>NC_136063.1:2133199615-2134412712 GCF_964261635.1 Lissotriton helveticus
GCACAACAGAATAGGGGACACAACTGTTGGATAGTGTAGGGGTAATAATTACTATTCTAACTCCAGTGAGTGCAACAGTAGGGTAAGTGTTGGATAGTGTAGGGGTAATAATTACTATTCTAACTCCAGTGAGTGCAACAGTAGGGTAAGTGTTGGATAGTGTAGGGGTAAAAATTACTATTCTAACTCCAGTGAGTGCAGCAGTAGTGTAAGTGTTGGATAGTGTATAGGTGCTATACGTTGTAATGGTATGTGTTGTAATGTCTTGCGATGTAATGCCTGTGTTGTAGTGATATGTGTTGTAATGGTATGCGTTGTAGTGACATGCGATGTAATGCCTGCGTTGTAATGTCATGCGATGTAAAGGATGTTGCGATGTAATAACGGCGTTGTAATGGTAGTACGATTTAAAAGTTGCATTGTAAAGGTTGTTTCCCATGTAAACATATACAAAGCATCAATATACATGTAAACACAATGTTAAACTGCTTCTCCCTTGACATTGCAGAGGGAAAACCAACACCTCCAGCAGAATAGACCGAACCCCTCTTCACTGATGGCGAAGAGGGCCTCCACTCCTTCAACACCGACGCCTTCAACCCACCTCCAGGAGCAGGGCAGCCCAGCTGCATCGAGGAGACCCCAACCCCTGCACATACCCCACAGCAGGAAGCACCCACCACCACAGCTGCCTCCCAGGACCCCCTCGAACAACACATCGCCTTACAATGCCGTGTATTGGGGTGCCAGGAGAGGTTGGCTGAACAGGTGCGAGTGGGGTTCAACCACATGGCATCCAAACTGGATGCCATACATGGGTTTCTAAATCCAATTAGGGACCACTCACAGTCCCTAACGGATACCCACAGTCCGCTCCATGCCCTCCAACAATCCATGGCTGACATCGCTGAAGTCCTGACTCTGAGACAAGAACAACTGTCTAGTCAGAGTTGCTACAGCGATGTCAGCTGGAAGTTGGGACACATGCGGAGAATCATGGAAAACATGGAGCGGACGCAGGCAGAAAGAGCGGCTACCACGGCTGCACACCAGCGAGAGGTAGTTGGTTTCCTCAATGCCCTGCAGACCCTCCTCATGGCATTGCTGCCACAAGGACTGGCACGGATGAATGCTGCTGCTACCACTCAATCCACATCTCCGCCCCCTGAAGTGTCAGTGCCACTAAGTGCGGCAGACATTCCACCTCCTGCCCCTGAGGTGTCACTGCCACACAGTGCTGAACACCACCACCCACATGTGAGGCACATGAAACAGCTGAGGATAAAGATGCCGTTGATTCTGCCTTAGTGGTAAGAAGGACGCAGTAGCATTCATCTCTGCCATATGGCCAGTTTCTGCTTGGTTCTGCCCTCTGAATCATCCCCTTCCACTGTCCCCTGATAAACTCTGCGACACTCACCTTGGACCTCAACAATGACTGCCATATTCTGATTGGTTACCGATGACACAGCAATCAGACTGCGGACTGAACTCTTCCTCTTCCGATGAACTTGTCATTCCCTAAAGGACTCTGGCTGGCCCTCCTGTGGCCAACAATGTAAAGTGGGGTTTGCATGGCCTTGTACTGCGCCTGCTACAAACACACCACTGAATGTGCATTAAACATTCATTTTCACACGGATGTGTCATGTCTATGACCATTCAAGTGTGGAATTATGGATGAATGTAGGGTCAGTGATTCACCCTTACGTCCCTGTTGGTCATGCTGTGGTACTTGAGTCACTGGATGCAACATTACTGATTGCGGTCCGGGTGGCGCTGACACTACAACACTCATTAGTTACTTCCTTGTCCAGCCCAGGATGGAACCACGCCCAGAGGCCCGGGGTCATTGTTCACACCCATACACTGGACTGGCGTACGCCAGCCCAGCTCACTCCGCTTACGCTTACAGGGGAGACAACAACGGTACATGTCCCAGGTCTTCCCTGTAGTGATCTGCTGATCACAGGTCTAGTTGTCAGCATGCCACAGCCACTCCCTGATGGCTGGTTTACACCTAGACCACACCCATCCAGCACAGGCATCACAGGACATGTGACCCTACCAAAGAAAAGGTACGGACGCAATCAATCAATCATTCATTTGTAAAGCGCACTACATACCCGTGAGGGTGTTGCTACTGATCGAAAAGCCATGTTTTGAGAAGTCTTCTGAAGGCCAGCAGGTCCTGGGTGTGTCGGAGGCTGGTAGGGAGAGTGTTCCAGGTCCTGGCGGAGAGGTAGAAGGATCTGCCGCCGGCGGTGGTTTTCCAGACGCGTCGAACTGTGGCGAGGGTGAGGTTGGCAGAGTGGTGGCTGCGGGTGGGGGTGTAGAAGCTGAGTCGGTCGTTGAGGTATGCTGGTCCGGCGCTGTGTAGGGCTTTGTGTGCATTGATGAGGAGTTTGAAGGTGATTCTGTGGTTGACGGGGAGCCAATGCAGGCCTCTCAGATGGGGTGTGATGTGGCTGCGTCGGGGGACATTGAGGATCAGTCGTGCCGAGGTGTTCTGGATGCATTGCAGCCGTCTCAGGAGCTTGGTTGTTGTTCCTGTGTAGAGGGCGTTCCCGTAGTCCAGCCGCACGTGCTCAACACCATTTCCACCCACTATCTGGGTGTATTTGTGTGGTTATTATTTATGCATGAGGGCCTAGGGCCCTACCACATCACATTCACCACTGCCGGAGGTGACATGATGGCATCCGCACCACAGGACTCAATCATAAAGAGTCCATGACTTGAGTTGCACAGAGTTGGTGGCACCGGATACACTGCGGCCGGCAGGGGCCTACCGCAATGGGTCGTTGACTTTTAGTGCACTGAGGTAGGGGCACCTTAAGTGCTGAGCGGGTGTGCAGCCTGCGATGATACACCATCCTGGCGGTCCGGACTGTTAGGGATTTGTGTGAGCACTGCTGGATGCAGTGTAGGCCGGAGCCAGGGGGCAGCGCCGGTCTACCGCCACGTGGCGTGCCTCTCGGTTCACAGAGTTAGTGGCACCTAAAGAGCTGAGCGGGTGTGCAGCCTGTGATGCTGTTGCGTGCACTGTTATGATTTATGCCATTGCGATATCAAGAAACAGAATCACGTGTGTGACCTGGTGGCCCACGGTGCGGGGCTGCGTGATGTGGTCACGGTCCCCGGGCTTGGAGCTTGCACCGGCACATGGTGGGCCCTCTTGGAGACACACCAGTGGCAGAAGGTGAGCCGTGAAGCCTGGGTGCGCAGGGGCAGGCAATCACCGCTGGGAGGCGGGAGGGGCTCGGGTGCAGGAGCCTGTATGCGCAGGGGGGAAATAACCGCTGGGCAGCAGGAGGGGCTGGGGTGCAGCAGTCTGTGTGTGCAGGGGCGGGGAAGTGATGATGGCGTGTGCAATTATATGAACTCTGCCATTCATGAATCTGGACTCTGTTTCAGATAAGGAACCTTGTGGACTGCAGTATATACCGGCACGTGGTTGGAGACACACCGGTGGCAGCAGGTGAGCAGTGAGGCCTGGCTCCGCAATGTCGGCACTCCCTCTCTCTCCCTCTCTTTCTTCATATTTCTCTCTCCCTCTCTCTCTCTCTTGCTCTTTCTTTCTCTCTCTCTCTTTCTCCATCTCTCTCCCTCTCTTTCTCTCTCTCTCTCTCTCTTTTTCTCTTTCTCTCTCTTTCTCTCTATCTCTCTCTCCCTCTCTTTCCCCCTCTGTTTCTCTATCTTCCTCACTCTCTCTTTCTCTCTCTCTCCCTCTCTCTCTTTCTCTCTTTCTTTCTCCCTCTCTCTCCCTTTAGCTGTCTCCCGCTCTCTCTCTCTTTCGCTCTCTCTCTCTCCCTCTCTCCTTCTCTTGCTCTATCTTTCTCTCTCACTCTCTCTCTTTCTTTCTCTCTTCCCCTCTCTCTCCCTCTCTTTCTCTCTCTTTCTCTTTCTCTCGATTTCTCTCTTTCTCTCTCTCTCTCGTTCTCTCTCTCTCTGCCCGTTGATGAGCACCTGACACACCTTCTTATCTTGAATTTTGTCTTGCAGGCTGTAACTTACTAGGGTGGGCCTGGGTGTGGTGGCGGTGGGTGTTGAGGCCTTCTTAGGTGTCCGTGCTGCATGATCAGAAGCTCCATGGCATCTGTTGTTCTCCAGGTGTGGCTCTGGCCTGGGCTCCCATTTATGGTGCCGGTTCTCCAGGTAAGCAGGTGTTAAATCCCTGCTGCTAACGCGCCTTATCTCCTGTTTTGGGATCTTATCGCCGATCTGGCTGGTCGTTGAGAATGTTGCAAAGTTGTGTTTTTGCTGATTTTTGCATAGGAATGCCTACTCTGCATATCATTAGCGTTATTTGCCAGGGTCATCTGTGGCGATGTTTTTTTGCGGCTGCCATAGCAGGTAAACTGGTGATATTGGTTGTTAGCACCCGATTGTGAAGAGGGTGATACATTTATCACCAGTTTGACTGCGATAAGGTGCTGTAAATCAAGCCAAAATCCCAAACGTTTTTACAGTGATGTAAGTGTTGTACCATTTTCCTAAGAGGCAAATCTGGTCTTAATTGTATGGATTTAGATTAAATCTGAAATAACGTGAAGTTAATCAGGGTGTGATGATAGAATGTTCTTCATGAGATGGGCATCCTTGCCAGATGGCTCCTTCAGATAGATAGATGGGCCATCTGCCAGCTGGTGGATGGAGACATCCCGCAAGCCACTAACTTCCAAGTTGCTGCATTACAGATAAGTGTATGCAACACTGTGCAAAACATTTTTGCATCATTTTGTGGAATTACTGCCTCTTTACAATATCCCACATAAAAACTGAACTCAAGAGTATTCCTAACTTTCAAAATTCATGCAAGCTACCAGCAGTGGGACTGGCTCAAGAAGACATTTCCAGCTCATACCAGCTCAGCTCTCTGTGTCCACAAAATGTGAAAGATTTCACACTCATGATATTTCTCGACTTTTTGAAGGGGTGAATGATATTATTAAACATTCTTAAAACCCTTCTGATCTGTCCAAGCTTTGAAGTCACAGTGTTTTGTATATAGATAGGCGTAGTAAAGCCTGTAATAGATTGGTGAGTTGAGCACACGTCAGGTAAATTGAGCCACTTGCACGATAAAGGCTTCAATCACAATGATATAACTCCAGCGGTTGTGTGTCTGCTGCAGAGCACAGACTACAATTTTTAATCTATGAGTTAGGGCTACGTTAAAATAGCTTAGCCAATGCTTCTGCTGGCCAAGTGTGGAGAGACAGCAACAGTATGTTTGTGGGAAACAGCCTTTACAACAAGGTTTTTACCATGTATAAATACGTTTGGTGTTGTCTTGAATGATTGTGAAGCAATGGTGAAAAGGAATGTACCGAAAGCTAAAAGTAAACAACCACAATATCCCATTAAACGGGATGCAAAAGCATACTCTCCCAAATGGAGTATCAGGGAGTAATTAAACCCTGTTTCTCTAAAATGGATAACCCCCTTTCTCCTGTTTTGCAACCAGATGATTCATACCATATAGTCTTACTCTGTCGACATTTAAACAGTCATACACTCACTTTTGCCGTACAAAATACACACAGTACTGCACTAATTAAAAATGTAGTCTGTAAAAAAGACAAAACAACCATGGATATTTCCAATGTTTTTTTCAGCCACAATCGAGCGCTTGAAAGCAGAGATTGGAACAGCCTCCTCGGCGCTTGGCTTTCAACTTAGCTTTGCATGACTAGCAATGGGATATAAGAACAGTCCAGGACAGTCCAGGACTGTTTGCTGCCCTCATAGTGTCAATTGTACACAATATTGACCCTGACACATTGTCTTATATAGATGACATCTACCTGATGGACGATGAGTTAAACCCACACTTAGCCAGAGTGGATTGCATAATTCTAAGATTCACTGCATGTGGCTAAAACGTCAACTTTATGAAATCTCATATTGCATTTCTAAGTGTCCTTTTCTTGAGAATATGTACTTATACATGAGGGTAGGAGTTTTGTCCTTCACGTTTTGGAGAAATGTGCACAATTGCAACCTCCAAACTCTTTAAAGTAATTGCAATCCTTAATTTTGGTAGAACATACATTCCTGATTAGGCACAGCGCATCAAACCACTCTATGAATTGTTTCACCTGATTTTTTCCAATTCACATTGTACATCGGAACACACAGATACACTCTGATCCTACAATCTGACTTACTAGCAACACGTCACTTACGTACACTTTTAAATACCAAGAATCTAGTTGTTGGACCTGGCCCTTTTGGCAGGTTTATCCCATCATTTTTTGCCTTTTGCCTCCTATTTTTCTGACCCTGTTTTTGTTGACGTTAGGACTCTGGGAATTTTATCACTGCTGATCAGTGTTAAAGAGCACATGCTCTCTGTGTAAATTGTGATTATGATTGGTTATCAATGATTGCATTGGCATATTTGATCTACCAGTAAGTCCCTAGTAAAATGCACTGAGTGTACCAGGGTCTGTAACTCAAATGCTACCAGTGAGCTCTCACTTGGGGTAAGGTTTCCTTATTATGTATTATCATTAGTACAGATAGCCCTACAGCACCTCTACCATCTTGCCTGCCGTCCCTATACTTAATATTATTCTCTTTTTTTTTCTTCTCACATATTCAGTAACCGGCTGGGTGTCCTTGTGAGTATCTCGTTTTCCTTTGCCTCCATCACCCACTGTTGGCACGTACACCTCAGGCGGCTGCGCATTCTACCCGTCAGGTACTATTTCATTTTTCATTTTTCAATCTTTATTTCGATCTATTTGGATCATAAAAGAAGTACAGGAAATATATAGTCGATTTAGAATAATACCAAATAGGGGAAGAATTGAAAAACAATACAATAAACCAGTTAAAATCATTTGCCATGTTTTTCACATTTAAAATCATGACCTTTTATCCAATTGGTCGCATTTGTGCCGGTATATGGGCCATATGCTTCTTTTATTATTTTTTCTTTTCCTAGATGTCCCTAAATCCATAGGTTCTGATGAGACCCTAGATCACGTACAGGGTTGAAACGTCCTCAACAACAAAATAAAGCGAACCATTAACAGCGGGTATTATTGTATATAGCTGTTGTATATTATGTATTGAGTTGCTAAATGGTCGACTTTTTTGAATACCTTGGGAACCTTGTAAGATACTGTCACAATTATGTCACCAATATTTTAGGTTCCTGTTTCTCACTGGGGACACTACGCACATTTTTTGTTTTCATTGTATATAGAATTTTGTTTTTAAAATATAAAACATGATTGTATCAAACTACAACCATAGGTGATTGTGGTTTCTTCTCCCTCTGACATAATTTTAACCCTTCCATTGCGATTGTGCACCTTATTATCTATATTGATTCTATTATTCCACAGGAACCACTGGTTCTGACAATAACCAGTGAGCGTGCATCACTGATTGTACCAACCACATGAGTAACCCTGTGAATGTGTCTCAGACCTGTCATTGCAGTGTCTACATGCAGAGTTTTAAACTGCCTTGTTGACCTAGCAAGAGCACCCACTTTCCAGGCCCTACCCTTCCCTTTTCTTACATGTAAGGCACCCCTCAGGTATACCCAAGGTAACCCATGGGCACGGTGCAGTGTATGTGAAAGGTCGGCCATGTGCTGGTGTGTTTGCCACGCCCTGATAGTGAAACACTGTGCATTTCATTTTACATTATTGAAAGGCTGTCTGTCCCATAGGTTAACATGGAAGCTGCCTTGTAACATCTTTCAAGTGTAACTTTCCATTGGGACAAGATTGAGCAATGGAGTTTAGCCTCTGAATACAGAATTTAATAACACACCTTTTAGTGAAGGCGGTTTTTAAAATGTGTGTTTGAAAATGCCACTTTTAGAAAGTGGCCATTTTCTTGCTTTACCATTCTGTGTGCCTCTGCCTGTTCCTGTATTCACCATCTGGTTTTAGGGTGACAGGAGCTGGGGATGTGCATTCAATCTAGACAGTCACAAGGGGGGTTCAGGTGTATCCTGCCTTTCCTGGGTGGCTCATAGCCAGTCTGAATAAACCTTTCTGCATTTAGTGTGGTGGGAGTTTTCACTAGCACTGGAATAGCTTGTGTCTCCTTTGCACAATGCTGTCTCCACCTCATGTGGTCAAGCTGGATGAGGGAGGACAGAACTTGTTCGTAATGAGCTCAGGGACTCAGGAACAAAGACTATAATGAGAAAATGGGGTATAAGTATTGGACCTAAAACCCCAGAACTTTAGATCACTTCTGGAAACAAGAGGACCCTACCAGCAAGAAGAGATGAAAAGCTGTGTGAGGAGAATTGCCTTTTCGGTGGGAGGAGTGGGTTGGCCTGCACTTGCTGCTTCTATTTGTGGGCAGAGGAAAAGGACCGACTATTTACCTTGCTGTGGTATCCTGCTTAAGAAGATCTCCAAGGGCTTGTGTGTGCTGCTTCCTGTTGGAAGTCTCAGGGAGATAAAAGACTACAAAAGATCCTTGCTCGATGTGAGCAGTGCTTCCCCTGATGTGTGTGGGGATGGTCAGCCTGCAGTTGTTGCTCCTTTCTGGAGCCGGACAAGGACTGGACTGTTCTTAATCTTAAAAGAGAACTAGCAAATGGGGAGCATGTCATGCGATCTACTAGCAAGTGCTGCAGATCACAATTTTCTTGTTCTTTCAAAAAGCTAGTGCCTGGTGAGTGCTTTATTTATTGCTAAGGGAGCGCTTTGTTTATGCCACACTCCCCAACTTCAGGAGAAATCTTCTGCCTCGGGCACAGGCCGTCAGCCGAGCTGGGACTGCCACAAATGTCAGTGGTGGGTGGGTCCGCTGCAGATACCGCCGCACTCTGTGGTTCTTCCTAAGGCCGCGCGATGCTGAGGCTACCTAGGTGGGCAATCTTCTGAAGCCGCAAGGGAAGAAGGAAATCCTGGGGGAGTCCCCCACGTTGCCGAGCAACACCGACATCAAGGCGAACAGGACCCAGCCATCGTGGAAGCCATGGTGAAGGGAGTGGAGCAGACGGAAACTTTGCTCCGTGTCTCAATACAAAGACAAAGGGGAGGCTGCGTCCAGCACTGCATCCCTGAGTGAGCCCGAACGGCTCAAGGATGATTGGTGGTGACACACCACATTTATCAGCCCAGCCTGAGGAGGCCGGCATGAAGTCTCCAGCTTTCCCCGCATTTGCCCTGCAATTGTTTGCCTCCCTTTCTCCCATAGGATGTGCCTAACGGGGGAGGGGTGGGAACATATCACTGGTTTTCATTTGTGAAAAACCCGGGGTGAGTCCTCGATGGAGGCCCCACTGATAGGCAGGTTGCCGCCTTTCAGAAATCTGCTGCAAATTACCACAATACTTGCAGTAGGCGGGTAGGTGTTTCTGAGGACTACGTTCCGTGTGTGCCTGACTGTCATTGAGCCTTTACTGTAAAGAGCCTAATAGAGGCACAGGTGCATCTGAGGCTGTTATGTGTTGGAGGGTAATACAGTGATTCATGTGCCTTTTTCACTACTAGCCTTGCTTACTCACACGTAGGTGATGATTCATGTGATGTATTACATTCACCTGCATTTTATGCCCACATGGGAAGATGTATGCCATTTTATGCCCTGTGATAACAGAATAACAAGTATCATGTCAGGGTTGCATTTACCTGCACAGTGATGGGGTTTTCATGACGTGTGCAATCTATAAGTAGTTACTTTACTGCACTACCTATGATGTTATGACAATTCCCTCATTGGCAAATGATTTATGAGTAATGTGATTGTGGTCTATGTGTTTATATACAATATAAGACATATTTTTATATACAACTGTGTGGTGTCTCTCCTGTGGTGTATTTAGTGTGTCACTGGTATGTGTGTGTTGCGCAAACACTTTACACATTGCCTCTGGGATAAGCCTGACTGCTCTGCCAAGCTACCAAGTGGATGAACAGAGGTTATCTTGGGTGTGTAATTCCCTTACCTTGACTAGAGTGGTGGGTTCTCCCTGCCGTAGGTGCACACCGTAGCCAACCAGTAACCCCCTTTCTAACACTAGTCATCCATGTTTTGCCGGGTGCAATTGGATTTACCTATATCACTTTTAACGAAGGTGAGACAGTGCAGATAGTATTTAAATCACATATATATTCCAGTGCGGAAATGAGTTTTGCTTCCACTGAAAAAATACTGAACGAGGTGCAGATGGCTATTCTATTATTGTCGTTATTCCCCTGCCAGCCTTAGAGGATGTCACAAAAGCTAGAATTCCTAACGCTAAAGCCCTCCATCCTCGATTGATACAATGGGCAACATCCTTAACAGCTGTTGATGTTGACTTTGCCCTTCATCTGTCTTCACAAAAACAAGAATTTTTACAATATGTGCATGTTTACTCCATGCTTACCTCTGTCTTGCATCTTGAACAGTATATATTGTTTACGCTGATGGTTCAGCCCAGCCTGCTATAGATTCTAAACAGCAAAATTTGGTGGCGTGCGCCACCGGTGTTGGTGTAATGTTGGACAGCAAATTCCAACCACAAAGTCTTTAGGGGACTGCACTGTACCCTGGCTTAACTAAAGGCTTTGCTTCTTTCACTCGAACATCCGGATCCTGAATTCCTCAAACGTATAGTGTGTGATTCATATTATTGTGTACAGTCCTTTGATGATAATTTACATTATTGGCACTGAAAACAGATTCTAAAGGCAACAGAATCAAGCATAAAACACTTTGGGCTAAAGTGGTAGACCTCAAAAATAGATTGCCACAGCCTCATATTATAGATACGTTGAATCATCAGCGTGTGGGAGCACATGTTGTAGGGAATTCTATGGCTGATGAAGAGCCCAAATTTATATTTACGACTGCTACTGTTTCAGCACCTACTAATACTAAAACGAGAATGGATTCCGATATTTTAGCTGCCGACAATGCTAATACAAACGGTACCCCTTTACCTATGGGCTTTCCTTCTAAATATACATACCACTTAACTGAACAAAACAAAACATTCCTTTTGTAGCTATTACAGGAGTTTGGTTATCGTTTGATTCCCAACCAAGAAAGCAGACTAGATTTAGTGACAGCTGCGCATGAAGGTGTTGCTTCTGCACATGTCGGGCCACAATTTTGCTTCTAGAGCAACGTCATTGGTTTCATAGCTGATATAAAGAAATATGTCCTTTGTTATGATATTTGTCAACAAAGTAACGCTTTCACTGTGGCTCGTCCACCACAGACACACCTGTTTATTTCTAACAAACCACTGTGGTCCTCTTAATTCAGATACAGCATTTAAATTCATCCTAGTTGCAGTTGATTCTTGCTCAAGGTTCCTCTGGATTTGGTCATAGTGTTCAGCTGATGTTCGTACTGTTGTTGCAGGGATTCTGCTCAGGAACAGAACTATGCATAGGATCACAGGACATGAAAAAAACAAGGGAAGGGAGGGAGAGTATCACGGATGGATTCATACTCCCTAGACAAGTTTACATAAACAAAGAGAATCCACCTAATAGTGTTTAGAAGTGTTCCTCACAGTGGTGTGGAGCACTTAGTGGTTTTTTAATACCCCTCACACACCAAAAGGACCCTTGGTGTCATGCTTCATCATAGGGGTCTTCGCACCCTTCTACGGGATGCGGCATGCTACGACCTACGACTACGTGGGAGCACTTATAATAATAGACTATGTATGGTGCATGTGTGTGAGGGTATTTTTAAAGATGATGTGAGTGAGTGGTGGGATGAGTGAAAAGTTTAAAAAGTACCTGGCTCGTAGGACTCTGAAAAAACCTTTAATTAGGTCCCCGGGCTGGTGCTGTTAAAAGAAGTGAAGTGCGAGGTGTTGATGTCGTGATGATGTACATCACCTCATGTGTGCGTTGACATGTTTTGGAGACCAAGCTCCTTCTTCAGGACGGGGTGCACAACTTCCCCACCTTACTCACGTTTCACTATGCAAAAAACAATGTGGTATTTACAAAAAAGTGAAAAAATATATATATAAAGGTGTATGGTCTATAGGTTACAATGTACCTACAGCGGTATAGCTCAAGTATATGCGATTTGCTTTACTTGTCTTTATATTGTTGTAAGCATCATGAGCCTCCTGAACGTCTGGGGTGACAATTGCCAATCTGCAATGAACTCAATTGGAGTTCTGATCCATGTGTCCCCATTCCAGCGGAGCCGCGTATGGGGACACATGGATCAGAACTCCAATTGATAAGATTTGCTCTGTTAGAAAAGCAGCATCTGGATCACTCTATTATGTCTAGGTATTAGTGTCCGACCACAGACAAATACAAGGCACAATGTTGTTTGTTCTTGTACAATGTACAGACTGAATCCCAGCAGAAAGCAGAATAATAAAACATTGCACATATTTTTAAAATAACATTGTGGCACAAAAACAAGCTTGTTACTGTGTAATATGGGCAAAACAAAAGCGGCCTATTATGTGTGTATTTAGGCTAACGTAAGGAAAAATTCCACAGGCCCTATAGGAGACTCACAGCACTGTTATTAGAGGCATGAAAGTATTTATATGGACACATGCATGCAGTACATTCCACTCAGACCAGGGCACGGCTTTTGCTACTAAAGCGTACCAGGATACTATGGCTTCCCTGGGTGTACAAGTGCATTATTTTTCTCCATATCGGTCTATGGGCAGTTCTGTGGTGGAGAGTATAAAGTGTGACTTAAATCAATCCTTACAGCTAGAGTATTAGGCCCAGGACGTTTTGGGATCCCTCACCTATATGGGGTACAACACGCACTTTATAATCTCCCTAAAAGATCTTGGGGTAGCTCGACCTCTTTGGCATCAAAATGTATGTTCCAAAATGACAGTCCATATATGGTGGCAGCAGCCATGCCTTTTAACTTAAATGAATGTTGTGCTGTCTTAAAGGATCTACAAAACTTCTATGACACCCAATCGAATGAGCAGTTGAAGACATCTGCCTCTGCAAGAATCAAGGAGAAACCAGAACTTTTTGGCTAGATTCCACAAGTTGGGGATCTCGTGTGAGAGAAGGTGGAGGTTAAGAAGGAGTTTAACCCATCATACCGAGCACCAGTGCCAGTCTATTGGCATTCAAGGTACAAGAACTGTAATCTTGCCACCGCTTCCTGGTTCTAAAGACAATCATTTTGTCTCGATTGATAACTTCAATTTACTTCATGTGGCCAATTCTCAACAGTAGGCCATAAGGAGTCCTTTGTAGTTCCCTAACTCCTCTCCCTAACTCCTCTCGCTACCATGCAGGAAATTCCTCTACAGCTCGTGAGTACCACTGAAGGTGTTTCTCCCCAGCTGGGGGGGCAGCAAATGCGCTACAGTTACTTCCTGCATTAGCTGCAACTACCAGCAACACAAATGAAATGAGTACTGCTCTTACTACTGTGTTTTCTACAGTTGATGTTGTTTATATAGATTCGCCGCTTTTGAATTTTTCCAGTCCTATTAACGTACCTGTGGCACCAGTTTTTACAACAAACTGCTTCTGGGTATTATGTCGGTCGAGATGATTTGATCCCTTGTGAACATTTCAGCTGTTCCAGTAACTGATGGAATTGTTTGGGATAAAGTTCCTTACGATGTATTCAGTCCTATGGAAATTCTGCAGATACCTTAAGTATTTAGGGTTTCTATGGGTGTTGTTATTCTACCTGGGTTACATTCTGATGATTGGGACGTTGAAACTGTAAACTCCATGCTCTCAGAGATGGAATAATAGACTTAAATTTTGCTACTTATGGTGAATTGTTCTGGTACCATCATTATGGACATTACTATTTACTTCGAGCTAGTGTTCAATGTACCCTGTACACACAATAGGAACACTGTACTACTCCCCCACAAGGAAGCTAAAAAATATATAGCGATAAATTCACATATTTTTCTGGATATGATACTGACCTGAAGTCATATCATTATAAACCTATTTCTACACCACCCGAAAAAATATTCTTACACAAACTAAGCTCATATATACAGACTCATTTGTTAGCCAATTAGCTGTAAAAGGCTATGATTTTGGAAGGATGCCATTGACATGAAATCAATTTGAGGTGCCACACGTTAGCGCGTTCAGGGGACGGAAACCTTGTTCTGAGCCTGCTTGATTCCAACACAAATGATTTTTCTGAATGTCACCGTTCGGCAGACCCCGTGTCTAGGATTAGCTAAAATTAAAGACATGAATGCACTAAACATTCCCTCCAATTGCCAGCATTTAGCAAATTACACTCAGGAACAACTCACTAGGATGTTGCAAAATGGTACATTTCATAGCACACTTTCAGGTCCTCAATGGTGGTTACTATAGCCAGTAGACACAAATATGCTAATTCTTTTTATTTCACATCAGGGACCTGACCGCCGTTACTCCCACTCCCAGCATTCAGGTATTGTCACCACCTATTCTGTGGAGAAATTGTGTTAATTATAAAAGATTTATTTATGCCATATATAATAAAATTCAGAAATTGCCACAAATGGAAGCTGCCATATGTTTAAGACAAATTGATCAAGATAATTTGGATAACGTGCTTAATGTAGTTGATAATAGTATTAATACGCTGTCTTCTCTCATTTGTAATTTGAATAACATTGTGTCATCTGTAATTGATATCATGCAAAGTGACATGTCTACAATGTATAATGGGCAAAGTCAGCTTAGTTCTATCATGCAATTTAGCTCAAGACTTAAAAACCTTAAAAATGGTCTCCTTACCTTGACATTACCTTAATGCTAGCCAGCTACTCTTGCCTTTCAATCTGACACGTAAGCAATGACTTATGGCTAAGAAAGATGCCACATACACTACATTACATCTCGAGAAATTAGAACACCTCCCATTCACACCAGCAGAGAGACCTTCCATTGTCTGGTAAATACGTGGCATAATAGCTTTGCCAATTTCAACACTTCAATTTACAGCTTGCATGAAACATTTCCCTGCCAGTAAATATGAACCCCAAGGAGGCAGATTCATTCATGAGTTATGGTCACCCCCATTTTCTTATTGTTGGGAATGTGCCAACAAGGAGGTCTTCCTTACCGGAAAGGAATGCAACTCTTCTGTCGGACATACACTTGTTTATGAACACATTATCATTCATAGCTCATGTAACGCGCTGGTAGGTACGTTAGCCTATTTTCTAAAACAAATACCAGCCCCTTCAATTTTCCCCCTCATTCAAGTTCTTTCGAACTGAAGCTATTTAATATTGAGTGATCAAGATGGTTGTGGAATGTAAGCTGGGATCCCAAATATTTTATGGGTTTCCCAAATAGTGACCTCCTGTAATAATGTGCTGTTTCATCCCACTCAAAGCAGTTTTGATAGCTAGGTATGGCCTTCCATTCCAACTTTGAAGGCTGATTTCAACAAGCTAAGCAGACTCAAAGCACAATTGTTTCAAAAGGATGTGGCGCTAACATCTGCTTGAAAAACTTTTGAATCGCAAGTTGCAAGGACATCAAGTGAAATACAGTCCTTGTTAAACACCAACCTCCCATTATATTTCGGAGAATTAGTTGATCAAATTTTTAATGCATCTAATACTGCCGGCCAAGCTCAATTTTTAAAGTTATCAGCTTCGGCTTAGTCAGTTCCTTCCAAAAAATCTTTGGAGTAATACCAGCTTTTATTCATTCCCTTTTCTCCAGTGTGCTTGGGGTATTCCATTGGTGTTATTCCTCATTTGCGGCATTTTTATAACATTTTTGCTTCTCCACAATGGATGTTCTTACTCAAATCCCTCTGGAACCGCCAAATCTCCAGCTGTTACGGTTCTTCAGAACTGGACCTTGACTGGTCATTGATATTCTGACCTGTGTGGTTTACCTGTGTCCAACCCGTTTTTCATTGCCTCTGGTGCCCCTTTGAAAGGGCCTAAGATATTTGCCTGGCTCTGCAGTGACTGGTTCCTGTGGACATGAACCTATTGATGAGCCCTCTAACAACCTGTTTTCAGAGTTCTCAATTGCTGCACAATACAAGTTACGAACCCCTCCCTTCAAAGGATATGAGTGCCTCGGCACATGACACATTTAACTTTGGCTCTAATAAAACAGATGCAGGTTGCCTGGATACTTCCTCAGCATGGGCTGATATAACAAGGATCATGTCTATTCCCTGGATGATTCAATCAGGGGAACTGCGGAGTCGTCGTCTGTGGTGATGGAATCCATCCTGGATTTGCTTTCCATTAAACTCATGGAAGACATCATAGATACCTCCGACACACCTTAAATTGGCCTTGTTTTCAAAATGTACATGTTATGTTTTTTTTATTTTTATCACAATTTACTTTGTATCACATGCTTATTAGCAAAGCATTGAATCTGCTTAACTTGTGCTTTACGTTTTTATTATCTAGTCAGTTGCTACGTTACTTTACTGACCAAGGAGGAGGTGTTGTGAATTCCCTTTAGGGCCCACTTAGCTCTCTCTAACTTTATTGTAGGCCATTTTGCTTTGCACACGTTACACACAGCACGTTTGTTTTTGTGCCACGATAATATTTTAGAAATATGCTAGAGTTGTTTTTACTAATCAGTTCTCCTTTCTGGGACTCAGTCTGAACATTTCATACAAGGTCGAACAACACTATGGGCCCGATGTAGGTAAATCTCATTTACCACTTCTAAAATACCGAATCATACCGATTCGGTATTTAAGAAGTGGTAAATTAGAGGGGGGGAAATGTAGGTAATTCTGATTCGGTAAATACCGAATCTGTAAGATTCGGTATTTACCGATTCTGTAAATACCGAATCGGTATCCCCCATTGATTCCTATGGGCCTTGAAGCCCATAGGAATCAATGTGGAATACCGAATCGGTATTTACCGATTCGGTAATTACCTAATCTTGCAAGGGTGCAGGGGGTGTCACTTTGACACCCTCTGGCACCCCAATTACAGGCATGTGTGCCATGTGGCACACAGACATGCCCTAAAGGCATGTCTATGTGTCACATGGCACAGGTGTGCATGCACAGATGTGCATGCACACCTGGATTCAGTATTTCACCACCCAATTGGATTGGGTGGTAAAATACCGACTCCTAAAGGCCTGTGGGACTCAGAAGAGTCCCACCTACATCTGGAAGGTACCGAATCGGTAAAAATACCGATTCGGTATTTTACAGGTTCTGTAAATTTACCGATTCGGTAAATTTACAGAATCTGTCAAATCTGGCCCCCTACATCTCAAGATGCCAAATGCCGGTCGGAAACGGCCGAATTCGGCCGGTTCCGACCGGTATTTGCCACCTACATCGGGCCCTAAGTCCTGTTTTTTCTGTGATCAGTTAGCAACATAACTTGGCATTTAGACACAGCACAAAGGAACAGTTGCTGTTTTCAAGTGAGGTATCTCTTATCATATACACCGAGACTTGCCTTTTGAACACAGAGAGGATGATTCTTGCAGAGGGAAACGGTCAGTTTACTCATAGTGCTGCTTACTCTGCTCAGTTGGATAGGTTTTCTAATTGCAGCACAGTTGCTTCATAGTAGAGTACAATAGTTTCAATAAATATCGTAACCTTCCCTTGTGTCTTTCTTTTATTTATTATGGACATGCGTGAGTGAGAAAACAAACGGTGACAATCTGTTTCTTCTGTTTCCCTGGGGACTAGAGAATTGTGTTCTGGATTGCCAATTTTCCTGTTACTCTGGGGAGGGCAGGTAAGAAATTACGAGGTAATAGGATTTGGACCAGTAGGTACTGATGTGGTATGGTGACTCAGTCCCTACATTCCGACGTCCTGTGGTCCCAGACATAGTTCTGTTTCCAAACAGAATTCATGCAAAAGGTGGTAAGAAGTTCTGTGGACTGTTTTTTGTGGACAAAGTTTTCAGCAATGCGGTTAGAGTCAATGGGACGAATTGGTGGACTGTGGTAAGAGTGAAACAGCCCAGACAAGGAACCACTTTGGACAGTCTGGTCGTGTCTGATGAGAATGAAGAGTCTACTGTATTTAAGTCTGTTGTTAGGAGCAAGGGTGGTGGTGAATGCAAATTCAATGGGCCTGAAGATGCTATGTAGAAGTTCAAAGGAGTGGCTGTATTAGACAGGTTTCTTATAGGTTCAGGAAGTAGCCCAAGGTTCATGATCAGTTTGTGTTTGTATTTTGTAATTTGTAACGTGCTCACCTGCTCAAAGACTATCCCAGAGCGAGCCTGGAGGAAGGAAAGGCAGAAGGGGACATCTAAATAAAGAGAAAAGTCTTGAGCCTTTTCCTAAAATGTTTGGGATCCTGAACGCTGTGGAGGTCAAAAGGAAGAAGGTTCCAGGCTGAAGATGCCCTGAAAGCAAGAGAGCTCCCTCCCACTCTCTTAAGGCGAAATCTTGGGACATAAGCGAGAAGCTGCATAGCAGAGCGCAGCTGCCTGGTAGGAATATAGAACGTGAACCACTTTCTCATTAAGCAGAGCTGTGTCCATAGAGAGCTGAATGTGCCAGGAACAGGGATTTGAACTTAACCCTCTCCAACATATGCAGCCAGTGCAGATCAAGCAAGTGTTGTCTCAGGCTGGTCTTTATGGGGATATTAAGAGAGTTCTGGCAGCGGATTTCTGAACCTACTGTAGTTTGTTCAGACAATAGCTGGGCAGACCTACAAACAAGGCATTGGCATAATCGAGGAACGAGGATACCAGCGCACGGGTAATAGTTTCCCTTGCTGACCTAGGGAGAATAGGGAGAAACTGTTTAGGGATTTCAAAGTGCCAAAGCATTGACCAGTAAGCTTCTTGATCTGAGTGGAGAAGTTCAACTTCTCGTCAAACCAGATTCCCACATTTTTGTGGGAAGATTTAAGCTTTGTGAGATGCTCCTTGTTTTACATTGCATATTACTGCTGAGAGCACATTTCTTTTTCTTTTTGTGTTTTATTTAAGTGCTATCTATAATGATACAACTCTCTTTAAATGCTTTGTTTTCATTTGGAAATATTCCCAGATTTTTTCAAGAGGAAAAGTAAATGTAGCATGCATGACATGCTAGGCAAAATAGAATTTTAGAATGCTAAGTGAGTGAGTGTCATTGGAACCGATTCACAGAACTAACTTACTACAAAATACTAAACTTACTACCATTTTGGTATTCACAGAATGTACTTACTCATTTTGTAAGTGCCTTCTGTGAATACCAAAATGAGTAACTTACTCGATTTGAGTAACTTACTCATTTTGGTAATCACAGAAGGCACTTACTCATCGATGAGTAAGTGCCTTCTGTGAACACCAAAATGAGAAAGTGCATTCTGTGAATACCAAAACGAGTAAGTGCATTCTGTGAATACCAAAATGGTAGTAAGTTTAGGATGTTGTAGTAAGTTAGTTCTTTGAATCGGGCCCTAAGTTAGTTGGTGGAAGAGCTGTTAATGGTTGCACGACGATTGTAAGGTGGCAGCTCTGTTTATCTAAACCAACGTGAAGATCGACAGCCAAAATCGATGTTGCTTCTTATTGGTGATGAAGGGATGCTACACATGTGTTCACACATCTCTTGCTGTGGATGTTCTACAGTTAACAGACAAGAAGAGGGGCACAGTTGTGAATTGTTGAAAATTATCAGCAAGAGCTGTAAAAGGGGTCTGAAGTCAGCCCCTGGTTCTCCTCGGCTTGGCTGTTTTTGTAGTTCAGCCATGCCTGGGAGACCCAGGACCTGAGCAGCATTCCCCCCATCCATCTAGTGCCCCATTGGCACTGAGCTACAGGAGTAGAGAAGTCTGCATGTACCCTCTTTCACGGCTTCTGCCTTTTGCTTTCCTCTGCCTAATTTATATATTTTTGAGAAGCAGGGGAAGAGAAAGTCACAGGGCCTGTATTAGGACATTGAAAAGGCCGCTGCTGCTTTATTGTCTTTAATGGGGCTCTCAACATTCCAATATTCTAATAGAGATTATATTTTTATTCTTCATATTTGCAAAAATGCTCTCCCTTTCAAATAAAAGAGCTGAGCACCAATGATTTAAATGGTTTGTGGGAAAGGAGATGGTGTGACCATGTATGGTAAGACATAAGGTACCCTTGCTGTATATTTCTACTGCAAGTCATCTTGGAGTTCCATAACCTTATAAAGGAACTAGGCCTTTGGCCTTGTTACTCTATCTATATGGTGCCGGAACTCATCAGTGACTTGAAATATCCTTATAATTTAAAGCAGGGGGTATTTTATTCCATATATCAAGAGTAATTTCAACATGGGGCTTTACAGTCCCAAACTAGTAATTTTGGTTGCTACGTTAAATCATCCTTAACAGCTTTCTGATGCTTTTCTTTGCTTTATTTATCCTTCCTTGCCTTTTGGTCTCCCAATGATTTATGCACCATCTATTTCTAGATTTTGCAATCTATATTTACATATTAAGCCACCTAAACAGTTTGTTTCAATGTGTGAGCAGAATTCCAAGCTACAAACTTCTATTTTGACTAAACTACTACAAATCATCCCACCATTCCTGGTTAATAGTCATCAGGGTGCACTGAGCATCCTATAAAAGCTGTAAGGGCTCATTTAGAGTTTGGCGGAATGGGAAGACCACCATAAAATGCCAGATGTACCTCCCCAAACCCACAGTTTCCCCACCTCATTTGTAGGGAGGGAGAAGTGCCAGTTTCTGATGGAAGAGTCTCAGCTTCCACCATAAGAAACCTTTATCAGAGGCAAGAGAATCTATCAATGGCCTACAATAAGCCCTTCAGTTGCAGGGTGAAAGTTCACTGTGCATCAGAGCATTTACTTTGGGGATTTCAAAAACCAACCTACCTTTTGGGGGTTTGTTTATGTAATACAAAACAAAATAGCGGTAGCCATCATAACATGGGTGTCGGGTGACATACATTTTTTGAAAAAAGTGCTCCCACTAAACTGGCAAGGATCTCTATATTCGGCTACTGGGCTACTGACCTAATTGCTAAACTCTAATCAAGCCCCTTAAACTATTATTTAGAATTTGGTGGAATGAGGGAAATTGTGTAAATGGGTAGGTCCCCCACCTTGCCACACCAATGATACTCCCGCCTCATTCTGGGGTGAGGAAGCAGCCAGGGTTCTGATGGTACCAGCATTAGCTGACTCTGTTGCTAGAAATATGTAACTGGCAGCCCATCTGCTGTGGGGCTGCTGGCCACAATGTGTTGGAAGGCCATCCCTATTTTGGATGGGCCATATGAAGCACAGATTTCCAGACCAGACTACCATGAGAAGCATGCCAGACCCAAGCAGGAAAATCAACGGTTACTCTCATACACCTCCAGAAACCTCATACGTGTCAAGTCCATTGATTTTTTTGTGTTGTAGAAATATTTCGCAAATGGAAAAAATGCTGCCTTCCTGCCAAACTATGGCAGATGACTGTCATTATATTTTTCGCAAAAGTGCTCCACTGCATTGGCTGGAGCATCTTCAGAAAAATGATTCCTGCCAAGTTGCTGGGAATTTCTAAAAATGGCGGGAGGTCTTAGGGCCAGCGGGTGGTCTTAGGACATGCCTACAGAATCAGAACATCCACTGCACCAGCATACTGGCAAGATGCCCCTTCACTTAATCATTGTTCATAAATAAACTAACAACAGTATTATTTTCCTGGCTTGCATCTACAACAGAAACAACAAACTGATTGGAGGGGATTTAAAACAAAAAATTAACACTGGTAAAAATACACATCTCTTGCAACTCCTTACTCTCTAGGGGATTACGTTCCGTAAGTAAATCAAAAATAAGAACATTTTCTTGGGCCCAAAAAGTAGAAAGTTAAATGAGAAATTGGATTCAGAGAGCCAAGTAAACATGAAAAAGCGAGAAATAATATCTCCTTTATTAATGAATTACTTAGGAAGCCCCCATGAGATGGAATGGAATGCCGCTGTAAGAGATATTGACCTCTATTTTACATTTAATAAAAGGAAGACTCTCTATATTTACGACATAAGTGGATAGGATGTTTATATGCAATTAAATAAGAGCATTAGAAGACAACCAGAGCCTTTGTTCCTGTTATTTGACAACCGAACACCATGCAAACGGCAAAAAGTGGGATTTTTTCCGTCTTGCACATTTTAGGAAATATATGGAGGACAGGTGGTGGTCAGAAAATGCACAGCTCACAATTTTCCATTTGGATTAAGAAACTAATTGAAAGATTTTGGACCTTATTTAGATGTTTCTGCAGAGGGTGCCTCACCACCAAATCTGCAGTTTGCAAGCCATGTCCTACTCAGGGTGGAGCTTCAGCAATGGATTATTATGCAAGGCATGTTTGTTTTGTTGCAGCAGGTCAGCAGTCCTGCGTTGCACACTCAACCTGGAAATGCACATGTAACATCCTCTGGCGTGGCCAGAGGGCATAAAATAAACCGGCATGGACCGCACGTGGTCATATTGCCATCCAGCATCCTGATGCACTTACCAGTAGGATAACTCTGCGACACTGGCGACGAGGGCGGGACCCACCCAGCGGGACTCACCCCGCACACCCTGAAGTAGCCGCTGCCACATTCCAGCATCCAAGATGGTGCGAGGCCGGCCCCTGTCTTCTGCGGGGACACCTCCAGTGTGCGGAGAGTACGAGAATGGCCTTTAGATACCGCACCATGGCTGTCAAGGCTGAGACACCATTGCTGCAAATGACACCTCTTCTGCTCAAGCGGAGCAGAACTTGCAGCCCCCACAATGCACACAACACGTTGCCAGCATCCACAGGCCATTCCGGACCAGCCCGCCAGATATGCTCCACCGACTATGTGAGTACCAGGCCAAGAGTTGCCGGCTGCTCCTGCGCTCATGGCTTTTTCTACCACCGCAAACAGGCAAACAGACAAGAAGGAACGCTCCACTCCTCCCCTGCTTGGCCTAAGGAGAGGCTCACCCAATCACACGGACAAGCATTAGAGCACTGGTGAATGGAGTGAAGAGAGGAAAAATAAATACACTCATTAAAAGAAACTCATCTCAAAAACCTGCTCCAGTGCACAGCGCAGTCAATCAAGCACTGGCAAAACCACCTCCTAGAACAGGGAATATGACATACGCTGGTACAACCACATTACCCAGCTGTGCCCACCATTGCTGATGAGGCAAATGTCACCCAACCACAGCAGCAGTCCACCACACAGCACAAATTCACTGTGGGGCTACCACCATTTAGTTAACTGGCAGACACAGGGACAGCGTCCCCGTGATGGAAGATTTAGATAGGACGACTTGACAACTATGCTATTGCCACACAAGAGAATGATGGCGCAATTAAGAGATATCTGCTACTCCACTATGCAGGAGAAGAAATATACAAACTACTTGGACACCTACCAAACAATGGCCCCGCCACAGATTATGATGCAGCAGTCAGAGCACTAAACGCTTATTTCTGCTCACAATTGAACCCCAACTTTGAACAATTCAGGCTTCGCCAAGCCCACCAGTGAGAGGGTGAATCAATTGATGAGTTCTACGCAAGTTTGTGTGAGCTGGCAAGTACCTGCACAGTGGACAATAATCTGAAAGAAATCCAGTTCAAATAATTCAAAGTTGCCGCAACGAAACCCTACGTAGTCTCCTTCTGAGACAGTCGAACATCAGTCTGGATGACATCTTCATTTTAGCAAGGTCCCATGATCTGCCTGCCACCCAGGCCAACGAAATGGACTTAGCCATCACCCAAACACCTGAGAATACTACAATTGTCAAGACAGACAGGGCCAACAACGTCTGCATGAAGGGAAAAACTAAAGCCTCCAAAGTGCGAGGATCCCTACCCATGAAAACGAGGTGCGGGTACTGTGGCCGTGAAGAACACCCAATAGTAGGTGAATGCCCTGCCCACGGCCGCACATGCTTCAATTGCGGCATTAGCAACCACTTTACTTCTGTATGCTGGAAGAAAACTGAGTTCAGGAGCGCCTGCAGAGGGAAACCGCCAAAGAGGGAAGTACCTCAGCTGTCTTTGACAAACGTGGCACTGCCAGACACAACCAAGACCACGCCGCAACAAAAATGCTGGGTGGAAGTCTCATCTCCCAAATAGGAGGAGGAAGAGACATTCCTCATCTCGTTTGCAAAAGAGCTCAAACGCCACAAGAGGCCACAGCCCACGTGTGTCGTCGGTATTGCAGGGTCCGAGGTCAAAGCCATCATTGATATGGGAGTCTCAGTCAATGTGATGGGGATTCAGCAGTACAACCACCTCCAACCAAAGCCATTGCTAGCCCCATCACACACAAAGATTTTTGCGTCTGGGAGCCAGTCACCCCTACTTCTCTGAAGACACATGACAGTCCGAGTACAGTCCATGAGGTCACTGCAACATTCCACATCATAGACAGTGAAGCAGACACACTGGTGAGGAGCCATACCGCAGAAGACTTAGGCTTAGTGTCATTTGCCAAAAATGTGAAGTCACATTAGATCGACGACATTCTTGATCCATTCCCTCAACTGTTCAACGGGCTAGGATGCCTCAAGTCTCCACCAGTCAAGCTACATATTGACCGCACTGTCACACCAGTGGCATTATGTCATCGCAACATCCCATTCAACCTCCAACCATTAGTCGAACAAGAGCTTGAAAAGCTTGAGAAGCAGGGGGTGATTGAAAAAGTGTCGGTACTGACGCCTAGGGTCTCCCCAATGGTGATACCAGAGAAAGCAAGACAACCCTGGAAAATACGCCTATGCATCAACATGCAGCTCCTGAACGGCACTATAAAACGCGAGCGCCACATAACGCCCAGCATTAATGACATGATAGCGGATGTGAATGGCTCGTGGTGGTTCTCCAAGTTGGATCTCAACTCTGGGTATCACCAGCCACTTTTGGCCAAGGGAGCAGATATATCATTTCTTTCAGGACTCCCCTTTGAAACGCAATATGTGAAATGTTATCCGGACTTCCTGGGGTTATGAATGTCAGTGACAGCATTCTCATTCATTTGAAAATAGTGGCTAAACACCACAAACACCCCAAGCTATACTACAACGCCTCTCAGAATACGGTGTCACGCTGCACAGGGAAAAGTGCTCATTCTTTCAGCCATCAATAGAATTTTTTGGCTATGTATTTAATCAAGACAGAATTCAAGTTGACCCCCGGAAGTCATAGGCCATCAGCCAAGAATCCACACCGACTGCCATCTCAGAGGTGAGCTCTTTTCTTGGCATGGCCACTTACTGCGACAGATTCATTTTTGTAAACTGTTCTCAAATGTAATAATTTAAGGTGATTCCGCTCTCACTGACTGTTTCTCTGAGGGCCTATTCACAAATAAGTTTGCCATTGTTTTGTGTGTAACAAGATTTGTACTGTCACATTTGTTTTCACTAGGTCAAATGTGCATTCATATTTATGCATTTAGGGCATGGTGTTTAGTAATGTTGAGTTTTATTCTGTATTATGCTTGGTTGAACGTGTTACATTTACATCTCCTTATTGTGTTACTATCCTTCCCCTTTAATGTTCATGCATTTTACAATGTACATTTCAGTTCATTTTAGAACCTTCGTTGGCTGCTAGGCACTCAGGTCAGTTGTATATGTTCCTGTTTGCCAACCGGCTGTACTTTGTTGCTGTGTTGCATACTACTGAATAAACTACATTAAATATGCTGGCCTACTCTACTTCTTACAATTTGGCAACGAGCTGAGGAGAGGAACGCCCACCAACATATCTAGCAGCACAGGAGTGAGTGCTACTGAACTCCGGAGAACCTTTTGGACCCCTTCACTACTTTCATATGCAATTCAAGACTGCTGGAAACTGCACAAAACCTCTGCCGAAAACCAGCATTTCAAGGGATCAGCTCTCTTGGATCTGTAATTTTTCAAAAATGTCATCGGTTTCTTTTGGTTGGAGCTAGGAGCGCTCAAACGCAAATGCGCCACCCGTGCACATCTTTGAAAAAAAACATTCACCAGTTCTCAGGAGGGAAGCTGGTGAGTGCGACCAATTGCACAGAGAAGTCTGACGCAGATTCCAGACTTCTTCCCACATTCATTGAATACGTAACTAAGGAGGCACCTCATCACGCTACGCGTGAAGTAACACGCTGCGTGACGGCCATTTTCCCCTCCTCTCTGTTTCCATAGCAACGCGGTCACGGAAAATCTTTTCCCTACGCGCCTTTTGCTGAAACAAACCCTGGGTTCAAGTAAGTCTCTTATATACGCGCACTTGCTCAGCGCTGATGGCGATAACTGTTAACTATTTTAGTTTTGGTGTTTGAAGACTATCTACTGATTCGAGACATTGTACAAGGGTTGGCACCCCAATTCTTCAACACACGTTTCAACCCACTTTCGATTTTTGTTAATTACGTCTACTTTGATACTGCACCATGTATTTACAAATTCTATGATGATTTGTACAGGCTTCATTTTCTTATAGATTTTCCTTACTTGACTGAGACTCTTTTGCATGGTTATTTCATTTTGTTTTACTTCTCCATCTGAACTATATCATCATTTCTTTTGGATAGCCACCCTGTGTGCACTTTTTCTCCATACCAGAACCATGTAATTTGACCCTACTGACAAATTCTTACAAAAGAAAGGGGTCCCCCCTATTCATTGGAAACGTTGGAAAGAAGAGTTTCTTAAGTATATGAGGGCCATTGATGGAGAGAGCATGGGTGCTGAAAGAAAAAAACTTATTTTATGACATTGCTTGGGTTCCGAGGGTTAAGTTGTTTTTAGAGCATTACCCCAAGTTCCTCCTGCTGGAGGAGAAGGTGAGGGCACCAATGTATACAAAGAAGCATTACAAAGGATGGAACAAAGATTTAAACCTGTCACCAACATAGCTCTCAACCGTTTTTAATTTTATACGCGAATACAAAATGAGGCTGAATCATTTGATGAGTTTTTAACTGCTTTGAGGTCTTTATGCTTACAATGCAACTTTGACAACAAGTGCCACGAAATGATCAGCGATCAAATAATAGTACATGTCAAGAATAAAAAGACTCAACAACGCTTATGGGAATCAGGAGATCCAAAATTATCGGAAGCAATATCCATTGCCAAGGTCCTGGAACAATTTGAGAAATAGATGCTCACTGTTAAGAACACTAGTAACAACAAATTGGAATCAAGTGAAGAGGTTTGTGTTGTTAAACACCCAGAACCACATAGAAATTATAATACTTCTGCAGGATCGAATTTCCCTCATGTCAGCAACTATTCTAGTCTCAGAAAATGTGATAGGAACGAAAGGACTGGTAGTTGTTACAGGTGTTGTAGCAAGAAACACATGGCCGCGTATGGAGGGTGTCCAGCCATTAATAAAGAGTGTAGGAAATGTGGTAGAATAGGGCATTTTGCCTCTGCTTGTAGAGAGTTAAGGAGGAATAATACTACTACACGTGGTAAGGTATCCTGCACTTCTGATCATTCTACTGTGCGCAAATGTGAATGTAGTGGATGTATTGACGATAACAAAGGTTTTGTAGTTTGCCTCTCTGAAGGAGTTTCTAGTGTAAATGATCCTTACTCTGAGCACATTAAGAGACCTCCCACGTGTGTAGTGGAAATCACTGGGGTGAGTCTCGACCTCATGGCTGAATCAGGCTCTCTATGGACCATTATTTCGAAAGAATACTTTGAAAACAAATTAAGCACAAGGTTAGACTTCACAAAAGTGTTGCCGCCTGACATCATTGCAGAACGCTATGATGGATCCAGAATTGATGTTATGGGGTATTTTGATGTGACTCTACTGTCAGGTAAAAAAAGATTTTTCCCTTTGGGTAAACCATATGTCGTCAACCTCAAACCTCAATATGGAGAAATAATTACCTATTGTCCTGAAGAAGGTGGCTATAATCAGCATAAAGCCTCCGAAACGCGTCAACGCACTATTTAATTGTTAAATTTGGAGTGGTCAGCCAATAGAAGGTCATAGGGAAAGGGACTCCCAACCTTGTGTTGTCCTAATTATTGTCGGAATTAACAGTGAGAAGACATAGTTGATTGTCTTTTCTGTTCTCCTGTGTAGCTTTATGAGAAAATATCTTTTATATCGATTTTGTGTATTTTATATTTTTTGTACATTTAATTGAATGTTTTTTAACATGAAAATAAACAGTTTGTTTTTGATATAATTGATGTATTAGATTTTTTCTCTGTAAGTGTTTTCACACGATGTACATTGTGCTCTTGACTCCTGGAGATGAGTGAGTCTGGTGAATAGGTTGAAGTGTATGTGTTTGAGGTTGACGACATATGGTTTACCCAAAGGGAAAATCTTTTTTTACCTGACAGTAACTTGGTGCTCTATTCCCTTTTGGGTGGTTACAGAGCCCCTCTCATTTGTTTGAGACTCTACAATTTAAAACTAGGAGTACCTTTATCATATTGTATATTGCCATTAAAGGGGTGAATGTATTAGGATTTTAGAGACCAATGGAAATTGGGAATCATCCTTAATCCTCGTTCAAAAGAGCCTGTTATGTTGGATGAAAGTTTGCCTATGGAATGTGCTGCTCTTTTCGTCCCCAATGAGAAAGAGAATGTTATCAATGAAATATTCAAAATGTGTTTTCAGATGTCTTAGGTAAGCTAGAAAACTATACACACAAAATCAAACTTAAAAGTGGTGTCCTACCTGTGAAACAAAAGTTAAGGGGTGAGCCCATAAATGTCAGAGAAGAGCTTATAAACAGGTTGGATGATTTGGTTGCTGAAGGGATTATTGGGCCCATTTATTCATTCAAATGGGTTTCCCTCATTGTTTTGGTGAGGAAACCTGACAAAAATGTAAGAGTCTGTGTTGATCTCAGAGCGCTTAATGCTGGTATCATTGTCATCCCCTCCCCAACATTAATGAAGTTGTATCAGTGTTGCAGGGTGCCAAAGTGTTCTCCACGTTAGATCTCAGGTCAGCTTATGACCAAATTCCCCTTACCGAGGAATCTAAAAATCTAACAGCTTTTATCACACCACATGGGCTGTACCAATATACCAGAATGCCGTTTGGTTTAGCCTCTGCGGCCTCGGTTTTTCAAAGAGTGATTGTCAACATATTCAAGGATGCTGACTAATATGTTAAGTGCTTTCAGGACGACATTCTAATATTTTCTAGCAATGTGGAGTAGCATGTGAGAAATAAGTTGAGGAAGAGTGGTCTTACTCTAAAAGCCAGTAAATGCAAAATGTTCAAAACCTCTGTGGAGTATTTATGCCACACCTTATCTGGGGATGGTGTAGTGCCTAAAAAAATCTTATATTGATGGTATCACTAATGCCCCTCCTCCTTCGAACAAAGAACAATAACTTTTGTTCACAGGCATGTGTGAATACTACAGTAAATTTGTGAACAACTTTGCGTCAAAACTGGAACCTCTTAGGAAGCTACTGATGCATAGTGCGGTTTTTGAATAGGAACTAGAGCAACAGCGAGTATTTGAGTCAATTAAATGCGATATTCTTAAGGCACCCACAATTAAACCTTTTTGTATGAACAAGGAGTGTGTTATCACTGTAGATGCAAGCTTATATGGTATTGGTGGTGTTTCGTCCCAGAGATGCGGCAAAGATGAATGGAATGTGTGCTTTGCTTCCCGCACTCTGAATGATACTGAACGCAGGTACGCTGTAATCGAGAAAGAACTGCTGGCATGTGTGTTGGCGATTGAGCACTACTGCAATTACATTTAGGGCAGTAAATTCATTTTAAGGACAGACCATAAACCTTTAGTAAACATTCTTTCCCCGGGTGATGGGCGACCCGCTCTGCTAGGTTGACCTCCAGATTCCTGGAGTATTGTTTTAAACCAGAGTTTGTCCTGGGTCAGAAAAATGTCATGGCTGACTTTATGTCACGTCTTCCCTGTCAGGTTACTTTGCAGGATCCGACGTAGTCACTACTGTCCAAGATGTAGTGACAGGGACATTTGAAGATATCACTGAAGTGTCTTGGAAACTATCTGAAGAACAAGATCTCACTTGGCAAACCATCAAGAAATACATTTTGGAGGGTTGGCCAGATAAAAAAATGTAGCAGAGGAATGTATGCACATGTTCAGGGTGTCTGAAAAATCAGAATTAGATGGAGAATTAACATACAAAGCTGGCAAATGTATTCCATCTTTTGGTATCCAGAAGCTTATTTTGGAGTTGGCACACAACTCTCACCCCGGCATGTCAACCATGAAACGCCTTGTCAGACACTATTTTTGGTGGCCAGGTTTAGATCGCATGGTTTATCGTACAGTTAGAGAACGTGAAGTTTGCATGAATAGTGAGAAAATGATGAGACTCAATGTACCCCCTTTAAAGACTTCTGAATGGCCCCTTGAACCATGGAAAAGGGTAGTTTTTGACATTTCTGACTATTCATGTGTCTACCCCATGATTCACGCTACGCCTTGGTTCTGGTGGACAATCACTCCAAGTGGCCAGAGGTAAAATGTACTTCCAATTCCTCTACTAACACAGTTATTGAATTTTTTAAGGAAGTTTTTTTCACAGAGGGTTGTCCCTCGGTCTTAGTCGCCGACAATGGGGTACAACTCACCTCTACTGAAATGGAAAATTTTCAAAAATTTCAGAATATCAAGCACTATACTGTTTCTGTTTATGAACCACACGAAAATGGTCTTGGCGAGCGTTTTAAAAGAGTCCTGAAAGGTTATGTATCTGATGTGGTCAAACTGAGAGGGAGTTGGAAAAATTCTTTGAGGGAAAAACTTAGGTTATATCGTATTACTCCCCATACCACAAAAGAAGTCAGTCCTTTCCGCCTACTAAAGGGAAGAGAGACTGCATCAAAAATTTGCCCTTGGTGGCACATAGAAAAGTGCAAAAATAAGTGTTTCTCCAATGAAATGGTAAGTGTGTTGCCCAAAGAGTGGATTCTAAACAAGTCAAAATCAAAAAGTGGTATCATTGTAAATAGAATACCAAAACTCAAACTTTCAGTATTGGAGATTGGGTCAGAGTTAAGAAACCTGGTTTCATCACTAAATGTTCTGACAAAATTTTGTAAACCTTTAAAAGTTGTAAAAGTTTTTGACAATAGTTTCATCACACAAGATGGAAGTTTATGGAATGTCAAACGTGTTTCAAAGTGTCCTTTTGTACATAACTCATTTGGAGATCGCTTCCCCAAATCCCTCAATTTGCCTGAAGACACAGTGTCCTCTTGGGTCAAGACATCTTTTCGCTCAAGAACCTCCCCCAAGAGGTTGTCCGATTACAATACATAACTCAACCTGTTACGTCTGTTTTCTTGTGGAAAAAAGGAGGTATGTTACATTTACATCTACTTATTGCGTTACTATCCTTTCCCTTTAATGTTCATGCATTTTACAATGTACATTCCAATTCTTTTTAGAATCTTTGTTGGCTTCTAGGCACTCAGGTCAGTTGTTTCTGTTCCTGTTTGCCGACCAGCTGTAGTTTTTTGCTTTGCTGCATATTACTGAATAAACGACATTAAATATACTGGTTACTCTACTTCTTACAGAACGTACGTACCATTTTGCTCATTTTATCCTGATCATGGATTTTCGCTGTGTATTTTATTGTAATAAGCATTGGCAAAGCCAATAGGTCGCGCCTCAGAGCTATTGTTTTTGGCAATTCATTTTATCGATGTTCTACACCAGTGTGGCTGCTGTTCAGCATGGCTGAACGTTAGTACATGAACTGGGGTGGGGTAACATGGAGTGGAGTAGACTGCGGCACAGTGGAATGAGATAGATTGGAGTAGAATGGAGGGGGTAGATTGAGGGAGAGTGAGGTAGACTGGAATGGGGTATATTGGAGTAGATTGTAGTGGAGTACAGTTGGGTGATTGGAGTGGAGATTGGAGTAAAGTAAAGTGGGGAAGATTTGTGTTCAGTGGGGTAGATTGGAGTGGAGTGGGGTAGATTAGAGCGGGGTGGAGCAGGACACATTGTAGTGGGGTACATTGGACTGTGGTACATTGGATTGTGGTACATTGGAGTGGGGTAGATTGTAGTGGGGTAGATTGGAGTGGAGTAACTGGTGGTTCGCAGAGGAGTGGATGTGGTTATAATAATAATAATAATAATCCACATTTGTAAAGCGCACAATCACCCGTTAGGGTCTCTAGGCGCTGGGGGCCGTCGGGAAGATTAAGCAAGCTATTGCCCAGAGTCACATGGTGCTGGGCTAACCTGCCGCCGGCGCTGTGGATCGAACCGTGATCCCCAGATTCCAGCGTCAGTCGCCCTGGCCGCGGCGCCACACCTCTCCCACTTAGAGTGGAGTGGTGTAGATTGGGGTAGATTTAAGTAGCCACAGTCCATGCAGGTAAGAACGTTGGGGTGGTGGGTCTGGGTGGGGGAAGTTAGACAGACGACAATTAGGAAAAATTATTTATTTATCTAATTTTCCCTCATGGTCATCTGTCAAATCTTCCCCCCAACCGAACCCCACCGCCCCACTGCTCTTACCTGCACAGGCCACTCCTGGATTGAAGTCTGGTAGATTGGAGTGGACTGGGGTTGATTGTATTGGAGTGGACTGGGGTAGATTGGATTGGATTGGGGTATGTTGGAGTAGATGGAGTGGGGAAGATTGGAGCAGAGTGGAGTAGATGTGAGTAAAGTTGGGTTAAGTGGGATAGATTGGTGTGGAATAGATTGGGGAAGATTGTAGTGAATTGGATTGGGCGAAATTGGATTGGAGTGGGCTAGACTGGACTGGAGTGCGGTACGGAGTGTGGAGTAGAGGGCCGTAGAGTAGAGTGGCATGTTGTGTCATGGTATGAGTGTTACAGAGGGGAGTGTGTGAGTCGAGTGGGGTGGCTCCATAGAGTGTCTTCAAGTAGAGGGGCATAGAGTGGAGAGGAGAGCTGTGGAGTGGAATGTTGTAGAACGGAGTGGTGTGGTGCAGAGTGGAAGCGCATAGAGTGGAGTAGAGTGTTGTAGTGTTGAGTGGTGTAGTGTGGAGTGTGTATAGTGTTTATGAGCAGCAGTACAGACAACACATATTCAATTAAAATTACCATTACATTTGCACCGACATGCAATTTTACTGCACACAAACGATAACGTGTGGAAATGTCATTACCTAGTGTATTGATATATTTTGATCGTATTCAAATATTTGTTTCCACTACACTTCAGAATTATTTTTAAAAAATGTGCTTCATTTATTCGTTCCTAATTCTGATATATATTCTGAAACATCAGCATAGGTATCATTTATCTATTGTGCTAGAAAAAAAACATCCTACACCCTCTTCTCTCACATGGGTACTCAGCAGGATTGTCACATAAATTCTCTCACTTTGGAGTTAGAGAAAGAAAAGTAAATACCAAGCTCCCTCGAAGACAGAGCCTGACATTTGACCTCCGTCTTTGAATTCAAAGCTAATGCAACAAGATAAGGACAAAATCTAAAGGCTTGTTTACAGAAAGCAAGAACTCAGAAGGATGCCGTAAAAAAGAAATGCTCACTGGAGGGACGAACTGAAGCTGGACAGCCTAAAGCAAATAAAGTCATAATAGTAAAAGCAAGCATCTGTGATTTACCTGACTTGCACTAACTTCTGAAGCAGCACCCATTGGTCCTCTCACTGGAGTTTTCCACATCCTCAGGTCTGAGCTAGTGCCTGCTATACGTACAGACCGTATAGTACTGGAATCAATGCGTACTCCTGAAGGATCGGCAGTGGCTAGTAAAGGGGTACTAGATTCTACAGGTACAGGAGATAGGCGATGTTCACTCATGTTCCATGTCCTTCCCAATCCAGTTCCTTCCGTCTAATCGGACTGTTGCTGGCTAAGGTTTTCTTCCGAGCTCGGGTCAAATACAGGAACAACAGAACCAATAGGGACCATCACTGTAAGAGCTTCTAGTAACAGTGAAGCAGCATTGAGTCTGTTCTGTTCCGTACCTACCAAGGTGGACACTCCTGTCCCTCCTGCTCATGTGGATATCCTTCCTCAACTTCCATACAAGGACCTGTTTGGGGTGTTGACACACTTTCCATAATCACGGTATTCGTCAAATCTCACTTTCCCTCCTCTGATTGTATCTGTTCCTGTTTGCCGACCAGCTGTCGTTTTTTGCTGTGCTGCATATTACTGAATAAACTGCATTAAATATACTGACTACTCTACTTCTTACAGAACAACCACAACCAACAACCAATCCCAGCATGGTGTTACACCAACTGATCTATCACAGCCGCTCACCCTGCTTTACAGCTTCTCCGTACACATTCACTCACGCAATCATCTTAAATTCCGTAATTGTCTGCCATCTAAAAGGATTGATAGAATTCAAGTCATTCAAATACATTCACACAGTGACCTTGGACCTGCGCTGATCACCCGAATCTGTATAGCGCACTTCTGTACACAAGGTTTACTAAACGATTCACATAAGTCCCCTTCACACAAAGTTCCCTGTCTTAGGTAGCACTGCTGATAACGTCTAATGAAAACTGCTTAATTCTTCGGTCAGATAATCACAATCAATCTCAGTGTCTTCTGCACCATTTAATAGATCCCAGAATCTTAGGCCACTTCAGGACCTCAAACTCAAAAACTTTGGACCTCATCCGGCCAGAAACCACATTCACTCTACTTGCACACCAACTCCGCCAGACATCACACAATCAATTAATTCCCGCAATCTAGCACATGATATACACCCTATTGGTACTCACTCCTCCGTTCGCCGCTGATCTCACCGCACATCAGACTCCATCAGTCTCCACTGAATTCTGTTGCACTTTGTTCTCAGTCATTGGGCTGTATTTTGGGGCTCCGGGATTCTAGGCTCCGTTTTTCTAGATTGATTTCTGGATTCTCTCCATGCTTCATGTGCTAAACATCCTACTCTGCTACCAACTGAAAGGGCTGGGCCCATAAGTTCTGGACCTATTCTAGAATCACAATCTGATGGTTCGTTTTAGCAACATGGAAGCGTAGAGGGGATAAAGTAGTTGTTTATTCCAATCAATTTAACTGTAATTTCTATAGACACATAGTAACCACAGACAACTACATAAGGTTACTTTTACAATAGGAGGTGCACGAACACAACACGTATAGTCATTTCTTATTTCATCACTTTTCTTCTTTTATTTCAAAATAAGTTCATAAAAACAGCCAACACGTTTCGTTCCCCAAAGATACAACCTTTGGGAACTTCAGCAGGGCTGTAACAAATAACACAGAACATGTATTAGCAACATAGAACTCACAATGACTGACAGACATAACTTAGAATTGTATGACATTTAAATGCAATCCTAACATATAGACAACACTAATTATGACACATTCTTTTTTATGAAACAACGTTACATTCTTTTTTCCCCTTGTTTTTTTATATGAAAAGATAGGTAAGACAAAAGGGAATGACACAATGCGAACAATACAATCTTGATACTGTATATATCCCCTAGTATTTATTCCCTCTCGCGCAGCCGTACCAGGATATTTCCTACCAGCGCATTGATATCCCTCCGGATGAGTGCAGCGCTTAATAAATAAATAAATAAACAAACAAATAAATAAATATATTAAATCTTAACAATATTTATAAATATTTACAAATCGTTAAGACGTGATATACCAACATAAAAACAACACATGCATTATATATCACATGGAGACAAAAGAAGCATTACATAAGAGGTTTGGTGAATATAAAGCATCAATCTATCCCTACTCTAGTGCTTAGATGACATCCCTACTTAAGCATCTTCAGGAAAAGGAATAAAAGGTGTCAGCATATGGAGTCTTCCTAAGAAGTATCTCCACTATCAATGGGTCGGATAGCATAAAGCTATTGAGGCAGAGCTCATTCTAATATGCTCTCTCCCCGAAGGTAAAAGGAGAAGTGGGCACTTTCCCTACTTTCAACATCCTATTATTACAGGTAACCTTCCCATGAGTCCTTGCAGGTCACGCCATCCGCCTCTCAAAGGTAATTTTCCATGGGTTTGCGGCGTTCTTCTTCTCACCATTTCTGTCCTTGGTTCCCAAGCCTTCTCCTGTGCGAAGGACAATAGTCTTCCCTTATCGGATCAGACCGAACTATGTAATTTTCTCTCCTTGCCTGACTAGTAAAACAAAGACATTATTCAGCCAACAAGAGTGCTTCTTTCACCTGCAACACAAAACATGAGAAAGAACAAATTCCACAGCACACATGAAATTCAGATATTAATTCTAAAGTAAGAGCTTCCAGGGAAAAATACATTTCAGGCTTACAACATTCAGCTAACATAAGAAAATGGCATATGAGCTTTACAAAGTTGCATAGGAAACCAAGGCACGTTCAGTTAATACATTAACCTACATGTAAAATGACATATTAATAAACACATTTAATAAATGAATGGTCGTCAGTTATACACACAAGTTCTTCTCGTTAATGTTTTCTACTAGTTACATTCACCTTCTACATTAATTTTTCATGTTACTACTCAATGGCCTAAACACATCAAATTTCATGTTAATACATTTTTAATTATAACACTTCACTTTAATACAACAAGAGATTATATGTAAGTGCGTTCTACACTTGTGATAATAATGCACCCCTACAAATAAAATGTGGTTTCAGCTACATAATGACCATAGGGTATAGACAGGAGAGACAGTTGCAGCATAAACTGCATAATGGACTATAGAGGGCAGGGGAACAACAGCAGACCAAGCAAGGCAGGAGGGAGGCGATAGGGGTCTACACATGGAAAACAGAGGGCAAGTGGCAAGGGGGCAGGGCAGGAGCAGCAAGCTGACCATGGAGGTCAGGTGGGATGGGCACTGGAAGCACAACACACCATTGAGGGCAACAGGGAAACTAGTGAGACTGTAATGGCGGGGAAGGTGGGAGGAGGTAAGGGGCAGCACAACGGCCATGGTGGGCAAGAGGGAGGGGGCATGGAATGCACAAAAGACATGGAGGACTGAAGGGAGGGGTCGAGGCTAGACACAAACAAAAGAGAGCAGGGGAAGGGACTCCATAACAGACCATGTAGGGCAGACAGGAGGAACAGTTGCAGCAGAACAGTTCATGGAGGACAGAAGGGAATGGCAGTAAAATGGACCATGGAGGACCGGACAGCCAGGGTGGAGGTGAAACGGGCAGGTGGCAGGCATCTGACCATGCTAAGCAGGTGCGAGGGGCAGTTGCAGCTTAACAGTAACCCAGGGCGGAGACCTCCGCTCCACCCGCAGAATGTGCAGAGATTTGCCTCCTCTGCGTTCCATGGAGAAGGCAAATCTCCACACACTCCACAGCGGAGCAGGGTTGGCCAGCCCCGGCTCCTCTTGCAAGAAATGCGCATGCGCAGGCGCGCGTGCATATGCAGTTTTCTCAAGGATATGGCAAGGAAGAGGAGTAGGGCAGCCCTGGGATGCAGCATGCCAGGTAAGTGGTTTTAATTTACTAGTAAGTAATGTAGATTTACTTGTTATCAATACCAGCACCACCACCACAATACCACCACCACCATCAATACCACTAATACCTATACCACCACCACCAATACCGATACCACCACCATCAATACCACCACCTCAGCATCTCTCGCTCACTAGTGGGGGCACTGTACAAGACTGGAGCTGCAGCCAAGACCATCCCACCCTCCCTCCATGCCTGCCATAAAGCACAGCCCGCCCTGCACCAGGAGGTGAAGCCAGGGCCCTACTACAGCAGGAGTGTTTTTTTTTAGGTCAAAGATAGTAATGACATTACACAATGCCACCCTGTACACTCAAATCATGGAGAGGGCAGGAAATAGCCCCCCTTCCCGCTCTTCCTACTGACCCACAACAGTGTAATCACAGAGCGAAAGATATTGGAGCGCTTTGTTAGTGTCTATAGCCCGGATCATATGTAACTCTCACTTCACACTTTGTGTCTGTATAATTTACAACACTTACACATCTTCTTCACTGCCACTACTTTGAAGACGCCGCAGGCCGGTTTCTTCCTCTGATATTTACTATCTAACATGCAGTCAAGAAGGCCCTTTATTGCAATGCAATAGGTCTCCAATTTGCGAGACTTTAAGCTATTAGTATTTAAATGACAAAGCCTTTTCTTTATGTTTTAAAACCCAAAACATAAATTTACAACGCCAATAGCTCAAACTCGCGTGAATGCGAGACCTATCGCATTGCAAATGCTCGTTTTTTCTGTCCCTCACCACGAGTTTTGTACTGGTGGTCAGAGACAGGAATAAAAGACATTGTACCGTCCATTCTAAATAAGGTTATGTGGTGTAAGGTCCTTTCACGGACAGCCCCCACTCTGTTGATCCATTGCCGGAAGTATTCTATTGCTGAGGTCAATGTGACCTCCAGCGATGGATCCAGCAGTGGTAAAGAGCCCAGAGTCCTAAAGTCAATGAAACATGGGTCAAAAACAGGAGGCCAAAAAGCAAAAAGTCTGGGGGTGAACCCACTAAAAATGAATGGTCTAACAATTACGTTCTAATGTAATCTGCCAGGATGTCCCTTTAACTGTTGTGTGTCATCAGGGAGAATCTTGGGTAACCAAGACTACTGGATGGAAGTTGGTGAAGGGGGTTTGACCTGTAAGTGATGCTGTAAGAGTGCCCTGGGGTGGATGCAATTAAGAACTTATTTCTACAACCTCTGGTGGATTTCTTAACACATTCCTTCTCCTGGTTCTTGATTTCAGGACTGTCATCTATAGGTCTATTAATATACTGATAGATGAATTATATGATATGCTACTGACTGCTATCATGCATTTCCACTAAATCACTAGTTTCCCAGAACTAACTATTTTTATGGGTAGGTGACAGTGCCTATTACATGCTTCAGCCCTCATAGTTAGGTCACCAAGTGTCCAGGGCTTTCACCAGGGCCTTTTTAGATTCCCTGAAAGGTTATTTCTGCTTGATTATTGGTAGAACAAAAGACAACACATCACATAAAATACAAAGGCAGGCCTACTTGCCTGTTTGTTCTACTGGACATATATTTTAATGCCCCTGACGGTGAGTCATTAGGTTTGGATGCGGCCGCACTCTGATGAGTAGAGAATGCATAGCATGTAATGCTTCGTTGTAGCAGCCCTGCTGATGTTGCACATGGCATGGTAACCAGTACCAACTTGTAGTTGGTGGTAATTTGCAATTTCTTAATGAGAAATCGCACAACTTGGGTGCTTCATACATAGCATTTAAGGAATCGCAATTTGAGATTCCTTAAATGCTTAAGCAAAATTAGGGAATCGCAAGTTGGTGGTAATTTGCGATTTCTTTCCTAAATGCACTTTTTGGCATTTGCAAAGGTGCCATGTGGCGCACATACATGACCTTACGCTGCTAAAAAGAGAGAGCAGATTTGGTGTAAAAAAGACAAAAAACTATGCTACATTCAGCAAATCACTGCATCTTTTAGAAATAAAATTACATTTGGAAATGCTCCAACCTTCCAATTAAAATAAAATGTAGATTTTTGCATGTTTTTGTCTGTCAAATAAATGAAATATTTCATAATCTGTAGATTTGCTTCAAAGACAAATGTTTCCATATTTGTATGTATTGTTTCATGGTTCAAATTGCTTAGGTGGAGGTCCCAGGTTCCCAGTAGTGATTCAGTAGGTGTTCAAATAATGCAAAACATCAAAGAAGTGCTGCACTAGAGAAACATTCATAAAAATGATGTCAAAGGGATGTTGTACTGTATCAAGAATATTCAATGATAACATACTCATCTTCTGATAATGTTCAGGACAATCCAGTAGATCGGTAATATGGAGATTGGAATTACATGGATTGTGTAAATAATTGTGCAACTTCTTTCTCTGTCAGTGTTGTAACTAGCGAGGAATTCCCCTGCAACCTTTGGGTGTCTCTTCTATTTGGAAAGCACCACTAGAGTAATTGCAACTATAGAACAAAACATATTAATAATTCAAAAAATGAAAGAACATAAATGCATATGTGTGATTCAGACATATCCCACCAAATATAACAAGGACTTTCATATTCTAGGAAGAAAAACTTTCGCCCCAAAATTCAATGCGTGCTGTATGCAGGGTTATATGTCGAAATTTCGTGCACTAACGTATCGTACTATGGACATATTTTTGCCTAAATATTGTCTACAAATATATTATGAAGGAAAGTATTCATAGGTAAGTGAAGATTTACTTTTCTTAATTCCACATCTACGTACACTTGAAGATACATACATTGTCAGGGTACAATAGATGCTGAGTTAGGTATAGTAAATCTATTCTTATCTATATAAACTAACCTTAGTGATATTTTAGTAGTAGATATTATGGCTATATCTGGCTATTATTATATATTTGGTAGCATGATATTTAAAAATCGATATTCAGGTAGTACACCTTAGGCAGAGAGTGACTGACGAGCTCATGGAATGCTGCAGCCATTTACAGCTGCTCATCACCTTCCCACCAGAAATAATAATTTATGAGAGGTAAATGCTCCATATGCCCCAGTTGCTCTCCAGAAGTCAGCAAATGTGAGGCAGGGGGTGACAGGGGTGTAACACAGGCCCCCCACAGCCCCAGCGGTGCGAGTGGGGGGCCCCAAGCTGCAGGGGGCCCCTCAGCACGGGAAACGTCATTTAGAACGCGGTTGTTACATCGCGATGCCATTACATCGCGTTTTTAGAACGCAAGTCGTTACAACGACTTGCGCTGGATGGCGCTCTAGGACAAGGAATAGTATAATTTACTATCCAACACCTTCCCTACTGTATGTAGACTGGAGTCGGAATAGTAAATTATACTGCTCCTAAGTCCAGCGCCCGCCAAGGCAAGTCGTTGTAACGACTTGCGTTGGAAAAAACGCGATGTAATGGCATGCGATGTATTAGCATGCGTTGTAATGTCATACAACCCTCAGCGCAGTACTCTCGTCCGAGAGCTCGTGCGGGGATCTGCGAGGAGGTTAGAGCGGGTGGACAGGTCCTGAAATGAGTCGGGTGGAGAGGACGAGAGGCAGACACAGATCGGTGGTGAAGCCTTGGAGGGGGAGAAAAGGATTGGAAAGTCTGAGAGGAGGTGATGGTGAAAGAGACAGACTGGGGAGGGTGATCAGTGAGCAGAAGGCAGGTGAGAGAGGTCTCGAAGAGCATGAAGGAGTTGATTGACGTAGAACGAGAAGGGAAAGAGAGGTGAGGCGAGAGAGGTGGAGAGGAGACAGCAGCGCAGAGAGAGAGGGAGAGGCCGCCCATTACAGAAGTCACTGTAATTGTAATAATATAGCGCTTACTACCCCCAACGAGGCGCCGAAGAAGGAGATTGGGGGAGAGAGTATAAAGAAAGATACTTAGGAAAGATGTGCAGAGAAAGTAAAGAGAGTGTTGTAGAAAGGACCGAGAGAGAAATAAAGGTCGAGACCAGAGAGCGGATAAAGGAGAAACAGATAGAAGAGATGGCACTGATGAGAGAGTGTACAGGATGAAGAAAGAGATGGCGGAATAAGACTACAGATAGAGGGAATGACATAAAAGACTGCAGGAGTGAGGGCACCAAAGAATTGGGACAGGGAGAGAACAAGGAGAAGAGAGGGACTCAGAAAGAGAGACGGAGAGGGATTGATGGAGACAAACAAACAGTGTGAGAGGAAGTGATCGAGAAAAAGACGAGTGAGTACAGGGTGTGTGGAGGAGATGGACTAGAGGGAGTGATGAACAGAGAGAGGCAGCAACAGAGAAAGAGAATGATAGGGACAGGAGTGTACATAGGTGATGGAGAAGAGACCTTTGTGTGGTCGAGAACGGAAGGTAAGAGTGCAAGAGATAAAGATAAAAGGGGAAGGAAACGACAAGGCAAGAAACAGGGAAGAGAGTGAGTGAGTGATAAAAAGGAAGTGATGGAGATACTCGAAGGAGATGATCTGATAGAGACACACAGGGAGGAGGGTGAGTGATAAAGAGTGAGCGATGAGAGAGACAAAGAGGATAATATATGATGGAGACACAGGGAGGAGAGTGATAAAGAGAGATGACGACAATATTGTCTGATGGAGACAAGCACAGAGGAGAGTGAGTGATAGATAATGATTGATGGAGAGACATAGCGAGGATATTTTGTGATGGAGACACACAGGAGAATGAGTGATAGAGAGGAAGTGATGGAGAGACTCGAAGGGCATCATCTAATGGAGACTCATGGAGCATAGAGAGGAGAGTGAGTAATAGAGAATGAGTGATGAGAGAGATGGGGATATTATATGAGGGAGATACAGGGAGGAGAGTGAGGGAAGAGAGTGAGTGTTGAAGAGGAAGTGATGGAGACAGACACAGAGGAGATTGATGGTGTCACGCAGGGAGGAGAGTAAGTGAAAGAATAACTGAGTGATGGAGGGAGAGAGACAATGTGGATCTTATATGATGGAGACATACAGGAGGAGAGTGAGTGATAGAGAATGAGTGATGAGGGAGACAAAGAGGATAGTATGTGATGGAGACACAGGGTGGAGACTGAGTGAAGAGAGGGAATGATGAATAGAGATAAGAGCAATATTATATGATGGAGACACACACAAAGGAGAGTGAGTTATAAAGAATGAGTGATGGAGACAGTGAGGATATTGTGTGATGGAGACACACACAGAGGAGAGTGAGGGATAGAGAATGAGTGATGAGCAAGACAAAGAGGGTATTATATGAAGGAGACACAGGGAGGAGAGTGAGTGATAGAGAGGTAGTGATGGAGACAGACACAGAGGAGAATGTCTGGAGACGTGCAGGGAGGAGACTGAGTAACGAGAGGGAATGATGAATAGAGATACAACAACAATATTGTGTGATGGAGACACACAGAGAGTGAGTGATAGAGAGGAAGAGATGGAGAGAGACTCAAAGAATATCATCTGATGGAGACACACAGGGAGGAGAGTGAGTGATAGAGAGTGATGAGGAGAGAGAGACCACAAGGATATTGTATGATGGCGACACACACAGAGGAGAGTGAGTTATAGAGAATGAGTGATGAGAGATACAAAGGGGATATTATATGATGAAGACACAGGGAGGTGAGTGAAGAGAGTGAGTGATAGGAGAGAAGAAAAAAAGATGAGGGAGAGAAAAACATCAGCAAATGCATAACAGTGACAAAAACTCATCATTCAATCGACAATTTGCACGTGAGCAGTGGATAGATTAAGAGACAAAAGTTTCAGCAAACAATGCGAAATAATCTATATGTGACAGAGTGGATAGATGCAGAGACATAAGGTTCAGAGACAAAATAAATTTGCAAATGATAATGCATTGTACGACTCAGAGAAATAATACAAACCCAAAGGATCTGTGGAAATACCACCCCCCTGGCCAAAGTGATGGTGGAGGTTCCCTGAAATAGAGTCAGGGAACAAAGACAGGACAGGAAAAGCTAGGCCTCTGCAAACCGATGGACTGTGACGCTTCTCCCCTCACTCTGTCTCTCTCCTTATCTTATCTTATCTTATCAAAGTTTTATAGAGCGCTCGCACACCCAAGGGTTTCATGGCGCTGCCCAGCAGAACACTAACTCTACTCAGGAGACCATCATACCTTAGGCCGTGGCCTGGGTGAACAGCCATGTCTTTAAAAGCTTCCTAAAAGGAAGGAGAGCCGTGCAGAAGCGAATTTCCAAGGGGAGAGAGTTCCACAACTTGGGAGCAAGGGTAGCGAACCTGCGGCCTCCCTTACGTGAAAGCATATAGCGAGGGACAGTCAGGAGAAATTGGGAAGCAGACCGAAGGCTACGAGAGGGGGTGTATCTGAGCAAGAGTTTCTGGATAAACTGGGGACTGCAAGTGTGTAGGGATTTAAAAATTATATAGGCCGATTTAAAGGTGACACAATGTTGAGTCGGAAGCCAGTGGACACGCCTCAAAAGAGGTCTGGCTGACTGCCATCGTGGGAGGCGGTATATAAGTCGAGCCGCCTGATTTTGTGCCAACTGCAGACGTCTACTGAGAGTGACGGGAAGGCCTAGATAGATGGCATTGGCGTAGTCTAAATGAGACAACACCAATGCACTCACAACCTGGGTCAGTGCTGAGTGCGTAAGCATCTGACTGATCTTTTTTATTTTCTGCAGTTGGAAAAAGCAGGTGGACACCACTGAGTTGACCTGTGGTTTTAAGGAAAGCTCACCATCAATGAGTACCCCTAAGCTTTTGACTGATTTCGAAGGTACAGGTGGGGGACCCAGTTTAGATGGCCAGTAATGAGGGCCCCAGAATAGTTGACTATTACCAAACAAAACCAGTTCCGTCTTACCCGGATTTAGCTTGAGTTGGTTCTCGTCCATCCACTGGCAGATGTGAAGCATGGTATTCTGAAATTGATGGATCGAGTCAGGGGAATTATCAATTGTAAAGGTGAGTTGCAGGTCATCTGCATAGTTGAAAGTGGTGACTTTAAAAGAATGGAGGGATTGAATCAACGGAAGCATGTAAATGTTGAACAACAAAGGTGACAGTGAGGTGCAATAGCGCTCCCGGCTTCCGCCTCAGGAGTGAGAAGCAGCCTGTTGGTGCAGCGCGCGATGACAAACGCGACTTATATGCAGTCAGGCGGAATAGTAGCAGAACAACTACCGCGGCAACCCTGGGCGACTCCCAAGATGGCGGCTGCCCTCCCAGTCCCCGTAGCAGCGTCCAGTCGGCTGCACGAGGAAGTGATGGTAATTGAGGAGGGGAAGGCGGGTAAGTCCGCGGAGGTACAGGAGCAAGTTTAAAATACACAGCAATAATTAAAAACACAGTGCTAAGGTGCAATAGCGCTCCCGGCTTCCGCCTCAGGAGTGAGAAGCAGCCTGTTGGTGCAGCGCGCGATGACAAACGCGACTTATATGCAGTCAGACGAAATAGTAGCAGAACAACTACAGCGGCAACCCTGGGCTACTCCCAAGATGGCGGCTGCCCTCCCAGTCCCGGTAGCAGCGTCCAGTCGGCTGCACGAGGAAGTGATGGTAATTGAGGAGGGGAAGGCGGGTAAGTCCGCGGAGGTACAGGAGCAAGTTTAAAATACACAGCAATAATTAAAAACACAGTGCGAAGGTGCAATAGCGCTCCCGGCTTCCTACCAAGCATAACCGCACCCCTAAACGCACCCCAGTTAAATCCTAAAACTTACATGTCCGTCCCACATCAGCTGAAATATTTCACAAAATACGACAGATGTTTGGTGGATTTTGGAGGTGGTGTGTCACACCATCACCTTCCCATTCATGACTTCTATAGATTATTGTTTTACTTCCCTTCCCATTATATCACATTCAAAACGTTCACAAATTTAATACATGATACATTTAAACATGTTCGCACATATTCTTCAGTAACATCTGCGGAAGAAGTCTTTAGTCCCCTGGTCAGCCACATCCTTTGGCAAGCGCACAGCATATTGACCTTGAACCTCTGTGCTTCTTCTGCTGTGCTCAGCGCTTTTGTCTGCCTTTGACAGACCAATTTCACTCATTTCTTCTGCCCCTCCTCTATCAAGCCAACTTAAGAATAATCGCGGTTTATTCGGTTCATTATAACAAATGGAACATAAACATTAATTCATTATATGATAATGCATCTTTCACTGTTTACCACCCACCTTTACACTATTCCCTGTTAAAAAAAATTCCCAGCAGAAGCTTAAGGCAAAAGCGACATTATATATTCATTTTAAAGCAAGATGCGAATATAAGATGTGACCTAGTCATGCATTATTTCTCGTTTCTTTCTAAGCATAATGTAAATGTGATTTAATTCTTTCATGCATTATTTCACGTTAGTACACACGTGCGTAAAAGCAGTTTCCCTCGTGTTCATGTGATCTGCAAGTTAGTATTTTACCATACACTGTTAGTATGTATTATGGAGTTGTCAATCCGAGCAGGTTTCTTTTTGCGAAATCCTTTTCCATCACCTGGGTGCACCACATTCCTCTCTCTAGTCCATGTGCTTCTCTTCCCCCTCAAGCTCTATGTTCTTTATGTTCTTCTCTGTCCATCCTCTGTATGGCTTGTCCCCTCCTGCCCCCTCCATGTTGCTTCACCCTCCCGTAATGCTTTCTTTCCCAAATGGACCCTCCAGGTTGCTCCACCCACCAATGCCTCAAAAAAGAAACTGCTTTTGTGCAACTTTTTTTATTGTTTATCTACTGATCAAACTAGGTTTAATAAATAAAAAGAAGGAAAAAAAGAGCCCACTTCATTTTGTAGGCACACAGGCACCTTCAACGCATCTACAAAAAGATGTGGGCGGACGCATCATAGCACCTTTTTTTCTTAACTGTTTAGCCATGTTGTACAGCATTGTTAAAAATCATTGGCAAAGCAAATGGGTCCCAATAGCGGGACCTATTGTCTATACTAGTGCTTTTTTAGCTTTACAATTAATTGTGTAAATGACAGAGTGTTTGTCAGGCCAGTTCGGGGCTCACAGAGCAGACAGGGGCTACTGAGCCATGCTGCCCAACATCGAGGATGCTGTACAGCATCGTTAAAAACCATTGGCAAATCCAATGGATCCCAAAGCTGAGACCAATTGACTGTTCTAATACTTGTTATAGTTTTACAATTATTTGTGAAATGCAATGAGAGTCCTTGGAGTCGAGGTAATTTGCCATTGGTAAGCTACTGTCCATCCAATTATGGCTCTGCATACTGGGCCAAGTACAACTCTTTCCGTACTTGGCTCTAAGGTTGGCAAGGACAAGCAGTGAAAGCTTCTCAAGGAGGTAGTATGAGAGGCAAGAGCAGATACAACAATATAATGTTCAGTCCAGAGCTTTTCGATACACAAAGCAAAGTACTTTAATCAAACAACATAATGAAATACTAAAAACTGCAAAGTTGGTTTCAGCTACAGTGTTACATTATCCCTACAAAGCTTTGTAAAATGTTGACACTCTATATGAAGCCCGCTTCTCCCTGGCCTCTTTCTGGTAACATTCCTCCTCCAGGACAACTTTGGCCAGACTACAAGGATAAGTGTGACTCAGGCACAGGTGCAGGACACTAGCAGCTAACCCAAGTGTCAGATCATAGTCAGATCAATAATCTGTAGGCAGAACAATTTCATTTTGGTGAAGTTTATCATACCTTCCTCCTCTTCCAAAACACCAGAATAATGGATCATATTTTTAGTGGAGTAACTTGCAGTGCCCAGAAATATGATTCTCATTAAATGGGTTTGTTTATAAAAGCTGTGGCCCTTTGTAGCTTACCTTATTTAGTTTTGCTTTATTTTGCCTCAAAAGTAATGGTTCGGAAATGATCGAAGAAATCACATGATGACCCACCACTCTGCTGTCATTCCCGCCCATCACCATTACAAAAGCTGGTATTTTGACTGAGAAGATGGTTGTTTCCAAACAGTATTGTATTGTAGTTCCAGCCCCAGGTGATTAATCCCCCTCACCTCTTTCTGTGTTACTCTGAAACACATTGGAAAATTAAGTTAAAGGGGAGGGGGAGGGTAATAGCCTATAAAAGTTTTCTCCCAGGGTTAGAGCCTTACAGTTAAAATGCCAAACTTGTTGAGCACTAGTTAGCAATTTAGAGTGACCCTTACTTTAGACACTCCGCATATAGAAAATATCATCGGGCTCAAATTCTTCAACTTGTTGTCAATAGATACAACAAGCAATGCGAACATTTGCAAGCTTATTAGACATACTTTTCAATGTGGGGGTAGTAGCTTATAAGGACTGGCAGAAAGTTAATAACATATCAGTAGACACAGTCAAAACCTTGCTTGGAGTGATATTTGAATTTCTTTGGTGATAAGGCCCTTGCAGATCACTTGGGATGGACTATTTGCACTCGTTCTGTATGGCTCCAGTTTCTCAATTCGAGGCATATGGTATTTCTTCTTCATCAACATTAAGAGCGGTAGGATGCAGGTGACTCAGTTCTGAATTCTGTAAAACATCTGACATTGTGAACCTGACGGGTCATGTGCAACATATGTACTTCAGCTATTACTAAGTTTGAATACCCCAATCATTCCAGACCATGTGGCCTTACTGCAAGGTGACCCTATCATTGATAAAGTGACCAAGTCATGAAACGTGTTGGCAAGATTACTGTACCAAAAATTATTCTGTGAGAAAATAAAGAGAAGAATTATATATTTACAAAACTAAGAGCGCCTACACAACCCATTCTTACTGGCATTCAATGTTCTTATATTGAAGCCACTTTCAGACATCCCAGAATCTCTCCGTTTTGTGACTCGCAAAAGTAAAAAAATGCCAAAATGGGCACTTTTGTAAAAATCCTGTTGTTTTTTTACAAAAGTGCCCTTCAAAAGTTGGAATTTAAAAAAACAAGGAGGTTCTCTCTTTACTGGCTCCGTGCTACCACTGAACCAGTCAAAAGAGAGTGAGCAACAGCCTATGAGACAGCAAAGGTGTTCACCTCCTCTGTTGCCTGCCTTCTAAAAGCATAGTGCCCCCTCCTGTGCAAGTAGCCTGGGGCCCACCTCACATATTTTAGTATGCCCCCTGCTGAGTCTGCAGGCCCTTGGTCTTTACTCCACCTTCCACTGCAGTTTGTCACTCTTCTCCCTCCCTTAAACCTTTTCCCACTGCTGGCTTCGGTCTCCTGCCATTCCTCACCTCCTCTCATGTCTTCTCTGACACCCCACCCTCCTGATGCCTGGTGACTCCTCATTGCCCTCTCTCCCACCGGTCCACTGTGCCCACCTATTCACCTGGCCCTCCCCCACCTGAGACTCTTCTGCCCCCACACCTGCTCCTGTGCCCCCCACACTCCCTGCTGCACTGTGCACTTTAGACAGCACAAAATGCCTGGTGCCAAAGAGAGCAGAGCTTTCATATTGCAATCAGTACTCTATGATACCAGACATTCTCCAAATCCAGGCCTTGTTCTGCTGCGAGATTACAGATAGTGGCATAGCACGGTCTCCAGCAGTGACAGGGCCCTTGGAGTCTTCACTGCCCTGACACGAGCATGGAGATAATGCAAAGGTTGTGCAACGACCTGGAGGATTCGAGCAATCCTGTTTTTTTTTTTATGCACTCCCTTTGTTGTTGCGAGGCACACCTTGTTGAATAAACTAATCCCCAGGGTGGATGAGATTTGCTTCATTTGTTTGGCTGGTAGTGGCAGATAACGTTAACCTGTTTGTTGTGGTAAAAGAACACGGGGATAGTGTCAGTGAGAGAGGCAAGTGAGGGATTAGACCGACCCCACGCTCCAGCAGTGACCAAGCAGAACAATGGGTGAAGAGGGGCCTCCCAGTCTGGAGTACATTCAAGCCAAGGATCTGTTTCCTCAAAAGGAGCTTGTGAAGGAGGAAGAGGAATTGCAAGTCCCATTTCCGGTGCTGCAGGGAGAGGGTGTTGAATATCCTGGACGAGCTGATGATGCAATCATTGCAGTCTCTAACTATAGGCTTCATATCAAGTTTAAGGACTCTGTGATTAACGTGCCTTTGAGGATGATTGAGGCAGTGGAGAGCCGTGTCATGTTCCAACTTCAGATAATCTGCAAGGACTCAAAAGTTGTCCGATGTCATTTTTCCACCTTCAAGCAGTGCCAGGAGTGGCTGAAGCTGTTAAGCAGAACAACAACTAACCCTGCCAAACCCGAAGACCTCTTTGCCTATCATGCTTGGTGTATGGGTGTTTGTGCTGATGAGGAAGATCCTCACACTCATCTTTGCCAACCTGGAGATCACGTTAAATTCCGCTTTCACATGGAAGTGACACGAATGGGTTTCGACTTGCAGAATGCCTGGAGAGTGTCTGAAATAAACAACCAGTATAAGTTGTGTGCAAGTTACCCTCAGAAACTCTTGGTTCCCGTGTGGATCACAGACGAAGAACTGGAGAATGTTGCTTCCTTCAGGTCCTGGAAGAGGGTTCCTGTTGTTGTATACAGACATCAGAAGAATGGGGCTGTGATTGCCCGGTGCAGCCAACCGGAGATTAGCTGGTGGGGCTGGCGTAATGCAGATGATGAGTACTTGGTCACTTCCATCGCCAATGCCTGCGCTCTTAATCCAGGAGGAAAGTGCAATAGTGGGAGCATTTCTAAAGCTGTCAGCGAGGTAAACGGTATAAAGAATGGAAGTGAAGGAACAGACGCTGTAGATACAGACTTTGACTCTTCACTAACTGCTGGCACCAGTTTGGAGAATGGAGGAGCTCCACAGAAACTTCTGATTTTGGATGCTCGTTCTTACACTGCTGCTGTGGCAAACATGGCAAAGGAAGGAGGCTGTGAATGCGAAGAGTACTATCCAAACTGTGAAGTGGTTTTCATGGGAATGGCCAACATACACTCAGAAACGGCTTTCAATACCTTCGTGCTGTCTGCAACCAGATGCCTGATCCTGGAAATTGGCTTTCAGCACTTGAAAGTACAAAGTGCTTGCAACACCTCTCCATCATGTTAAAGGCTGCAACCCTGGTGTCTAACGCTGTGGATCGTGAGGGGCGTCCTGTTTTGATTCACTGCTCAGATGGCTGGGACAGAACACCTCAGATTGTCTCTCTGGCAAAGATTCTTGTGGATCCCTATTATCAAACGCTGGAGGGTTTTCAATTTCAATTCAATTCAATTTCAATCTTTATTCGGTTAAAAACCTTGTAAGATACAATACATGTAAAAAGATACAAACGAATGCAAGGTCACAGTTAGATTTAAAGACAGTTAGCAGCACGTAATTCTTGTAGCAAAAAAATGTATTTACATGTCCCAAGATGTTTTTAGAATGGAAGACAATTCATTACAGTCGGCCTGTCTCATCTAGCGGGATCGCTTACTAAATATGAAAAAAAGACAATGAAATGTTTACAATATAAAAGAAGCACCAGGATCACTAAAAACGAGCAATAATTTAACATGTAGTGCAATACCAGTTCCTTTTGCCTCTTCACTTAACTTGTGGATACGATTCTAGCCAACAATAATCCATATAGGTGTAAATAGGGTTAGATTTTGAAACCTTTTCTCTTTCTAATCAGGGCTACACATAGGAGGAAACAGCTCAGGCTAAACACTATCGGTTGTGAGGTATTACCCTTAAATATTCTGAGCCCAACCCCAATATGGCGAAGGCCCAACAGTTTGCATATAGGCTTTAACCATTTTATCCTTGCGCTAGAATATGCAGGACATGTAAATAATACATGGGATTCATCCTCTTTCAACCCCATTTCACAAAACTCACATAGGATTGAATCAATATTCCTGTTTGCACCCTTTTTACAATGCCATTTAGCTGTCATAACCCTCGTTTGCAAAATGCCATACCTGAATTTTAGATGTAGACTCTTCGCAAACGGGGGGTAGATTTCATCCATAAAAGGCTCCAATTGCATAGTCATTTTTACTTCAAAGAATTTTAAGGTCAGAGTTCCTATGTTGGATTTGGCTAACACTGAATCACTTATAAACTCCCAATACCTTTGTTTCAGGAGTTTTTTTGAAATGTTGGTTAGCGATTCTGGGTCAGACCAAAAATTACTCAGGCCCAATTTCCCGAACCATTTTTCGACATACACTAACCATGGCAGATAGGTAGTATTTTTTACGGCCATTATCTCTCGCAATGCTTCTCTATAATCCACCAGCTCCTCTGTGGACCACAGACGGACCCAATAGAGCAGCGGACGAAGAGAGGCATAGTCATCAGTGCGTCGAAAATTGAGGTCCCACAGTACGGGAGTCAATGGTGTGGAGCCTGGTACACCTAGGAGCTGTCTAATGAAGGAGTTCTCACGAACTAAAAAAGTATCCTTCAATGCATAACCCCAAAGGTCCGCCCCGTAGAGGGAAGATGATTGTGCTTTGCCTTTGAATAGTTCAATGGCCGGTGAAACAGCTTTAAAATGACTATTTCTATGCTTTTTTACAATTGGGAATTGGTTTTGGGTCAACCTCAATTTAGCACTTTCAAGTTGTGTTTTCCATGTTATTTTACTATCTAAAATGATACCAAGGTATTTAAAATTAGGGACTTCTTCAATAATTTCATCATTTATTTTAAAAACTTTGTTAAAACCCTTGTGGGGATTAATTGTCATGACCTTTGTTTTTGAGGAGTTAATTTCCAATTTCCTGTCATGACAGTACAGATTAAATTTATTTAAAAGATTCTGAAGTCCTCTGGGTGTCTGAGAGATTAAAATCGTGTCATCTGCAAATAACAATGCCGGAACGGCTTCACCACACAATTTGGGAGAGTCATGCTCGCAGCCCAAAAGGGTGTCGGGAATGTCGTTAACGTAAAGGGAGAATAGGGTAGGTGCCAAAACGCACCCTTGCCTAACCCCTTTGGATATATTTATTTTCTCACTTAGCTCCCCGTTTGGTCCCCATCTGACTTGTGCATAGTTATTCTCATGCAGTCTAATTAGTAGCTGTAGAATGTTTCCAGGCACGCCCATGTTATTTAGTGTCTTCCATAGGTCTGCCCTAGGAACCATATCAAAGGCTGCTTTCAAGTCGACGAAAGCCACATATATATGGGAGCTCCTTATGATAGTGTATTTCCAGATTAAACATAAAAATCTAAAAACCTGGTCCACTGTGCTTATTTTTGATCTAAAACCAGCCTGGTACCTCGTAAAAATGGAGTGATCATCGATCCATGAGGCAAGTCGACTAAGAACTTGGCGGGCAAAAAAATTTTGCAGCACGTCAATCAAGCTGATAGGACGATAGTGCGCAGGGTTCGACCTATCACCTTTTTTGAATAGCGCTACAATCTCCGCCCCCTTCCATGTTTCAGGGACAGAGGCTCCACTAGCAATTTCATTAGATAATAGATTAATGTAGGGAGCCCAGATATAATCCTCGTGCTTCCAGAGGTCCCCTGGTATTCTGTCCGGACCGGGGGCCTTTCCTGGCTTCACTGCTTTAATTGCTAAAACCGTTTCATTCAGAGTAAACACAAGAGGTGGTTCTTGTAGTGCCATCTCTAAAAACGTGTTGGTCTGGTTTTCGTTATCACATGAGTCGGCACAAGCATATAGTAGGGAGAAGTGCCTAACCCAAGTACTTTCTTCGAGAAATCTATCTTTAGTGTCTATTGCCCCTTTGGTACCACTGGCAATAAGGCTCCAGAAGGAGGTCTGATCTTTGCGCATCTAACAGGTCAGACCATACCCTCTCGTCCCATTCTTTTTTGGCCAAAAGTAGACATCTTTTGTACTGGGCTCTTTTGGTTTTAACATTGTCTGATAAGTTTTCCCTGACTGCAGTAATTAACTCCGATTTGGCTCTCCGGCATTCCTGGTTATACCAAGAGTTACCCGTTTTTTTACATTTGTGGGTGCTATTTGGTCTTTTTACCACTCTAGTCAAGATCTCGCTAAGCTGGCCAATTAACTGGTCATGGTATTCTATCAGACAAGGACTATGGTTTGCAGTCCTGTTCTCCATCAAGGGGGACATGTGTCTAACAAAGACGTGATAGATCTGGCTAACAGTATTTACATTTCCTAAGACTGATGGCCATTTTAGGGACCTGCGATTATTTGCTTCTAGAGGGCCTTTTGATAGAAAATTATGTCTGGCTCTCTTATTGGTAGAGTTTGTAAACAGATTCTGCATAGAAAGAATCAAAGGGTAGTGATCACTCTCCATGCGAACATCCACCTTCAGATCCACTACCATAGGCCATAGATGTATCGAAATCATGAGGTAATCTATATGACTAGAACAAACACCTCTAATAAATGTTGGCTTGCTGGGGCAGTCTGAAGGCAGTCGCCCATTACATGCACGCAGCCCATGCTCAAACGTTAAACTCAGTAATTGTAGGGCACTCACAGTGCAGGCTACTTTGTATGTAGTGTCGACCAAGGGTATATTATTGGCACTGTCCTCGTCTTTGTAGATGTCTTCGAGCCCCAAAATCGGCTCGAAACTTCTATTAAAGTCGCCACCTACAATTACCGTTGCATTCTGGTCTAACCCTGCCATGATGTTACCTAGGTGGGTTATGACTGGCGATTCTTTGCATGCTTGATGGGGTCTGTTATAGACATTGATGACATAGATAGTCTGTCCCTTGGGCTTTCTTAGTTCGATCATCAGGAGGTCAGAGTTGTTAGTGTCTATCTGCTTATAACTTATCCCCCCTGTAATTTTTACCCATATTGTTAAGCCACCAGACGGTCTACCTCCATTAGTGTTTATTGCAGGAATAAAAAAAGATCTATAATCGACCTTAAAGTGATTCTCTATCCCCCAGGTTTCCTGGAACAGGATAAGGTCCCCGTTGTCAAGGTATTGATGCCAAACAGGATCGGATAGATTTTTTCTCAGCCCTGCAATATTCCAACAAATTATTTTGTCTATTTCTAGAATTTCTTGGTTTACCTGTGCATGGGGTTGTCTAATAATCTCGGAGGCATCAGTACTCAATATTCGAATCGCGTCATTTTGTCTAGTGGGATGATTGGACAGCGATTCTCCCATGCAAACCAATGCATTTTGGTTGGGCTCAGCTTCGGGGTTGTGCCTAAGAGTGGTATCCCTTGCTTCGTTGGAAAGCCCCAACCCCATAAGTCAATCGCAGTCGTTAAGGCCAGCCAAAACCCCAAACCTATTGGTGGTGCTAACTCCACAATTATATGACGGAGCCCCGAACCCCCATCCATTTATAACTGGATTCCATCTGGGCACTGGGGTATTAGGGTAAGGCAAGTTCAGCTGGTCTCCTAGCCATCCTCCAACGCAATTGTCATTACGTATTGGCGCATACATATTAACATGATTATACAAACCCCGTCTGTTCACCAGGTTCCAGTTTGACCCTTGGGTAGTCAAACAGGGCGTTTTTTGATGGTCACCTAGCCATGCACCAACCCTATTGCTGGGGGCAATATTAGAATCAATTTGCATGTGTCCCCCACCCCATCTTTTGTTTCTTACCATCCAATCTGACTTCAGGGCATTTTGTTTGGGTTCTTTTTTCAATTCATTGTAGAAGAATTCCAATGTAAGGGGGATTATGCTGCCACTTCTTCGTTGGGGGGGAAGAATGTTGGGCAAAAAATTCAGAAGCGTGGCTGAGTTATGGAAATTTAGCACGACACAATCGCCCTTCCATTTTTTGGAATTATTCCCAATCCATATAACCCTCCTTGCCGTTTTAACTTCATCAGCTAACTGGTGTTCTCCCCCCTGTGCCATCCTCATATTATTTGACAGCCAATGTAGTACCTTGCTTGTTAGAGATGAAGTTGTTTCTGTGTGGTCAGGTGGTAGGGTAGGGACATTTGCTAGTACTAAAATCAAAGGCGCAGCTTCAAGTACAAATTGTGAAGAGTTACTCTCAAGGCTATGGGGAGCTGGTGGAAGATGTGGATCTATAGGGACCTCTTTTACTGGTTCTTGAATGGTAGGTCCAATTTGTGGATTCTCAGGCGGGATAGTCTCTATTGGAGGTACGTCTGATACTATCCCACCCATATTGTGTATCTCTTGGCAAACCAACTGCTTTGTAACACTCTTTGAGACAATGCCTATCGCATCAACTAATGTGTCTTGAGTACCTCCCAATTTTTTTATTACCGCAGTAAGTTTGTCAATTTTACTAATCAGAGGCTTGATAAATGTCTGAATTTTCAGCTCTAACAGCTCTGAAATTTTGGACAATAAAGCTTCATCCAGTAACTCTCTAGTATTTTCCTCATGCTCCCGACATTTGTTTTTAGATTTTGGTGATGGGGTAACTTTATTCTTCCCTGACCTTCCGTCCCCACGATTTTTTTGCATTTTACGACACGCTCTAACTGCCCTAGTCGCCCTCTTTACAGACGGTGCTTCTTCCATCACATTGTCAGTATGTGTGTCCACATCAGTGTCCGTGTGAATCTCTATGTCATCCCCATTAGGGCCACTTATGTCCATACTTGCATTGCCTGTGGAGTCAGTTTCACCGGTAATGATAATAGGGTCTTGTTGTATAACATCAATTGTTTGTGGAGTAGCAGAGGGGCTCATAGAGGGGAGGGTAGGTGATTGATATAGGCCCAATGATTGTCTACGATCACTATTTATCTTACTTACCACCTGGACGAGATAGTTGTCCATGGTGTTCTTTGGTGTCTCTGGTGCCATGTGACTGTTCTTTTTGGACATGATTTTGAAGCGAATAAATTTTATCTTGTGCCCATAAAAAAGTAGAAGCGAGGGAACACTTGAAACGAGATGATCTTGCTCCAATAGCAGGACTGGTAGCGCTTTTCTCCTCTTCCTTTTTAGGGGATGTGTTCGAGATGTGTAGACTTTTCCAGGCGCATTCCCTGCAAAACCAGGCTTTACACGATGTTAAGGGGGTGGCCTAGCCTAGCCTCCTCTGGCCTCTGAGGGCCGTAGAGGGCCCGCCCTTTGCCCGGGCTTCGCTCGGCGTCCCGCTCGCGTCCCGCTGAGCGGAAATCTGTTGTTTTTCAAAGGGCGATTGCGGCCGGGGGGCGTGTCTTGCTGGGGGCACGGCCGTGCGCACCTGTGCAGCGCAGGGACTCCTGGTCTTGAGAGTCCCTGCAGCGCGCGCCCTCAGTTTGCTCCGATGTTCCCTCCTCCTTTTGGTGGCAGACAGCACTCCTGCAGCCTCGACCCCACGCCTTGCACCGCTCAGCGGCACCCGCGAAGCGGGTCCTGCAAGCTGTTATCACGCGGTGGGGCGGTCTATCCCTCCCGGGATACAGGGAGGCAAGCAGGATGGCCAGGAAGATTAGCGATACAAGCAGCTGCCAGCCGGTGAGTTTCCTCAGCCCACAGGGTCCCGCTATCAGGGAGGCAAGCAGGATGGCCAGGGAAATAAGCGTTACGAACAGCAGCCAGCCGGTGAATTTCCTCAGCACACAGGGTTTTCAAGTTCTGGTAGAGACAGATTGGCTGGACTATGGGCATAAATTTGGAGAACCCTGTGGCCACCAAGACAACGTTGAGGATCATAACGAGCAATGCCCAGTCTTTCTGCAGTGGCTGGATTGTGTGCATCAACTTCTTCTGCAGTTTCCTTGCCTGTTTGAATTTAACCAGGCCTTTTTGGTGAAATTGGTTCAGCACACTTACTCCTGTTTATATGGGACGTTCCTCGCAAACAACTCGTGTGAACGTGAAATACGTAACATCTATAAACGGACCTGCTCAGTCTGGTCTCTACTACGAACCGGCAACAAAACGTTTCATAACCTACTTTATCTGCCTGGAAATGAGATGGTTCTACACCCTGTGTGTCACGTACGGGCTTTGCAGCTATGGACAGCTGTGTACATGCTTCATTTGTTTGGCTGGTAGTTAGTTTTGAAATCAATGGATAGCTACTGGAGTTGAGTTCTACCACGAGATTTGTCTTACCTGATGAAGGCTTTCTGAAGTTTACTTCATATGGGAACGGCTTTGAGAGAGGACGGGTGTTTTTTTGTTTTGGAATCTTTTTAAACACGTTCACTTTGATGGTCTCCATACGGTACTTTTCTCTTGCTGTCCTGATGAAGACCCTGGTTGATGTTTTCTGACACACGTTGGATACTAGGAATCACAACGTCAACGATTATTTCTGTTCTGTACAATTGAAGTTGACTGTTATTGGACTAATATATCTGTGGTCGTACAGCTGAAACAGTCCTCAATAGTTGAAATTATGGACAGCTTTCCGAATAATGTGCATGTCAGCTGTATATAATTGATTGATACAGCACAAGTACTTTTCTTGCATGAGCACTTTTCACTTTACACCTTTCCTTGTTACTGAAACACGTTCAATCTTTGATGTTTTATGTTATGAAATTAATTTTGCAGAGATAATTCAATTTTAATAATCAATGTTTTTCTATGTGTACATGTGACCAGTATAGGTATTCTTTGACCATAAGTTAGGATCTAAGTGTTGGTCTCTAAATCTAATTAAAAGTGGTTGGTTGAATTGATCCAATAGAACCGTTTCTTGTAAATGTATTTTTGTGACAGGCACTTTTTCTGCCCACTACAAAAATACCACAACATTTTGAGGTTGGGTGCAGCAAATGTAGCTTTTTTGGCTGCAAAATTTGCCAGAAAGTCATGGGGTCTGGTGACACCTCAGTGATAACTATCCACTGTGGCAGTGCACCAGGTGCCCCACAATTTCCACACAGGTCAAATTTTATCTGAAAAAGTTATTTCTGGCTAATAAAGTTTTACTCTGTCTTTAAATTCATGAATACGTGTCCTGTAAGTTTGGGACTCCTGAGTGAAATGGAATCATAAGTGATGAATTGGTGTAACCTTATGGGTATCCACTAACATAATGTACTCATGAGTAATAATTGTAAAGTGTTTAAAAAGATTGTGAAAAATAAACTTTAAGTAGATTTTTGTTGAAGAAAAAAAGTGAAACCTACCTACCCTGGACCAAAGTTCTCCCTCAAAAACATTTTTATCAGAAAACTTTATCCTTGGGCAAACTTTATAAAGTTTTACAGCACAACCAATGTGTACACATACATGATCCCTCGGGACAGCATCATTCTCCCTCACGACAACAACATCCTCTCCGATGTTGATGACATGCAACTCATTCTCTCCCTCAAGGAAAAGGCACCCAATAACCAGATAAAGTTCAATGGTGGCATGACTGATATTACCCACTGGATGAAGACCAACTGTCTGAAGCTGAATACCTACAAGTTCAAAATCACGATCTTCAGGAAGAGCACTTCACTGTTAGACTCCACCTGATGGCTAATAGAGCTAGAACCAACCCCCAACCCCCACACTAAGAACCTTAGGATCACCACTGACAGCACACTCGACATAACCACCCAAGTCAATGCCGTCACCACCTCCTGCTTCGATACTCTGAAGATACTGAGGAGGATTTTCAAATGGCTCCCAATCAACACCGGGAAAACAGTCATGCACACCCTTGTCACAAGCAAACTTGACTACAAAAACACCCACTATGCTGGGATTTTAAAAAATGCACTAGAATGCTGCAAACCATTCAGAACTCGGTGGCCAGAATCACTCTCAACATAACATCCCATGCTGCATTCACATCCCACCAGACCTGAAGGAGCTCCACCAGCTCCCCATACACAAAAAAGCACAATTCAAACAACGCACTTTCAAGGCACTACATAATACTGACCAAGCATACCTCAACAATTGCATCTGCTTTTACAAACCTTCCAGACATCTCCGCTCTTCTGTAATCCTGCTTGAACACATCCCACGCATATGGAAAGCCAGATCAGACAGCCAAGACTTCTCCTACTTTGCCCCTAAAGCGTGGAACACACTGCAACTACACATTAGAGCCTTTGCTTCACTTCTTGAATTCTGGAAGAAGCTGAAGACCTGGCTTTTCATGTAGTGCCACTAGGCCCTAGGTTTAGCTAGACTCACATCTGCTCAGCACAAGGATACCCTCCCGGTGATGGAATTATTACTTTATTCACCCTCGCAAATGCAGTGGGGAAGTACATCTTTAAATGGCCTTGTCCTTACCCTCTGCCCACACTGATCCATAGCAGGACTTGACTCTCTGAATCAAGGCACAACAGGTTAGGTTTACACACATGGTCACGGAGGATATTTTGCTGCCTTAGTCACTCTCAACAAAAGTTCAAAACAATGTCAGACACTGAATCTGTGCAACCTCCAACATAGAAGTGTAAAAGATAGAAAGGATGTTACAGATCATGTAATACTTTCCTCCTGTTTCGAACTCCTGGTGCGATGTAGCTGACCTACTTAAAACAAAAAAGTACTCCGATGGGGGAAAAGCTATTTTTTAAATATTCTAACAAATTATAACAAAAGAAAATAAACTGCAACGTGAGGAAGATAAACAAAATCTTACCACATGGTAAATATAAAATCACATCCATCACCCTCAAATGATAGAAGCAAATCTGTGCTTTACGAACTTCTTTGGAAACTATATTTTTCACTTCCAACACTGCATTCTGAACTACATTTTTCACTTCCAACACTGCATTCTGAACTATATTTGTCACTTCCAACACTGCATTCTGAACTATATTGTTCACTTCCAACACTGCATTTTGAACTATATTTTTCACTTACAACACTGCATTCTTAACTATATTTTTTCACTTCCAAACACTGTATTCTGAACTATATATTTGCTGCTTCCAATGCTGCATTCTGCCTCTTCAGAGATGCTCCAACGTATCTTTATATTCCTAGGTTCTCTGTTTTCCCCACTGTCTATTTCAGTCTTCTCGAACCAGTAGTTCACCAGTTTCAGGTAGCTTCCCGCTACCTGAAAGTAACTCTCTTCTGTGCATCCCAGCCTACTAAATTTGAATCTTTTGCTTGGTTGAACTAATATCTGTATACCAAAATTGTGTATTCAAGACAAAAATGTGTATATTTTCAGAAGCTGGTGTTTGGAGAAAAATTTTAGATTTTCCAAAATATATTTAATGCTGTTTTTCGAGTGGTAAATCATGTGGGAATTGTAGTACTAATATTTTTACTCTTTTACCTGGGGCACTGCAGCTGTGGTTGGCACTTCCTAGAGTCATTCCAAATTGCCAAAGCTTCTTTATAATACTGCTAGCAACCCTGCCTAATCCGTTGAGGTGGTCAGTACTGCTAATATAATCTTTTCTGATGTGGTCACTCTTACAACACTAAACATTAGTAGCTTACAATGATTTTCATTGAACATACTCTTATTGCACAAAAGGTTTCATATTCCAGCTCTTTATCTTCACACAGTGTATTCCTTCTTGTGCATCTTATATTCACTTGGCATGCCTATTTTGTCCTGAGTGACTAGACAGGGGATGATGTAGTGACTTTGCATACCTGCAGGGCCAGTTTTAGGGCAGGGCGACCAGTGCGGCGTACTGGGTGCTGACTTGTAGAGGGGAGCGGATTTCAAGGGGGTGGCTGTATTTAGAAATAACTTATGATTGGAGAGTTGAGGGGTACTTTTGCCTGGTGATAGTGAGATAATCTGTGATGGCGGTCATGGGGTGTGGAGGCGAAATAAATTATCACTCCGGGCGCCACTAGCGATAAAGCCAGCCCTGCTTGCCTGTGTAGGCATGGGTTGAGTGGTCATGCTGTGGGATGTTGAGTGCGAATGCAGAGTACGTAAAAATGCATGGAATATTGGGGAGTGGTCGTGGGTCTTAACTTGGCAGCTAATCACAGTCATGGAGGGAATGGGACATTGACTTAATCTATTAAATGTGGCTGTAACTGGGGCCTAAAATGGAATAACGAAATATTGAGAATTAAAATATACTAGTTCTATAGTTGGAAAGTTGGATTCCATTTAGTTGATCTGGAGTCACATAGAAATAATTAACACTCCCCCACCCAAGGCCCCCTGGCAATCAGGAAATCTTACTAGAGGTTATCAAAGTTCAGACTTTTTTGCAAACTATGCACATTCAAACATGTGAAGGTCATAAAGTTGAATATAAGATGGGCTTTTGCATGAAAATAACAGTCTCCTGGGTAAATTTTTTGTCATTTATGTTGAGTCATCCAAGAGGTAAAGGTAAGCCAGGTGCGCACTTGTGAGCAAAATGCTTGCAGCGTACTGGCATAACATTTTTTTTGAGTACTCATGAGCAAAAAAAAAAAGTAAGCTATGCACTTACATACAAAATACTTGGGAGTTACTTCTGCACACTAACCCTCGTCAACATAGGTGCCTGAAGAAGAGGTGCGGGGCTTGTGCAGCACCCCCAAAATAACCATCCTGGAGTTCAGAAGGTGAATAAGCAATAACAGTGCCTTTACATTTTATTTGTATCGTGTCACCACATTTGTTATGTGTTCAAAGCACAGGTCAAATGTCAGCCTATGTCCTCTGACAAATTGCAGCTTAGTTTCTTAACATGCAGATTGGTATTTATTTTTCTTTCTCTGACTGCAACCTTGAAGGATTTTGTAAAGTGAACTATTTGACAATCTTTCTATGGTGCATGAAGTGTAAAAGAAAAGGATGTAGGATACCAGGTTTTTCTTTTTTTAATAAATACGTATAAAATAACTGTACAAATATTTCAAGAGAGATCAGCAGTTAGAAAAGAACAAATGAGGAACTTTTTTTCTGAAGTTTGATTGACACAAAGATTTTAATTGGATCAAAACTAATGAAAACACTTTACTTGGTGATGTTGAAATGGTAAATATTTGCTATAAGAAACAATTTTCACACATTAACTTTTGTGTGCTATATCGTTTTATCAGTAAAACTGCATGTCAGTGCAAATTTCGTGGCATCTCAATGGAAAATGTGTTGTCTGTAAATGACGGTGCTACCACACCATGCTTAGAAATATAGTTTGGACATTGCTCCAAAATGCACCTCCGACTACATATCTCACCTTTAACAGTCTTGTGCTAAATGGGCGCGGCTCATTTGTTATAAATCCTCTTTGAGTGACGCTTGAGTTGTTCACATTCCCTATGAGTTCAATGATGTAACATTGATGCCAGCACTCCTATTGTGAAAATTGTTCCAGCACCACTGCTCCTGAGATGAAATTACATAGGTGTATACATGTGTTAAAAAGCCAGAAAATCTAGGAAATGCAGGACGGACAATAATCGTGTAATCCTCATGAATTTGTTTGCATGATAAAACCGTGCATTCCCCTATATCTTACCACTTTAGCAGGCACCAGTATAAGATGGAGTTACAGACATTTTATCGGCAGAAAACCAATCCCTTAGAATCCATCCCTTTGGAGTCGATTGCAAAGGCCTCATGGGGCCAGTAACAGTTATCAGACCCCTCAGGATTACAAGATCCATGGTAAATGTGCAGATCCTTTGAATTTTACTCAGAAACTTTAACTGTTCAAAGTACCTTAAATCTCTAAGTGAGATACGAGAGAGTAATAATCTAATTCCCTGATATTTTCTCATTAGTAAGTGAACCCTCAGAGTTCCTACTTGTAATCCCTGCTAATTCACCCCACCTCAACCTAAACTCCAAAGACCCCATGCCTCCCCTCGCCTGGCCCCAGAATTACAGATTTCTTCAGTATCTATATCGGGCGGTCTTTACAGGGCCAGCACAAGGGCACTTCTAATGATGCCCTACATGTTCAAAATTAATGGCTAGATACTAATCCTATAGGCTATGCTGCAGAATCACCTTTAATTGCCTTAAATTATACTTTATGTACCTTCCCCTACAGCCAAATTCAGCCAACCAAAGAGCATAATTTTTTAATATATCACCATTAGATTTTAGTAACGTCTGTGTGTTCTAAGCTACCCTTGTCAAAACACTAAAGGCCTAATCCACATTGCGTTACTACCACGTTTGGAGTAGATATATCTTTTTTGTGGCTTTGTATAAGCAGATAAGGCATGAAATGCGCTGACTCAGGCTTTAGAATCAAAAGGTCCATTGTTCTCTTTAGTGGTTCTTAGTCTTAATATCTTTTGAAAAATAGATATTGCAGCTACTAACCCATAGCCAATTTTAATCTTTCATCCCAATCTACCACCTCCCTTTCAAAGTTAGACATAGGGCAACATTCTACTATTTTACATTGAATAGTTTGAGAAAAAGATCTCTGGCAAAGAGCCCCCTTGTAGGAGCCTGCCTGGCATTGCACACCCACCCATTGAGGAGCACTGCCCATTGATGAAGCAATTTACAGACCTCAGGACTTCACTGAGCTACCGGCTATCACACAGATGACATGATTGATTATTACTTTGGGGCCGAATAAAAGAAATATACTATGAGTACACACTGGACCCTTAGAATTGGTGAAGAATTAAGAGGAATACATCAGTTATCACTGTATCATTGAAACTATGTGTTTATATCATCTCTATGAACAGTTGTACAGAGAATTTATCTTTTGGCCCTGATGAAGCGACATGTTGTCGTGAAACACGTGTTGGCCTTAACCAAAAATATTGTGCTCTGAGAATAAAAACTACTTGAGACTAATATTCATTGATTAAGTTTATACTTTTTATAGCTTAAAATACCTCCATTGATTCAAGCAGGCCACTACGTTGGTTGAGGGACTGTGCGTCCTCTTGTTTTAGACCTGTAGTACCAACACCAATGTTGTGTTGACTCACCAAGGGAACAGCACACTCATTTCAGATAACTTAGTAAAGGACAGGGGAGGCATGTGCTGAACATCTAAATTCCCTTCACACACCCTTTTCTGTTTTTCTGATAGTTGTAAAAAAATCCTAGGCGTACTCTTGCATTTCATAGATTTCCTTGCACAAAAAGAACAAGGCCGACTTTTCCTACAGGACGATAGTTCTTATATGTGTAATGGTAGGGGAATGTGCATTTCCACAAACCATCTTTTCCCAAACACAATGGGTTACCAAACAAGAATAATATATAAATCTAAAGTCTTCAAAACTGATTTCATTCATGCAGTACAGATTGTGCAGGTGACAAGTACGGTTGGGTCACTCTGTCAGCAGTACTGTAATTTGATGTTTCTTAAATTCATTGTATGAAAACCCAAAGCGTATGTATGGATGACATTCTGCATTAACCAAATGAGTTGGCATTGGATATATGTCAGCGCCTTGGGCTAAAAAGCCCTCTTAAGGCATATAAACAAGTGAAATATTTAATTTATGGTCTGAATTCCCAATCACTTTAGAGGGGGACCTCAGGAAAGTTCAATGCTACTGTCACTTTCTTGGCAGTGGCCCTTAATTTAGTATAGAAACCAAAATTAACATGAAAGAAAAACACTGAAGTCATTGTAAATGTTTTATGAAAAAAACAGACCTGGAACTGAAATGTTCTTAATCTCAAATGTTACCAAATCACGACACATAATGAACGAGAGATGTAAACTAAGTTACCTTCTTTACTCATATGTTGAAGGTTTATGACAGTTTTAGAGTTCACTTCAGGATTTGACTCCCATAAGTGATGCTCGAAATGACTCATTACGACCTATATGTATTGTTAAGAAGACCTTGGGATCAAAATCCATAACAAATACCTCCATGGCGGTGAAACTGTGTAAAGTGTTTGAATGCCGAAAATATGCTACTGTGCATTAAAACCACATGGAAAAACTGATATAATACACAATAACTGAAGCATGTGATATAAGTATACATTGAAACATGTGGGGTTGGTATTTCCACATGCACGTATTTTGCATGTGAAATTACAGCATGCAAAAATAGCGCATTAGCTAACTTCACATGAGAATTTAGCAATTGCAAAATTAGTGCATATGCAAACACCAAAGATGTGTGACCAACTTAAAATTGCAGTGCCAAATCCCATGAAGCCACTACAGTGCTCTGGACGCGTTGAGGATACTTCTAAGACCTATTATGATCCACTGGTGTGCCTTAGGGGAATCTTGCCACTTCATCGTGACCACCCAATCCTCCACAGGCAACAATTTATTGCCAGAGCAGGACATGCTAACCCAGAGGCATGACCCAGAGCCATCCTTGCCAATCATGTTCTATTGCATGGTATTAATGGAACGAGTGAAATGTCAGCCTAACTATAACGTCCATGTAACCTTTGGTTTTTCAGTGAGTTCCTACGGTTTTTTTAAGTCTATTTCCTAACTATAACATCCCTATAACCTTCGTTTTTTTCATTGGATGCTAAGGTTTTTTTAAATGTTAATTCTTAACTATAATGTCCCCATAATCTTTAGTTATTTAAGTGAATTTCTAATGGGGGGATTTGTTCTATTTCCTACCGGTAACCTGTGCCCTTTGAAAATGAGTGTGTGAGTGAGTGCAAGAGTGCCTCGATGGGTGTGTGACTGAGCATGTAGGTGTCTCAATGGAAGTGTGACTGGGTGTGTTTGTGTCTAAGTGGGTTTGGAACTATCTGCATAAATGTCTCACTGGGTGTGTGAGTGGGTGCATCACTGTCTCTGACTTTTGAGTAGAAGACTAAGTGGGTGCATGAGTTTCTGAGTGGATCTGTGATTGGGTGCATGTGTTTTTGAGTGAAATTGACACTTGAGAAAGACCTATAACATACCAAGTGAAGCTTGCTGTGAGAGAGCACAGAAAGGCCATCAACCATGCATGAAGGACTATTTCTGTACATGGTTGAAAGGGTTGTGTCAGAATACATATCTAAGAGACTGCTTCTGTAGCTGTCTCTGTAACTGAAAGAGAGGCTCAATGCTTTTGTGAACATGTATGTCAATTGGTTTAGGGATGAAAAACTCTATGTAGTACTTGGCATAGAGGCCTGCAAGTGCACAAGTAACTTAATGGACATCTCTCAGGCTATTAAGCACAAAACATCATCCTTTATTGCATACCTACAACATATCTTAGAGGTGTATTATGTGCACTAAAATATGGGTTAGATACTGGAAAAAGACCTATAACATGCCAAGTGCAGCTTGGCGTAAGAATACACTGACAGTATCTCCACTAGTAGCCATCACCATGAATTACAAACTATTTCTCTGAATGGTTAAGAAGGTTGTGTCAGTACTTTCCTACATATGTGAGTGTCGCAGTACACCTGTATGAGTGCAATAAGATGTTTAAGTAAATGTGTGGATATGTGACTGAGTGGTTTAGTAGCTCTATGGCTGTCTAAATGTGCATGTAAGTGGCTCCACAAATATGTCAGTACCTGTGGTAGGGAATAGAGAGCTATGAATGTCTGAATGCAAAATTATTTGAGTCTGCTGCAGGCATAAGTAGTTCCTAGTAAGTGACTGATATGTATTTTCACCTTCTTTCATAATGCCAACTGTAATATATTCAGCTGCAGACCTGTCCAGTGTGCTACTTCCTACAAAATGCTTAGAGTGTGGACTGTAGGTCACAGCTATGTCTATTGGGCTAAAGAGGCTGCAAAAAACAAAGGTATTGACAGGGACTTGAGTTTGCCAAATGTGGAGATTAGTTGGTTTTGCTAGAGAAGGTTAAAGTTTCATCAGCCGCTGGCTTTGGTTAAGACCATTGTGGGTTACCAAGCTCCTCACCTCATGATTGTGCACTGTGGTGGCAATGACCTAGGCACATTGACTGGAGTAGGGCTGGAAATCCTAATGAAGGATATCTTTGCAGAACTGATGTCACTTTTTCCTCTCACTGTCTTGTGTACCCTAATATATGTCAAAGACAGAAATGGAAGTGGTCAAATCAACTCTGTCCACAGATTGACAAAGCCAGGAAAAAAATATTCTGCTTTCCTCAGAGATCGTAACATAGGGTCTGTACTACAACAATCTGTGCTTTTACATGCATGGAATATATAGAGGTGATGGAGTTCACTTTACAGATGAAGGGAACAGGGTGTTTCTAGGCAACCTGAAATGTTGCATACAGTCTTATATGTAGCTGTCTTACACACACTATCACCACACGGGCTCTTGTCAGAGCCACCCAAAACCTTAGTCATTTTCTTCTAAAATAATTTTTTGGGGTTGAATATTTGAAATTTGCAATGCCGTCGCAATGATCGCGATCACGTCACGAAATCGCAAAACAAATACAAACGCCCACCACTACATAAAAAAATGATAACTTAAAAAATTAATTCTTACTATTTCAATACACACAATACTAACTTAAAGAACATGTTTGTATGCATATATTTGTAGTAACTTTTTTTTAAAACTGTGTTTGAACCCTACTTCCCATGTTCACGTTTACGTAGAGAGTCGCAAAGACTTTGGTAACCACGTCAACCGTGCCTATTTTAAGAGGTGTAAAACATGTATATGCACACATTTGACAGTAAGTTGTAGGGAATTTGTATAAAAACAATCTTTTAAACCAATTTTTCGTGTTTGCGAGTACTCTGAGTATCACGGAGACGTCCAGTAATCGCGATGATCATGTCATTTTTATAAAGTGTAAAATACATATAAGCACACATTTTGTAGTATTTTCGACACTAGGGGTTTATTAGTGTACTCCTTAAAATCATATTTTTCAAGGTAGTCTGTATAAAATGTATATTTAAAATTGATCTTTTCTTTTTGCAGTGACGCTGGGTGTTGTGAACACATCGATAACCACTATGGTACATGGGGGCGCGCTGGCGGTCGCTGCATCATCGCAAATATCGCGCACAATTTAAAAAATCTATTTTGGACACAAAACTTGTGTCACTAGTACCCCTATTTGTCAAACATGGGGGTATTATTGACACAAGTTATGAGACCAAAATTTGTCAAACATGGGGTCGGAAAACCTGTACCCTGACCCCTTATGTCACATTGATAAAAAGTTTTCAGCCCCGGGAACCGGGCCCAATACATAAAATGGTGGCTGCAACTTTCTGTTCAGATTGCTTCCAGGCAATCACAGCATTCCCATTGGCGTGCTTTCGTGATCTACCATGAAAACATTACGATTTAACCGTGATTATCGTGAAACCATCTCAAATTTCTGTTACAATTGCACTCAGTCAGGGCCTTCCTGCTAGTGTGTGCTTTTGGGATTTACCTCGAACAGGTCATGAGTTAAACTCAATCACCGCGAAACCGTCGCGAAATATCCGCGGCCAGAGATATAACTATACAGTTTGGATTTAATTTCTCAAAAACTACTGAACAGATTTCCACAGTATAACAAATAATAACATCTACCTTTCTGCCAAATTTGGTGTCTTTTAGTCAAGCGGTTCGGGCTGTAGGTTCAACAATGCGTTCCTATGGGAATCAACATTACAAATGCATCCACTTTTTTGGGAGAATTTTATGCAGATTGGTCAAAGTTATAGGCAAGTCAAATAATGCAACATAAGCTCTACCTCTATCGACCTACTGGGGACCACCAGTAGGTTATATATATGTGTTGAGAGTGCTCTATATTGGAGCTGCTTTCCACCTAATCTTGAGAACTACCCAAAGTTGACAGGGCCATAAAGACAGGCGGTGGAATTGCCTGCATCTACAGAAGCAACCTCTCAGTCTCCAAAGTGGCCGTCCCCTCTCTTACTTCCTGTGAATACCTTTGCCTCGATATCATCAGCGAAAGCAAACCGGTATGTTCACTCCACATTATATACCACCCACCTGGGGACAATCTCTCCTTCGTCCAACAACTCATGGATACAATATCAGCCAACTCAGGACGGCAGCACACCCAAATTTTCCTTGGCGACTACAATCTCCACTGGAATGACAGCAGTGACGCAGTGGTAAACAGCCTCAAAAGCTTTCTCAACGCACTTGATCTCAACCAAATATGCAATAACCCGACCCATAAGAGAGGTGCAACCCTTGACCTTATCATCTCCAAAGAGGGCGCTATTCAACTGGAATCAATCCAACCTTGTGACTGGTCAGATCACTACATTGTCTCCTTCCTCATCAAGGAAAAAATCAGACTTAACTCAGTTCAAACCCCTAAGCACAAAGTGTGGAAAAGAGACTTGAAGAAACTCAATCCAAACTCCCTACCGCCTAACAGCTGCAATCGCCTACTTCCCCCTCCCGGCGTATCAGACGTTCAACTTCTGACTGACTACTATCTCAATACTATGTCCACAATAATCAATGAGGCGGCGCCCATGCAACTGAAAAGAGTCTCGTCCAAGAAGACTTCCAACCCCTGGTATGACGGTAGCCTCAATGAGGATAGACGAGCCATGCGAATGGCAGAGCGCACCTGGAGATCAGCCCCTTCTGCAGTGCACCTAAAAAGTCTAAAGATACAGAGAAACGCCTACTTCAGGAAAATAAAGCGCTCAAAAAGAAACTTCTTCAGCCTCCAACTCGCCCAAGCTAAAAACCGTCCAAAAAGACTGTTTGAGTTAGTCAGAACACAATCCAAAGAGCAACCCCAGACACCCAGCCCTATGGGCGATACTCCTTCCTGCGAAGACTTCTCTGCCTTCTTTATCCAAAAAACTGAGAGAATAAGAAGCGATCTCCTCAATGACGCTATCCTGTACTCCAACCCCCGACACACAGCAGTGCCTCAACCAAAGAACAATGCTACTTGGTCAGCCTTTGACACCTACTCCGAAGAAGAAATTGGCAGACTGCTCAACACCTTGAAACCTTCCAATCACCTCTCCGACCCCCTTCCTGCTAACGCTGTAAAGGACTTTTCTCCTTGGCTTCTCCCACTCTGGTCAAAGATTATCAATAGCTCTCTTCAACAAGGATCCATCCCCAACGCCCTCAAAGTAGGGCAAGTCACTCCGCTACTGAAAAAACCAACAGCAGACCCCACTGATCTAAACAATTACCGCCCTATTACAAACATTCCCACTCTCGCTAAACTGCTGGAAAAATGCGTACAACAACAACTGACTAAACACATAGATAAGTTTGATCTCCTAAACGCTCATCAGTCAGGCTTCCGAGCTGGGCACAGCACCGAAACTGCCATGACTCACATAGTGGACGATGCCCTCCAAATCCTAGACCAAAACGACACCTGCCTCCTCATCCTTCTGGATCTCTCCGCAGCATTCAATACAGTTAAACATGAGAACTTACTCGAACTGTTAAACACAAGAATGGGCATATCTGGGACTGTTCTAAAGTGGTTCACCTCATTCCTACACAACCGGACACAAAGATTCAAAAGCAACAACCTGCTGTCCTCTTCGGTACCTGTATCGCTAGGCGTCCCTCAAGGATCCTCCCTCTCCCCAACACTGTTCAACCTAGTTATGGAACCTCTCACTACGTTGCTACAGGCATCTAATGTGCACTTTCACATGTATGCCGACGACACCCAACTTTATCTCAAAATACAATCTCCCAAGGACATCATGCTTCTGAACACCACAATCAGAAACACCCAATCCTGGCTTTCTGAGAATCACCTCAAACTCAATGCTCTGAAGACCGAGTTCCTCCTGATCTCACCTCCCGCTAAAATATCCACGGCTCAAACATGGCTTAAGCATTTAACGGCTCTAAATGTACAGCCCATCGTAGTTGACTCCGCAAAATCTTTAGGCATAACACTGGACACCAATCTCAACATGCAGCAGCACATCAGCAAGGCAACCAAAGGAGCGAACTTTCAAATCAATACCCTGAGGAAACTCAAACCCTTCCTTCCTGCCAAAGACTTCCAAACTGCAGTACAATCTATAGTCATCCCGCACATAGATTACGGTAGCACCGCCCTCTGCGGGCTCCCCCTAACTACAACGGCACCCCTAAGAGCATCCCTTAACGCCGCAGCGAGACTCGTCATTGGCTCAAAAAAACACTCGCACATCTCCCCGGACTTTAAATCACTGAAATGGCTACCTTTTGAAGCCAGAATACAACTGAAAATCGCTTGCATGACACACAAGGCTGTGCACCGGAATTCACCCGCCTATCTCACTCAAAAGCTGACAATTTCGGGTGGCTCCCGAACTACTAGAGGCACAAACAATCTTTTGCTGAAACCTCGAAGATTTCGGAAGGAAAAAACTTATAAACGCTCCTTTTCAGGAATGGCACCCAGGATCTGGAACTCAATCCCTCCGGAAACAAGGCTCATCTCCTCCGAAACAATCTTTAAGAGGGAAGTTAAAGCGATCCTCATGGCAAAATACACATGATCTATTGCTCCGTATCACTCATGAATCTGCCTTGCAAGTCCTTCCCGACCCTGGTCTACTGTGCCACCCGTGTTTTCGAATTACTTAACTGTATACGCTCACTCTTTGTATTTTGTTATAATGTTTGATGCACCTGGTTGATTATGTATATTGTTATATTGTTATATTATTGACGCACCTGGTTGACTTTGCACACTTTACCCTCTCCATCTCAACGTTCCTTACTACTCTCGCACCTGTGGGACTATACACCCTGCTCACACCTACCTCAACCTAACTGTATACGCTCACTCTTTGTATTTTGTTATAATGTTTGATGCACCTGGTGGATTATGTATATTGTTATATTGTTATATTATTGACGCACCTGGTTGACTTTGCACACTTTACCCTCTCCATCTCAACGTTCCTTACTACTCTCGCACCTGTGGGACTATACACCCTGCTCACACCTACCTCAACTGTACCCTCCTTTAAACTCTAAATATTCTAAACACGTTTAAGCAGGTATATGCTCCTTATTATTGCACTTTATACTATTGACGCAATTGTCTGCCTATACACTGTGTACCGACACTACCTCACCTGTTACCTACCTCATGTCCTTTATCCCACCTATGTAACTAGCACCTTGTACCTAACTACCTCATATATTACTCTGTATATACGCTTCATTACTTTGTATTTTTTACCCCCATGCCCTTGTAAAGCGCTCTGATATCTGCAAAGATCTTGTTCGCGCTATATAAAACTTTCAAAATAAATAAAGTTCCCTGATACTTTTTTGCATAATTTATGCATCACTCTATGCCTGAAAGGGTTTTGTTTTGACATATACTGGGTGCTACCTTGTGTCTGGACAAAGCTATACCTCTCCGAAATGCTCTAATAAGAGCGAAACACGTGTCAGGGGTTGCTTTAATTAATTTCAGGTTGGCTTGGATGGTATTTCACCAATCCAAAGCTGTAATACTGTGCCTGGAGTGGTAAAAGGCTTTGGCCATTTTACAGCTCAGCAAGGATAGCACTGTGTAAATCTTATGCTTAGAGACTTTGCTGTGGAAATGGCAAAAGACGTTGTCCCTTTCTATCTTGGCATGGATGGTACTGTGCTAATCCTACGCTTAAAGACTATAGATAGAAAAGCAGACATTTGAGGTGAGCAAATTTAGAGTGTCGCTGGTAATGAGAGTGCTCTATATTGGAGCTCTATATATATGTATATTACCTACAGGCGGTCACCAGTAGGTAGTTATAGTTAGGACCTTGTTTCTATTCAAAAAGAGTTTTTTCTTTTGCCAATACTAATGGAGTGTAATGTTTTAAATATATGACCATGAATGTTATGGTCGCGTGCTGTGTTTGTTTTTAATATGGCATCCTCGGCCATTTCGTTGTTTTTGTTGGTTTTTATTATTGTAAGGGGGAAGGTGATGTAGTGATTACTTTAAGTAGCTCGTGCTATTCGCGCGGTGTGTCCCGTGAATAGCTCGTTCTTTGCCTGTAATGTTTTAAATATATGACCATGAATGTTATGGTCGCGTGCTGTGTTTGTTTTTAATATGGCATCCTCGTGCGATGCGGCCGTTCAGTCAGCTAATCTTAACGGGTGTCCATTCACCGTTGGGGTCTACTGATGAACGGAAGCATCGCGCATCGGGTGGAGTTATTCTATACTTAAGGAATAAACCTATCTGCAACTTTATCCTGTTTCGTGTGGATTATTCCCCAACATAACATGGAGCACTCCGGTCAGCTCCTGTCTTGAAAGTTTTGGGTGAATCGTCAAGCGGGGGCCGAAATAAATGCGTGCCAAAGCGGGGGGTCCCAAAACGCGTTTTCTCCATGTTAATTTCCTTAGGAAAGTTTGGAACAGGCTACAGCCCAAACTGCTAAACGGAATTACACCAAATTTAGCAAAAAGTATCTCTTTTTTCAGAAACGACCTTCTTTTTAAAATGGTGTAAATCCGTTCAGTAGTTCCTGAGAAATTAAAAAAAAAAATGTATATATCTCTACACCTATGAGGAGTCGTGACTCCTCCCGAGCACGAGCTGACTTCTGATTGGCTGCCAATACTCCAAACCAGGAAGTGTTGGCCGCCATCTTGAGACTCGGTAACCGAGTTACAAGAAAACAGTGAAAAAAAAAGGTGAAAAACAAGAAAAGGGGGCAGGGTAGAAACACCCTGACCCCCTACGCCTGCTCCAGGGGTCCTCAGGACACAAGTGGACTTCATCCCCTGAGCAGCAGTGCGCCAAGAGGCGTATTAGCAGAGTGGTGTAAAAGGGGGGAGTGGCTTTGGACCACCTCTCTGCAATTCAGCTGTGTGGAGCTTACTGAGGTACCTGGTGGGCTAGTTGGCCCCCAGGGACCCTTAGTTTTCGAGGGGACTTAATCTCCCAACTTAGAACGTGCCAGGAGGCGTGTTTGCAGAGTGATGGAGAAAGGGGAGGTGGCATGTGTCCACCTCTTAACAATCCCACTGTGTGGGGCTTACTGGAGGTGAGAGATAGGCTAGTTGGCCCCTAATAATCCCCAGCAGTGAAGGGACTTCAATCCCCATCGAAGAGCGTGCCATAGAGCGTGTTTGCAGAGTGGTGGGCAAAGGGGGCGTGGCCTGTTATGAGAACTTAGCAATCCTGCTGTGTGGTACTATCTGTAGGTAGTAGGAGGGGTAGTTGGCCCCCAAGGATGTCGTTAGGGGCCAAGTACCCCTCTTGTTACCTCCAGTAAGTCCAACACAGTAGAAATGCTAAGACGTCTTCGGAGGCCATGCCCTCTTTCTCCAACACTCTGCAAAACGCCTCCTGACAGACTACACGATGGGGGATGAAGTCTACTTTCCTCTTGAGGGACTTTGGGGGCCAAGAAGCCCTTCTGGTACCTATTGTAAATCCTACACAGCGGAATTCCTGAGCGCTGGTTGGAGGCCCACCACCCTTTCTCCACCACTCTGCAAACGTGACTACTTGTTAAAGAAGTGTTTGCAATGTAATAGATTTCGCATTTGCGAGAGTTTGAGCTATTGGCGTTGTAAATGTAAAAATGTGTTACTAATGTTTTTCGGAGTGGAGTGGATGTACTTTATGTGTAGTGAAATTATGTGGTATGTTGTGTAGTGAAATTATGTTGATAGAAAGTTTGTGGTATTTAGTGTATAGGAATTATGTAGTGTGGGATTATGTGTTATGGAGAGTAATTATGTGGTATGGTAGTCTGTGTTGTGGCGTGGTAACCTCAGGTTTAGTCTTCCTCGTTTCCATAGAAGCTACTATGAACTCAGTGAGACAAAAAGGAAGGAATCACTGAGGAGCACTTGTGGACCTAGTCAGAGGTCTGAGCAGGGCAACTAGAATTAGGCTACTGTTTGGCTGCACAGACTTTCGCACAATTATAAATGTTCTGCATTAGCCACATAATTCATCATCTGCTCCCTAATCTGCAGATTTGAACAAAAAAAGCCTTGTTTCTAGCTCAAATGGCTCAAACGTTACCAAAAATGCAACGACAAGTGTTACAGCGTGGTGGAAGGCCTTTGCAAACCTAGAATGGCCACCTGATACTTATTGCTAAATATGGATGTTAAATTGGTACTAATGGTGTGCAAGCCACTCTTCTACTGTCTGCACCTCTCCTCTCATTCTGCACGTCTGTTGCCTCTTTCTGCACCTAATTTGCTTCTTTCTATACCCCTCTTGCCTCCTTATGCACCCTTCTTCCCACTTTCTGCACCTTTATTGCCCTTTTCTGTATCCCTCTTACATCTTTTTACCCCCTTTTTGCCTCTTTCTGCACCTCTGTTACTTTTTTCTGCAGATCTCTTGCCTCTTTCTGCACCTCACTTGCCTCTTTCAGCACCTCTGTTGGTTCTTTCTGCACTGCTCTTGCTTCTTTCTGCACCTCACTTGCCTCTTTCTGCACTTCTCTGGCTTTTTTCTAAACCTCTGTTGCTTCTTTAAGCAATTCTCTTGCCTCTTTCGTCACTCTCTTGCTTGTTTCTGCACCTCTCCTGCGTCTTTCTGCACCTCTGTTGCATCTTTATGCACTTCACTTGCCTCTTTTGGCACCTCTGTTAATTCTTTCTGCACCCCTCCTGCCTCTTTCTGCACTCCTCTTCCCTATTTGTGCAACTCTCTTGCCTCTTTCTACACCTCTCTTCCCTCTTTCTGCAGCACTCTTGCCTTTTTCTGTACATCTGTTGCTTCTTTTTGCACTTCTCTTGCCTCTTTCTGTACCCTTCGTGCCTCTTTCAGCACCTCTGTTGCTTCTCTCTGCACATCTATTCCTTGTTTCTGCACCCCTCCTGCCTCTTTCTACATTCCTCTTGCCTCTTTAAGCACCTCTTTTGCTTCTTTCTGTACTTCTCTCTCCCCTGTCTGTACCTCTCTTGCTTCTTTCTGCACTTCTATTGCCTCTTTCTGTACACCCCGTGCTTCTTTCTGCACCTCACTTGCTTCTTTTAGCACCTTTGTTGCTTTTTTCTGCAGATCTCTTGACCCTTTCTGCACCCCTCTTTTCTCTTTCTGCACCTCTCTTTCCTCTTTTTGTACCCGTTCCCTGTTTCTGCACATTTCCTGCCTGTTTCTGTACATCTTGTGCCTCTTTCTGTACCCGTTACCTCTTTCTGCACTTCTCTTGCTCTTTCTGCACCATTAGCACCTTTTTCAGCACCTCTGTTGGTTCTTTCTGCACTGCTCTTGCTTTGTTCTGTACCCCACTTGCCTCTTTCTGCACTTCTCTTGCTTCTTTCTACACCTCTGTTGCTTCTTTCAGCAATTTTCTTGCCTTTTTCTGCACTTCTCTTCCTTCTTTCTGCACCTCTCCGCCCTCTTTCTGCACCTCTCTTCCCTCTTTTTGCATCCCTCCTACCTTTTTCTGCACCCCTCTTGCCTCTTTTTGCACCTCTGTTGGTTATTTGTACACTGCTATTGCTTCTTTTTGTACCTCACTTTCTCTTTCTGCACTTCTCTTGCTACTTTCTACACCTCTGTTGCTTCTTGCAGCAATTCTCTTGCCTCTTTCTGTGCTTCTTTTCCTTCTTTTTGCACCCTCTTGTCCCTTTCTGTACCTCTCTTGCCTTTTTGTGCACCTCTCCTACCTCTTTCTGCACCCCTCTTGCCTCTTCTTGCACCCCTGTTGGTTCTTTCTGCAATGTTCTTGCTTCTTTCTGTACCTCACTTGCCTTTCTGCACTTCTCTTGCTTCTTTCTAAACCACTGTTGCTTCTTTCAGCAATTCTCTTGCTTGTTTCTGCACCTCTCTTGCATCTATCTGCATCTCTGTTGCCTCTTTCTGCACTTCACTTGCTTCTTTCTGCACCTCTCTTGCCTCTTTTGGCACCTCAGTTAATTCTTTCTTCACCCCTCCTACCTCTTTCTGCACCCTTCTTCCCTATTTGTCCAATTCTCTTGTCTCTTTCTACACCTCTCTTCTCTCATCCTGCACCTCTCTTGCTGCTTTCTGTACCTCTGTTGCTTCTTTCTGCACTTCTCTTGCCTCTTTCTGACCCTTTGTGCCTCTTTCAGCACCTCTTTTGCTTCTTTCTGCACTTTTCTTTCTTCTTTCTGCACCTCTGTTGCGGCTTCCTGCACTTCTCTTGGTTCTTTCTGCAGTTCTCTTGCCTCTTTATGCACCCTTTGTGCCTCTTTCAGCACCTCTGTTGCTTCTTTCTGCACTTCTCTTCCTTCTTTCTGTACCCCTCTAGCCTCTTTCTGCACCTCGGTTGCTTCTTTCTGCACTTCTATTGCCTCTTTCTGCACTTCTCGTGCTTCTTTCTGCACCTCACTTGCCTGTTTCAGCTCCTCTGTTGCTTTTTTCTGCAGATCTCTTGCCTCTTTCTGCACATCTCTTTTCTCTTTCTCTACCTCTCTTGCCTCTTTTTGCATCCCTGTTCCCTGTTTCTACACTTTCCCTGCCTGTTTCTGTACCTCTGTTGCCTCATTCTGTACCTCTGTTGCCTCTTTCTGTACTTCTCTTGGTCTTTCTGCACCCGTCACGGATGTTTCAGCACCTCTGTTAGTTCTATCTGCACTGCTCTTGCTTCTATCTGCACCTCACTTGGCTCTTTCTGCACTTCTCTTGCTTCTTTCTACACTTCTCTTGCTTCTTTCAGCAATTATCTTGTCTCTTTCTGCAGTACTCTTCCTTCTTTGTGCACCACTCCTGCCTCTTCCTGTAACACTCTTGCCTCTTTGGGCATTCCACCTACCTTTTTCTGCATCCCTCTTGCCTCTTTTTCCACCCATATTGGTTCTTTCTGCACTGCTCTTACTTATGTCTGCTCCTAACTTGCCTCTTTCTACACCTCTGTTCCCTGTTTCTGCACCTTTCCTGCCCGTTTATGCACCTCTCTTGCCTCTTTCTCTACCGCTGAGTTAGAGGTAGTTTTAATCCCCCTGCCCTATTATGTACTTGTGGAAAAGTATACTACAAGACCTGTTCTAAGTGTCCCATTATGCACCCTATTTGCCTCGATATATCCCACCACTAACTAGAAAGGGGAAGATGACAAAACGAACATGAGTTAATGAGCACCGTGTTTCCAGAGGATGTTCAGTCCTCTATGTACCCACATGATAAAACACATGGACCACACAATGCCTCATCTGTCTCACTTCCCGATGCCAGCAAACATCGTATCAAGCCACACAATGCTTCATCTGTCTCACTTCCCGATGCCAGCAAACATCGTATCTCGCCCCACAATGCCTCACACGTTACCACTCTAGACATCCTGGCATTCATCTGTTTTCTCCCCTAACTAACACTCAAGCCTGGGGTTAATTCCTAACAGCCGAACTCACTGTGACGCATGCCTGATTGTTTTACCAAAGAAATGTAATCTACTCAGGGCTAACTCCTCCTTTTTGTTTTCTTCTCTGAATTGTCATGAAATGTATAAAAATGTCATGCTTGTGAAATAAAGCCAGACCACTCCTGAGCCTGTTTGGTGAAGGAGCTCTCCCTTAACTTGAGCTAATGCAATAAAGTCCATTGACTCTAACACCACGGACTCTGCGCATCATTTATACTTGACCCTTTTTTAATACCTATAGAAATTATGATAGCGTAAATAATTTATTTACCACATTTATGGCGCCCGAATAGGTACGCATCCCCTTCCGCACGCGCCGGTGATGTAGGTCCGGCCCCTGCCCCATTCTACAGCCTCGACGGACTTCAAGTGTACACGCCAGCGGGACTACCCGCCTACTCCCTCAGGCCCACGGAGGAGGCGGACTGCGACCAGACATCCATATGAAGCGGTAAGGAAGATTGCGGAGCGTCCCGACCCAGAGCCCAACCAGTGAGAGCGCCGAGTCCGAGGTCTTCAGAGATCCGCCATTCCTGCGCAAGCGTCAAGTATCCGATGACCAGGTCTTCAAGTTCTGCTTCCCGGTGAGTACTAATGGGAACGCATAAAGACGGGTTTATTTAATGAACACGGTAAAGACGAGTCTCCTTTACGAGACCGGTATGATTGTACTGTATTTCAGTGCATAAGGATATGCTGCATATGTTTAGAGTTGAAATAGTTTTAATTAGGTTTCAGCATGCCGCTATTTTCAAAATTGCGTAAAATAGGTACTAAAAAGGGGATATTAGAAGAGCCAGTTAACGTCCCGCCGAGAGATACCCTGGCCATTTTATGTATAACAAACACGGGATAAGTGCCATTGTGTACCTAGATCTCTGGGTGGATTATACAAAAAACCTAGAATCAAGATATAAATGGCCTGTTACTGGCACCTGGGATACGGAATGTATTATGAGAATAGAGGAGCAATTACACAAAAAGAAGTCTAGGCCCTCACAAAAAGAGGCCATCGAGTTATGGCGCAGAGAGGCGAATAGGAGGGCCCAGAAGGAACTTAGCAAAATAGAGAAAGGTAGACAAATGTCAGAGCAGGCGAAAGAAGAGGGTGAACAGGTCTGATCAGAACAGATGGACAAAGAAAGGAACGCTGTTGTTACTGGCATCTACCCCGTCCTCTCAGAAGAAATTACGGGAGAGGTTCCCCAAGATGTACACGGACGAACTAAAAAACACACGGCACCAGAGGCGTTCCTATCAGCCTATCTAGCAGAGCCCCCCCCCAGCTTACATTGATGCGCCATTTCCTCCAACCCCACTGGAGGTTCAGAACCAACAAGTCCCGGACCAACAGGCTTCCGGGGGTGCGGAGGGAGGGGCGGGGGGAGGAGGGGTGGGAGGAATGGGAGGAGGGGTGGATAACGAAGACAAAGACGATATTGTACTCCCTAAGTGAGACAAACTAACCTCCTGAGGCGGAAGCCGGGAGATAGCGAAACCTGTGTTTTCTTTTAAAACTGTGTATTTGAACTGTATTTTAACTCACTTGTTCTCCCTTCTGGGCACTTGCATGGTAAAACTTCCTTGGCTCTAGCAGTCCCGCGCAGCTAATTGTAAGAGCTGCTGCGGTACCATAACATTATCGCCATCGCCATTGTCCAGAGGCCACTGGCCACGCCCCCCCTCAAACAGGCCACGCCCCCCGCCTAACCTTTAAATTGCGCTGAATACGAGCGCGCAGTAGAGACAAACTAACCTCCTGAGGCGGAAGCCGGGAGATAGCGAAACCTGTGTTTTCTTTTAAAACTGTGTATTTGAACTGTATTTTAACTCACTTGTTCTCCCTTCTGGGCACTTGCATGGTAAAACTTCCTTGGCTCTAGCAGTCCCGCGCAGCTGATTGTAAGAGCTGCAGCGGTACCATAACATTCTCGCCGTCGCCATTGTCCAGAGGCCACTGGTCACGCCCCCCCTCAAACAGGCCACGCCCCTCCTTTACTCCCCCTCTTACAAATAATGTGCTTTCCCCGTTCGCGCAGCGGACGGGCGCAGCGGGCGCGCCGTCAGCGTGCCGAAGGCGCGCCAAAGGAAAGCTCGTCTGCGCCCGTCCGCGACCGGACTGCGACCGCGGCCGGCCATGCTGCCGGGAGGTGTGGGATGGGGGCCGGATTGCCTGGTCATCCGCAGACCTGTGGGCGCTCACCACTGACCAAGGCTGCCGAGATCACTCGATGATGCTGGGGGCGAAGTCTCCGCCTAAGACATTTGAGCGATGCGTGTTTACTCTAGGGGCCGATGAGACACCTGCAAAAACAGTAGTGCCAAGGTCCGTGTGCTTTAAAGCAGCTCTTCTAAATTGTAGATCGCTGCCTAGGCACGCGGCCGACATTTGGTTGCTCCTCGAGGATCATGAGTGGGACGCTCTGTTTTTAACAGAGACCTGGCTCGGGGAGGATAATATGACGGCTATTGCACTAGCTGTACCTACGGGCTACAAAATGTGTTTTGCTAATCGAGGTGAGGACAAGAAAGGGGGAGGTGTAGCGGTGATAATTAAGGCAGCTTTCACGCTTACTTCATCAACCCCTATCCAGATATCAGTAGAGGAAGGCCTACACTTTGGTATCCAGATGGGCCCTCAGGTCACCCTGGCTGGGCTACTAGTATATCGCCCCCCGGGAGGTTCTACCTCCAGCTTGGAATCACTGCTGGATATGATTGTTCATAGCTCACTCTTACATTCCCATTTTCTATTATTAGGGGATTTTAATGTTCATGTGGATAGGGATAATTGTACCCTAGCTGAAGCCTTACTGTCCACATTGATGACTGCAAATCTGACGTTGTGTAATGAGGGCCCCACACATAGAGCAGGTCACACGCTAGACATAATCATTAATAATGGGGATACTGTAAAGGTAGAGTCGGCCCTACCGCTGATCTGGTCAGACCATTTCCTTATTCCCTTTACAGTGGAAATAGATACGCCCAGACTGGTTATGAGTAAATGTACCTTTTTTAAAAGGCATTGGAAAAAGTTAGTCCCTGAGGCTATGGGCCCGGCCCTGGGCCTGAATAAACCTGTTTTAACTTCTGATAGCAATACTGATGCGCAACTATTCAATAACTGGATCAAGAATATGGTGGACTCAGTTGCACCCGCCAAACGTGCAACTTCACAAAGGGAGTCTCCATCGGCCCCCTGGTTCTCGAGTGATCTCAGAGCCGAAAAGAAGGCATGTAAAAAATTAGAGAGGTTATGGAGAGTAAGGTATGGAGATGTAGAAAGGGACCGCTATAAGGTTGCACTAAAAAATCTGCAGAAGGCAGTGAGAAGGGCCAAGAAAGCCTTCTTTGCGACCTCTATCCGCGAAGCAGAGCACTCAAGTAAGGAAGTTTTTAAAGTGGTGCAGTCCTTCTTTAAACCTAGCTGCATAGAAAGGGAGGTTCCCCCATCCCTATCATTGTGCAACAGTATCTCGGAGTTTTTCGAGTGTAAGATCCAAAAAGTGTACGACTCCTTTGGCCCGGAGGTTAGGACGGAGAAATCAGATATAGCAGTAAAAATAGGGCCAGTGGTAGGACTTGAGCAGTTCCTTCAGATAGACTTGGATTTAGTTATTAAGGAGCTCCAAAAATGTAAATCGGGTTCTCCTGATGATCCCTGCCCGCCCAAACTCTGGAAATCTATAACTGAATTTGTGGCACCCACCCTACAGTCCATCTGGAATGGGTCCATTACCTCAGGGGTATTTCCGGAGGCATGGAAGCATGCCACTCTCCTCCCATTAAAGAAAAAAGCAAATGGTGATCCGTTGGACCTGAGAAACCTGCGGCCAATTTCTCTCCTGGCGGCCCCAGGAAAAATGTTTGAGAAGATAATCCAGCGCCAGCTTAACAAATTTATTGAGGACAATGATGTCTTACATGAGACTCAATCAGGTTTTAGACCGGGCTTTAGCACGGAGACTGCACTCATTGAAGTAGCAGAATCAGTGAGGTGGTCGATGGATGCTGGGGAGTCAGCTATGCTGGTTCTCCTGGATCTGTCGGCCGCCTTTGATATGGTGGATCATGGTAGGCTCATACAACGGCTGGCAGAGATAGGGCTAAAGGACCAAGCACTGGGATGGGTTCAGTCGTACCTGTCACAGAGAACACAGAAGGTGGCATTGTGTCATACTGTGTCTAAACCCACCAAGATAAAATGCAGTGTTCCCCAGGGGTCGGCCCTGAGCCTGCTACTATTTAATGTTTACTTGGCACCTCTGTTTACACTCATTGCAAACTGGGGGGTCAAGGCAATATCCTATGCGGACGACACCCAGCTGGTGTTTCCATACTCGGAGGTGTCGGAAGGGGCTATTGCAATTTTTAAGGGGTGCCTCCGAGATGTGGCCAGCTGGATGAACGCAATCAAACTTGAATTGAATGCTGAGAAGACAGAGGTCATCTTCTTTGGCAAGGGACCACCCCCCACTGCAGAGTTCTGGTGGCCGGTGGAAATGGGGACGCCTCCGTTGCCGAGCCAGAGTGTGAAAAACTTGGGAGTCCGCTGGGATAGCAGTCTCTCCTTTGCCCCTCATATTCGGCAGGTAGCAGGATGCTGTCTATCCAAGCTGAGGAACCTGCGCAAGATCTTGAGACTTCTACCAGAAGATTGTCGTAATACTGTAGTCCATGCCACAGTAACATCGAGGCTGGACTACGCCAATGGACTTTATCTGGCTCTTCCCCAATACTTAATCCAGCGCCTACAGATGGTGCAGAATGCGGCTGCGAGACTGTTGAGGTGCATTCCTTTCAAGCACCCAGTCTCTCCGCATCTTCGGGCACTGCACTGGCTTCCAGTGGCCAGTAGGATCAAGTTCAAAACCTTGATGCTGGCCTTCAGGTCCCTGTATGGCATCTGTCCCAATTATTTGAGAGCCAGGCTACCCAGGTATCATCAGTCGAGGACCCTCCGCTCCAATGGGCGGGTGCAGCTCGTGGTCCCTCGAGCGCGAAGAGCGCAGTTGGGTGGAAGAACCTTCTCGGACAATGTGACGGGGTTATGGAACTCTCTCCCTCCTGCCCTACAACAGGCCCCTTCTGAAACTTGCTTTAAACGACTGCTAAAAACCTGGCTTTTCACTACACTACGCTAAGATTTGCCACCTGGCATTTGGTTAGTCTGTTCTCACAGCGCCGGGACACCTCCATGTGAGGTAGCTGTTCGCGCTCTACAAGACTCATTATTATTATTATTATTAAGTGTAGATACGACCCCAAGCAGGGTAAAGGGGCAATGCTCGTCATATCGAGGAGATTAAGACAGGCTGTTACAGAATTAGACGACATACCTAACATGAAAGGTCTCTTGGATAATATATATGATTTCATCAGAACTGGTCGAAATCCCAAATCTATAGCTCAGGCTATGGAAGGTAGACAAATAAAAGCTAAGAACGACATTCTCCATTTTATTATTAACTGCTTGATCCGGGAACTCGATGAGGGCGATGAGGATGTAGAAGCTGGTTTAATAGAATGGAGTGATAACATAGATGCTGGCAAACATGCTAAGGTAGGACAGACAGACAATATGATGGCCAAAATAAGAAAGAAAATACTAGCCATACGCAAAACCGAGAATGAGGGCAAGGAGGACCCGCCAGAGGAGGAGGAAAACAGTACAAGGGACATACCTGGTTTCCAGGGCGTGGCACGGCACTGTAGTGGTGCAAAGTGCCACCGTCCTCAGAAAAAGAAATTTCTCCAAGAACAGGGTCTTTCCCCCGAGGACCTGTTCCAAACAACTGAAAAGGCACTAGACCATTGGATAGACGACGAGCCACCCCTCACGTCACATGAGAGGGAGTTGGCCCGGTCCGCTACCCAGTGGATGTCTCAACCATATGTAATGCCGACATACTGTCCCAAATGTTTCTGAATCTCACCCCTCCCGAACAACGCCTGGCCAGTATCTACATGGTCCAACACCTGATCACTATGTATGAGAGCCATTATCACCGCCCCGGTAATCTATACAGGCTCTTGGAAGACGTAATACTAGACAGATGGATGACACAGGGTCCGGAATTGATTTACATCATTTTGGACCTGCGTCATCATTATGAGCAATTCCTGTCCACCTCAACTCCCGACCCTCATCCCAGAGGACAGTACCCTCTGCGAGAAGTTCACCCCATAAGAAACGAATAGGGTGCTTTTCAGCGGGTATATGTCTATACACCTTTGACGAAACAGGAAATACTAGAAATGAAGAAGTTACTGCCCTCCCATGATAAAGATCCAGGAGGGTTCCACCGAGAACTCAAGGATTTTCTCCGCATAGGAGACTTTATACAGACATTATAAAATTACTGAAGGTCCTGTTACCAACAGGCATTTATGATAAACTTAAAGAGAAAGATTGGGATGTGGGAGATAAAAAATTGAAGTGGACGGATTTGGAAACTGAAGAGGCAGGTAGAGGCCCGGGGGCTGGTCTTGGTACACGCGCTAAGGAGCTCCCCGACCTCCTCATACAAATTTTACCAAGACTGTTGACAACTAAAAAGGAAGATTGGGATACAATATCAGCATGTAAACAGAAACCAGAGGAGGATACGGGCGATTATTACACTAGGTTGGAGAAATGCTTCGCTATCAACAGTGGTCTAACTCCCAGTAGCGAGGCATACCCCCATCTTTTTGTGTCCAAACTGGTAGAGAACGCCCTCCCTCAGATCAGGAAGAAAGTGCTGAAGGTTGAAAGTACATGGCAGGCTAACAGTCCCTCACAAATGCTGCAAATGCTACAATACCACCATAACAGAATAAGAGAAGAGCAAGAGCATGAAAAAAGACGACTAAAAGACACCAAATTGAAAATACTGGTTGCCCAATCAGCGCCTGTGAATACTACAAAGAATAGCACCGCACCTAATAAAGGGACATGCAATTACTGTAAACAACTGGGCCATTTTGTAAGGGAGTGCCCCGTCCTAAAGCACAATATAGCTACAGGTAAAACGAAAGAAAACCCCTATACACCTAGACAGAGTAACACTCAACAGACACAAGCCTCCACGCCGCCGAGGGCCCAGGCGCCCGCTGCCGCTGTACAACAAATGTATCAGTACACACAGTCACACTACCCAGAGTACCCATCCTTTTCATGAAACAGCCTCGAGAGGGAAGATAGCTTGCCCTTATCCCAGTTCTTGTGGACCAAGAGGGTCCCTATGTACATGCTCGTTTACTGGGACAAGACAGAAAGTTTCTGATTGACACAGGGGCAAGCAGGACTACCATCAGTCATGACGTGGTCCCAGGGGCACCTCTCTCGGGCTCACAGAATATATCCCTGGGATTTTCTGGAAAGCCGATTATTAACAAAGTATCAGAACCAGTCTCCATTGGGGTGGGTCCACTGACACGCACCACAGACCTACTACTCACTAAAACCTGTCCAGAAAATTTACTCGGTATAAAGACCCTAAAGGAACTCGGAGCAGTTATCTGTTGCTCACCAGAAGGAGTAAGACTGTTTTTGCGTGATTTCAAAGGACATTTTGCAGTTAAAGATTTTGATCCCAGACTTCAGAACGTCCCACAGTATCTATGGGCACAAGGTTCGACTGACGTAGGTTACATGAACATCACACCACATGAGGTCACTCTCAAAGCAGGAGTAGTCCTACCCCGAATACGACAATACAGTATCCCACCTGAGGCCAAAACTGCCTTATTAAAAATTATTCAAGAACTCATTGAACAAGGGGTGGTGGTGGAGAAAGACTCAAATGTGTGTAACTCACCCGTCCTTCCTGTTCTTAAACGCACAGACCCTCAAGCTCCCCCAGTTTACAATGTTAGTATTTGACCTTCGAGAGCTTAACAAATGCGTGGTCCCAAAATACCCAGTGGTCCCAGACATTTCCTCACTATTGACTGCTATTGATTCTGAAGCAACATTCTTTACGGTCATTGACCTGAAGAATGCATTTTCAGTATTACTATACATCCTGCAGTCAATATCTTTTTGGATTCAGTCTAAAAGGTCTAAGCTTCAGATTCACGAGAGCACCTCAAGGCTATACAGAAAGCCCAAGCGTTTACAGTCAGGCATTGAAGAGACAACTTGACAGTATTAGTATGCCTACCAACACAGCATTAATACAGTACGTGGATGACATTCTCATCACAGCAAGGTCAGAAACTGACTGTGAAAAGGCTTCCCTCACAGTCCTACACTTTCTGGCAGACAAGGGGCACAAGGTGTCCCCTTTAAAGTTACAGTTCTGTGAACAGCAAGTGGCTTACTTAGGGCACTTGCTGTCCAAGGAGGGTAGGCAGCTGACACAAGAACGAATTCAATTGATTTCCAACCTTTCACAACCCAAGACACAAAAAGAAGTATGTGCGTTCATCGGCCTTAACTCCTATTGCAGACAATGGATTCCCCAGTATGCCCACATAGTCAAGCCACTCATACAGTTGACTACATTGGAGGCGGCCACTTCTACTGTCCTCCCTTGGACATCAGAACATACCCTAGCATTTGAAGAACTAAAACGGGCCTTATGTCAAGCGCCAGTTTTAGCCACTCCTGATTACAAAAAACACTTCACCCTGTTCGTGACAGAGCGGGATGGAACAGCACTATCTGTTCTCACACAAGACCAAGCAGGGAAACACAAGCCATGTGTTTATTTCTCTAGCACACTGGACCCAGTAGCACAGGCCCTGCCCACATGCCTGAAATCTGTTGTGGCCACAGCATTGGCCATAAGATAAAGTGACCCGATAGTGCTAGGACACCGTCTGACAGTACAAGTACCACATGCAGTAGAAGTTCTGCTGAATAGGACACAAACGCAACACCTGACTGTAGCAAGATTGACAGGATACGAGCTGACACTGTTCCAACCCCACATAGAGATCAGAAGATGCAACATACTCAATCCTGCCACTCTTTTACCTTCCAGTGCAGATGACACCTCACCCCATGATTGTGTGGAAGTAATAAATGTAGTGACGAAGCCAAGACAAGACTTGACAGATGTTGCACTCCCAGACCCTGACATAACGCTTTATGTAGATGGATCATGCATGAGAACAGGGGCAGGAGAATTAGTGGCAGCATATGCCGTAACCACTTGTGGAAAAGTAAATTTTGCCATGTTCTGTGTCCCTACGTGTCATCCATCATATGTTATCTGTGCATGATTAATATGCCTATGTATTCCCTATGTTTCGATTAAAGACGCAATTACAGTTGTATCCACCTCCAGTATGTCAGTTTCCAGTTCTCGTGAATACTACGAATATCAGGCCTATGTAAAGCTACGTTGCCACGTTTCTCAGTGTGCACGTTATTCCATTGTAAAGTCCCCGTTTCTAGGCCTCAAAAGGGCCTGGACACCAGATTCAGCTCCTGTCTCCTGAAGCCTCGCTGAGGAGCGATACAGCCCCCACCTGTATCCTCGACCCTTCACTTACTTCCTGCCTCGCAGTGCCCGGCCCAGCCTGGCTCTGCCTCTGAGTCTGCCAAGAGTATGTTATGATTCCAGTTATCAGTTCAGTCCTCCTTCTCTGCATTCCTAAAGCTACTGAATCGCATCAATAGTTTCCGTCATTGTCTAGCCTTTACGTCTCCACGTAGGAGAAATATTGCATTTAATGCTCATTTAATATTCTTCATCACGCACTACATGTAGAATAATGCATGCTCTAGTCTTAGAGTCTGTTCGCCTTTACCCCGATAACTTTTGGATTCTATCAACATGTTCTCTAAACATCAGATACTAGATACTGCTTAGGTACATGTCGCCCTGACTCTCCAGACTTCAGTCTCTGCTCCTAGCACAGAGTTCGTAGCCCCCAGCTTCTCCTAGTAACACGTCATTGCCAGTTTGCGCGCACCATTAGGTCAGAGGTCCCGGCTCCTTAGGTAGCCCCCTCCATGTTTCCGCCCCATTCATGACATATTCTGTTACGTTTGCATCACATGTCTATGTATACGCCTCTGTTACACCTACTTTCACCCTTATCTTTCGCGACTGCTATTGACCACACCCACTGCTCCGCCTATCGTATGTATTGTAATGCAACTGTTTTAGTATATATGATCGTGCACTGTTATTAAATGTTACCCCATTCCCTTACGCCGATTCCGACCCTGCCCCCGGCAGCGCTGCCATCCTGTTCCCGTGCAGGTCGTCCTGTTCCTGTCCTTTATGCTGTAATAAACCTGCAAAACTCCTACTACCTCGAATCTTGACTCTTATTTATTGAGCTATCTGTTATTCATTTATTCATTCAAAAATAGAGGTATTATTTATTTATTTACCACATAATGGCGCCCGAATAGGGACTTGCCCTTTCCCCACGCGTCGGTGAAGCCACGCCGACCCCCTGACCCTCTGCAGTCGTGACGGAACTCTTCTGCGCACCGGCAGATATTTCTGCTTTAAGTATCCCTCAGGCCCACGGAGGAGACGGAGGAGGCGGTCCAGCATCCAGACGAGACGGTGGAGGAACGCGGCGAGTCCCGACCAGAGCCCAAGCCGAGAGTCCAAGGTCCGAGGTATCCGGAGACCCACCCGTAACAGAAGTCCGAAGTTCGTCCGTCCGGCGTCGAAGCAGTCCAGTCCAGTCCGAGGCCTTCCGTTCTTGCTGCCCGGTGAGTACCGTTGCTGGGGTAGTATCTAGACAGGGTCAATCTAATTGACTCTGGTCCGTGGGTTGGTGGTACACAGGCCCACAAACGAAGTGTCCACTTCGGTGGATGCGGGTCCTGACGTGTCTCTGTATGAGACCGGTAAGTTTCGTACTGTTTCAGCAGTGCATCTAGTTTCTGTTCTAGTCGGTTCTGTTCTCGAGAAAATTCATGTATTCTGTTTTCCGTATTCCAGGTAGTATTCTGTTCGAACTGTTATTCTGAATGTTATTCATGTATTTTAATGTCGTGGTATGAGTGCGAAGTAATTATCGTGTTTTATTGTGTATTGTGTTGTGTCTAGATTCTAGTTCAGTCATGCCGCTCTTTTCAAAACTGCGTCAGTTAAAAACCAGAAAAGGTCTGCTAGAAGCAGCAGTTCCTGTCCCGCCTAGGGACAGTCCAGGTCATTTTATGTATCAGAAGCATGGCATAAGCGCCATATTGTATCTAGATTTATGGGTAGAGTATACCAAACAGTTAGAGGAAAAGTATAGATGGCCCGTATCGGGTACATGGGATGCCGAGTGCATCATGCGAGTAGAAGAAGCATTATGGAAAAGGAAAGCCAGACAGTCACAGAAAGATGCCATTGAGTTATGGCGCAAAGAATCTCATAAAAGAACTGAAAAAGAAATCAGAAAGTCAGAATTAAGTAGAGAATCCTTGGAACGAGCCCAGGAAAGGGAACTAATCGAGATTGGTGAACGAGTTAAAACCGAACAGTCAGACAGACAGAGGCATGCTCTTATTAAGGGTATGTATCCTCTTCTTGCCGAGGGCTTGTCAAAAGCAACCCCGGAGGCATCCAGTAATTTCCCGCCACCATTAGTTCCGCTCAAGCTACGTCACAAACCGACCGCAGCTGATATTTTTATTTCGTCCTATTTGGACGACACAGTCCCAGAATATGCAAATCCTGTTCCTGCTCCGCCAGTCCCTGTAAATCAGGCACTTCCCGCTCCTCCAGACACCGGAGTACCTGTTACGGTACCCCCGGTCCAGCCCGCCATACAAGTCCAGCCTACATTTCCATTTCCCACTCTGCCAGGACGAAGAGCATCAGTTGACGACTCTAGTTTAGGGGCCGCAGGGGGAGGTCCTCCTCAAACCCCGCCGCCACACAAGCGTTTAACGTTAGCCGAATTACATGCACAAGCGTCACAGCGTACGCCCAGGTATCAGTCTGTTGCAGAAATAAGAAAAGCCCTTACCGAATGTGGCTATGATCCAGTCCCAGGCGAGGATAGTATGGTTTTATATTCATTACGCGTGAGAAAGGTGACCGAGTATCTAGTCACCCTACCAGATATGAAAGAAGATCTAGACAGAATATATCGTTTCATCCGTACAGGGAATGATCCAGAAAGTATTAGTGACGTCATGTGCCAAAGAAAAGTTGAAGTCCAGCTCATGATATTAAAGTTTCTGATTAATTGTCTAATAAGGGAACAAGATTATCCGACCAAAGATCGAGCCGAAATGAAAATCCTGACAAGGTGGAGTGATAATATAGCCGAGGGTAAACACAAGACCATCAGTAGTATAGAGAGTATGTACAAGAAAATCCGTAAAGAAATAATAAGGGTACACGAACAACGTAAAGAAGCACAAGTAAGCGAGAAAGAAAATGACTCTTCTACAGAAGAGGTAGAGGAAGAGAATCCCGACAGAATAGCGTATGTAGGAAAATCTAGATTTCCAGATCGCCATTTGCGCCTAGAACACAAGTCAATTTTTCATCATCCAGCACCAGAACAAGGTTCTCTGGAACAAGTATTTCAAGCTACCGATCACATTCTGAAATCACGAATCGGTTATAGCGAGTTAAGTACCATGCATGAACAAGAACTAGTCCGCTCAGCAGTCCGATGGATTACTGATTCTACCACTTTTCCAGATGAAATAGTGGCACAAATGTTTCTGAAAATGCCCCCAGCCGAGCAACGACTGGTGGGTATGTATATGATCCAGCACCTCATTACATTGTATGAGGGTCAACATTCTGATCCAGGTCCGTTACACGATGTCCTGAACGAGTTACTCCAGTATAAATGGAAAGGTTTAGGTACCGATTTAATTAGGGTCATTCTAGAACAGCGCCACAAATACAGAACGTTTCTGAACCCGCATTTTGTTCATGTCTCACCCCCAGAAAGTAAACCCTTTTACATAGACAGACAGAATCCGTTACGAGAAGTACATCCAGTTAAGACAGACGGTGGTGAAATGCAACGAGTGTTTGTTTACACCCCTATCACAAAGATGGAACTCTTAGAGATGAAAAAGTTAATTCCCTGTCATGATAAAGATCCAGCAGGGTTCCACCGAGAATTAAAAGACATGCTCCGTATGGGAGAATACACGTATCCAGATATTATTAAAATGTTAAAAGTCTTGTTGCCCGCAGGGGTATATGAGAAACTCAAAGAAAAAGAATGGGAGGTGGGAGAGAAAAAGATCGATTGGGCAGTCTTAGAAGCTGAAGACAAGGCACGAGTACCAGGTACCGGTCTTGGAGATTAATGTAAAGAATTACCAGAATTGTTAATACAAGTTTTGCCCAGGTTATTGACAACTAGAAAAGAAGACTGGGATGCAATCTCAGCCTGTAAACAGAAACAAGACGAAGATATTAGTGATTATTATTCCAGATTTGAAAAATGTTTTACCATAAACAGTGGCCTCAAGACAAGTAGCGAGTCATACCCTCATCTTTTTGTTACTAAACTAGTCGAGAATTCAAGTCCACAAATTAAGAATCGAGTTTTGAAAGTCGAAAGTACCTGGCAAGCTAATACCCCGTCCCAGATGTTACAGATGCTTCAATATCACCAGAATAGAATCAGAGAAGAACAAGATCACGAGAGAAAACGTATGAAAGACACGAAAATGAAAGTACTAGTTGCACAATCCGTTCCTCAAGACAGTCAGAAAAGGGGTCCAAATCAAGCCAGTCATCCTGCAGCTCCCGTTAAAGGAAACTGCAATTATTGTAAACAGCCAGGTCATTTTATAAACGAGTGTGCAGTTCTGAAACACAACATAGCTACCGGTAAGACTAAAGAAAGACCACGTCCGCCGAGACAGGAACAAGTTACACAGACTCCTCAGTCACAGAATGCACCACAGACAGTTACAGTACCGCAGCCTATCGCTGCAACACAGCATGTTACACAGCAGATGTACCAGTATGCACAGTCTGAGTATCCAGAGTATCAGCCATATTCATGAAACAGCCTAGAGAGGGAGGTAGGCTTGCCTCTCATCGAGATACCTGTAGATCAAGAAGGTCCCTATGTTCACAGTCAAGTATTAGGGAAAGACAGAAAGTTTTTGATTGATACAGGGGCAAGTAGGACCACTATAAGTCACGCCGAAGTTCCAGGGGCTCCGCTCTCAGGCTCTAGAAATGTTTCCCTTGGATTTTCAGGAAAACCTATTGTAAATGAAATATCAAAGCCAGTTACTCTAGAAGTAGGTCCATTGTCCCGCACTACTGATCTGTTACTTACTAAGTCATGTCCAGAGAATCTATTAGGCATTAAAACACTGAAAGAGTTAGGTGCAGTTATATGCTGTTCCCCAGAGGGAATACGATTGTTCCTACGTGACTTCAAGGGTCACTATGTATTACGAGATTTTGATCCAAGATTGTCCAATGTTCCGCAGCATCTATGGGCGCAAGGTCCAACTGATGTTGGTTTTATGCAAATCACACCCCATCGTGTGACTCTCAAGCCAGGTGTAGTGTTACCACGAATCAGACAGTACAGATTGCCACCTGAGGCTGTAGCAGCCTTATCCAAAATTATTGACGAGCTCATGGCTCAAGGAGTAGTTGTAGAAACTGACTCCAATGTATGCAATTCTCCGATCATTCCTGTTATGAAACGTACTGATCCAAATGCACCCCCAGTATATCGATTAGTGATTGATCTCCGAGAACTTAATAAATGTATTATTCCCCAGTATCCAGTTGTCCCAGATATCTCTTCCCTGTTGACAGCCATTGATTCTGAAGCCTCATTTTTCACTGTCATAGACCTCAAGAACGCATTTTTTAGTGTCCCCATTCATCCAGACAGCCAGTTTCTTTTCGGATTTTGTTTAAATGGAAGGAGCTATATGTTCACACGCGCTCCTCAAGGTTTCACAGAAAGTCCTAGTATTTACAGTCAAGCACTCAAGAGACAACTAGACAACATTCACATGCCAACTGACACTGCCCTGCTCCAGTATGTCGATGATCTCCTGATCACAGCCCGTTCTGAATGTGCTTGCGAGCGAGCATCACTTACAGTCTTGTATTTCCTAGCCGAGATGGGACACAAGGTGTCCCCTTCGAAGCTTCAATTCTGTGTCCAGCAAGTGGTCTACTTAGGACACTTACTGTCCAAGAGGGGTAGGCAGTTGACACCAGACCGTATCCAGTTAATAGCGAGTCTTCCTCAGCCCAAGACCCAGAAGGAGGTACGTGCTTTTATTGGCCTTACTTCTTATTGCAGACAATGGATTCCTCAGTATGCATTTCTAGCCAAGCCACTGATACAGTTAACGACACAGGAGGCAGCCGTATCGACTGTCCTCCCTTGGACATCTGAACATACACTTAGTTTCAATGAGTTAAAGAAAGCCCTATGTCAAGCTCCAGTTCTAGCAACACCGAACTACAGTAAGTCTTTCACACTTTTCGTCACGGAACGCGAAGGTACAGCATTATCTGTTCTCACACAAGATCAAGCAGGACAATACAAGCCCTGTGCTTATTTTTCGAGCACATTAGATCCTGTAGCCCAGGCTCTGCCTGCGTGCCTTAAGTCAGTTGCAGCCACAGCACTAGCTATCAGACAAAGTGATTCCATAGTATTAGGACACTCCCTGACAGTACAAGTTCCACACTCCGTGGAAGTTCTTTTAAACCGAACACAAACTCAGCACTTGACAATTGCACGTTTAACAGGTTATGAATTGACACTGTTCCAGCCACACATAGAAATCAGACGCTGCAACGTTTTAAATCCTGCTACCTTGTTACCATCAGTTACTTCGAATTCTGCCACACACGACTGTGTGGAAGTAGTTAACATCATGACAAAGCCAAGACAAGATCTGACAGATATTCCATTACCAGATCCCGACCTGACACTTTATGTGGATGGTTCATGCATGAGAACTAGTACAGGAGAACTAGTAGCCGCGTATGCAGTGACTACTGACACCGACGTTATAGAGACACACCGTATTGACACCCTGTCTGCTCAAGCAGCAGAGCTAGTTGCTCTGACTCAAGCCTGCATTCACGCCAAGAACCTGAAAGTTAATGTTTACACAGATTCACGTTACGCATTTGGAGTTGTACACGACTTCGGAGTGCTCTGGCAAGAGAGAGGTTTCATGACTTCTCATGGAACCAAGGTTCAGCATGGTCTCCTTATTCAGGCTCTGTTAGATGCAATACATTTACCGACATCCATTGCTATCATGAAGTGCAAAGCACATACGAAAGTTACTGACACTATTTCCCAAGGTAATGATCTAGCAGATCGCACAGCCAAGCTTACAGCTCAGACTCCAGATATGTTAGTTAATCCGACACAGACACATACTCCAGATCCGACTACATGTATGACAGTTAAAGACCCTACTCAAGATGTCATAGATATCCAGTTACATGCTACTCCCGATGAAATCAAGAAATGGTCCGAACAAGGAGGGGTCCAGACAGATCAGGGATGGGTAACGAAGGGTAAAGCCACATGGTTTCTCCCCGACTCTATGGTTCAAGTCATTATCAATACCGCACATAGTCCAGCACATTTAGGAGAAAAAGCTATGTTAGGCAGTATCCAGAACATTTGGTTCAACAAGCATTTACGAGCTGCAGCCAAGCAGAAAGTCCGTACCTGTATGATATGTTGTCAGTTTAATCCAGGTAAAAGTGTCCCGGTGGAACAAGGTGGATTCCAGCCCCCTGACCACCCTTTTGAAGTCCTCCAGATGGATTACATTCAGATGGAGCGATGTCGAGGTTTCAAGTATGTCCTTGTAGTTGTATGCGCTTTGTCCAGATGGACAGAGGCATATCCAGTCCCAGATTACACAGCCATGACTACTGCCAAGCAGTTGGTTCGTGAGTTCTTCCCCCGTTACGGACTCCCTAGAGTCGTATATTCTGACAACGGCCAGCCATTCTCATCTGAACTCATGAAACACGTGTCCCTTTTATTAGGGTACCTGTGGAAGTTCCATTGTGTACGCCATCCTGAAGCAGCCGGTCTCGTAGAGAGACATAATCAGACCCTGAAAATCCGAATTGCAAAGGTTTGTCAAGAGAAAGGTGTGGACTGGCTCGTAGCTCTGCCAGTCGCTTTGTTTTATATGCGCATGGTCGCACATTCCAGATCAGGTCTGTCCCCGTATGAGGTCGTTTTCGGCCGCCCCCCTAACATGTGGGGTACTCCTAGACCCCGAAGTATTACCGATGTTTCAAGTAATATGCTGACAGATTACCTAGCTTCCTTGATGTCTGCCCTCAACTCTTGTCGTTCACAGGTTGCCGCCGCATTTCCAGACAATACCGAGGTGGCACCGCATGAAATCATTCCCGGATCCATGGTCCTAGTGCGAAATTTCGATCGCTCAAGTCCACTGGAGCCTCGCTGGAAGGAGCCCCGACAGGTCCTCCTGGCCACCCGTACAGCCGTGAAGTTGGAGGGACGCAAAGGCTGGGTGCACCTTTCGCATATTAAAAAATTTTATGGATTGAAATCAGTTTCAAAGAACATTTCCCAGGATTCTAAAGACTGCCAAAGTACTATTCTTAAGGACTGTCCCGCAAAAGACAATGATACTGCACCCTCCCTGTTAGAGACAACTCCGCAACAGGAGTATAAACTCAAGTTAAGGTCTAGTAAAATAAGTCAGCCAGTTTGATTGCCTAAGTCCTCCCCTAGGTGAAACGGTTAGACCGGTTTCTGACATGTATAAAATAGACCCCCATAGTGAGAGAGTTAGTCAAAACTCAATCCGATGTATCGTTTTTCTATGTTTCATATTATTTCTCAGTATTATGATTTCCTGCACCAGTTATGCATTTTACCTGTATTTTCCAGTTTCTCATGTAAATGAGTCTTCTAATGTTACAGTAGAGCACACGTTTAGTGATCTGCCTCCTCATGAACTCTCTTACCGCCTCGCTATGCGTAACAATTCCTTTATCCGCATGTTACATTATTCACACCAGACCAGCAATGCCACTAATTGTTGGGTGTGTGGTCGACTCCCCCCTTTCCAGACACCGAAGGGAGTTCTGCCACTCTTTCCTTATCCATTTTCACATAATGGTTCGTGTGGAGCATGGTCCACGTTAACGTCATCCTCAACAGATATGTCTTTTCTTAACAGTACATGTTTTCCAGACAAGCAAGGTCTTCCCCACAGAACAGGGTTAGATCTAGAAAACGAAGTTTACAATTTAGGTAATTATTCTTCGAATTTCATGGTCCTGAATGTTCAGTCTGATTCCACTCCAGACTTACCTGCTATTTCAGTACTACCAGTCAAAGGCGAATTATGTGTTAGAAATAATGGTTCCGTACATGTAGGACATAGCGATTGTACTACTATTGTCAAATATAGTGACAGTGGGAAATCTATTTTCAAAGCTTCACGTCATTCTTATTTTATTTGTGGTCAGACCGCATATGTTCGTCTGCCCCTCGATTGGGAGGGAACCTGTTACATTGCCTTCCTACTGCCACCTGTTTTCCTAGCCCCATCTGATTATCATAGAAACACACATCTAGTACACATTAGACATAGAAGGGAGTCCCCCATTGTCGATTATACTGAAACTGCTCTAGAACAGTATACAGATTTCAATAGAGGTTTCTTCTTCTTTATAGGACCTATCCAGAATAGTAAGCTAATTCGTAGGTTAACCAGAACCCTTGAAGCTGTAGTAAATGAGACTGCCTCTGCTCTAGGTAACTTAACTGAAGAGCAATCTGCTATGAGATTTGTCGTTTTACAGAATCGTCTCGTCCTTGACGTCATATTGGCCGATAGGGGCGGGGCCTGTAGAGTCATCGGATCTAGTTGCTGCATTTTCATTCCTAATAACGCGCCGTCTGTTTACTCAGCTATAACCAGACTCCATAAAATTGCCCATCTGTTACACCAAGATCCAGGCACCTGGACATGGTCCGGTTGGTTCTGGAATATAATTTCCGCTTGGGGATGTAAAGTCTTGTCCTTTCTAGGTATTGCCGTAGCGATCATATTCAGCTGCTGCCTCTGTATACAATGTGGCCCTGCGATTTGCGGCATTTGTGCTACATCTTGTATTCCTAGTCCCAAGCCCCGTTCTAAATCCCGTTCCAAGAAAATTCGAGACGAGCAAATGATACTGTATGAAATGATAGATGGTATCATGAATATTGATGGTTCCTGATGGAAACGTAGTGACAAGGAGGGAATGTGGAAAAGTAAATTTTGCCATGTTCTGTGTCCCTACGTGTCATCCATCATATGTTATCTGTGCATGATTAATATGCCTATGTATTCCCTATGTTTCGATTAAAGACGCAATTACAGTTGTATCCACCTCCAGTATGTCAGTTTCCAGTTCTCGTGAATACTACGAATATCAGGCCTATGTAAAGCTACGTTGCCACGTTTCTCAGTGTGCACGTTATTCCATTGTAAAGTCCCCGTTTCTAGGCCTCAAAAGGGCCTGGACACCAGATTCAGCTCCTGTCTCCTGAAGCCTCGCTGAGGAGCGATACAGCCCCCACCTGTATCCTCGACCCTTCACTTACTTCCTGCCTCGCAGTGCCCGGCCCAGCCTGGCTCTGCCTCTGAGTCTGCCAAGAGTATGTTATGATTCCAGTTATCAGTTCAGTCCTCCTTCTCTGCATTCCTAAAGCTACTGAATCGCATCAATAGTTTCCGTCATTGTCTAGCCTTTACGTCTCCACGTAGGAGAAATATTGCATTTAATGCTCATTTAATATTCTTCATCACGCACTACATGTAGAATAATGCATGCTCTAGTCTTAGAGTCTGTTCGCCTTTACCCCGATAACTTTTGGATTCTATCAACATGTTCTCTAAACATCAGATACTAGATACTGCTTAGGTACATGTCGCCCTGACTCTCCAGACTTCAGTCTCTGCTCCTAGCACAGAGTTCGTAGCCCCCAGCTTCTCCTAGTAACACGTCATTGCCAGTTTGCGCGCACCATTAGGTCAGAGGTCCCGGCTCCTTAGGTAGCCCCCTCCATGTTTCCGCCCCATTCATGACATATTCTGTTACGTTTGCATCACATGTCTATGTATACGCCTCTGTTACACCTACTTTCACCCTTATCTTTCGCGACTGCTATTGACCACACCCACTGCTCCGCCTATCGTATGTATTGTAATGCAACTGTTTTAGTATATATGATCGTGCACTGTTATTAAATGTTACCCCATTCCCTTACGCCGATTCCGACCCTGCCCCCGGCAGCGCTGCCATCCTGTTCCCGTGCAGGTCGTCCTGTTCCTGTCCTTTATGCTGTAATAAACCTGCAAAACTCCTACTACCTCGAATCTTGACTCTTATTTATTGAGCTATCTGTTATTCATTTATTCATTCAAAAATAGAGGTATTATTTATTTATTTACCACAGATTCACAGTACGCATTTGGTGTGGTCCACGATTTCAGAGTGTTATGGAGAGAAAGAGGTTTCTTGACCTCACACGGGGCCAAGATACAGCATGGCCCTCTCATACAGGTCCTTTTAGAAGCAATACACCTACCCACAGCCAGAGCTACCCTGAAATGCAAAGCGCACACCAAAGCCACAGATGCCATTTCCCAAGGTAATGATCTGGCAGACCGAACTGCTAAACAGACAGCTCAGACTCCAATTGATACAACCAACTTGCAGGTATCATTACTGACTACAACTATGGCAGTCAGGGATCCCTCCAAGGATGTACATGATATACAGACCCATGCAACCCCAGATGAAATAAAGAAATGGACTGAACAAGGAGGGGTCCAGACTGACCAGGGTTGGATGACTAAAGGCAAAACCACATGGTTTCTCCCTGATTCTATGGTACCGGTGATAATAGATACAGCACATAGCCCAGCTCATTTGGGAGAGAAGGGAATGTTGGACAGCCTGCGGAATATCTGGTTTAATAAGAACTTACGAGCAGCAGCAAAACAGAAAGTAAAGACATGCATGATATGTTGTCAGTTCAATCCAGGAAAGGGCACCTCGGTGGATCAAGGTGGATTTCATCCCCCTGATCACCCTTTCGAGGTTCTCCAGATGGATTATATCCAAATGGACAGATGCAGAGGTTACAAGTACGTCCTGGTAGTGGTGTGTGCCCTAACCAGATGGACAGAAGCTTACCCCGTCCCAGATTATACTGCAGTAACAACTGCCAAACAGTTGGTAAGAGAATTCTTTCCGAGATACGGGTTACCACATGTCATTTACTCAGACAATGGCCAGCCCTTCTCCTCTGAACTCATGAAGCAAATGTCTCTTCTGTTAGGGTACACTTGGAAATTTCACTGTGTAAGACATCCTCAGGCAGCAGGTCTGGTAGAGAGACACAACCAGACTTTGAAGACAAAATTGGCCAAGATCTGTACAGAAAAAGGCGTGGACTGGATGGTAGCCTTACCGGTTGCCCAATTCTACATGCGTATGGTAGCACATTCCAGAACTGGCCTATCCCCATGTGAGGTGGTCTTTGGTAGACCACCAAATATGTGGGGTACGCCAATGCCTAAAAGAATAACTGATGTTGACAGTACTATGCTTACTGATTACCTAGCTTCCTTGATGTCTGCACTACGCTCTTGTCGTTCACAGGTTGCCGCTATTTTTCCAGACATCACCAAGCTCGAGGACCACGCCATCGCTCCGGGAGACTGGGTACTAGTCCGAAACTTTGACAGAACGAGTCCTCTCGAGCCCAGGTGGAAAGAGCCGAAGTTGGTCCTCCTCACCACCAGGACAGCAGTCAAAGTCGAGGGAAGAAAAGGGTGGCTTCACGCCAGCCACTGTAAAAAGTATTTTGGAAACACTGGAACATTTGAAAGGAACAAAACCAATGAGGACTATCTGCCCCCTTTGTTAGACCCAACACCTCAGCAGGACTATACTTCAAAACTAAGGTCTAAACAGCCAGTTCAAGTTTGATCAATTAAGTCCAGAGGTACAGACCATCTGGTGAAGCGGTCAAATAAATGATTACTGACTTTCGGCAGATAGCTAGCAGAAAAACTAAACAACCTAGGATGGAAAAGAAATATTGTAAGGCATTGCGTAACAGGTGGATGATATTTCTAGTCCTTATGTTCTATTTGTGTGCTATATTTTCCTGTGTTGGCTGGACTCTCCATGTTGTTTTTCTCCCTGACAAAAATTGGTAATAGGGGGTGCACTGCGTCTGGTTGAATACATTTCTTTATTTTTTAATTGAAGGTTAAACAGGTTGGGTGCACTCTCGGGTGGCGTCTCCGTCCGGCGCCTATATTATACTCATGAGTAGTGTATGCATGGGACATGCGTATGCATCCCGCTGAGAGGCACTCCTAGTTGGTTCTGAAGAAGATTCCAAACGTAATTGAATAGGGTAGTTTGAATTTTATTTTTAAGTTTTTTTGCACAAGTTATATCTTCATGATATTAATAGCATATCAGGAACGTTCATGGCAAAATCATGCTGTACTTATTTAATGAAGACTCCGATGCATTTCGGGCGAAATGCCCTTTTTCAAGGAGTACTGAAAGAAGAAGACAAAATACGTTGAATGTCTGAGGGATCTAACAGGCTGTGACAGTTAAACGGCGTGCACGGTGCCAGTGAGATGTGACGTTTGAAAAAAGGGTTTAATCTAACGGTGCTCAGGGAACAGTGCGGGGCGTGTGGATTAATAGCGTGTCAAGAGAAGATCGAGTTTAAAGAGTCATTTATGAGTAAAAGGGGAGAAGATGGGGGGTATCTGACTCGGTATCGGGGTGATAGCGTGCATCGGTAAAGACTCCATTGGTGCGGTACAAATTACTTGCATGCTTGGTACGGAAGACGGAAAACTTACTTCATGGTGAAGACGCCCTGATCCTGAAAGCGGGTCGACGTGTGTACGGGTTCCGGATTGAGGTAGCGAGTGAGCGCTAGAGTAAATGTTTGTGGGGCATGGTGGTAGAAAGTGGACTAACGCGATGTGCAAGAAAAGTAAACATAGAAAAGAGTGAGGTGAAGTAGGTAGTGCCATCTTAGGTGTGAGGTAAAGGGAGGAAAAGGTGCAAAGTAAAAGTAAAAATAGAAGAATGCACAAAGGGCAATGCTTAACAATATCAATGAAATAACGTAAAGTAATGATGAAAACGTCAGAATTATAGGTAACAGCTAAGTTCTGTTTGATCATTGAGTCCATGTGGTTTCAAAGTTTGCAAGCGATAAATCCATTCTAATTCCCTTTTGAGGAGGAATTTACGGTTGTCAGTTCCTTCTGATTTAGTCACAGTTTCCAAAACGATGAATTGCAATTGAGCGATGGTATGGTGAAATACATGGAAATGGGTAGCAACATTGGATTTGTCGTTTTTGGTCCGAATGTTGGATTTATGCTCATTAATGCGTACTTTGATCTTTCTCTCAGTTTTGCCTGCGTACAGTTTACCGCAGGGACATTTAATGGCATAGATAAGATTCATAGAGTCACAGGTGGCATTGACATTCAATTTGATTGTGTGGCCTTTCATAGGGTATTTGATGTTGTTTCCTTTGATTACACAGTTGCAGTTATTGCAATTCATGCATGGCCGGGTTCCTTTGTTTTCTTTAGAGGTGACAGGTTTTTTTGGTAAGTATTTCTCTGATATTACTGCTGCGTGTGTAAGCGAACAAGGGTTGTGACTTAAAAGTGTCCCTGAAATCAGGTTCCATTTGTAAAATGGGCCAGTGGTTGAGGATAATCCTCTTGAAGATTGCACTCGCCGTGGAGTATTTAGACACCAGCACCATGCGTTGGTCTGTTTTTTTGATGTGTTTTGTCAAAGTTTCCTGTCTATTAATAGCAGCGACTCGTGTGATGGCGTCGTTTAGAATGGTATCAGGATAACCTCTTTGTTTGAAATGATCATGCAGTTTTATAATCCTTAGTTGGAACGTGTTTTCGTCGGAAACAATGCGTTTCACACGTAGCATTTGTGAAAACGGTAAATGTTTCTTGAGTGATCCCTGGTGGAAACTTGTGTAGTGGAGGGTGTTGTTTCGATCTGTGGGTTTCCGATAGAGATCAGTAATGAGTCCTTGGTCAGTGATCTTAATGTTGACATCTAGAAAGGAAATGTCTGTTTCACTCATATGCCAGGTCAGTTTGATCCTCTCATTTTTTGTATTGAGTTCAGTAAGTGCGTTAGTTAAGGACTCTTTGGTGTCTGTCCACATGAAAAAAAGATCGTCGATATATCTGACATACATCTTGATTTTATCATAGAAGTCGGTGTTACCATATATGTGCGAATTTTCCAAATTTTGCATGTACATATTTGCGTACGTGGGAGCCGCACAGTTTCCCATCGCCATTCCAGATAGTTGAAGGTACCAACTGTTGTCATGTTGAAAGTAGCTGTGGTATAGTGTGTAGATCATAAGTTCCATGAGAAATGTTTGCATAGAAGTGTCGATTCCACTGTGGAGGATGGCTTGTTCTATGGCTTCAATGCCCCCTTGGTGGGGTATGGAGGTGTAAAGTGAACTAACGTCAGCTGTGCATAGTACCAACGATTCTGTCGCATCGATATGAATTTCTGCGAGTTTCTGTAGAAATTCGGTAGTGTCTTTAATGTAACTAGTCATTTTGATAACCAGAGGTTCGAGATACTTGTCGATAAATTTACCCACAGGTTCGTGTATGGATCCTCGAGTTGAGACAATAGGCCTAAAAGGAGGGTTTCAATACAATGGTTTGCAAGGGACTCTGCAATTCCCTGGTCGGGTTGTCGTTTGGTTCGGAATGACTTGTCCAAAATCAACCTCAAGAAAACCATCAAACATAAAAATACCACACAAAAGGATCTAGACACCTTAAAGAGCTTGGCAAACAACCCACACATCAAATGTCTCAAAGCTGACAAGGGCGGCACCCTTGTAATCCTTAACACCAGCACGTACAATAAACGCCTATATGAACATATCAAGGATGTGAACACATATATGAAACTTGACAACAACCCGACCAGGGAATTCCAGAGTACCTTGCAAACCATTGTATTGAAAGCACACGAAGCAGGCATCATTGAAGATCGCACCAAGCACTACCTACTAAGAGAATACCCCAAGAGTCCTTCAATTCACATGTCTCCCAAGATTCATAAGAATTTGTACGACCCTCCTTTTAGGCCTATTGTCTCAACTCGAGGATCCATACACGAACCTGTGGGTAAATTTATCGACAAGTATCTCGAACCTCTGGTTATCAAAATGACTAGTTACATCAAAGACACTACCGAATTTCTACAGAAACTCGCAGAAATTCATATCGATGCGACAGAATCGTTGGTACTATGCACAGCTGACGTTAGTTCACTTTACACCTCCATACCCCACCAAGGGGGAATTGAAGCCATAGAACAAGCCATCCTCCACAGTGGAATCGACACTTCTATGCAAACATTTCTCATGGAACTTATGATCTACACACTATACCACAGCTAATTTCAACATGACAACAGTTGGTACCTTCAACTATCTGGAATGGCGATGGGAAACTGTGCGGCTCCCACGTACGCAAATATGTACATGCAAAATTTTGAAAATTCGCACATATATGGTAACACAGACTTCTATGATAAAATCAAGATGTATGTCAGATATATCGATGATCTTTTTTTCATGTGGACAGACACCAAAGAGTCCTTAACTAGCGCACTTACTGAACTCAATACAAAAAATGAGAGGATCAAACTGACCTGGCATACGAGTGAAACAGACATTTCCTTTCTAGATGTCAACATTAAGATCACTGACCAAGGACTCATTACTGATCTCTATCGGAAACCCACAGATCGAAACAACACCCTCCACTACACAAGTTTCCACCAGGGATCACTCAAGAAACATTTACAGTTTTCACAAATGCTACGTGTGAAACGCATTGTTTCCGACGAAAACACGTTGCAACTAAGGATTATAGAAATGCATGATTGTTTCAAACAAAGAGGTTATCCTGATACCATTCTAAACGACGCCATCACACGAGTCGCTGCTATTAATAGACAGGAAACTTTGACAAAACACATCAAAAAAACAGACCAACGCTGGGTGCTGGTGTCTAAATACTCCACGGCGAGTGCAATCTTCAAGAGGATTATCCTCAACCACTGGCCCATTTTACAAATGGAACCTGATTTCAGGGACACTTTTAAGTCACAACCCTTGTTCGCTTACACACGCAGCAGTAATATCAGGGAAATACTTACCAAAAAACCAGTCACCTCTAAAGAAAACAAAAAACCCGGCCATGCATGAATTGCAATAACTGCAACTGTGTAATCAAAGGAAACAACATCAAACACCCTATGAAAGGCCACACAATCAAATTGAATGTCAATGCCTCGTGTGACTCTATGAATCTTATCTATGCCATTAAATGTCCCTGCGGTAAACTGTACGTAGGCAAAACTGAGAGAAAGATCAAAGTACGCATTAATGAGCATAAATCCAACATTCGGACCAAAAACGACAAATCCAATGTTGCTACCCATTTCCATGAATTTCACCATACCATCGCTCAATTGCAATTCATCGTTTTGGAAACTGTGACTAAATCAGAAGGAACTGACAACCGTAAATTCCTCCTCAAAAGGGAATTAGAATGGATTTATCGCTTGCAAACTTTGAAACCACATGGACTCAATGATCGAACAGAATTTAGCTGTTACCTATAATTCTGACGTTTTCATCATTACTTTACGTTATTTCATTGATATTGTTAAGCATTGCCCTTTGTGCTTTCTTCTATTTTTACTTTTACTTTGCACCTTTTCCTCTCTTTACCTCACACCTAAGATGGCCACTATCTACTTCACCTCACTCTTTTCTATGTTTACTTTTCTTGCACATCGCGTTAGTCCACTTTCTACCACCATGCCCCACGAACATTTACTCTCGCGTTCACTCGCTACCTCATTCCGGAACACGTACACACGTCGACCCGCTTTCAGGATCAGGGCGTCTTCACCATGAAGTAAGTTTTCCGTCTTCCTTACCAAGCATGCAAGTAATTTGTACCGCACCAATCGAGTCTTTACCGATGCACGCTATCACCCCGATACCGAGTCAGATACCCCCCATCTTCTCCCCTTTTACTCATAAACGACTCTTTAAACTTGATCTTCTCTTGACACGCTATTAATCCACACGCCCCGCACTGTTCCCTGAGCACCGTTAGATTAACCCCTTTTTTCAAACGTCACATCTCACTGGCACCGTGCACGCCGTTTAACTGTCACCGCCTATTAGATCTCTCAGACATTCTACAACGTATTTTTTCTTCTTCTTTCAGTACTCCTTGAAAAAGGGCATTAAAAAAGTACAACATGATTTTGCCCTGAACGTTCCTGATAAGCTATTAATATCATGAAGATATAACTTGTGCAAAAAAACGTAAAAATAAAATTCAAACTACCCTATTCAATTACGTTTGGAATCTTCTTCAGAACCAACTAGGAGTGCCTCTCAGCGGGATGCATACGCATGTCCCATGCGTACACTACTCATGAGTTTTTCTCCCTGAGTCATCACACAACACCACTATAGTACACTCCCATGTTGAGCTCCCAGTACACTAGAGAACAGAAGAAATGAATTTAAGAACAATACATTCATCACCATTCTACAACAACATCAACTGGCCATGAATACCTCCAACTGTTGGGTATGCGGCCTTCTTCCCCATACAGTTGCCAGAGGCATGCCTTTCATCACTCTTCCTTTTACTTATGAAGGCTCCTGTATCAGTTGGTGGGAAACAAACAAAGCCTCCTATATGGCCAGTACAGATAAAAAAGAGCAGTCTCAGCTCTGAGATCACCTATACTTTTTGTGTTGGCCAAGTGAAAAGAACAGGGCATATGGCTCCCCGCTGGAGCAGGAAGCCTATGCTGACCGCGGTAACAGATCTAATGAGTTATATTATCAGTATATGGACAGTAGAAAAAGATCCATTTCACCTATTTTTGTAGCATCATCAAAAGCCCCCTTTTGTGTCCAAAGTGAAGGAAAGATACGTATGGGTGATAGCATCTGCAAACACACAGTCAAACTGAATGGAACAAACAATACATGGATTGTAGCCACACAGGGCACCTATTTCATATGTGGGGATAAAGGTTATACATGGCTCCCACATGGCTGGTCCGGCACATGTTACATTGCCTTTCTCCTTCCTCCTACCTACACTGCTCCAGCAAATTATCATGAAATTGACCCTCTGACCGTCCCGAACAGGCGGCGAAGGGGGGTCATAGACCCGGAGGATACAGCTGGACAGGAGGCAGGTGATTTCTTCAAGGGTTTTATACCCATGGTCAACAGCCGTCATATCCGACAATTGACAAGAGTAGTCCAAGCCACAATTGACGAAACAGTAGGTGCATTGACCAATGTCACTGCTGAAGTGGCTGCAGACAGACTCAAGACCCTTCAAAACAGAATGGTCTTAGACATTATTCTCGCAGACCGTGGTGGAGTATGCAAATTGATAGCCTCGAGCTTCTGCGGATATATTCCGGATAACGCCCCCTCCGTATATCAGGCCATCTCCAAATTGCACAGATTGTCAAGCAGTCTTGATTTGGCTAAAGGAGAAGGGTCTCTAACGGGGTGGTTATGGGGTATGTTCACAAATTGGAACTGGAAAATTTTGACCATCATCGGCCTCATATTACTGATCGTTTTCTCATGCTGCCTCTGTGTCCAGTGTGGCCCTGTCCTTTGCGGACGATGTGCCACTGGATGTGTCCCTCGACTTCGAAACAAAAGAAAAGAAAGGGAGACGATCATGTTACAAGAACAAATATAAAAGTTAATGGGCATAGAAGTTGATTAAAAGGAAAATGTTTTTTCTTTACTAGGGTTTATTATGGGACAAGGAGGGAATGTGGAAAAGTATACTACAAGACCTGTTCTAAGTGTCCCATTATGCACCCTATTTGCCTCGACATGGGGCCAGGCAAACCACTGCCGAAATACGAGACCCCCTCCATTTGTTTTGTTTTATGTCCTTCCTTTTCTCCGTTTATATTTAAATATAAACCCATGTGGAACATAATAGGCAGCCATCATACAGTTGTTCACAAAAATATTATCCTGTCGCCTTTTGCACGAATAGACGCAGTGAAATGGTTATCCCACCACTAAATAGAAAGGGGAAGATGACAAAATGAACATGAGTTAATGAGCACCGTGTTTCCAGAGGATGTTCAGTCCTCTATGTACCCACATGATGAAACACACAGACCACACAATGCCTCATCTGTCTCACTTCCCGATGCCAGCAAACATCGTATCTCGCCCCACAATGCCTCACACGTTACCTCTCTAGACATCCTGGCATTCATCTGTTTTCTCCCCTAACTAACACACAAGACTTGGGTTAATTCCTAACAGCCGAACTCACTGTGACGCATGCCTGATTGTTTTACCAAAGAAATGTAATCTACTGAGGGCTAACTCCTCCTTTTTGTTTTCTTCTCTGAATTGTCATGAAATGTATAAAAATGTCATGCTTGTGAAATAAAGCCAGACCACTCCTGAGCCCGTTTGGTGAAGGAGCTCTCCCTTAACTCGAGTTAATGCAATAAAGCCCATTGACTCTAACACCACGGACTCTGCGCCTCATTTATACATGACCCTTTTTTAATACCTATAGAAATTATGATAGCGTAAATAATTTATTTACCACATACTAGGGCCTTACAGGGGAGGGCATGCCAATCACAGGGATACCCCTATAAAATAGTGTACCCTAGTGTATGTAGGTGTTCTCACTGTATTCTAAGTGTCTTTCAGCATAGCACTGGCTTCGGGCCTGATTAGTCAGTCAGTTACCACCAGTACTAGTCAGTAAAAAGTTGGGGGCACAGTAGGACTTTGAAACAAGGCCTCTTTCTGCACCTCTGTTGGTTCTTTCTGCACATCTCTTTTTTCTTTCTGCACTTTTCTTCGCCTTTCTGGACTTCTGTTTCCTCTTTCTGCATTTCTCTTGCTTCTTTCTGTGCCTTTCTTCCTCTTTCTTCACATGTACCTATCTCTGTAGGCATAATTAAAAATTAGCATTAAAAACCCTTGGAAATCCACTGAAAAAAATAGGTTTCAGGGACATTATAGTTAGAAATTAGCATTTGAAAAAAAACATAGAAATCCACTGAAAAAAACATAGGATTCAAGGACGTTAAAGTTAGAAATTAGCATTTAAAAAAACATAGAAATTCACTGAAAAAAACATAGGTTTCAGGGACATTACTGTTAGTTGGACATTTCACTCATACAAAAGCAGAGAAATTAGTTGAGCTAACTATAACTCGCGTCCCTACAATGCACTGCTGATGACATCACATATTACATCATTCATGACATGGTCAGTGACATCACTGATGACATCTCAAATGACATCACTGATGACATCATCCCCATGATAATCTGATGCACCTCCTCACACCCTAATATAACCTTTGGTATACCCGCTCTAAAATACAGACTACCATTTTCAAAACCATAGACACACCAATACCAGTTACTACATACCCACTCACTGATTCCTATGTCTACACACACGTCCACTCATTCACCCATACAGTCCCTCATACATGCCGTCACTTATCAATACAGTACTATCATTTGCACTCATATACCTATACAGACACTCACACATCTCCACTCATCCATAGAGTTACTCACACACCTAGTCAGTCATGCAAAGAATCAATCACACTCCCATTTCCTCATCTATACAGTTATACAGACAACACCTCAAAAATAAAAACATATACTAACACATACAAGTACACATTGATCCATACAGCCACTCACACAATCACTGGCTCTCATGTACAGTCATTTATATATGCCAGCTCTCACAAACACTGTGTTTTACATATGTACTTACTTGAACATGTAGCACTGAGATATCCATTCACTCACCCACACAGCCATGCACACAGTCAACCGCCCATACAGCTGTTTCCACATGCACCCTTGAACCCATACACCTAGTGAATCAACTGGTCACACATCTATGCACAGAGTCACACACCTCACTGCCACCAACACACACTCAGACTCACATACAAATACTTGCGCAACCAATCAATAACCCATATAGCCACTCATATAGCTATTGATCAACACATGGAGCAGCTTACACAACAACAGACATACTGATGCACACATTCAGACAGTTTAGTCACTAACCCATGCATTCAGTAAGACACATATAATCACTCACTCATACAGTCAGTCACGCACCAACTAAATCCTTCATCCAGACACTTATACACCCACTCATTCTTGAATATGTAAAACATATTTAAACTTTACAGAAACACACAGTCACTGAATGATGTCATCAGTGATTTCATTTGAGATGTCATCAGTGATGTCACTGACCATGTCATGAGTGATGTAATATGTGACATCATCAGCAGTGGATTGCGGGCGTGCGAGTTATAGTGAGTACAACTAACTATAACGTGGGAATTGTTCAGCTAACTATAACTGGTGTGAAACCTATGGTTTTTCAGTGAATTCCAAAGGTTTTTTAAATGCTAATTCCGAACTATAAAGAGTGTTAAACCTATGGTTTTTTCAGTGAATATATATATATATATATATATTCACTGAAAAAACCATAGGTTTCAGGAGTTATATAGTTAGGAATTAGCTTTTAAAAAACCTTTGAAATTCACTCAAAAAACTATAGGTTTTAGTGGTGTTATAGTTAGCTGGACATTTTACTCATACAAAACCATTGAAATTGCTCCTATATAGTTAGTTGTACTAACTATATTTCGCGCACCCGCAATCCACTGCTGATGATGTCACATATTAGATCATTCATGACATGGTCAGTGACATCACTGATGACATCTCAAATGACATCACTGATGACATCATCCACGTGACAATCACATACACCTTTTCATACACTATTACAATTTTTCATCACTCTTTGTAAAATACAGAGTATCATATTAAAAATCCATTGTCCAATTCCTAACTATATAATGCCTGAAACCTATGGTTGTTTCATTGAATTCGCAAGGTTTTTTAAATGCTAATTCTATTAGCGGATAACGTTTTTATATATTAAAATGTTTTTTAAATCTCAAATGCCTGCTTTGCTAACAGAGTTTTTAAGCACAGGCTCTTTTGTCTCTGGTGGCCATCTTGGGAGACTGCATATCAGAATTTTTTTTTTAATGAAATATAAGAGGATTTGAGAAGTCACTCAAAATGTGCCCTAATTTTTCTTTCTTCAGCACTAATCATAATTTCTATGGCAAAATGAAGCCCCTCATTTTGTTCCTTTGCAAATTAAATGTTTTAAGTGTTAACACTTTATTCCAATCAAGATGACTTCAGGTGTGCCATACTTTTGTCATAAGTAAGACTGTTAGCGCTCTAGTTGTTCTTTAGAACACTCTGGGACATTCTGTCATTGGGCTATAGTTGGGCTACATCTGGCTGATATTTGGGCTACATTTGTTTTTTTTTGTCTCTGGTGGCCATCTTTGGGCTACATTGGGCTACATTGGGCTACATTGGGCTACATTTGGGCTCTAACATATATATAGCCCAATGTAGCCCAATATATATTTTTTCAAAGTTAATTTTCGTAAAAACCACTGGAGCACATATCTTGAGACATAGCAAAGGCACATCGGGCTACCAGTCCCTACAATTTTGCCAAGTTTGGTGGAAAACCATTCAGCCGTTCGGGCTAAAAATGAGTCCAACCGCCCTATGGAAATTAACATGGGGAAAACACGTTTTGGGACCCCCCTTTTATCTCGGCCCCCGCTTGACGAATCCCCCTCAAACTTTCAGGGAAGGACCAGAGCGCCGCGAGGCAAAGTTAAGGAAAATTTCAGGAAGATTCCTCAACCGACGCCAAAGTTATTCCCAATAGAATGTTGCGATTTCCCTATGGAAAACAATCCTAACTATATATACCTACTGGCTATCGCCAGTAGGTAATATATATATATATATATATATATATATATATATATATATATATATATATATATATATATATATTCTCCCACAATGTGATCCTTATCGACTCCACGCACTCTGATTACTGGTGCTTCTGCATGGGGGCCGGGTCCTGGCCCATAAACAATTTTACAGCAAGGGATGCGGCACTCAAGATTTGGGTTTTGCTAAGCTCTTTATTTCAGCCTCAAGCTCGGACCAACGCGTTTCAGCCTCAGACAGGCTTTGTTCACGGTAAGTGAGCTATTCTCTATGTCTACTATTTATCCCACTTAGCAATTAGGGTGCATTATGGGACTTGTAGTTCATTATTTACATTATGTGCAGTCTTAATAAGTGACACTACATTTTAGAAACAAGCATTCATGATCAATGTGGTTTGACATTGTACGCGCTATACTTTAAGTATCTTTTGTAATTCCTTATCAATGCATTTTGGAAAGAGTTACGCGCTGCAGTGTTTGGCGTAGAGAAAGCATTTTTAAAGTAAATTAAATGCATTTTTTGAGCATTTTGAGTTAAATTATATTAAACAAATTAAACAAATGAGGAAACATTCATTTTCATTTCATTTGAATTGTTGATTTGGGTGTAGTACCCATGGTCTGAGTTCTGGAGCTATCTTGTTTCTTGTTCTCTTGGGATGGGTGCCCAATGTTGTCTGAATGTTGTTATCAGGTATGGTCATTGTGGTCTGAAATATTTCTTTATGGTCCTTTTAGTCCAAATGTACATGCAGCTCCTCATCGAAGTTCATCCCTCGGGGCATCTTTGTTTTTAGTGTGATTATGAAGCGGGATTCGATTTGTCTCAATTTCCGCTGTCTGTTGCCTCCTCATTCGTCAGGGTTTATCACATGTATCCCAAAGTATTTCATTGCTCTCCAATCGCTGTTTTGGCACAATGACATGTGTTTAACTGTTGCATACGACATGTCTTTGTTTTTTACTGCCCTAATATGTTCCAGGATTCTTTTCTTCAGCATACAAGTTGTACTGCCGATGTATTGTGATCCACATTTACACTCCACAACATACACTACATGTGTGGAGGTGCGGGTTATTTTTTCTTCAATGTTCATTATTTCACCACCTGGTTCCACAACGGTGCTCTTATTTTGATCAATTTTGCATACTTTGCACACATTACATCTTCTGAAGCCTTTTTGTTGAACATATATTCACTGAAAAACCATAGGTTTCAGGTACGTTATAGTTAGTTGGACATTTCACACGTACAAAACCAGAGAAATTCAACCGTTGTAGTTAGTTGAGCTAACCATAACTCGCGCCCCTGCAATGCACTACTGATGATGTCACATATTACATCATTCATAACATGGTCAGTGACATCACTCATGATATTGTGGAAAAGTAAATTTTGCCATGTTCTGTGTCCCTACGCGTCCTCCATCATATGTTATGTGTGCATGATTAAATATGCATATGCATTCCCTATGTTCGATTAATGACGCAATTACAGTTGTGTCCACCTCTAGTATGGCAGTTTCCAGTTCTCGTGAATACTACGAATATCAGGCCTATGTAAAGCTACGTTGCCACGTTTCTCAGTGTGCACGTTATTTCATTGTAAAGTCCCCGTTTCTAGGCCTCAAAAGGGCCCGGACACCAGATTCAGCTCTTGTCTCCTGTCTCCTGAAGCCTCGCTGAGGAGCGATACAGCCCCCACCTGTATCCTCGACCCTTCACTTACTTCCTGCCCCGCAGTGCCCGGTTCAGCCTGGCTCTGCCTCTGAGTCTGCCAAGAGTATGTTATGATTCCAGTTATCAGTTCAGTCCTCCTTCTCTGCATTCCTAAAGCTACTGAATCGCATCGATAGTTTCCGTCATTGTCTAGCTTTTACGTCTCCATGTAAGAGAAATACTACATTTAATGGTTATTTAATATTCTTCATCACGCACTACATGTAGACTAATGCATGCTCCAGTCTTAGAGTCCGTTAGCCTCTCCCCTCCTGACTCTTAGTTCATATCAACATGTTCTCTAAAACATCAGATACTAGATACTGTTTAGGTACATGTCGCCCTGACTCTCCAGACTTCAGTCTCTGCTCCTAGCACAGAGTTCATAGCCCCCAGTTTTTCCTAGTAACACGTCAGTGCCAGTTTGCGCGCTCCATCAGGTTAGAGGTCCCGGCTCCTCAGGTAGCCCCCTCCATGGTTTCCGCCCCATTCATGACATATTCTGTTACGTTTGCATTACATGTCTATGTATACGCCCTGTTACACCCATTTTCACCCTTATCTTTCGCGACTGCTACGCATCACGCCTATTGCTCCACCCACTGCTACGCCTATTGCAATGTAATGCTATGTATATATGCTCATGTCCTTTTATTAAAAAGTTATCCTTCCTACCCTCCTTGTCCCGATTCTGCCCCCGGCAGCGCTGCCATCCTATTCCTGTGCAGGTGGTCCTGTTCCTGTCCTTTATGCTGTAATAAACCTGCAAACTCCTACTACCTCGAATCTTGACTCTTATTTATTGAGCTATCTGTTATTCATTTATGCATTCAAAAATAGGGTATTATTTATTTATTTACCACATAATGGCGCCCGAACAGGGACTTGCCCTTTCCCCACGCGTCGGTGAAGCCACGCCGACCCCCTGACCCTCTGCAGTCGTGACGGAACTCTTCTGCGCACCGGCAGATATTTCTGCTTCAAGTATCCCTCAGGCCCACGGAGGAGACGGAGGAGGCGGTCCAGCATCCAGACGAGACGGTGGAGGAACGCGGCGAGTCCCGACCAGAGCCCAAGCCGAGAGTCCAAGGTCCGAGGTATCCGGAGGTCCACCCGTAACTGAAGTCCGAAGTTCGTCGTCCGTCGTCGTAGCAGTCCAGTCCGATCCGAGGCCTTCCGTTCTTGCTGCCCGGTGAGTACCGTCGCTGGGGTAGTATCTAGACAGGGTCAATCTAAATTGACTCTGGTCTGTGGGTTGGTGGTACACAGACCCACAAACGAAGTGTTCACCTAGGTGGATACGGGTCTTGATGCGTCCCTTTATGGGACCGGTATGTTCCGTACTGTTTCAGCAGTGCATCCAGTAACTCTAGTCTGTTCCGTTCTCGAGAAAGTTTTGTGTTTCTGTTCTCAGTATTCCAGGTAATATTCTGTCCGAACTGTTATGTTATGATGTTGTTCAATGTATTTCCAATGTCGTGGTATGCCTGAATTGTTCTCCCAATTGTTATTGTTCCTCGTCTATTGTATTGTGTTCCGATTCAAGTTTACAATGTCTCTCTTTTCGAGATTACGTCAGTTAAAAACTAGAAAGGGTTTGTTAGAAGAAGCAGTTCCAGTTCCGCCTAGGGACAGTCCAGGTCATTTTATGTATCAGAAGCATGGCATAAGTGCCATATTATATCTAGATTTATGGGTAGATTATACCAAACAGTTAGAAGAAAAGTATAGATGGCCCGTATCGGGTACATGGGATGCCGAGTGTATCATGAGAGTAGAAGAAGCATTATGGAAAAAGAAAGCCAGACAGTCACAGAAAGATGCCATCGAGTTATGGCGCAAAGAAGCTCATAAAAGAACCGAAAAAGAAATCAGAAAGTCAGAATTAAGTAGAGAATCCTCAGAACGAGCACAAGAAAAAGAATTAATCGAGATAGGTGAACGAATTAGAACTGAACAATCAGAGAGACAGAGGAATGCCCTTATTAAGGGTATGTATCCTCTCCTTGCCGAGGGCTTGCCAAAAGCGACCCCGGAGGCATCCAGTAATTTTCCGGCACCACTAGTTCCGACCAAGCTACGTCACAAACCGACCGCAGCCGATATTTTTATTTCGTCCTATTTGGACGACACAGTCCCAGAATATGCAAATCCTGTTCGAGCTCCGCCAGCCCCTATAAATCAGGCACTTCCCGTTCCTCCAGGCACCGGGGCACCCCTTGCAGTACCTGTTACGGTCCCCCCGGTCCAGCCCGCCATACCAGTTCAGCCTGCATCTCAATTTCCTGCCACACTAGTACGAAGAGGATCAGTAGACGACTCTAGTTTAGGGGCCGCAGGAGGAGGTCCTCCTCAAACCCCGCCGCCACACAAGCGTTTAACGACAGCCGAATTACATATGCAAGCTTCACAGCGTACGCCCAGGTATCAGTCTGTTGCAGAAATAAGAAAAGCCCTTAACGAATGTGGCTATGATCCAGTCCCAGGCGAGGATAGTATGGCTTTATATTCATTACGCGTAAGAAAGGTGACCGAGTATCTAGTCACCCTACCGAATATGAAAGAAGACCTAGACAGAATATATCGTTTCATCCGTACAGGGGATGATCCAGAAAGCATTGGCGAGGCCATGTCTCAAAGGAAAGCTGAGACCCAGCTCATGATATTAAAGTTTCTGATTAATTGTCTAATACGAGAACAAGATTACCCGTCCAAAGATCAAGCCGAAATGAGAACCCTGACAAAGTGGAGTGATAATATAGCCGAGGGTAAGCACAAGACTATCGGTGCTATAGAGAGTATGTATAAGAAGATTCGTAAAGAAATAATAAGGATACACGAACAACGTAAAGCAGCACAAGTAAGCGAGAAAGAAAGTAACTCTGATACTGAAGAGGTTGAGGACGAGAATCCCGACAGAATAGCGTATGTAGGAAAATCTAGATTTCCAGATCGCCATTTACGCCTAGAACACAAGTCTATTTTTCATCATCCAGCACCAGAACAAGGTTCTCTAGAACAAGTATTCCAAGCTACCGATCACATTCTGAAATCACGAATCGGTTATAGCGAGTTAAGTACCATGCATGAACAAGAACTAGTCCGATCAGCAGTCCGATGGATTACTGATTCTACCACTTTTCCAGATGAAATAGTGGCACAAATGTTTCTGAAAATGCCCCCAGCCGAGCAACGACTGGCGGGTATGTATATGATCCAGCACCTCATTACATTGTATGAGGGTCAACATTCTGATCCAGGTCCGTTACACGATATCCTGAACGAGTTACTCCAGTATAGATGGAAAGGTTTAGGTACCGATTTAATTAGTGTCATTCTAGAACAGCGTCACAAATATAGAACGTTTCTGAACCCGCATTTTGTTCATGTCTCACCCCCAGAAAGTAAACCATTTTACATGGAGAGACAGAATCCGTTATGAGAAGTCCACCCAGTTAGAGGAACGGGTGGCGAACTAGAACGAGTGTTTGTTTACACTCCGATTACAAAGATGGAACTCCTAGAGATGAAGAAATTAATTCCCTGTCATGATAAAGATCCAGCAGGGTTCCATAGAGAATTAAAAGACATGCTCCGTATGGGAGAATACACGTATCCAGATATAATTAAAATGTTAAAGGTTCTGCTGCCCGCAGGGGTGTATGAAAAGCTCAAGGAAAAAGAATGGGAGGTGGGAGAGAAAAAGATCGATTGGGCAGTTCTAGAAGCCGAAGACAAGGCACGAGTACCAGGTACCGGTCTTGGAGCGAAATGTAAAGAATTACCAGAATTATTAATACAAGTTTTACCCAGATTATTGACAACTAGAAACGAAGACTGGGATGCAATCTCAGCCTGTAAACAGAAACAAGATGAAGACATTAGTGATTTTTATTCTAGATTTGAGAAATGTTTTAGCATCAACAGTGGTCTCAAGACAAGTAGTGAGTCATACCCTCATCTTTTTGTTACTAAATTAGTCGAGAATTCAAGTCCACAAATTAAAAATCGAGTTTTGAAAGTCGAAAGTACCTGGCAAGCTAATACCCCGTCCCAGATGTTACAGATGCTCCAATACCACCAGAATAGAATCAGAGAAGAGCAAGAACACGAGAGAAAGCGTATGAAAGACACGAAAATGAAAGTACTAGTTGCACAATCCGTTCCTCAAGACAGTCAGAAGAGGGGTCCGAATCAAGCCAGTCATCCTGCAGCTCCCGTTAAAGGAAACTGCAATTATTGCAAACAGCCAGGTCATTTTATAAACGAGTGTGCAGTTCTGAAACACAACATAGCTACCGGTAAGACTAAAGAGAGACCACGTCCGCCTAGACAAGAACAAGTTTCACAGACTCCTCAGCCACAGAATGCACCACAGACAGTTACAGCACCGCAGCCCATCGCTGCAACACAGCATGTCACACAGCAGATGTACCAGTATGCACAGTCTGAGTATCCAGAGTATCAGCCATATTCATGAAACAGCCTAGAGAGGGAGGTAGGCTTGCCTCTCATCGAGATACCTGTAGATCAAGAAGGTCCCTATGTTCACAGTCAAATATTAGGGAAAGACAGAAAGTTTTTGATCGATACAGGGGCAAGTAGGACCACAATTAGCCACGCCGAAGTTCCAGGGGCTCCGCTCTCAGGCTCAAGAAATGTTTCCCTTGGATTTTCAGGAAAACCTATCGTAAATGAAATATCAAAGCCAGTTACTCTAGAAGTAGGTCCATTGTCCCGTACTACTGATCTGTTACTTACTAAGTCATGTCCAGAAAATCTGTTAGGCATTAAAACACTGAAAGAATTAGGTGCAGTTATATGCTGTTCCCCAGAGGGAATACGATTGTTCCTACGTGACTTCAAGGGTCACTATGTATTACGAGATTTTGATCCCAGATTGTCTAATGTTCCGCAGCATCTATGGGCGCAAGGTCCAACTGATGTAGGTTACATGCAAATCACACCCCATCGTGTGACTCTCAAGTCAGGTGTAGTGTTACCACGAATCAGACAGTACAGATTGCCACCTGAGGCTGTAGCAGCCTTATCCAAAATTGTTGACGAGCTCATCGCTCAAGGAGTAGTTGTAGAAACTGACTCCAATGTATGCAATTCTCCGATCATTCCAGTCATAAAACGTACTGATCCGAATGCACCTCCAGTATATCGATTAGTGATTGACCTACGAGAACTTAATAAATGTATTATTCCTCAGTATCCAGTTGTCCCAGATATCTCTTCCCTATTGACAGCCATTGATTCCGAAGCCACGTTCTTTACTGTAATCGACCTCAAGAACGCGTTTTTCAGTGTTCCCATTCATCCAGACAGCCAGTTCCTTTTCGGATTCTGTTTAAATGGAAGGAGCTATATGTTCACACGAGCTCCTCAAGGTTTCACAGAAAGCCCTAGTATTTACAGTCAAGCACTCAAGAGACAACTAGACAACATTCACATGCCAACTGACACTGCCCTGCTCCAGTATGTCGATGATCTACTGATCACAGCCCGTTCTGAATGTGCTTGCGAGCGAGCATCCCTTACAGTTCTGTATTTCCTTGCCGAGATGGGGCACAAGGTGTCCCCTTCGAAGCTTCAATTCTGTGTCCAGCAAGTGGTCTACTTAGGACACTTACTGTCCAAGAGGGGTAGGCAGTTGACACCAGACCGTATCCAGTTAATAGCGAGTCTTCCTCAGCCCAAGACCCAGAAGGAGGTACGTGCCTTTATCGGCCTCACTTCTTACTGCAGACAATGGATTCCTCAGTATGCATTTCTAGCTAAGCCACTGATACAGTTAACGACACAGGAGGCAGCCGTATCGACTGTCCTCCCCTGGACATCTGAACATACACTTAGTTTCAATGAGTTAAAGGAAGCCCTATGTCAAGCTCCAGTTCTAGCTACACCAAACTACAGTAAGTCTTTTACACTTTTCGTCACTGAACGCGAAGGTACAGCATTATCTGTTCTCATACAAGATCAAGCAGGACAATACAAGCCTTGTGCTTATTTTTCGAGCACATTAGATCCTGTAGCCCAGGCTCTGCCTGCGTGCCTCAAGTCAGTTGCAGCCACAGCACTAGCTATCAGACAAAGTGATTCCATAGTCCTAGGACACTCCCTGACAGTACAAGTTCCACACTCCGTGGAAGTTCTTTTAAACCGAACACAGACTCAGCACTTGACAATTGCACGTTTAACAGGTTATGAATTGACACTGTTCCAGCCACACATAGAAATCAGACGCTGCAACGTTTTAAATCCTGCTACATTGTTACTGTCAGTTACTTCGAATTCCGCCACACACGATTGTGTGGAAATAGTTAACATCATGACAAAGCCAAGACAAGATCTGACAGATATTCCGTTACCAGACCCCGACCTGACACTTTATGTGGATGGTTCATGTATGAGAACAAGTGCAGGAGAACTAGTCGCCGCGTATGCAGTGACTACTGACACTGAAGTTATTGAGACACACCGTATTGACACCCTGTCCGCTCAAGCAGCAGAGCTAGTTGCTCTGACACAAGCCTGCATACACGCCAAGAACTTGAAAGTTAACATTTACACAGATTCACGTTACGCATTTGGAGTTGTACACGACTTCGGAGTGCTCTGGCAAGAGAGAGGTTTCATGACTTCTCATGGAACCAAGATTCAGCATGGTCTCCTTATTCAAGCTCTGTTAGATGCAATACATTTACCGACATCCATTGCTATCATGAAATGCAAAGCACATACGAAAGTTACTGACATTATTTCCCAGGGTAATGATCTAGCAGATCGCACAGCCAAGCTTACAGCTCAGACACCAGACATTCCAGTAAATAAGACACCGACACACACTCCAGATCCGACTACATGTATGACAGTTAAAGACCCTACTCAAGATGTCATAGACATACAGTTACATGCTACTCCCGAAGAAATCAAGAAATGGTCCGAACAAGGAGGGGTCCAGACAGATCAAGGATGGTTAACGAAGGGTAGAGCCACATGGTTTCTCCCCGACTCTATGGTTCAAGTCATTATTAATACCGCACATAGTCCAGCACATTTAGGAGAAAAAGCTATGTTAGACAGTATCCAGAACATTTGGTTCAACAAGCATTTACGAGCTGCAGCCAAGCAGAAAGTCCGTACCTGTATGATATGTTGCCAGTTCAATCCAGGTAAAAGTGTCCCGGTGGAACAAGGTGGATTCCAACCTCCTGACCACCCTTTTGAAGTCCTCCAGATGGATTATATTCAGATGGAGCGATGTCGAGGTTTCAAGTATGTCCTTGTAGTTGTATGCGCTTTGTCCAGGTGGACAGAAGCATATCCAGTCCCAGATTACACAGCCGCGACCACTGCCAAGCAGTTGGTTCGTGAGTTCTTCCCCCGTTATGGACTCCCTAGAGTCGTATATTCTGATAACGGCCAGCCATTCTCCTCAGAGTTAATGAAGCATGTTTCCCTTTTGTTAGGGTACCAGTGGAAGTTCCATTGTGTACGCCATCCTGAAGCAGCCGGTCTCGTAGAGAGACATAACCAGACTTTGAAAATCCGTATTGCAAAAGTTTGTCAAGAGAAAGGTGTAGACTGGCTAGTAGCTCTGCCAGTCGCTTTGTTCTATATGCGCATGGTCGCACATTCCAGATCAGGTCTGTCCCCGTATGAGGTCGTATTCGGCCGCCCCCCTAACATGTGGGGTACTCCTAGACCCCGAAGTATTACCGATGTTTCAAGTAATATGCTGACAGATTACCTAGCTTCCTTGATGTCTGCCCTCAACTCTTGTCGTTCACAGGTTGCCGCCGCATTTCCAGACAATACCGAGGTGGCACCGCATGAAATCGTTCCAGGATCCATGGTTCTTGTCCGCAACTTTGACCGCTCAAGTCCGTTGGAGCCACGCTGGAAGGAGCCCCGACAGGTCCTCCTCGCCACCCGTACAGCCGTGAAGTTGGAGGGTCGCAAAGGCTGGGTGCACCTTTCACATATAAAGAAGTTTTATGGACTGAAACCAGTCTCAAAGAACATTTCCCAGGATTTGAAGGATTGCCAAAGTACTATTCTCAAGGACTGTCCCGCAAAGAACAATGATACTGCACCCTCCCCGTTAGAGAAAACTCCGCAACAGGAGTATAAGTTGAAACTCCGGTCTAGTAAAATAAGTCAGCCAGTTTGATTGTCTAAGTCCTCCCCTAGGTGAAACGGTTAGACTGTTTCTGACATGTATAAAATAGACCCCCATAGTGAGAGAGTTAGTCAAAACTCAATCCGATGTATCGTTTTCCTATGTTTCATATTGTTTCTCAGTATTATGATTTCCTGCACCAGTTATGCATTTTACCTGTATTTTCCAGTTTCTCATGTAAATAAGTCTTCCAATGCTACAGTAGAGCACACGTTTAGTGATCTGCCCCCTCATGAACTCTCTTACCGCCTTGCTATGCGCAATAATTCTTTCATCCGCATGTTACATTATTCACACCAGACCAGCAATGCCACTAATTGTTGGGTGTGTGGTCGACTCCCCCCTTTCCAGACACCGAAGGGAGTTCTGCCACTTTTTCCTTATCCTTTTTCACATAATGGTTCGTGTGGAGCATGGTCCACGTTAACGTCATCCTCAACAGATATGTCTTTTCTTAACAGTACATGTTTTCCAGACAAGCAAGGTCTCCCCCACAGAACCGGGTTAGATCTAGAAAATGAAGTGTATAATTTAGGTAACTATTCTTCGAATTTCATGGTCCTGAATGTTCAATCTGATACTACTCCAGACTTACCTGCTATTTCAGTACTACCAGTCAAAGGCGAATTATGTGTCCGAAATAATGGTTCCGTACACGTAGGACATAGCTATTGTACTACTATTGTCAAGTATAGTGACAGTGGGAAATCTATTTTCAAAGCTTCACGCCATTCTTATTTTATTTGTGGTCAAACTGCATATGTTCGTCTGCCCCTCGATTGGGAGGGAACCTGTTACATTGCCTTCCTACTGCCACCAGTTTTCCTAGCCCCATCTGATTATCATAGAAATACACATCTAGTACACATTAGACATAGAAGGGAGTCCCCCATTGTCGATTATACTGAAACTGCCCTAGAACAGTATACAGATTTCAACAGAGGTTTCTTTTTCTTTATAGGACCTATCCAGAATAGTAAGCTAATCCGTAGGTTAACCAGAACCCTCGAAGCTGTAGTAAATGAGACTGCCTCTGCTTTAGGTAACTTAACCGAAGAGCAATCTGCTATGAGATTTGTCGTTTTACAGAATCGTCTCGTCCTTGACGTCATACTGGCCGATAGGGGCGGGGCCTGTAGAGTCATCGGATCTAGTTGCTGCATTTTCATTCCAAATAACGCGCCGTCTGTTTATTCAGCTATAACCAGACTCCATAAAATTGCCCATCTGTTACACCAAGATCCAGGCACCTGGACATGGTCCGGTTGGTTCTGGAATATAATTTCCGCCTGGGGATGGAAAGTCTTGTCCTTTCTAGGTATTGCAGTAGCGATCATATTCAGCTGCTGCCTCTGTATACAATGTGGCCCTGCGATTTGCGGCATTTGTGCTACATCATGTATTCCTAGTCCCAAGCCCCGTTCTAGATCCCGTTCCAGGATAATTCGAGACGAGCAAATGATCCTGTATGAAATGATAGATGGTATCATGAATATTGATGTTTCCTGATGGAAAACGTAGTGACAAGGAGGGAATGTGGAAAAGTAAATTTTGCCATGTTCTGTGTCCCTACGCGTCCTCCATCATATGTTATGTGTGCATGATTAAATATGCATATGCATTCCCTATGTTCGATTAATGACGCAATTACAGTTGTGTCCACCTCTAGTATGGCAGTTTCCAGTTCTCGTGAATACTACGAATATCAGGCCTATGTAAAGCTACGTTGCCACGTTTCTCAGTGTGCACGTTATTTCATTGTAAAGTCCCCGTTTCTAGGCCTCAAAAGGGCCCGGACACCAGATTCAGCTCTTGTCTCCTGTCTCCTGAAGCCTCGCTGAGGAGCGATACAGCCCCCACCTGTATCCTCGACCCTTCACTTACTTCCTGCCCCGCAGTGCCCGGTTCAGCCTGGCTCTGCCTCTGAGTCTGCCAAGAGTATGTTATGATTCCAGTTATCAGTTCAGTCCTCCTTCTCTGCATTCCTAAAGCTACTGAATCGCATCGATAGTTTCCGTCATTGTCTAGCTTTTACGTCTCCATGTAAGAGAAATACTACATTTAATGGTTATTTAATATTCTTCATCACGCACTACATGTAGACTAATGCATGCTCCAGTCTTAGAGTCCGTTAGCCTCTCCCCTCCTGACTCTTAGTTCATATCAACATGTTCTCTAAAACATCAGATACTAGATACTGTTTAGGTACATGTCGCCCTGACTCTCCAGACTTCAGTCTCTGCTCCTAGCACAGAGTTCATAGCCCCCAGTTTTTCCTAGTAACACGTCAGTGCCAGTTTGCGCGCTCCATCAGGTTAGAGGTCCCGGCTCCTCAGGTAGCCCCCTCCATGGTTTCCGCCCCATTCATGACATATTCTGTTACGTTTGCATTACATGTCTATGTATACGCCCTGTTACACCCATTTTCACCCTTATCTTTCGCGACTGCTACGCATCACGCCTATTGCTCCACCCACTGCTACGCCTATTGCAATGTAATGCTATGTATATATGCTCATGTCCTGTTATTAAAAAGTTATCCTTCCTACCCTCCTTGTCCCGATTCTGCCCCCGGCAGCGCTGCCATCCTATTTCTGTGCAGGTGGTCCTGTTCCTGTCCTTTATGCTGTAATAAACCTGCAAACTCCTACTACCTCGAATCTTGACTCTTATTTATTGAGCTATCTGTTATTCATTTATGCATTCAAAAATAGGGTATTATTTATTTATTTACCACAATATATATATATATATATATATATATATATATCAAACCACAAGTTCCAGTGTGCACCGCAATGACAGTCATTAGGAAAGGCACACCGGAGGCCTATAAAATGGTATTAGCGCGCAGGGAACTGTAGGAGCCTTGTTAATGTGTGAATTCAAAATGCCTCTGAGGAAAGAGCATGTTGCTCTGAAACGCGTAAGGCAGAAGGAATTTTAATGATCAGATTACGATGGCTGATGTTTGGAATAAAGGGTTTGTGAAATCATCGGCTGCTATGGAGTGCGTCCTTAATGCAGGGCAGAATACGGATGATATATATATATATATATATATATATTTATATATATATATATATATATATATATATATATATATATAAATATATATATATATATATATATATTATATATATATTTATATATATATATATATATATACATATTCACTAGAAAAAACCAATGTGAGTGGCTGTATAGTGGATGAGTGGATGTGTGAGTGGCTTTATGGATGTGTGAGTGGCTGTATTGGTAAGTGTGCGGTTGTATGAATGGCTGTATGGGTGAATGGGTGGCTGTGTGAGTGGCTGTATGGGTCTGTGAGTGAATATGCGAATGGCTGTATCAGTGACTAAGTGGCTGTGTGAGTGGCTGTAGAAGAGTCCAGCGGGAAGCTTTTTTTGCATTTTGCACATAGTGCAACAGAACTGTACGGCTAGCAAAAATGACATCACAGGATGCCACACTGCCTGGCAACGATCAAGATCAGGAACGCTTGGAGGAAACCAAGAATGTTTTCAGTGAGAGCGATAGTGCAGTCAGAAGTACCAGTTGAGGAGTGACATCTGGAGACCCAGGTGTGCTGACTTTGAAGCAACAAAATGTTTACATTGGAAAAACAGAGCAAAAAAGAAATAAGTGAGTGGTGGGAGCTTACTTCATTGGTCAAACGAGTGCCACAAGGGCTTAGAATTTTTACGGTGCCCACCTATGAAATCCCACACCCAGGACTATTAGAAGAATGAGCTGCATTCACAGCAAAAACAAGCATAGGCATGATTGAGATCCTGGTCAAATATGCAGAATTAGATCTGACCAAGATTAGGGAAGAGCTGAGACACCTGCTGGTGGACATTGACAGTGAAGAGAATTCCAATTTTGTCAAAGAATTCAGAGAGAGGATGAATGAACAACTGCCAAAACATGAAAAGGAGGTCAAATTGAAAAAACAACAGAAATGTCAAAGGGAAAAAAACGATTTTATGGATTGGCGCATCCTAACTTTTGCTAAGACATACGACACCTATAGAAAGGGACTGTTGCAAGAGGACATTCAAAGGCAACAGGATTTGATCTCATCTGGATCCAGCTCTGACGTGAGCACTGATGGCGGGGATAGTTCTGGGATCAAGTGGTGGCAACGGGTTTTCACAACGAGTACAGTCTTATACGGGAAGCTGAAAAACCAAGGAAGGACAAACCCCCCTGGGGAAGAGGGTAAAACATTGAGTTTCCTTGCGTCCATCAGTCCGTCTGCTGGACGCAAGGAAACTCAATGTTTTATCCTATGGAAAAAGGCGCATGGACAGTCACACTGTACTTTCCAATCTTATGTTCATTTTTAACGGTTTTAAATTATGATATTTTACGAACTTTTTTTGTAACATGTTTTGAACTGGTTTTAATTAACTATGCATAATAAACTTTACCTTACCTTACCTTACCCTGGGGAAGAGGAGGGTGGAGAGGAAGAGGCGAAAACAAAGATGCCGGACCCGACGAAGCAAACAGAGAAGGAGTGCAGGTCAAACGGAATCTGCGCCAGAAAAAGAAAACTTAAAAGAAACACTAACTGTGCTCAACTTCTCACAGAGGGAACTAACACATGATAAAACAACATTGTTAGAATTTGGACATTCTTTTTGCCTGTCATCTGGATTTGATTACGCTCAGGCCAGGATTGATTTGTTTTTGTTTATTAGGAAATTAAAATGAAACAAAATTTATTAATTGAAAAATCAATCTGCTGTTTCTGTTAGTGTATCACCGTGTGATTTATCAATTGGTGAAGCCGAGGGCCTTTTAGCCCTTGAGACATCACACAGAGAGAGTGAGGGCTTAGACCCCAATATTGACATAGAACAGCTTCTGTGTAATCTGGGGATTGATACTGGGTCCACCAGCATGAGTGGCTTTAAACCTAAATCCTGCATTTTTCCGAATGCAGCCCATGATAATATTGTTTGTTTTCATGATATGGTCATTCATGATTTGGTTAAATTAAGAACCTAAAGTGGGGGATATAATGACAACTTCACACCAGAATTGAGAAGGGCTTTGAAAACTTTAAAGGAAGATACCTCCATTGTTATAAAAAATAGTGACAAGGGTGGGAATATAGTTTTTTGGATGCAGAGGCATACAATCAGGAAGCTCTGAGGCAACTACAAGATACTAAATGATATCAGATCATTACACTTGAAGATTATTGGGCCAGCATTAGGAGTTTCCACCTACTACTTAAGTCTTGGTATGATGCCTGTATTCTTGATCAGGATGAATATAACTTTCTGAGTTTAGAACATCCGAAGATTCCTTCCTTCTATTTACTACTGAAGGTGCATAAACAACTACACAATCCCCCCGGGAGACCTTTAGTCTCTTCAAAGTAGGGTTTTCTTGAAAACACAGAAATATATATTAACTTTTCTTTTCCCTCTTGTAAAAACATTACCTTCTTATTTCAAAGATAGTGGGGATTTTCTCACTAAGATCAATGGCCTGGCCTGGAGGGATTCTTTTATTATGAGCACCCTGGATATTTCAGCCCTGCATACTTCTATTAGCTATGAGTTGGGGATGCTGGCATGCAAGTAATATTTTTTTTAAAAAGACTGGTTTGTTTTGTTAGAACATACACAAATGCTGCTGCAGATGATTTGGGTCTGTCTGAAAGATAACATTTTTATGCATGATGGAAGGATGTACAGAAGATCGTGGGAATTGCTATGAGCACCTGCTTTGCCCCCAGCTTTGCCAATTTGGTGATGGGCTGGTGGGAGAATCAGGAGGCCTGGGCTGATGACAATGCCAAGTGTGGACAACATACCCTGGTCCCGACCCGATACATTGACAATTTATTTTTGTTGTGGAATGGGTCCAGACAGGAGGCCGAAGAATATATAACGAACTCTGAACAAAAACCCCTTTTATCTGCATTTTACGGCACAGATGAGTGTTAGTGAGATATCATTCTTGGACATTCTGCTACAAGTGAAGGATGGTAAAATTAATACAACTGTGTTCCGTTAAAAAACTGCGGGCAACAGTACTCTGCATTATAAAAGTCAACAAACTATGAATTTAAAAGCCAGCATCCCCTATGGGGAAAAATTGAGGTTAAAAAGGATTTGTAGTGAGGAACAGGAATTCCAAGGGCAGGTCTGACAAATGAATGATAGATTTTAAAAACGTGGGTATCCTTCCAAGACATTAACTGAGGCTAAACGCAAATCAGATGGGGTTATCAGAGACCAATTGCTCTATTCCAACCAAAGAGCTCCTAAGGAAGGTATATCAGCCAGGTTTATCATGTGTTTTAATCAAATGTCCCCAGAAGTATATCAGATTCTGAGAAGACACTGGCAGGTAGTCAAAAATTATGTCGTTATCAGTAAGGATTCACCAATGTCACCACCAGTTACCTACAGGAAAGGGAGACATTGGGGGATAACCTGATGCATAGCTATTTTGATGTTAGCCAAAACCCAGAGACATGGCTATCCAATATAAAGTGGTCTACAAATGCAACAACTGTAAGGCCTGTAGAATGGTGAAACATGTCCTCACTTTTACTTCAAATGATAGGCATATTAATAAGATTTACGGGTTTTACAATTGTAATAGTGACTATTGCGTTTATGTAATCATTGTCCATGTCCTATGATGTACGTGGGGAGTACGATGTTCCCTTTAAATAAACGTATGCTTGAACACCAGTGACCCATTAGGAACAAAGATTTCACGTATTCTGTGGCTAAGCACTTCTATGATAAACATGAAAGTGATCCTGGTTTACTGATGTATTTTGCCATAGACGGAGTCCCCCAAACATCTGAGGAGGTAATAGAACTATTAAACTTAGACGTCTGGAATCTAGATACATTTTATATTTGAATAACAAATTTCCTAATGGGTTGAATAGGAATGAAGAGCTAGAAGTACATTTGGGGTGAGGGATTACCTCACCAATTGCCTATTCCCCAACACATTGTATATTGTTGTATCTTACCTACGGTGCTTATGGACTTTGCAGTTTTCACTGTTTGTCACTGTTTTTACTGAGCCCTTGGGGTTGTGATCTGATATAAATAGATTTTTGAATTGCACTAGAGCACCTTATCTTTCTTAGCACCTTGGACATCTTGAACTGAATCTCTTTATGAATGTAACTTGATTTGCATTTATATTATGATTGAGGATATTAATATGAAGGATCTCCCATTATTGACTTTTTTGCACTGGACACTTTAAGTGTTCCGATATAAAGAATTATTTTACACATTTATTACAATTGATAAAATGTTAGAGAATGATGGAATTCATAGACATGCTGGTATTACTGGCACAAATTGATTACAATGGATCTATATAGATAACTTATTTTAAGAGGACTGATCAATTTGATGTTTTTAGTATGATAATTATTATTTGAGTATTTATCCATATTTATTCCTCTATTTTAGGATTTACAAATGTAATATATGTGTTGAATTTCCAAAAAGAATTGAATACCTAGAGGTTGTTGCATATGGCACATTCCTATTGCAAGTAAATGTAAATGTAAATGTAAATGTACAGGAATTTATATAGCGCAAATCACCGAGCGGTTTCTAAGCGCTTGCTTAGGGAACCCGTCCTGGTATTCCCCTGTGAGATAACCCCAGCAGGGTATCCGCAAGGTGAAAGCCAGGCATCCCGCCGCGAGGGGCCGTTGTGGACATTAAGCAAGCTATTTGCACGTTATGCACCTTATATATAAACAACAAGTTGTTTATATATAGAAGTTAAGTCAGTGTATGTGTATGAATAATTAAGTCAATGTTTGATATTTTATCAAATGATTAGATGGTGCAATGAAGTTAAGGGGTGTGATATTTTGACCCTGATATTTTGGAATAAGGAATGCTTGGAAGTAACCTTACTAAATATGTTGCTTCAAATTAGCCTAAGAATATGAGAATGAATTATGAAACTCTGAATTAGATTAGAGCACTGGCCCAAGAGGTTCCCTCCTTAAGGATTTCCCAAACTGATTTAAAAATTATGGGTTAACACAATGTTGAGCCAGTTTGTTTTTATATAAAAATATATTTTTTTACACATATAAAAAAAGCACAAAAATATTACTTTTGAAAAATATAAGAATTTTATAAGTAAGCAATCAGTTTAATATGCAGTGTGTAGAGAGATGGGGATATGGATACAACGGATGTTGTTTTTTCTATGTCTACATGTTCTGCCCCTTTAAATGTAAAAAAATGCATGGCAATATGTCTTTGAAAAAGGCTGGGATCAGCCAAAATTGCTTCTATTTTTGAGGTGTTAAGAGACAACTTCTCGAAACGCGTAACGTTGGTAAATAAAACTTTGTTTCTCTGCACTGAGAGTGCGCTATTATTTGGATCGTGTATAGAATATATATATATATATATATATATATATATATATATATATATATATATATATATATATATATATATATATATATATATATGACAGTTGCTGGCTAGAACTAGAGCACGAATAAAGCACTGAAGATTTTGCACTTAACTGTGGTTTCGCTGACGTTATTTCGCTACCGTGGTGGTGAAGGAGCGTGATGGATAGCGTCTTTTGGCATATATATATATATATATATATATTACCTACTGGCGGTCGCCAGTAGGTATATATAGTTAGGATTTTTTCTCTATGGGATTTTTGAAAATTCTATGTCGAATAACTTTGGCGTTTGAGGACGGAATTGGCTGAAATTTTCAGGAAAATGGAACATTTTGTTTCTGGGTTTCGTCAAGGGGGGGAAGAGAAAAAAGGGGGTCCCAAAATGCGTTTTTCCCATGTAATTTTCCATAGGGCGGTTGGACTCACTTTTAGCTCGAACGGCTGAATGGATTTCCACGAAACTTGGCAAAATTGTAGGGACTGGTAGCCCGATGTGCCTTTGCTAGGTCTCAATATATGTGCTCCAGTGGATTTTGAGAAATTAACGTTCAAAAAAATATATATATCTGTAAGCACGCTCTGGGCAGCGCCCCGGTTCGCGTACCTGACGCGTAACGGAACTTCGCGAAGCGAAGCTGATTGGCTCTCCGGTGTCTGTCAACATTCTAAACAGTCCGGAGCGGCCGCCATCTTGTCTCTCGGTAGGATCGAGAGACAAGAGGAGGCCAAAACAAAGGGGTAAATGACCATAAGGGGGCATAGTAGATCCTCCCTGACCCCCTAGGTTTGATGTGGAGGCTTTAAAAGGGCCCCGCGGGGGAAAAAAATAAACATTTTTTTTGCGTGGGGAGCGCCCGGTACGCGCACCGGGAAGCGGTCTGGGGAGCGTACTATAAGGAAAAAAGAATGATAGACTTTTTAAATATTGTATGTTTATTGATTGTTCATTTTGTTGTTTTTTTTTGTTGCTTTTTTTTATTAAATATAAATTTATTTTTGTGATTCTTTTTCCAAATTTAACAGAACATTTAACAACAAATTGTCGGAAATGTCCTCATTTTCAATCAGCGAATCTACTGCATCTACACATTGAACTAATTCATGGTCCCGTGATTCATCCATGAAATCTGAGTCATCATTGTCCTCAATAACTTTTTCTGTGTTGTTCTCCAGAACAATTTTGAAGGAAATATTCTGCTCTCCTTCCATTTTCTTGCTGTAATTTGCATAAAAAATAAATATATCAGTAGAGATAGGGCACTGTTGGGTTTAAGTTCAGACAGGTACTTGTGAGTTTATAACAGAGAAGTAATCTCTGGGCACTGTATGGTTTCAGGCGTGAAGTAGTACTATTAAAAAGTGCCTGTGAAGAAGCCTAAGTAAATTCATAATTATACCACAGAAACCTAAATCAATCCATAATTATAATAAACAAGCCTTTCTCAATGTCTAACTCTTACAGAGGGACAGTATATAACTATCTAAAAATGTTTTCCCAAATTAATTTAAAGCGCATGACATAGTTCTCCTTTCAAATTTACAAAATAACATCTTACCTTTTAAAAACAAGTTTAAGTTGTCAGTGAAAATGCTCTTGCAATGTACTTCAGGAAGTAGTAGTCAAAATGGCTGTGTTTCTCTCTCTTTCTTTATATATATTCAGGTACATAACCAATCAAATGTCAGGTAAAAAAAAGTAGAAAATGAAAGTAACATTTTAATTGGTTGTCAATTCCAACAATTCAGATGTGTTTTGTGAAGTAATTTACCTCAGGGTATTTAGAGAGGTCTACAGGCTAAATGGCTAAATGGAATTCCAACCAAATTTGTGAAAATGGTAGAGATTGGTATGTAGTATGAGCTAATCTATATTTGGTGAAAGTGTCTCCAGTGGTTTTTCTGTATATTACTTTCCCACCTTTTTTGAGCGAGCGCTTCCCGGTGCGCGCCCCGGTACGCGAACCGGCAGCGTTACGGGAGTCCTCCATTTTGTGTTTCGGTAGTATTGAGATACAAGATGGAGGGCAAATAATGTTGAGAATGGGTAGAAGGGGGCACGGTAGACGTGTCCTGACCCCCTAGGTTTTCTGAGGGTGGCTGAGGAGGCCCATATGTGCGGAAAAAAATCATTTTTTTTCAAATTTTCCCACGGTTAGCGTCCGGTGCGAGTACCGGGTAGCGCTCCGGGGAGCGTACTTTGGTGAAAATTAGTGAAAAAAGTTAGAGTAAAATAATAATTGTGAGTGATCAGATGTAGGGTAGCTCTGAAAAGAGCTTTTGGGTCCTGTGGCTGATTTAGGTACCTACAAGTAGGTACCAATGCACAGTCTTAAATTCAGGATGAAAATTCTGTTCCCTTCATCTGAGAAGTGAACTCCATCTGCTCTGTAGATATCTTGCATGTAGTAACGCAAGTTATTGTTGTAGATGGAGCCCATTCCATGGTCTCTCATGTAAGCTGAAACAGACTTATTTACATGCTTCCTCGATTTCTCAATTTGTGGACAAAATTGGTTGGACCACCTCCATTTTCTGTCTTTGGCATATATTTGAATATACCAAGGCAGTTTGAGGAAAAAGTGCCATCAATTGGTCAAAGGTGTCTTTTAAAAGCATTTCCAGACCTACCCCAGTCAAAGTGCCCAAGTCATTTCCTCAACAGTGCACAATTAACAGGTCAGGTTTTGGCAAATGCAAAAAGGTTTTCACCAATGGTATCAATTGGTGACATCTTAATCCTCTGTGGCCAATCCAGTTGATTTCCACATTTTGTAAATTGGGGTTGTGTAAATTTCTGTTATCAGCATACCTTTGAGCCCAGTGGATGTAACTATATCCAATAATCCAGACAGAAAACATGGTGAGAGGAGGTTCTGCTGCAGTCAGATGAAGTGTGGGAATGAAATGGCAGTTGGAACAGTAGGAGTATGTAATGAAAAAAACTGTGGAGTTTCTGTGGTAATTAATCAGTAGCAGTGATTGGTGGATTTTGATTGCTGAAAACAGAAAGTTAGGGTGCATGGATGAGTTCTTTGAAAGATGTAATTTGAATGGTCAAGAAAAAATCATTTTATGAAAGATTGCACTGGATACGCAGGTGTACTGAGAGTTCAGAGTTCAATTGAAAATTGTTGTGTGAACTTGCAAACATGAGAGGTCTTTCAGGAGGTGGTTGCTATGGAAAAAAGGCAGAAAGGGCAGAAGGGGGAAGGGTGTTGATTTGAAAAAAGTGAGGGAAGAGTTTTGATTGAGTGACATGAGAGATATGTGTGATGAATTACAGCATTTCTGTGCCATTGTTGGTTGCAGCCTCTGGAGTGCATACCTTTTGCTCTTCTGAAGACAAATTGGTGTGCGTCTGAGACTGTTTTGAAACTCAAAAAGTATTTGCTAAGGTGAGAAAAGATTCATTTAATTTAGATAGAGAATAGTATGCTTTAGGGAGAAAATTATGAAGAAAGTTGTGTATTTAAAATGTTGCTTTGTTTCATAGGTTGCTTGGGGCATATTTACAAGGCCTTTGAGTCCCTTTGATGTTATTTTTCCCATTTTAATTGAAGACATTTCCCCGTGGTGCAAGGTCCTTGTAAATACGCCCCCATGTGTGCTTGGCAAATTTAGATTTTGTTTCTTTGAGTTACATAGCCATGTTAAAAGTGATGCAAAAATGGTGCAAGGGCCTTCAAAATACGCTTTCATGTGTGTTAGGGCATTTTAAGTCACTTCCCCATGAATGTAGTTGAATAACTGCTTTACTTGATGTGTTTAAAAACGTTCATTGAAGTCATTTAAGTTTCTTGATATGTACTGCTAGAGTTTCATAGGCTGCTTGGGGCATATTTACAAGGCCTTTGAGCCCCTTTGATGTTATTTTCCCCATTTTAATTTAAGTCATTTCCCCGTGGTGCAAGGTCATTGTAAATACGCCCCCATGTGTGCTTGGCAAATTTAGATTTTGTTTCTTTGAGTTACATAGCCATGTTAAAAGTGATGGAAAAATGGTGCAAGGGCCTTCAAAATACGCTTTCATGTGTGTTAGGGCATTTTAAGTCACTTCCCCTTGAATGTAGTTGAATAACTGCTTTACTTGATGTGTTTAAAAACGTTTATTGAAGTCATTTAAGTTTCTTGATATGTACTGCTAAAGTTTCATAGGCTGCTTGGGGCATATTTACAAGGCCTTTGAGTCCCTTTGATGGTTTTTTCCCCATTTTAATTTAAGTCATTTCCCCGTGGTGCAAGGTCCTTGTAAATACGCCCCCATGTGTGCTTGGCAAATTTAGATTTTGTTTCTTTGAGTTACATAGCCATGTTAAAAGTGATGGAAAAATGGTGCAAGGGCCTTCAAAATACGCTTTCATGTGTGTTAGGGCATTTTAAGTCACTTCCCCTTGAATGTAGTTGAATAACTGCTTTACTTGATGTGTTTAAAAATGTTTATTGAAGTCATTTAAGTTTCTTGATATGTACTGCTAGAGTTTCATAGGCTGCTTGGGGCATATTTACAAGGCCTTTGAGTCCCTTTGATGTTATTTTCCCCATTTTAATTTAAGTCATTTCCCCGTGGTGCAAGGTCCTTGTAAATACGCCCCCATGTGTGCTTGGCAAATTTAGATTTTGTTTCTTTGAGTTACATAGCCATGTTAAAAGTGATGGAAAAATGGTGCAAGGGCCTTCAAAATACGCTTTCATGTGTGTTAGGGCATTTTAAGTCACTTCCCCTTGAATGTAGTTGAATAACTGCTTTACTTGATGTGTTTAAAAACGTTTATTGAAGTCATTTAAGTTTCTTGATATGTACTGCTAGAGTTTCATAGGCTGCTTGGGGCATATTTAAAAGGCCTTTGAGTCCCTTTGATGTTATTTTCCCCATTTTAATTTAAGTTATTTCCCCGTGGTGCAAGGTCCTTGTAAATACTCCCCCATGTGTGCTTGGCTAATTTAAGTACTGATAGGGTGTGCTTCTACATAGGACCTGTGTTGTGTTTTCAAATTATGACCAGAAAATCGTTGTTTTTTTAAAAAAAAAACGCTTTTCACATTTATGAGAAGGTCATATTGGTGTCTGCTTCTTTAAATAAATATTGAACTGAGAAATATTAAACTGAGGCTTCTGTAAGTGTCAAAGGAGGTGAGTAATGTACATTGCTCTGTTGCATACAGTCCTCATCCTCTGCGTACTCTTGGATATGCTAGACTAAATCTGCTCAATGAGATAACTAAGCTGAGGAAACACAGGTGATGTGATTGTGAATTGAGCATAAATATTTGCACGTTTTTCAATTACATCACCTGTGTTTCCTAACATTACGAATCACATTGTGCAGATGAGGTTTAGGCCTGTCCAGGGAGATAGAGGAGGTCTGGCCTTTGTTCAAGAGTGCAGTGGACATGACTCACTTCATTGGTAGGCCTGCACATGTATTATCTCCTCTGTACTCTTCAACAAGCCTAAATTTCATCTGCAACACTGAGTAGGCCTCACCTCAAACAAACCTCTGGATAGGCCACACCTTATCGTCATCCTGAATCAATCATTTAAAATGTTAGGGGCAGATTTATGATGGCCGTGCGCCTCTTTTGTGCCGCTGTTGCGTCACTTTTGTGATGCAGCAGTGATGCAAAAGATGCACCATGTTGCAAGACAGGCCTCACTTCATCTCCAACAAGATACCGTCAGTTTAAACTGTAAACATTTAGGACTGTGTAGGGGGCATGGAGAAGCTGAATCTTCTGTAAATGTCAAAATTGTTGCATACAGTGCTCAACTTCTGCGTACTCTTTGATATGCTAGACTCCATCTGAACAATGAGATACCTAAGCAAAGGAAACACAGGTGATGTGATTGTGAAATGAGGAAAAGAAATTCCACATTTTTCAATTACATCACCTGTGTTTCCTAACATTACGAATCACATTGTGCAGATGAGGTTTAGGCCTGTCCACGGACACAGAAGAGGTCTGACCTTTGTTCAAGAGTGCAGTGGACATGATTCACTTCATTGGTAGGCCTGCACATGTATTATCTCCTCTGTACTCTTCAACAAGCCTACATTTCATCTGCAACCCTGAGTAGGCCTCACCTCAAACAAACCTCTGGATAGGCCACACCTTATCGTCATCCTGAATCAATCATTTAAAATGTTAGGGACAGATTTATGATAGCCGTGTGCCTCTTTTGCGCCGCTGTGCGTCACTTTTGTGACGCAGCGGCGGTGCAAAAGATTTGCTATGTTGCGACATATTTACAACTTGATGCATCTAGGCAGATGTGTCATGCTGTAAAGTCCTGTGCCACATGAAACCTGCGTCAGATTTCATGTGAGCGTTTTGTTGTAGGGTGGGCAGTCATTTGCATAAAAGCCCTGTAAAACTATCACAGTAAAATTAAGAAGATTTCACTGAGTCACATTTATGGCATTGCTGAATCAAATCCTTACGCCTGTTTGAAACAGGCATAAGGAGTGATGCACCATGCAATGTGTGGCTTGCCCTTGTGCATTGCAGTAGATATGTCGCGCTTACGACGTGATCCCTGCAATGCGCCGTTTTTGTGGAACTGATGCGTGACGCATCTGTGCTGTTTTTGCTCAATGGTGCTCTGCATTGTAAATGCGGCACATCATGGGTGGCAGAGCAGTGGTGCACGTTAACTGGTGCATCCCTGGGGATGCGCCAGTTAACATAAATCTGCTCCTTTAAATTTAAGTATTAGCAGGGGACACAGTGTTGGTGAGGCTTATCCAAGGTTAAGAAGAGATGAGTCCTGTTCACTGAAAAATTGGACATAGGCCTCACCTCCTCAGCATCGCTGGACATGGTTAAATAATATCTGCAAAATGTTACTCTTGTTAAACAATTTTACAATTATAGTCTCTGAGATTTGTCTCTTACTCTGCAACATCTCATTGTTGTTCTCTTTCTTTAAAGATAACGACAACATCAAGCATGAGTGATAATGAGCAATCTGTTGATCTCGATCTTATCATTGAACTTGTGATTGAAACGTCAGTGGAAGTAGATCCCTTGGATGATTTATATCCTGTGGATGAGGAAGAATATGATGAGGATGCCGATTTGTCAGAATTGTATGACATAGGGTGGGAAGCTGACCTGCTCGAACCTATTGAATTATAAAGACTTTTAAAAATAAATTTAAGTTCCTGGAAATGAAAAGTAACCATGTAAACCGTTTCATTTAAAATGAAATACAACTTCAAAAACAGCTTGTGTTTAGTGTCTTTAATAAAATAGTCAAATATGCTCATAAAATTAGTTCAGATTCACATATAAAAGAGCACAGGTCAAATGTAGAAGCATTCCATTTCTTTGCTACTATTTGTTAGTTTTAAATTTGTAAATGCACTAAAAATTATTGTATGTAGAATTGACAACTAGTGTGTTAATTTTTTGACGACTGTTATTGATTTACTGTTTGGTAATAGTGGTTAATAACATTTTTTATTATATTTTACCACAGATTCAACTGCAGATCATTTCAAAACTACAATATGCCATCTAAAGAAAGAAGCCGAAAGGCTACAAAACGTCAAAGACAGCAGATTACTAAATGCTTGCAGCAGTCCTCTACAATAAAAACTCGTCAAGTCACCAAGTAAGCTCCGGGTAAGACAACGAAATCATTCCTAAGAAACATTTGTAGAAAAAAAGTATCACTACAGAACATGTTTTAGTCCAGAAAAAGAGAGCCAATTTAAACGGAAAGGAAAGGCCAATCAAAAATGTTACTGCTAGAGCAGGAGATAACTCTGTGCATGGTAGTAGAAGGAAAAATCAGTTTAGGGACATTCGTAGACGAATGTTCCGCAACAGGATAATTGGCAATTTGTTAAAAAATATTAAGAAAGGTCAACAGAAAGTGGTTTTTTATAAGAGAAAAAAAAAGTTGAGAAAATTATTGATCAGGCATTCGAAATTAAGCGAAAGTTATTTATTTTGATAATCAATAGAATTAGGAAACTAAACAAGGCAACTTATGATTTCAAAACAAATAGTAGATGGAAGAGAACAGTTAATCGTAGTAATTTTTGTGAAGTTTTTTCAGGAGAATGGATGCATAGTTCAAGTTGTGAAGCATTTTTTAATGAGGAGAGTTATTTCCAGGATAATGATTTGGTGCATGCAGTTGACACCAGTGGTCGAGCTTATGAGGTGAAAGATGGTTGTCCAGTTGAAAAAGAAAAACTTGTGACAACAGAGGCAGAAGAGGTGTTAGGTAATGAGGTTTTAGGAAGACGTCCTAAGGGACCAGTGTATACCTGGAAGTGTAGTAGTATTTGCAGTGTGCGACAGGATTCCATCAATTTGCTTTGTGATTTTGTACGGACATTTAATAAGAAAAGTTTAAAACTGAAAATGAAGTTGTTGCAAGAATTAGATCCTTGCAGAGTGAGAGAAGTGACAGGTTTGCATGGTCATACACTGGCTTGTCTTTCCAGGAGAGTATGCCAGAGTGTTTTTCATCATTTCAGGATGCTAGCAGTGCATCATAATAAAGTGAGGAAATTAGTTAAAATGTTGTATTATGCTAAGAGTCCAGCAATTATGCTTAAACAATTATGCACTGCTCTTTTGCATGGTTCTGAAGTAGATGTGAAGAATATTTGTGAAGAAATTGAGTTTTGTTACTTTGCAAGTAAAGAGGAGAATGTTGAAATTGACCCAGAAGAAGAAGGTAATGTGGAAGATAGTGTACAGGTTTCCAGTACAGATAATTTTCAGAAAGAAATTGCCACGTTTCAGGTGAAATCAAGTGAGAGGACTAATTTCACTTGTGTGTGTTGTCGACGCACTTATTATAAGAATCAGACTAAGTTAGTGGATTTATATGCGAAAAGTGAAAGGGAAAATAATAGTGAATGGAAGGATTTTGCAACATACTTGATGGTAGAAAATTGTTTTGATTTGGGATCAGATCAACGTGTGTGTACTTATTGTTGTAACAAATGAAATCAAAACCGGATGCCTGCTAGAGCGGTTCATAATAATCTGGAATTGGTTGAGATTCCTTCTGAATTGAAGGATTTAAATAATTATGAATCTATTTTGATTCAAAGTATCCATCCCTTTCAGGCTATTGTACGAATGGAGCCAAAGACAGGGAAATTGCCTCCATCAGATTTACAGAGAGGATTAAAGGGAAGAGTTGTTTATTTGCCTCTAGATTTGAAGAAAAACATTAATACAATTGGAGTAGAGAAAGTGGAAGAGGAACCTCTGGTTATCTTAGTTAATGGGGTTCCGACAAAGAGTAAGAAAATCTGGCAAGATTTAGTGGATGTTAGGAAAGTCAAAAAGGCAACATTGTATTTGAAGAAAAACAATAAGTACTACAAGAATGTATATGTTGCAGAAGAGGAAGTAAGTGAAGAAGAGGATAGTGATTTGTGTGCTGGTCAAATTGAGAAAGTAGAAGCCTCTAAAAATGAAGAAATATATGAACATTATAGTGTTCATCCTTTGCATTCCAAGGAAGTCATGGGGAATGCTATTGAGTTGTTTCAAATGAAACAAGCCAAAGGAAGTCCCATTAGTGTTTGGGAGGAAAGTTTGGAAGCTCGGTGTTTCCCACAGCTATTTCCAACATGTCAAGGAGGAAGATATGATGAGCGACCTGATCAAATTCCTGCTTCTGAATACCGGACTTTACGATTGTATGCAGAAGATCCTAGGTTTCGTCAATGCATTCCCTATTTGTTTCATCTACTGTTTGAAAGCGATCTGTCTGGACTGTCATATGCAGTGAACCACATCTTGAAAAGTGGTGTACACATGCAAAATATCTCGGCAAGGGACTTTATGGATAAAGTCAATGTGCAAGACAGTATTTTAGATTCTCACCTGATTAATCTCATGGCGTGTCAGCGTGGTACTAATGAGTACTGGTACCGTCGTCATGGTGATTTAAAATGTATGCTGAGGAACTTAGGAACTCCCACATGGTTCCTCACTCTCAGCTGTGCCGAGTATGGCTGGGAAGACTTACTTGAATTTCTACGAGAGGCAAATGGAAACATTGAAAATATCGAATTCAAGACACCCGGAGAACTGTGCTCTTTGGATCCAGTGAATGTATGCAGGTACTTCAATCATAGATTTGAAGCTATGATGTCTTTCATCATGAACAAGAAAAATCCCCCTCTTGGAGAGTTGTTGGATTTCTTCTGGAGAAAGGAGTACCAAGCAAGAGGTGCTCCTCATATACATATGCTGCTGTGGATCAAAGATGCACCCAAATTTGGAACAGATCCGGATGACTTAGTGATGAGTTTCATAGAACAGTATTCTACATGTGCTGTTCCAAAGGCAAAGGAAGACAAAAGCCTAAGAGAACAAGTTTTACGCTTCCAAAGCCATCGTTGTGGAAAGTACTGTCGTCGTAAATTCAGAAACAAGGACAAGTTCTACACAAAATGTCGTTTCGCCTTTCCACGACCGGTGATTTCTAAAGGAAGAGTGAACAGTTTGATGTCTTCGCTGCGACATAATGTGATGAAGAAATCACCCAAAAATACCTACAATTTGAAAAGGAACGAAGAGTCAAAGTACATCAACGACTACAACCCAGTGATTTTGTCCATGTGGAATGCTAACATGGATATACAGTTTGTGGCTGATAACTGTATGGCTGTGGCTCGGTATGTGACATCTTACATCACCAAAAAAGAAAAGACAGAATTGAAGGATATGTGGGAGGACATTTCCCATGAAAAGAGCCTCAGTAAGAAGTTGTACAGTTTCAGTCTGAAGATGTTGTCGCATCGAGAAATCGGAGCTTACGAATGTTCTGACCGGTTGTCTTCAGCAAGTCTCTATGCCAAATCCAGGAGTATCATTTGGGCGAGTCTTGGTCTTTCTGCAACGCGTAATCGAGTTCTGAAACCTGTACGGGAAATTGAGTATTTGGCGGAAAAGGAGCCAAACAGTACAGATATTTTGAAGACCAACATGTTGGATACATATTATCCAAATAGAAGCAGTCACCTCGAGAATGTTTGTCTGTCTGAGGTTCTACAAAATTACATATTCAAGAGGAACATCAAAGAAGATATTGATAAAGGAGTGTATGCTGTAATTGGAAGTGAGGGATGTCTGGTCAAGCAAAGAAAATGCCAATTGGTAAACCATCGAAAATTGAGTGGCGAATCTCCTGAAAGAAAAGATTTTTTCTATTTAGCACTTTTGCAACTTTTCAAGCCTTGGCGTGCAGAAGAGGAACTGCTTGGAGATTTCGTCTGTTACGAAGATTCTTTCAATGCCGCCAAGGAGACCATAGAATGTCCTGTTTTTCCCAAATATCTAGAAATGTTGAATGCGGAAATCGAGCAGGAAGCAACGATTGCAGCCGAGATTGCTAGAGACAGTTCTCAGGACAGTCAGAGTTCTGTTTCATTGAGTCAGGATCCACTAGGAGGACCAGTCATCGAAAATGAAGCTGCCACTGCCATGATTGAAGTGGAAAGAGCCATGGCACATGCTCAGGAGGATGCGGTTAACTTAGAAGACTTGGAAAGACAACTCAACGTTGAGCAGAGGAAAATATATGACGAAGTTACCAACCAAATAGATCATGGATTAAGTCATGAGAAGAAAGAGTGCTCATGTACGTCGTTGAAGCCTGTCCGACTGTACGTGAGTGGAGAAGCGGGAACTGGAAAAAGTTTCCTCATTAAAGCAATTTCATGTTATTTGCAGAAAAGGACTGAGTCATCGCTGTCTTGTGTTGTCACCGCTCCAACTGGACTGGCAGCACATAACATTAAAGGTATTACTTTGCATCGTCTACTGATGCTGCCAGTGGAGCATGATAACAAATTACAATACCACAAGTTATCTGGAGATGCTTGTTGTGAAGTTTCAAGAGTCTTGAGGAAAATGAAACTTCTTATCATTGACGAAGTAAGCATGGTTTCCAATGTCATGCTTGCCTTTGTGCATTTGAGAATGCAAGAAGTTCTCAAAACAGAGTATGATGTGTTATTTGGTGGCAAACACATCATTGTTTTCGGTGATCTTCTGCAGCTGACACCAGTGAAAGGACAACCTGTGTTCAAAATGCTCACGCATGAAGATACCAGGAAGTGCCTAGGGAGCATTGGCAACATTAATATATGGTTAAACTTCAATTATGCTGAACTGCGTGAAAATATGCGTCAAGCGACGGATGAAGATTATAAGAATATTCTACAAGATGTTAGAATCGGAAAAGTGACCGAGCATGGGAAAGAAGCTTTACATGCACGATTACTGTCAAATTTGTATCCAGAAGAAGACGTTGTGCCAGAGAATATTTTTCAGAAAATTACTGAGAAGAAATCTGGAATATGTTTGATGCCAACTCTTGCAGAATGTGCCATGTTCAACAACCAAATTTTGAATTTAGAAAACCAAGAGATTGTGAAACTGGAAGCTATTGACAGAATAGAGCATATGGGAGCAACAATTATTTAGTCTGAGAATTCGAAATCAAAATTGGATTCATTAGAGAAGACTATATCTAAAACTGCTGGTTTTGAAAAGACTCTGAATGTGTGCTTAAATTGCCGTATAATTTTAAGAAGAAATTTACATGTTGAAAGAGGTCTGGTAAATGGATCAATGGGTAATGTTGTTGATTTTGAGAAATACAGAAATAGAGATGGAATTGAATTTTTAAAAATTACATTTGATGGCATTGAGGAAGTACAGCTAATTGGTCGTTGCTCTGCTAGTTTTTGCTTGTAAAAGACTTATATGTTCGCCGTAAGCAGTTTCCTGTTTGCTTGGCATATGCGGTGACAATCCATAAATCGCAAGGTTTAAGTGTAGACAGTGCATTGGTGAATATTGGCAGTTCTGTGTTCAAGGAGGGTATGGCATATGTGGCATTGTCACGAGTCAGAACTTTATCGGTATTGTACTTGATTGATTGTGATGTCACAAACATTTGTGCGGAACTAGATTGTGTTAAGGAATACAATAGGTTAAGAAGAGAGTATGCGCCACATTTGCCTCAATATCCTTTGTTTGAGAAACGTGTGGTAGGCCGGAAACGAAGAAATGTGACCAATAGTAGGGAGGTTGTAGCAAAAAGACGAAAAGTCGATGAACCCGAAATTATAAGCAGAAAAAAAATGGATTCTGTTGAAGATGTTGTTGGTTTTCAATTTGAAAATAGTTCTGGTGTCAACTGCTATGCTAATGTTGTGGTTAATGTTGTCTTTTCTCTAGAAACTTTAAAAGAAGAGATTGTGGTCAATTCGGATCAAAGATTTTGCAGTTTTTTTAATTCTGTGTTAGAGAAATGTAGCACTGATAGAACAAAAATAGAAAGTGTGTCTGAAATTCGAAATCTGTTAGACAAATGTTCAGGTCAAACGCAATTCTCTCAAAATATTCAGCAAGATTGCCAGGAGTTTTTAATGTATATGCTTGATGTATTGCAAGATGAAGGTGTAGATGTAGATCACCTGTTTGGCCTTTCTTATCAATGGCAGCATGTCTGCGAGAACTGTAGGGTATCAAGTACTACTAGTGTAGACACAGAAAAATGTATATATTTAACTTTGCCAGACAGTAAATCAGTGTCCTTTAATTAGCTAGTAAAAGCAGCCGATCACAACATGGAGTGTAGCCAATGTAAGTCTGAAATGTTGCCCACATTATTTATACGAACATATGGCCAGTATGTCATTTTAATGTTCCAACGATGTAGGCCTGATGGAACAAAATTGACAACGTTAATTAAAAATTTTGTGGCTTTGCAGTTGTCAATATCAGGAAGGACTTTTGTAACTGCAGCAATTATATATCATGACGGTCCTTCAACAACATCAGGACATTACACAGCTTATTTGAAGTCTAGAAACGGCTGGTCATTCTGCAATGATTCTGTTTTATTTTTTAAAAAAATTTGCCTTTTGACCTTAAAAATTCTTACCTGGTGTTTTTACAACCAAAATTTTAGGGAAAGAATCTCGGGATTTGCTCTGAGGAATTTCAAGAGGTTCTAATGGCTCCTACACTATTTGGTCTTGAGGATAAGTGTAGTACAGAGTCAAAAGTTATTTTTGAGTTTTAAGTAGTTCCTGAAAAAAAAGAACGTTTTCTTACAGAAAGTGGTGGGCACGGATTAGTTAAAGGACAACAGAGTATTTCCCAAAGCAAATGGTGTTCTTACCATAACACTTGACGTCATGGAAAAATAACTGCACTTTGAATGAGTTCAGAAAAACTGTTTCTTTTAATAAGCTAATTCAAGCAGCCAATCAAAACATGGAGTAGAGGTAATGTAAGTCTGCAATGCTGTCGACATATTTTGAACAAACTTTTGGTTATAATGTCATTTAAAAATATGAAAATAAGTTTTCAACTTTAATTACAAATGTTGTGGCTACACAGTCGTTGATTTTAGGAAGAACATTTCTAACTGAAGCTATTATATGACATGATGGTCCTTTGACAACATCCACTTATTAAACATCTTATTCAAAATGTAAAAAAAGCTGATGTTCCGGAAATAATTCACATTTCACTATGAAACAATGTTGCCTTTTTATTTAAAAATATTCTTACTTTCTGTTTTCAGAAGAAAGAATTTAGGGTAGGTAACTGGCCTATAATGATTCTAGGAGTTGATATAATTTTATGTACTGTAAAAGTGATGTAGAGAATTAAATAATTGTAGTAGTCATAGAGGTAGTGTAAGTCTGCTTCATAGTAAGCAGTATCAGTGTCATAGGAAATGTGGAACATGAGTGAGCAAGAAGGGTGAGATATTACTAGTACAGGATTGTGAAAGTGATCTTGAACGTTTTCTTTCTGAAAGTTGCGGAAAAAGAAAATGACGGGATTTGCTTAGAAGAATTCCAAGAGTTATAAATGGCTCTTACACGATTTGGCCTTGAGGAGAAGTGCGGTAGAGAGCGAGAAGTCATTTATTGTATGTAACATATTTGTCAAAACGATTGAGCTTTTCTTTCAGAAAGTGGCGGGCTGAAAATAATAACAGCACAACAGAGTATAAGCTGTTCATAGGACATCCTTCGACGTCATGGAAAGTAAGTTACTTTTGAGGAGTCCTGATTTCTGATTGGTTATGTTATATGTTTTTTTTTAAACACAATCATTTTGATTGTGTTTTTTTTTCCCCGCTGTTATATGATGAATACCTTCAAGTCACTGTTTTTAGTGAAATTTGATATATTCTGAGAAAAGCAAAAATAAACCATTTAACATGTATAATTAATTCTGTACTTTTTGTATTTATGATATACATTTAGAACTGTGTAGGAGGCATGGAGAAACTGAGGCTTCTGTAAGTGTCAAGGGAGGTGAGTAATGTACATTGCTCTGTTGCATACAGTCCTCACCTTCTGCGTACTCTTGGATATGCTAGACTACATCTGTACAATGAGATACCTAAGCTGAGGAAATACAGGTGATGTGATTGTTAAATGAGCAAAAATATTTGCACGTTTTTCAATTATATCACCTGTGTTTTCTAACATTACGAATCACATTGTGCAGATGAGGTCTAGGCCTGTCCACGGACACAGAAGAGGTCTGACCTTTGTTCAAGAGTGCAGTGGACATGACTCACTTCGTTGGTAGGCCTACACATGTATTATCTCCTCTGTACTCTTCAACAAGCCTAAATTTAATCTGTAACTCTGAGTAGGCCTCACCTCAAACAAATCTCTGGATAGGCCACACCTTATCGGCATGCTGAAACAATCATTTAAAATTTTAGGGACAGTTTTATGATGGCCGTGCGCCTCTTTTGCGCCGCCGTTGCGTCACTTTTGTGACACAGCAGCAGTGCAAAAGATGCACCATGTTGCAAGATAGGCCTCACTTCATCTGCTACAAGATACCGTCAGTTTAAAATGTATATATTTAGGACTGTGTAGGGGGCATGGAGAAGCAGAGGCTTCTGTAAGTGTCAATGTTGTTGCATACAGTGCTCACATTCTGCGTAGTCTTTCATATGCTAGACTACATCTACACAATGAGATACCTAACCAAAGGAAACACAGGTGATGTGATTGTGGAATGAGCAAAACAAATTGAACGTTTTTCAATTACATTACCTGTGTTTCCTAACATTATGAATCACATTGTGTAGATGCCTCACTCAGTCTGTATCTGACACTCTTTCCTTCACTTCCTCTGTCTCCTCTCTCCCTCACTCTCTTTTCCTTATTCACCCTTTCCTTATATAGTTTACCTTACTCACTTTCTTTCAGTAGCTTACACAACTTCAATTTAGTTTTCTCTTCTATCCTTCTTTTCTGTCACTGAAAGTATCTTCTTTTTTTTTCTCTTAGTAATTTACTCTATTTCAATTTCTTTTTGTCTCTGACTGTCTATCACCGTTTCTTTCTCTTTTTTTCTGCATGTTTATCTCTAACTTTATTTCTTTGTAAAATTGGATGATTGTCAATCTTTTCCCTTGTCTTTTCTAATTTTTAAATACATGTTTTAATATTTTTCAAATTTGTGTTCTTTCTTTCACAGATTGAAAGTATAAAAATAACAAGTGACTAAGTTAACGACAATTATAAGGTAAATGTTTTGTACTCTTTTCGTTACATTTCTATCACATTTAACTTCTATTAGTTCCACTGCTTCATTTCTTTAACCCTCATTTTCCTGCCTTTGCTACTTCCCTCATTCCTTTCTCTATTACTTACTTACTCTACTCCTTCCACTCCTTTTCTCAGTCCCTCTGTTCTCATAGTTCCTCACTTCTGTTCACTCACTCCGTCTCTATTACTCTCACTGTCTCTGACTGATCACTCTTTCACTACTTGTTCATTATGCTTTCTCCCAGTAGTTCAAGCACACTAAGGGGCATATTATCAACACAGGCGATAAAATTATCGCTGCTTTTATCGGCAGAAAACTGCCGCAAAAGCGGCTTTACCGGCAGTTTTCTGCCGCAAAAGCGGCTTTAGCGGCAGTTTTCTGCCGATAAAAGCAGCGATAATTTTATCGCCTGTGTTGATAATATGCCCCTATGTTATTTACATTTCTTTGCTGTTTCAATCATTCCTTTTCTGTCACTTCTTCTTTTCTGCTTTCTGTTTTTTCTCTCTGTTATTCCACATGTTTTAACCATAGTCACTATCATACATCTTGTTTTATTCCTATTTACTTTTGCTCACTGTTTTCTTAACACTTTCCCTCAGGATTGTTATTTTAGTCCGGTTCTATCCCTACCTCTTATTCCACATCCTTTACTAATTTTCTTCTTATTTTGAACATTCACTCACATTCTCAAAGAAACTCTTGTTTATTATTCTTCTACTCTTTTTTTTTCTTTCACTTCCTTATCTATTTTGTTTTTCACAATTATACCCTCTTCCATCTTTTCTTCGGTAAATAGATCTATTAACCGCATGCGTGCGGGCGGAATTCCGCTCGTACGCTGAGATTTTCAAAAGCGCATGTTACGTGACGAGCTGGGCTCGTCATGAGCGTGCGAGGAGGCTACCTCATGACGAGCCCAGCTCATCATCAGCGTGGAAGGGGTTAAACAGCATCTCTGCGTTACTCCCTCTAGCTGTCTTTCTTTTAACATTACTCTCTGTTTCCTTCCCTTATACTTACTCTTCTTTTTTTTTTTTTTTAATTTCTGGTTCGCTTCCGGTTTGCGTACCGGCGCGCGAACCGGAAAGCGAATCAAAAGAAATAGAGGTTGCCAGAGTGCTAAACATTCTAGCAATTTTTTATAAAGGGGAGGTAGTTCTGAAAAGAACTTTTTTTTTATTATTTTTGTTGTTTTATATTTTTTTAATTATTTTTCTGAACATTGTTTTACTTTTTTGTATTTTTTGAACGATTTTAATTTTTTTTTTGTTTTTTTTGAGGGGGAACAACGAAAAACAGGCATTAGAAAGGGCTCAACAGGAGCAAAACATTTTTTATTTTTTGGGGCGTTTTGAGCACTTGTGGTTTTCAAATGCTCTATTTAGCAAATTGATACTCATATTTGCACATGAGAGTAGGTCACCACAATAAAGGCACACTATCTTCATGTGCACAAAATTCTGTTGGATGTTTGGGACCGTTTCCCTCGCTTCTGGTCCCGACAGAGTTACCTGTGCCGATGTACTGGCCACAGGAGTTGGTGGGTTGTCTTGGAGGTGACGCATCTCTGCAACGCTGTAATTCAGTGGATGCCACCTCTGCATATGACGGTGCATAGTATAGTTACCATAACTATACTTTTTGTCTGTACCTCTAGATAAAACATCTTTACAAATGAGGCATGTCACATGTCGGGCATTCACTTTTATTTGGCCTCGAGGAAAAGAATAAAATTACCAAATAAAACTGTCTTTGTGGTGGGATTTCCGGGGCTCTTCACGTAAAAACTGCCTCCTCTCTACTTCCTCTTCCTTTTCTTCTTCCTCTTCCTCCTCTGGGTTGGGAAGGAACTGTGGAGGTGGTCCTTCCTTCCTAGGTGGTTGTGGTGGTGGTGGGGGTCCACCAGCTGCAGCCACTACTGATGCCATTATTTTAATAGGCAAAAACAGGTCTTCCTCTCACAAAGATGAAAGTCAGAGTGAGGAAAGAAGGTGGGGGCTTTCATCATTTGGGAAAAATAAATGTTCTAAACCAATGAAAAGTGTTATTTTTAGGTCACATGACCTAGCCTTACATCATTAGGAAACCAAAAGTGAAATGAACCAATAGAAAGTTTTATTAACAAGTCACATGACCTGTTACGCTTACGTTACGCGCTCCGCGCCGCGCCCCGGATCACTTCCGGGGCGCTGCGCTTCGCGCCTCAGTTCGCGCTCCGGAGCACTTCCGGGTGCGCTAACGCGGCGCGTCATAAGACGCATTACGCGAGAACGCCATACGTCACGCTTACGCGACGCATCACGATGTTGTTTTCTAACGCGGCAGTTGCACAAACGGAACGTTTACCGGTTCGCGGACCGGGTCGCTGCACCAAATTAAGCTAACCGGAAGCTACCCGGTGCACGGACCGGTAGCGAAACAAAAAATGTTTTTTTACAAAAATATATACATACAAAAATTATATTAAAAACATATAAAATATATTTTTCGATTTAAAGAAGAATACATTTTAAAGCTTTTCATATTTGCTATTAAAAAACCATTGAAATTCACTGAAAAAACCATAGGTTATAGACCATATGTAGTTAGGAATTAGCATTTACAAAACCTTGAAAATTCACTTAAAAAACCATAGGTTATAGACCATATATAGTTAGGAATTAGCATTTACAAAACCTTATTTTACTCACACAAAACCATTGAAATTCGCATATATAGTTAGTTGTACTAACTATATATCGCGCACCCGCAATCCACTGCTGATCATGTCACATATTACATCATACATGACATGGTCAGTGACATCACTGATGACATCACTGATGACATCTCAAATGACATCACTGATGACATCACTGATGACATCTCAAATGACATCACTGATGACATCACTGATGACAACATCCAGTGACTGTGTATTTCTGTAAAGTTAAAATATGTCTTACATATTGAAGAATGAGTGGATGTATAAGTGTCTGGATGAAGGATTTAGTAGGTGCATGACTGACTGTATTAGTGAGTGATTAAATGTGTCTCACTGAGTGCATGGGTTTGTGACTAAAGTGTCTTAATTTGTGCATCATTATGTCTGTTGTTCTATAAAATGCTGCATGTGTTGATCAGTAGCTATATGAGTAACTATATGGGTTATTGATTGGTTGCCCAAGTATTTGTATGGGAGACTGAGTGTGTGTGTGGGTGGCTCGGAGGTGTATGACTCTGTGCATAGATGTGTGAGCAGTTGATTCACTAGATGTATGGGTTCAAAAGTGCATGTGGAAACAGCTGTATGGGTGGTTGACTGTGTGCATGAGTGTATTGGTGAGTGAATGGATATCTCAGTGCTACATGTCAAAGTAAATACATATGTAAAACACAGTACATGTGAGAGTTGACATATATAAATAACTGTGCATAAGAGCTAGTGAATGTGTGAGTTGCTGTATGGATCATTGTGAACTTGTATCAGGGATTGTATAAGAGAGTAAATATGTGTTAGTATATGTTTGAATAAGTAAGGTGTGTATAACTGTATAGTTGAGAAAATGGAGGTGTGATTGATTCTTTGCATGACTGAATAGGTGTGTGAGTAACTCCATGGATGAGTGACAGTCTGTGAGTGTCTGTTTACACTGAGTGTATCTAAGGTTATATTAGAGTCTGAAGAGGTTCATCATATTATCACATGAATAATGTCATCAGTGATGTGCTCAGTAATGTCATCAGTGATGTCATTTGAGATGTCATCAGTGATGTCATCAGTGATGTTATTTGAGATGTCATCAGTGATGTCATCAGTGATGTCACTGACCATGTCATGAATGATGTAATATGTGACATGATCAGCAGTGGATTGCGGGTGCGCGATATATAGTTAGTACAACTAACTATATATGCGAATTTCAATGGTTTTGTGTGAGTAAAATAAGGTTTTGTAAATGCTAATTCCTAACTATATATGGTCTATAACCTATGGTTTTTTAAGTGAATATATATATATATATATATATATACATATATATTGCAGTTTTCATCACACAGGAAAGATGAATCGTGGAACCAAAAAAGGTTCTTTGTGCCAAAAGTTTATTTAGACACCCTGCATCGATGCCGCCATGACGCGTTTCAGCCCCACCTGAGCCTTGATCACATGACGCATTGCGCGTAGGGAAAGACACTTTTAAAGTGCAAGTGCAATGGAAATACAATTCAGCTGTGCTGTGCAATGATAAACACTATAGACAGACTTTAAATGTACATAAATAAAGGCATTAATGCCAGAATTCATCAAATTTCCAAGTGTGACATAGATTTAGCAATAAATAACTGCATAAATGCATAAATAATTGCTACATGGACATAAGTAAAAAAAGTTACAAAATATATAAATATATAAATAGTTAAATAATAATGTATATACACCATATAACATGTAATATAAAGTGCATCCAACAGGGTGATGTCCATAGGTGCTAATCTCTTAAATAAATAACTGCATAAATGCATAAATAATTGCTACATGGACATAAGTAAAAAACCCGTTAAAAAATATATAAATATATAAATAGTTAAATAATCATATATATATATACAACATATAACATGTAATATAAAGTGCAATCAACAGGGTGATGTCCATAGGTGCTAATCTCTTAAATATCTGTATACTATGTTAAGAGTTGCCCAAATGGTAGCTACAGAATGAAAAGCTTTCAATTAACATAACCCCAGGTATTCTCAACAATACCTAGTCACATGTTAAACATAATCAATACAAATGTCGCAAAGCAATGTCTGTCTAAAGAATTGGAATTTGAGTAGGTTAACAAAATCCCAAGAGAATGTATATAATAAAGCCCATGTGGGCATGCACAGTAATCAATTAGCTGACTTTCCAAGAGAGCCAAACCCACCCAAAAACAACTCTTAACCAACGGAAAAGAGATAATGGTGGTATGTGAAGACAAAATATATATGTGTGGTGAATTAAACCAAGTGCCACATTAATCATAATAAATAGATGATGATAAAAATACATAGCGCATAGTTATTTAACAATCCTTGTTTAGTCAGTGGTAGTTTAAATGCACAATCAATCAGTAATAATACTGCAAGGATATCAAAAGCTTTACAGAAAATAGCATAAAAGTGGATATCATCATTTAAAGACAAGTGTGCAGATCCTCAGTCGTATTTAAACCGATGGGGACTTTGTATTGAGTTCCAGTATATATCTGGTTTCCAACAGGCGAAGGGCACTATATATATATGTAAAATGAATGTATGTCTGTCTGTCTGTCTGTTTTTCCTTTATGCATTACTACACCATTCATCCGATCGCCATGAAACTTTGGGAAGTTGTTGAGTACACTCCCGCGAAGGTTTCTGGCATAAACATTTTTTAAATATCGGCCCCCCAGGGTCCTCATAATCTTTCAAATACTGATGTACGCACCAGACGGAAAAACAACAAATCGTGTATCCACAAGCACTCGAATAAATAAATAGAATTAAAACACCATTCATCCGATCGCCATGAAACTTTGGGAAGTTGTTGAGTAGACTCCCGCGAAGGTTTCTGGAACAAAAATCTTTAAATATCGGCCCCCACAGGACCCTCATAATCTTTCCAATACTGATGTACGCACAAGACGGAAAAACAAAAAATTGTGTATCCACAAGCACTCGAATAAATAAATAGAATTAAAACAGCATTCATCCGATCGCCAGGAAACTTTGGGAAGTTGTTGAGTACACTCCCACAAAGGTTTCTGGCATAAGTTCTTTTAAATATCAGCCCCCCAGGGCCCTCATAATCTTTCGAATACTGATGTACGCACTAAACGGAAAAACAAAAAATCGTGTATCCAAAAGCACTCGAATGAATAAATATAATTAAAACAACACTTTGAAATGTTTTCCATATTAAAATGAATACTTTCAATAAAAATGACACAATGTAAATTGAATGTTATCATAACGAGTTTCCTTGAATTTCATTTCTTCGGAGATCACAGCAACGCGCGACGGGTAAGCTAGTATATGTATATATATATATATATGTTGTCCAAACAATTCAAAATCAGCGCGCTCTCAGGAAAAAAGAGGAGTATGCCGGTCTGATATAAAGTGCTGTTTAATCACAACGCGTTTCACCAAACAAATGGCTTGATCACGTGATTGTATGCTAGCAGTTCATAAGTTAAATAACATCCACAGTACAATGAACATAAACATAGGACTACGGCAGGGGTAATAGACATAGCTGAAAGATCAGGCATTACATGATACAGGTGCGCGCAAAGGAATGTGAAACAATGTAAGCATTGCTTAAATAATGAATGTAACAGCTAAATACTCGCCGTTATATACTATAAACAAAAACTTCCCACTTGGTGTTGCTGGAATGTAAATTATATATCATGGGTGGCTGATGAGATGTGTGCTCTCATCGTGTACGAGAGGTCTCGAGACTCCGCCCTTCGTGAACACGAATACCACGCCCAATGCGTGACATGAAAAAATGTACATTGTCACCTCGTAAAATGACGAATGCTGCGCATATCCTGAAAACTGTGTGCCCCTTTCACAATTTAGTCTTTAAATGATGGGCAAGTGCCCGAATCCAATGATGATACCCTGGCTACAAGATATCACACCAGTTACCCTCTTGTGCCGCTCTCACGTCTAGCAAGCAAACCAGTGCCCCCGTGAACAGGAAACAGGAGAAGGGGAGAAGTCCCGTGAACGTGAAATATAAGTGAGAAAGGGCCCCTTCTCGTATATATATATAGATATATGTCATCAGTGATGTCATTTGAGATGTCATCAGTGATGTCATCAGTGATGTCACTGACCATGTCATGAATGATGTAATATGTGACATGATCAGCAGTGGATTGCGGGTGCGCAACTAACTATATATGCGAATTTCAATGGTTTTGTGTGAGTAAAATAAGGTTTTGTAAATGCTAATTCCTAACTATATATGGTCTATAACCTATGGTTTTTTAAGTGAATTTTCAAGGTTTTGTAAATGCTAATTCCTAACTATATATGGTCTATAACCTATGGTTTTTTCAGTGAATTTCAATGGTTTTTTAATAGCAAATATGAAAAGCTTTAAAATGTATTCTTCTTTAAATCGAAAAATATATTTTATATGTTTTTAATATAATTATTTTATGTATATATATATTTTTTTTTTTAATTTTTGTTTTGCTACCGGTCCGCGCACCGGGTAGCTTCCCGTTAGCTTAATTTGGTGCCGGGACCCGGTCCGCGAACCGGTAAACGTTCCGTTTGCGCAACTGCCACGTTAGAAAACAACATCGTGACGCGTCGCGTAAGCGCGACGTATGGCGTTCTCGCGTAATGCGTCTTATGACGCGCCGCGTTAGCGCACCCGGAAGTGCTCCGGAGCGCGAACCGAGGCGCGAAGCGCAGCGCCCCGGAAGCGATCCGGGGCGCGGCGCGGAGCGCGTAACGTAAGCGTAGCAGGTCATGTGACTTGTTCATAAAACTTTCTATTGCTTCATTTCACTTTTGGTTTCCTAATGATGTAAGGCTAGGTCATGTGACCTAAAAATAACACTTTTCATTGGTTTAGAACATTTTTTTTCCCAAATGATGAAAGCCCCCACCTTCTTTCCTCACTTTGACTTTCATCTTTGTGAGAGGAAGACCTGTTTTTGCTTATTAAAATAATGGCATCTGTAGTAGCTGCAGCTGGTGGACCCCCACCACCACCACAACCACCTAGGCAGGAAGGACCACCTCCACAGTTCCTTCCCAACCCAGAGGAGGAAGAGGAAGAAGAAGAGGAAGAGGAAGTAGAGAGGAGGCAGTTCTTACGTGAAGAGCCCCAGAAATCCCACCACAAAGACAGTTTCATTTGGCAGTTTTATTCTTTTCCTCGAGGCCAAAAAAAAGTGAATGCCCGACATGTGACATGCCTCATTTGTAAAGATGTTTTATCTAGAGGTACAGACAAAAAGTATAGTTATGGTAACTATACTATGCACCGTCATATGCAGAGGTGGCATCCACTGAATTACAGCGTTGCAGAGATGCGTCACCTCCAAGACAACCCACCAACTCCTGTGGCCAGTACATCGGCACAGGTAACTCTGTCGGGACCAGAGGCGAGGGAAACGGTCCCAAACATCCAACAGAATTTTGTGCACATGAAGATAGTGTGCCTTTATTGTGGTGACCTACTCTCATGTGCAAATATGAGTATCAATTTGATACACAGAGCATTTGAAAACCACAAGTGCCCAAATGCCCCAAAAAATAAAAAAACATTTTTGCTCCTGTTGAGCCCTTTCTAATGCCTGTTTTTCGTTGTTCCCCCTCAAAAAAACAAACAAAAATTAAAATCGTTCAAAAAATACAAAAAAAGTAAACAAATGTTCAGAAAAATAATAAAAAAATTATAAAACAACAAAAATAATTTAAAAAAACGTTCTTTTCAGAACTACCTCCCCTTTATAAAAAAATTGCTAGAATGTTTAGCACTCTGGCAACCTCTATTTCTTTTGATTCGCTTCCCGGTTCGCGCGCCGGTACGCGAACCGGAAGCGAACCAGAATTTTTTTTTTTTTTTTAAAAAGCAGAGTAAGTATAAGGGAAGGAAACAGAGAGTAATGTTAAAAGAAAGACAGCTAGAGGGAGTAACACAGAGATACTGTTTAATAGATCTATTTACCGAAGAAAAGATGGAAGAGGGTATAATTGTGAAAAACAAAATAGATAAGGAAGTGAAAGAAAAAAAAGAGAGTAGAAGAATAATAAACAAGAGTTTCTTAGAGAATGTGAGTGAATGTTCAAAATAAGAAGAAAAATAGTAAAGGATGTGGAATAAGAGGTAGGGATAGAACCGGACTAAAAGAACAATCCTGAGGGAAAGTGTTAAGAAAACAGTGAGCAAAAGTAAATAGGAATAAAACAAGATGTATGATAGTGACTAAGGTTAAAACATGTGGAATAACAGAGAGAAAAAACAGAAAGCAGAAAAGAAGAAGTGACAGAAAAGGAATGATTGAAACAGCAAAGAAATGTAAATAACATAGGGGCATATTATCAACACAGGCGATAAAATTATCGCTGCTTTTATCGGCAGAAAACTGCCGCTAAAGCCGCTTTTGCGGCAGAAAACTGCCGGTAAAGCCGCTTTTGCGGCAGTTTTCTGCCGCCAGCGATAATTTTATCGCCTATGTTGATAATATGCCCCTTAGTGTGCTTGAACTACAGGGAGAAAGCATAATGAACAAGTAGTGAAAGAGTGATCAGTCAGAGACAGTGAGTGTAATAGAGACGGAGTGAGTGAACAGAAGTGAGGAACTATGAGAACAGAGGGACTGAGAAAAGGAGTGGAAGGAGTAGAGTAAGTAAGTAATAGAGAAAGGAATGAGGGAAGTAGCAAAGGCAGGAAAATGAGGGTTAAAGAAATGAAGCAGTGGAACTAATAGAAGTTAAATGTGATAGAAATGTAACGAAAAGAGTACAAAACATTTACCTTATAATTGTCGTTAACTTAGTCACTTGTTATTTTTATACTTTCAATCTGTGAAAGAAAGAACAAAAATTTGAAAAATATTAAAACATGTATTTAAAAATTAGAAAAGACAAGGGAAAAGATTGACAATCATCCAATTTTACAAAGAAATAAAGTTAGAGATAAACATGCAGAAAAAAAAGAGAAAGAAACGGTGATAGACAGTCAGAGACAAAAAGAAATTGAAATAGAGTAAATTACTAAGAGAAAAAAAAGAAGATACTTTCAGTGACAGAAAAGAAGGATAGAAGAGAAAACTAAATTGAAGTTGTGTAAGCTACTAAAAGAAAGTGAGTAAGGTAAACTATATAAGGAAAGGGTGAATAAGGAAAAGAGAGTGAGGGAGAGAGGAGACAGAGGAAGTGAAGGAAAGAGTGTCAGATACAGACTGAGTGAGGCATCTACACAATGTGATTCATAATGTTAGGAAACACAGGTAATGTAATTGAAAAACTTTCAATTTTTTTTGCTCATTCCACAATCACATCACCTGTGTTTCCTTTGGTTAGGTATCTCATTGTGCAGATGTAGTCTAGCATATGAAAGACTACGCAGAAGGTGAGCACTGTATGCAACAACATTGACACTTACAGAAGCCTCTGCTTCTCCATGCCCCCTACACAGTCCTAAATATATACATTTTAAACTGACGGTATCTTGTAGCAGATGAAGTGAGGCCTATCTTGCAACATGGTGCATCTTTTGCACTGCTGCTGTGTCACAATAGTGACGCAACGGCGGCGCAAAAGAGGCGCACGGCCATCATAAAACTGTCCCTAACATTTTAAATGATTGTTTCAGGATGCCGATAAGGTGTGGCCTATCCAGAGATTTGTTTGAGGTGAGGCCTACTCAGAGTTACAGATTAAATTTAGGCTTGTTGAAGAGTACAGAGGAGATAATACATGTGTAGGCCTACCAACGAAGTGAGTCATGTCCACTGCACTCTTGAACAAAGGTCAGACCTCTTCTGTGTCCGTGGACAGGCCTAGACCTCATCTGCACAATGTGATTCGTAATGTTAGGAAACACAGGTGATATAATTGAAAAACGTGCAAATATTTTTGCTCATTTAACAATCACATCACCTGTATTTCCTCAGCTTAGGTATCTCATTGTTCAGATGGAGTCTAGCATATCAAAGAGTATGCAGAAGTTGAGCACTGTATGCAACAATTTTGACATTTACAGAAGATTCAGCTTCTCCATGCCCCCTACACAGTCCTAAATGTTTACAGTTTAAACTGACGGTATCTTGTTGGAGATGAAGTGAGGCCTGTCTTGCAACATGGTGCATCTTTTGCATCACTGCTGCATCACAAAAGTGACGCAACAGCGGCACAAAAGAGGCGCACAGCCATCATAAATCTGCCCCTAACATTTTAAATGATTGATTCAGGATGACGATAAGGTGTGGCCTATCCAGAGGTTTGTTTGAGGTGAGGCCTACTCAGTGTTGCAGATGAAATTTAGGCTTGTTGAAGAGTACAGAGGAGATAATACATGTGCAGGCCTACCAATGAAGTGAGTCATGTCCACTGCACTCTTGAACAAAGGCCAGACCTCCTCTATCTCCCTGGACAGGCCTAAACCTCATCTGCACAATGTGATTCGTAATGTTAGGAAACACAGGTGATGTAATTGAAAAACGTGCAAATATTTATGCTCAATTCACAATCACATCACCTGTGTTTCCTCAGCTTAGTTATCTCATTGAGCAGATTTAGTCTAGCATATCCAAGAGTACGCAGAGGATGAGGACTGTATGCAACAGAGCAATGTACATTACTCACCTCCTTTGACACTTACAGAAGCCTCAGTTTAATATTTCTCAGTTCAATATCTATTTAAAGAAGCAGACACCAATATGACCTTCTCATAAATGTGAAAAGCGTTTTTAAAAAAAAAAAACGATTTTCTGGTCATAATTTGAAAACACAACACATGTCCTATGTAGAAGCACACCCTATCAGTACTTAAATTAGCCAAGCACACATGGGGGTGTATTTACAAGGACCTTGCACCACGGGGAAATAACTTAAATTAAAATGGGGAAAATAACATCAAAGGGACTCAAAGGCCTTTTAAATATGCCCCAAGCAGCCTATGAAACTCTAGCAGTACATATCAAGAAACTTAAATGACTTCAATAAACATTTTTAAACACATCAAGTAAAGCAGTTATTCAACTACATTCAAGGGGAAGTGACTTAAAATGGGTGTGTATCACTTACAACGCAACTTTTACGTCGTAATGCTGTTACAACGCAGCTATTACAACGCAGGATCCATTACAACGCATGACATTACAACGCATGGCATTACATCGCAGATGCTATTACAACGCATACCATTACATCGTAAGTATTGGTAAGTATATAATTTATTTTAATTTTATTTAATATTATATAAATGATTTAATTAATATTAATTATAAATAAAAATAAATAAAAATATTTATTTATGTTTTTAAATATTATAAATTAAATTTATTAATGTAAGTAATTTTTTTAATAAATATGAGTATAGGAGTATATGTATTGGTGTACTGAGGTTTTTAGGTTTCAGCTTTGGGTTTTGGGGTACAGGGGTGTTTTTAGGTTTCAGGGTAGGGTTTGGGTTTTGGGGTACAGGGGTGTTTTTAGGTTTCAGGGCAGGGTTTGGGTTTTGGGGTACAGGGGTGTTTTTAGGTTTCAGGGCAGGGTTTGGGTTTTGGGGTACAGGGGTGTTTTTAGGTTTCAGGGCAGGGTTTGGGTTTTGGGATACAGGGGTGTTTTTAGGTTTCAGGGCAGGGTTTGGGTTTTGGGGTACAGGGGTGTTTTTAGGTTTCAGGGCAGGGTTTGGGTTTTGGGGTACAGGGGTGTTTTTAGGTTTCAGGGCAGGGTTTGGGTTTTGGGGTACAGGGGTGTTTTTAGGTTTCAGGGCAGGGTTTGGGTTTTGGGGTACAGGGGTGTTTTTAAGTTAAATAAAATTAATTATATTATATTAATTACATTTCTTAATTTAAATAATTAAATTAAATACATTACTTTAAATAATTTATTTTAATTACAATCAAAAAAATATTTAAAATAAATTAATTTAATTATATTAATTAAATAAAATTAATTACAAATTTTATTAAAATTAATTTAAATAAATAGATTTAAAATTATTAAATAAAAATAAATACTATTTTAAAAAATATTTTAATTAAAATAATTTAATTAAATTAAAATAATTAAATTTTTTTTAAAAGGTATACTTACCTATACTTACGATGTAATGCCATGCGTTGTAATAGCATCTGCGATGTAATGCCATGCGTTGTAATGCCATGCGTTGTAATGGATCCTGCGTTGTAAAAATTGCGATGTAACGGTCTGCGTTGTAAAATAACGCGTTGTAACATCATAGATCCCTTAAAATGCCCTAACACACATGAAAGCGTATTTTGAAGGCCCTTGCACCATTTTTCCATCACTTTTAACATGGCTATGTAACTCAAAGAAACAAAATCTAAATTTGCCAAGCACACATGGGGGCGTATTTACAAGGACCTTGCACCACGGGGAAATGACTTAAATTAAAATGGGGAAAATAACATTAAAGGGACTCAAAGGCCTTGTAAATATGCCCCAAGCAGCCTATGAAACTTTAGCAGTACATATCAAGAAACTTAAATGACTTCAATAAACGTTTTTAAACACATCAAGTAAAGCAGTTATTCAACTACATTCAAGGGGAAGTGACTTAAAATGCCCTAACACACATGAAAGCGTATTTTGAAGGCCCTTGCACCATTTTTCCATCACTTTTAACATGGCTATGTAACTCAAAGAAACAAAATCTAAATTTGCCAAGCACACATGGGGGCGTATTTACAAGGAACTTGCACCACGGGGAAATGACTTAAATTAAAATGGGGAAAATAACATCAAAGGGACTCAAAGGCCTTGTAAATATGCCCCAAGCAGCCTATGAAACTCTAGCAGTACATATCAAGAAACTTAAATGACTTCAATAAACGTTTTTAAACACATCAAGTAAAGCAGTTATTCAACTACATTCAAGGGGAAGTGACTTAAAATGCCCTAACACACATGAAAGCGTATTATGAAGGCCCTTGCACCATTTTTCCATCACTTTTAACATGGCTATGTAACTCAAAGAAACAAAATCTAAATTTGCCAAGCACACATGGGGGCGTATTTACAATGACCTTGCACCACGGGGAAATGACTTAAATTAAAATGGGGAAAATAACATCAAAGGGACTCAAAGGCCTTGTAAATATGCCCCAAGCAGCCTATGAAACTCTAGCAGTACATATCAAGAAACTTAAATGACTTCAATAAACGTTTTTAAACACATCAAGTAAAGCAGTTATTCAACTACATTCATGGGGAAGTGACTTAAAATGCCCTAACACACATGAAAGCGTATTTTGAAGGCCCTTGCACCATTTTTGCATCACTTTTAACATGGCTATGTAACTCAAAGAAACAAAATCTAAATTTGCCAAGCACACATGGGGGCGTATTTACAAGGACCTTGCACCACGGGGAAATGTCTTAAATTAAAATGGGAAAAATAACATCAAAGGGACTCAAAGGCCTTGTAAATATGCCCCAAGCAACCTATGAAACAAAGCAACATTTTAAATACACAACTTTCTTCATAATTTTCTCCCTAAAGCATACTATTCTCTATCTAAATTAAATGAATCTTTTCTCACCTTAGCAAATACTTTTTGAGTTTCAAAACAGTCTCAGACACACACCAATTTGTCTTCAGCAGAGCAAAAGGTATGCACTCCAGAGGCTGCAACCAACAATGGCACAGAAATGCTGTAATTCATCACACATATCTCTCATGTCACCCAATCAAAACTCTTCCCTCACTTTTTTCAAATCAACACCCTTCCCCCTTCTGCCCTTTCTGCCTTTTTTCCATAGCAACCACCTCCTGAAAGACCTCTCATGTTTGCAAGTTCACACAACAATGTGTCAATTGAACTCTGAACTCTCAGTACACCTGCGCATCCAGTGCAATTTTTCATAAAATGATTTTTTATTGACCATTCAAATTACATCTTTCAAAGAACTCATCCATGCACCCTAACTTTCTGTTTTCAGCAATCAAAATCCACCAATCACTGCTACTGATTAATTACCACAGAAACTCCACAGTTTTTTTCATTACATACTCCTACTGTTCCAACTGCCATTACATTCCCACACTTCATCTGACTGCAGCAGAACCTCCTCTCACCATGTTTTCTGTCTGGATTATTGGACATAGTTACATCCACTGGGCTCAAGGGTATGCTGATAACAGAAATTTACACAACCTCAATTTACAAAATGTGGAAATCAACTGGATTGGCCACAGAGGATTAAGATGTCACCAATTGATACCATTGGTGAAAACCTTTTTGCATTTGCCAAAACCTGACCTGTTAATTGTGCACTGTGGAGGAAATGAGTTGGGCACTTTGACTGGGGTAGGTCTGGAAATGCTTTTAAAAGACACCTTTGACCAATTGATGGCACTTTTTCCTCAAACTGCCTTGGTATATTCAAATATATGCCAAAGACAGAAATGGAGGTGGTCCAACCAATTTTGTCCACAAATTGAGAAATCGAGGAAGCATGTAAATAAGTCTGTTTCAGCTTACATGATAGACCATGGAATGGGCTCCATCTACAACAATAACTTGCGTTACTACATGCAAGATATCTACAGAGCAGATGGAGTTCACTTCTCAGATGAAGGGAACAGAATTTTCATCCTGAATTTAAGACTGTGCATTGGTACCTACTTGTAGGTACCTAAATCAGCAACAGGACCCAAAAGCTCTTTTCAGAGCTACCCTACATCTGATCACTCACAATTATTATTTTACTCTAACTTTTTTCACTAATTTTCACCAAAGTACGCTCCCCGGAGCGCTACCCGGTACGCGCACCGGACGCTAACCGTGAGAAAAATTTGAAAAAAAATGTTTTTTTCTCGCACATATGGGCCTCCTCAGCCACCCTCAGAAAACCTAGGGTGTCAGGATACGTCTACCGTGCCCCCTTCTACCCATTCTCAACATTATTTGCCCTCCATCTTGTATCTCAATTCTACCGAAACACAAAATGGAGGACTCCCGTAATGCTGCCGGTTCGCGTACCGGGGCGCGCACCGGGAAGCGCTCGCTCAAAAAAGGTGGGAAAGTAATATACAGAAAAACCACTGGAGACACTTTCACCAAATATAGATTAGCTCATACTACATACCAATCCCTACCATTTTCACAAATTTGGTTGGAATTCCATTTAGCCATTTAGCCTGTAGACCTCTCTAAATACCCTGAGGTAAATTACTTCACAAAACACATCTGAATTGTTGGAATTGACAACCAATTAAAATGTTACTTTCATTTTCTACTTTTTTTACCTGACATTTGATTGGTTATGTACCTGAATATATATAAAGAAAGAGAGAGAAACACAGCCATTTTGACTACTACTTCCTGAAGTACATTGCAAGAGCATTTTCCCTGACAACTTAAACTTGTTTTTAAAAGGTAAGATGTTATTTTGTAAATTTGAAAGGAGAACTATGTCATGCACTTTAAATTAATTTGGGAAAACATTTTTAGATAGTTATATATAAAAGCAACAAAAAAAAACAACAAAATGAACAATCAATAACCATACAATATTTAAAAAGTCTATCATTCTTTTTTCCTTATAGTACGCTCCCCAGACCGCTTCCCGGTGCGCGTACCGGGCGCTCCCCACGCAAAAAAAATGTTTTGTTTTTTTTTTTCCCCGCGGGGCCCTTTTAAAGCCTCCACATCAAACCTAGGGGGTCAGGGAGGATCTACTATGCCCCCTTATGGTCATTTACCCCTTTGTTTTGGCCTTCTCTTGTCTCTCGATCCTACCGAGAGACAAGATGGCGGCCGCTCCGGACTGTTTAGAATGTTGACAGACACCGGAGAGCCAATCAGCTTCGCTTCGCGAAGTTCCGTTACGCGTCAGGTACGCGTACCGGGGCGCTGCCCGGAGCACGCTTACAGATATATATATTTTTTTGAACGTTAATTTCTCAAGTGAGTCCAATCGCCCTATGGAAAATTGCATGGGAAAAACGCATTTTGGGACCCCCCTTTTTTCTCGGCCCCCCCTTGACGAAACCCCCCCACATTTTCAGGGGCTGCTCAGAAACAAAATGTTCCATTTTCCTGAAAATTTCAGCCAATTCCGTCCTCAGACGCCAAAGTTATTCGACATAGAATTTTCAAAAATCCCATAGAGAAAAAATCCTAACTATATATACCTACTGGCGACCGCCAGTTGGTAATATATATATATATATATATATTACCAACTGGCGGTCGCCAGTAGGTAGTTATAGTTGCAATAATTACAACCTAGTTTCCATTGGAAAAGCATTTTTTGATTTGCTTATTATTTTGGCGTCGTTTAACGAATATTTACAAAATTTACCAAAAAGATGCACTTTTTAGGTCAGCTCCTATCCTTAAAGTTTCAGGGTAATTCGTCAAGCCAATGTTAATTTCCATAGGAAATTTTGCAACGAGCTACAGCGCGAACTGCTGAACGGAATTACCCCAACTTTGGCAGAAAGTTGGAGCGTGGTTCAGAGAGCGACCTTTTTTTTAAATGGTGTAAATATGCTCAGTAGTTTTTGAGAAATTAAAAAAATAAGAGTCAAAAAATCAATTTCCCATAGGAAACTTTGTGCAAGGCTACAGCCAGAAATACTGAACGGAATTACCCCAAATTTGGCACAAAGGTAGTGCGTGGGTCAGAAAGCAACCTTACTGTAAATGGTGCAAATCCGTTCAGTAGTTGCTGAGAAATTTGAAAAATAAAAGTGTCAATATCTGGGCGGTGCCTAAGTCCCGTGCACGAGCTTCACTCTAATTGGCTGGCAACACTCCAAACCAGGAAGTCTTGGCAGCCATCTTGTGGCTCAGTAGAAGCTAGTAGTTAGAAAACAGAGAAACAAAGGTAGCAAAGAATTGAAGGGGGAAGAGTAGAAACACCCTGACCCCCTAGGCCCAGAAGGACCCCAGGGCCCCAAAGTTTTTTTAAATAAAAATTAAAAATCAGCGTAATTCGCGCTGGGGTCATGGGTTCCCGTGTTTTATTTTAATGAGACCCCGGGTGGGTAGGTCCCTGGGGCATTTCTTAAAAAATAATAGCGGGGATCGTTGGAGCTGCGGGTGCCCGCTGGGGTCCCAGTAGACTCGTAGGTTCACTCATGTTGGGAGGGGGGTTGCGTGGCCCCCCTCCTGGAGCTCTCCATCTGCTTATAACTTTGGCGTAGTTTGACGATTCTTTATGAAACTTTCCAAAAAGTTTCTCTTTTTTGATCAGCTCATATCATGTAAGTTTAGGGGTGATTGGTCAAGGGAGTATGAGAAAAAAGAGGGGTGTGAAAACGTGTTTTCTCAATGGATTTTCCATAGCAAACTTTAGACAAGGCTACAGGTCAAACTGCTCAACGGAATTACACCAACTTTGGCAGGTAGAAAGGTCTTGGTTCAGAAAGTGCGGTTTTGTTGAAATGATGTAAATCCGTTCAGTAGTTTTTGAGATAGTAAAGGAAATATATATATATATATATTGGGTCGGTGCCTTACTCCCGAGCAGAAGCTTGCCTCTAATTGGCTGTTAACTCTTCAAAGCAGGAAGTGTTCTCTGATTGGCTGCTAACACTTGAAACCAGGAAGTGTTATCAGCCATCTTGTGCCTTGCATTGAGTGAAAATATAAAAGAAAGGTTCCGGAGGCAATTTAATATAGCGGAGCTCTGTGTAATGATGATTTGGACACAGTGAGGGTTTAAGATTTATTAACAATGAAGGAAAAAAAGGTGAGCGCCAGGCAGCACAACTTCCACTCCAGGACACTAGTAGGAAGATAACCCTTTCATGTTCCCTGTGCCCAACATCACCACTTCGGAGGTATGCCTTTAGAAGCCAGTCCGTCGGCACACAGCTGTCTACCTTTGCCGGCAAGTACGCTGCTGTGCCTGTACCTCCTCTGCAAGCTACTACGTTGCTGTTCCTTTGGGAGCGGACGGCTCGTAGTTCTGCCTCTGTGAGTCGAGCGGACGGGCCGCAGTTGTCCCTCTGTGAGCCTGGGTATGAACTGTTCATAAGTCTTACTATATGAACATTGAAAAGCCATTTTGTGATTCAGTCCGTTAACTGCCACCTGTCCAAGGCATTTCTGAAAGCATACCGGAGCTCTGTCTGTGAGAGATACCCCTTTCACGCTGCCTCTCCCCACATCAGCAGGTAACGCACCCTCTACCCACATCACTAGAATACCGTCAACAACCTTCTTGGGCCCGCAAGTCTCCCTCTACGAACCACTGGGGGGCTCGCAGCTCTTCTGGTGCGACTTCTCGGGTCCGCACTTTTCACGAGCCAGGCTGACGGTTTGCAGGTCTCTGAGAAAAGTTGCAATGGAGGCAACGATGATGCAGGTCAGACACCCAACACTACTTCCCCAGCAGCAGCTGCTTGTCCGCCATCCCCGCTCTCCCCCAACAAAAAAATGTGACAGGAACGTTTTTAAATGTGGAGCTTAACAAATCGGCTGGTGTTGTAGTTTTCCGTGTTCTAACCTCCCACCGACAGCGAGACGCCAGATACGCGGCCGGGCAGAACTAAAGGTCCGGGGATATTCGGACCGTTTGGATTACATATGCGGAGAAATAATCTTAAACTAGAACTATCTCGCGGAATCAAGAGTTACCTAATCAGAGTCAGGTTTTGAATCATAAGGTCTGTTCCTGTTCCGCCCGTGCTCATTCTATACGGCAGATTGATCATGATAACTTACACATGAAGGAGAAGTGAAGATCCCTATTACGAGCTACAGCACATGATACCCTTACCGGGTTGGAATTATCACCGGTTAAGCGGGATTACAACACACGCCAATATTAGAAGAAAGCCCTGAATAGTCAGAGCAATCTGTACTCTGACGAAACACGTGTCGGCTGGCGTGAGATTGCATGAGCAATAAAAAGAAAGAATTGCTCAGACAAGAAGAAGTGGAAAATAATTTCTTGATTTATACTGAATATACAATAGAGTACAATACTTTGTATTTCAATTGATACCGTGTGTGCACTTTTCACGAGCCAGGCTGACGGTTTGCAGGTCTCTGAGAAAAGTTGCAATGGAGGCAACGATGATGCAGGTCAGACACCCAACACTACTTCCCCAGCAGCAGCTGCTTGTCCGCCATCCCCGCTCTCCCCCAACAAACAAATGTGACAGGAACGTTTTTAAATGTGGAGCTTAACAAATCGGCTGGTGTTGTAGTTTTAATTAAAAAAATGCTTGTGAGGTTGGACAAATAAGAATCTTAGTCATGTATGGATTTACATATAAAACATTTTATTAAAACAAAACAACAACAAATAAAACTATGTGTGTTAAATATTTTATTAAAAGAAAACAACAACAAATAAAACTATGTATAGCCATGGCGTATCATCCCTCGACAATTTGTGAATCATAGCCTGCAAGACAAACAGAAAAAAAAGATGGTGCGTTATGCGTTTAGCAAGGGAAAGAGAAAGAGAGGAAGAGTGAGATACAAGGAAGATAGAAAGAGAGAAACAGTGTGAGAGAGAGGAAGAGAGAGAAAGAGTGAGAGAGAGGAAGAGAGAGAGCGAAAGAGAAAGAGAGAGAGAAAGAGTGAGATACAAGGAAGAGAGAAAGAGAGAAACTGTGAGAGAGTAGAGAGAGGGATACAAGGAAGAGAGAAAGAGTGAAACTGTGAGAGAGAAGCGAGAGATAGAGAGAGCGAGAGAGAAAGAGTGAGAGAGGAAGAGAGAAAGAGTGAAAAAGTGTGAGGGAGAGGAAGAGAGAGAGAGAGAGAGGAAGAGTGAGAGAGAGAAAGAGAGAGATACAAGGAAGAGAGAAAGAGGGAAACTGTGAGAGAGAAGAGCAAGAGAGAAAGAGAGGTAGAGAAAGAGTGAGAGAGGAAGAGAGAAAGAGTGAAACAGTGAGAGAAAAGAGAGAGAGAGAGAAAGAGTGAGAAAGAGGAAGGCAGACAGAAAGAAAGAGTAAGACAGAGAAGAAGACAGCGAAAGAGAGTGAGAGAGAGAGAGAAAGAGAGAGATACAAGAGAGGAAGAGAGAAACTGTGAGAGAGAAGAGAGAGAGAGAAAGAGAGAGAGAGACAAAGAGTGAGAGAGAGGAAGAAAGAAAGAAAGAAGGAAAGAAAGAAAGAGTGAGATAACAGGAAGAGAGAAAGAAACAGTAAGAGAGAGGAAAAGAGAGACAAACAGTGTGACAGGGAGAAAGGGAGAGAGAGGAAGTGAGAGAAAAAGAATGAGAGTGTTGTATTTCTATCTAGGACCCTAATTCGATATTCCTAATTTATGCCCTTATATGGTTATAATAAATAATATCCTTATAAAGGCATAAGAATCATATCCATATTTAGTCGTAGCCCATGCAGTCCAAATTAAGCAAGGCTTCTTCCCCAGACTCCTAGAGAGTACAACGCGTTCTTTAAACAAAGCAAACCTCCAGCAACCTGGGTAATCCCCATGCTTCTGTTTTGATTTGTCCTAGAACTCCTGTGAGCACTGAAAGAACGGCCAGTTCTTAGTGACATCTTTATTGACGTCTTATGTCCAACCTTACGTCAAACCCGGCACCTTCCAGGTATAAATATACCAACGATGCCTTAAGCAAACACACAGTGGTTTGGAGCAGAGCGGCAATCTACTTGCCCGAGAGCCCAGCTGATGCGAGAGCCCACGGACGCCGCCCCTCCCTTTTGACGCACTGAGAGAGACGCTGTCTTTTTCTCCAGCCGAGAAAATCCAGCTCCGGTGTTTTCAGCTGCCCCTGCGGGTTGCTGGGATATCGAGTCCTGAGAGAGAGATACCAGACCTCCTGCTTTCTATTACCCAGGTACGGAGCTGACTAAACCCTTAAAGAGAATTATTGATTCAGATTCTTGGCAAAACCAACTTAACTTAAACTGCTACTTACTTACTCCTTCCCAAGTATTAGGCTTAGGTCAGGTACACCGGGGTAGGCATATTTAGAAGCACCAGTTGAGTACGTTAGTCAATGAATTTATGTATGTATATATTTTATCTATTTTAAAGTATCATATGGTTACAGTATTATTTTATAATACTCCTTTTACTGTACGCACTTTACTTTACTATAAGTATTGCAATTGTGGCAATTCATTTCTCTTGCATGAGAAAGAAGACTGCTTAATAACTAACACCTTTTATTGAAAACGCCCATCTCTCTATTTCTCTGCACTCTGGTGAAACTAAGTATGCACAATTGACTGAGTGAAATAGCTGTCTATTGTTTTCACACAACTCTAGAGATACACTCTTATTCTGAGGGAGCAAAGTTGTCATGTTTTATGGTTGTCAGAAGCTAATCCCTTCTTGTCTATCCAGGGAAGTTAAACTCCTCCTTGTTTATTCGAGAAAGTTTCTAGTGACCTCTGAGCTAGCTGGCAAAACTAATTAGGTCTAAGATAGTCAGTAGAGACCTAGATGACCTCAGTCCTACGTCTAAACTGCTGTTTATATTATTCCAAAGCGCAGAGCCTATTAGGTATATAGGAACTACACTACATGGCGCCCAACGTTTGGTAAGGCGATAAATCTAAGGCAAGACGTTAGAGTAACTCAGTCGTGCTTTTTCACCAGACCTTTTTCTCGTAAAAACTCCAATAGACGTCTGGAGTGGGTAAAAGGTTAAAATCCGCCGGAACTTAGTAGGAAGAGATTCCTATGTATAGTTTTTGGTTTAGTCAACGTTGAAGGATACAGTGTTCCAAAATAATGTGCACCTAATCTTTGTTTCCTTGAAACTTGATCTGCCACAAAACTTCTTTCAGTAAAATGAGGGAGAGTGAAGATGAAAGGGAGGCAGCTAGAATAGCAGCTCAACTCCTAGCGGATGACACAAGTCTCCAAGACAACGACCCGAATGCTATAATCATTCCGGTAAATGTAAGAAAAACTATAACTCTTAAACTTATAGAAAATGGACTAACACCAAGAGGTGGTACAGTCATATTCATGGTAGAGGCCCATGAATATCGGCAGACAGAGGTATTCTATTCATGGATAAACTTTCCAGCAGCAAACCCTGTAACACACAAATTCCACTATTACAAAATAGAGGAACCTCCGGATGAATACACTCCTTTCGAGGAGGTTGAAATCCCATTAAATTACCAAGAGCACCTGCTCTGGTTTAAAGGCGCCCTAAAACATCAAAATCACATCACCAGGCTAGGTCCACTAGGTAGACCAGGAGCAATGTGGCCGGTTCTAGCCAGCTACACACCACATCCAGACATTGATAAAATGTCAGACCGGGAACTTTTAGCTCAGCTAAAATTACTGTTTAAAATACATAGACAATTAGTCCAATATGTAATGCGGACTTCAACAGTCCAAACAGCTATTAACATTCCACAGCTGACCCCTCATCAAAACGGGAACAAATTACATTCCGGTTAGCACAAAAAATAACCCAAATTGAGGCAGTATTTCCTAATACTACAGCTCATGAGAAACACAGAATTCTGACTATCTGTCTTCCAATGGGGATCGCACCACATGTGGAGGACTGTGACACTTGGAGCACAGTTTTTGCTTCCATTTACACAAAAACACATGGTGTTCCGTCCATGGCGGTAATACCAGATGTGCTAAGACAGATTGAAAATGAATATGGTCCAGAACCTGCTTTAACTCTGGGTATGAAATTACTGAAAGACTTCAAGCAGGTCTCGGCTATATTAATAGCCAACATAAAAGGAGAAGCAGCATCTGTGGCGATCCGCCAGAAATTTAAAGAAACAGATATAGCAGAACAACCATTTGAACTTACCAGAATCATAGAAAAATCCTATGAAGAACGAGGTAGAGACAGTTTGGGTGGGAAACCAGTTAAACCCCAACTAACTGAAAATCCTGAAAAAACATTTATTAAAAATAATCTAAATACTCCAAAAAAGAGTTGGGATGGTAATAAACAATCCACTCCCAAAGAAAAAAGATTCCAGTCCAGAGGAAGGTCTCCTCAACGAAGAGAAAGATCTCCTGACCGAGGAAACAAGTCTCCCCAGAGGGAGCCCTCTGAGAAAAGATACAACCTTAGAAATAGGGATAATTTGAAAAAACCTGATAGATATCAAGATATTGATACACGTCCCTCTCGATCTTTTCAGACTTCCTCGCAGAAATCGGAAAGAAGAGAACGGTCAGAACACAGGGAAGAGCACGTCAAGTCCAAGGACAAGGAACCTGCTCATCAAAGTAAAAAATTACAATTTCCAAGAAAGAAGATAGCCAGTATTAAAATAATTAAACATGCCGAGGATACTGAGGACACAACTGAAAAACGGAGAGTGGGCCCGGACAATGCTAGACAGCGCAGCAGAAGTGACCATAGCTCGCAAGATCCTAATGAATCTTCTGGAGACAGTGGACACGAATGAATACATTCAAGTGGAAACTGCAGATACCAGAGTTAGCGAACCTCATAAAATATACGAAATAACATTACGTATAGAGGGAGATAAGACTAGGAAAGTAAGGGGTCTCTTTTGGGATAACCTTTCGAAAGGCTATGACATCCTTCCAGCTGAGAAAGACTGGCCACCTGAATTTGTCAGGGAGTGCCCTCATGGCGAAGAAATGATTATGCCTGCCTTCTCAAATCATATTCCAATTCATAGAAAATATACACTTGCAAGAAAATGGGCAGTGGCCCAAGCTCCTGCATTATATAAAAATCATGTTGGATGGGATGAGGATTCTCCTCCTCACAAAATCCAGTTAAAAAGTCAACCCACTGCACAGAGGCAGTACCCAGTTAAACAAGAAGCTAAAAAGCAAGTCAGGGAGATCTTAGATCAACTTGAATACCAGGGGGTGATTGAAACATGCACCTCACAAATGAACAATCCTTTGTTTCCTGTCTCCAAGCCAGACGATTCATATCGTCTAGTTTTGGACTACAGACACTTAAACTCCTGTTGCAAAACATTTGCAGTACAAAATTCACACAGTGTAGCACTAATGAATAACATCGTGTGCAAAAAATACAAAACAACATTAGACATCTCTAATGGATTCTTTTGTCAAAACATTGCACCTGAGAGCAGGTATTTGACCGCGTTCTCAATAATGGGGTCACAAAAAAACTTCTGTCGACTCCCACAGGGATTCAAGAATAGCCCAGGATTATTCTCAGCAAGGGTAACAGAGTTACTACAAATATATGATGATGAGGCAGTATCTTATGTCGATGACATCTATCTCACAGATGATGACCTGGAGACACTTGGGTTTGCAGCTGAGGGTTACAAATTCAACTTTAAAAAGTCACGAATTGCCCATCTAATAGTCCTGTTTTTAGGATATGAATTATCAAGTGAAGGCAAGAGCCTAGCAGACAACTTCTTAGAGAAGTGCGCTGTACTCCAAGCACCAAAAACGCTGAAGAACTTACAATCAATACTAGGTTTCCTGAATTAAGGAAGAACATACATTCTAAATTATGCGGAGAGGTTAAACCTCTCTATGAATTAATACAACCTGATTTCAAATCAGATAAATTGGACTCAGAAACACACAGAAATTTTAAGATCATTGCAAACAGACATGTTAGCTAAAACAAAATTGCAAACACGCGAAAACGTACGCAACCTTGTAATCCGAGTCATCCCAGGAAGATGCGGATTCACGTACCTGACCTCTAATGAGGGAGAAACGGTACCAATAGCTTACAAATCACATTTGTACACTAAAGCTGAAATGAAATTCAGTTCAACTGAAAAAATTCTCATAGCGGTTCAAACTGCTGTAGCAAAAGAAAGAGCCCAAGCCCAAGGCAGAAGGATAACTGTTTTAACAGCAGAATCAGCCATTGAGGCACTAACAAGCCCACGCAATTTGACTGCTGTGGCATTAGATCCAAAATGTATACAATGGGAAAATTCTCTTGCTGGAGAAGACGTGAAATACTATTTTGACCCGAAAATGAAAAAATTAAAAGATCTAGAATATGAAGAAGAATATCCTCTGCCAATCGAAATTCTACTTCTCGAACAGTACACATGTGTAATCTACATGCACAGATTTGCACAACACTACGATGTAGAGGAAAAACCCTACAACGCGGCGTGCGCGATTGTTAAAGGTCGCTGGCGCTTTGGTAAATTCAGACCAATAGTCACCAAAACTGAATCACTCAGAAACTGTTCAGCTCAGCGAGCTGAAATCAGGTCTTTAAAGATGGCGCTGGAAAATGCCGATCGTGAATTCCCAACACTAATAGTGTGCCATTCGCATTACTGCGTCAGGTCTTACAATAATGACTTGCAGAACTGGGTTCAAAACGATTACAAAGATGACACAGGTGCCACAATAAACCATAAGAAGCTTTGGGAACAGGTAGTTCTTTTGCAGAAAGAACTACGAAAGACTCACGTGATACATACACTGAGTCATCAACGTGATGGCGTTCACGTTGCAGGGAATTCATTGGCTGACCCAGCCACAGCGGAAGCAGTTCAGCCGGCTTCCGTAGCCACAAAAAAGCGTTCAGAAAAATACATAGACGGGGAAATCATGCTGGCGGTAAAAGAGTCTTCAAAAGGCGACTATGCAGCATTACCTGTGAACTATCCACTCAATAATACATACATAATTGATGCAAACCCCGTTCCTTTTGCTCAAATCCCTGGAGTGGGGGATAGAGTAATTCCGAACACGAACAGGAGAGTCTTATTAATAGCAGACGCACACATGGGTGAGGGTCAGAGGCACCAAGAGATCAAGGAATCTCTTAAAGAATTACAATCAGCCAGCAACATTACAGATTTGCAATGGGCTGTCCAGACTGCAACAGAGATCGCAGTCGTGAACAGACCGGAGTATTGCCAGGACCTTTTTATTAGAAAGCATCAGGCTATCTATAAGCAGAAATCCAGCAGGAGAAATGCGTCCCCATAATATTTAAGACTAGATTCACTTAAAATGCAGACACCAGCGCTCGGCTGACTCCAGAACTGTTACACAAAGATTTGCGAGTCCTTATCGGCACATACGCAATGGGCATGCTACATTCTGACCAGGGTCCTGCGTTTAGCTCTAGGGCTTACAAGGAGGCTATGGCCAGCATGGGCATTGCATTGCGGTACTCTTGTCCATTCCATCCTGAGGGAAATGCGGTAGTGGAAAGAAAAAACCGGGACATCAAGCAATCTATAACGGCGAGGGTATTAGGTTCGGGTGATGGGTGGGTCCAACATTTAACAAGTGTCCAACGTAGTCTTAATAATCAGCCAAGAAATTCTCTAAAAGCTTTCAGTCCGTATGAACTATTGTTCGGTACTAGAATGCATATTCAGGACCTTGATAGTCAGACTTCAGTGGTAGAAGAAAAATGCTTTGATATCAAAGACCGTTTGGCTGTTTTACAGGACTTAAATGAAACAAGAAAAAGCCTGAGCAACATAAAGTTAAAGTAACAGCCAACAGCCACTGAAGATAAACCACCTGTCCCAGCAAGACCTGTCTGGATTCCAAAGATTGGGGATCTGGTCAGAGAGAAGATCGCGATGAAGAAGGAATTTGGGCCTTCTTACAGAAAAGCAGTACCTGTCTTAGCTGTCAGCAGAACAAGATCAGTTGTACTACCGCCCCTTGCTGGTAAAAAGGAGAACTTAGTTGTATCCATCGACCTGGTAAAACCACAATCATGTGGCCAATAATAAGTAGTAGGCCCAGTGGACTCCCAAGAAATAGCAGAGTACCAAAATTTGCTACAATACAAGAGGTTCAAACTGAGAGACTAATCACATTTGATAAACCTGCAGTGAATAAAAAAGGACCATGCAACAAAGCCATGGAACTTATGCCTCTTGAAAACCAAATTGCATCAGTTCGTCAGGAAACACCAGTCTACAACGATGTAGCCTCAGACTATGCTAATGAAACAAAGAAAAATCCAAAAGCAAACGAAAATTCGGAAGCAATTCCAACAATTGACAGAACTGCATCTAGCTACTTCATCAATTTCGATAACTTTTCTGAAGATCAAAGCGAGCCTGAAGAAACGCCAGCAACAAAAACTTTTAAAGACAAAGTGACTGAACTCCTTCATCAACTAAAAGAAACCTATCTGATTTCTCCATGGATTGAATTTTGGATTGTGTTAGGTGTACTTTTCCTCCTGCTTTGGCTCATCATGGTTCTATGTTTGGGAAAATTCATTGAAGGAAAATACAGTACAATGGACACAGCAAGTCAGAACATCAACTTGGTCCTAAAGTCTCACACATCCTCTCACATCGAGAAAAGAGAACTGTCCTCAGTGAACATCACAGCCAATCCAATTCCTGGTGGGGTAGCATGGGATAAAACGGATTATGAAATCTATGGCCCGATTGAGCTCTTGAAATATCTACACCAGTTTAAGGTTTCATTAAGTGACTTTGTAAAACCAAGTACTTTCTCTGATGATTGGGACTTTGAAAATATTAATAATATGATGTCAGATTTAGTAATGTCAGCAAAATTTACAGAACATGATTACTTACAGGGTTCATCAAATTATGAAGAAATGTGTTATTATAATCACTTTGGTCATCACTATTTGCATAAATTTGCTCTACCTAGAAATGTTTTTTATTATAATCAATGGGAACATTGTGCAACTCCACCTAAAAGCAGCTCGAAAACATTTTATGAGAAATTCCCATACTACTCAGGGTTTAACACAAGTGATGCAGAAACGTTTTATTTCAAAATTTTAAATAAGACAGGCATGAAAACAATGCTGACAAATACTAAATTGATCTATTCTGAAACATTTTATGAAAAAATTATTACATTTGGTTTTGAATTCTGGAAAAACAACATTGAAACAAAAACCATCTGGGGTACAAAAGAATGGCAGGTTCAAGGTTTAGAAGCGTTATTTAGAGCCTGCATGATCCCAGAACAAATAATATTCTTGAATGACACCATTCAACAGACTACTTGTCTTGGCCTAGTTAAGATAAAAGACTTAAACAAACCGTCTATTCCAAAGGCCATACCTGATAGTAATAGCACTACAGACATGGAGATAGACGTATCCCATATTTTACACCAAAACAGAACACATCATGATTGGAAAAAATGGTTGATCTGGCCCACAGACACAAATAACTGTCAAGATAGATTCCTGAACAAAATACAGGGGTTCAAAATGACCAGGCCAGACCCTATATACTCCCAGAGATAACATCCAGGGATAGTTACAACATATAGTGTAGGTAAACTATGCCTCAAATGGCTACAGAAATCCACACTGGCTGAAATTAAGCAACACTTGACTTTACTTAAAGACGGTGCTGACTTGCGTGATTTCATATTGGGACCACGCAAACAGCGTCAAAAACATTTCATAGAGGCCGGTATATATGCTGCGTACAACGAAGCTTGGAAAGTAATGCAAATTGAAACAGCAGAAAAAATACGAGAAATTGATCGTATTAATTTGGAAAAATCACTTTCTGTTGTGGGCAATGGGTTAATGACTCTGTCCTCCAGAATATATTCACTGGACAGTATTGTATCATCTGCTATTGATATAATAGAGCAGGACTTGCTAATGTTACAACACGGTCAGTCCCAATTACGTTCTATTAGACAGCTTGGCTGGACGTTGCAAAATCTGCGTTCAGGCTACGTGCCATGGCGTTTAATCAACACAACGTCATTATTCTCTATCTTTAACCTTACTGATAAACAAATCAGTTTGGCACAAAAAGGAGCAGACTATATGATTCGGAGCATTGAAAAACTTGAGAGATTACCATTGACAATGTCAGAAAGACCTGTCATTGAATGGATAATACACGGAATAATTACAATTCCGATAACAACTTTCCAATTTAAATATTGCCAAGAGTATATACCAGCGGGCCAGTATGAAAGGTTGGGTAAAGGGCACATCAAGTCAACATGGAAATTACCTTATACACACACATGTTACCGTGAAAAGAAAAAGGATGTATTTCTTAGTGGTAACAATTGTAAAAGATCACTAAGCGGTATACTTCTGTGTCAAGGTATTAACTTGCATGGGGCCTGCGAAGGGTCTTCGAATAACCTTTTATGTCACCTGCACGGCACTCCTGCAACATAGATAGTGCCATTCTTTAGACAGCTTTCTAACGGGAGCTATATTCTAATCAATGACCACAGCTGTTGTGGCATGGTGCCAGGGAAAGCCTATCTCGTGAGCGTTAGATCCATGGTCACTTGCTGTATGCAAGTATTGTATCCAAACAGCACTCCAGACATGGAGGCGGAAATATGGCCTTATTTGAATATCTCTTCTATTCGAATTGATACTTTAAGCAGAATGAAGTCTATTCTTTTACAGACAACTGTGCCTTTGACCTCGTCCAGTGAACCGTATGATCTGCAAGTTGCAAGAACAACGGCAGAGATACATTCCTATTCATCAACAAATTGCCCTGTGCATTTCGTAGAAATGTTAAGCCAAATCCTAAACATGTCAGATACCAGTGGCATCGCACAAGTATTTAAGACAATTTTTTCGGGACTGTTAACACCCTTCGAATCAGTTCTGGGCATTTTTCCCAATTTTGTCCATTCTGTCTTTGGCGGCCTACCTCTACTTTTGGGACTCGTGGCAGGAATTTTATTTTTGATCCTTCTGCTCCGATATGGCAAGCCAAGTTGCAGACAAGACTCCATCAACGATGGAAGAAACGATCCTAGCTATACGCTATCGGGACCACATAACTAAAGTCCTCGGATTAGCCCGGCTAAGAGATCTGAATATGACCTGGTTTCTTTCATTCAGACCTATCTGGCAAAATTGCATCTTACCTGTGCTTCGATTTATGCTATGCGGAGAAGAATGCGTGTTGGACGTCTGTCTTACACTACCATCAGCAGTACCAATGGATACAGATACTTTGCTAGGTCCTGTAACGGCCCAGCGGCTACCTATTCTGATGACGGCATTCGTTGAGACTTCACCACTACGAGTATGTGGCAGTGAAGTACGAGATGAGAGCAGCATCACTCAGGTACAACCTTCTGTGAGCATTGCTGATCCTGACATCGATGATAGCAATCATTCTCACATATGCACTGTTTTGGCATTTTCAAACTTGGTCGAACTTTCACCTGATGTCGTAGACCAATTTTTTGTGAGTCTGTCTGAAATGATGTTCTCCCCTGAACAGAAAGAATAACTTTTTAAGAAACAAGCACACAGCGTTCCCTGAACTCTGAATTCGGCCTTCAACTTTGATAAACAAAAGCTACTGAAAACATTTGGAACTATTTTTTCCCCTAAAAAGCGAAATTATTTTTTTTTTCACTTCCAAAATATTTACCTTTTTCTGGCACATGTACTCTGCTTAAAGTAGAAATATTCTTAGAGAACAGAGCTTCTATTTTAGGAACTCTAGAGACAATATATTACCTCAGCCTCAATCACATGTACATCATTTGTATTAATATGTGATGGAATGGTCTCGACCTTCTCTTCTGTATTCAGAGCCATTTCATGTGTAATTTTCGCAATTCATTCAGCTGATATATATATGCCTTTTTAAACTGAATGATACCACTGCTTGAAAAGCGTACAGGACCAATACTCATTTTCGTGTATTTACCATATACCATTTCAAATGCAATTTATGTATTTTGGGGTGGGTTGCAAAACATATGCACCATTATATGTTTACTATTGCTTAGTTTTAGTAATGAGGGACATAAGATCGTGGAGTGGGTGTTGTATTTCTATCTAGGACCCTAATTTGATATTCCTAATTTATGCCCTTATATGGTTATAATAAATAATATCCTTATAAAGGCATAAGAATCATATCCATATTTAGTCGTAGCCCATGCAGTCCAAATTAAGCAAGGCTACTTCCCCAGACTCCTAGAGAGTACAACGCGTTCTTTAAACAAAGCAAACCTCCAGCAACCTGGGAAATCCCCATGCTTCTGTTTTGATTTGTCCTAGAACTCCTGTGAGCACTGAAAGAACGGCCAGTTCTTAGTGACATCTTTATTGACGTCTTATGTCCAACCTTACGTCAAACCCGGCACCTTCCAGGTATAAATATACCAACGTTGCCTTAAGCAACCACACGGTGGTTTGGAGCAGAGCGGCTATCTACTTGCCCGAGAGCCCAGCTGATGCGAGAGCCCACGGATGCCGCCCCTCCCTATTGACGCACTGAGAGAGACGCTGTCTTTTTCTCCAGCCGAGAAAATCCAGCTCCGGTGTTTTCAACCGCCCTTACGGGTTGCTGGGATATCGAGTCCTGAGAGAGAGAGACCAGACCTCCTGCTTTCTATTACCCAGGTACGGAGCTGACTAAACCCTTAAAGAGAATTCTTGATTCAGATTCTTGGCAAAACCAACTTAACTTAAACTGCTACTTACTTACTCCTTCCCAAGTATTAGGCTTAGGTTAGGTACACCGGGGTAGGCGTATTTAGAAGCACCAGTTGAGTACGTTAGTCAATGTATTTATGTATGTATATATTTTATCTATTTTAAAGTATCATATGGCTAAGAAACCATATCAATGCTTTTACAGTATTATTTTATAATACTCCTTTTACTGTACGCACTTTACTTTACTATAAGTATTGCAATTGTGGCAATTCATTTCTCTTGCATGAGAAAGAAGACTGCTCAATAAATAACACCTTTTATTGAAAACGCCCGTCTCTCTATTTCTCTGCACTCTGGTGAAACTAAGTATGCACAATTGACTGAGTGAAATAGCTGTCTATTGTTTTTACACAACTCTAGAGATACACTCTTATTCTGAGGGAGCAAAGTTATATACAACTGCACATGAGTAATTCTCGGTTTCGGCTCTGCGCACCCAGGCTGCTGCATCCCATCCACTCCCACTGGCCAGAGGTGTCTAACAGCCGCTGCGCACCCAAAGCCATTTTATCAAGAATGGCGAGAACATTATCGCTGCTTTAGCGGCAGGAAACTGCTGCAAAAGCAGAGATAAGGGGCTTGATAATATACCCTTGTGAATTCTCATAGAAGCCCAGGTTTGATGTCTTCACACCAGAACCTGGGCTTCTATGGGAATTCTCAAGGGCATATTATCAAGCCACTTATTGCCGCTTTAGCGGCAGTTTCCTACAGTTAAAGCGGTGATAATGTTATCGCTCTTGATATTATGGTCCCCAGTTTGCTGTAGCACATACACTTGCACTGCCAAGAGGCATATAACATTCGCTGCGCACACAGACTTCTGCACTCCATGCACTCCCACTATCCAGAGTTGACTGCCTGCCGCTGCGCATCCAGGCTGCTGCTTTCCATCCACTCCCACTGGCCTGAGGTGAGTGCCCGCTGCTGCGCAAACAAGCCTCTCTGCTCACCTTCCGCCACCGTCGTGTGTCGAAGAGAGTCGATCACGTGCCGAAGGCACCTCCTTAGCCTCAGTACACACGGTCAACGGAGCTCACATTTCAATCTGGTTGTTCATTGCCAGGATGGCCACGCATCATTGCAGGTTCTACACATGTTCAGCTCTGGTGGTGTTGGGGGAGACGTCAATTTGTGAATCAGAGGCTATTAGATAAAAAGCAAGAAAAGATTGTGCGTCATGCGTCCATCAAAGGAGAGAAAGAGAGAAATAGTGAGTGACACTGGAGAAAATCTTCGCAGCTCACCTTGGTGTCACCAGTGTGTCTCCAACCACGTGCCGGGACATAGTGCACCTTCAAGCTCCAACATCTGAAAGATAGTGCAGAATTAGTAATTGTAGGAAAGACCAGTATGCAGGAATGAAAAGACAGACACTGTAATTCTCTTGATGTGGTTTAATCCTCCTGTTTTGTAAGTAGCAAGTATAAAGCAAGAATGACTGAACCCCCGTTAACTTCTACCTCCCAACCTTCTCACATTCAAAACATAACATTCCCAAAGCTGGATGGAACAAAAGATGAAACATTTATGAAATACACAGTCGAAATATGTAGGTTTTAGGGACGTTATAGTTCAAATTGTGAGCTCTGCTGTCCGCAGTGTAGACTGCATTCAGTGTTCGTTTGGACTTGCAAGATGAATTTGGTCATTATAGTAAAGCTATAACTGACATAAAACAAGTTCTTGAAGCAAGGATACTAAAAGGATATTGTGTAGATTTGACGGACATTATACTTAGTTAGGATTTTCACCAGAAACTACTTTAAACTTTGTTATTTCTTTTTGAAACTTCACATCACTATTATCTTCCATCTCTTTTTCAACACATACAATTCTCTTGACTACCAAAGAAACGTAACTCTATATCATCACAAACTTTTTTTATATCATTTATATTAATACTCGATTTCGTGCTGCAGCAAGACCTACACCTATCCAGATGATTCCTCTTGACTTTGAATATAAACTTGCAGATGTCTATCGATCCAAACATTAATTAATAGGATCTAATTTCTCGATGTGAAAGCATCTTCAAGCTGAAGCTGTACAATTTTTTGCTAAGTTTCTTCTGTGAAATCTCTTCCCACATTTCTTTCAATTCTGTCTTCTCAGACTTGGTAATATATGACGTGTCATTGTGAGGCACAGCAATTCAGTTATCTGCAACATATTGTATGTCCATATTTCCATTCCACATCTTCAAAATCACCGGATTGTATTCATTAATGTACTTCGATTGTTCTGTTCTTTTTATATTATAGGTATTTTTGGGTGATTTTCGAGTGATAGTATGCCTCACTGCTGACATAAAACTGTTCACTCTTCCTTGTGATGACTTATGGTGCACTGAGTTAGTAGTACCTTTGGAGCTCAGTGTGTACGTACCCTGCGATGATGCGTGGTCCAGGGGGAGCCGCACTTGGACCAATGTCTTTTGTCTATTGAATTCTGCCTTAATAAGGCCACATGGCGATGAGTTATGGTGCACTGAGTTAGTAGTACCTTTGGCACTGAGCGTGTACATATCCTGTGACGATGCGTGGTCCAGAGAAGCCGCATTCGGAGCTATGTTTTGTCTATTGAATTCTGCTTCAATAGGGCCACGTGGCGATGACTTATGGTGCAGTGAGTTAGTAGTACCTTTGGCGCTCAGCGTGTACATACCCTGCGATGATACGTGGTTGGGGGGGCGCACTCGGACCAATGTCTTTTGTCTATTGAATTCTGCCTCAATTTGATTTTCGAGTGATAGTATGCCTCATTGCTGACATAAAACTGTTCACTCTTCCTTGCGATGATTTATGCTGCACTGAGTTAGTAGTACCTTTGGAGCTCGGCGTGTATGTATCCTGCGATGATGTGTGGTCCAGGGGGGGGCGGTTTCGGACCAATGTCTTTTGTCTATTGAATTCTGCCTCAATACGGCCAAGTGGCGATTTTATTTATTTATTTATTTATGTAAAGAGTTTGTGTAGCGTGAACAAGACCCATGGGTATCAGAGCGCTTTACATATCATGAGGTAGTAAGGAGTTACATCTTGTACAGACGAGTTAAATAAAGAGTTAAATAAAGAGATATGACATATAAAAAACATTAAACACAATATCTACAGATTTTTTTAAGTGTTCTCTCAGTGGCCTGGGGTAGATAAGGTTTTCGGTATTTAAGTTCATTTGTCCTGTATCTTGACTTGTGATTTCCATCTTCTCCATCCATGGGGTATAACCCTGTCGCAATGTTAAAGAGGATCCAACTAGAGCTATGGTAGGAATTTGCTCATTAAAAATATTTTCGTTTCCCTCCTAAATGTTATTGTGTTTGTTACCTTACTGATGTTTGGTGGAATAGAGTTCCAGATTCTAGGGCAGAGGTCTTCAAACTGTGGGGCGCGCCCCCATGGGGGGGCATGGATGGGTTCCCAGGGGGGCGCGAATGACTCTGCATTTGCATGTAAATGAAGATGGCCTGGAAGTGCGGCGATGTTTATTTGCTGCATCTCCATGCTGTCTTCATTTACTTCGAGATGGTGATCAGCATGCCATGGGGGCGGAGGTCAGGAAGTGTGCTGGCAGGGTCAAAAAGGTTGCTAAAAAACACAATCATTTCCAATGCAATAGGTCTCCAATTTGTGAAAGTTAGAGCTATTGCATTATAAATGATGTTTCAATACAAATGCCAGGATAACTCCAGTGAATAATGTTCTTTCTGGGGAGAGACCGTAGCTTTGTCTGGAAGTGGAAGTTTCTTTTGACTCATCATAGCACAGAAGGTTAATATGCCTGCTGCACAGAATACGTCCGATTCAGATCACAAAGTACATACACTATAAATAGGTCAATGGGTTATGGTTTTTCTCAGAGAGATCTTTTTGTTACTTGCAGTTTAAAAGTTAAAATACTAATATATAGCTGAGTGCTATTAACTGTCTTCAAAGTGCTGCATGCAAACTGCAAGGAATATATAACAGCTACTTATTTTTCTGTCCAGTTTTTGCTTATCCTAGTATTGCAAAAAGGGTTCATTTGGGTAGAAATCAAGTCTTCTTATTTAAGAAAACCGCTCACAATGGTATTACATTTTAAATTCTGAATTTGTGCTTTTCCAGACCAAAGACTCTTAAACTATACTGCCTACCAGTACGCATGACATGTGACTCCTACACCTTGAAGGCCTCTGTCTTATGTAACATTTCCTATACACGGATTAACACTTGTATGATTGTCTCCATGCAGCGTATGTGTGATGTACCGTGTTCTGACACCTTAAACTGGAATGAGTGGCGCTATAAAACTAAATCAATTTAAAAGACAGTGGTAATGGAGACTTGGGGGGCATTGTCAAATGGTGGTAGTGAGGGAATCCGTGGTGAAGTGGTCTTTGGGGGGTGGGGGAGTGAGGCGTCAACAAACATGTCGCACAGGGCGCCAACAAGATTAAGACCTGCCCGGGGGCCTTTATCACAGAAATTTCCTTAGTACCGAATCTTGTGGTAGCTGTTTTTTTCTACTTGAATAATGTTATAAGAAATGTGGTAATTACAGAACAACAGTGTTGGTAAATTCAATTGTTATTTCCTATGAGGTTTAAATGCACACCACACAGGGAGGGACTTGCAGGGCACTGGGTGGATTGGTAGGTACTGCCCTCTTCACCCCGTGAGATTTTGGAGTGATAATTGCTTCACAGCACTGAATTCACAACCGAGCAGTTACTCTAGGGAGGCACTGAGCCTACTAGCCAACTCTGGTACAGGGACAATAGGCTTCAGCAGCAGGTTGAGCACTGGGAAAGAGCTGCAGTCAGAGAAAGAGGTATTAGTTATAGAGGTCAAGCTCATCAAAAGGCACCAAGGACGAGTTTAGAGGTAACAGGGAAAAGAGCAACTGAAAGTAAGAGGAGAATGGTGGAATAAAAGGAAGGCAAGCTGGGTTCAGGGGCAGAAGGCTGGTTCAGTGCAAAGAAATATTGGAGTCAGGAGAAAAGGCAAAAGTGTTCGTCACTAACGGAATTTCGTCAAGATGAAGTTAGAGAAGAAATTGTTAAAGGGGGTGGGAATTGTTTAGCGGCCAAGGGAATAGTTAATGTTTGTTTGAGTGCTGTGAGGACATATTAATCTGAGCGGCAATAAGCAGATGGTTGTTTTTTTGTACCTGAGCTCAAACGGCCTTATGACAACAGCAACAAGGTGTCCGTGGTGATCCCATCCCAAAGTATGTTTGGGAGATTAAATTGCTGCTGAATCCCTGCTCAACATATTTAAAAAACATGGCAGAAGACCACAAAAGAAGTGAATTGTGCAGCAAAATAAACCGCAACATACATAGAACTAGGTTCACTTAAAAACACAAGTGCGCATCAAGAACGTATTTGTCTTCCTGTACTGCACACTAAAGCAGAACTATCGAAAAGACATAAATCTGTCCTCCAGAATAGAATGTTTGTAAGTACTAGTTTACAGCACTGAAGAATTGGATATGCAGTACTATGCAGCAGATGATTGATTACATAGCAAATGCGGTAATATAAGTGGCCTTTTTTTTTTTTTAAAAAAGGCCATTCATTAGTGAAGCAGGTACTGCTGCCAGGTGTATAAGTGGCCACTGCTGATTATCAATAATTAAGCAGATGCAGCAGGACTGGGGCCCATGGTTTTGAGGGGCCCACTGCATCACAGTTATCACTGTCTACCTTTAAAGAAGAGGCATGGGAGATTATTTTCCTTTTTAGCATTAGGACCGAGGGCACCTTTGCAGAAAAAAGGGAGACATAGTGTGGGAGCTTTATGTTTTTTCTGAAAGGGACAGAGAACCTTATTCAAAATCGGAGTGATGGGCAGGCATGTTGAGGAAGAGGTGAAAGATGTAGAGGAGAAAGCCTTCTACTCAGGACTGCTGTTATCAATAATACAGCAGGTGTAGTTGTATTGGGGTCCAAGAGTGGGAGGGGCTACAACACCCCAATAATGGGGAGCAGTATTTTTGGGACCAAACATGTTTTTGTTTGATGCATTTGCTGTTTTATAAGTATCATACTTAGTGTGGTTTATTCCTGAAATCATCTCATAAGCCCGTCCCTTGCACACAGCCATGTCCCTCCCGCTCCACCAATCATTGCCTTAAAGTTTTGTAGGGTGGCCCGACCTCAAAATATTTTGCTTGGGGGGGGGGGGCTCAGAGCAAAAAAGTTTGAAGACCTCTGTTCTAGGGGCTGCTCCAGAGAACGCTCTATCATAAGTTCTTTTCTTCCGGAACATGGGTGGTCTCAGTACCAACTCCTTGGCACTCCTAGCAGGTCTATTTCCTCCAGATAGAACTATTTTCAGGGCAAGATATCTTGGGGTGTTGTAGTGAAGTGCTTTGTGGGTGATACATGCCATTTTTAGCTGAATTCTGGCTCCGTGCGGTAGCCAGTTTAAAGCTTTGAGGTGTGGAGAGATATGGTCGAACTTCCTTGAGCCGGTTATAAGTCTCGCTGCTGCGTTGAGGCATGCTTTTAGTGGTGCTGTAGAGATTTGTGGTATGCCTGCTAACGTAGTGCACCCATATTCAATCCTTGAGATGACCAATGATTGGACTGCTAGCTTGAGATCTGCTATTGAAATGAAGGGTTTCACCTTTCTAATGTAGTTTAGGAGAAAGCGAGCACTTTTTGCCATAGCCTTGATATGTTCTTTCATATCCAGGTTCTCATCAAGTGATATTCCTAGTGATTTAGCTGAGTCGACTAAGGTAGGGGTGCAGTTAAGCGCTGTGATCATTCTGGCCCATTCCTTAACTTCTGTATGTTTCTTTGATGGTGAAATTAGGAGGAATTCTGTTTTTTGAGCATTTAGTTTTAGGTGATTGATTGTTAACCATTTTAATGCCATTTCTAAGGCCTCATTCATTAACCTGATATCTTCCAAAGACGAGATCTTGAGGTATATCTGGTTGTCGTCCGCGTACATGTGAAAGGAAATTTTGGAGTTTCGAAGAATTACTGTGAGCGGTTCGATATATAAGTTGAACAGAGATGGAGATAGTGTGCATCCTTGAGGTACTCCAATCGTGTTAGGACAAGATGTTGAAAGCAATTGATTGACTAAAAATCTTTGTGTTCTATCCTGAAGGAAGGATTCAAACCATTTCAACACCATACCAGATATTCCCATCCTGTCCTGTAGCCTGTTTAGTAGTTTTACATGACTCACCATGTCGAATGCAGCTGATAGGTCTAGGAGGATGAGTAGGCATGATCTATTTTGGTCTAAGGCTTGTAACGCATTATCAACTATCTGTAAGATCGCTGTTTCAGTGCTATGTCCTGTTCTGAAGCCCGACTGGCATTCATCCAAAAGAGAGAAATTGTCTATGTGGTGGTTGAGTTGACACATTTCTCTATTAGTTTGGCGAGTACCGGAATGTTGGTTACTGGGCGAATTTATTCGGGTCGTCTGGGTCCGCCGTCGATTTTTTTATAATGGGGACTACTTGACCTGTTTTTAGGCATCCTGGTAGAATCCCTTGTGATAGAGAGGCGTTAATAATTGTTGTCCATAAGGGAATCACGGCCTGGTTGATTTCTTTTAAGCATTTCGATGGGAGACCTAATAACCACTATGGTGGTTATTAGGTCTGATTTCTCATAGCGTTTTGGCAATGTTGTTTTGGTCTAATAACTTGAAAGAGTCCCAATGGGCCTTGTTTTTTGCTCCATTATCCTCAATTAAGGCGTTAGAAACGCTCGTTGTAAGTGTTTGGCTTTCTAGGTTATCCGCTGCACTCTTGAGCTCTCTTTCCAACGTGTTGGATTTGTCTGCGAAGAAGGTAGAGAAAACTTTGCAATTCAGTTGTGTTTTTGTGAATTCTTGAGTCGTTTTGCCAGACTTGTTGGACTGTTGTTTTAGTATTTTGAATAATTTACGCTGTCTGTTTTTGGCGGAATCCAATTATGATCTGATAAATTTCTTTTTGGAGTTGAGGATTTTTTTGTTATACTCTTTCCTGGTTTCTCTTAGAGATTTCAGTACGAGAGAAGAAGGGTGTTGACTCCATTTCCTTTCCGCCATTCTCAGTTTCTGTCTTTCCTCATTAAGTGTCCCATTGAACCAAGGATTTTTAATCTTCTCTGTAACTCTTTTCAGTTTAAGAGGCATTTTGGAATTGACTATATCCGTTATAGAAGTACAGTAGTAGTCCGTTAGATCATTTACGTTCTGTATGTTCTTTGGTGGTTGTAGGTCCTTTTCACAGCTTTCTAATAAATGTTCAATGTTCGAATCTTTCGTGTCCCTCGCTCATTTTTTAATTCTGTTCGGCTGAGTGTGTTTGTTCTTTTTCCATGTGGGAATCGTGAATGTTATGACATGATGGTCTGACCAGTCGCATGGCTCTATTGCTATACCTGAGATGTTCTTGTTTTTTGAAATTATCCAGTCCAACGTAGCTCCTTTCGAGTGAGTTGGCTCTGTACATAATTGTGAAAGATTGAGCTCAGCTAGGAAATCTTTAAAGGCATTTATTTGTTTGTCATTGCTGTTGTTCCAGTGTAGATTAAGGTCCCCTAAGAATATATTGTTTACGTCGGTGTTATGATTTGCTGTGATGATCTCCATTAATTGTTCTATGAACGGCATATTGTTAACAGGTGGGTGAAACAGTGCATGCAGGTTGCATATTTGGTTGTTGTCCGACCTTATATTGAGTCCTAGATATTCACACTCTTTAAGCGGTTCTGACTGTATTTGGACGATTTCTATATCCAAGCGATGTATGCAGGCTATGCCACCCCCTTTCTTTTGTCGTCTATCCAGTCTCACAATGTTGTATTGAAGGGGCACTTGTAGATCCAGGACTGGAGATAATGATTCTGATAGCCATGTTTCAGTGAGGATTGTCACATCAATTTCTTGGCTAATGATGAGGTCGGCTATGTCTGATGCATGTTTAGTTGCAGATCTGCAGTTGATCAAAAGGCATTTCAATGATTTTTCTTTGCCGTTTGCAGTTAAAATTTGCGGTTCAGAGATAATCTGAACTTGTTGTAAATTATTGAGGTTAGGTTTCCTGTCCTTCAGTCTAGGCATTCTATTGACATTGACCTGGACTGTTCTGATTTTCTCTTCTCTATTGTGCTCCGGCATCTCATATCCCATTAGTAAGGATAATGTTTCTTCTTCCGTTAAGTCCTTAGGTGTTCTGTCTGGTCTATTATGTCTATTTGATAATGGCATCGCCATCTCCTTGCTTTTTCTTTGAGAGTAATGTATTAGCTCCATGATGTGCTCTATTTTTTTGTGGGTGTTTTCTGTATTTTCTTGGAGTTTTCCTATCTTATGCAGAGAGCTTCGAATGTCTTGCGACATGATGTTAATTTTTGTTCTAAGATCTTCAAATTCTCTCAGGGTTTGAGGAGCTGTGTTCGTTATGTTGCCTCTTTTGTTGTGTGATTCACCATTAGATTTCCCTTTTTTCTTTTGATCCGTTCTTTTCATCAAAATTCCTGTCTTTTTGAGATTATTAGTTTTGTTCGTGTAAAATAACTTTCGTGTAGTACGAGGTGTTCTTTGTGAAATTCTTTGCACCTGAGTAGGATGGGGTATCACTGTGTTGGGGTTTTCTATATCTGTGCTTTCCCGAGTTTCATGGAGCGGCCTAGACGATGGAGATGCATCTTTCTTCTGATCTTCTTTGTTGTTCTCCGTATATTCCGAGGCAGTTTCTGTTTCTGCTTCATTTCTAGGTGTTGTGCTTTTTATTCGGCTTGAGTCTGTTACTTGCGTAGACTGTTGTGTATTTTGCGATTCTCTGATTATTATATGATCTGTAGACGTAGTGTTCCTGGTGACCGGTGTGCCTTCTTGTATAGTTATGTGTTGTTCCCTTCTTGTGTTCTCCGTGTACCCTTTTAATGTATGGAATATGTTGTCAAATTTTTCTAATTCGTAATTTGAGGCTTGTATTAGCACTATACCGTTTTTGTACATAGTTATGCTAAGGTCAGCTCTGCATTTTGGGGCGGACTTTGTCATGATTTTTGCGCCATGTGGAATATTGGTAATGGAAATTACGTTTAGTAAGTTAGTAATGACAAATCGCCATTTCGCCGTTTTTCTTGTAAAGAACATCAAGTCATTCACTTTAGTGCCTCTAACTGTGCTGGATGTGGGGTCTGAGATCAGCGTGTCTGGGTCTCTCCTCAATAGGTTATGTTTGAATTTTTTTGCTGCATTTTTGGAGATTTTGGTAGGATATCTTATGATGTGTGAGTTAATGCTTACTCGTTCTCTGCAATTGTCCGCCATGATAATTGATTGGTCGCGTGCGTTATAAATATAGTGTAGTGTCGTATTATGCTGATCGCAAAAAACACAGTTGATGGACAGAATGTAGAACAATGTCATACATTCACCCCAGTACAAGGATCTGGGCCTAAAGCCATCGTTTTTTTGCACTCCACACCACCCTGGGTTAGACACTGGCTATATGCAAATCAGCTCTGACCCTGTGCCTCATGGGAACAGTCCAGTCCGAACTACCAAGCCATGTCTTTCCCAGACCGGAATCAAGCATCCAAGGACCGGTTTCTGGCTATCAGCCTTCATTCAGCCTGGATATGCTGATCGTCAAGAAGGTTTCGATATCCTTCAGGATGTGCCAGACTTTTTCTTTTCTTTTGAAATATCTTCTGTTTAATCTGTGTAGCCAGATTGAAGATTGGTACAATTTATCAGTATTTTATTACAGTAAAAAAAATTCTTAATATTTTCAGGAGAATTTCAAGCATGTTTCAAGATGGCCGCCGTTTTTTTCATCCTTTGCTGTGAATCTGTTTTCCTTTCTCTATCTCTCTTGTTTCTTAGTCCTCTTTCCCTTGTTGATATCCTATGTTTATATGGTAGTCCTTTTTCAATCTTTCTTATGTACTAGTCCTCTTTCCCTTACCACTACCCTGTGTAATTAGCTGGTCTCTGATGTTCCTTTGAAGTCCTCTCTCAGTCTTTCTTGTGTACATGCCCTCTGTTTACTAATGCTCATATACTTAGACGTCCTCGGTGGCCGTCATTTTAAGGTCAGGCAAGCCGGGTCCCAGATTCCTCTGTTCTTCCCTTCCCTTCCAATCGATTCAGCACAACTAGAGTTTAATTGCACTCAATAGCTTGTAAACTTTTAAATTCTGGCGCTCACCTCCAGATGCGTGAGGGCTCTGCTGTGGACCACGCCGTGTATGCCCAATCTGCCCCTGCGGCGCCCGACACAGTGCCTCTCCTTTGGCTCGGTTCCTCTGGCGATCGCCGACCTTCACTGCGCTTTATTCCCTCGACGTGCCACCCTCATCAGAGGCCTAGGGAGGCGCTCACTCATTATATTCTGGGGCAGCGCTGCAATTGATTTCCGGCAGCGCTGCAGCCGTAGGCAGCTCGCACGCACTCCCGAAGCTGCTCCGCTCCTGAGACCGTCAGCTCGATCTCTGCACTCACTCCTGAAGATGCCGGCTCCTGGGACAGTCAGCTCGACCTAGCCCCTTCCCAGTGTCAGAGGGCTGAGTGTGCGCTGGGCGCCGGTCTCGCTTGGGGGCAACGACCGTCTCTCCAGAGACTTGGAACCCGATCGCCTATCCTCCGGGGCATCGGTTTTTCCGTTGAACCACCGCTTCCTGCTGGCTGTGTCCGTTATCCTCCGGCATTTCTCTTCTGCCTTGTCCTCGTCAAAGGAGCTCCTCGTCCTTTCCTGTTCCCTTGGCTGTTCTCTGCGGGTGGGTGGCGGAGTTAATTCAGGGTGTAAAATCGTCCGTGATATCCCGAACCCCAGGAGCTCTTAGTAAGGGCTAGTAAAGTTAGTAGTACCTTTGGCGCTCAGCGTGTACGTACCCTGCGATGATGCATGGTCCGGGGGGCCGCACTCAAAGCAATGTCTTTTGAATCTTGCCTTAATAAGGCCACATGCCAATGACTTGTGGTGCACTGAGTTAGTGGCACCTGAAGTAATTAGCGTGTGCGCACCCTGCGATGATGCGTGGTCCGAGAGCGCCGCACTTGGACCAATGTATCTTGCGCACTGCACTGCATCATCTGCAATCGCTACTCCATCTGAATTGTGAGGCCTCCTGTCCGCAGTGTAGATGTGTAGATCGAAGGCAGTAGTCTGTACAGACATAACTCTGCGGTGCTGTGCCACTGGGTTCGCAGGGGGCCTGTGTCAAGGAGGCCCGTGGTCATGGCGTCAGCCAAGTGGCAGGGTGAGGCCCGCCTCTCTGGCAGATCCATTGGCCTTCATAGTTCACAAGTGAACCACGCCCAGAGCCCCAGCTTATTTATTTATACTCCTCCGCTGGACAGGCGTACATTGGACGAGCCCACTGCTCTTCCGTTTCTAAGGGAGGACAACACAGCTACATGTCCGAGATCTTCCCCACTGCCTGAGGTAACATGGTTGCGTCTATTGTGCACAACACCTCAAGCACTAGCAGTATATATACAGATGGAGAGGTTTATGATCTGTATAGTGAGGTCTGTCCAGCACATCACCGCTACACTTGGTATTGTGTGCATTATTATTATTGATGGATGAGTTGCGTCCTTCACACATACTTGGTTGCCATATCAGGCAACATTCAAGTATTGTGTGGCTGAGGGACCATGCCGTTTTTGGAAGGTCTGCTGTCCTGTTCTGCGCTGCCTCGGTGGTAGCGAGGAAGGGGGTGGTCCGGGGGGGACTTCCTGAGGCTGATGGCAGTGCGTGTTGTGCCCTTCATGGGTGTTTGAGCTACGTGATCAGTAACTCTATGACATAAGTTGTGCTTCAGATGTGATTCTGGGCTACGATCCCTTTCACATTGTAGGTAGTCGTCCTGGTTTACACCAGTAAAATGCAGATGTTAGAGTTCTACTGCAAACGTGGCTTATTCCCTGTTTTTGGATCGCACCCCAGATTTGGCTGCTCATTGAAAATATCGGGAACTGGTGCTTTTGCGTAAATTTTTGTAGGTTAACAATAAAGTGATCATTTAAAATCACTGAAAAACTATAGGTTTAAAGCAGAAAATAATTAGAAATTCGCATTTAAAAAACCTTTGAAATTCACTGAAAAAACCATAGGTTTCAGGGACGTATAGTTACAAATGATCATTTAAAAATGTTTTGAAATTCACTGAATAAAACAGGTTTCAGGGACATTATTGTTACAAATTAGCATTTACAAAACCTAAGGAATTCACTGAAAAAACCATAGGTGTCAGGGACGTTATAGTTAGCTGGACATTTCACTCAGGCAAAACCATAGAAATTCCATCATTATAGTTAGTTGAGCTAACTATGACTTTCGCCCCCGCAATGCACCGCTGATGACGTCACATATTACATCATTCATGACATGGTCAGTGACATCACTGATGACATCTCAAATGACATCCCTGATGACATCATCCATATGACAATCTGATGCACCTCCTCACACCCTAATATAACTTTTGATACACCCCCTGTAAAATACAGAGTTCCATTTTCAAAACCATCGAGACACAAAAACCAGTTACTGCAAACACACTCACTAATTCCTAGGTCTACAGACAAATGCACTCATTCACCCATACAACCATTCATACATGTAGTCACTGATCAATACAACACTATCATATACACGCATGCAGCTATACACACCACCATTCATCCTACTCACTCATGCAATCATCGTAGTCAGTCATAAAAAGAATGAATCATAGTTCAATTTTCTCACATACACAGTTTTACACACAGTGATGATGAAGAGGACAATCTGCACATATGTTGAGACACCCTCCAACAGATAATGGACAGCCCCCGCACTCCACCCCCAAAAGCAGGGTAGGCCAGCTGCCTCGAGGTGACCCCATCACCTGCACAGACCACACAGCAGGATCCACACAACCACGGCTGTCTCCCAGGACCCTACGAACAATACATTGAATTTCAACTCTGTGTGTTGGGTTGCCAGGTGGGGTTGGCGGATCAGCTGCAGGTGGGTTTTGAGCTCGTGGCAGGCAAACTCGAGGCCATAAATGGGTGTCCCATCAGGGACCACGTACAGTCCCTTATGGACACCCCGTGTCCGCACCATGCCCACCGACAATCCTTGGCTGACCTCGCTGGAACCATTACTCGGATACAGGAACTGTCCAATCAGACAAGCACCAGCGATGACAGCACAGAGTTGGCACAGATGCAGAGGACAATGGGGACCATGGAGCAGATGCATGCTGGAAGTATGGCTGCCACGGCTGAAAACAGTGCCCCATCACCTTCGTACCCTGATGTTTCAGTGGCACCCAGTGATGCAGCCATTACACCACCACACACACAGGACACACCGGGCACAGAATAAGTATCAGAGGTGTAAGATGTGGATGGTAATTACTGCGTGAGGTAGTAGCATCCATCATTGGCAGATGGTGAGTTCCTGCCTGGTTCAGCCCTATGCATCATGCTCTGGGACAACACCTCCCACTGTCCCCCGGAATACTGTGCGACATCCACCCCGGACCCTGACATGGACTGCCACATCTTCACTGCTTGACAATAACACAGCAATCCTGCTGCGTACTGCACTCTCCCTCTTCCCAATCACTTTTCAATCCCCAGAGGACTCTGTTTGGCCCACCACTGGGCGTCCATGTTATGTGGGCTTGGATGACCATTGTTAGAACTGGGGGTCTCTAGTTGGCAGGGGTAGGTACCACTGTCCAAATAGGGACCCTTGCTTTTAGTCAGGGTAAGGAGGAAACCCTCTGAGATAACCCCTGCTCACCCTCTAGGTAGCTTGGCGAGGCAGTCTAGGCTAACCAGAGGCAATGTGTAAAGTATTTGTACCAACACTCACACTAACACAGTGAAAACACCACAAACTGACTCCACAACAGTTTAGAAAAATAAAGGTATTTAATCTAAACTACACAAGACCGAAACGACAAAAATCCAACATACACAGTTGAAGAATATGGTTTCAAAAGAGTTCTTAAGATTGCACAAAAGTTCTTCAGGTTGCTATAAAATTCTTTAGGTTGAGATAAAAATAATCCACAGTTACGTGAAAAGTTCACAGTTGGGTCACGTTTAGCTCACAGTACCTTTAGTTGCAACAAAGTTCCAAAAGCGGAAACTGGTGCGGTGGAAAACAAGCGATGCGTTGCTCCTGAGACCCTGGGGAGGCGATGCGACAGCCCCACTGCAGCAGCGGGCGTGTTGCGACGAATCCGGTCTGTATGGGGAGGAAGGCCACTTGTATGGATTCCGGTGCGTTGGTTCCGTAGGAAGTTTGCTCTCGCAAAGGCACGATGCGACGATCTTTGGAGTTGCGACGATCTCCGGGGCGACGATGCGTGGACCAGCGGTGCTCTTCTCTCTCGCAGCTCCTTGATGCGATGGCTTCAGCGATGACTCTCGCAGCGACGTGATGCGGTCCGCAAGCAGGCGGTGCGGCGATATCACCCAGCGACGACAGGCTCTGCGATGACACTCGCAGCGATGTTAGGCTTCCCGCACCGATCGGGTGCGTCCCGCAAGCAAAGGATGCGACGGCTCTGACAGCGGCAACAGGCGCTGCGACGATCGCGACCTTCGTAGTGGCGGGAATTTCCTCGCACTGTCAGGGATGCACTCCGCAGCGAGCTATGCGATAACTTTTCTGTAGCAAAGTCTCTCAAGCTTAGTTTCCAGCTTCCCAACACAGGTACAACTTCCAGAGGCCCCACACATGGGCCAAGCGCTCCAGGAAGGACAGAACTCTCTCAGTAGAGTTCAGGGGAAGCTGGGGGTGAAGTCCTTTTGTTCCTGGGACTTCAGAACAGGGAGTCAGCTCTTCTCAGGCCCTTGGAGATTCCTTCAAGCAAGGGGACACAGCACAAAGCAAAGTCATTCCACTCTCCTTGGCAGCAAAGCAACAGCAGGGCAATCCAGCAGAGCAACATCTGGACAATCTTCCTTCTTCAGTTTCAGCTTTCTCCTTGGCAGAGGTTCCTTCTTGATTCCAGGATGATCTAATTTTCTGTAGTCAGGGGTCCTGTACTTATACCCCTAAAAGTCTTTGTTCTCTTTGTGAAGGAGGGCTCTGAGCCCGGTCTGAACCAGTTCTGGGTATTCCTTCGCCACTTTGTTTTCCTGGCCTCTCCCTTCCTTTCAGAGAGAGGGGCAGGGTCGTCAGCCGCCCAGCAGGAGGTGGAGCCAGCATTGTGGAGGGAAAGCACAGCCCTGGAGCTCTTTGTTGACATGATTCCTTCTCTCCTTTTACAGTGCAGGGCAGAGACATCAGACGCACCCCAGGGGGTGGAGCCAGCACTGTGGGGGGCGGGCACAGTCCTATTCAGGCCCAGGTGCTAACTCCTCCCACCACTCATGTTGCAAATGTAGTTATTCAGCCTAGTGCTGACTCAGCCAGCCTCCTGGGGAATCCCCAGCCCCTGCCACTCTCAAACCAGACAGTCAATCCACAAACAGGCCAAGGCACACAGAAAGGTCAGACAAGAGAACAGCAAATTTCTAAAAATGATATTCTCAAACACAGGAGTTAAAAACCACCTTTCCTAAAAGATGTGTTATTAAATTCTGAGTTCAGGGATGCCAGACTTGTATGTCCTATCTTGTTCCTATGGGAAGAAATGCTGGTAGCCACTGTAGCCAGCATCCCCCATGATAGCCTATGGAGCAAGATAGCCTTGCAGCAGTGAAAAAAAAATGAAAATGGCTGTAATTCACTACCAGGGCATGTCACCTGCACCAGTACATGCTCTACCTTTCACATACACTGCACCCTGACCAGGGGGGTACCTTGGGCCTTCCATAGGGGTGACCAATGTGCACAAAAAGGGAAGGGTTAGGCCTGATCAGTGGGGACACTAACCAGGAGGACATGGCAGTTCACAGACTGCACACAGGCACTGCGATGGTAGGCCTGAGAAACCATTTTAGGGCTACTCATGTGGGTGGCACAATCAGTGCTGCAGGCCCACTAGTAGCATTTGTCATCACCAGCCCTGGCACACCCAGTACACTTTACTAGGGACTTCATGGTGATACAAATATGCCAATCATTTATATCCAATTACAATACAATTTACACAGAGAGCATATGCACTTTAGCACTGATCAGCAGTGGTAAAGTGTGCAGAGTCCTATTGCCAACAGCCATGGGTCAGGAAAAATAAGGGAGGAAGAAGGAAAAAGTTTGAGGATGACCCTGCAAGAAGGGCCAGTTCCAACAACCATGTACAACTCCAGCTCCGTCATTCAGCAGAATGTGAATAAAACAGTCGAAATCACACAGATGTCTCATGAATATGTTCAGCCATGTTTGAAAGTATGCCTTGATGTAGGGACAATGATTGCACAGGAAGGTACACCCTGGTGAATGACATCAATGTGCATGTTTATCCCTGAGACACATGGCCAATTGGATGACTGTGAAGGTGAATGCTAGCTGTGTCCCCATTGCACATTAATAGCAATCTCACAACCCCCCAACGTAGGCACACGTCCATGTATTGAATAGGGCTGTGTGTAGGAATGACCAAATCGGTAGCAGGCCAGAAGTGGTGTCCTATTTCACATGTGACAACAGAACTTCACGTCGCATACCTACTCACACACATCTGTGTGGAGACATTCTGTTCTGATTTATGACATTGATCCACATGCGCAGAGGTTGGACACCTTGCTCACATTGCTGAAGACACATAAGAGCACTGGTCTGCCAGCAACTATCCCAAAACAATGTCTGGCTCACAGAGGTGGTGCTGGCAAAAGGGACCCACCCCCATTGTACATGTCAGTCAGACCGTCCCTGTGTAGGGACGATGCTCATTGCGGCACATGAGTGGTCAATCTACTCAACACTCATCCCAATTAGACACCAGTGAAGTTGTGTATACTTTATTGGCATGTGTGTGTCAGTACGGACAAGGCAAGGGCCACAATTGGCAGGGACATGCTTAAGACACTTGCACGCAGCATGGGAGCTTTTCGAGGTGCAGGAAATGGGGAGGCAGAGCTGAACACCAATTATTGCAGATGGCAGCAGTCTAAGCCCATCTTGCCTTGCTGGACGAGTCATGTGTTGTTTGGCGTCTGCCCATTGCCCCGTGTGAGGGGGCATGGCTTACAACCCATAGGGTCTGCATAGTGCTCTGCCACCGGACTGCACCACTTGTCTGCTCTGCTGACAGTGATCAGGTGAAAGGGTCCGACAAGGTCACACGTTGTGCTACATTGCCATGTGTGTGCTCTCTCCCCAGCAGTGTGTCCGAATTGGTATCGTTGCCAAACGACGCTGTGCTGCTCCAACCATGGAACTGCATCACCTTGCACAAAAAAGCAATAAAGACTATACAGAAAAGAGATGGAAAATAAATAAGAACATTTTGCTGACGGTTCACTGTGGATTCACTTATTGGATACAAACACAACAATGAGAACATGAGCAGTGGAGTAAGAAAACCAAGATGGGGCAAATTGGGAAATAGGTGATGAGAGGAAATTTAGGAAAGAGATAATATATAGGAGGGGGAAGATAAAGAAAATGCCCAATAATAATAACAACAAGAAAATGGGGAAAAGAGAGCAAATAGAGGATTTTAATAGACCCACAAATGGTGACGAAATGAACTGGTACTAATTGGATAAATTCTACCTCAGAAGAGTCATGACCCTAGGAAAGGAACATTTAACATTTGCACAATGCACTAGTCACTTTGTCTTCCCGTTTGGAAATCTACTTTAGATGAACCAAAATCTATGCAGAGAGACATTTGGAATGCTATTTTGCACAAAAATATTTGCACAAAATATTTGCACAATGCACATGTTACTTTTTGCTTCTCCATAAGGACTGTAACACATAGAACATGACGGGAGCATTATTTATTGATTAATTAATGAAACATTGAGATATTCTGATTTTACTCTCATACTGTGTTTCTTTAAAACCCTCAAAATTCATAGTTTTTTACTTGATTTTAGATGGCCATGATTAGATTCAAGAATGTACTTTATAAAATGATATACATTCTTTCTCCTCCTCCTCCATATGTCTCTCTCTCTCCTTTTCTCCTTTAACCTTTCTTCTTTTTCACCTTCTTGAAGCACCCTTCACTCAACTCCCTGCTCCCTCATCCCTTTCCTGCCGTACTTCCGTTTAACATAGTTGTTTTTAACCAGGCATTTATTGTAAGAACGAACTCTTTTATGGTACTTCACCAGCAATGCTTTAATTGCAATAGGAAAAATGGTAACTGTTAAAAGCCATTGTTAAAGAATGAGGAAAAACGGGTTAGCAGTCTAGTCTATTTTATAGAAAAAAACAAGGGATTCATGCACTGTATCACTTTAAATAGATTAGACGGCAGGACTCTATGGTCCAGTTGAAGGCATTAGCCGAAACGTGTTGACCGTCCTTTCACGTTTGCACTAATGGTGTTGATAAAATAAAGTACTTCTAAAAAGAGTTCTTTTGTTGAAAAAAAATAATAATACATATATATATATATGTACATTTATCTATATATGATGAAGAAATCCCAATGCCACAGCAGACACTTTGAAGTAACACAAGGATACAGACTCCAAAAGCTGGTGTAAAATGATGGAAGTTTATTCACACATCAAAGGTTCAACATGACGCGTTTCGGCTGCCAGACATGCAGCCTTGATCACATAGCGCTTTGTGTGAACATGTGCAGAATATATACAGGTGTATTCAGTAGTCTGTTTACTATGCCTATGGCAGTGAGTAGGTAATTTTACTACATCTTTTACTTCGTCATTACAACGTCATGAGTGTCATTTTACTGCATGAAGGAAAGCAAGCTTTACATGACATGGCAGACTTACGAGACAGCATAGAAACCAGACTAGGTTAATACTAGAAGCTAAAGTTTCCCTGGCGGGCCTGTATGTATACATACATCTGTGTGTGTTCCAATCCACTGTTGTACATATATGTGTGTGTTCCAATCCACTGATGTAACCATGTTATGAATATTTACATTTAACATGGATTACTGTTCTCAATTTGTATGTATTTTATACTGCAACTCACATCCATTTTGATTCTGAAAAGCTTAATTTGACATAAGTCCTCGGTTGAAAATGCTTTAATTTGCCTTTCTTTCTGCAGGTGTGTTGTCATGTTTCTCATTAGCTAGAGAGAGTTTTATTGTTTGATTTGGCGACTGATAGTGAGACCTGCGGAAAGGAAATTGGCAACAAGCTTGGAGAAATAGTGGTCAACGGGGGCCTTCTGTTAACCGCGTACCAGGATGATGGGGTGTTCAAGGTTGGCAGCTGCAGACCCAGTTTCGAGGGGATGGGAACTTAAGGAGTATGTTGACTCTCCTCACATTCAGTAATGTGGTTGGTTCTTGGTGGTGAGAAGAGGTTTATGATGTTTTTACAGTTACTGTTATATGTAATTGTTGTTTTCATCGCTAATTAGGCAGACTTTCCCTTGACTCCTACAGGGAACAGATGTCTCTTTGCGCTGGGCTTTCCCTGATTGTAAAGCTTCATGCCGAACACTTCTCTTATTTCCTTGAACTTCTAAGGAAGTTCTGTTCTGTGCTGACACCTTCTATGCCCCCGGATAGATTTCTCTGTTAGCTATTCCTATTCTCCACCTACGTTTTACAGCAGAAGAAGGAAGTTTCTTTATGGAACACCTTATTGCTACAATGTGCTTTATTTGTGTTGTGGCCATTACTATTCTGTATCTCATTTTATTACAACTTAACCTACTGGCACATTTTAGTCTCCAGACTATATTGCTGTATTTCATGAATCTATTTTTACTTTTCCTATATACTGGATCGATTAATATCCTATAATAAATCCATTTAATCTAAATCATTCATTCTTGGTCCTTATTGTGGAGCCACATTGGCTTCACATATTTGGAAATACATTTCTGATTATTACTCCCTTAAAGCACGTCAAGTCGACTAACAAAGTTCCATGTGACAAATGGGGAAATACTTTTGATGATTTTAAAAAGAGATTGAGATGCTATCAACCAGGTCTACCACATTGCCCCATCAAGTAGATATAGCCTAAAAATGGGCTCATTGTTGGTCAGGCATCAACAGCCATGCAGAAGTTGAAGGGCACAGAAATCATTTCGGCAGAGAGGGAGAGGGTAGAATAGCCCAGAAATGGTACATGTAAATGAGCAAGGAGTAGGATTGAGACAAAAATGGAACAGACAAAAGTGGTGGAGCGTGAGGTCAGCGGATTTGACAGATCTCGTTGTGAGATTTGGTTGGCTGCCAACACTTCAACCAGGGTAGAGGAGGCAGACATTTGGATTCAGGACTCTGCCTGTGCCCCATAAAAATGCAAAAAATGAATACCCTGACCCCCCTAGGCCTCGTGGTGGGGTTCCACAGGGAACAAACCTGGGTCCAAAAATGTATTTTTTTAAATTTTGCCACGAATCTGTGAAGGATCTGGGGCAAACAATTAAAACAAAAATAAGTGCAGTCTTCCATGCTTGTTTTTTTTTAATGGCCCCCTGGTAGGGCAGGTACTGGGGGATTCATAAATATATTTTGGGGAAGGAGGGCAAACGTGGCCCCCTCCTCAGGTCGATTTTGCCCCAAGAGTCCCACTCCCTCCGGGTCTGCCCGATACTGAGAAGGGGAGGGGGCTGGGTGGTCCCCGCAGCCCCGCTCCCCAGGCCGATTTTGACTCTGGGGACCCACTCTCACAGAGCCCGACTTATTACAAAGTGGGAGAGGGACACGCAGCCCCCTTCTGGGCTGATTTCAGTCCTAGGAACACAATACCCTGGGGCCCTTCCAAACTTATAAAAGAGTGGGGGCATATAGAACCCCCCAGGATCTCAAAATCAAAATAGACAGAGCACCCTGAGCGGGCCTGCTGACGGTGGAATCAGCGCCACTGACAGACATTTTAGTCTGCATACACGATTTCAAGCTTAAGGAATGGATCTTGTTCAGGGCCTGAGAGAAACACCCTATCCAATTCAAGGCTCACAAAGCAACACTCACCCAGGATCTGGCCTCAATTACCTCAGAAACTGCGTGATTTTCGACTGGCCACTTCCCATCTAAGGAACATGGGAGTGCCCTATGTATGGGGGCACCTATTCCGGCTCATTTTCACTCAGGACGGTAAACTACATCAACTGCGATCCTTGGAAGAGACCTGTTGAGTCTTCGACATACCCAACGCCACTGATCGTTCATCAACGATGACCTACACACCTGTTCGATGACACACCGGCACCGCTAATGCGGGGCAGGGATGGGGAGTGAATCTGGCAATAGTCAAAGAAGAAAAGCAAGCGGTATGGCAGTTGATTTCAGAGGTGTTGGCCACGACAGACTTCCCATAACATTGCTAGGCATGTAACTATGAATCCTCATACAGCGGCGGTGGGCTGGGTGGCAGGTCGGAGGGTTGGGGCCCCGAAGCCGCAGATTGATTGAGCCCCTAGACTCTGAACACTTGGAACTTTAAGACCATGTTCTTATTTGTAGTGTTGCTTGCTTTTCCTCTTTTTTGCGGGGTTCGCATTTACTCTCGCAACAGCTATATCACAGTTCACACAACATCTCAGTAGGGTTCAGGTGACTTTGGATAGTCACTCTACATCCGATCACCATGATCCATACTAAGCCTTTAGATCTGTATGGTATCACAATGGCCACTACACATTTTGAGATCCACACCCTCAACGTGAAGGGTCTCAATAATGCTGTTAAACGCAAGGCGATTCTGTCATATCTCGAGAGTTCGGGGGCTGACAAATGCTTACTACAGGAGACGCACTTTCTTCCTAGGGATTGCAACAGACTCAGCTTGTGCACTTTTACTCACCAGCTTTTCACCCCTGCCTCCCCCAAGACAGCAGGAGTGGCTATACTTGTGGCAAGTACCTTTATAGGTCTCAAAGTAGCTGAATGGAAGGGTAGGCTCCTTACTTATCAACTGATTTTTAATTATTTGCATTATGTGATGGGAACTATTTATGCCCCAAATGAAGGTCAGTTAGCTTTTATGTGCAGAGCACTATCAGATGTAATGTCTATCCTGGAGCATAAGGTCCTAATGGGGAGACCTCAACTTAGTTTTTAATACCGAGCTTGAAGGTGCATAGGCAATGCCAAACGTGGGCTCTTTCAGGAGAGGGCCGCTGATGATTGAGTGATCTGGGCCTTATAGATTTATGGAGAGACCTATACCCACACACGTGTGAATACTCTTTTTTTTCCTACGCCCACAAAACCTATGCTAGACTGAACTATTTTCTTGGGACATAACACTTTTACACTCTGACAAACTTATTCTGAGGTATTTCCAGCTGCACTGTTGGTCCACGCAGCGGTGTCCCTTACACGGACACTGCTGCACCGACCAGCAGTAGTACTACAGATAAATCAGGCCATGGCCACTTACTTGGAGCTAAATGATACTCAAGAGGTCTCTGTCACCACACTTTGGGAGGCCCTAAAACAGTAATTAGAGGGGAATCCATTGCTGTATCTGCCACAGGTAATAAAATACGCAAAGAGGAAAGAGATCAATTATCCCAGCAAATGAAGCAGTTGGAACGAATTCACCAATGCACCAGCACACAGAGAATATGGCATTAATTGACAGCCATTCGTAAACAATTAGTCAGCATAGATCTCAACAGAGCAGAATACACAGCTTTTGACCTTCAACACACTTTTTATGTTGTAGGGGACAAATGTGGCCTCCTTTTGGCCCATAGCCAATGTGTACAGTGGAAAGCCTCTGAAGTGTTCTTCTTTCATACCTCGGATGGGAGAGACGTAACGGATGATAAATCCACAGCAGATTTCTATGCAGAGCTGCATTCTGACCAACCCCTTGACCGCACTGATGGCACCATATTCCTCCGCAAAGCTCAGGCGCCATGCCTCCCCCCAACCAGGTGACCATACTCAAGGACCAAATTCATCTAGAAGAGGTCAATTCGGCCATCTCCTGACAAAAAACTCTAATGTCTCCTGGACCAGACAGGTTTCCAGACAGCTTTTATTAAATATTCTGCAGTGTCCTTGCCCCTATATTAACTTGATTGTTCAACTCTTTCACCAACCCTTGAGCCATTCCTGCCTCAACGCTGACAGCATCCTTGCCGGTAATCCCTAAGTCTAGTAAAGAAAAGCAGTTTATACTGCTGAATCTCTCTCCTAAACATAGATATTAAGCTATTCACCGGCAACCTGGCCGCTATTTTAAACTTCATATGCCAGCCCTTATTGATCCAGTTCAGGTGGGATTTATCCCTCAAAGACAAACTAGTGATTACACCAAACGCTTCTTGCACATTATCGACAAACCCACAAGATCGACGAGCAAGATCATGCTCTTAGCAATAGATGCCGAAAAAGACCTGTAACCAGATCCACTGGCCCTTTCTTGAGCAGGTCCTACAACACTTTGGATTCGGTGAGAGGTTTAGGACGTTGATACGGAATTGGTACCGCCACCCCACAACAACAGTTAGAGTGAATGGGCAGGTCTCCACACTCTTCCACGTTTGTAGGGGCACACAGCAATGATGGCCGCTATCTCCTCTCTTATTCTACTTTATTTGGAGCCCCTAGCTCAGAGAGTCCGCGGTAACCCCAGTATCACCAGGGCCGTCTTTGGGGGTGAGCAACATACTATCAGTTTATACACTGACAACGTGCTGGTGTCTCATGACAATCCCTCCGTGGCACTTCGGGCCTTCCTGGCCAAAATTTAGGCCTTCGGCTAAGCCTCGGGGTTTCGTGTCAATGTTGCCAAATCCCAGATTCTCAGTCTCTCGCTGAGTCCTGCTCTAGAGGCACAGCTAAAAGCTCGATACCCCATCCAATATGTGCTGACAACTATCTCCTATCTGGGCATCCAACTGGCCTCTTCCACCCACACAACATCCGCAATCAATTACCAGGCCCTGCTCAAGCACATTAGATGTGATTTATCTCGCTGTAGGCCAAACCCGATCTCAAGGATTGGAAGAATCGCACCTCTTAAAATGACCATTCTTCCCAAGATCCTATAACTCTTTCAAATGCTTCCTTTGACACTCCCAGCAGGGAACATATCCAAGTTACAGGCAGAGCAACATCAGTTTGTCTGGTTGGGGAAGCACCCACGCATAAGGAAATATCTTAGCTGCCTCCAGCTAAAAGATGGTGACTTAGGTGTCCCAAATCTGCAACTATATTTCCAACGGGCCCAACTACGCTATTTCTTAGAGTGCAATAAAGAGGAATCAGAAAAGCACTGGTTGTTCCAAGATAAAGCCGCAGGTTTACCTCTGTAGAAAAAACAGCACTGAGCCCAAAGTCTATATTTGTCCATGGTCACGAAAACGACTATGGCTGCCTGGGACCAGACATGCATTAAAAAATGGCTTCACATCCTTATCTTCTCCCCTAAATCCACTACTTGACAACCCAAATTTCTCTCCAGGGTTGGGCCCCGGATCATTTGACAAGTGGTGCTAAAACAGCTGCTGCTCAGTGGGCCACATGACTGACACGGACAGAGTGATGCCATTCCACCAATTGAGCGCAGACTATGCACTTCCAGAGTCTGAGCGTTTCTATTATATGCAGCTGCGCCACTGGCTGCTGCACCCCAGCAAAAATGCCAATACACAGAGACACCTCACCCCTTATGAAAAATGGCTAGTCACTGAAACATCTGAGGCTCATTTCTGAATTATATGTTCTATTGAACCAATCCACTAGAAATATGTACTGGGCGAGCCAGGCCCGATGGAAACGGAACTTGGCAGACAGTTGTCCCAGAAGGAATGGGGAGATATATATTACAGAGCTAGACACATGGCAAGTAATGCCGCTCTTACTGAAACACAAACGTGGCTACTTATTGGTGCACCACCAAAGTACATTTATACAGTTACGATCCGGAGTACAATCCAGACTGCTGGGGGCAGGGGCTACAGGGGCACACTGCTACACCTATTATGGTCATTCCCTAAACTCTTGGGTTACTGGACCCAGGTACTTGACAACATCAATGAGCACTTCAACACACAACTACTCTGATTTCCCCTCTTACCCGCTAATTGGTCTACCAAGCCCATTTACCTTTCCATTAAAATCTAGAAGAGGAAAGCAAATAGGTCTCACACTGGGAGCAGCAGTTCATGACATTTTAACTCACTGGGGGTCATTACACACGTCTACCCATCAGGGATGGCTTCACCGTTGAAGGCATATCCTAGGTATGGAAAAGATCACATTTTCCTTAGCAAACCAAGGTACAGCCTTCGGAGATCTATGGCGTCCCTTCCTGCCTCTTCTCTCAAAGGATTTTTGGGAGCTGACTTATCCTAAATATCTCTACAACCTTTGCCTATCAGAGCCCACTCCTGCTGTCCAACTAAGTGCTGAATCTGTCAGATAAATACTGTGTGGTTAACTTGCTATTATTCTAATGTTCAATGCTGAGTGCGTATGACGTGGGTGGGGGACATTGGGGCTTGGATTGCTTAAATTGTTCTAAAAGATGCCGCAAACCATATGCTTATTCAGAGCTGCACTTCATGATGCTTCTGTATTACCTTTTCTGGCATTCTTGAATAAAAAGATTTGAACCATAAATCAGATTTGAAGGAAAGTGAAATAATGATTGGGGTGGATGGAAGTCCAGCACAAGAAACAAAGGGGCATATTATCAAGGGATTTATCTCCGCTTTTTTGGCTTTAAAAGCCAAGAAAGCGGAGATAAAATTATCTCCCTATCAGCAACAGGGTGCTAACACACAAATTCGCATGTTAGCACCCTTTTTCTCTACGCTTCCCCTTGCATCTCTAATGAGATGCAAAGGGGGCGTTCCAGAGAAAAAGAATAGGAGAAATGTTGTTAAGCAACGTTTCTCCTATTTTCAAGGATTTCGCTAACCCTGTTAGAGATAATAAAAGCAGCGCTAACCACGGTTAGCGCTGCTTTTTTTACACCTGGTATTTTCCTGACTTAGCTATGATATCCTATGGAAGGTGGATATCATGGCTAAGTTTATGAGCCCCTATCATCAAGCTAACGCCAAACTTCGAGAGATTATCGTTGGTTTTCCAGCGATAATCTCTCATTTGGCAGTTAGCGCGAGGATTTTTATCACTTCTGAGATAAACCTTGCTAATAGCAAGTTATCTCTGCGATAATTTCCGGCGATGCTTAGAGTTAAAAAATTTGTTGCTAAGCCTCGTTAGCGATAAATATCGCTAATCATTGGTAATATGCCCCTAAGTCACTAACTTGTGACACTGAGTAAAACGTTTTGTGTAATTTAAGCATGAGCACAAACCCTAGCAGCTATGGCACAGTGATGCATGGCTTAACGTATTGAAAATCTATACAGTATTTAGAAGTACCACAACAGGAAAAAGTCAAAAACACAACATAATATAAAAAAAATTGTGCTCAAATATACAAAAAGAGTGGAAAATGTAACAAGTGAAATTACACCAAAATGACACATATCTAATAAGGGTAACTGGAGATATGAATTTCTAAAGATCCAAGGGGAAAAATACCAAGATAAAGTAAGTGTCGATACGCTTCACTTGACTAGATCACCTCAAACGAAACATCGTAGGTCAAACCTAGTCAGGTACCATTCCTAGTTTCACCCTCTCTGTGCGCACCGGAGGGGGCCAATATGCATGAGTTTGTCCCTGGATTTCAATATAAGAACAAAGTTCCTAAAACTTTCTTCACATTCTTTTTCCCTGCCATGTGGATGGCTACCTCTGTAGCTATTATTCAGAGTCAATAGATATGCAGGTGGATATTTCTGAACTGCTACTGTGGAGGTGTGCTGATGGCAGGAGCAGTGTTGGCCGTTGTAGTAGGGGACCCATGCAGTGGTGTTACGTGGGGGAGGGGTGGGGGCAGCTGCAATGGTAATGAATGGAAAAGGTTTTGGAAGAAGATGTTGTGATGATGAAATGGGAGAAGAAAACATAGGAGAACTCTGCAGTGGTGATGCTAGTGTGTGCGTGGCTCTGTCTGTGTGCATGGCTCTGTCTGTGTGCGCGGCTCTGTCTGCATGGGTGTGTGCGCGGCTCTGTCTGTGTGGGTGTGTGCGCGGCTCTGTCTGTGTGGGTGTGTGCACGGCTCTGCATTTGTGGGTGTGTGTGCAGTTCTGTCTGTGTGTGTGTGTGCGCGGCTCTGTGTGTGTGTGCACGGCTCTGTCTGTGTGTGTGTGCGCGGCTCTGTCTGTGTGGCTCTGTGTGTGTATGTGGCTGTGTGTGTGTGGCTGTGTGTGTGTGGCTCTGTGTGTGTGGCTCTGTGTGTGTGGCTCTGTGTGTGTGCGCGCTGCTCTGTCTGTGTGTGTGTGCACGGCTCTGTCTGTGTGTGTGTGTGCGCGGCTCTGTCTGTGTGTGTGTGTGCGCGGCTCTGTCTGTGTGGCTCTGTGTGTGTATGTGGCTCTGTGTGTGTGTGTGGCTCTGTGTGTGTGGCTCTGTGTGTATGTGTGTGTGGCTCTGTGTGTGTGTGTGTGGCTCAGTGTTTGTGTGTGTGTTTGGCTCTGTGTGTGTGTGGCTCTGTGGATAGCTTTTTTTGTTGGTGGCTCTATGTGTGGGTGGCTCTCTGTGAGGGTGGCTCTGTGTAGGTGGCTCTGTGTGTGGGTGGCTCTATGTGAATGACTCTGTGTGGGTGGCTCTGTATGTGTGTGTGTGTGGCTCTGTGTGGGTGTAAATGCAATAGGTCATGCATATGCGAGCGATTAAGCTATTGGCATTGTAAATTACAATGCCATTTATTTAACGATTAAGCTATTGACAAAGTAAATGACATGCTATTTATTTATGATTTTAAAAAAAAAGAAAAAAATGTCATGAGCAATGTCAATAGCTCTACCCTTAATAATGCCGAGACCATTGCATTGTAAATGCTTGTTTTGCATATGGAGCTTGTCATAATCGTATAAAGCATGCAACCTTGTCCCACTGGAGAATTCCGAGCTGTGAAAAACAGTCCAAATGTAATAATGCTGACCTGGCAAAGGTGTGAAAATTATCCTGCTAATGAGAGGACTTCTATGGGAGCAAAATTAGAATTTTCCCTCGCTGAGTTTATCCCGTCAAAACCAATAGTTTCAGTGAGACCTCGTCCAGTGGCTATTCAGCTTAATGGAACGGTTCTCGGATACAGCCTATAACCTTCACCCACTTTCAGAGACTGATGGCCTGATTACAATGCCGATCGGCTGGCTTCCGCTATCCTGTCGGAGGTGGTCCGACCGGCATGGTCTTGTTGGAATCGGTCGGTCCTAATGCCAGATTACAATGCATGCCTCCTGTACTCCGACTGACCGACCTGTGGTAAATAAATAAATAATACCCTATTTTTGACTAGACTTATAGCATAACAGATAGCTCAATAAATAAGAGTCAAGATTCGAGGTAGTAGGAGTTTCTGCAGGTTTATTACAGCATAAGGACAGGATCAGGACAACCTGCATAGGAATAGGACAATAAGGCCCAGCAGGACAACTGGGGCCCAGCAGGGGAAAAGAGGCCCAGCAGGGGAAAAGAGGCCCAGCAGCTGCTGGGGCTAGGTCTGGGATGAGCGCGCTAACATTTAATAACATAACATTGATTTATATACATAGCGCAAACACATAGCATTACATTGCAGTAGGCGTAACAGTGGGTGGAGCAGAAGGCGTGACGTGTAACAGTCGCGAGAGATAACAGTAATAAGAGGTGTAACTGGGAGTTTACTTAGACATGTGATGTAGAACGTAACAGAATATGTCATGAATGGGCGGACACATAGGAGGGGGCTACCTAAGGAGCCGGGACCTCTAACCTAATGGTGCGCGAAAACTGGCAATGACGTGTTACTAGGAGAAGCTGGGGCTACGAACTCTGTGCTAGGAGCAGAGACTAAAGTCTGGAGGGTCGGAGCGACATGTACCTAAACCCTATCTGGTATCTAATGTTTAGGGAACATGTTGATATAAACTAGAAGTCATGAGGGGAGAGGCTAACCTGATTCTAAGACTGGACCATGCATTATTCTACATGTAGTGCGTGATGAAGAATATTAAATGACCATTAAATACAGTATTTCTCTAACATGGAGACGAGAAGGCTAGACAATGACGGAAACTATTGATGTAGTTCAGTAGCTTAGGAATGCAGAGGAGGAGGACTGAACTGATAGCTGGAACTATAACATACTTTTGGCAGACTCAGAGGCAGAGCCGGGGTGCACCGGGCACTGCAAGGCAGGAAGTAAGTGAAGGGTCGAGGATACAGGTGGGGGCTGTATCGCTCCTCAGCGAGGCTTTCAGGAGACAGGAGCTGAATCCAGGGTCCGGGCCCTTTTGAGGCCTAGAAACGGGGACTTTATAATGGAATAACGTGCACACTGAGAAACGTGGCAACATTACTTTACATAGGCCTGATATTCGTAGTATTCACGAGAACTGGAAACTAACATATTAGAGGTGGACACAACTGTAATTGCGTCTTCAATCAGAAATGGGGAATAACATACGCATATTGATCATGCATACATAACATATGATGGATGAGGCGTAGGGACACAGAACATGGCAAAATTTACTTTTCCACATTCCCTCCTTGTCACTACGTTTCCATCAGGAAACATCAATATTCATGATATCATCTATCACTTCATACAGTACCATTTGCTCGTCTCGAATTGTCTTGGAACGGGATTTAGAACGGGGCTTGGGACTAGGAATACAAGAGGTAGCACACATGCTGCAAATCGCAGGGCCACATTGTATACAGAGGCAGCAGCTGAATATAATCGCTACTGCAATACCTAGGAAGGACAGGACTTTCCATCCCCATGCGGAAATTATATTCCAGAACCAACCGGACCATGTCCAGGTGCCTGGATCTTGATGTAACAGATGGGCAATTTTATGGAGTCTGGTTATAGCTGAATAAACAGACGGCGTGTTATTTGGAATGAAAATGCAACAACTGGATCCGAGAATTCTACAGGCCCCGCCCCTATCGGCCAGTATGACGTCAAGGACGAGACGATTCTGTAAAACGACAATTCTCATAAAGGATTGCTCTTCAGTTAAGTTACCTAGAGCGGAGGCAGTCTCATCTACTACTGCTTCAAGGGTTCTTGTTAACCTACGGATTAGCTTACTATTTACAACTGTACCTAAATAAGGGAAAACACCTTTATCTATATCAATGAATTGCTCTGCGGCGGTTTCAGTATAATCGACAATCGGGAGATTTCTCTTGTGTCTAGTGTGTACTAAGAAAGAATTTCTATGATAATCAGGTGGGGCTAGAAAAACAGGTGGCAGTAGGAAAGCAATGTAACAGGTTCCCTCCCAATCGAGGGGCAGACGGACATATGCAGTTTGACCACAAACAAAATAAGAATGACGTGAAGCTTTGAAAATAGATTTCCCACTGTCACTATACTTGATAACAGTAGTACATTCACTATGTCCTATATGTACAGAACCATAACTACGGACACATAATTCGCCTTTGACTGGTAGTACTGAAATAGCGGGTGAGTCTGGAGTAGTATCAGACTGAACATTCAGAACCATGAAATTCGACGAATAATTTCCTAAATTATATACTTCATTTTCTAGATCTAAACCTGTTCTATGGGGGAAACCTTGCTTGTCTGGGAAACATGTACTATTAAGAAAAGACATATCTGTTGAGGATGACGTTAGCGTGGACCATGCTCCACACGAACCATTGTGTGAGAATGGATAAGGAAAAAGTGGCAGAACTCCCTTCGGTGTCTGGAAAGGGGGGAGTCGACCACACACCCAACAATTAGTGGCATTGCTGGTCTGGTGTGAATAATGTAACATACGGATGAATGTGTTATTACGCATGGCGAGGCGGTATGAATATTCGTGAGGAGGCAGATCACTAAACGTGTGCTCTACTGTAGTATGAGCAGACATATTTACATGAGGAACTGGAAAACACAGATAGAAAGCATAACTGGTGCAGGAAATCATTATGCTAAGAAATAATATGAAACTTAGAAAAACGATGCATTGAAGTGAACTTCGACTGACTCTCTCACTATGGGGGTCTATTTTATACATGTCAGAAACAGTCTAACCGTTTCACCTAGGGGAGGACTTATACAATCAAACTGGCTGACTTATTAGACCTGAGCTTTAACTTATACTCCTGTTGCGGAGTTTTCTCTAACAAGGGAGGGGTTGTAATAAAGTCTGGTGCGGGACAGTCCTTTAAAACAATGTTCTGGCAATCCTTCGAATCCTGGGAAATGTTCTTGGCAATGTCTGGTTCCGATCCTTTGAAAAGTTTTACATGAGAAAGGTGGACCCACCCCTTCCTGCCTTCCAACTTGACGGCAGTTCGGGTGGTCAAGAGGACCTGACGTGGCTCCTTCCAACGTGGTTCCAGCGGACTTGATCTGTCAAAATTTCTGATCATCACCAAGGAACCTGGAACGATCTCGTGCGGTGCCACCTCGGTATTGTCTGGAAATGCGGCGGCAACCTGTGAACGACATGAGTTGAGGGCAGACATCAAGGAAGCTAGGTAATCTGTCAGCATACTACATGAAACATCGGTAATACTTCGGGGTCTAGGAGTACCCCACATGTTAGGGGGGCGGCCGAAAACGACCTCATACGGGGACAGACCTGATCTGGAATGTGCGACCATACGCATGTAAAACAGAGCGACTGGCAAAGCTACTAACCAGTCTACACCCTTGTCTTTACAGACTTTTGCTATACGGATTTTCAGAGTCTGATTATGTCTTTCGACTAGTCCAGCTGCTTCTGGATGGCGTACACAATGGAACTTCCACTGGTACCCTAACAACAGGGAAACGTGTCTCATGAGTTCGGATGAGAATGGCTGACCGTTATCAGAATATACGACTCTAGGGAGTCCGTATCTAGGGAAAAATTCACGAACCAGCTGCTTGGCAGTGGTCGCGGCTGTGTAATCTGGGACTGGATATGCTTCTGTCCACCTGGACAAAGCGCATACAACTACAAGGACATACTTGAAACCTCGACATCGCTCCATCTGAATATAATCCATCTGGAGGACCTCAAAAGGGTGGTCAGGGGGCTGGAAACCACCTTGTTCCACCGGGACACTTTTACCTGGATTAAACTGACAACATATCATACAGGTACGGACTTTCTGCTTGGCTGCAGCTCGTAAATGCTTGTTAAACCAAATGTTCTGGATACTGTCTAACATAGCTTTTTCTCCTAAATGTGCTGGGCTATGTGCGGTGTTGATAATGACTTGAACCATAGAATCGGGGAGAAACCATGTGGCTCTACCCTTCGTTAACCATCCTTGATCTGTCTGGACCCCTCCTTGTACAGACCATTTCTTGATTTCATCGGGAGTAGCATGTGACTGAATATCTATGACATCTTGTGTAGGGTCCTTAACTGTCATGCATGTAGTCAGATCTGGAATATGCGTCATGTTTACTGGAATGTCTGGAGTCTGTGCTGTAAGCTTGGCTGTGCGGTCTGCTAGATCATTACCTTGGGAAATAATGTCAGTGACTTTCGTATGTGCTTTGCACTTCATGATAGCAATAGATGTCGGTAAATGTATGGCATCTAACAGAGCTTGAATAAGGAGACCATGCTGAATCTTGGTTCCATGAGAAGTCATAAAACCTCTCTCCTGCCAGAGCACTCCGAAGTCGTGTACAACTCCGAATGCGTAACGTGAATCTGTGTAAACATTAACCTTCAGGTTCTTGGCGTGTATACAGGCTTGTGTCAGAGCAACTAGCTCTGCTGCTTGAGCGGACAGAGTATCAATACGGTGTGTTTCAATAACTTCAGTGTCAGTAGTCACTGCATACGCGGCGACTAGTTCTCCTGTACTAGTTCTCATACATGAACCGTCCACATAAAGTGTCAGGTCAGGATCTGGTAACGGAATGTCTGTCAGATCTTGTCTTGGCTTTGTCGTAATGTTAACTACTTCCACACAATCATGTGGGTCTGGATTTGAATTAACTGATGGTAACAGTGTAGCAGGATTCAGGACGTTGCAGCGTCTAATTTCTATGTGTGGCTGGAACAGTGTCAATTCATAACCTGTTAAACGTGCAATGGTCAAGTGTTGAGTTTGTGTTCGGTTTAAAAGAACTTCTACTGAATGTGGAACTTGTACTGTCAGGGAATGTCCTAAAACTATGGAATCACTTTGTCTGATAGCTAGTGCTGTGGCTGCAACTGACTTGAGGCACGCAGGCAACGCCTGGGCGACTGGATCTAATGTGCTCGAAAAATAAGCACAGGGCTTGTATTGACCTGCTTGATCTTGTGTGAGAACAGATAATGCTGTACCTTCGCGTTCTGTAACGAAAAGTATAAAAGGCTTACTGTAGTTCGGTGTAGCTAGAACTGGAGCTTGGCATAGGGCTTTCTTTAACTCGTTGAAACTAAGTGTATGTTCAGATGTCCAAGGGAGGACAGTCGATACGGCTGCCTCCTGTGTCGTTAACCGTATCAGTGGCTTGGCTAGGAATGCATACTGGGGAATCCATTGTCTACAATAAGAAGTAAGGCCGATAAAAGCACGTACCTCCTTCTGGGTTCTGGGCTGGGGAAGACTCGCTATTAGCTGGATACGGTCGGGTGTCAACTGCCTACCCCTCTTGGACAGCAAGTGTCCTAAGTATACCACTTGCTGGACACAGAATTGAAGCTTTGAAGGTGACACCTTGTGCCCCATCTCGGCTAGAAAATACAGAACTGTAAGTGATGCTCGCTCGCAAGCACGTTCAGAACGGGCTGTGATCAGTAGATCATCGACATACTGGAGCAGGGCAGTGTCAGTTGGCATGTGAATATTGTCTAGTTGTCTCTTGAGTGCTTGACTGTAAATGCTAGGGCTTTCTGTGAAACCTTGAGGAGCGCGTGTAAACATATAGCTCCTTCCATTTAAACAAAATCCGAAGAGAAACTGGCTGTCTGGATGAATTGGAACACTAAAAAATGCATTCTTGAGATCAATAACAGTGAAAAACATGGCTTCGGAATCAATGGCTGTTAACAGGGAAGAGATGTCTGGAACAACTGGGTACTGAGGAATTATACATTTGTTAAGCTCTCGTAAATCAATCACTAATCGATATACTGGGGGTGCATTTGGATCAGTACGTTTCATGACTGGAATGATCGGAGAATTGCATACGTTGGAGTCAGTTTCTACAACTACTCCCTGAGCCATGAGCTCGTCAATAATTTTGGATAAGGCTGCTACAGCCTCAGGTGGCAATCTGTACTGTCTGATTCGTGGTAACACTACACCTGGTTTGAGAGTCACACGATAGGGTGTGATTTGCATGTAACCTACATCAGTTGGACCTTGCGCCCATAAATGCTGCGGAACATTAGACAATCTTGAATCAAAATCTCGCAATACATAGTGACCCTTAAAGTCACGTAGGAACAGACGTATTCCCTCTGGGGAACAGCAAATAACTGCACCTAACTCTTTCAGTGTCTTAATACCTAACAGATTTTCTGGACATGACTTAGTAAGTAACAGATCAGTAGTACGGGACAATGGACCTACTTCTAGAGTAACTGGCTTTGAAATCTCATTAACGATGGGTTTTCCTGAAAATCCAAGGGAAACATTTCTTGAGCCTGAGAGCGGAGCCCCTGGAACTTCGGCGTGACTAATTGTGGTCCTACTTGCCCCTGTATCGATCAAAAACTTTCTGTCTTTCCCTAATACTTGACTGTGTACATAGGGACCTTCTTGGTCTACAGGTATCTCGATGAGAGGCAAGCCTACCTCCCTCTCTAGGCTGTTTCATGAATATGACTGGTACTCTGGATACTCGGACTGTGCATACTGGTACATCTGCGAAGTAACGTGCTGTGTTGCAGCAATAGGCTGCGGTACTGTAACTGTCTGTTGTGCATTCTGTGGCTGAGGAATCTGTGAAACTTGTTCTTGTCTCGGCGGACGTGGTCTTTCTTTAGTCTTACCAGTAGCTATGTTGTGTTTCAGAACTGCACACTCGTTTATAAAATGACCTGGCTGTTTACAATAATTGCAGTTCCCTTTAACGGGAGCTGCAGGATGACTGGCTTGAATCGGACCCCTCTTCTGACTGTCTTGAGGAATAGATTGTGCAACTAGCACTTTCATTTTCGTGTCTTTCATACGTTTTCTTTCGTGTTCTTGCTCTTCTCTGATTCTATTCTGGTGATACTGAAGCATCTGGAGCATCTGGGACGGAGTATTTGCTTGCCAGGTGCTTTCGACTTTCAAAACTCGGTTTTTAATTTGTGGACTTGAATTCTCGACTAATTTGGTAACGAAAAGATGAGGGTATGACTCACTACTTGTCTTGAGACCACTATTAATGCTGAAACATTTCTCAAATCTAGAATAAAAATCACTAATGTCTTCATCTTGTTTCTGTTTACAGGCTGAGATTGCATCCCAGTCTTCTTTCCTAGTTGTCAATAATCTGGGTAAAACTTGAATCAATAATTCTGGTAACTCTTTACATTTATCTCCAAGACCGGTACCTGGTACTCGTGCCTTGTCTTCAGCTTCTAGAGCTGCCCAATCGATCTTTTTCTCTCCCACCTCCCATTCTTTTTCCTTTAACTTTTCATACACCCCTGCGGGTAGCAGGACCTTTAACATTTTAATGACATCTGGGTAAGTGTATTCTCCCATACGGAGCATGTCTTTTAATTCTCTATGGAACCCTGCTGGATCTTTGTCATGACAGGGAATTAATTTCTTCATTTCAAGGAGTTCCATCTTTGATATCGGAGTGTATACAAACACTCGTTGCATATCGCCACCCGCCCCTTGGACTGGGTGGACTTCTCGTAGCGGATTCTGTCTGTCTATGTAAAATGGTTTACTTTCTGGGGGTGAGACATGAACAAAATGCGGGTTCAGGAACGTTCTATACTTGTGGCGCTGTTCTAGAATGACACTAATTAAATCGGTACCTAGACCTCTCCATCTGTACTGGAGTAACTCGTTCAGGATATCGTGTAACGGGCCTGGATCAGAATGTTGACCCTCATATAGAGTAATGAGGTGCTGGATCATATACATACCCACCAGTCGTTGCTCGGCTGGGGGCAGTTTCAGAAACATTTGTGCCACTATTTCGTCTGGAAAAGTGGTAGAATCAGTAATCCATCGGACTGCTGATCGGGCTAGTTCTTGTTCATGCATGGTACTTAATTCGCTATAACCGACTCGTGATTTCAGAATGTGATCGGTAGCTTGAAATACTTGTTCTAGAGAACCTCGTTCTGGTGCTGGCTGATGAAACATAGACTTAGGTTCTAGGCGTAAATGGCGATCTGGAAATCTGGATTTTCCTACATACGCTATTCTGGCGGGATTCTCGTCTTCCTCTTCAGGATCAGAGATACTTTCTTTCTCGCTTACTTGTGCTGCTTTACGCTGTTCGTGTAACCTTACTATTTCTTTACGAATTTTCTTGTACATACTTTCCATAGCACTAATGGTCTTGTGCTTACCCTCGGCTATATTATCACTCCACCTTGTTAGGATTCTCATTTCGGCGGGATCTTTAGACGGGTAATCTTGTTCTCTTATTAGACAATTGATCAGGAATTTTAATATCATGAGCTGAATCTCGGCTTTCCTTTGAGACATAATCTCGCCAATACTTTCTGGATCATCCCCTGTACGGATGAAACGATATATTCTGTCTAGATCTTCTTTCATATTCGGCAAGGTAACTAGATACTCGGTCACCCTTCTTACGCGTACGGAATATAAAACCATATTATACTCGCCTGGGACTGCGTCATAGACACATTCGGCAAGGGCTTGTCTGATTTCTGTAACAGACTTATTATTTTTAGGAGTACGCTGTGATGCTTGAGCATGTAATTCGAGTGCTGATAAACGCTTGTGTGGCGGCGGGGTTTGAGGAGGACCTCCTCCTGCGGCCCCTAGACTAGAATCGTCGACTGACATTCTTCGTGCTTGCAGGGTCGGTAATTGTAACGTGGGCTGAACTTGTATGGCAGACTGACCCGGGGGTACCGTAACAGGTACTCCGGTGTCTGGAGGAACGGGAAGTGCCTGATTTACAGGGACGGGCGGAGCGCGAACAGGATTTGCATATTCTGGAACTGTGTCGTCCAAATAGGACGAAATAAAAATATCAGCTGCGGTCGGTTTGTGACGTAGCTTGGTCGGAACCAATGGTGGCGGGAAATTACTGGGTGCCTCTGGGGTCGCTTTTAGCAAGCCTTCGGCAAGGAGAGGATACATACCCTTAATGAGGGCATGCCTCTGTCTATCTGACTGTTCGGCTTTGACTTGTTCACCTATCTCGATTAATTCTCTTTCTTGGGCTCGTTCTTGGGATTCTCTACTTAACTCTGACTTTCTGACTTCCTTTTCCGTTCTTTTATGAGCTTCCTTACGCCATAACTCGATGGCATCTTTCTGTGACTGTCTGGCTTTCTTTTTCCATAATGCTTCTTCTACTCGCATGATACATTCGGCATCCCATGTACCCGATACGGGCCATCTATACTTTTCTTCTAACTGTTTGGTATATTCTACCCATAAATCTAGATACAATATGGCGCTTATGCCATGTTTCTGATACATAAAATGACCTGGACTGTCCCTAGGCGGAACAGGAACTGCTGCTTCCAGCAGACCCTTTCTAGTTTTTAACTGACGTAACTTGGAAAAGAGCGGCATTCTAAACTTGAATCGGAACACAATACAATACACGAAAAACAATAACAATTGGGAAAACAATTCAGGCATACCACGACATTGGAAATACATTAAACAACATTATAACTAACAGTTCGAACAGAATACTACCTGAAAATACTGAAAACAGAAACAGAACAGAATTCTCGAGAACGGAACAGACTAGAATTACTGGATGCACTGCTTATAACAGTACGGAACATACTGGTCCCATAAAGGAACACATCAAGACCCGTATCCACCTAGGTGAATACTTCGTTTGTGGGCTTGGGTACCACCAACCCACGGACCAGGAGTCAATTTAGACTGACCCTGTCTAGACACTACCCCAGCAATGGTACTCACCGGGCAGCACGGAACGGAAGGCCTCGGACGGGACTGGACTACGACGACGAACTTCGGACTTCGGACTTCAGTTACGGGTGGACCTCCGGATACCTCGGACCTTGGACTCTCGGCTTGGGCTCTGGTCGGGACTCGCCGCGTTCCTCCACCGTCTCGTTCGGATGCTGGACCGCCTCCTCCGTCTCCTCCGTGGGCCTGAGGGATACTTGAAGCAGAAATATCTGCACTTGGCCAGTATGGTTCCGTCACGACTGCAGAGGGTCAGGGGGTCGGCGTGGCTTCACCGACGCGTGGGGAAAGGGCAAGTCCCTATTCGGGCGCCATTATGTGGTAAATAAATAAATAATACCCTATTTTTGACTAGACTTATAGCATAACAGATAGCTCAATAAATAAGAGTCAAGATTCGAGGTAGTAGGAGTTTCTGCAGGTTTATTACAGCATAAGGACAGGATCAGGACAACCTGCATAGGAATAGGACAATAAGGCCCAGCAGGACAACTGGGGCCCAGCAGGGGAAAAGAGGCCCAGCAGGGGAAAAGAGGCCCAGCAGCTGCTGGGGCTAGGTCTGGGATGAGCGCGCTAACATTTAATAACATAACATTGATTTATATACATAGCGCAAACACATAGCATTACATTGCAGTAGGCGTAACAGTGGGTGGAGCAGAAGGCGTGACGTGTAACAGTCGCGAGAGATAACAGTAATAAGAGGTGTAACTGGGAGTTTACTTAGACATGTGATGTAGAACGTAACAGAATATGTCATGAATGGGCGGACACATAGGAGGGGGCTACCTAAGGAGCCGGGACCTCTAACCTAATGGTGCGCGAAAACTGGCAATGACGTGTTACTAGGAGAAGCTGGGGCTACGAACTCTGTGCTAGGAGCAGAGACTAAAGTCTGGAGGGTCGGAGCGACATGTACCTAAACCCTATCTGGTATCTAATGTTTAGGGAACATGTTGATATAAACTAGAAGTCATGAGGGGAGAGGCTAACCTGATTCTAAGACTGGACCATGCATTATTCTACATGTAGTGCGTGATGAAGAATATTAAATGACCATTAAATACAGTATTTCTCTAACATGGAGACGAGAAGGCTAGACAATGACGGAAACTATTGATGTAGTTCAGTAGCTTAGGAATGCAGAGGAGGAGGACTGAACTGATAGCTGGAACTATAACATACTTTTGGCAGACTCAGAGGCAGAGCCGGGGTGCACCGGGCACTGCAAGGCAGGAAGTAAGTGAAGGGTCGAGGATACAGGTGGGGGCTGTATCGCTCCTCAGCGAGGCTTTCAGGAGACAGGAGCTGAATCCAGGGTCCGGGCCCTTTTGAGGCCTAGAAACGGGGACTTTATAATGGAATAACGTGCACACTGAGAAACGTGGCAACATTACTTTACATAGGCCTGATATTCGTAGTATTCACGAGAACTGGAAACTAACATATTAGAGGTGGACACAACTGTAATTGCGTCTTCAATCAGAAATGGGGAATAACATACGCATATTGATCATGCATACATAACATATGATGGATGAGGCGTAGGGACACAGAACATGGCAAAATTTACTTTTCCACAGACCGATGAAAGACCGCCGACTCTGACAGTCTGTCCCGACCGCCACGATGGCGGTTAGAGAAGAACATCATCCATAGGGCAGTACAGGGATCTCCGACCACCGTCCGGATTACTATGTAGGTTTCTTACAACCTGACCTTGGCTGTCAGACCACCGGCTTCGAGTTGTCAGAAACGATGGATTGGGAGTGCATACGCACTCAAAACAACCTCTACCTGACAGTCTCTGACATGGATTACTTCCTCCAGGTCCCCCTACACAGTGGCAGCAGAACCCTGAAGACTACGACCTTGTGGACGACTGAATGCTGGTAAGTCAATAGGGGCATGTGCCCTCATTGACTGAACTATGCACAGATTGCCACACTCGAGCAATAGTGTACATGGTGCATCAGAGATACCTCCACATATGTCATTCATGTGTGTACATATTGCATGTTTCCTGTGAGTTTGCATGCACTTGCAGTGACATATTCGGGGGTATGTGCACTGCTGTAGATGAGACATCCATGGTAGCAGCATCGCAATACGACTAAGAGGGACTTTCCTGGCCACAGCGGTTCGATGGCCAGTCCGACAGCCGGTCCGACCGCCATCGTAATAGGTCCTAAGTCCAAAAGAAAGATTTCTGATCAGGATGAGCTGTCCCATTTTGTATTCTTGAGTGTTTTCGTTGGAGAAGGGTTAATTTGTAATTGCTCAATTGTTGCTAAATGTTGACGCATACATGCATCAACGTATGCACATACAACATACATAAATGAGGTGGACACACACAAAGAGCCACATCCCAGCACAGAGAAGCCACACAAAAACTTTTTAACACAAATGCAAGAGCCACCCATCCACACTTGCACAGAGAGGAGCCTGGCACACACATACTCATAATCCCCAGGGCAAAGCATGACACACATATACAGTCATGCATTAGACAGGCAAACTTGAAAGACACACAAGCACACTTAAACATCTGTTCATATACAAGACTAATACATATTCACGAGCACACATATACACACTTAAAAGAAAAAAAAAAAAAAGAAGAGTCATTCTCAAAAGTAAACTCAAGAGCCAGACACACTAACGCAAACACACACATCCCAAAACCACAAATATCAACACAAACAATAGATACACACAACAACGCAAGAACCACATACAAGAACCACCCACCCACCATGAATCATGCATGTATAGCCACAAACACCAGAACACAATAGAGCTACACATACTAGCAAACGTAGGTCCCACACAAAGTAAATTCTGTCAACCTGGGGTTTGGAAATTACCAGGTGAGTAAGTAATGCCGACAAGTGCCTCCACCCTCAAAAATAGGGATAGAGATGTAGATTTTAGAGCTAACTGGTATTTACCAGGCATTGGTGGAAGCTTAATCTTTATGTAAAACGCTAATATATGGAACACGATTCAATAAAAAATCACCCAACCTTTTCACATATTTGCATGACGAAAATTAACAAAAAAGTGTGGCTAATGGTGACTCCGACTATTCTTGCACTCTGCAGCACCCTTTCATATGTGTAGGGTTGTTCACTGCGCCATATTTGAAGCACGTTTGTGACCATCATACACCTCACTGCCTCTTATGTAGGCTATACTGCATCCAACAGACTGTCCAGTTGTGCTCTCCAGAAGGGCGCCAGGAACCCAATGCTAATCACAGTGCTTTGTGACATCTTCAGGGTTATGAAGCACTATATCAATTCTTTAATACAATACCAAGACTATTTAAATCAGCATAGGCTAACCTTAGAGGCTACTGTTAAACTTTTGAAAGGTAGCACGAGCTGTCAGACCAACTAGGCCTCAACTTGAGTCTATGGAACACACCCCGACCTTCCAAACACAACATTTCCAGTAATATGGCGGGGTGGAGTCCTAACACCCCCTAGTCTGTTTGTTCGAAGCTCTTCAGGTCAATATCAGCTGTTGGCTAACATGCCAGGCTCTGTCCTGGACAGACATGTTCTGAGTCAGACACATTCGGGCACCTGACCAGCCAGTATGTGCTGCCACCCTTTGCCCAAGCCCGTTGTGGACGTGCATCAGGGCAGTTACCTCTTTCCGCTGCAGTAACGCGCACATACCTGAAAGCATAATAAAAAGGTCTCTGTTCGTATAAAATTGTGTTTCAGAAATTGCCATTTTCAATGTCTAATTCCCAAGTGGCAGTTACAGGTTGAGCTGTCTAATGTCCTTCTGGGCATTTCCCCCTTGACACCAGCTGTGTCTGCTCTCCGTGCAGCGGACCTTAGCGCTGCCGCGGCTTGAGAACACATCCGCCGCCATTCCCCACTAGCCCACAGGCCACGCCCACGAGGCCACGCCCCCTTTTCCTCGCACTTACTTAAGACGTGCTGATTGCCAGCGCGCGGCAGAGGTAATCTTGCTCCTGAGGCGGAAAGCCGGGAGAATACGCTTGTCATTTTTTTTTTAAATTGGAAATTGTATTGTTGTTTTTAACTTACTTGCACCCTTCCTTCTGGGCATTTCCCCCTTGACACCAGCTGTGTCAGCTCTTCGTGCAGCGGACCTTAGCGCTGCCGCGGCTTGAGAATACATCCGCCGCCATTCCCCGCTAGCCCACAGGCCAGGCCCACGAGGCCACGCCCCCTTTTCCTCGCACTTACTTAAGACGTGCTGATTGCCAGCGCACGGCAGAGGTAATCTTGCTCCTGAGGCGGAAAGCCGGGAGAATACGCTTGTGATTTTTTTTAAAATTGGAAATTGTATTGTTGTTTTTAACTTACTTGAACCATTCCTTCTGGGCATTTCCCCCTTGACACCAGCTGTGTGAGCTCTTCGTGCAGCGGACCTTAGCGCTGCCGTGGCTTGAGAACACATCCGCCGCCATTCCCCACTAGCTCACAGGCCACGCCCACGCCCACGAGGCCACGACCCCTTTCCCCCATAAATATGTGCATTCCTCATATGCGCAGCGGACGAGCGCAGCGGGCGCGCCGTCAGCGCGCCGAAGGCGCTCCTAAGGCAAGCCCGTCTGCGCCTGTCCGCAACCGGCCGGGACCAGGGGCCATGCACCCTGCCCCTGTACTGGTTTATACCCCCGCTTAATTGCTTTCTCTTCATGTGACGCAACCCATTGCCCTTTCCCTGCTTCAGCGCATCACTGCGCTGGGCATCTCCGCCCCTTTGCCACCTTTGACTGGTTCTACCATGCCCATTCCTCCGTCACACGCTCCCCCTTGCCTGCCCCTCCTCCCCCCCTCCACCATCTAAGTCACCCACCACGGCTACTGCCTGCCTTCTAAACACCCGTTCGGCAGGCAGGCACCAGCTTGAGCTTTATAATTTACTGGACACTGAAGCCCGGACTTTCTGTTTCTTACAGAGACATGGTTTTCGGCTGATTCCCTACCTGACCTACTGTCCACCCTCCCCGACTCTTACTACGCCCTTCGGGTGGACCGCCCTGATGGGAAAGCCGGCGGGGGTGTGGCGATGATTACTCGTTCTACTCTTCAGTTTCAGCTCCTTCCTGACTCTCCCATACCTGGAGTTGATTTTTTAGTTGCCCGCTCGCTTAATCTTTTGGCCCCCTCACAATTGTCCTCATGTACCGTCCCCCTCAGAATATGCCCTCCTTTGTACCTGCTCTCCACGAACTCCTGGCTACGCTTGTGGTCAATAACTCATCCGTGCTCCTCTTGGGAGACTTCAACTATTGGCCGGGCGACCCTAGGGAAGACCAGTTCTCTAAAGATTTTTCGGCCACTCTCCAGGGCCTCAATTTCCTTCCTCATGTTCACTCCCCTACCCATATTCATGGCCTGCATCTTAGACCAAATATGGTCAGCCAACCGCACCATTCACCCTCCCGATATTCTCCCATGCACCTGGTCTGATCATTCTCTGATCTCATTTTCCATCGAGCTTGGTGCGCCAGAGAAACTTCCCCTACCCAAGAACATCTTTGCTCGCAATTGGAACCGGGTCGATTTTAATTCTCTTTATGCCTCTCTCACCTCCTCTTCCCCGGATCTCTCCAACCTCCCTCTCGATCTCCAAGTCGATTCCGTGAATCATTGGCTGTCTTCTTCATGCGATTCGGTTGCCCCTATTAGGAAAGTCAGGCTCTGTCGCCCCCACGACGCCCAAAAGTGGTTTACTGATGAGCTGAAAACTCTCAAACTGGAGCTTAGGCGCTCTGAACGCCATTGGAGGCACAAATATTGTCCCCTCCTGCGAGCCAAATATAAGTCTCTTATAGCTAACTACAAGAGGGCTATCCTTTCAGCTAAAACTGCTTTTTTCTCTATAGTCCACAACTTAGTGGCCTCTGACAGGACCAACCCCACTCTTATTCCCTCCCAAGCTCTCTGTCTATCTCTAAATGACTTCTTCATTGAAAAGTTTGTGCAGATCAAATCCAACATCCCCTCAGTATCCTCACCACCCCCTCCCCCTGCTCTTCCCCCACTTTCTTCCTCCCTCGATCAGTTTCCCCCCATCTCTACGGACTCTTTCCTTGCTCTCCTTCAGACAGTGAAGTCAGGTTCCCCGGCTGACTGCGCTCCAACCCGCATCCTGAGAGAACTCTTCAATCACTGCCCTGGCCCCCCCCTTTCCCTTCTTAATGCCTCTATTTCCTCTGGCCTAGTCCCAAAACTCTTTAAATCAGCCACAGTTCTTCCCATTTTAAAAAAGCCTGGTTTAGACCCCTCTCTTCCGTCTAATTTCAGACCTATTTCCCTTCTCCCATACCTAGGGAAGATCTTGGAAAGCTATATTACATCCTGTCTTTCTAGTTATATTGAGGACAACCATCTTTTGGCTACCCACCAAGCGGGATTCCGCCCAGCCCACTCAACTGAGTCAGTGGTCTTGTCCGTTCTAGATGAGCTAAAGAGCAAGGCCGATTCCAACCTACCCCAAGCCTTGGTGCTCCTTGATCTGTCCGCTGCGTTCGACGCGGTCGGCCATTCCATCCTTCTCGACCGTGTCAGCGCAGCGGGCGTTCGGGGCACTGCTCTCTCTTGGCTCGCCTCTTTTCTCAAAGATCGGACCCAGGCGGTCCATCTCCCTGGCTTCTCTGCCCCTTCCCGATTGGTTCCATGCGGGGTTCCCCAAGGGTCTTCCCTGTCCCCTCTCCTCTTCAATCTATATATTCACCCCCTTATTCTTTCTCTTCTTGACATGGGGGTCTCCGTGTACAATTATGCGAATGACCTCCAGTTAGTATTCGATCTTTCCTCCCCCTCGGACTCCCTGCCTAAATTCCACTCCACTCTAGTTTTCATCTCTGAGTGGATGAATCATAACCAACTAAAGCGCAATCTGGACAAGACGGAGTTGGTCCTGACTGGCCATACCATCTCTCCCTGGTCTGCCGCCTTTTGGCCTCCCATCTTCGGCCCCCCCCAAGTACCGGCGGTATCGGCTAAGACCTTGGGCATTAAAGTCAGTCGGCACCTCTCCATGCATGCCCAGATTAGCTCTGTTGTCTCTTCCTGCTTCCTTTCCCTCCGTATTATCCGGAAAGTGTCCCGTTTCTTTTCCCCCGATGCTCTTAAAATTATTATTTTGGCAATGATTTTCTCCCATCTTGACTATGGGAATAGCCTCTACGCGGGCATCCCGGCCTATGAATTACGCCGTCTCCAGGCTATTCAGAACCAGGCCGCCCGTTTTATCCACCACCTCCCCAAGTACCACCACATCACCCCTGTTATGAAATCCCTACACTGGCTCCCCATTTGCCAGAGATCCCTATTCAAGCTTGGATGTCTGGCCTTCATGGCCCGTGCCCGCACAGCCCTGGCTTTCATTAACTCCCTTGTCAGTCCCTACATTCCCAAATCCTCTAATCAGGTCCTTCTCACTGTCCCCCGCTTCCGTAGATCCAAAACTGGAGGTACCAGATTCTCTGTCCTAGCTCCCCGCTTCTGGAACAGCCTTCCACTGTCCATTAGATCTACCCCAGTTTACTCGCAATTCCACAAGGCCCTCAAAACGTTCCTGTTCTCTCAAGCGTACTCCCACTGATTTCCATCTCGACAGACTTCTATACCCCTCAGTCTTAACCTCAGCGCCAGGAAGCCACTTGGTCACAGTGCGCTTTATTAAGTATTTTATCAAGATCAACATCAACATCAACATACGAATTCTGTGGGCTTTATAACAAACATTTTAAGTTCTGAGAAGGGTGATTGCGTCGCAGATCACGCCGCGATCCCAGTTCCTGGAGAGTGCCATGGAGAGAAGGGTTGTGCCACATTTTAATTTGCTTGTTGGCGCCTGGAAACGGCTGCTCTCGGAATAACATTAAAAGGCGGGCTTGGGAGGAGGAGCCAAGATGGCGATCGGAACAGTCGCATGAACGCTTTGCTCTGAGGTCCCTTCCTCCCCGCCCGCCTATCCTGCTGATCATCCTGAACGAGGCTTTTTGATCTACGTTGTTCGAGACAGACGCTCACTTACCATTAAGTTTCGGGGCTCCACCGTGCAGTGAATCCTGAGAACTGCCCTCGCCTGTTTGCCGGCCTCCGTGGCGCTGACGCCGGGACCTCGATTGCCGAGATTGCCCGACGGTGTTCGTGGTGTCGGCGGCCCTGGTTTGGGTGAAAATCCGGTCGGTGGGAGCCTGAGAGCCACGAGCCGTGAGAGGTGGTGCTGACCCACTCCCAATAGTGGGTCGCCCCATATGCCCGAGTCGTCGATGAGCCAGAGAGCAGCCGTACCGTCTGGTTCCCCTTGGGTGTGACGCCCGCTCATGTTAATAGTCCCATCTGGGAACCGGCGGTTGGCTCCCGGAGAGCTGCGGGGAGCGCGCCAGGCCTTTTGGTGACTCTCTTTTCCGCACCAGACGTCAACTGCTGCCGATCAGCCGTGAGACCTGTTGCCTCCGGTGGCCGGGCTGGCCTTGGAGGTGATGGGGAAGTGGCGGAGACCGGACTGGTTAAGATGGCGGATGGCTCCTTGGAGTGTACCCCTCCCGGGGACGGAGACACCATTGATTTTGAGACCCATGGACTTCGGCGGCATGGAGAGACGCTTACGTACAGTCACGTGATGGTTGCACTGGCTTCCCTACGGATTGCTCTGCTCCGGGACTCCCGGGATTTGGAGGTACGGATCTCTGCCATTTCTGATCCGCCATTTTGTGGCGTGGTGGTTTCCCCCCGAGTTGGTGTTGCTGACTCTCCTTCGGTTGCTGTGTCAGGTTCCCCGGATGAATCTACAGTTTCGAGGGTGCGAATGGATCTGGCCCCTGTGCTGCGGTGCTTCCCGCATCTGGTACTTTCCTTTCCGTGCTTGGCAGACCTGTTTTTGGACTTGGACTTGTTGGTGGTCGGTGTATTGTTGCATTCTGGCTGCCGCCGCGCATCGCTGGTTGTTCCTTGGTGGCTGGGACGATGTGGTGGTGCGGCGCTGCCTTACCCGCCTGGATGGATTGAACTTTTAGTATCGACCTGTCTCCTGACTGCAAGACTGTTTAGCAGTTCTACTATTTACAGAAGTGGCCAGGGGTGACCTCGCTTGGGTCTTGGAGGGACGTCTTGCCGGTTACTGGTGATTTACGGACACGTTTTGTGGGGCTGTTGCTGATTGCGTTTAGTGCACTCGCTGCTTTTTGTATTTCCTATGGCCTTTGTCTCTACGATTTTGATTGCGGGAGTGGGGGGGACTTAGTGTCTGCATCGCTGGCTCCTCTCCTCGCTCTTTTTCTCTCTTGTCTTCTTCTTTCTCTCCTTCTTCTTCTTTAGGGTGACTCTGGGGCGACAGGCACGCTGTTAGTGGGTAGGCCATAGCCATTACGGTGATGTAGGGTGGCGGGTGTTGGAGGGGTTTTGTTATTTTAGTTTGTTTTGTTCTATGGTCCCTTTTTTCTCTTCTTCTCAGGGGGTTGGCTATATCTTCTTCTTACATCCTTTTTCTGTTCGGCATTTGCACTTGTCCTTCCTTTCTGTCTTGTGCGGGTGGGTTTTCCACATGATGTTTTTGCTACTTTGCTTGCCATTGTTCGATCTTTACTCCTGGCCTGCTTTCGGCGGGCGTAGGGTGTTTTTGGCCTTATTGCTTATCATTGCATTACTGATTGCTTGAGGGGATACACCCCTCCCGTCTCTTTTTGTCTATTGTGTAGTGTAATGCCTCTGTTGATATAGCTGTTGCCTCCTTCTCCGTATTGTAAAATGAAACCTCTATTATCCTTGTGTTCGCTGTGCTACGACCACGTACTATGACTATAGCGTGCTTCTATTTTATCGTACACATTTATACTGCTCTTGTTTCGCTCCTGATTTTTTGCGGCCGGCCCCAGTGGTTGTAGGCCAGTGCCTGTATTGATCTGTTTGACTTATTAAAGGTTTAAAAAAAAAAAAAAAAAAGGCGGGCTTGGGGCGGCAGTAAACTCACCTCAGCAGCGTTTCGGCTTCTGACAGGGCAATCGTGAGTAACGTGATGGGCCTCGGAGAAGGCACGATGTATCGGCGCCTGACTTATAAAGCACGTGCCCTGGGCTTTAAACAGGGGCGGCTGGTGTCATTTTACAGTGGTGAGGCGCAAACTGATTTGCGAGTGCGGACCCCAGGCCACTCAGGCCAGCGGCGACCCCCCCCGACCCACATACACAACACTCAAAGAAATGTATTCACACATGCATACACACAAACACATCCATTCACAACACTCTCCACCAAACATTCATGCATACACGCACGCTCGCACCAAACACTTTAAAATAAAAGAAAAACACACACTCTTACCTTGCTGCCGGTCCTGGTCCGCGCCACCTCTGGGCTCTGCTCCCCACACGAAGCGGGACCTGCCAGTGGGCTTTAAAGGTGACCACAATACTGCCCATGCAGGTCTTGGCCTCTCTGCAGATGCAGTACTAAGCATGGGCGTAAAATCCGTTCCGCTCGCGGATTTTGCGGATTTTCGGTAAATTCGCAATCCGCGAACTCTCGCGAACTTGCCGTAAATCCGTAAATCCGTGCGAAGCGGATTTTTTGCTTGGTCGCACTTGCCAACTAGAATACTATACAATTTCGCGGGAGTAAACACTTGCGAACATGTAGATGCGGCGAGCAGCGACAATCTCGCAATTGCGAAATTGCAAAATTTGCAATTTCGCACAAGAAATCCACCAGCAGGCAGCATAAACCTTGAAAATTATGATTTTTATCAGAATAACTCCTCAGGTTGACATTTGCCTGCACTTTTTTTTTGCAAGGAGTCCATTTTGGGGGGGGTGGGAGGAAGGAAGTGCCCCACAGTCTCCAACTTCCTGTTCCTGTCCAGCAGGCTCCTCCCAGTGCTTTCTTCATGTGCTGGTCACTTTGATTTGGATTTTGACCTGGAAGGATTACTTTTTGTGGATGCTGCTGGATATTTGAACTTTTGCAAAACTGAAAGCACTCAGCAGGTGCAAAAGTTCAATCTTATCATTAGTAACCATTCCCTGTAGTGCCTGGAAGGATTACTTTTTGTGGATGCTGCTGGATATTTGGATTTTTGCAAAACTGAAAGCACTCAGCAGGTGCAAAAGTTCAATCTTATCATTAGTAACCATTCCCTGTAGTGCTTCCTGAGGGGCCCCTTCAGAGTTCAGTTGCCTACTTGCAACTATTCTATGACCCTGCTCTGACCCTCACAGCAGGCTCAGAGAATAGCTACAAGTATACCACAAAGGTCCTGTTAAAAAAATGACACTGCAACAGAAAGCAATTACAGATAAGGAAGCAGGTGCCAGCCTGGAAGTTCAAATTCAGTGACACATTAATCAGCCCCTAATTCATTCATGTCAGTTGAGGCAGGGCAGGTGTGCTTTTCCACCCATAATCTACAGTGATGAACTAGAGGGTGGCATGGGTGAGCCAGAGGGTGGCATGGGTGAGCCAGAGGGTGGCAGTGGTGAAACAGAGGGTGGCAGTGGTGAAACAGAAGGTGCTGTGATGAACCAGACGTAGAAACAACATGTTCGCGACTGTTGCTACCCGACAAGTAAGTTCGCGTTTGCGAACTGGTAAAAAACCCTCGCGAAATGGCAGAAACACTTGCGAACACAAAAAAAAAAAGGAATCCGCAAAATTCGCGAGAGTTCGCGGATTTTGCGGATTGCGAATCCGTAAATACGCAATTTCGCGGATTGCCAGTTCGCAAAATCCGCCCATGCTTATGCAGTACAATGGTCATAAATGCCAATTGTAGTTCTAATCCAGTGTGTGTGAAAGGGTACACAGCTGTCGAATTATTTACAGAGCTTTAGCCTCTTAACAGAGCGGGCACTGCTGGGGAAGGCAGCACTCCCGAGTGTGAGCCACAGGCGTGGGGACCTCTCGGGCTAGCCGTGCCGGATACCGCTCCTGCCCCTTGGGGTTTCAGACTCCAGGACTTGAGCGGGATTAAGGGTGCGGGCCGCCCCCACCTGCTTCCACTGCAGCGCCCCCCCCCGCCAGGCGCGTGCTGCCTGCCCTCACTGCTTGTGTCTTTTCTGCACCCCCAGGAAGCTCTGGGGCGCCCTGAGCCCCCCCTCAGGCTGGGACGGCCTGCGGGGGCACCTCCGCCCTGGGCGCCCGCCCGCCCGCTCTTCGGAACCACGGAGGACCCGTGCATGGAAATAGTGGGGTGCCGAGCAGAGGAGAGCTCGTGCGCCTTCCGGCCTGCCGCCATGCTCTTCCAAGGCATCTCTGGGGGCCACATCTAGGGCATCATGGAGGAGATGGAGCGGCGCTCCAAGACGGCCGAGTCGCGCCTGGCCAAGGGGGTGGCCATCAACGGACGGGGCGAGGTAAGGAGGGCTCTGGGGGGCGGCAGGGAGGGCTGGGGGACGGGATGGGGTGCAGTGGGCGGAAGGGCCGAGGCTTGGGACCGGTGAAGGGGCAGGCTAGGCGAATCCCCCGAGCACGCTTCCTGCCAGTGATCACACACCGCCAGAGTTCAACAGATTGCGTACAAGCTCTCACAGGCACTTTACTGCACATGCTCCAACTAACGCGCACACAAACACACACTCTTGCTTCCTCACTTGGAAAACCCGTGAGCCAAACGGGGGTCCCGCCGCTATTTCAGGGACGATGCACTACTTATCACCTATTCCTGTGCGGGACAGCATCATCATCAGCGCGGTGCAGGCGATGATGAGGTCCAGGTAGTTCTTGGTCAGGTCGAAGTTGACGGTGATGTCAAAGTAGACCTGGCAGGCGTCGATGGTGCTCATCAGCTCGCAGGCGTGCTGCTTGAAGTCCAGCACGTCCACGAAGGTGAATTAGTAGAGGGCCAGGTTCTTGATCAGGATGGGCGAGTCCTGCTGCAGCTGGGTCAGCTGCTGCTGGTTACTGCTGCTGCGGGTCTCCGCGGCGGGGAAGCGGCGCACGATCGTCTTCACGTTGGCCTCCAGGAGTTTGTCGCTGGGGCCCGGTGCCTTGGCTTTGGCCGCCCCGCAGGCCTTCCACACCTGGCCCTGCTTCTTGATGTTGTACAGGCGGCTCAGCATGCCCAGGCCGCGCTCGTTCAGGCTGGTGAGCTTGTCAGCCAGCTTCGGCTGGTTGGGCTGCATGGTTGGGGCTGGAGAGGGCCTGGTTCGGCTGGGGGAAGGCGGCAGGGGTTACTTGGTCCACCTGTGGGCGGGTGGCAGGGCGCGCCTGGTCTTGCTGCGGGGTTAGGTTGGATCTTGAAGGGGAGCAGCGGCGATCGCCTCCAAGCTGCTCCCGCAGCGCCCCCGCACGTGACCATAGAGTCCGAGGAATGTCTCTGGCGCAGACCATAGAGAGAGAAGGAAGTTACTCTCACACCATAGAGGGAAGCCCCAAATCATATGGACGAAGCGTGGGCGTCTGCACATACCCGAAGTCAGGAATCCAAAAGTAATTCCGGGACCTAGTATTCACGCAAGGATCAAGGTTGCCGCCATAGCGTGTGAGAACCCGGACGATCGATCCTCACCTCTCCGCAGACGAAAAAAAACGGCGCCCGCCAGCTTCTGAATTTTTCGGATTCGGGGCGTGGTTTTGCTGTTTTGAGTGACAGACAACGTCACTGTCTAAAGAACAGCAAAACTTACGCCCCCAAATCCGAAAAAGACGGGGCTAAATCGGAGTGACGCATCTCTCCTCCAAGGGCTGGCTTCCGTTTAGGAAGCCAGCCAATGGAGGAGAGACAGGGCAGGGAGGCGGGTTCCAAAGCGCTACTAAGGGACATTAATTCTCCGACCCCAGACTGCGCAAGCGCAGCCTTTAGGTCCGAGACCTAAAAAACTGTTTCTTCAGGGAAAAGGCCTCTTACACCTTGTTGTGAGCATGTAGCTACACAGGAGGTCAGCCAACTGACCCTTGGAGTCCACTACTTTGTCCTGGGAGGAGTAGGTCCAGCCCTTTAGGTCCTCTCACAGGTCTGTAACAGCAGTTACAGTCCTTCTTCAGTTTTTCACAGGTCCAGAAAGAGTTTGAGAATCCTTATAGGTAGTACAAGCAGATGATAGAACGGAATGAAGGTTATATGTAGAACAGTGGTGTAACGAAACTTGAGGGGCCCCTACAAAGAACATGGAGCCCCCCCCACCCCCACCACCACCACCTGGAGCAAGTCAGGAGCTCTCAGGCCATGCCACCCGTGCACATTCCCAGGGGGGGGCCTCCTGAAGCTCAGCCTCCCTCCCCCTGCATTGCGGGGCTAATGTTACACCACTGATGGGGAACAAATATAAGGTTGCACATGATCCCAGGTGGATGTTAGTACAGGTGAATATCGAATCCATAATATTGATGGAACAGGATATTGAAGACCAAATAGCAGGAAAATTAATCTAGAATTTCCACACATAACTCCACATGTATGTGCCCTTCTTGGTGCATATATCTTCAAGGTGACTAAATATGGAGCTAGGAATAGTATATCTATGCTTTCTTTTATGTCCTTCCCTTTTGATATTTTGTCCTTTGATGTTCTGTCTTCAGTATTTTTGTACCACGATTTGTTAGTGTCCATATTCAGTAGTACAAATGTTACAAGAGGATTTATATGGAAATAAGCAAAAGAAACCGAAGAAAAGTTAAAGGAGGTTTTAACCTCACTTTGTTTATATTCAAACGGCCCGGGCAATAAAAATGCCATGGTGAATGGCAGATGACCATACTGAGTAACTTACAGATATGCATATAGCGCCTTGATCAAACACTGCGTATCCCAACATAGATAATCTTCCAAGAAATAGGTTTATTTTGGGGGTTTTCCATATGGAGGGAGAGAGGTTGTGTTGTATTTAACATTATGTAGTGAGAGTGATGAAGCAAAGCTTTGCATATTTTGCGGCTTGCCGAAATCAAGAACCTCATTTATGTGTAATAAGGTAACCCGTGTATGTTTTACTAACGTTTATATTAAGTTTGAGTAAAGTTTAAGACGCTTGCCTATGTGTATTTCTAATGAAATTAATCCATGTCCTTTTAAAATGGCCGTCGCTTGTATTTTAGTTACTGCGCATGCGTCAGCCACACTCACGTGTCCTGACGCGTCTGCAGAAGTGGAGGGAAAGTTATGCGCATGCGTAATTCATAGCTGTGCTTATCATGTGGTACTGCTCGTGCCACTGCTCTTGTGCTCGTCTCAATGTAGCTAACATTTAAATGCATAAGTTCATTTCTTGATGATGAGTTAAAAGTACAAACCCTGTGATGTGTTTTCCTAATGACATTATTATGTATTAATTTGTTTTCGCTTACTTTTCATGTACCGCGGGAAATGGGGGTCTGAGTGAGAGGAGAGCCATATTGGGGGTCCCTTCTGCGCCTGTGCGACATTCGGCAGCACGAGGGACCTTGGCTGATGGAACATAGCCAGCTGGCAGTGATGGGCGAGATGCTCCTGAGAAAGTCACCTCTGCCCTGCGAGAACAGCGAATGTGGCTTCTTATATGATACATTGTATTTTGCGCTACTGTTAGCTCATGGGAACCCCAAACCTGCTAGGCGGTACCCAAATATGTAAATGAAGGCTTCAAATCGTGTATTGTGATTGGTGTGTTACCCAAACCCTACCTTAGGACCAATCGAAATTGAGGGATTCTGACACTTTGCAACATTGGGGGGTGGTACACTGTCCCCAAACTATATATCTACCCTGGGTTCACCTAGTGAACCGTCCGACTTGTCTGGTTTAGCTGACCTGTCACTGACCCAACGCACTCAATAGGTGACTGAAGATACAGAGCGCTGCAGAGCACTCTGTCCGAATTTGACCATAGACTAAGGTTTTACTGAACCTTAAAGTGCTTGCAAGGCACTTAGCTGGGAGTTCGCTGACCCAATCGGGGTTTTGATCGATAGCTGCAGAGCGGGTGGAGCGCAGGCGTTGCTTCCGAACTGTGGGTTCCGGTCCTGTCCTGGAGAGGGTCCTGTCCTGAGGGTTTGCTGTCCTGTCCTGAGGTCCTGTCCTGATTCCTTTTCTCGAGGGTATCCTGTCCTGTCCTGGGTGTCCATTCTGCACCTGCTGTCCTTTGAGGGGTATCCTTCCTTGAGGGTTTCCTGTCCTTAACTGACCCGTGGCCAGGGTTTGGTTTCCACACCTTTTTCTAGGTAAATATTACTCTGAACCTCTTGAAATTCTTGCACCTTCTGAATTTCTAACTTTTGCTTCAATAAAGTTAAACATTGCATATGTGATATTTTCCATGCCTTGCCGCAACTATTGAAAGTCATTTATAATTTTGCAAAGTTATTCCTATGTCTTCTCATTTGTTGGAAATCATATTTTGCATAGCAGTGTGTCATTTTCTGATATGGTCTAGAACTTCGTTGCCTAGGTTGTTCAAAGGCCCATTCACCTTAAGTGAAGCGTGTTATTCATTATAAGTTCTTCTATAGTCACACACACTTAGTCTATCACTGTTTAGTTAATACTGATTTTGCATAGTATCTTTTCTCGTTACATTTTAATTAATACTTTGATAATTACTTTGTCATTATTTCTTTCTGCCTATGTGATTTACGTTATCTTGGTTATTGATTGCCTTATTTTACTGTATCTCATGCAAGAAAATATTGAATTTAGATAAACATTTTAAAACTTCCAGTTGTCCGTGGTCATTTAAACAGTATTTGAATGTTATTGGTTGGGTTTGTATTTTGCTGCCTTTCCTTTACAACTAGCTCCCTGATTCATTGTGGTCATTAGGCACCTGCATCGGTGGATGGTAAGTCAGGTGCACTGAAAATTGGTAGCAGGGAACACACACACACCAACTTGATAGAGCTCGTGAAGTCACCCGATCGATGTATATGGTGATTTGAAAAGTATATGGGCCCTGAAGCCGGAAACGGCGAAAACTATTGGCCGGGTGGCCTCGCGCGCTCTATCAGTTTTCTGGTAGATCAGAGGATGGTTAGGGACTAGTTGAGAGTAAGGCAGGGACTAGTTAGGCTAGTTAAGTCGGAAGCTGCTAGTATATCGATGCTGCTACAAGAGTAGGCACTTCGGGAGGATTGATCACCCACTTGAAATGTTTGCTTTGAAAATTCATGAAACGTTTTAAACTGTTTTCTTACTGTTATATTGATATATGTATTAACCTATGCGTTCGTAATTGTTATATGTTGTCTGGAACTCCCCGGGGAATTGAAAGGGCAAGTGGTGAATAGAATCCATTGTCCTGAGGTCACAGGTTCGAGGAAAGTTAGGTGCAGGTTAGGATAACCGGGAAGCACTAACTAGGGTTTTCTGAATACATGTGTGAATAAATGACAGTAACGGGGTTCATTGGCAAAATTCCCATAGTGGCGTAACCTAGTAAGGGTCACATCGGAAGAGTAGCAGGTTCCTCGGAGCTAGCGTGAAAGCAGAGGGGTCCGCTGAGAAACCTTAAACTCGGAATATATCCCGGAAAGAAGTGGATGAGTTTAGGGGAATAACAGGTTCACCGATGCTAGAGTGAAGGGTAGGCGGAAGAGATCTGCCCGCAGCGAGTGAAAAGTAAATGGAAGTAGTTTACTTGTTGTAAAAGAATTCTTTCTCTGTCTAGACACTTGAGCACTGTGGCGAATGTGTATTTGTTGTAAAATAACCAAGCACTGAGCACTTTAAAAGAAAGAAAGTTTCCGTTACCTTGTGAAGGGAGGGAGTCAGTCGCGAAGCGCCTCTGACGTCACTCTGTGCCGCGCTGGGATTGGTAGAAGCAGCGGGCGGGGAGCGGAGCTGAAATTGTAAAGGAAGGGTGAGCGCCGGAGCGTGGGAACTGTCTCACGAAGGGGCCGCGCACCCATTGGCGGAGCTTATTTTGTGTCGCGCACCCATTGGTTGTGCGAATTTTCTGAAGCGCATTCTGATTGGAGGTAGTTTGTAAACAAAGTTAGCGCAGAAGTCGTATGTGGCATTCGCGGACTACAGAGACGCGACCTGATCCAAGGCATCTAGGGTTTGAAAGGGATCAGTGGAAGGCTAACAGATACGATATTATGTACGGAACCAAGAGAAAAATGTCCCTTGTAAATAAGGTGAAAAATTATTTTAAAACGGACAAACCAATTAAATCAAGGGAAGGTGTTCTTGTCCCAGCACCCAATACTCCCGCCTCATTCATGATGTTTGACCGAGGGTACAATACCTGTGTGTGGCTGGAGAATTGGGTGAAGTATACAAAAGATGACGGAGTATTGGCTTTTCCGTTAGATGGTACTTTCAATGGTAGAATCTTATTTAATTTAAGAACCCGAATGAATGAACTGCATCCCAGACCGAGACTAACGCAGTATGAGGCATTGGAGGAATGGGAGATTGAGGCTTTTGAAAGAGAAAGACCCCGAATGGACAAGGGTTTGACCAAGTGGTACCCCAGGCTGAAACAGGAGTCCAGGGATAAAAGGATGAAACAGTGGAGGCAGAGCATGATTGTTGAGGGTCTGTTTCCCATGATGCCGGCATGTCATAACCCTGCAGCGGGTGAGAAAAGTACTGAAAAATGTAAACATTGGGGGGCCCTGGGGGATTCAGCTGATGAATTAATAGATGACATCTGTACCAGAAGTCCACCACCTTACAGTGAGGGAACCCGACCTTCTAGTGTGGGAGATGTTCCCCGACGCCACCTCCTAAAGGAGGAAGACAGGTCCCTGGGACTGGGAGGGGGTGGTCAAGTATTGCCCTATCCTGAAAAACCTGAATTGGCGGAAACAAGGGACATATATCCCAAAGTGCCCGTAAGTCAGGAAGAAAAATATTCACGTACGAAAACCTTTTTTCCCAGACCCTTGTATGAAAGCGAAGAGAAACCGTCGAATTCAGGACTGCCTTTTGTTCAACCTCCATATAGGGAAGAGCGCAGGTCCTTTAATACTGGAACTTTATTCCCGAAACCAAATTATGGTGGAGGACCAAGTGAAACGCATCCTACTGCCCCGAGTTTTACTCCTCTGCCTACAGCCCCGAGTTTTACTCCTCCATTGACCCCACAGATATTACATGACACAACACTAAGAAGGGTACTAGTGGAAAAGGAGCAAGAGGCTCTAGCTAGACAAAGAACAGAAATAATTCAGAAAATTTCTCAGATAAATACTAGTCCTGAGGCATTGACCATTCCAGTAACTATTGGACCGGTGGTCCCGTTATACGGAAATGGTCAGGGAAATCCGATTACTCCAGTCATGACCCCAGTCATAGCAACCCCGAGACAGGAACCAATCATCATAGATGATCAGTCCAGTGAATGCGAGTCTGAAGTTGCGTTCTTGGAATTGCCAAACAAACAAACTGGAAAGGGAATACAGCAGAGGTATAATCCTTTTAATACAAAAGAAATTAAATTAGAGACAGCAACAGGTACTAGGAATGTCTCTCTGGTAACTCCGGATGAAATTGAGAGTTGGAGTCGTGAATTAGAGAAGCAGACTCCGCAAACAAAGCCTTTAGACCTCTACAAGCTGAGGGTTGAAATAGAAGAATTAATGGCAGGAAATGTGGGGTTGGATCGATTGAATACCTACTCTGAGGAAGAATTGTCGTTCATATGTAAAAGCTTTACAAGGAATACCAGAGTGCTCCATGAAAAACTGACCGAAACAGCAGTTAGTATGGGGGTAGATATCTCAAAATCCAAGCCCTTACAGAAACCGTACAGAGCAGACTTCTCAGACAAAGATATAGAACACCTGAATGTGGCAGGGAAGAAGTTACAGATTAAAGAATTAATGGGGGTACTGCAAAAATGGGGAGATGTGGAAAAATGGAGAAGCAGGTGGGCGAAAAAGAGGGAAGAGGTTCGCTCCCGACAAGCGACTCCTGAGTTTGCTTTAAGAGAGGTAGAAAAACCTGAGCAGTTATGCCCCATGCGCGAAGTTCCAGGAGGGAAATATGTGCATGTCCCTTGGTCTAGGCAGGATATTGTGTCTTTCACGAACGATTTTCCAAAATTAAGAGAGAAACCAGTTGACTGGTACCGGCAGGTGGAGAGGTTCGTGAAGGTACAAAAATGTCTGTGGAAAGACCTGGATGGGTTTTTCGACATTGTGGTTCCAGTAGATTTGTGGACCCAGTGTAAGATAAACATAGATTGGCCCAGTGAAGAGTATCCCAGAAACAAGGAAACAGGGGAGCCATCAAAGGAAGTCATGCGAAAATATGAGCAGGTAATTCAGCACTTGAAAGAAAAGGTGCCCGCTAAGGAAACTGATTGGACAAAAATAGATAGAACAACACAGGAAAGGGACGAGACAGTGCACTCTTTTTATGAGAGGTTATTGCAGGTATTTAAAACATACAGTGGTATTGACAACATCGACCTGAAGGATATGACGCATTTTATTTACAGGTTTGTAAATGGTTTAAGACCTGAAATTTGTCAGTGGATAAAAGACAATAAAATCTGTTGGCATACTAAGAAAATGGATGAGGTCCTGCGGTACGCTAAGTACTGCGAGGACGAGATGGCAGAAAAGAAAAAGGCCCTTAAGGAGAAGGTTATGTGGGCTCAGGTGAAGCTCGCAGAACAACAGGAAAAACAATTGAGTAACATGGTTAAAAATGCTGAAAACAAAAGTCCTGGGGGAGGGGGTGGAGGAAAGCCCCGGCCCAAATTTAGCAGGGAAGAGGCTATGAAGAAATTTCCCTGCCATCAGTGCGGCGAAATTGGACACTGGCGAAACGAGTGTCCCCAATTAGTCGATGTTAATGAGACAACTCCTGATTTAATTCCACAGACGCAGAAAGAAAGACCAAGAAAGACTCAACCCCAGGTAAAAACAGTTCAGGTGCCTCGAGCACCCAAACAGGTATACAGGGGAAGACAGGCAGAAAATGAAGAGATAGAGGTTTGGGAAAGCGGGGAGAACAGAAATACAGCAACTTCGCAGTATCTGCTGAATGATACCTTCCTTTGTAATGATCAGGACTGACGGGGCCTGAGAGGGGAGGACGAGGAGTGCGTACTTGGCGCTTCCTTGCCGGTAGACCAGTCTGGACCATATATTGAAGGAAAGGTTGACGGAAATGATGTCACCTTTCTGTTGGACACTGGCGCTACCCGTTCTACTGTAAGAACAGTGGACGTTCCAAACCTACCCCTCTCGGGAGAAAATATCCAAGTAGTAGGTGTATCTAATCAATTGATTAGTACCCCTGTTACCGAACCAATGGAGATTTCAATTGGAAATTTTAAACAGATGCATAGATTTGTCGTCTGTGACACCAGTCCAGTAAATTTACTGGGACGTGATTTGCTGTGCAAAATGAACTGTACCATCTTTTGCACACCAAAAGGTGTTGAAATACAGACCCCAGATGAAGACGGCATTTATAAATTATTGTTGCTTAGACCTGACTCAGAAATTAAAAGATTGACCCTGCAGGATTTGCCCAAAGAACTACAGGAAGCCGTAAAGCCAGAGGTGTGGGATTTCACTGGAAAAGATGTGGGTTTGATGAAAGATGTGGACCCCATACAAATAGCCATCAAGGACAATGCAGTATATCCTAACACTAGGCCCTACCGAATGAATGCTGAAGTGAAAGCAGGTGTCACTCTGGAAATACAAAAACTATTGGAAGGAAACATCATACAGGAAGTGATGAGCAGCCCATGCAACTCACCGATTATGGGCATTAAAAAGCCTAGTGGCAAGTATAGGGTAGTGCAGGACCTGAGAAAGGTTAACAAAATTGTAGTTCCTTGCTGCCCTATTGTCCCGAACCCTGCAGTAATTCTGTACCAGATTCCTTGGGATGCTGAGTGGTTCACTGTGATTGATTTGTGTCATGCATTCTTTTCGATACCCCTGCACCCCGACAGCAAATTTCTTTTCTCATTTGCTTTCGAGGGTCACGTGTATTGTTGGAACAGGGTCCCTCAAGGGTATACAGAGAGTCCCTCTATCTTTAATCAGATCTTGAAGAAATGTCTAGAGACTTTGATCTTACCTGGGAACTCTGTGTTAGTCCAGTACATAGACGACCTTCTATTGGCGTCTAAAAGCCACAGGGACTGTGTGGTTGACACCATTGCCCTCCTAAATCATCTGTGTGAGAAAGGGCATAAAGTGGCCCCTGACAAACTACAGTTCTGTGCAAAATCAGTGAAATATCTAGGACACCAGATAGAAAAGGGTGTCAGAAAAGTCACTTCAGAAAGAGTGAGAATAATTCAAAAGATGCAGTTGCCCCGTACTCAAAAAGAAGTCAGAATGTTCCTGGGTGTATTAGGGTACTGCAGGCAGTGGATTCTGGGATTTGCAGCCTTAGCTAGGCCCTTGATAAAAATGACCACGAGAGGAATGCCAGATGTTGTACAGTGGGACGATGAAAGTCTAATGGCTTTCACAAGATTGAAAAACTGTCTGTGTACAGCCCCTGCGTTGGGAATGCCAGATTATTCCAAAGAGTTTGCCCTATTCTGTGACACTCGCGATAATTGCGCATTGTCAGTCCTGACTCAAGAACATGGCACAACCAGGAGGCCTGTGGCCTATTTCTCTGCCACACTGGACCCAGTAGCTGCTGGGTTACCAGGCTGTCTAAAAGCAGTAGCTGCTACCTGTGCAAGTTTGGAACAGAGTGAGTCCATTGTCATGGGACATCCTGTGACTGTGTATGTTTCACATGGAGTGGTAATCTTATTGACCAGAACTAAAACACAGTATCTCACCCCTAGTCGGCTGACTAAATACGAGAGGATTCTTGTGGGTGCAGCAAATGTGAGCATTGTTAGGTGCGGTATTCTGAACCCTGCCACCTTACTCCCCAACCCCTTGGAAATGGAAGGTGGGGATGATGATGAACATGATTGTATTGATCTGACAGAGTTCAGTACCAAGCCACGCCCTGACATAAAAGAAGTGCCATTGCCTGAGCATGATAAAGAACTATTTGTGGATGGTTCCTGTCTAAGACATGAATTAGGAGGCTTGAGTGCTGCTTATGCAGTAGTGTCTTTCGAAAAAATTGAACAAGCAGGTTACCTATATAACATCAAGTCTGCACAAGTAGCCGAATTGATAGCCATGATAATGGCTTGCAAAATTGGGAAGGACTTACGCATAACAGTGTATACTGACAGTCAGTACTGTTATGGCGTTGTGCATGACTTTGGCCAATTATGGCTGCAGAGGGAATTCATGACTTCCTCAGGTACTCCCATTCGGAATGCAAAAGTTGTTCATGACCTTTTAGAGGCCATTCAGTTGCCCAAAGAACTGGCAGTGGTAAAATGTGCTGCTCATCAAAGGAGCATGGACAGAGTATCTCTGGGAAACGATTATGCTGATCGAGTGGCTCAATGGTGTGCCAAAGATCGGTATATTATAAATCCAAAACGAGGGGGGCCAGGAACCAGCTGCCAGCTTCAGGTGTTTGAGGAAGTGCCTACATGGGATGAGGTGAGAGAGTGGCAGGAGTCGGCTCCTTGGCAAGAAAGAGAGAAATGGAAAGAGGATGGATGTAGACCGAGACGTGTGGATGGTGTCATCATAGGTCCAACTGGTATGCCTGTGTTACCCCGACACTTGCTTGGCACCATGGCAAGATTAATACATGAAGGATCACACATTGGTAGGGATGCCATGATTCTGGTATTTCAACAGACTTGGTACAGCAAGAAATTCAGGAAGGTAGCAGAGTCCCTCTGCCAGAGGTGCCTGTCATGTCAACAGATGAACCCAGGCAAGAGGACAATGGTTGAACTGAGCAAGATTGGGAGGTCAGGGGGTCCCTTTATAAAAATACAGATTGATTTCATCACCATGCCCCGTTGTGAAGGGAAACGATATGTCCTTGTCATTGTGTGCGTATTTTCAAAATGGGTAGAAGCTTACCCTACTCCCAAAAGTGACGCACTGACAGTAGCGAAGTGTCTACTAAAAGAACTGATACCTAGGTTCGGAATACCATACATTATTGAATCAGACCAGGGTGGACATTTCCAGAATGAAATAATGGCTGAACTGTGTAAGGCCTTTGGAATAAGGCAGAAACTCCATTGTGCATACCACCCAGAGGCTTCTGGAATAGTGGAACAAGTAAATGGAACTATCAAAAACAGACTAGCAAAGCTGACAGATGCTACTGGCATGAACTGGGTGAAGGCCCTGCCCCTGGTCCTGATGGGACTGAGGAGTGTTCCAGACCGCAAGACAGGCCTAAGTCCCCATGAAATCATTATGGGAAGAGTGATGAGACAAGCATGGGTGCCAGGAAGCAAACTGTTGAGTATTTCTGATGATTTGGTGCTTGAATACTGCAGAAGATTGGGTGACCAAGTGCGTTCTATCTCTCGCCAGATTGGAGACGACGGCATCCTTAATCCAACGACTCCTCTCCACAACTTGGTTCCAGGAGACTGGGTCAAAATAAAGAAGCACACTCGATCAAGCTGTCTGGCACCAAGGTGGGGAAAGAAACGCCAAGTAATCCTGGTGACAACCACTGCAGTAAAGGTCGCAGGTGTTCCCCAGTGGATCCACGCCGGACACACCCAGAAGGTATTGCCAGACAGAGGATTTGAAGAACCAGGGCAACCAGCAGAGGACCCTGAAGAAGCCCGACCAGTAGCAACTGACAACGAGCAGCCCAGCACCAGTCAGGTTGCAGGAACAGCAGACGTTGGCCCAGGAGTAGTTGACTGCGAACTGCCAAGAAACCAGCCTGCTGAAGAGGTCCAGGAAACTGAGCCAGGAGTAGCTGAAGACGAGCTGCCAAGCATATGGCCAGAAGAATGGATACCGATGATTGATCTGACCGAAGATCCTATCAGAACAAGAGAACGACTTAGTGAAGGTAGAGAGTGGACTAGTCAGGAAAAGCAAGGCACAGGCGAAGAACCTCAGCCACTTGAGATTCAAATCAAAACTGAGGAAGGAGAAGGTCAGACAGGGACAGAGCACGTGATTGATACAGATCCAGTGAATAAGACTGAACAAGTACCCGATACTGAACAAGTACCCGATACTGAACAAGTACCTGATACTGAACAAGTGCAGGATACAGAGCAAGTGTTCGATACTCCTCCACTAACTCCTGATGTGGATAAGGGACAGACTAGACATAGAGTAACAGTTCGAGCAGAAGAAAATCAAGAGATCGAAGTGCTTGAACAGGATCAGATAGGGTTAGAAAAACGGGTTCAGGAAACAGAAACAGAAACAGAAACAGAGACAATTGAAAGCCAAAAACAAAATATTCCTGAACAAGGCCAGATTAGCAAACAGGCAGAAGAATTTGATGCTAGCCCTGGAACTAGTCAGATAAGGGAAGTAGGAGAAGAAAGTGGAGAAGAGTTACCACAAGATAAAGAGAACAAGAGAAGAAGAAAAGAAAGTGAAGTCCAAGTACCGACTAAGAGACTAAAGAAAAGAAACAACCTTGAGCCTAGGTTTGTAAAAAGACTGAGACTAAGGATAAAGACAGTGGAAGAAAAACGTGCAGAAGCAAGAAGAAGTGCTCGAATAGCAGAGCAAGAAGAAGACTCTTCCAAAAGAAGGAGTGAGCGAATAAAAAGACAAAACAAAAAGTACAAGTCTCCTGAATGGACACTGGTTTTGGAAGAACTTGAAGATCTTGATATAACTGACGTGAGCGACGGAGAACCTGTCCCAGAGTACTCAGCTGAAGAGGAAGACGAGCCACCGTGAATTTGCACAAAGTAAGCTAATTGTGTAAAGCCACAAAGAGGGGTTCAAGAGACTCCTTCTGAGCAAAAATGTCTGATTCAACAGTGAATGGTAGACCTAGTTGCAGCCGTTTTAAGACGTGTTGCAAGGTGTGTATATGTAGTATAGTAGTACTGATAGTTATCTGGATAGGATTAACAATTTTCATTCCCTTTGCTGTAAGTAAAGATACTAACATTGTCCCTACTGAAGTTGTAAATACTGACAATGAGGAGCTGACAACACAGAGTATAGAAAGACATGAGAGAGCATTGAGACAAACTAAACGAGACTTAGAAGCATCAGATGAGAAAGGACTACATTATCATGGAATGAAAAACAGGACACATTTGAATGTTTTCGCAAACTTATTAATACACTATGTAGAGACTATGGAAATTGAGGATTGCTATGTCTGCATGAAGCTACCTACTTCGGTGGCTGAAGGCGTGACATACCATCATCTGCCATTAACATATGGAATTTCCTGTAGCATTTTAGCTAGTTTATTTTACAAAAGGGGACCGTTACAGTATTATTACTCTAACAATGACGTGATCTTTTCTGAACTTCCTATCCGTGGGAACTTGAATCCTGTACATACCAAAACTGACACCATAAGATATATGGGAGACTACTTTCTGACTATAGGGAACATTGACATAGCAGACGCACACAGAGATAACTTGACTTGTTCTTTGCGTGAGCAGGAAAAGATGTTCCTGAACATGGCAGAGAAAAGGAGAATTAAAATTCAGAAGAAGGCTAATGACGAAAGTCAGAAAAAGCCAAAGTGGGCAGAAAACATGGAAGGCACCTCATCTGGTGGAGCGGGTCCTGCTCTGTTGCTGGATTTTGAAAAGAAAGGCAAGCTATGTCTTCACCGCGAGAAGACTAGCTATTATAATAATGTTTTCATTGGTTCCAGTGAATGCGAACATAATTACAAGGTAATTGGAGGTTGGGGTTTCAAAAATGGGTCAGAGCCTGTGTTTCCTGGAATTTATTATATTTGTGGGGACAAGGCTTATTTCAAATTGCCGGATCACTGGTATGGAAGCTGCTACTTTGGCATTGTTTTCCCGAAAATATACCATGTGAATGGAAAAGCTGGAAGCAATGAAGATACTAATGGCTTAGTGCGTAGTAAAAGAGAAAGTATAGGTGAAATTATGGGTAGTATTTTCAGTGCACTGATACCTGGAGTGGGAGTGGTTCTGAACACTCACAGAATTTGCAAATTGTCTACTATAGTAGATGTGCTGTCTACTGAAACAGCTCATGGATTTCTGCTGGTCAATACTGAAATGGTTGCGATCAGATCAATGGTTTTACAAAATCGACTTGCTCTTGACACCTTATTAGCGAAAGAGGGCGGAGTCTGCCGGATGTTGAAGGCGCAACATTGTTGCACTTATATTCCGGACAAAAGTGTACAGATCAAAAGATATGTGAAAAACATTACTAATTTGGCAAAGGAACTTAAACCACTCGAGGTTGATAGTGCCTGGAAGAGACTGGTAGATGGTCTCTCAAATGTAGGTCATTGGCTTGCTAGCATAGGTAAAAGCTTATTATTCAAAATTTTGATGCCAATTGGTATTATAGGTCTTATTATACTTTTCATTTTCTTATGCTGTAAATACCGCAAGCGCACCAGAAAGCACGAGGTTAATGCAAGAGGAGTGAAACGAAGTGTGGATGAGATGGAATTAGAGGAAGTGAATGATCAGATATACAAAAAGGTGAAGACTTCTCACCCTGCTAAAACTGAAAGAGAAAAGCTAGAACGGTTGCTGGAAGAAATAGAACTTTATAAAGTGTGAAAGAAAGTTGGCATCTGGTTCCATTATAATTTGTGATGATAGTAAATATCATCAAAGAGGGGATTGATGAAGCAAAGCTTTGCATATTTTGCGGCTTGCCGAAATCAAGAACCTCATTTATGTGTAATAAGGTAACCCGTGTATGTTTTACTAACGTTTATATTAAGTTTGAGTAAAGTTTAAGACGCTTGCCTATGTGTATTTCTAATGAAATTAATCCATGTCCTTTTAAAATGGCCGTCGCTTGTATTTTAGTTACTGCGCATGCGTCAGCCACACTCACGTGTCCTGACGCGTCTGCAGAAGTGGAGGGAAAGTTATGCGCATGCGTAATTCATAGCTGTGCTTATCATGTGGTACTGCTCGTGCCACTGCTCTTGTGCTCGTCTCAATGTAGCTAACATTTAAATGCATAAGTTCATTTCTTGATGATGAGTTAAAAGTACAAACCCTGTGATGTGTTTTCCTAATGACATTATTATGTATTAATTTGTTTTCGCTTACTTTTCATGTACCGCGGGAAATGGGGGTCTGAGTGAGAGGAGAGCCATATTGGGGGTCCCTTCTGCGCCTGTGCGACATTCGGCAGCACGAGGGACCTTGGCTGATGGAACATAGCCAGCTGGCAGTGATGGGCGAGATGCTCCTGAGAAAGTCACCTCTGCCCTGCGAGAACAGCGAATGTGGCTTCTTATATGATACATTGTATTTTGCGCTACTGTTAGCTCATGGGAACCCCAAACCTGCTAGGCGGTACCCAAATATGTAAATGAAGGCTTCAAATCGTGTATTGTGATTGGTGTGTTACCCAAACCCTACCTTAGGACCAATCGAAATTGAGGGATTCTGACACTTTGCAACATTGGGGGGTGGTACACTGTCCCCAAACTATATATCTACCCTGGGTTCACCTAGTGAACCGTCCGACTTGTCTGGTTTAGCTGACCTGTCACTGACCCAACGCACTCAATAGGTGACTGAAGATACAGAGCGCTGCAGAGCACTCTGTCCGAATTTGACCATAGACTAAGGTTTTACTGAACCTTAAAGTGCTTGCAAGGCACTTAGCTGGGAGTTCGCTGACCCAATCGGGGTTTTGATCGATAGCTGCAGAGCGGGTGGAGCGCAGGCGTTGCTTCCGAACTGTGGGTTCCGGTCCTGTCCTGGAGAGGGTCCTGTCCTGAGGGTTTGCTGTCCTGTCCTGAGGTCCTGTCCTGATTCCTTTTCTCGAGGGTATCCTGTCCTGTCCTGGGTGTCCATTCTGCACCTGCTGTCCTTTGAGGGGTATCCTTCCTTGAGGGTTTCCTGTCCTTAACTGACCCGTGGCCAGGGTTTGGTTTCCACACCTTTTTCTAGGTAAATATTACTCTGAACCTCTTGAAATTCTTGCACCTTCTGAATTTCTAACTTTTGCTTCAATAAAGTTAAACATTGCATATGTGATATTTTCCATGCCTTGCCGCAACTATTGAAAGTCATTTATAATTTTGCAAAGTTATTCCTATGTCTTCTCATTTGTTGGAAATCATATTTTGCATAGCAGTGTGTCATTTTCTGATATGGTCTAGAACTTCGTTGCCTAGGTTGTTCAAAGGCCCATTCACCTTAAGTGAAGCGTGTTATTCATTATAAGTTCTTCTATAGTCACACACACTTAGTCTATCACTGTTTAGTTAATACTGATTTTGCATAGTATCTTTTCTCGTTACATTTTAATTAATACTTTGATGATTACTTTGTCATTATTTCTTTCTGCCTATGTGATTTACGTTATCTTGGTTATTGATTGCCTTATTTTACTGTATCTCATGCAAGAAAATATTGAATTTAGATAAACATTTTAAAACTTCCAGTTGTCCGTGGTCATTTAAACAGTATTTGAATGTTATTGGTTGGGTTTGTATTTTGCTGCCTTTCCTTTACAACTAGCTCCCTGATTCATTGTGGTCATTAGGCACCTGCATCGGTGGATGGTAAGTCAGGTGCACTGAAAATTGGTAGCAGGGAACACACACACACCAACTTGATAGAGCTCGTGAAGTCACCCGATCGATGTATATGGTGATTTGAAAAGTATATGGGCCCTGAAGCCGGAAACGGCGAAAACTATTGGCCGGGTGGCCTCGCGCGCTCTATCAAGAGCTCATTGAAATCACGGAGGGGCAGCCTGGTTTAGTGGCTTGGAACATTCCATGGGCTCTACTTGTTCAAGTAGTGTTTCTACTCACTTTTTGGACTCCATCAACTTTGAAGTGTAATAGTACATTTTTAATAAAGGTTCTTGAAGTGAAGCGGAAAATGGCACAATTCAGGACACAAAAAGTGATGGAATTTTTAGAGGCCTACCTGGCTGGACAGAAAACACAGAACAAGTATCTGCTCTGTTAACTCGAAAAGCACATTTGTGGTCAGGGAAACAAATACATATTTGTTGCATCCAATTTCCCAAGAAATGCAGCCGAATCAAGTGACCTATAGTGATTGACAGGCTAATTAAACACACTTTCTTTAACGCTGCATGTCAAGCCGTCCCCGGGGATATGTCTGTCTGATATGGCTGAAGGAAGATTTTGCATTCACAAACAAGCCTGCGAGTGTGTGCCAGCGCAGGCCTGCAACCAGACACCTGACGCCTGAATGTGGGAAACAGCCAGGTCACCTGAGCCCTACCTCCGGGTCACGGCTCTGCCTCCGGGTCACGACCCCACCACCGGGTCACGACCCAGCGCGAGTCAAACCATGCGTGCAACAAACACACACCGCACCGAGAAGAGGTGTCTCGGGAGTTAGCGTCATTTAAATGGATTAATGACGATTTATACAACTCCCGGGACTGAACATCCTAAACCTGTTGCTTGCTGCCAATTCCTACCGATGTGCTATGTGGCATGAGGGCGCTATTTTCTCCCACGTCTTACTTCAATAACCAAGTACATTTGTGAAATTAAAATTAATCTGTGGATTTGGACCACGGATACAAATTGCAACCGGAGTGTTTTTTTAGGGTGGCTGATGCCAAGACACTGTTTCTTACAAAATGTAATAATAAAATAAAATAAAATAGTACCTCAGTGCAAATTAGCAGCACGCACCAAAATTATCTATGGCCTCGATTACGAGTCCCTTGCAATACTGCGGCACCCTGCAAAGCACGTTTTGCACCGGTTACACAGGTATCGGAAATTATGAGAGGGTTAGAGTTTTCCAATCTCCTCAAGGTTTTCCACATGTAACGATCAACAGGTCAAACCTGCACATACTTATCAGGGGGAACATAGGGAAAATGCAGCGAGCAAAAAATCTGCATGTTATTCCCATTGTCTCAGAAAATCTCTTTATTGGCATTATTTATCGCATCCCAGAAATAAATATCCCAGGTGTATGTTTCCTAAACTGGCGCATTAGATTACCTACCTATACCAAGGCGCGCGTAAACGAGGCCAATACAAACACAATACGAACAATCATTTCTGCTGCCACATTATGGTGCTAAATGTCATTTCAGTGCAAATTAGAACCGCGCAGGGGCCCGATTTACTTCCATCTGGTGCAACGCACAACTTGCTGCGCTGTGACAAATGGAGAGAGCAGGAATGTGCCATAATTTTAGATATGGTGCATCGCTCTCTCTGCTCTGCTGAACTATGTGCTGCCTAGCTCCAACAAAGGCACTCCTGCGTCATGGTGGAAGGGTGCCTGTGTTACAGGCAGGGTTGTTTTTGTGCAGGAAGGAACTCCATACTGCATATAATCAAACCTCATAGGCATTTGAAACGCAGCACACGTAGAAAGAGAAAATAACGAGGACAAATCAACATATTTCGATTTGCGCTAACTTCCGATACTCCAGATTTACTAAGCCACGCAAGGTAAATCTGACTTCACCCCTTGCACTAGAATGTATGACGGTACGACGCGTACCGTCACAACGCGTGCTTTTACAACGCGTCTTTTACAACGCAAGTCGTAACCACGACTTGCGTTGGGGGCGCGGATAGTAAATAGTATAATTTACTATTCTAACACCAGTCCCCGTGGATAGTAGGGAAGGCGTTGGAATAGTAAATTTACTATTCTTTATCCTCTAGCGCACTCCAGCGCAAGTCGTGGTTACGACTTGCGTTGTAATGGACGCGTTCTAAAAGTACTGCGGGGTAACATCCGCGTCGAAAAGGATGTTCCCCCTTGCACTACCTTCCATGACACAATGGAAACGCAAGGGCTCAGTAAACCTGGGCCAGGCTGCTTATATAATATACCACTTCGCCTTCCGGCCTGGTCACCCCCAAGCTCCTGTGCCCGTGCCTGCTCCCGCAGCCCCAGCCACCCGAGGGCCGCCGAGCCCACACCAGCCTCCCGCAGCCCCAGCCACCCGAGGGCCGCCAAGCCTGCTCCAGCTTTTCCCGCAGCCCTAGCCCGCGGCCCCGCCCCCCCGCCAGCCGATTGGCTCTCGCTCCCGCCTCCCCGCAGACCCTCCCGACCGGCTCCCTTCTTAAGGGGAGCCTGACCAGAACCAGGGAGTGACCACTGCGCCTTCCGGCCTGGTCACCCCCAAGCTCCTGTGCCCGTGCCTGCTCCCGCAGCCCCAGCCACCCGAGGGCCGCCGAGCCCACACCAGCCTCCCGCAGCCCCAGCCACCCGAGGGCTGCCAAGCCCGCTCCAGCTTTTCCCGCCGCCCTAGCCCGCGGCCCCGCCCCCCCGCCAGCCGATTGGCTCTCGCTCCCGCCTCCCTGCAGACCCTCCCGACCGGCTCCCTTCCTATGACGTCCCCAGAGCGACCGCGCAGCGGACGCGCGCAGCGGGAGCACCGATTGAGCGCCGAAGGTGCGCCAAAGGTAAGCCCGTCTACGCCCGTCCGCGCCTGGAACGCGCCCAGTGCCAGGACCCCTGGCCCCCGCAGAGGCCACCCCTCCCGCCGGACGTACGACGCCGCCACCCTCAACGCACTCAACACCGGCCGAGCCCCGGGATGCTACCGAGCCACTCCGAGACGCACCCACGGACCCTTCAGCTGCCACGCCTGCAAGTTCACATGCATCCGGACTTGCACTACACCAGCACCCACCAAGCCGAACACCAGCAGCAACCACCTGAAGTGCATCCTGCTCAACACCCGCTCCGTCCACAGACACGCCGTTCAACTCTGGAACCTCCTCGACACCACATCTCCAGACGTCGCCTTCCTCACGGAAACCTGGATGAACGCCTCCTCAGCGCCCGACATCGCCATCGCCATCCTGGACGGACACAAGATCACCCGGATGGACCGCGTCAAACAGACGGGAGGAGGCATCACCATCATCCACAGGAACACCATCCGCATCACGACCAACACCGACGACACCCTGACAACCGCCGAACACCTGCACTTCCAGATCCACACCGACCCCAAGACCACCCTCAGAGGCACCCTGATCTACCGTCCCCCGGGACCCCGCACACAATTCAGCGAAGACATCGCCGACTTCATCAGCCCGCACGCCCTCCCCTCCGCTGACTACATCCTCCTCGGGGACCTCAACTTCCACCTGGAGAACAACAATGACCGCAATACCTCCACCCTGCTTGACAACCTCGCCAACCTCGGACTCAAGCAGCTGGTGACCACCCCCACCCACCTCGCCGGACACACACTCGATGCCGTCTTCTCATCCAGCAAAGACATCGCCTTCAGCCACGCCACTGGACGGACCACAGCTGCGTCCACTTCAGCTTCAGAAGGACCACGATCCACCACCACCAGCAACAGGTTGCACGAAGAAGCTGGAACAAGATCACGGCCGACCAGCTCACCGCAGCCCTGAACCAGCACCCTCCCGCCAGCTCCGCGAACCCCAGCCAGGCCGCCGACAACCTCACGAAGTGGATCAGCAACTGCGCAGACGACCTCGCCCCACTGAGGACCCCGCCCAGCAGACCCGGCAGCAAGAAAGCATCCTGGTTCACCGACGAACTCAAGAGCTCCAAGAAGAACTGCAGAGCTCTCGAGAAAGCATGGAGAAGAGACCCAACACCGGACAACATGACCACCCTCAAGCTCGCCACTCGAAACCACCATCAACTGATTCGCGCCACCAAGAAAACAGCATTCAAGGAAAGACTGGACAACAACGCACACAACAGCAAGGAACTCTTCAACATCGTGAAAGAGCTCTCCAACCCCAACGCCGGAATCAACGACATCACCCCATCACAAGACCTCTGCAACTCCCTCGCCTCCTACTTCCACAACAAGATCGCTGACATACACAACAGCTTCAGCACACAACCAACGCTCCCCACGACCGCACCAACGCCCCCCACCACCACCCTCAGCGCCTGGACCCCTATCAACACCGAAGACACCATCCGCACAATGAACTCCATCCACTCCGGATCTCCAACCGACCCCTGCCCTCACCACGTCTTCAACAAAGCCGAAGCCGCCATCGCACCCCAGCTACGGGACATCATCAACGCCTCCTTCGACACCGCAACCTTCCCTGAGAGCTGGAAGCACGCCGAACTCAGCGCTCTACTAAAGAAACCAACAGCAGACCCCACCGAACTCAAGAACTACCGCCCCATCTCGCTCCTCCCGTTTCCAGCCAAAGTCATCGAGAAGACAGTCAACAAGCAGCTGGCCGCCTTCCTCGAGACGAATGGATCCCTCGACCCCTCACAGTCGGGCTTCGGGGCCAACCACAGCACCGAGACCGCCCTCATCGCTGCCACCGATGACATCCGTGCCCTGCTTGACAATGGAGAAACAGCGGCCCTCATCCTCCTAGACCTCTCCGCGGCATTCGACACTGTCTGCCACCGCACCCTAGTGCAATGCCTCAGGAACGTCGGAATCCAGGAGAAGGCACTGGAATGGATCATCTCCTTCCTCGCTGGAAGAACACAGAGAGTCTGCCTACCCCCGTTCAGGTCAGAGGCCACCGAAGTCATCTGCGGCGTTCCTCAAGGCTCCTCGCTCAGCCCCACCCTCTTCAATGTCTACATGAGCCCCCTTGTGGCCATCGCACGCCAACACAACCTCAACATCATCTCCTACGCCGACGACACACAGCTGATCCTCTCCCTGACCAACGACTCCGCCACCGCCAGAGCCGACCTACACGAAGGGATGAAACACGTAGCCGAATGGATGATGACTAGCCGCCTGAAACTGAACTCAGACAAGACGGAAGTTCTCATCCTGGGCTCCTCGCCCTCCGCCTGGGACGACTCCTGGTGGCCACCCGCCCTGGGCTCCGCACCCAAACCAACAGACCACGCACGCAACCTGGGCTTCATCCTGGACTCCTCCCTCTCCATGACCAGACAAGTCAACGCCGTCTCCTCGTCTTGTTTCAACATCCTGCGCATGCTACGTAAGATCTTCCGGTGGATCCCCACCGAGACCAGGAAGACGGTCACCCAGGCCCTCGTCACCAGCCGTCTGGACTACGGCAACGCCCTCTACGCCGGAACCCCCGCCAAGCTCCAGAAGAGACTCCAGCGAATCCAGAACGCCTCAGCAAGACTCATCCTCGACATCCCCAGACGAAGCCACATCTCCAGACACCTGAGAGACCTGCACTGGCTCCCGGTCAACAAGAGAATCACCTTCCGCTTCCTCACCCACGCACACAAAGCCCTGCACAACCAAGGCCCGAGTTACCTCAACAGCCGCCTCAACTTCTACGCTCCCACACGCCACCTTCGATCGACCAGCCACGCCCTCGCCGCCGTCCCCCGCATCCGAAGAGCCACAACAGGAGGAAGATCCTTCTCCCACCTGGCCGCCAAGACTTGGAACTCCCTCCCGACCCACCTCCGCCTGACCCAAGACCACCTCGCCTTCAGGAAGCAGCTCAAGACCTGGTTGTTCGAGCAGTAGCGGACCCCCCCTCCCCAAGCGCCTTGAGACCCTCCGGGTGAGTAGTGCGCTATACAAATGCTATGATTGATTGATTGATTATAACCTGTCCAATACACGCACTTCTATTTTTTAATCCATAAAAGTTGATTTACTTTATATCCACGGAGATGCAAACAGGAACTCTGAAGTAGGTTTTATAACTAAATATAAAAAAAATGCAAATGTGCTATTAATATTTTGACTCGATGTTCAACTCCCTCTAGGACACTTTACGTTCTTTCCATCTCCGCACCAATTTTCCCAATCATCTGCGCGCGCCTGCATGAACTCATTTTGCAAGGGGCTAGAACAATCAGGAAGACTTGGTTCCCTATGACAAAACCATAATATAAAAACATCACTGGTAAACAAGATTGTAAATCTTCGTGAAAATTATGTCCACTGAAAAATTTGAACCAGATTGCAAAAGGCAACTCGTGAATTTCTCAAGACAACAATTTGTAGTTGGATTAAGCTGGATTAAACCCCAGGCCCCAGAGGTGAAAAAGCATAGACTGAGCTTGGAGCCCAGAGCAGCACTCCTCTGCCAGCAAGGCTGAAGCAAGCAATGAACCAGTGCCCGTTCCAGATGCCTGGAGAGACTCAGCTGGAGAACCTTCCTCGTGAAACATTCTCTCCACACGTTTTACATTTACATCATGAAATTATATTTATATGTTGTCTATTTCACATCCTACCAAAACATAGTTTTAAAACACATTAATGAGCATCTTTATGAAAGGGATGTATGACGTTAAAACGCATACTTTTACAACGCCTACCTTTACATCGCAAGTTTTACAACGCATACCTTTACAACGCATAGTGCTTTTAGGCGCTGGGTAGTGAATAGTTTAATTTACTATTCCAACTCCAGTCCCCGTGGATAGTAGGGAAGGTGTTGGATAGTACATTAAACCTATTCCCTATCCTAGAGCCCCCCCCAGCGCTATGCGTTGTAATAGTTTGCGTTGTAAAAGTTGCGTCGTAAAGGCACTGCGTGGTAAAAGTTGAGTTGTAAAGGATGTTTACCTTATGAAAGAGTTGTGTCACCCTTGCACCACCCAACGGGGTGCAAGAGCGACGTAACTCTTAAGTTTAATTTATCAAACCTTGTGTAGCCATAAGTGGCTTGGCAAATCTAGAGTTACACAACGCAGCGCAAATTGCTGCATTGTGCTACTCTGGAGGTGTTACATGGGTGGAGCATAGGTGTTCCCACACATCCACCCATGGATTTTGGTGCATTCATAGATTTACCATTGCTTATAGACCTGGGAATGCGTTAAGATGCTATGCCTCCAATGAGAAATATATTTATTTCTCCTTGTTAATTCCTCTTTCTAAGTGTGCTATTTTATGCAGCACACATAGAAAAGGGAAAATGCCTCAGGGTGGCGTTCGATTGGTGGAGCATGTGTGTTCCCACACATCCACCCATTGATTTGGCGCATTTCCAGATTTACTGGTTGACCTGGGATTGCAGCAAAATGCTACCCATCCCCAGGTGAGGCGTAACGAGGAGAAATATCTTTTTTTCTGCTCGTTACTTCCTCTTTCCATCTGTGCTGCAAAATGCACACATAGAAAGAGGAAAATGCCTCAGGGTATTGTTTTTGTTCAGGAAGGCGTCCCTTACTGCAAAAAAACAATCCTGCTTACAATGCAAGCACCATGATGCAAGGATGCCTGTCTTGGTGCTAGGCAACACATTGTGTGCAAGTGCTGGGAAATTACAGGAATGTACCGTATATTGTTTAGTACAGCGCACTCCTGCCCTTTGCCTATCATGCAGCAGAGAGCAGCAAAGTGACTTGCTGCGCTGCGTGAATATTTGTTAAATATGCCCCTCACTTTTCTGCGTGCTATTTTTGGCTGTTAAAGCTGGTGTAGCTCTAAAAAATATAATTTTATTTCCGAACTAAGAGCCAAAGGGCGGAGTGATTTTACAGATGCAAAAGCCAGCGATTCGCAAAATTTGCTAAATATTTTGCGAATCCTACACATTCCTTATTTGCGAATCGCAAATTGAGATTCGCAGATAAGGAATACCTTCTCATTCATTCCTATCGGCTAGGAGGCCCATAGGAATGAATGGGAAGACATTCTCAATTTGCGATTACCAATTAGAGAATCGCGAATTGAGAATGCAATTTCAAGGTTGCAAGGGTGCCAAAAGGACACCCAGTTGCACCCATGAAATATGCATGTGTACACATTTTGCGCACATACATGCCCTAAGGGCATGTATGTGCCCTTAGGGCATGTGTTCCTTAAGGCCAAATAGCACATTTCTGTTGCTTCCAGAGTTGCAGTTAAGGAATCGCAATTTGCAATTCCCTAATTGCATTCGCAAAATAGAGAATCACAAATTTTGCAATTCTCTATTTTGCGATGGCCATTTGGGATGATAGTACATCCCAAAAAGCGTTTTCCAATTTGCAAACGGGTGATTCTGAGAATCTGCCCATTTGCAAACGGGAAAAATGCTTGATACATAGGGCCCTTGGCCACTTGCCCAGATGTGCTAACACTTGCCCATCCCAAAGAAGACATAGAACTATTAATTTGTGGGAACAAGTACTATTTTCCTGAGCTAAGGTTGGCCTCACAGTTACATGTCACACTGGAAAATCACAAATGTGTGCACAAGATTACATCTTTTCCGTATAACATTGAATCTGTTCCCTTTGGTATATTTCACATTCTATCTCTTAATACACGCGAGCACAATCTCACATTTTCACTGCCCAATTCCCCTTCAGCCTTTTATCTCCTGCATCGTCAATAGATCTCTTATATTGACACCTATTGCTCCAATGGTAGTGATATTCAATAGTTTTGTTGTCCCTAAGCTTCTTTACTCAATAAGCCTGTTTTGCAATCCATTTCACCAATTCTAGTTCCCTGGAAAAGACCCAACCAGTGCTGGGACTGGAAATCAAATCACTCTAGGAACCCATAAATTGACGTTCAAGGTTTTGTAGAGGAAAAGAGGCAGAGCTTAATAAGCAGGGTCTGACAGTCTGTACATTAATTAAAAAATTCTGCTGCAATGATATTGGCAACGATGACAAATGCAACAGTAAATCTACTATATCTAATATACAGATCACAATTTGTCTTTTATCCAGGTAGGTAAGAGATCATTTTGTTGCTTCCATTTCATAAGTTGTAACCCTTCTAATATAGCATGGTGATTTATTCACAGCTTCAACGAGCTTCAAGCAAACTGAAAGTCATAGATTTAGATCCTTGGTGTTTTTTCTCAATCTGTTGTTATTCTAAGATTGCAAAGAAGGGCTCCTCTTGGCATTCATATTCTTGTTAGTACGGACAACCCCAATCACTGTGTTTTATATTAGAAACCGACTAACAAACAATATGTGATTCCAACTCCTTATAAGCTTCATTGCCTTAAGTAATATTTCCTGTACATTGATTTGCACACTTGTATGATTGTGTGTGATGTAAAACACTCTAACACCCTAAGGGGGATGAGTAGCACTATAAAATAACTAAATAAACTGAAATTAAAAGGTGCGAAATAATTTGTTATTAGATTACATTGCATGCTCATCTCTTGCATCAGGAGGTTGAACAAAGTCAAAAACCTGCCTCCAAGTCATCGTTTCTCTTAAGTACTTGTGAAGTGATAAGCTATGTGCCTTTAGTTCCTTCCATTGCATTGGCATCTAGGTGTTAGGCTCCAGATGACTCTCAGCCAGGATGATACTTGAACAAAAGAAGGACTGATGGCCCTTTAAATCAGGCCTTTGTTTGTGCGCAGCTGGACAAAAAATTAGGAAGCCTCCTCACTGCCTGTGGGTTGCTGCTCAGAACAAAATGTAGACAATGTGTGGGCGCTGCTGAATAACTTCCTGGTGTTGGAAAATGACACCAGGACAAATTCGATAAAAATCAGGTTTGGAATGGACACTTGTAACTGCGTTACCATAGTTTGTCTTAAAAACCCTCATAAACGCGATGGTAAAGTCGTTTGTGGTGTATCTTGTTTTTCCGCCCCACACATGCGTTATGGCATTATCATCGGGTTTGTTAATGTGCTGTATGCCTGCCTCAAGCCTGAGGCAACCTCTGGAAAGCGCAGAAATGTCCAGAGAAAAGTAAGCGCCCACAAAAAAAGGGAATAGTTTGATTCTCAGATCTCTGTACTGGTGTGAATGTATGACATTGCTCTGCGTTCTGTCCATCACCTGTTGTTTGTGCAGGAAAATAAAGACAAGAATTGGGGAACATAAAAGTAATATCAAAACAAAAAAGAACACGACAAAACTATGTGCTCACTTTATAGAACAAGTTTATAAAGCCGAAGAACTGAGATGGACTGTAATAGAAATGTTACACAACAAGACCCAGAATGCAGAGAGAATATTATTCGAAAAAGAGCAAAGATGGGTGGACCGTTTGAAAACCAACATAGAAGGATTAAACGACAATGTACCGTGGCATCAGTTCTCAAAGTAAAGACCCCATATGCAATTTTTCCAAAAAGATTATATATAATAGTATCTGTGACGACTAAAAAACTGGGTGGAAATCACACATATTTTATACATCTGTCACTATTAGTAAAATTGAGAAAATCAACTGCAGTATGTCTATGGGAGCAACAACCAATTGTATCTTTCGAACACTAGAAAGATCTGCAGTAGAATAGACACTAGTCCTCTCTCTGTTTCTATGACCAAACGTGAGAGAATGACCATACCACGGACGTGAGATACTTTAGAACAACTAAGAATATAGTACGCCGTCTATTATTATGTTATGTTATGTTAAAAACACTTTTATAGCGCACAGCTGCCCCAGCTAAGGGGCGTCCCGGCGCTTCATAGAAAGTACCCAAACACAACACAGCAGCCACGGACAGAAGCGCACAAATCAGAATATTAAAATGTATGAGGGAACAGATGCGTTTTAATAGCTCTCCTAAACTTCAGAAGCTCATCCATTTCACGAATGTGGGGCGGAAGAGAATTCCACAATTTTGCAGCCAAAACCCGGAAGGACCGACCTCCAGCCCTGCACAGCCTAAACCGTGGGACTACCACCAAATTTTGCCCCAAAGATGTCAAGGAGCGTGAGGGCACATAAGGCACCAAAAGATTGTCAAGGATCTGGGGAGAGGCCAGCTTGAGGATCTTGAAAGAGAGGCATAGGGTCTTAAAATGGATCCTCTGTGCCATAGGCAGCCAGTGCAGCGAACGAATGGTACTTTCCGCAGAGCAGAACCTCGGTAGGGCCACCAGGGCTCTGGCTGCGGCGTTCTGGACACGTTGCATCCAGGCGATTTCGGCCTGGTTGGCTCCCAACAGGAGCGAGCTGGCATAGTCAAGCCGGGATAAAATGGATGCCTGTATGACCAGCTGCCTGGTGGAAGCATCAAAGAACCTCAAAATAGGTCTCAACCCTCGTAAGATGCCAAAACAGGTGGGCGCCACTTTTTTAGTGTGGCCACAAAAACTGAGGGCAGGATCTAACCAAACCCCCAAGTTTTTTACCTCTGAGACAGGAATAGGAGTTACACCCAGCTCAGGGGGCCACCATGTATCACCCCAAAGATCAGTCCGCTTGCCCACAATCATGACCTCAGTTTTTTTGGCATTAAGCTGGAGGCAGTTGGCATTCATCCAGCTAGCAACCGCCAGAAGTCCATCCCGGAATCTGGGGGCGTCAAGGTCGGAGTCCCCACTCAGGGCGACCGCCAGCTGCGTGTCTTCAGCATAAGAGACCATAGTCATGCCCCACTGCTTGACGACAGCCGCCAGCGGTCGCACATAAAGATTGAATAATGTGGGACTCAACGACGAACCCTGAGGCACACCCAGCTCCAGCGGATAGGACTTGGACTCAAAAGGCGGGGTGACTACTTTGAAGGTCCGATCAGCAAGAAAGGAGCTGAACCAGTCGAGTGCAGTGCCCGAAACTCCCGCCTCAGCAAGACGTTGGAGTAAGATCCTGTGCGAGACCGTGTCAAACGCGGCACTAAGATCCAATATCCAATATCCAAATATATTAAAAAACTGGTCACGCAAACATAGCCCAGTCCCTATGAAACTGAACTTTTCAAGAATCATTTCATAGACATAGAGTAGATCGCTATCCGAATATAGAGAGTAGATCTATATTTTATACAAGTCCCGACATTTGTTAAACAATTTTCCTTTAACCTAGCAGACTTAATTTTCCAGAGAGTTGGAGATTTAATATCTAAGACCACTAAAGACACCGCTAGTCCCATTTCTATTACGACGGACACATGAGGTAAAAAGACTCCCTCTAGCCCGCTTCCGTGTCCGGGGGCAGAGCCAGCACAAGACACGAGACAAACTCCAAACGCGGGTAAGAGATCGCCGGTTAGAGAGAGATTCTAAATGATTGCAGATCCTATATACAGACTCATATTTATGATCCCTTATTTACAGCCTGGGATCAGAGAATCTACAAGAAACCCCAGCTGATTTGCGCCAATAAGACAACATAGGTATTTAGAATCAGACGGCAATTGTTTACCGAATTTAAAACAAGTAATTTTAAACTGAGTGAAACATCTAGCATGAAAACCCGACATACCGGGGATTCTTAACCATATTTTACCATTCGATAGAGAGAAAACACGACATTGAGGCAAAGCAGCAGAATCTTAGAATAGAATTTCCAATTATAGTTGAAACATCATGGTCTCCATACAGAAGCTACCCTAGTGCTAAAAGAGGGTCAATAAAACCCCAACCATACCGTACTCTAATTAAAAATACAGATGTATGTGAATGAATATTGTGCTGTGCATGTACCCCACATTGTTTGTTTTGTTTCCCCAATTACAGGTACACTTGTACCGCGACAGAAACATAGTGGCCATACTAGGACCACACTTATTACTGCACAAATCGTGTAATTATTTTTTATCTAGTCCTGACGAATGCCCCATAGACCCGGCTGGGCGAGGTGGGGCAGAAACATGTGGAATGCTCTTTTTAAGTGGTATAATAGGATCTGGTAACGCGATCTACGAATATACCCATTGAGACTTTTTAATAGCAAACCCATCCAACTTATCATTAAAAATTACTTTAGGATGAAGTATATCTTTTTAGAATCAAACTATTCCTTTTTTTTGTGGGCGCTTACTTTTCTCTGGACACTACTGCGCTTTCCAGAGGTTGCCTCAGGCTTGAGGCAGGCATACAGCACATTAACAAACCCGATGATAATGCCATAACGCATGTGTGGGGCTGAAAAACAAGATACACCGCAAACGACTTTACCATCGCGTTTATGAGGGTTTTTTAAGACAAACTATGGTAACGCAGTTACAAGTGTCCATTCCAAACCTGATTTTTATCAAATGTCTATAAAGGGGAACTGAATGGACAAGATATTCCTCTTCCCTACCTGGTGATTAGTACCAGGACAAATTCAGCATATTTCCTTGGGTCGGCCAGAGCCCAGCTCTCACCCAGAAATAGGTGCCGTCACCCTCCTCTGGCACGACGCCTCGCTTTCCAGCACTAAACCCAAGATACTCAACACGTCATGCAACAAACCCTGCAATATTTCAGTAATGCTTCGACTTTGCTTGCACTACATGAGGAAGAGCCCATTCTCAGCCCCTGACAAAAGAGTGATGGGTGGAGTGCTTTAATTAACCTTAGCTACTGGTAATTACGGAGGGCTGCATGGCAGTTCATAGCTTTTTTGGTCACATACAGATATGACAAAGATTTGAAAATAAGTCAAAGCAAAGCCTCATAAGAGGAGGCCCTGTCTGAACGGCTAGACGACATTTGAAAGATTCAGGAACACATGTAACTCTGGATATGCTTTCGTCTTTTTGGGCCAAACATTTGCATCCATCATTTTTTTTCTACCTTAGGGTATTGCCCTAAGCGGCAGGTACCTCGCTTGCTGTGCCACATGTATTCAAACTGTGCCTCACTGATGGCCAAGTATAAGGTTGCTCATAGTGGACAGGGCCAAGGAGTTTGGGCAGAATCAAGGGAGATTTGCATTTGTCTGGTCCCTTCTGTAATAGCACAAATGAGCTTAAAAACAATGGTATGGAATGCTCCCAAACTAATTAGGAGTGGTTGAGATCAATCCAATTGTTGCCATCCATCACTGTTTAACATTTTTATTCTTATACTTATGGTGCAATGTGTCTCTCTCCTTACTGGATGGCTGTCGAAAGACTGCTTGAAAAGGTTCACTAAGCAGATAGGCCATGTCACCCTCACGTACAGATATGGCATTGCAATTACCCTGATCTATGGCTCTGCCCTTGCCTCAATGCCTGGACAGTTAGGTTTCTCTTGAATCAAAAGGTGTCTTTTGATAGACTGGGAGGTGGATGACATCACAATCTGTCTGCCCTATTGAAAACGTCCATCAGCAGCTGGAAGGCTTTGGCACCTTTCATATTCTTTGAAAACCTGATTATTTCTGCCGAGTTGCAGATTGTAAATCTGCTAATTAGATTGTTTGCTTTTATATTCACCCCTTCCTCCTTTTGATCTGCTCTTTAGCGTGAGGCTTCGGTGCACTACTCCTGTGTGACACTCACTACACCTCATGCTGTCAGTCTGGCAGAATCCGGTGAGGAGATAGATGTTAGATATGAGGTGTCCGGTAGTTTTGAGTCGCTGGGGCATTCACACACAGGAAAGTGATTGAGTGTGGCAGCTTACCAAAGCAGCAAATAGGAGACATGCACTGTCAGACTAAGAACCTGCCAAACTAGTAGGCCAATGAAAGAGAACTTCAAAAATGTAATGCCTGGTTGGCTGCCATGTTACATCGGTCCATTCAGCAATATTTGTTTCTTCAGAAATGAACCAGAACGCTGGCAACAAGCTGCAGAACAAAAAAAAAATAATCTCCCTAACACACAGGGAGTTTTCTTTCTTCATAAGAGGTTGTTGTGTAGTTCCTATAGAACCCATGCAGGACCTGCACGTTTGGATAACATAAACTGTGGGATTAGTGTCGGAGTGGTTCCATACACCCCCACCGAGAAATGTTAGCCTATTTGTAATTAAGCTAGCTCACAGTACCACTAGTGTCTCCTCTTATCGGGGACCGATTCGTTTCTGGCAACCTTAGAACATGACAACCCTGATCCCTCAAGATCGTGGAAACAATGTGCTACTTTTCACTCGTGCACACTTAGGGGTCGATTAGGATGGCGGACGGAAATGGGTACTGTCCGCCATGGTGGGGGAAATTTTACTCCCGGCTGCGCCGCGGAGATTCCGCGGTTGGGATTAGGATAATCATGTCACGAAACTCCGACCGCGGCGGACGGTTCATAACCAACACCGTCCGCGGTGGACGGAACACATCCAACTCCGTCCGCGGCGGTCGGAGTCCAATGAACAACCACTGCCGCGGACGGAAATGACCGCGGAAAATAACACATGTACCGCCATACCTGTGAACACTCCGTTGCCGCAATTAGGATAAATCCGCCCGTACCACGGAACGCACAGCCATCCACGTCCGCGGCAGAAAGAATGCAACGATAAACACAGCATCACTGCGGAAGGCCAACACGCACAACATCCCGAGGGGCAAACAAATGTTAGAAAGTGTACCGCAAGTCCAAAGCAAACATACGAACATTGACAACGCCCCCCCCATACACCAACACCAAGCACAAGCCACCATGACACGTCCCAAGTATCCAATAATGCACACTAGTCAACACGCCCACCTACCACCTGACTGCCAACAACCATTGAGACACGACTATAAAATGACAACCACACACTACTGATGAAGCAAAGCTTCGCATATTTTGCGATCTTGCCGAAGTCATGAACCTCGTTTATGTGTAACAAGGTAATAAGTGTACGTCTTACTAACGTTTATATTTAGTTTGAATAAGGATTAAGAAGCTTGCCTATGTGTATTCCTAATGATTTAATCCGTGTCTGTAAAATATGGCCGCCGCTTGTATTTAGTTACTGCGCATGCGTCAGCCACACTCACGTGTCCTGACGGGTCTGCAGAAGTGGAGGGAAATTTATGCGCATGCGTAATTCATAGCTTTGCCTGCAACGTGGTACTGCTCGTGCCACTGCTCTTGTGTATGTTATATGTAGCTAACATTTAGACTGCATAAGTATATTTTGTAGTGATAAGTTGAAAGTTCAAAACCAAATGACGTGTTTTCATAACGTTATTTCTATGTATTAATTTGTTTTCGCTTACTTTTCATGTACCGCGGGGAATGGGGGTCTGTTTGTACCGATGAGCCATCTTGGAGGTCCCTTCTGTGCATGATCGCCTTTCCAGGGACCTGACAACTTTGGCTGATGGAACTTAGCCAGCTGGCAGTGATGGGCAAGATGCTCCTGAGAACTGACCTGAAAAACCCAGGAAAACAGAGACAATTGTCCTAGCTCGGCAACAATGTAAATTGTCACTCATATTTCTGCACAGTTTCTCATGGGAACCCCAATCTCGCTAGGCGGTACCCAAATATGTAAATGTAGCATCTAAATAGACTGATATGATTGGTGTGTTACCCAAAGCCTACCTTAGGACCAATCGAAATTGAGGGATTCTGACACTTTGCAACATTGGGGGGTGGTACACTGACCCAAAAGAGTATATCTACCCTGGGTTCACCTAGGGAATTGTCCGACTTGTCTGGTTTAGCTGACCTGTCACTGACCCATCGTACTCAATAGGTGACTGAAGATACAGAGCGCTGCGGAGCACTCTGTCCGAAAGTGACCATAGACTAAGGTTTTACTGAACCTTAAAGTGCTGGCGAAGCACTTTGCTGGGAGTTCGCTGACCCAATCGGGGTCTTGATCGATAGCTGCAGAGAGGGTGGAACGCAGGCGTTGTTTCCAAAACTGCGGGTGTGGTCCTGTCCTGAGCGGTCCTGTCCTGAGGGTTTGCTGTCCTGTCCTGAGGTCCTGTCCTGATTCCTAATCTGAGGGTATCCTGTCCTGTCCGGGGTGTCCATTCTGCACCTGCTGTCCTTTGAGGGGTATCCTTCCTTGAGGGTTTCCTGTCCTTAACTGACCCGTGGCCAGGGTTTGGTTTCCACACCAGTCTAGGTAAATACTGCTCTAAGTTCCTTAAAACTTGCACCTTTCTATATTTCTGTCTTTTGCTCAAATAAAGAGACATCTTGCATGCGTTGATTTTTCCATGCTTTTGCCGCAAACTATTGAAACGTAAAGTCATTTTGCATAATTTTTCTTGATATGTTCTCATGTTACCCTACCTTTTAGAGATCATATTTTGCATTGCAGTTTGTCATTTTCTGATATGGTCTAGAACGACCTTACTTAGATTTTCTAAAGAATTCCTGCCTTGAATGCATAGTATATTTCCTTTTCATCTCATAATTGCATTTTAATGATTACCCTGACTTTATTTCTCTATAGTTATGTACTTTTCATTATCTTGATTATCGATTGCCTTATTCTTGTAAATCTCATGCTTTCAGAAAACGAACTTTAGATAAACATTTTAAAACTTCCAGTTGTCCGTGGTCATTTACAACAGTATTGAATATTGCAAATATTTGAAATTGCATTTGCTGCCTTTCCTTTTACAGCTAGGCCCCTGATCCATTGAAGTCATAGGTACCCGTGTCGGTGGATGGTAAGTCGGGTACACTAAGTAATAACAGTAGGGAACACACACAATTGGTAGCAGCCCGTGAAGTCGCCTGGTCAATGAATAGTGTGGATTGAAAGTATATGGGCCCTGAAGCCGGAAACGGCGAAATCATTGGCTGGGTGACCTCGCGCGCTCTATCAGTTTTCTGGTAGATCAGAGGATGGTTAGGGACTAGCTAAAGGTTAGGTAGAACTAGTTAGACTAGTTAAGTCGGGAGCTGCTAGTACATTAATGCTGCTATAAGAGCGGCTGTTCCGAGGGGACTGATCACTCTCTTGTGAATACGCTGCTGAAATTCATGAATTGTTGTATTGTTATTATTCTTGTTCTTATATTGTTATATGTATTAATCCATGCATTTGTAAACCGTATTGTTTCTTGTTGTCCGAACTCCCCGGGGAATTGAAAGGGCAAGTGGTGAATAGAATCCATTGTCCTGAGGTCACAGGCTTAAGGAAAGTTAGGTGCAGGTTAGGATAACCGGGAAGCACTAACTAGGGTTTTTCTGAATACGTGTGTGAATAAATGTCAGTAACGAGGTTCATTGGCAAAATTCCCATAGTGGCGTAACCTAGTAAGGGTCACATCGGAAGAGTAGCAGGTTCATCGGAGCTTGGGTGAAAGCAAAGGGGTCCGCTGGGAAACCTTAGACTCGGATATATCCCGGAAAGAAGTGGATGAGTTTAGGGGAATAACAGGTTCACCGATGCTAGAGTGAAGGGTAGGCGGAAGAGATCTGCCCGCAGCGCGTGAAAAGTAAATGGAAGTAGTTTACTTGCAGTAAAAGAAATCTTTCCTGTCTAGACACTTGAGCACTGTGGCGAATGTGTATTTGTTGTAAAATAACCAAGCACTGAGCACTTTAAAAGGAAAGAAAGTTTCCGTTACCTTGTGAAGGGAGGGAGTCAGTCGCGAAGCGCCTCTGACGTCACTCCGTGCCGCGCTGGGATTGGTAGAAACAGCGGGCGGGTAGCGGGGCTGGAATTGTAAAGGAGGGGTGAAGCGCCGGAGCGTGAGAACAGTCTCACGAAGGGGCCGCGCACCCATTGGCCAAAAATATTTGAACGCGTGCACCTCATTGGTCGCACGGAATTGCAAGACGCGTTCTGATTGGAGGTGACTTTGTAAACAGAGGAAAGCGTAAAAATCATATGTGGCACTCGTATTGTCCAGAGACTAGACCCGATCCAAGAAACCAAGGGTTTGAAAGGGATCAGTGGAAAGCTAATAGATACGATATTATGTACGGAGCTAAGAGAAAGATGTCCCTTGTAAATAGGGTAAAGAACTATTTCAAAACGGACAAACCGATTAAATCTAGAGAGGGCGTTACTATCCCGCCACCGAATACTCCCGCCTCATTCATGATGTTTGACCGAGGGTACAACACCTGTGTGTGGTTGGAGAATTGGGTAAAGTACACAAAAGATGACGGAGTATTGGCTTTTCCGTTAGACGGTACTTTCAATGGCCGAATTTTATTTAATTTGAGAACGCGAATGAATGAATTGCATCCCAGACCGAGACTAACGCAGTATGAGGCATTGGAGGAATGGGAGATTGAGGCTTTTGAAAGAGAGAAACCCCGAATGGACAAAGGTCTGACTAAGTGGTACCCCAGGCTGAAACAGGAGACCAGGGATAAGAGGATGAAACAGTGGAGGCAGAGCATGATTGTCGAGGGTCTGTTTCCTATGATGCCAGCAGGTAACCCTTCTGGGGGAGAAAAAAGGACAGAAAAGTGTAAGCATTGGGGAGCTCTTGGAGAGTCAGATGATGAATTGTTAGATGACATCTTTACAAGAAGTCCGCCCCCTTATAATGAAGGAGCCCGACCTTCCAGTGCAGGAGAGAATCTCCAGCGTCCATCTATTAAGGAGGAGGACAGATCCCTATGTAGGGGGGGAGGGGGCCAGGTATTGCCCTATTTCGAGAAGCCCGAGCCCCCGGAAGTACGCAATATATATCCTAGAATGCCCGAGAGCTCAGAGGAAAAATATTCCCGTGAAAGAACATTTTTTCCCAGACCTCTGTATGAAAATGAAGAAAAGCCAGTAAGTTCAGGAGTACCCTTTTTGCAGCCTCCATTTGGGGAAGAGCGTAGGTCATTTGGCACAGGAACTTTGTTCCCGAAACCAAATTATGGTGGGGGTCCAAGTGAAACGCATCCTACTGCCCCGAGTCTTACCCCTCACCTGACCCCACAGATGATACCTGACCGGACATTAGGAAGAGTACTAGATGAAAGGGAGCAAGAGGCCCTAGCTAGACAGAGGACAGAAATAATTCAGAAGATCTCCCAGTTAAATACCAGTCCTGAAGCTTTGACTATTCCGGTAACAATCGGACCAGTGGTTCCGTTGTACGGGAATAATCAAGGAGGTCTGAACCCTCCGGTTATGAACCCGATAATGGCCCCACCGAGGCAAGAGCCCCTACTGATAGACGATCAGTCCAGTGAGTGTGAGTCCGAAGTGGTGTTCTTGGATCTACCAAACAAAAAGACCGGAAAGGGAGTGCAGAAGAGGCATAATCCTTTTGATGCGAAAGAAATTAAATTAGAATCAGCAACAGGGACTAGGAGTGTTTCCTTGGTAACTCCGGAAGAGATTGAAAGTTGGAGTCGTGATTTAGAAAAACAGGCTCCGCAAACGAAACCTTTAGACCTCTACAAGCTGAGGGTAGAAATAGAGGAATTGATGGCAGGAAATGTGGGGTTAGACAGATTAAACACCTATTCTGAAGAAGAATTGCTGTTCATGTGTAAAAGCCTTACCAGAAGTACCAGGGTGCTCCACGAAAAGCTGACAGACACCGCAGCTAGTATGGGGGTAGATATTTCAAGATCCAAGCCCTTACAAAAGCCTTATAGAGCTGAATTCTCAGACAAGGATTTAGAGAACTTGAATGTGTCAGGGAAGAAGGTGCAGATTAAAGAGTTGCTTGCAGTTTTGCAAAAATGGGGAGATGTGGAAAGGTGGAGAAGCAGGTGGGCAAGAAAGAAAGATGATGCTCGATCTAGACAAGCTACCCCTGAGTTCCCTTTAAGAGAAGTAGACAAGCCTGAAACATTATGCCCCATGCGGGAAGTACCAGGTGGGAGGTATGTGCACGTTCCATGGTCCAGACAGGATATTGTGTCCTTTACTAACGATTTTCCGAAACTGCGCGAGAAGCCGGTTGAATGGTACCGGCAAGTGGAAAGGTTCGTAAAGGTGCAGAAATGCCTGTGGAAAGACCTGGATGGGTTTTTCGATATTGTGGTCCCGGTCGATCTATGGACCGAGTGTAAAATAGCCATAGCCTGGCCTAGTGAGGAGTATACAAGAGATAAAGAAACAGGGGAACCTTCGAAGGAAGTCATAAGAAAATATGAGCAGGTAATTCAGCACTTGAAAGAAAAGGTGCCCGCAAAGGAAACTGATTGGACCAGGATAGATAGAACAACGCAGGAAAGGGATGAGACAGTGCACTCCTATTATGAAAGGCTGTTGCAGGTGTTTAAAACCTACAGTGGTATAGATAACATCGAGATGAAGGATATGACGCACTTTATTTACAGGTTTGTAAACGGTTTAAGACCTGAAATTTGTCAGTGGATAAAAGATAACAAAATCTGTTGGCACTCCAAAAAGGTGGACGAGGTCCTGCGGTACGCAAAGTACTGCGAGGACGAAATGGCAGAAAAGAAAAAGGCTCTTAAGGAGAAAGTGATGTGGGCTCAGGTGAAGCTCGCAGAACAGCAGGAAAAGCAGTTGAGTACAATGGTCAAAAATGCTAAGAACGAAGGTCCTGGGGGTGGGGGAGGAAGTAAGCCCCGGCCCAGAATGAGCAGGGAGGAGGCTATGAAGAAATTTCCCTGCCATCAGTGCGGCGAAATTGGACACTGGCGTAACGAGTGTCCTTACTTGCCGGATGATAACCCCAAAACACCTGATTTAACTCCACAGACGCAGAAAGAAAGACCAAGAAAGACTCAACCACAGGTAAAGACAGTGCAGGTGCCCCGCGCACCAAAACAGGTATATAAGGGAAAACAAGCAGAGGGAGATGAGATAGAAGTCTGGGAAAGCAATGAGAACAGAAATGCAGCAACTTCGCAGTATCTTTTAAATGATACCTTCCTTTGTGATGACCAGTACTGACGGGGCCTGAGAGGGGAGGACGAGGAGTGCGTACTTGGCGCCTCCTTGCCGGTAGACCAGTCCGGACCATACATTGAAGGAAAGGTTGACGGAAATGATGTCACCTTTCTGTTGGACACTGGTGCTACCCGTTCTACTGTGAGAACAGTGGACGTTCCAAACCTACCCCTCTCGGGAGAAGCCATCCAAGTAGTGGGTGTATCTAATCAATTGATTAGTACTCCTGTTACCAAGCCCATGGAGATCTCAATTGGAAACTTTAAGGAAATACATAGATTTGTCGTTTGCGACACCAGTCCAGTGAACTTGCTGGGACGTGATTTGCTGTGCAAAATGAACTGTACCATCTTTTGCACACCAAAGGGTGTTGAAATTCAGACCCCAGATGAAGACGGCATTTATAAAATAATGTTAGTCCGCCCTGACTCGGAAATTAAACGAATGACCATACAGGATTTACCCAAAGAACTCCAAGAAGCAGTGAAGCCAGAGGTGTGGGACTTTACTGGGAAAGATGTAGGGTTAATGAAAAATGTGGACCCCATACAGATAGCCATCAAGGACAATGCAGTATACCCCAATACTAAACCCTACAGAATGAATGCAGAAGTGAAAGCTGGTGTTACTCTGGAAATACAGAAATTGCTAGAAGGAAACATCATACAGGAAGTAATGAGTAGCCCATGTAACTCCCCGATTATGGGCATTAAAAAGCCTAGTGGCAAGTACAGAGTAGTGCAAGATTTACGAAAAATCAACAAGATAGTAGTCCCCTGCTGCCCTATTGTCCCGAATCCAGCAGTGATTCTGTATCAGATTCCCTGGGATGCTGAATGGTTCACTGTGATAGACCTATGTCATGCATTCTTTTCCATTCCCTTGCATCCAGATAGCAAATTTCTTTTCTCATTTGCCTTCAATGGTCACGTGTATTGCTGGAACCGGGTCCCTCAAGGGTACACAGAGAGCCCCTCTATCTTTAATCAGATCTTGAAAAAATGTTTGGAAACTTTGGTCTTACCTGGAAACTCTGTCTTAGTGCAATACATAGACGACCTCTTGGTGGCGTCTAAAAGTCATAGGGATTGTGTGATTGACACCATTGCCCTCCTGAATCATCTGAGTGAGAAAGGACATAAAGTGGCCCCTGACAAATTACAGTTCTGTGCAAAATCAGTGAAATATCTGGGGCACCAGATAGAGAAAGGGGTCAGGAAAGTGACGTCAGAAAGAGTGAGAATAATACAAAAGATGCAGTTACCCCGTACTCAGAAAGAGATCAGAATGTTCCTGGGTGTGATAGGATACTGCAGGCAGTGGATTCTGGGATTTGCAGTCCTAGCTAGGCCCTTGATAAAAATGACCAAGAGAGGAACTCCAGATGTTGTAGAATGGGATGATGAAAGCTTAACAGCCTTCACGAAACTGCGAGATTGTCTGTGTACAGCCCCTGCATTGGGAATGCCAGACTATTCCAAAGAATTTGCCCTGTTCTGTGACACTCGTGATAATTGTGCATTGTCGGTCCTGACACAAGATCATGGCACAACGAGAAGGCCTGTGGCATATTTCTCTGCCACCCTGGATCCAGTGGTTGCTGGATTACCAGGTTGTCTGAAAGCAGTAGCTGCTACCTGCGCAAGTTTAGAGCAGAGTGAGTCCGTTGTCATGGGACATCCGGTAACTGTGTATGTCCCACATGGAGTGGTAATTTTGTTGACCAGAACAAAAACTCAGTATCTCACCCCTAGTCGGCTGACTAAATATGAGAGGATTCTTGTGGGTGCTGCAAATGTAAACATTGTTAGGTGCAGTATTCTGAACCCAGCCACCTTACTTCCTGACCCAAAGGATATGGAAGGGGGGGTGGATGATGAACATGATTGTATTGATCTAACAGAATTCAACACCAAGCCACGCCCAGACATAAAAGAAACGCCATTGCCTGAGCATGACAAAGAATTATTTGTAGATGGTTCATGTCTAAGGCATGAACAAGGAGGCCTGAGTGCTGCCTATGCGATAGTCTCCTTAGAGAAAATTGAGGAAGCAGGTTACCTATATCATATCAAGTCTGCACAAGTAGCCGAATTGATTGCTATGATAAAAGCTTGCCAAATTGGGAAGAACCTGCGCATAACAGTGTATACTGACAGTCAGTACTGTTATGGGGTTGTGCATGACTTCGGCCAGTTGTGGCTACAGAGGGAGTTCCTGACTTCATCAGGTACCCCTATTCGAAATGGAAAGGTTGTTCAAGACCTTTTAGAGGCAATCCAGTTACCAAAGGAACTGGCAGTGGTAAAATGTGCTGCTCATAAGAAGAGCATGGACAAGGTATCACTGGGAAACGATTATGCTGATCGAGTGGCCCAATGGTGCGCAAGGGATCGGTATATCGTAAATCCAAAACGAGGGGGGCCAGGAACCAGCTGCCAACTTCAGGTGTTTGAAGAAGTGCCTACATGGGATGAAGTGAAAGAGTGGCAGCAGGCGGCACCTTGGCAAGAAAGAGAGAAGTGGAAGGAAGATGGATGTAGACCAAGACGAGTGGATGGTGTCATTCTGGGCCCAACTGGTATGCCTGTGTTACCTAGACACTTACTTAGCACAATGGCGAGATTGATACATGAAGGATCACACATTGGTAGGGACGCCATGATTCTAGTGTTCCAACAGACTTGGTACAGTAAAAAGTTCAGGAAAGTAGCAGAGTCCCTCTGCCAGAGGTGCCTGTCATGTCAAAGGATGAACCCAGGAAAGAAAACAAGGGTTGAATTGGGGAAAATTGGGAGGTCAGGGGGTGCCTTTGTACGAATACAGATTGACTTCATCACCATGCCCCGGTGTGAAGGGAAGCGATATGTCCTTGTCATGGTCTGTTTATTTTCAAAGTGGGTGGAAGCTTTCCCTACTCCCCAAAATGACGCAATAACAGTAGCTAAGTGTTTACTAAAAGAACTGATACCTAGGTTCGGGGTTCCAGTCACTATTGAATCAGATAGAGGCCGACATTTTCAGAATGAGGTGATCGACGAACTCTGTAAAGCCTTTGGAATCTCACAAAAGCTTCACTGTGCATACCGTCCAGAGGCTTCTGGAATAGTGGAACAAGTAAATGGAACTATCAAAAACAGACTAGCAAAACTGGGTGATGCAACTGGCATGACTTGGGTGAAGGCCCTGCCCCTGGTCCTGATGGGACTCAGAAGTATTCCTGATCGCAAGACAGGCCTAAGTCCCCATGAAATCATTATGGGAAGAGTGATGAGACAAGCATGGGTGCCAGGAAGCAAACTGTTGAGTATTACTGATGATTTGGTGCTTGAATACTGCAAGAGATTGGGTGACCAAGTGCGTTCTATCTCTCGCCAGATCGGAGAAGACGCCATCCTCAATCCAACGACTCCTCTCCACAAACTGGTCCCGGGGGACTGGGTGAAGATAAAGAAGCATACTCGGAAGAGCTGCCTGGAGCCAAGGTGGGGAGAAAAACGTCAGGTGATTCTGGTTACTACCACAGCAGTCAAGTGTGCAGGGGTTCCGCGTTGGATACACGCCAGCCACACCCAGAAGGTACCACCAGACGAAGTGCCTGAAGCAGAAGGGCGTCCAGCAGAGGACTCTGCAGGAGCCAGACCAGAAGTAGCTGACGACGTACAGCCCAGTACCAGTCGAGCTACAGAATCAGCAGACGTTGGCCCAAGAATAGTTGATAACGAACTACCAGGAGCCCAGCCTGCTGAAGGGGTAAAAGAAGGTGAGCCAGAAGTAGCTGAAGACGAGCTGCCGAGCATATGGCCAGAAGAGTGGATTCCCTTGATTGATCTCACCGAAGACCCCATTCGAACAAGTGAACGACTTTGGGAAGGTAGAGAGTGGACTAGAGAGGAAAAGCAAGGCAAAGGCGAAGAACCTCAGACTCTTGAGATTCACATCAAAACTGAGGAAGGAGAAGGTCAGACAGGGACAGAGCACGTGATTGATACAGAACAAGTGAATAATACTGAACAAGTGCCCGATACTGAACAAGTGAAGGATCCTGAACAAGAGAGGAATACAGAACAAGTGATTGATACTCCTCCACTGACACCTGATATCGGGAAGGGACAGACTAGACATAGTGTAATAGTTCGAGCAGAAGAAAGTCCAGAGATCGAAGTGCTTGAACAGGATCAGATAGAATTAGAAGAACGTGTTCAGGAAACAGAGTCAGAGACACTTGAAGAGCAAACACACAATTTACCTGAACAAGGCCAGATTAGTACCCAGGCAGAAGAAACAGATGCTAGTCCTGGAATTAGTCAGATAGAAGAAGAAGAAACTGAGACAGAATTGCGAACAGTTAATGAGAACAAAAGGGCAAGAGAAGGGAACGAAGTTCAAGTACCAACAAAAAGACTTAAGAAAAGAAAACATCTTGAGCCTAGATACATAAAGAAATTGAGACTGAGAATAAAAACAGTAGAAGAAAAACGTGCAGAAGAAAGGAGAAGTGCTCGCATAGCAGAACAACCAGAAGACACTTCCAAAAGAAGGAGTGATCGGATAAAGAGACAAAACAAAAAGTACAAGTCACCTGAATGGACACTTGTGTTAGAAGAACTTGAAGATCTCGACATCACTGACGTAAGCGACGGAGAGCCCGTCCCTGAGTACTCTGACGAAGAGGAAGAAGAGCCACCGTGAATTTGCACAAAGTAAGATACTTGTGTAGAGACACAAAGAGGGGTTGAGAAACTTCTTCTGAAGCCAAAATGTCTGATTCAAACGTGAGTGGTAGACCTAGTCGCAGCTGTTGCAAAACATGCTGCAAGGTATGTGTCTGTAGTATAAGTTGTCCTGATATTACTGTGGATAGGACTAACCATTTTCATTCCCTTTGCTGTAAGCAAAGATACTAATATTGTCCCTACTGAAATTGTAAATACTGACAGTGAGGAGCTAACAACACAGAGTGTAGCAAGACATGAGAGAGCACTGAGACAAACAAAACAGAACTTAGAAGCATCAGATGAGGAAGAACTACACTATCATAGAATCAAAAACAGGACACGCTTAAATGTTTTCGCAAACTTGTTAATACACTATGTAGAGACTATGGAAATTGAAGATTGCTATGTCTGCATGAAGCTACCTACTTCTGTAGCTGAAGGCGTGACATACCATCACTTGCCACTGACATACGGAATTTCCTGTAGCATTTTAGCTAGTTTATTTTACAAAAGAGGACCGTTACACTACTATTACTCTAATAATGACGTGATTTTTTCTGAGCTTCCTATACGTGGGAACTTGAATCCTGTACATACCAAAAGTGACGCAATACGATACATGGGGGATTACTTCCTAACAATAGGTAATATCGACATAGCTGACGCACACAGAGATAACTTGACTTGTTCTTTGCATGAGCAGGAAAAGGTGTTCCTAAACATGGCAGAGAAAAGGAGAATTAAAATACAAAAGAAGGCTAATGACGAAAGTCAGAAAAGGCCAAAGTGGGCAGAGAACATGGAAGGCACCTCAACTGGTGGGGCGGGTCCTGCTCTGTTGCTGGATTTTGAAAAGAAAGGCAAGCTATGTCTTCACCGCGAGAAGACTAGCTATTATAACAACATTTTCATTGGTTCCAGTGAATGCGAACATAATTACAAGGTAATTGGAGGTTGGGGTTTCAAAAATGGGTCAGAGCCTGTGTTTCCTGGAATTTATTATATTTGTGGGGACAAGGCTTATTTCAAATTGCCGGATCACTGGTATGGAAGCTGCTATTTTGGCATTGTCCTCCCGAAAATATACCATGTGAATGGAGTTGCTGGAAGCAGTGAAAATACTAATGGCTTAGTGCGTAGTAAAAGAGAAAGTATAGGTGAAAATATGGGTAGTATTTTCAGTGCACTGATACCTGGAGTGGGAGTGGTTCTGAACACTCACAGAATTTGCAAATTGTCCACTATAGTGGATGTGTTGTCGACTGAGACAGCTCATGGATTTCTGCTGGTCAATACCGAAATGGTTGCGATCAGATCAATGGTTTTGCAGAACAGACTTGCTCTTGACACCTTATTAGCAAAAGAGGGCGGAGTCTGCCGGATGTTGAAGGCGCAACATTGTTGCACTTATATTCCGGACAAAAGTGTGCAGCTCAAAAGATATGTAAGAAACATTACTAAATTGGCAAAGGAACTCAGACCACTCGAGGTTGATAGTGCCTGGAAGAGACTGGTAGATGGTCTCTCAAATGTAGGTCATTGGTTCGCTAGTATAGGTAAAGGCTTATTGCTCAAAGTACTGATGCCAATTGGAATTATAGGTCTCATCCTATTTTTCATATTTGTCTGTTGCAAATGCCGCAAGCACACAAAGAAGTATGAGGTGAATGCGAGAGAAGTAAATACAAGAGGAGTGAAACGGAGTGTGGATGAGCTCGAATTAGAAGAGATGAATAATCAGATCTATAAAAAGGTGAAGAATTCTCACCCTACCAAAACTGAACGAGAAAAGCTGGAGCGATTGCTAGAAGAGATAGAATTGTATAAAGTGTGAAAGAAAAGTTGGCATCTGGTTCCATTTTTGTGATGATAGTAAATATCATCAAAGAGGGGATTGATGAAGCAAAGCTTCGCATATTTTGCGATCTTGCCGAAGTCATGAACCTCGTTTATGTGTAACAAGGTAATAAGTGTACGTCTTACTAACGTTTATATTTAGTTTGAATAAGGATTAAGAAGCTTGCCTATGTGTATTCCTAATGATTTAATCCATGTCTGTAAAATATGGCCGCCGCTTGTATTTAGTTACTGCGCATGCGTCAGCCACACTCACGTGTCCTGACGGGTCTGCAGAAGTGGAGGGAAATTTATGCGCATGCGTAATTCATAGCTTTGCCTGCAACGTGGTACTGCTCGTGCCACTGCTCTTGTGTATGTTATATGTAACTAACATTTAGACTGCATAAGTATATTTTGTAGTGATAAGTTGAAAGTTCAAAACCAAATGACGTGTTTTCATAACGTTATTTCTATGTATTAATTTGTTTTCGCTTACTTTTCATGTACCGTGGGGAATGGGGGTCTGTTTGTACCGATGAGCCATCTTGGAGGTCCCTTCTGCGCATGATCGCCTTTCCAGGGACCTGACAACTTTGGCTGATGGAACTTAGCCAGCTGGCAGTGATGGGCAAGATGCTCCTGAGAACTGACCTGAAAAACCCAGGAAAACAGAGACAATTGTCCTAGCTCGGCAACAATGTAAATTGTCACTCATATTTCTGCACAGTTTCTCATGGGAACCCCAATCTCGCTAGGCGGTACCCAAATATGTAAATGTAGCATCTAAATAGACTGATATGATTGGTGTGTTACCCAAAGCCTACCTTAGGACCAATCGAAATTGAGGGATTCTGACACTTTGCAACATTGGGGGGTGGTACACTGACCCAAAAGAGTATATCTACCCTGGGTTCACCTAGGGAATTGTCCGACTTGTCTGGTTTAGCTGACCTGTCACTGACCCATCGTACTCAATAGGTGACTGAAGATACAGAGCGCTGCGGAGCACTCTGTCCGAAAGTGACCATAGACTAAGGTTTTACTGAACCTTAAAGTGCTGGCGAAGCACTTTGCTGGGAGTTCGCTGACCCAATCGGGGTCTTGATCGATAGCTGCAGAGAGGGTGGAACGCAGGCGTTGCTTCCAAAACTGCGGGTGTGGTCCTGTCCTGAGCGGTCCTGTCCTGAGGGTTTGCTGTCCTGTCCTGAGGTCCTGTCCTGATTCCTAATCTGAGGGTATCCTGTCCTGTCCGGGGTGTCCATTCTGCACCTGCTGTCCTTTGAGGGGTATCCTTCCTTGAGGGTTTCCTGTCCTTAACTGACCCGTGGCCAGGGTTTGGTTTCCACACCAGTCTAGGTAAATACTGCTCTAAGTTCCTTAAAACTTGCACCTTTCTATATTTCTGTCTTTTGCTCAAATAAAGAGACATCTTGCATACGTTGATTTTTCCATGCTTTTGCCGCAAACTATTGAAACGTAAAGTCATTTTGCATAATTTTTCTTGATATGTTCTCATGTTACCCTACCTTTTAGAGATCATATTTTGCATTGCAGTTTGTCATTTTCTGATATGGTCTAGAACGACCTTACTTAGATTTTCTAAAGAATTCCTGCCTTGAATGCATAGTATATTTCCTTTTCATCTCATAATTGCATTTTAATGATTACCCTGACTTTATTTCTCTATAGTTATGTACTTTTCATTATCTTGATTATCGATTGCCTTATTCTTGTAAATCTCATGCTTTCAGAAAACGAACTTTAGATAAACATTTTAAAACTTCCAGTTGTCCGTGGTCATTTACAACAGTATTGAATATTGCAAATATTTGAAATTGCATTTGCTGCCTTTCCTTTTACAGCTAGGCCCCTGATCCATTGAAGTCATAGGTACCCGTGTCGGTGGATGGTAAGTCGGGTACACTAAGTAATAACAGTAGGGAACACACACAATTGGTAGCAGCCCGTGAAGTCGCCTGGTCAATGAATAGTGTGGATTGAAAGTATATGGGCCCTGAAGCCGGAAACGGCGAAATCATTGGCTGGGTGACCTCGCGCGCTCTATCACTACCACAATCCTTTGCATCACAGCATTGCTGCTAGCAAGAGGCCCTATTCGAGATACTGCTAACTCACATAGAAGACACACAACCACCACCCTACCACACCCACCACACAAACACCCACCACACAAATCCTACACATCACACACCACACACCTGCACCCCCCAACTCACTCAACTCACACACTGAGCACCACACACCATGGCACCCAAAAAAAAACCTAAATTCACGGAGACAGAGTTGAGGGTAATGGTAGATGAAATAATCCGTGTTGAGCCCCACATCTTCGGGGCCCAAGTCCAGCAGACGTCCGTGGCGCAAAAGAACCACATGTGGGACAGGATCGTCACTCGGGTGAATGCGTCGGGGACTGTGCCGAGGACGAAGCATGACATTCAGAGGCGGTGGCATGACCTGAAGACCAGGGTGAAGGGCATCCGAGCTAAAAACTTTGCTAGAGCCAATCATACTGGCGGTGGCACACCCCTGGAGCCCATACCCTACACCGATTGGGAGGAGAAGGTGCTGGTGATACTACACCCAGAGAGCCTAGACGGACTTGACGAAGGAGAAGAGGCTGGTGAGTACAAACCAAGCACCACGATCAGCACGACATGGTCAGGCTCACACAACTGAGAAGAAACATCTCCTACGCCCCAACCCATGCACGTTGGACACCAACTCACAAACATGTACATGGCTCCCAACAGGCCCCCATGTTCACGGGGAGGGTGGTGGTGGTGGAGGGTGGTGTGTGTGTGAGAGGCCCAAACTACAACTCCCAACAGGCCCCCATGTTCACGGGGAGGGTGGTGGTGGTGGAGGGTGGGGTGTGTGAGAGGCCCAAACTACAACTCCCAACAGGCCCCCATGTTCACGGGGAGGGTGGTGGTGGTGGAGGGTGGGGTGTGTGAGAGGCCCAAACTACAACTCCCAACAGGCCCCCATGTTCACGGGGAGGGTGGTGGTGGTGGAGGGTGGGGTGTGTGAGAGGCCCAAACTACAACTCCCAACAGGCCCCCATGTTCACGGGGAGGGTGGTGGTGGTGGAGGGTGGGGTGTGTGAGAGGCCCAAACTACAACTCCCAACAGGCCCCCATGTTCACGGGGAGGGTGGTGGTGGTGGAGGGTGGGGTGTGTGCGACAGGAAACAGAAATGTCTACAAATCTATATGACCATGTAATGTCCACATTACTGACCAGCTCTATCTTGTCCCTCAGGTGATCGTGAACTGACTGGGGAAACCAGTACCCGGCCGCCAGCCTCGCCTCCCACACATACAGGACTCTCTGGTGACGAGGACACAGGCAGCTCCGGTGCGGAGGATGGAGCGGGACCAAGCACGCAGCCAGGGCCATCTGGCTCACAGGGACTCCCGGGACCGACCAACGTCGCATGTGTGACTCCAGCGACACCTGTCTCTGTGATCTGCACAGTCCCCACCACCACCAGTACCACCAGTACCACCAGTACCACCAGTACCACCCGTACCACCAGTATCACCAGTAACACCAGTACCACGACTCCTGCCTGTGCCACCCAGCCTAACCCAGCGCACGACGCTGGTCCATCGGCCTCACACACAAGCAGGGTGAGTGGGCCACAAACACAGGCAACGGGACATCAGCCAATCAGGCGAGCCACACACCGCTGTGCAGAGGAAGGACAGCTACCCCATCCAGTGGCAGAGTCCCTACAAGCCCTTGCCAGGTGCCAGGTGTCATACGACCGGTCCCAGGCAAACGTTGATCGTGCACACCAGGACTCGGTGGACAACACCAACATCCTGCGCGAAATCTCTGGCTTCCTTGGCCAGATGGTGCACATCATGGGCCAGCAGGCAACGATGTGGAGGGAATGGGTTGGCCGGAACAACCCCCCCCCTCCACCAATTGTCGTAGCGCCACCGCCACCGTCACCTCTGCCTCCACCGCCACCGTCACCTCCGCCTCCACCGCCACCACCACCACCTGTGCCCCTGGCGACGGATGTGGCACATCAACAACCTGCCCCCCCAGCTGACTCTGTTCCACCTCAGAGACGGAGGGGCCGGCCGAGGCAGGAAGTGGCTGAGAGCAGTGTTGGAGCGCCATCCACACGCTCCAAGAGGGGACGCCAATGACAATGTCACTGCCTGTGCCAGACATTCACCCTGCTAAGTTTCCTGTCCCACAGACAATCATTCCCACTGGTCTGCTGGACTACCCTGACACCCCCCAATGTGGTGTCAGCACGGACATTTCATCTGCCATTACCTTCAACTCCAACTCCCTCCACCCCACTTACTTGTAAATATTCACCAGCACAAAAGCACAACCTGTAAATAAATTGCACTTACACACACAATGATGTTTTGCCTCCATGTTTATTCACATGATTGCCTTCAGAAACAGACGTAAACAGGTTCAGGGATCATAGTCGTACATGATCATGGCGCTGCAGGAGTGACCTAGGGAAAATCAGAGACAGCAAACACACGTCAGGAAACAGATTCACACACATCACAACACAATGCACAGCAACATTACACAAACGACAACCATCACAAAAGCATGGGATGAGAGCACACACATCATGGAGACTTGTATGTCCAAAGACATGAAGACACACATATGCAACCATCACAAACAACACCCAGCTGATGAACCCCACATCCACACAACACCAGCAAACATACATGAGGCATTGTCAACCGCCACTAGAGGTAGTTACTCACATTCAAGGGAAGTAGCGATCTATGAGCTGGCGCCTCTGGTCCACACCTTCCTCCTCACCACTATCCTCATCAGTCGACATGGGTGGGATGGGAGGCCGAGGAACTTCTTCGTCTTCAGGGTCCAACAGCAGTTCAATGTCATTGCGTACTGCCAGGTTGTGGAGCATGCAGCAGGCAATCACGATCCTGCATACTTTTCCTGGTGAGTAAGGCAGGGCCCCTCCAGTCTTATCGAGGCACCGAAACCTAGACTTTAGCAGTCCAAAGGTACGTTCGATGACTCTCCGTGTCCTTCCATGTGCATCATTGTACCGCATTTCACCCGCTGTTGTAGGATTACGTAGGGGACTGAGGAGCCAGGGCCGGTTTGGGTACGCCGAGTCGCCTATGTAGGGGGATGACAGACACAAACATCACAACAAGATATGGTGGGTACCCCATGCAACACAGAGATCACAAGAGTCCCCACTGCACACTCACCAACAAGCCACGCTTGACCGGGTCGCAGATTTGCCATGAGTCGTGGGACAATGCTGCTCCGCATGATGTGGGCGTCATGTGCGGAGCCAGGAAATCTTGCACACACATGGGAGATGATGTTGTTTGCCAGGCACACCACCTGCACGTTCAGCGAATGGAAGTGTTTGCGATTTCTAAAAACTTGCTCCCGTGCCCGTGGTGGAATGATAGCGATGTGTGTGCCATCAATTGAACCCACAACGTGAGGTATGTGGCCCAGTGCATAGAAGTCAGCTTTGACTGCTGCCAACTCTTCCGGCCGTGGGAAATGTATGTAGTCATTCTTGTACAGCATCATAGCTGTTAAGACATCCCGAAGAACCGTGCTGAACATGGCCTGTGACATCCCCCCGGCATGTCCAACTGTGTACTGAAATGTGCCAGTAGCAAAGAAATGTAGTACCGCCATGACCTTTGCAGTGGGTGTAATTGAGCCAGGATACGTCCTATGTGGCTGCAGATGAGGAGACAATTGAGCCACAAGCTCCAGCAACCGACGTCGATCCAGCCGGAATTTCCGAATCACCTCCTCGTCAACCATATCCTCCAGCACAGTGTATGGCCGATGCACATTTGGAGCCCTCCTGTGTGGGAGAGAGATGTAACTTAGGTCAACTTACAAACGACGCATACGTGTACAACTCCATCACATGTGAACCGTACTGACAAAACTTCAGTCTTCACCCTAATGTTTAGTAGCCACATCACAGACACACATGCAACTGCATGCACACAAACGATAATTATACACACGCCATGTCATCAAGCACAAATGCCAACACCAATAATGTTGTGCATACGGTAATTACATGCATGGTGACACAACGTCCAAAACACATACACGGAATGCATGTGTACCACCACCACTGTAGTCACCTCGCCAGAACAAGACACTGACAACAGATGCATAATTTGGCCATACAGCCGTGATGTACTGTGTAGTTGTGAAGATGTAAGAACGTCTGTAGGGTCACACCCGACGTCAACACGTACACACATGCTATATTGTATGACATATGACCTTTCCCTATCACGCTCACAACCCTCATGACGCAACTGCACACAACACATCACGGTGCAGCGTCTGACAAGATAACATAATTGGCGCCGCCATGGCGGTGCACAACTTCCGCTACTTCCCTTCAGTTGCAACAATGTTCTATCACTGGCGCCTCCATGGCGGTGCACGTACTCAGCGGGGGAGGTGCAGACCTATACACCCTGTAGATGTACTCAATGGACATGCCAGTTCATGACCCCCCTTACAGTCACATTGCATCATCCACCGTACACCGGAGCGGCCGGGCCACCGACTGCTGCCTGTGACCATCACCTTGACCTGCTGCTGCTGCTGAGCTGACCACCGACTGCTGCCTGTGACCATCACCTCGACCTGCTGCTGCTGCTGAGCTGACCACCGACTGCTGCTCTAGTGCCATACTCCGTGATCTTGCCATGTCGAGAGGCAAAGAGATCCGGTCTCGACCCTTCACTGCCGCGGAGCTTGATGTCCTCGTGGACGGTGTACTCCGCAACTATGGACGCCTCTACGGCGCACCAGGACGGGTGGTAAGTGCAGTGTGGGACATGTTGGTGTGCATGAGGGGGCCAAATAATGAGGCCTATTTCTATCTTAGCTGTGTAGTGTGGGCTAGACATATGTTCCTGATTGTGCATGGCTGCTGACAGTTACGTCTTTCCCCTATGTGTGTGACAGGCCAACTGTCCACTGACTTAAACCCTTTTGTCTCCCATCATGGTAGGTCAAGCTGCACCTTCGCAAGGACCTGTGGAGGAGCATAGCACGGGAAGTACGGGCATTGGGGGTGTGCAACAGACGACATACACACTGCCACAAACGCTGGGACGACATTTCCAGGCTGAGCAAGAATGTAGCGGAAGTAACACTGGGCATGATTCCAAGGACGCCCCGTCTGGCCCGACGCTCCATGACCACTCTCATGCACCGTATCATTGCAGTGACGCATCCTGAACTGGCCGAACGTCTGAGTGCCGATCAACAGCAAACTAGCGGTGAGCATACTGTCTGTGTAGGAAACCTGTGAGTGCTATGCATGTATTGGTGCACAGACACAGTATTGAGTTCCGTGTTGCGTATGTATCTCTGTGATGCCATTTTGGTCCCATTGGGTGGTTCTCATTTGACATCCAGGTCCGCCATGTTGACACGCCACTTGCTTAGTAGTTGAGTGTTGAAGCACATCCCCTAGTGGTCCATGGCCCCATGGCAGGAAATGTGAGGATGACTGGTAGAGGTGGGCCGTGTGCAGGATGAGGGCTACAAAATCTTTGTCAGCTATGTAATTTGGCAATCCTGGTCCTTCTGTACGTCAGTCTGCCCATGACTCACACATCTTTTATGTGCATTTCAGCTATGACAGAGGACACTCAGCCACAGACGGTGGAGAGTAGTCGAGGAAATGAGTCCGGCTCAGACTTTGCACACACGCAGACTGACACAGAGGAGGCCAGCGCCGGAGAGGGGGACAGGACCGTCCCTGAGGACTCGCATGTGGAGACACCATCGTCCTCCTCGTCGGACACTCTTGGTGAGCCTGCACTGTTGTCACAGACTGGGAGTGGGCACTCAACACCTTCTGTCGGAAGACAGTACACAGGGCCCACACTTCCGCCAACTGCACCATGTACTGTTCGTGGCCGGAGGAGTAGGGGGAGCAGAGTGGCGTTCGGTGCAGGCACCGCTGCCCCTGCCACGGTGAGCCAAAATGCACTGTGTGCTGAGGCCGTTGATCTGCTGCGACAGCTGTGTGTGGGGCAGACCAATATGACAAATGCTTTCCAGGACAATGATAGGAAGTTGGGGCAGGTGGTGGCATTCATGGAAGGGATGCATGGCGATCTTGCAGGTCTACACAGGACAGTGCAGTCATTGGCAAGCAGTGTGTCGTCTGCAATAGTACAGTCGCATGAACAGGGTGCTACTTCTGTTTCCCCTTCTACACCACTGGATGTCTCAGGGGGTAGTGATTATTCTGAGCAGGAATCAAATACAGGTTATTGCACTAGAAGCAGCGTCAGACAGCACATCAGGGCACGCAGGGCACAGACCCCATCCCCTAGATCAGCTAAATCTGTTCACGTAGACAACGTCAGATACACTGGAGTACACACACAGGATCCACAAGTGTTGTTGGGGGACATGCCTTCAGGAGCTACACAGGCATTCAACACAAAAGGTACTCCCAAGGCAAGGGATACTCACATGTCCATGGACTGTACCTTGGACAAGGCCAGTCAGAAGACAAAGGCACCTCCTAAGAGCAGGGAGACTCACAAGGGCAGGACCACAGAAGAGGAAAGGGACCCTCCCAAGGACAGTGAAAAGACAAAGGCACCTCCTAAGAGCAGGGAGACTCCCAAGGGCAGGACCACAACAGAGGAAATGGACCCTCCCAAGGACAGTGAAAAGACAAAGGCACCTCCTAAGAGCAGGGAGACTCCCAAGGGCAGGCCCACAGCAGAGGAAAGGGACACTCCCAAGGACAGTGAAAAGACAAAGGCACCTCCTAAGAGCAGGGAGACTCCCAAGGGCAGGCCCACAGCAGAGGAAAGGGACACTCCCAAGGACAGTGAAAAGACAAAGGCACCTCCTAAGAGCAGGGAGACTCCCAAGGGCAGGCCCACAGCAGAGGAAAGGGACACTCCCAAGGACAGTGAAAAGACAAAGGCACCTCCTAAGAGCAGGGAGACTCCCAAGGGCAGGCCCACAGCAGAGGAAAGGGACACTCCCAAGGACAGTGAAAAGACAAAGGCACCTCCTAAGAGCAGGGAGACTCCCAAGGGCAGGCCCACAGCAGAGGAAAGGGACACTCCCAAGGACAGTGAAAAGACAAAGGCACCTCCTAGGAGCAGGGAGACTCCCAAGGGCAGGCCCACAGCAGAGGAAAGGGACACTCCCAAGGACAGTGAAAAGACAAAGGCACCTCCTAGGAGCAGGGAGACTCCCAAGGGCAGGCCCACAGCAGAGGAAAGGGACACTCCCAAGGACAGTGAAAAGACAAAGGCACCTCCTAGGAGCAGGGAGACTCCCAAGGGCAGGCCCACAGCAGAGCAAGGTCCATCTCCCAAGGGCAGGGACACACACAGAGAGCAGGTGTCTACTGGAGACAGGTGCACCACAGACGACAAGTCTGCTGGCAGGAACAGGGCGGCGACCAGGGCACAGGCTACATCCAGAGACAACACTCCACCTAAGGATAAGGCACATCCTACGGAAAAGGCATCTAGCATGGACAATGGCGCAATCAAGGACAGGCATACTTCACCCCTGGCTGCACTGAGGCTGTTGTTTTCTACTGAACGCCAAACAGATGTCTCCGCGGCGGAGTCCCCCCATACCTCCACTCCCATCCAGGCCAGTCAGAAGCAGAGGAGGGTGTCCCCTGTTGTTGCATCCCCCATTACACATGATTCCGAGTCCAGGCGGCAGGCACAGAGCAAACGACAAGCAGGCTCCAGCACGTCCCCAGAAACCAGATCCCCGGCTGCAGATGCTCCACCTATGGTGGGTGGTGATTCTTTAGAGTCCCCACCACTTGGCAGTCCTGTCCTGTCCAGGGTGCACTCACACATCCCTAAGAAATGCAGACACACACCATTGACACCTGCCTACCCCGATTTGGCTCAAGGTCAGCTATCCCCAGCTCCCAGGCCCACCCTGCCTCCTGGCCCATACAGCCCTGTGGCTCATCATTTCAGTTGTCCCAGTGGCGCTGGTGCAGTTGACTCTCATGTATCAGATGGTGGCACTGTGTCTGTTGTTGGCTGTCATGCATCATGTAGTGGCACAGTCTCAGTTGTGCCCTCTCCTGTTGCAGGTCCTGGCAGTGTATCTGGGTCTATGGCTCACGTGTCAGTTAGAAGATCTGTGGCTGTGTTGCACACTCCTGTTTCTGGTGCTGGCAGTCTGTCTGGGTCAGTGGGTCATGTGTCAGTGACTACATCTGTGGCTGTGTTGCACACTCCTGTTTCTGGGTCCGTGGCCCATGTGTGTGTCACTCGGGCTGTGGCTGTGTCTCACACTCCTGTTGCTGGTGCTGACAGTGTGTCTGGGTCCGTGGCCCATGTGTGTGTCACTCGGGCTGTGGCTGTGTCTCACACTCCTGTTGCTGGTGCTGACAGTGTGTCTGGGTCCGTGGCCCATGTGTGTGTCACTCGGGCTGTGGCTGTATCTCACACTCCTGTTGCTGGTGCTGCCAGTGTGTCTGGGTCCGTGGCCCATGTGTGTGTCACTCGGGCTGTGGCTGTGTCTCACACTCCTGTTGCTGGTGCTGCCAGTGTGTCCGAGGCAGGTAGTTCACGCAGTCCCCCTGATTCTGTGATGTGAGGTGCTGAACACTTCACTCAAATGTTATTTCACATGGTGTGTCCATTGAGAACTGCGTGGCACTCTTGTGGTTCCTGTGAAGGGTTGGTAGGGACACGTACTTGTGCTGCCTCTGATGGACCTGTTCTGTGCAATGGACTGTTGATGCACTTAGCCCCTCTCACGTGCTGCCTCTGATGGACCTGTTCTGTGCAATGGACTGTTGATGCACTTAGCCCCTCTCACGTGCTGCCTCTGATGGACCTGTTCTGTGCAATGGACTGTTGATGCACTTAGCCCCTCTCACGTGCTGCCTCTGATGGACCTGTTCTGTGCAATGGACTGTTGATGCACTTAGCCCCTCTCATGTGCTGCCTCTGATGGACCTGTTCTGTCCTGCACAATGCCCTGTTGATGCTCTGATACTGCATTCTGCCCTCTCGTTTACTGCCTATGATGTACCTGCTCTGTACTGCACAATGCCCTGTTGATGCTCTGATACTGCATTCTGCCCTCTCGTTTACTGCCTATGATGTACCTGCTCTGTACTCCACAATGCCCTGTTGATGCTCTGATACTGCATTCTGCCCTCTCGTTTACTGCCAATGATGTACCTGCTCTGTACTCCACAATGCCCTGTTGATGCTCTGATACTGCATTCTGCCCTCTCGTTTACTGCCTATGATGTACCTGCTCTGTACTGCACAATGCCCTGTTGATGCTCTGATACTGCATTCTGCCCTCTCGTTTACTGCCTATGATGTACCTGCTCTGTACTCCACAATGCCCTGTTGATGCTCTGATACTGCATTCTGCCCTCTCGTTTACTGCCTATGATGTACCTGCTCTGTACTGCACAATGCCCTGTTGATGCTCTGATACTGCATTCTGCCCTCTCGTTTACTGCCTATGATGTACCTGCTCTGTACTCCACAATGCCCTGTTGATGCTCTGATACTGCATTCTGCCCTCTCGTTTACTGCCTATGATGTACCTGCTCTGTACTCCACAATGCCCTGTTGATGCTCTGATACTGCATTCTGCCCTCTCGTTTACTGCCTATGATGTACCTGCTCTGTACTGCACAATGCCCTGTTGATGCTCTGATACTGCATTCTGCCCTCTCGTTTACTGCCTATGATGTACCTGCTCTGTACTCCACAATGCCCTGTTGCTGCTCTGATACTGCATTCTGCCCTCTCGTTTACTGCCTATGATGTACCTGCTCTGTACTCCACAATGCCCTGTTGATGCTCTGATACTGCATTCTGCCCTCTCGTTTACTGCCTATGATGTACCTGCTCTGTACTGCACAATGCCCTGTTGATGCTCTGATACTGCATTCTGCCCTCTCGTTTACTGCCTATGATGTACCTGCTCTGTACTCCACAATGCCCTGTTGATGCTCTGATACTGCATTCTGCCCTCTCGTTTACTGCCTATGATGTACCTGCTCTGTACTCCACAATGCCCTGTTGATGCTCTGATACTGCATTCTGCCCTCTCGTTTACTGCCTATGATGTACCTGCTCTGTACTGCACAATGCCCTGTTGATGCTCTGATACTGCATTCTGCACTCTCGTTTACTGCCAATGATGTAGCTGCTCTGGTGCCCACTTTGCCCATGCTCACGCATACACTGTGATTATTCCCCTATTCTGTACAATAAAGGTAGTCTATCAAGTCTCGTGGTCTGTCGTTGTCATTCCTGCTTGCGTACTACAAATGTGTTTTCGTATTTGCTTCTCATCAGTGGTTTCGGTAACATGACACTCCCCCTCCCTACGTCACGTCCCTTGCTGGTATTCCCCTCCAGACAGCCAATGGTTTGTGCCTTACCTGCGTCGTCGTCGATAGTGGGCCATGACTAGGACGTGGTGGATCGCGAAGAGCATCGGGAAAGCGTGTAGCGCTGGGTCCATGGTGGTGGTCAGCTTGCGGTGGGTATCTCTGCTATGTCACCTATGTTCGCTGTGGGGATTCCGCCGTGTTCAGACAGGTTGTTTTTCCGCTGCGGTTTTATGTGTATTTTCCGCCATCTTGATTTGGGGGACGGTCTTAGACGTCAGTACGTACGGCGGGGCCTCAGGATGTGTTCCGTCCGCCACGTGGTCGTGTGTAGTTCGGCGACGGTGCGTGCTTTTCCGTCGCGGACGGAAATTTGACACGTTTTCCTATCCTGATATGGCGGACGGAGTATCCGCGGCAGGCGGACACGGAAAAGGCTTTTTCCGCCTACTCCAGGGCCGCGGTGGCTCTTCCGTCTGCCATCCTAATGAGCCCCTTAGTGTATCTCAGAGATACACAGAATAAACAGTCTGAGCGTTTCAATAAGAGTTTATTTAACAGCTATTATTCTTGTGTAGAATATATGAGCTGTAACAGCCATTAGACAATAGCGGAGATATATGATTAGCAGTACAGTAAATATAAAAGGATAGTACAGTTCTACCATCTTGCGATAAGCACGAATAAATACATGAATATTAAATGCATGATAAAGTGCGTGTACTCCTACGATGTCTATCTAGATGTACCTAAGTGTACCTAGCATGTGAGTAGGTGTGAAGCCAAGAATCCCTCTAGGATTTAGTCGAACCCTATTACCTGAAGTGTGAGAATGCAGGAGCCTTTCTTGTTCGTGAGTTGGATACCCCGCGAGGGATGTTCAGACCACTTTCTGCTGGAGCATCTGCACGGAAGAGCCTCAGCATCTCTGGTCAGTGTGTCGGCCTGGAAGTCTCGGTTCCCTCTAACTACTGCCATCAAGAGGTGCTGTATTTATACAGAAAAGTACATAGGGGCAGATTTATGAGTTCTGGGGCATCTCTGCAAATCAGCAGGGATGCGCCAGAACTGATGCGTCACGCAATTCCCTCCTTGCGGCACCACAGATGCGCCGCATTTACAATGCGGCGCACCATGGTGCAAGGAAGGGCAGATGCGTGACGCATCTTTTGGTGTACGGGCGGCGCATTGCTGGAGTAGCGTCGCAAGTGTGACGCAACTCCTGCAATGTACAGAGGCCACCCATACATAACGTGGTGCGTCACTCCTTACGACTGCTTCAAGCAGGCGTAAGGATTTGACCCAGCAGCGTCGTAAAACTGACTCAGTGAAATCTTGTAGATTTCACTGCGTCAGTTTTACGGGGCTTTCGTACGAAGGAACGCCCACCCTGCGACAGAACGCCCACATGAAACCTGACGCAGGTCTCATGTGGCGCAGGGCTTTACAACGTGACGCATCTGCCTAGATGCGTCACGTTGTAAATAGGTCACAGGGATGCCCCATAGAGTCCTTTTGTCCCTTGTTCTTGTGTTAGCAATTGTTGGGTATGAGGATGACATATGTGATGAACCTTGTGCATAGATATTAGAAAGGTGGTGTATAGCCCCTGCCTGGTTACCAAGTAGCCTTATGAATATTCATTCAAGCGGTGTCAATCTAAAGATGAAGTCAGAACACTATTGTTCAAGGAAACCCATCCTTCTGCACCCAGGCCTAGAACTAGGTAAAAGGTTCAGTCCATAAAAGGCGCTCAATCCTTAAAAGGCTCGTTACAGTGTAATGTAGGGGAGGTGATGTAGGTAAAAGGGTATGATGTTACCTGGGCCTATTGTAGTGTAGCTCCTATTTTCCCAATAGGCTCTGCGCATTGGAATAGTACCTACGGCAGTAAAGGCCTAGGCCAGACGTTAACTAGGTCTACTACTGTCGATACTAGACTTAATTTTTGGGTTTGCCAGCTAAGCTCAGAGTTCGCTAGAAACTTTCTCGAATGTTCAAGGAAGGATTAACTTCCCTGATTAGACAAGAAGGGATTTAGTTTCTGACAACCATAGAACATGACAACTTTGCTCTCCCCTAATCAAGAGTCAATCTCAAGAGTCGTGTGAGCACAAGGCAATTATTTTACTCAGTCAGTACGTGCATTCTTAGTCTCATCAGAATGTAGAGAAAAGGAAGAGACGGGCGTGTTCAATAAAAAGGTGTTATTTATTGATCAGTCTCTTTTCTCATACATGAGAAATGGATCGATATTATTGCAATACTTATAGTTAAGTAAAGTGCATACATTAAAAGCAATAGTATAAAATAATACTGTAAAAACATTGATATGGTTTCTGAGCCATATGATGTTTAAAATGATTAAAATATATTTACATACACATATACATTTGACTAAACGTACTCAACTGGTGTTTCTAAATACGCCTACCCCGTGTACCTGACCTAAGTCTAATGCGTGGGCGGGAATAGAAAGTTACAGTTTACGTTAAGTTTGTTTTTGCCAAGTGAATAACTAAAGAATTCTCTGTGAGGGGTTATTCAGTTCTGTACCTGGAATTTAGGATGGATGAGGAATAGTATCTCTTTCTCTGCTCTCGATATTCCAGGCTGCCTGCGAGGGCTGCCCAGAAACGCCCGTGCTGGGTCTCTCGGCTTGAGATAGCAGCGCGTCTCTCAGCGCGTCAGGAAGGCGGGGCTGCTGCCAGCGGGGTCTGCTTCTGCTCTCGGCTTCGGCAAGTATGGCTGCTCCGTCTTGTCACCACGCGTGTCTTTGCATAGGGCAAGGTCGGCAATATTTATACCTTAAAGGTGCCGAGATTGACGTAAGGATGGACATAGGTACGTCAATAAAGATGTCATACGACTTGCTCGTTAGCACATTCTTTACTAAAGTTCTCTGTGAAATCAAAACAATGGCCGCACGGATTTTCCAGGTTGTCATAGGTTTGATTTGTTATGAGAACGTCGTATGCCTTATCAGGGGCTGGAGGAATGTCGCTTGTCTAATTAGATCTCGAGCGTTATGACCTAATCAGATAACACGTTCCTGTGCCGTAGTGTGACTGCGTCAGATAACGGTATCTGCATCATGGGGGTTTCCTTGCCTCATGGGCTGACTGTTAGTTAACTTGATAGTTAGTTTAACCAGAATAGGGTCAGGAATAGGGGGACTGATTCAGAACCTATAGAAATACACGACACCCACTCCACGCTAACTATGGTCATATCTACTAATCTATGCATAGTATAACATAGTACAACATACTATAGAGTATAGTGTATACCTTACCACCCCAAAATACATAAATGCATTTTGAAATTTTCAAATATACTGAAAAATTGCAGTCATATATATTGTATGCACTTAAGCTATGAATTAAATGCAAAAGTAAACACGCATTGTTATGCATTATTGCTTTTTGGTATATGAGAAATACACATGAAATGGCTCTTAATATGGCTATACAGAAAGGAAGTTCGAGACCATTTCATCACATAATAAAATATTTGTGAACATACCAGCGGGCAGCTAAAGTCTATAAAGTATCTAAAAATAGAAATTTTAGTTCTCTAGGAATAGTTTCTTACTTTAAGCAGAAGATCAGTGTCCTGGAAAAAATATTGGAAAATATTTTAGGGGGTTGCTGAAAAATTGCTGTCCGTGAACTGTATCGTAATTGTTCATGTGACTTTATTTTTAAAGTTGAAGGCCGAATTCAGGGAACGCCGTGTGCGAGTTTACTCAAAAGTCTCTATTTCTGTTCCGGAGAGAACATCATATCATTCAGGCTTTCGAAAAAACTGTCAACAGCTTCATGGGAAAGTTCCACTAAGTCGGAAATAGGGGTAACCATGCATTCATGCGCATGATTGTCTCCATTGACATTCTGATTCGCATTGCTGACAGAAGGTCGTACCTGTTCGATGTTGCTTTCATCTTGAACTTCACTACTCTTCAATCGCAGTGGTGAAGATTCCAGGAATGCCGTCATCAGGATTGGCAGCCTTTGAGGGCAGCACAAAGCGTGAACCTTGGTAGGAACCAACAGTGTATCTGCATCCACCGGCGCATCCGATTGTAGCGTCAGACAGGTGTCTAACACGCATTCTTCTCCGCATAGCAGACACCTTAGTACAGGTAAAACACACCTTTGCCACATTGGTCGAAATGATAGAAACCAAGTCATGTTTAGGTCTCTAAGCCGGGAGAGTCCCAGGATTTTTGATATCCGGTCCCGGTATCCAATGGATAGGATCGTATCTTCCATTGTCGCGAGAGTTTGATCTGTGACATGGGTTGCCATAACGAAAAATAAGGACTAGGAATAGGATTCCTGCAATTAGTCCTAGGATCAGGGGAAGTCCGCCAAAAATCGAATGGACGAAATCTGGAAAAATACCCAGTATGGCTTTGAATGGTGTTAATGCCATCGAAAATACTGTCTTAAATACCTTTGAGACCCCTGTGGTATCAGAAATATTTAAGATTTCGCTTAGGATTTCCGCGAAATGTACGGGGGAATTAGTTGATAATAATGTATGTATCTCTGCAGTCGTCCTTGCGACTTGTAGATCATACGTTTCTTTAGATGACGTGAGCCTTGTAGGCGTCTGAAGAAGCACTGTTTTCATTCTGCTTAAAGTATCTATTTGAATAGAAGTAATTTTCAAACTGGGCCATGCCCTTGCCTCCCTGTCTGGAAAGGAGCTGGGGAATAAAGAACGTCCACAGCACTTGACCTTCGCCGTTGTAGTTACTAGATAAGGAGTCCCGGGCATAAGACTGCAACATCTGCGGTCTACAATAAGAATGTAACTCCCATTATAGAGTCTTTGAAAGAATGGTTCTATTTCAGTTGCAGGTGCGCCTTGCTGGTGACATGAAAGGTTGTATGAATTCCCTTCACAGGCTCCGTGCAAACTAATTCCGTTACACAGAAGCGTGCCGCTTAGTGACATAGCACAATTGTTGCCACTAAGAAACACTTTCTGTCCTTTATTACTGACACATGCATGTGAATAGGGCAGGTTCCAAGTTGTTTTAAGGTACCCCTTTCCCAATTTCTCGTACATGCCAGCCTGTATATATTTTTGGCAGTATTGAAACCTGAAGGTTGTGATTGGAATATTTATGATTCCGTGGATTATCCATTCACTGACAGGTCGTTCTGACATTGTCATTGGTAATCTTTCTAGTTTTTCAATGCTCAAGATTGTATAATCAGCACCCTTTTGCGCCATACCGATTTGTCTATCAGTAAGGTTAAAGATTTGGAATAGTGACGTTGTGTTAATTAAACGCCAAGGCACATAGCCTGAACGCAGATTTTGTAACGTCCAGCCAAGCTGTACAATAGAACGCAATTGTGACTGACCATGTTGTAATAACAGTAAGTCTTGCGATAATATATCGATTGCTGAAGACACAATGCTGTCCAATGAAAAAATTCTGGAGGACAGAGTCATTAACCCATTGTCCACTACAGAAAGTGATTTTTCCAAATTGATACGGTCAATTTCCCGTATTCTTTCTGCTGTCTCAATTTGAGTAACCTTCCAGGCCTCATTGTATGCTGCATATACAGAGGCTGCTATGAAACGCTTTTGACGCTGTTTGCGTGGTCCCATTATGAAATCACGCAAGTCAGCACCATCAGTAAGTAAAGTTAGGTGTTGCTTAATTTCAGGCAGTGTGGAAGTCTGTAGCCATTGAAGGCATAATTTGCCCACACTGTAGGTTGTTATTATCCCTGGGTGATGTCTTTGGGGATATCTAGGGTCTGGCCTGGTCATTTTGAAACCCTGTGTTTTATTCAGGAATCTATCTTGACAGTTATTTGTATCTGTGGGCCAGATCAACCATTGTTTCCAATCAGGATGTGTTCTGTTTTGGTTAAGTATATGGTTTATGTCTATTTCTTCATCTGTATCAGAGTTATTGCTAAACATTGTTGGCTTTGGAATAGACAGGTTATTTAAATCTTTGATTTTGGCTAAGCTGGGATCATGCAGGCTCTAAACAAAGCTTCTAAACCCTGTACTTGCCATTCTTTTGTACCCCAAACACTTTTTAAATCAACATTTTTGTCCCAATAATCAAATCCAAAAGTATTCATTTTTTCAAAGAATGAATCTGAATATATCAATTTTGTGTTGGTTATCATGGTTTTCATCCCTGTCTTGTTTGACAATTTGTAATAAAATGTTTCAGCATTACTTGTGTTAAAACCTTGAAAGTATGAATATTTGTCATAAACGCTTCTTGAACTCCCTTTTGGAGGTGTTGCACAATGTTCCCATTGATTATAATTTAAAACATTTCTAGGTTGTGCAGATTTATGCAAGAAATGGTTACCATAATGGTTATAGCAATACATACTATCATAATTTGTAGAACCTTGCAAATAATCATGTTTTGTAAATTTAGCAGACATTACTAAGTCAGACATCATATTGTTAATACTTTCAAAGTCCCAATCATCAGCAAATGAGTTTGGTTTTGCAAAGTCACTCAAGGAGATCTTGATTTGGTGTGGATATTTCAGGATCTCGACCGGACCATAAATTTCATAGTCAGTGTTGTCCCAGGCTACCCCACCAGGTATTGGAATTGCTGTGAAGTTGGCTGAAGAAAGTTCTGAAGAAAGTTCTCTTTTCTCGACGTGCGAAGATGTGTGTGGTTTGAGGACCAAGTTGATGTTCTGACTTGCTGTGTCCATTGTAGCATATTTTCCCTCAATGAAGCGTCCCAAAGTAAATACCATGATGAGCCAAAGTATGAGGATAAATGCACCAAAACCCACCCAAAATTCAATCCATGGAGAAACCAGATATGTTTCTTTCAGTTGTTTCAAAAGTTCCTTAGCTTTGTCTTTAAAGGATTTTGATGATGGCTGTGTCTTTGGTTCACTGAAGCCTTCAGAGGAATCATCGAAGTTGATGAAGTAACCAGATGCAGTTCTGTCAATTGTTCCAATTGGTTCAGGATTTTTGTTTTTTGCATTGTCACTTGGTACTTCAGTATAGATTGGTGTGTCTCTGCTAAATGTTTTTATTTGGGTTTTCAGAGGTCTTAGTTCTATTGCATTGTTGCATAGTCCTTGTTGTTCTTCTGTAGGCGTTTCGAATGTGATGAGCCTCTTTGATAGGACCTCTGTACTGGTAGCAAACCTTGGTGTTCTGCTACTTATTGGGAGTCCACTTGGCCTACTGTTTGTTATCGGCCACATGTTGTGGTTTTACCAGGTCGATGGATACAACTCGGTTCTCCTTTTTTCCAGCAAGTGGCGGTAGTACAACTGATCTTGTCCCGTTGACAGACAAGACAGGAACTGCTTTTCTGTAAGAAGGCCCAAATTCCTTCTTTACCGCGATCTTCTCCCTGACCAGATCCCCGACTTTTGGAATCCAGACAGGTCTTGCTGGGACAGGTGGTGATTCTTTAGTGGTTGTTGGCTGTTGTTTCAACTGTATGTTGCTCAGGTCTTTTCTTGTTTTGTTTAAGTCCTGCAAAATAGCCAAACGGTCTTTGACATCAAAGGTTTTTTCTATTACCACTGAAGTCTGACTATCAAGGTCAGAGATCAACATCCTAGTTCCGAATAATAATTCGTACGGACTGAATCCCTTCAGAGAATTTCTTGGCAAGTTATTTAGACTACGTTGGACACTTATTAGATGTTTGACCCACCCAGCTCCCGAACCTAATATCCTTTCTATTATAGATTGCTTTCTGCCTTGGTTTTTTCTTTACACCATCCCGTACCCTCAGGAAGGAAGTGAGAAGATTCCCGCTGGGCTGTGCTCATTTGGCCATGTTTCCCCCCCAGGCTGGATTGCCTGAGTGAAAACAATGGTCGAACGTAGCATGCTCTTAGCGTATATGCCATTTAGACTCGCAAATCTTGTATAATAGTCCGGACGTCAGCCGAGTGCTGGTGATCTACATTATAAGTGGAAACTAGCCTGTATATGTTAATCGCAAGCCATTCTTTTTGCTGGTAATATTATCTGCCTTGATACGACGAGGTATTAAACTGCTTCTCTCCCCACTGCGATCTCTGTTGCAGTTTGGGCAGTTTTTTACAAACATGGTGTAGTGCAGGCTCATGCCTGGCCACCAGTACCGTGATTGTAATTCTTCCAGAGAATCTTTTAATTTAAGGTGTCTGAGACCCTCGCCCATGTGTGCGTCTGCGATTAACAAGTTTCTCCTGTCCATGTTTGGAATCACTCTATCCCCCACTCCAGGGATTCGAGCAAAAGGGACGGAGTTTGCATCGATTATGTATGTATAATTGAGTGGATAGTTGATCGGTAACGCTGAGCAGTCGCCTTTTGATGACGTTTTCACCGCCAGCAATGTTTCACCGTCAATGTATTTTAATGTACGCTTTTTTCGATCTACGGGAGCCGATTTAGTGGCTGCCGCTGCGGCTGTTTCAGCCAATGAATTCCCCACAACGTGAACGCCATCACGTTGATGACTCAGTGAGTGTGTCACGTGAGTCTTTGGTAGTTCTTTTTTCAAAAGAGCTACTTGTTCCCAGAGCAGTTTCTGCTTTATTGGTGCATCTGTGTCATCTTTGTAACCGTTCTGAATCCATGTCTGCAAATCGCTGTTATATGATTTGACGCAGTAATATGAATCTGACACTATAAGTGTCGGGAATTCGCGATCCGCATTATCTAGCGCCATTTTCAATGCTATTATTTCAGTTTGTAGTTCTGAATTAGTTTCTACTGAGTGTGATTTTGTTAATAGAGGTCTTAGTTTACCTCCGCGCCACACTTCTTTTGTAATCTCACATGTGGGATTGTATGCATGTTCTCCCCAAACGGACGGTTGGGCATGTCCGTCTGTGTAGATTACACAGGCGTAATGTCGTAGAGGAAGAATGTCGATTGGCAGAGGATACGTCTTTTCATATTTTAGATTTCTTAATTCTTCTAGTTCTCAAAAAATTGTCAACCAGGCTATACTTGATAATTCATATCCTTCGTATAGAACTTTTAGATGGGCAATTCTGGATTTTTTGAAGTTGAATTTGTAACCCTCTGCAGCGAACCCAAGTATTATGGTGTTCACCCTTTTCAAGTGAGTCTCCAAGTCATCATCTGTTAAGTAAATGTCATCAACATAAGATAATGCTTCATCATCATATAGTTGTAGTAATTCTGTTACTCTCGCTGAGAATACCCCTGGGCTGTTCTTGTACCCCTGGGCTAACCAACAGAATTGTTTTTGAGTGCCATTTACTGAGAATGCAGTTAAATATCTGCTTTCTGGTGCTATATTTTGACAAAAGAATCCATTGGAGATGTCCAAGGTTGTTTTGTATTTTTTGCGCACTATGTTATTCATTAGTGCAGCACTGTGTGAATTTTGCACTGCAAAGGTTTTGCAACATGTGTTAAGGTGTCGGTAATCCAAAACTAGACGATATGAATTGTCTGGTTTGGAGACCGGAAACAAAGGATTGTTCATTTGTGAGGTGCAAGTTTCAATCACCCCCTGGTATTCTAGCTGATCTAGTATTTCATTTACCTGTTTTTTAGCTTCTTGCTTGATTGGGTACTGCCTTTGTGCAGTAGGTTGCGATTTTAACTGGATTTTGTGAGGAGGAGAATCCTCATCCCATCCTACATGATTTTTATATAAAGCAGGTGCTAAGGCCACTGCCCACTTTCTAGCAAGTGTGTATTTTTTATGAATCGGGATTTGATTCGAGAAGGCAGGCATAATTACTTCTTCACCATGAGGGCACTCCCTGACAAACTCTGGTGGCCAGTCTTTTTCAGCTAGAAGGATGTCATAGCCTTTGGATAGGTTATCCCAAAAATAGTCCCCTAATTTTCCTAGTCTTATCTCCCTCTATACGTAATGTTATCTCGTATATCTTGTGGGGCTTGCTAACTCTGGTGTCTGCAGTTTCCACTTGAAGGTATTCATTCGTGTCCACTGTCTCCAGATGATTCATAAGGACTTTGCGAGCTATGCTCACCTCTGCTGCGCTGTCTAGCATTGTCTGAGCCCACTCTCCGTTTTTCAGTTGTGTCCTCAGTATTCTCGGCATTGTTAACTACCTTGATACTGGCTACCTTCTTTTTTGGAAATTGTAATTTCTTTTTCAGTTGAGCAGGTTCCTTGTCTTTGGACTTGGCGTGCTCTTCTGATCGTCCTCTTCTTTCCGATTTCTGCGAGGAATTCTGAAAAGATTGAGAGGGACGTGTATCAATGTCTTGATATCTATCAGGTTTTTTAATATTATCCCTATTTCTAAGGTTATATCTATTCCCAGAGGGGTCACTCTGCGGTGACCTCTGTCTTTGGTTTGGAGATTTCTCTCTTCGCCTAGGAGACCTTCCTCTGGACTGGAATTTCTTTTCTTTAGGATTAGATTGTTTGTTTCCATCCCAGTTCTTTTTTGGTGAATTATTATTATTAAAAAATATTTTTTCTGGACTTGTAGTCAGTTGCGGTTTTATTGGTATTCCACCTAGACTATCTCTGCCTAGTTCTTCATAGGATTTTTCTATGATTCTGGCAATTTCAGCTGGTTGGTCTGCTATATCTGTCTCTTTTAACCTCTGGCGGATCGCCACGTTTGCTGCTTCACCTTTTATGTTGGCTAGTAATATAGCCGAAACCTGTTTGAAGTCTTTTAGTAATTTCATACCAAGAGTTAAAGCAGATTCTGGACCGTATTCATCTTGAATTTGTTTTAGCACATCTGGTATCACCGAAATGGATGGGACACCGTGCGTTTTTGTGTAGATGGAAGCAAAGACTGTACCCCAAGTGTCACAGTCCTCAATGTGTGGTGCGATTCCCATTGGGAGACATATAGTCAGAATCCTGTGTTTTTCCAATGGGGTGGTGTCAGGAAACACCGCCTCTATTTGGGTGATTTTCTGTGCCAACCAGAATGGTATTTGTTCCCGTTTAGCTGGAACTTTACCTAGGCAGGATTGGATGTTCTGTGGTGTAATTTTATTTGTGTTCCCCTGGTGAGGGGTCAGCTGTGGAAGTTTAATCGCTGGCTGAATTGTTGAAGTCCGCATTACATACTGAACTAATTGTCTATGAATTTTTAGTAATTGTTTTAGCTGTATTAACAGCTCTGCTGCAGGCATTCTATCGATGTCTGGATGTGGTGTGTATCCGGCTAAGACCGGCCACGTTGCTCCTGGTCTTCCTAAAGGACCGAGCCTTGTAATGTGATTGTTATGTTTTAGGGCGCCATCAAATAAGAGCAAATGCTCTTGGAATTTGAGTGGTACTTCCACCTCCTCGAAAGGAGTGTACGTTTCAGGAGGTTCCTCTACTTTGTAATAGTGGAAGTACTTTGTTACAGCATTTGCTGCTGGAAAATGTATCCATGAATAGTATACCTCTGTCTGCCGATATTCGTGTGCCTCGATTACAAATATGACTGTGCCACCTCTAGGTGTCAGTCCATTTTCTATAAGTTTTAAGGTTATAGATCTCCTTTTAATGACCGGAATGAGTGTTATATTCGGGTCTGCTGCTTGCATGGTAGCATCAGCATCTGCGAGTTCAGTTGCTAATCTAACTGCCTCTCTTTCTTCATCACTGTCTCCCATTTTACAGACAGGATGGTATTATGTCTATTTGCAGATCAGGTTTCTTTATGGAAACAGAGATTAGATGCACAATATTTTGGAACTGTTTTTATCCTTCAACGTTGACTTGACCAAGAACCATACATAGGAGTTCCCTCCTGCGAGGTTTTGGAGGATATAACCTTTCACCCACTCCAGACGTCTTTGGAGTATTCGGGAAAAGGGGTCTGAGTGAGAAAGCACGACTGAGTTACTCTAAATGTCTTACGTTAGTTTTATCGCCCTTTCCAAACGCGTTGGGCGCCATGTAGTGTAGCTCCTATTTTCCCAATAGGCTCTGCGCATTGGAATAGTACCTACGGCAGTAAAGGCCTAGGCCAGACGTTAACTAGGTCTACTACTGTCGATACTAGACTTAATTTTTGGGTTTGCCAGCTAAGCTCAGAGTTCGCTAGAAACTTTCTCGAATGTTCAAGGAAGGATTAACTTCCCTGATTAGACAAGAAGGGATTTAGTTTCTGACAACCATAGAACATGACAACTTTGCTCTCCCCTAATCAAGAGTCAATCTCAAGAGTCGTGTGAGCACAAGGCAATTATTTTACTCAGTCAGTACGTGCATTCTTAGTCTCATCAGAATGTAGAGAAAAGGAAGAGACAGGCGTGTTCAATAAAAAGGTGTTATTTATTGATCAGTCTCTTTTCTCATACATGAGAAATGGATCGATATTATTGCAATACTTATAGTTAAGTAAAGTGCATACATTAAAAGCAATAGTATAAAATAATACTGTAAAAACATTGATATGGTTTCTGAGCCATATGATGTTTAAAATGATTAAAATATATTTACATACACATATACATTTGACTAAACGTACTCAACTGGTGTTTCTAAATACGCCTACCCCGTGTACCTGACCTAAGTCTAATGCGTGGGCGGGAATAGAAAGTTACAGTTTAAGTTAAGTTTGTTTTTGCCAAGTGAATAACTAAAGAATTCTCTGTGAGGGGTTATTCAGTTCTGTACCTGGAATTTAGGATGGATGAGGAATAGTATCTCTTTCTCTGCTCTCGATATTCCAGGCTGCCTGCGAGGGCTGCCCAGAAACGCCGGTGCTGGGTCTCTCGGCTTGAGATAGCAGCGCGTCTCTCAGCGCGTCAGGAAGGCGGGGCTGCTGCCAGCGGGGTCTGCTTCTGCTCTCGGCAAGTATGGCTGCTCCGTCTTGTCACCACGCGTGTCTTTGCATAGGGCAAGGTCGGCAATATTTATACCTTAAAGGTGCCGAGATTGACGTAAGGATGGACATAGGTACGTCAATAAAGATATCATACGACTTGCTCGTTAGCACATTCTTTACTAAAGTTCTCTGTGAAATCAAAACAATGGCCGCACGGATTTTCCAGGTTGTCATAGGTTTGATTTGTTATGAGAACGTCGTATGCCTTATCAGGGGCTGGAGGAATGTCGCTTGTCTAATTAGATCTCGAGCGTTATGACCTAATCAGATAACACGTTCCTGTGCCGTAGTGTGACTGCGTCAGATAACGGTATCTGCATCATGGGGGTTTTCTTGCCTCATGGGCTGACTGTTAGTTAACTTGATAGTTAGTTTAACCAGAATAGGGTCAGGAATAGGGGGACTGATTCAGAACCTATAGAAATACACGACACTATTTTAGGGTACCTATATGAAACATAACAAGGCCATTCACATTTTTCCCCACTTGGTCGCTATGCCTTACCTGTCGGTTCTAGGTTTGAAAACTGTGTGTAAGAAAGCCTGCCCTAAATACGGCAGGCCTTCTGAGGCAAAGATGCAAGGACCCCCATGACAGCTGGGTCACTTGTCCCAGTTTTCTTATGGCAGAGTCAGCTTCATTCCTTCTGTCAGTAACCTAGCTGGTCCCTCACCTCTACATGTGGCGGGGAACAGCAGGTGTGTCATGGGGTGAGCCGTGCTGATTTATGTCAGGAATCCTGCTCTGACAAGGTCTAAATGATGTCATAAGTGTCTTTAAAATTCAGCACAAACTTCAGCTGTAGTTTAGAATTTTAGCACAATAGAATGAACTTTAGTACATTTGAAACATAAGACTTGGAATTCACACAAAAACAGAGGAATGTCTGAGATGAGATGCCTCACAAACAGCTCCCATCTGAGTATTCAAGGAATTGACTGAGCACATTTTATTGAACATACAGAGACCTCACCCGCTGAATAGATTATCTGCAAAGTCCAGATAGGATTACAAACAGAGTGTAATCATATTATGGGACTCACGATGGATGTCCACTATCCTTACCAGTTGTCTTTCCTATGGTGCATCTATGGAGAAAAACAAGAGACACATGCAGAATACCCATTCTCTTACCCTCCTAAAACTTGTTTGCAGAGCCATGCCTCTGATAAGTGAGTGATTTTGATTCAGCAGGAAATGGAAGGTTTCAAGTTATGTTACGTTAAATGAACGTGTTAAGCGCACAAATACCCATGGGTGTCTTGGAGCCAGCTGCTGTGATTGTACATGAGACTATTAGTGCATTAGGTGACTAGATAGATTAAATAGCCAAGTTTTCACTGCCTTTCTAAAAGATAGCAGATTAGACGACGATTTGATATGTAATAGGAGCTTGTTTCAGTTGGTGGAAGCCCCCAGCATAAAGCTGCATCGTCTCCAGAATGCCCATTTGTATTTGGTCACGATTACTGATGTTGTAGAGGAAGACAGTAAAGGCCTGTTGAGAATGTACCAGTTCAAGCTGTTCCTCAAAAAGATAGGTCCTTCATTATGTAAGGCCTTTAAGGTGACACATAGCACCTTAAAAATAATTCTGGCCCTGATTGACAACCAGTGGAGTTTTCTCAGATGCCTTGAAACCAACTGGTATTTAGGGATGTTGAGAAGAAGTCGATCGGCCATATTCTGTAGCATTTTCAGCTTGTCAACCACAGAGAGATGGTATTAAGATAAAATGCATTACAATCACCCAGCCTATAAATTGTCAAGGAGGTAACCAAATGTCTTTGTAAGTGCACTGGAATGTAAGGGAGGAGTTTCTTTATAATTTTTAAAGTGAAGCTGAATGTGGAATAGACAGCATTAACGTGATCCTTAAGGGAGAGTCTCGTTTATCACAAAGTACCCAGCTCTTTGGGCCACCAATTTTGAGTCCCGATTGAGGGATGTGCACCGAAGAGTAGAACTTCAGTTTACTTGAGTTTAACTGAAGACAGTTACCTGCCATCCAGTTACTAATGTCCTTCATACGTCCAGCGAAACCCACAACTTGATCAGGGCCTGCCTTCCCAATGGAAACTACAATTTGTGTATTGTCCGCATAGAAGGTAATGGCAAAGCCATGAGCTTTCACTACATCAGCCAGAGAGGTAACATAAATATTAAATAGCATTGGGCTGAGTGCCGAACTCTGTGGAACCCCACATGGAAAATAGAAAGATGGAGAGACATAATTGTCCAATCGGACTGATTGTACTCTTGATGATAGAAACGATTTAAGTAGGTCCCAAGCAGCTCCCATTATGCTGATTTCCCTTAAGCTAGAGAGCAATTTGTTGTGATGGACAGTATCAAATGCTGCCGACAAATCCAAAAGGATCGGGGCTATTTGGCCTCAGGCATCTAATGCTGTTCTGATGTCTCTGGTAGCCTTGATAAGGGCGGATTCTGTACTATGCTAAGAGCTGAAGCTGAATTGGGTGTCATCTAATAGATTGCTAGTTTGGATAAAGTCCAAAAGTTGAGCATTCATTTGTTTTTCAATAATCTTGGCCGGCAGAGGAAGATAGGATATTGGGGGATAATTAACGAGATTAGCCGAACACAAAGATGTTTTTAGAAGCGGGCAAACTGAGGCCTTCTTCCAGCCTGTTGGGAAGGATCCAAACTCGAATATGAGCTGAAAGAGGTTAGTTAAGACTCGGGCTATGGTGTCTGCCACCAGGGCAGCGATCTTAGGTGGACAGGAGTCATCCAGGGATCCAGATGTGGCCACTTTGATCATCCTCACAACTATGGAATTCAGCGAATCCAATTCAGAACCTATGTTTCTGACCGAATCAGACACCTTTCCGGACTACTTATTACGATGCAAGGAGACCGTTCGGGCTGTCCGAATCGGTTCCGAATGGCATTCGGACAGACTGAGTAATTCGGAGCTGATTCGTACAGCTCTATGGACACGGTTTCCGAGCAAGAGATTACGACAACTGATTCGGACATCCATTCCGATTCGGTTTGCCCAACACGAAATGGCTGTCAGAATCTGGCTTCAGGGGCCCATACCAGGCCCCCCTTCACCCTGAGGTCTCCGGTTGGGGCCTGTGGGGGTACACATGGGACCCCCCTTTCCAACCATGGGGAACATCCTTTACAACGCGGATGTTACCCCGCAGTACTGTTACGACGCGTCTTTTACAACGCAAGTCGTAACCACGACTTGCGCTGGAGGGCGCTCTAAGATAAGGAATAGTAGATTTACTATTCCAACACCTTCCCTACTGTACGTAGGCTGGTGTTGGAACAGTAAATTTACCTATTCCTAAGTCCAGCACCCCTACAGCGCAAGTCGTGCTAACGACTTGCGTTGTAAAAGACGTGTTGTAACAGTACGCGTGGTAATACCACGCGTTGTACCGTCGTACATCCCCAACCATGCACTTTGTGGCAGGCACCATGGTGTACCCATCACAGGGTGCATGGTTTTCCCGAACAACTCCTTTTTTCAATGGGCACCTGTGTCCTCCTTCGGAACAAAGGCTCCCATTGAAGTAAATGGGAATCTGACCGAACGAGGTTGGGAAGCATCTTAATCGGCCGATCCAACTTGCATGAACCCAATTCGTTCGGAAACTGTCCCGAAACCGATTCGTTCGGAAGAGTTTCCTAACGAGATCGTAAGTGGCCCCTATGTCTGTGGATCGAGGAGTGAAGGCTGCAAAACTGGGGAAAGGTATTTTCGGAATGTGATCCTTTGAGGCTGTGATCTTCTGATTAACAAAATTGTTACATGTTTTATCAACACTGTCATAAAAATAATCTGGCAACATCATTACAGAAGGACTGGCTGGAATTACTAGATTTAGAGCCAGGTTTAGTTCTTAATTTAGTGATTATTAAAAAAAATTGTTTTGATGAATTCTTTGTTAATTTGATTTTCTAAGTAAATTATGGTGTTTTGCTGTAAAAATCTTGTTTTATAGATGGTCAGGCAAGTTTTGTATTCAATCTTTTCATTATATTTGAAAAAAAGTTCCTGCTTTCTATAGTTCTGCTTAGCCGACCTCAAGTCAGAAGTAAACCAGGGGGTGATTCCTTGTTTCTTTTTTTTGACTGTCTTTCGAGGGGCCAGGGATTGGGAGGCTAGCTTGTACCATCTGAAGTATTGGGTAGCTGCGATGTCCGAGTTGTCAGAAAGAATAGGAAGAGAAACTGTCAGACAGGCAGTAAGATTGCCTATTTCAACTTTATGCCAAGCCCGGGTAACTCTTGTGTTAATAGTATCTGAGGGTGCATAGAAGGAGAGACTACAAGCAATGTGAAAAATAAAGGCATAATGATCTGACCAAACTAGTGTAAGGGCATTTATGAATATCCTGGGACTGGTTTCAGGGTATCACCCCTTATCAGCTAGGCTAGCTTGAATGCTTGTTTCCGGTCCAGGTAGGACCTGGCCTGGCAGTTCGAGCTGGACTGTTCCCATGGGGAGAAGTCCCAAGACTGCTTTGCATATGGCTGGTTCTAAACTGGATTGGCATGGTGTGCAAAAAGCTATGGATTTAGGTCCAGATCTCTGTACTGGGGGTGAATAATTGGTATTGTTTCAGCACTCTGTCCATCAATTGTTCTTTTTACACTTGGTGCCCTAAGTTGGAAGGATATGCCCAGAAGTGGGTCCCGTACTCACCATACCACTCGAGCCAAACTAGCCTGGCTCAGAGGGGTGATACCCTGAAACTGATTTCAGGATGCGTGTTTCCGGTCATGGGAGTAGCTGGCCTGGCAGTTCGGGTTGGACATATGGCTGGGTCTAGACTGGAATGGCATGGTTTGCAAAAATTGATGGATTTAGGCCCAGATCTCTGTACTGGGGGTGAATGTTTGACATTGTTTCAGCATTTCGTCCATCATTTTTTCTTTCTGCACTTTTTGAAAGTTGCCATTTTACTGCTTTAGCCTTTTAGTGCCGGTAGCCTCTCTCTGGGTGACATGACTAGGTGTATCCCTCCTAGACAGCCACACACAACAGAGAGCTTAGGTGTGCCTGGATGGGCTGCCACCAGCAGGATGGTGGGGCGGAGCAGAGCACAGTCCTACTTACACTTGAATAGGCTATGTCCTGCCTCCACACAAAGGGCTGCATATGCCCTGTAGTTAGTCTGGAGCCAGGACAGGGAAGGCAGGATGCCTGGGGACTTTAAAGGGAAACCTCTAGAAGCTTTTCCCCCACTTCAAAGGCGCAAATGTGTATAAATACTGGACTTCAGACACCAACTCTTCAGTACGCTTCTGAACCTGTGATTCTTGGACAGGATGAAGGATGTCTTTGCTTCTGAAAGAACTTCCACTCAGCTGGACTACTGTTCTGAAAGACAGTTGCCCAGCTGGGCTGCCCTGCTGCCTGCTGCCCGATTGCCTGGGTAAAACACACAGGGCCTGAATCTGTTGAACCCAGAACACCAAAGTGACTCCAAGTGCTAGATGGCTGGCCTCCTGACTTAAGCCTTGGGGACAGAAGGTTCCAATAACCTTGAACTTAGGACCTGGAGACTGCGATCCATGAGGCTACCCTGCCAAGTGGTGCAACCCCAGTCCTGGACCCTTGGAAGTTGACCAAAGGTGCTCTGTCATCCTCTGTTGATCCAGCAATACCAACGCATCTCCTGTGCGGTATGATGCAACCCCAAGCAGAACCGACGCTTTGCCGCTGCCGCGTGGATCAGTCACAAAGACCCACATTGCAGCCTGTTGCCTCAATGGAACCGCCACTGTGTGTTGCTTCCTCAAGGCAGGCCCTCTCAGCCCTCATTGATGGCAGCCTCGACTACAATGCCGGACTCCGCATCGCAGCCTCACTGCTCCTCGGAACAGATGCATCGACTCCGACTGCGCAACGCATCCTCGACCACTGTCTTCACATCGCAAGCCCATGTTGACTGGATCCTCGATGCCAATACAGGACCTCATGCCGCAGCCTCACTGCATCTCAGAACTGACGCATCGCTTCGGCTGCTCAACCCATATTCAATGCGGACCCTGGCAATGCTCTGCAAACTAGGATTTAAGGTTCTCTGTTCAATGGGGCTAACAGAGTCCCTATAGCAAACCCATGCTTTATTACAGTCAGCCTAAACTTGTGTCTTTGTCCAGGTCCAGTGAGAACAGATATCCACGGTTGATGCTTTTTGTACTTTTTGGTGCTATATTTACAAAAATCGTTACACTTTAATATCTCTGGTTCTACTAATTGGATTTCTGCCATTTTGATGTTGTTTTATTCATTACATAAATGTCTCTATTTTTCTAAACTTGTGTGGGATCCTTTAGCGGTGTGTCTTCCATTTGAAGCATTCAACAAATACTTTACACATTGTCCCTGAGTTAACCCTGGCAGCTCTGTGTCAAGCTACCAAGGGAGTGAGCACAGGTTAATTTGGGGTTTGGTTTGACATTACTCTGAGAAGAATTGTAGCTGCTGCTTTAACCTCCATCAACCAGTAACCCAATTTCTGACGTGTTACCCACATCTATCCTATGACTGTGCCATCAATCTGGACCATTATGCCAAGATAGTGCATGGAAGAATTTATCCTTTATGTCCTAAAAAGGATCAAGCAATTACAAAATCTATACACGTCAAGCTAGCTAAAGGATTCATTAGACACTCCTCATCCCTGGTAGGAGCACCTATGTTCTTTGTTCCAAAATCATAGGAACAGTTACACCCATTTTTTGATTACTAAAAACTGAACCAAATTACCATCAGAAATTGGTATCCACTGCCCATTATTTCAGTTTTGTTGGCTCAACTTAGGGATACCAAGATCTATACACAGTTGGATCTGCAGGTGCATACAATCTAGTGTGTATCAAGGAAGATGACAAATAGAAGACAGTCTTCAATACCTGTAATGGACACGATGAATATCTAGCAGTGCCATTTGAACTCTGCAATACCCCCACCACTTTTTAGCAGTTCATGAATGATATCTTGCGGTATCGGATAGATTGTTTTGTTAATAACTTTATTGTATATGGTTAATACAAACGATTACAAAACAATAAAAAGTGTTTTGTAAAGTAAAAATGTTATATCACCTATTACTTATTTAAATATCTAAAACTTAATGATAAATCCACGCAGCAGCAAAAGAGCAACTTTAGCTTGATAATCCATTTCATCCTATACAGTGACTGAAAACATTAAAATCAATAATTTAGAGAGTTAATGCTAATTAATACAACAGCAGCAGGACAGCAGTGACTTAAAAAGGCGATTCATCATATACAATGACAAACGTGTTAAAACTGAGCATTAAAAAAATAAATGCAGTTAACTATATTAACCAGAGTAGATATGTTAATTTGTTTTCCACCAACATCATATATTTCATAAAAGCATTGTTTAGGTGAAGATTATTCAGGTCCAAGCACACAATAATTGCCTGACTCTAGGAACGAATAACCTTTTTATTTAAGAGTTTCCTCAACAAGAATCGTCATTCAACTAGTAGAATAGCAAAGATGCAGATAATGTGAATAATAGTCTCAACTACTGAGTTACATTACCTACTGTCAACACTTTGCTTAAATTTGATCTGTGGTGGAGCAAAATAATTTGCTGTTCGGCCTTCAAATTTATAAAATGCCTGAACTTGGGCCCTCATTTATGGGGATTAGGTGTAGGGCAGCGCAGCAAGTCACCTTACTTCACTGCCCTACGCCAAAGTGAAAGGGCAAAAATGCACCGTATTTATGCAATACCATGTACTCCTGTCCTTTCCCTCTGAGCTGGCACCGTTTCGGCAGCCTAGCACCCACGCAGGCCCCTTGCACCATGGTACAAGCATGCTTGTGTTTTTGGCAGGATTGTTTTTGTGCAGGGAGGGCCACTTTCCTGTACAGAAACAATCCTAAGAGGAGTTTTCCGCATTTTATGTGTGCTGCAGAATGCTTTTGTAAATCTGGGGAAGTGTCAAAACGTATGGGTGTTGTGTGGAAAAACCCACTGCAACCCATGGAACGCCTCACGAGAGCAGAGTATGACAATCCAGAGATGTGTGCTGCCTTGCCTTATTCCATATCTATGAGGTCATTCAAAGCCATGCATAGTGGCTTTGTGTGGCCTTAGATTTGATTTTGTAATTTACTCTGACAGAGCGTCACAAAAAGTTACTCTCTGGCGGCACAAGGGGCTCATAAATATGCCACTTGGTTTTTTAAATGATTGAGTAGCACACTCCCAAATGAAGCAGCCTATGTTGGATGATATAGTTATTTAAAATAATCCATGTGTGCACACATTTAGATAGGAGATCTATGCCCTGTGTTTTTGATAGCTGCTGCGTAACTGTATTTGCCAATTTTTTTATTTTTTGGAGTGAGACAGGCAGGACTCACAAGTCTCTTGATTTTAAAGAATCTAAAGCTACTTCCAAATATTTCCCAAAATAGGTTATATCGTTCATGCTGGTTATATCCATCCAAATGTGCATGATCAAGAGTGTTGGGCTTAGCAGCTTTCAACAAAAAAAACATGTTTTGATAAATACCCCTAAACTTGCTACTGCCTGGCCTTTTAAACAGAATTCCAAACGGATTTGGGCAGTTAAAGCATTTTTTGGAAGGGGAAAAAGTAACCTATAGATATTGGCAATAATTGTCTCCAAATATTTTGCCATTTTACGGTAAAATGCTTCGCAGCCGTAGGTTAGAGTTGGCGGCAGCTTGGAGCTTATTATTTTAACCATTGATTCCAGCATCATTCCTCTCAGGGACCTGTCAAGGAATAGAAAAAGTGTCAGCAGGGCATTAGCTTTTGATTTGATGGTCTGCTTGCGGTATGGCATGTTTTCCTCAATTATCGACAATGACTGCTAAATACTTGTATTTTCTACTGGATCATCATAGATCCACTAGCCATCTTTCTTCGTCTTCTTGCCTACAACAAGACATTTGTTTCTCCAATTAATAGCCATTTAATTTGTTGCAGAAAACTCCAATTTCACAAGAAGTCTTTGCATTACAATTCTAATTTTGCCAAGCAGTATAACATCATTAGCGTATAATAGACAAGAAAACAAGTCTATTCCTAACTTTGGGGCATGTCCGTACACCACGTCCAATTCGGTTGGTAAATAAGCAATTTTTAAGTTAAACAAGACCGGCTCCAAGACACAACCATGCTTCAAGCCAAACTCGGTTGGTATTTTTCGTCAACGGGTAGACCCGTCACTGATTTTTATGTGTCCCGCTGTATTAAAGTATAATAAAGATTGGCGAGTTATTTAAGTAATAATTAAATAACCATTGTTTTTAAACTGAAAATTAACTATTACATTGTTTAGGAATTTTGAGAATTGGTTAATAGTTTTTCATTTGTTCATATATAAAATATTTTATGTTGAGCAATAATGTTTATATCAAAAGATGTATATTTTTTCTTAATTAATATGGTTATGCAAATATGTAATGTGTTTGAACTGTAGTAAAGAGGAAATGTAACTGTTATAACCAGTTGGTACATTCTGTCCACCCCTGTTCCCTGACCTACTTTAGTATCTCCCTTAGGAAGCTTATGATAGAATGTTGGGAAGAACCTTCAGTGAGGAGAGTGGATGGCCAATTAAAGAAGTCTTGAACTAAGCTTGTGTCTTACTCCTTCTTTACTTCATTACTTCCAACACTGGCGACGGACCTGTGCAGGGGGCAGTTGTGGCCATCTCCCCTTTGAGTACTCTCTCCCCACGGAAGCGCTCCCTAGTGAGGATAATTGAAGACACTGAACGCTCCCTCTAAGGTATATTTCGTGGCAATTGTGCGTAATTGGTGTTGCAACCGATAAGAGGAGCCTTTGATAGGGAAGCGCTGAAAACTACGACGGTTGGCACCTCGGAGAACTTACTTGGTGGTGAAGTTATCTGCGTATTCTGCCAGGTGCCTGAGGAGAACTTCTGTTCTGTGCTCCGGTCTTTGAAGGGAGTCCGTTGTGGTTTCCGTCTGTGGGTTCTTTGTCCGGGCAACTGTCCATGGCCGGTGAGTAAGCCCTATGCCCCGCGCTACGCATTGGATGTGCTGGTTGATTTCCTGTCAGCGTCTGGCGAGAGCGTGCTGGAAGCTGTGCCGTGGTGGTGAATTGTCGACCCCGCAGTGAACCTGTGAATTTGACCGGGGCTCCGCAGCGTCCTGTGAACTGCCCGGGGCCCGTTTGAGAATCCCTGTCAGCGTCCGGCGTGGGTGCGGAAGGAGCTGTGCTGAGGCGGTAGTGTCTCAGCTCTGCAGCGCGCCAGTAAATGTCACCCGCCTCCTTTTCTGAGGGAGGAAAGCAGTGTTCCAGTCTCGCAGCAGTCCAGTGACATTTCACCGCTGATAGTGTCCCAGCTTCGCGGCGGTTCAGTGAGTTGATCTGACAATTCCTGTCAGTTTCCAGCTGTCTATCTGCCGGGGTCATCAGAGTGTTTCTTTGGCCTCGTACTCGACTGTTTTCCTTGCCTGAAGAAAGGAAATGATATATTAAGAGCCTGTGTTCACAAGTCGGTCCATTATTACTGTTTTCATCGTCATTTTCAAAACTGTGTTCTTCATATTTTATGCCTCAGATCTTGAACAGGAAGGAGAGTCTACGGGCATTGTTTTACAGTAAGAACTCACTGGAAAAGTTTGTGACTCTGGTTGCTCGTCCTTTATTGAATATAACCGTCCATTTACAGTGTTTTACTATTATGCTGTCATATTAGGTATTCATAGTGGGCTGTTTTCACATTTTAGTTTAATTTTACCATAGTATATTCCAACATAAGTACTATATAAGGAGCTACTGTCCTATCACCATGGCAGCTGCAAGCATGAATCAACCACCCCCCTTTTTAAATGACATAGGAGAACCTGAGATAAGCTGGAAGGAATGGGTGAAACTCTTTGAGTCTTACCTTATAGCAATTGGAGGGCAAAGGTTCAACTCTATTAGGAAACAACACATATTACTCCACAATTTGGGTGTGCAAGGGCGCAAAGTATATGAGAATTTACCTATACCTGAGCAGGATGCTAATGCAGTGGGAGAAGTAGATGTGTTTGTGCAGACTATGGAGAAATTAGAGAAACATTTTGGGGATAGGATCAATGTAGTCCTGGAGCGTCATAAATTCTTTAAAAGATGTCAAGGGAAGCAGGAGTCCGTACAAAATTACATTGCAGTTTTGTGGGGACTGACCCAATTATGTGAATTTGGGGATCTCACTGACTCCATAATAAGAGACCAATTGGTGAGATGTACTAATAATCCACGCATTCAGGAGAAGTTGTTGGCTAATAATCCAGGGTTGAAGGAAGCTGTTGAAATAGCTAAGTCAGTGGAGCATACTGCTAGATGTGTCAAAGAAATGAGACCTGAAAGTGAAGTTGTAGCTACCATAAGTGATACTGAAGAAAGTTTAGATGTCTACAAAATAAAGTATAAAGAGAATGCTAATACAAAAATAGAGCACAGGGAGAAAGGTCCTAAATGTTACCGTTGCGGCAGTAATAACCATTTTGCAACTTATTTCCAATGCCCTGCCAAGTATGTCACTTGCAAGAAATGCAATAGGAGAGGGCATTTTGCCAGGGTGTGCCGCGATGGTGAGTTACACTCAAGAGAAAATGATAGAGGAACTGAAAGGGGTACAAACAGAGAAGTAAAATGTATTGAACAGAAAATGGAAAAGTTTATTCTGCAAGTAAAGGATGTTGATGATTCTGTAAACTTTATTTACCCTAAATGTGATGTACTAATTGATGATGAATGCATTGAAATGTTCGCTGATTCATGTTCCCCTTTCACCTTGATCAATAAGGATGATTATGTTGCCATGGAGGGTAATAAGATGAGTGATCTTAAGAATCCTGATATTTCTCCTTCAGGTTACAACAAGGGCAGTATACCGATGCTGGGAATGAAGGATGTGCGGATTTAATTTAAAGATAGGAAAACTTATGGGACAGTATATGTGGTCAAGTCTGGTTCTAATCTGTTGGGGTGGGTTCACCAGAAGGAGTTGGGAATCATTTTGGACCCCAATAGTCCAGAGCAAGTTTTGCTTACTGCGAATTTCCCAGGTAGTGAAAAGATTTGTGATGAGTTCTACCCCCTTTTCAAAGAGGAGTTAGGTTGCCTGCACAATTTTCAGCATAAGATCAAGCTTAAATTAAATGCCAAACCTGTAGTGCATGGCCTGCGCACTGGGCCTCTCAAATTGAAAGAACCTCTAGAAAAGGAGTTGCGTAAGTTGTGTGATTTAGATATAATTCAGCCTGTGAGTTGTTCTGAGTGGTTGGCCCCTATTGTTCTTGCAGCCAAATCCAATGGGGATGGTATCCGCCTCTGTGTGGATTTACGCAGTCTAAATGACTGTATCTGGGTGGAAAGGCACCCTTTGCCAGTAATAAATGAGATGCATAGTACCATGGGCCCTGCCAAATATTTCAGTGTCATAGACTTATCCATGGCGTACCACCAGATAGAGCTACATCCGGATTCGAGGCCACTCACGGCGTTTATTACGCCGTTCGGAGCTTTCATGTTCAAAAGAATGCCGTTTGGGCTTGCGTCAGCGGCAGCCATTTTCCAAAGAGTTATGCAGAAGATCCTTGAAGGAGTGGAGCACACCATGTGTTTCCAAGATGACATTTTGGTTTATGGTAAACACTCTGAAGAACATGATAGCGTTCTAAAGCAAGTGTTCAGGAAACTCATGGATGCAGGGCTTACTGTAAAAAAGGAAAAGTGCAAGATCAAGGTGAAACAAGTTGAATACCTGGGACATTCCATTACAGAACAAGGTTTCAGACCAAAAGGTAGTTTAATTCGTGCTGTGAAAGAAGCTCCGAGTCCACGTAACAAAGATGAACTTAAATCCTTTTTAGGGCTCATGGAGTACATGTCGAAGTATGTGGACAATTTTGCAACAAAGTGTGAGTCAATGAGGGAAATGTTAAAAAAAGACAAGGATTTTGTCTGGAATGAAGAGCAAGAGGCTGTAGCCAACGCACTTAAGGAAGATCTAATCAACTCTCCAGCACTCAGTACCTTTGATCCAACAAAGAAAACCATTCTCGCTACTGACGCATCAAACTATGGGTTGGGCGCCACTTTAGTCCAGAAGGATGGTAATGAAGAAAAAGTGATTGCCTATGCGTCCAGAAGCCTTTCTTCTCCGGAGAAAAACTATTCCGTAATTGAACGAGAGGCTCTGGCATGTTTTTGGGCGGTAAGACATTTTAAATTTTTTCTATGGGGGGTGAGATTCACAATAAGAACGGATCACAAGCCTCTTATATATGTATTCTCTGTGAAAGGCCTGGAAAATTGTACTCCACGCATCAGCAGGTGGATTCTAGGTCTTGAACACTATAATTTCAAAGTTGAACATGTGCCAGGCAAAGAGAATACCATTGCTGATTTCCTCTCGAGATTGCCGCTGCCAGAGGAAGAAGGACCTGAGGAGGCTCTAGACAGCCCTATAATGATGATGAGTTTTCCTGCCATCACAGAGAAAGAGTGGGAAGACAATATCAGTAAAGACAAAGAACTTAAGATGCTAATGGAGCAGATCAAAGGAGGATGGCCGAATAAGAAAAGAGATGTGGGTGCAGAACTGGAAGAATTCTGGGAAGTACGTAATGAATTAAGTGCTATCGGAGGAAAAGTGTACCGGAATAACAGAATAATTCCGCCCAGGGAATTACGGAAGAGAGTCATTGACTTGGCGCATGAAGGTCACCTTGGGCGTAGTGCTACGAAAGCTAGAGTAAGAATGAATTTCTGGTTTCCCAAAATGGATACCATGACTGAAGAAGCTGTGAAAGAATGTGGAGCGTGCGCCAAGAGCGACAAGTCAAGAATTATACACAAAGCGCCACTTTCTCCAGTAGATGTTCCGATCAAGCCATGGAGCAAATTGGCTTTGGACATTATTGGACCCATGCAAATGCTAGGTGTGCAAAAAAGGTTCATGTTGGTTCTGGTTGACTACACCTCTCACTGGGTGAAACAAAAATTTGTGCACAACATCAACACCAGAACAGTGATTCAATTTTTAAAAGAGGTGTTTTGTGAAGAAGGTTTACCTTCCACGTTAGTCACTGACAATGGGGTACAATTCACCTCTGAAGAAATGCAAAGTTTTCTGGAGACTTCTGGAATTAAACATGAGACCACTGCTCTCTACTGTCCCAAAGCTAATGGCATGGTGGAGAGAGCTAACAGGGTCATCAAAGAAAATATTCAGCTAGCCTTTGTCAATGGACAAGATGTTGAGGATTGTCTGAGAGAATGCCTATGGGCCTATCACACGGCACCCAACAAAATTACAGGGGTCTCTCCTTTCGTGTCTTTACGTGGAAGGGAGCCTAGTACCAAGTTTAACCCCTGTTGGTTAAAAGGGGGTGATGTCAGGGATGTAGATTGGGAGGAGGCAGGAGAGAAAGTCAAACAGCATCAGGCGAAATATAAACAGTGGTATGATAATAAGCATGGTGTGAAGTCTCAAAAGTGGAAAGTGGGAGACATGGTGCAAGCCAGAAGGAATTTCAAATTAGGGTCAGACATCAGCAAGTTCTATTCTCCCAGCAGGATTGTTAAAGTGTTAAAAAATGTTGTACAATTTGAAAATGGTCAATGGTGGAGTTTTGATCACATTGTAAAAGTGCAGCCATAATCCAGTTTATTTCTGAAAGCCTATTTTGCATTTTTTATGTCCCTGTTGTCCTTCCTACCGGTTCTCATTATAGGAAGGGAGATGTGTTATAACCAGTTGGTACATTCTGTCCACCCCTGTTCCCTGACCTACTTTAGTATCTCCCTTAGGAAGCTTATGATAGAATGTTGGGAAGAACCTTCAGTGAGGAGAGTGGATGGCCAATTAAAGAAGTCTTGAACTAAGCTTGTGTCTTACTCCTTCTTTACTTCATTACTTCCAACAGTAACCCCTTTGAAGTCTAATGCTTTCCTTACTGCTACACAGACTGGAATGGAAATAGTACATTTTAACCCTCCAAAGTCTAATGGTTTCCTACTGTTATACAGACTGGAGTGGGAATAGTAGACTAACCCCTGCGAAATCCAACACTTTCCCTACTGTTGCTTAGACTGGAGAGTGTATAGGAATTTTAGCCCCTTCGAAGTCTAGCGCTTTCCCTACTGTTACTCAAACTGGAGTGTGAATAATACATTTTACCCTTCCAAAGTCCAATGTTTTCCCTACTGTTGCACAGGTTAGACTGTGAATAGTTATTCTTACCCCTCCGAAGTCTAATGCTATCCCTACTGTTGCACAGACTGGAGTGGGAATAGTACATTTAACCTCTCTGAAGTTCAACACTTTCTCTACTGTTGCATAAACTGGAGTGGGATTAGTGTATGTATTATCCGCAGACTCAAATATATTTCCTAATATTGGTTAAGTATATTTATTAATAATATTTGTTTACAATTTTAATTTTATTGCATTTGTTTATATTTTTATTTGTTTCTAAATGTTTATGATATTTTTTATAAATGTCTCTTTTCGGCTTTTTATTTTGCATTTTATTTGTGTAGTAATTTATTTAATGTTTTGAAATTGAATTGTTAATATTTTTTATGTTTCATGTGAAACAAAATATATATATACATATGAATAGATATGTAAATTCTGCTTTATATTTAAATAAACAAATAATATAATATAAAAGATATATTGTTAATAATTGTGTAACATATATATACATATATATATAAGGCTTGGAATGAATTACCACTGTCCCTGAGATCGGCCCCCTGTCTTCTTGCTTTTAGAAAGGACTTGAAGACATGGCTTTTTAGGAATTAGTCCTTTTTATCTCTTTTTCTGTTGTGTGGTTGCTTTTCATGCTGTTCCTTTCTTTGCCAAAGCGCCGGGATGCTCCTCTGGAGTTGCCGTGCGCTATAAAAGAAATAAAGTAACATAACATAACATAACATATATATGTATGTCTGTTTATATTAGTATATATTTATATTTACTGTATATTAGTGAGCTTTATTTAATTAACAGTATATTCATGGATATTTAAGAATAAATACTTTGATCTATATTTATATTATGAAACAATATTTTTGTATATTTTTTAACTCTATAAGTGTGAAACAAGATTGTTTTCTGTATTTTTGTACTTGCCATTATGAGGGTAGGGAAACTATACTTTTGTAAAACAATATTTTTGAAATTATATTGTTGGCTCCAATATTGTGTCAGTGATCCCCTCCTGGGCCAAGTTTGGCCAAGTAAATGTGTCCTTTTTGAGACAGAATTGGGAACCTGCACAAGTAAAATATAGGTGAAGTGACTCTAATCGTCTAGTAGGTTACCCTCAAATTTATTCCAGCATTTTCTTGCAACCTGGCATTATTAGGTTGGCTAGAGATGTGGTCCATTTCAGTCCATTTTGATTTTCTGAGTGTGCTTAGAGAGTGTGCTTGGACCAACAATATGTTGATTTTTGATGTAAACTAGTCTCACTTGAAAGGAACATAACTTGTGGGAGGTGATTACTTTCTAGTCTCTGATGAATGTAATCAGTAAGTGCTAACTGGCGGCTGATCTTTAGGAAACTTGCTCTTGAGGATTCTAAGGACTGCTGCATTCCGCAGACTCAAAATCAATTTGGCAAGTTATAACAACGATTATGTTTTTTTATCTCCAAAGACTCAATTTTCCACAGTTGATCTTGAAGAGAAGTTTGTTCATCTTCATGATGAAGGAAGACGAGGTGAGAGTTAAAATCTCCAGTTATTAGGAAGGGAGCATTAGTATATTCTGTTTTCAGATCCATGATCACTAATTCTAATTTAGTCGCTATTCCATGCTTTATTGTCAATCAATCAAAGAATTTGTAGAGCATACTTCATACCAGTGAGGGTCTCAAGGTGCTGGGGAAGAGCCAGGTCTTGAGAAGTCTTCTGAAGGTCAGCAGGTCTTGGGTTTGTCGGAGGTTGGTGGGGAGGGAGTTCCAGGTCTTGGTGGCGAGGTGGGAGAAGGATCTGCCGCCGGCGGTCATTTTCTGGATGCATGGTACCGTGGTGAGGGCGTGGCTGGCTGAGCGGAGGCTGCGGGTGGGGGTTTAGAAGCTGAGTCGTTCATTGAGGTATGCTGGTCCGGCGTTGTGTAGGGCTTTGTGTGCGTGGATGAGGAGTTTGAAGGTTATCCTCTTGTTGATGGGGAGCCAGTGTAGGTCTCTCAGGTGGGGGGTGATGTGGCTGCGTCGGGGGATGTTGAGGACCAGTCGTGCCGAGGCGTTCTGGATGCGTTGCAGCTGTCCCTGGAGCTTGGTTGTTGTTCCTTCGTAGAGGGCGTTTCCATAGTCCAGCCTGCTGGTGACGAGGGCCTGGGTGACGGTTTTTCTCGTTTCAGAGGGGATCCACTTGAAGATACTGCGGAGCATTCGGAGGGTGTTGAAGCAGGATGCGGAAACGGCGTTGACCTGCTTGGTCATGGAGAGGGTGGAATCGAGGATGACTCCCAGGTTGTGTGCGTGGTTGCTGGGGCTGTTCCCAGCGAGGTGGGCCACCAGGAGTCGTCCCAGGCTGAGGGGGTGGATCCGAGGATGAGGACCTCTGTCTTGTCAGAGTTCAGCTTCAGCCTGCTGTCCTTCATCCATTCGGCGACAGCCTTCATTCCCCTGTGGAAGTTGGCTTTGGCGGTGAGAGGGTTTTCGGTTAGGGAGATGATCAGTTGGGTGTCGTCGGCGTAGGAGATGATGTGGAGGCTGTGCTGGCGGGGGACGTGGGTGAGTGGAGCCATGTAGATATTGAACAGCGTTGGGCCGAGAGAGGATCCTTGCAGTACACCGCAGATGATCTTGATGGTCTTGGAGCGGAAGGGTGGGAGGCGGACGCTCTGTGTTCTGCCGGATAGGAAGGATGTGGTCCAGGCCAGGGCCTCCTCTTGGATTCCGGCGTCGTGGAGGCGTGCTGTTAGGGTGCAGTGGCAGACCGTGTCGAAGGCGGCTGAGAAGTCCAGGAGGATGAGGGCGGCTGTTTCTCCTCTGTCCATTAGGGTCCTGATTTCGTCGGTGGCGGCGATGAGGGCGCTTTCGGTCCTGTGGTTGCTGCGGAAGCCTGACTGGGATGGGTCCAGGATGTTGTTGTCTTCGAGGTATCGGGTCAGTTGTCTGTTGACAATTTTCTCTATGACTTTCGCCAGGAACGGGAGCAGGGAGATGGGCCGGAAGTTCTTGAGGTCCTTGGGGTCCGCCTTGGGTTTCTTCAGTAAGGCGTTGATCTCAGCGTGCTTCCAGCTTTCCTGGAAGGTTGCTGTCTCGAAGGAGATGTTGATCGTTTTCTGGAGATGGGGGCGATGGCTGTGCTGGCTTTGTTGAAGATGTGATGTGGGCATGGGTCAGATGGGGATCTGGAGTGGATGGAGTTCATGGTCTTGATGGTGTCTTCGTCGCTGACGTTGGACCAGGCGGCCAGGCGGCTGGTGCGCATGGTGGTTGCAGGGTTGGTGAGCTCGGCGGTGAATGTGTGGGTCGTGGCGTTGAAGCTGTTGTGGATGTCGGCGATCTTGCGGTGGAAGAAGTTGGCCAGTGAGTCGCACAGGTCTTGTAGCTGTTTGGTGTTCGTTCACGGAGCCAGTTCTTTTCCAGTTTTCGGCAGGTGCGCTTGGAGGCTTGGAGGTCTTTGGTGAACCATGTAGCTTTCTTGCTGGAGTGGTTGGTGGCGGGGGTCCTGAGTGGAGCGAGGGTGTCGGCGCAGACGTTGATCGATTGGTTGAGGTTGAGGGCGGCGGTGTTGGGGTCGATGGGGTCAGGGGGTGGTCTCAGGGCGAGGGTGGTGTCAGTTGATCTTCGGTGATCTTGCCCCAGCAGCGGCGTGGCATCTGTTGGGTTCGATGGCGTTTGCGAGCGGAGTGGAGCGGGTGTTGAGGAGGATGCATTGGAGGTGGTTGGGGTCTTTGCTGGACGGTTTGGCGGGCTGGATGCTGGTGAGGCTGCAGTTCCGTCAGGAGAAGGGTCCATGGGTGCGCTTCGGTGTGGTCTAGTAGCAGGCGTGTTCTCGTCCGGGGTTGAATGCGTGGAGGGTGTTGGCGTCATAGTGCAGTCGGGTGCAGAGTTGTCTCCGGGGTCCAGGGGTTCTGGTGCTGGGCGCAGTCCAGGCGCGGACAGGCACACACTGGCTTGACTTTGGCGCGCAGCTGCCGCCATAAGAAAGGGAGGTGGGAGGAAGGAGCAGCTGGGTGGAGGTAGAGGGGCCAATGGGGACGCAGCAGAGGGGAGTGGTGGGGAGCGGGATCAGCTGGGAGCGGACACGGAGGGGGTAACAAGCACAGGCAAAGGCAGGGGAAAAGGCAGAAGCAAATACAGGAAATACAAAAGCAGTACAATGAGGTCACAAAACAGTAATACACAGTGCAGGAAACAGCGGTCACAGGGAGAAAAATGAGCGGGCACAAGCAAACCTAAGGCCTACCACTGGCCACCAGGGATGAGGCGCAGGTGGTAGCCTGCGGGTGGAGGCGGGCCTCGAACACCCTCAGGAGCGGCGGCAGGTCACGGGAGCAGGGCGCAGTCTGGTGGAGCTGAGCGGCGTGGGGAGCGACCTGCCTGGAGAACAGGGTCAACGGTCGCTATTTTAGGAGAAATGTAAATATCTACGATGATGAAAGGCTTCTGTTGGGTGTGTAACAAATCCTTTAATTTATTTACCAGCACCCACTTCTCTCCGGTATCTATCATTGTAACTTTCAACTGTAGATCATTGGAAACAAAAATTGACAAATCCCCCTTTGGCCGGCCTTTAACTTTTTCTTTTGTCGCACAATTCTGATACTCAACATATCCAATTAACGGCATAAGGGTTGTGCTCCATGTTTCCTGTGCAAGTTTGATTTGAAATTGACCCAGTTAAGCAAGTGTATCTTATTAATTGATCAAATTGAATAGACCATGCATATTCCATGGGCAAATATTTAAAGAGTCGATAACAGAGCAAGTAATTTAGGATACAGAGGCTGAGCCAAATTGAATTTCTTTTTTGTGTTTATTAGAGTAGCAAGTAGCCAGTTCCAGTCCTGAGCTGTTACATTTCGATCTTCGGTTTGTACGCACTGTCTGCCATGCAACCACGAGTAAGTGATTGTTAAATTTGTAGGCAAACAGCTTCCGGGACCACGTTTTTTGCCAATAGCTTTCCGCAAACTAGAGATTCGATTTCACATCTGGGATTTCAGATTCTTGCTTTGTCGAAGGAAGTTGATGGGATACGCATTATCTGTGTATTTTGTAATTCTGATTGCCCATTTTCGAAAGCAAAATCTTTTTGAGTAAATAAGTTCTGCGATATCTGCATTAGCCCATGTCACCAAGGATGGTACATTTGATAAAGGACCACGGGGGGGGGGGGGGAAGAAACTTGATGGTTTCTATATGGGTTGTATAAAAGTGTGCCAAACTTTCCTGACAACGCACTAACTTGATTATGTTGCCACGATTTAAGATGTCATGCCTACCCCTAGATTGGTATTCAGGCTTTTCTGTGGTGATATCCACAATTTCGTCACAATGTTCAGATGATGGTTTTTTATTGCTCTGGGATGTTTTGGCCTCTATTGTACTAGCTGGTGTTTGTTTTATAGCTTACTTGTTATCTTCTTTAATCTCTTTCTTTGGTGAAGATTCATGTAAGAGGGGTTTATCAATTTGGTTAAGCCTTTGTCCTTCATCAAGGAGAGTGCTAAAGATAGCATCTGGCAGGACAACCAGGGAATCTTCAACAACGTTTTACTATTAATTCTGTTTGAGCCATTTGTTGGGATTTCTCAAACTTCACAAATCCAGTGCAAAGCTATTTGAGGGAGCTTATTTGAATATCTAATAATGGCTCTACTTTATGCTTCCATGCCGTTTTCTCATTCTCAAGGTTGTTATTAATAGGTGCAAGCAAAGATGAGTTTGGTGATACAGTTTCCTTAGTCCTTGAGAAAGTTGGTTCGCTAAGATAAATAAGACAATGTATTATAGAAAGTTGTTAGCCATAAAGCAAGCATGTCCACACTGGCAACATTATCTGGAGGTAGTAGAACTTCTAGCTGAGGTTAGAGCAGACCATCAAAATCACAGTTATCTAAAAGCAATTAAGTGCTTCTATCAGCCACATGCACAGTGGTCCCATTTGTTCTTTAGATTTCTAAATGAAATAACTTATAGATCTGGAAATTGTCACAGCAAAGCAGATGCAAATCTTTGGAAGAGGAAGCAACACTTGTGGAACCACCTACAATTTCAGCTTTTCTGGTCGATGGAAGAAGAGGATGCTGGGTCATTTCTGTCAGTATTTAAGCATCAACTTGCTGTTCTCAATCAACAGAGGTGGGTGAGGAAGGCTCAACTGAATAGGAAATTCTGAATTATCTGTCATACCATGCAAATTGTCTGTATATACCTGAAAGGTACTTTCAAAAAGGTTTTATATACTACTGTTTTGACAATTCCATAGCAGGACATGCAGGATGTAGAAAGACAGGTGAACATTTTAAACAGCATTTCTGGTGAGAAAGGACGGATCAAGAAATTAGGAATGCATAACCCATTATGCCACCTTAGCCAGAGCAAAAACACCTCACAATTAACTCTTTGTCTTATTGAAACCTGTGCTCACACCCGATCAACCCTGGACTTTATTCGATCTTAAATATTAAGATCTTAAAAGTACAAATGCATGCTAGTCATTGGGAATGAAAACTTGATTGTCATTGGTTCACTCTGGAGTATTAACCTTCCAGAACATAGTAAAGTATAATTCACACTGTCCTTAGAATATCAGTGTGCATATGTCTGAAAATTCGGGATCTCGCCTCCTTTCCTTCTGTCTTTGCTTGCTCGATACCACTGAAAGCTTTGTACATAGTGCTGAATCAGTCAGTCCGTCCATTTCTTTATTCATTCTCCTGATCTCCTGAATAGTAATTAGAGCCCAAGTCTTACTTCCGGCTCGTGTTTTTCCATAGTGACGTGGTCTCCCGCAGTGAAAGGCTAGGGGAGCTTTTTGATTCAGCATCTGTAAGTATTTTGGTACTGTTCATTGTCTGTGGACATTGTCACTCTGGAGGATGATTTAGCAGCGGCACAATTTATTTATTTATTCAACTTGTAGTGCGCACTGTCACCTTACAGGCATCCAGGCTCTAAGCAACTCAGAGTACAGGAAAGGGTGCGTCGGATACATAGCCAGACTATGTCTGGGGGAACAGCCAGGTTTTCAAACTGCTTCTAAATGGGAGGAGCTCCCTAATTTTTCTGATCTCCCATGGGAGCTCGTTCCAAAGTTTCGCCACTGCCACACCAAAGAATATACCACCTGACCTGACTTTCCTAAACCTCAGTACCTTCACCAGTCTCGCTGATGAGGAGCGGAGCCTTCTCAAAGGGATATACCAATCAAACTTTTTCTGCATGAGCGCAGGACCCAGCCCATGAAGGGCTTTAAAAACAAGGCAGAGAGACTTAAATTGAACTCTCTGTCTCAGAGGAAGCCATGTCAGTTCTGCCAAGTCCGCAGATGTAGAGGACCTTCTAGGAAGCCCTAGAACTAGCTTGGCCGCCGCTGACTGGATCCGCTGTAGTCTGTCCAACAGGAACTTCAGGGAGTCAAGCAACAGGGCATTACATTAGTCTAGCCTAGTGAGCATCGTACACCTTGCCACTAGCGCACGCGCCTGAGGAGGTAACAAAGGGAAGATTTCCGCAGGGATCTGATGATCGCAAAACAGCAAGCTGCCATTTTTGTAACCTGGGCTTCCATAGTAAGTTTGTTGTCAAACATAATGCCCAGGTTACGAACCGTTTTTACAGGCCGAACTGCGGTCGAAGCACCAGAGGACCAAAAATTGCAAGGCAAGACATGAGGAATCCTGCTGACTGAGCAGAAAATCACCTCAGTCTTCCCTAAATTAAATTGTAATGAGTTGTCCTTTAACCAACTGGCTGTGTCCCGCAGACAGTTATGAAACACATCCACTGACGTTGACTCCTCTCCCTCAAAGGAGAGAATCAGCTGCGTGTCATCAGCATAATTTACGATGTCAATATTTTATGCTTTGATGATCGCAATCAGGTGTTTCGGATAAATATTAAATAAAATATGGCTAATTGCCGAGCCCTGTGGCACACCATGCGACACGTTGGAGAAGTCAGATTTAAAGGGAGGGAGGGACACCGCCTGCTGTCTGTTCTGTAGAAAAGACTGAAACCATCGTAAGGCACAACCCCTCACCCCCGCCTCACTTAATCTTCTTAGCAGGATCTCATGGTTGACCATATCCGTATCAAAGGCGGCAGACAGGTCGAGCAGGATCAGCACTGCTGCCTGACCCCTGCCTGCCCGCCTCTGAAGTTCATCCATAACGGTCACCAAGGCCGTCTCGGTACCGTGGGCTGGCCGAAATCCAAACTGCACCTCCTCCAGTAAGTTATGTTGCTCCAGTGCCTAGAAAGAGTGTTACTGACTACATGTTCCACAATCTTGGCCGGGAACGGCAAAAAGGAAATAGGCCTATAGTTCTTAGAACACTCTGGATCAAGAGAAGGCTTCTTCAGCAGAGGAGTCACCAGAGCTTGCTTCCATTGGGATGGAACCACACCACTAGCTAGAGACTGATTATCAATCATAGCATTTGTATAGCGCGCTACTCACCCAGGGGGTCTCAAGGCGCTTGGGGGAGGAGGGGACCGCTACTGTTCGAACAGCCAGGTCTTGAGTTGCTTCCTGAAGGAGAGATGGTCTAGGGTCAGGCGGAGGTGGATGGGGAGGGAGTTCCAAGTCTTGGCAGCCAGGTAGGAGAAGGATCTTCCTCCCGTGGTGGCTCTTCGGATGCGAGGAATGGCGGCGAGGGCGTGGCTGGTCGATCGAAGCTGGTGGGTGGGGGTGTAGAAGGTCAGGCGGTTGTTGAGGTAGGTCAGGCGGTTGTTGAGGTTACAAATCAAGCGGAGAGTTGGAAACAGCTCTTCCTCAAACTCCTTCCAAATCTTGTCTCCAGGGGAGAACTGGAAGAAATACCCCGTGTCACCCTACTGAAATCCTCCGCCGCTAGAAGCACAAACTCAAATAGATAGTCAGCGGCCAGACCAGCGGGGCTAGTCGCCCCACCCTCAAGGCCACTCACCACAGGATCGTCAGTGCTCGTAGCCTCAGAGGCTACACTCACTGCTGCCTGATGGCCATCCTCCAGATCTTCAATGATCAGTTGGATTTTCTCATGGAAGAACCTAGCCAGGTTCTCACAGAGTTCTTGAGAGGGGGTATCACATTCTTGAAACAGTCAGGGCTAGTAAGACTGTTCAGGATATTAAAAATGTTTATGGAGCTGTTAGAGGCATTGCAGATTAAGGAAGAGAAATAGTCTGCCTTGGACCTTCTGATCTCCTTCTTATAACCCTCAATTTTAAGTTTCCACAGGAGCTTGTCCATCTCCTTGTAGCCTCGCCTCCATCTCCTCTCAGCCTGTTTGCACGCTAATTTCAGGTCTTTCAAGGTATCGTTAAACCACGGGGCCGAGGCTCTGCCCCTACATCTATGTTTTTTCAGGGGGGCACAGGAGTCCAAGGCCGAGGTGATCTTCAGACACAAAGAGGCATAAATCTCCTCCACTTGCTTGTCTAATGAGAAACAATCCCCGACCTTGAACACAGAATCGATCAGAAACAATGTGGGACAACAGATGGGTGTGTCCTCTGTCTTCATTGTGCACTTCTTTCTCAAAGTGCAAGGCACTTTGCTATCACTTCTGGGGTGCTGCAGAGCAATATTTTGCGCTATATAAAACTGCAAAAAAAGACTTCCTAGGATACGTGGCAAACTGGTGGACAGAGAGTACTGCTTGGCAGGACAAGCTGGGGGTTTGTTGTGGGGTGGAGTGTGGAGAACAAGGCACCCCCGGATGCAAAAGTAGTCTTACAATCTATGTCCCACCTTCCCGAGGCACCAGAAGAACAGTGCTTAATTTGTAAAACACTAGGAACCAGGGCCTTTGTCAGGAGGCCACTGCAAAGTGCACCACACATTGCCCCTGTCAGCGCTGCCAGTGAGAGTACCAACACAAATACTAACCATCACACTCCAACAAGTGCAGAAATTCAGACTATTCCAGGTCCTCAAAGCCAAAAGAATCACTTGGGAGGCAGATATTAGTAATTTTTATGTGTTTTGAATTAATAAACAACTGTTGTTCGCACATTTCTAAATAGGACAAACAGCGCCACCATGGGGCAGACGGTCAAAAGTGCTGGTCTTATCAATTAAGTGCCGGTGTTGACAATTAAGTTCAGGGGTTGAGCACCGGAAACCGCGGCTAAAATTATGCACTGCCGTAAAATGAATGTGAGGTAGTTGCTACACTGGGCCTCTACAGACCCAGAGGAGCACAAATAGCAGTGAACGGTGTCACAGGCTGTCCGCCTGGCCATGCCTGATCGTTTACCACTCTTTTCTTTGACAAAACATTCGAGAAAAGGCACCAAAGAAGTTGATGTTTTAAATTGTGGAATCAACGTAATTATTTTAAAAAAAATGTCTGAAATATTTCCAGTTTGTATGGAGAAGTTGATATGGGTGAAGAGCGCACCGCTCCAGTGTAACGCTGTCCCAAATGCATGGTGGGTCTTGTAAAAGAGCCAGTGGGATGCACCTGGAGGGATATTCACATGGATTCAACTCCAATTTATCCCCAACTTAACGCACCAAAAGTGGAGATAGATCTAACACCACATTCACAAGCTGGTGCAAACTGCAGACATCGCCTGTATTCCCACGAAAACTCCCCCAAAATATATCTCCACGGTGGACACCACCAACTAACCCTAATTAGATTCAGAGTAGGCGTTCCCATGCAAAAACACACGGAAAAACCACAACACCACTTTCACAGTGAAATGCCATTTCTGTGATGCGCACCAAAACCACACGATAAACCGCGGTAGCAGCAGGTATTTAACACCTGCCTCCTGCAGGTGTACAGCCGGACGACTACCTGCAGTAGGCAATGGAGCCCCGCACACAGACACACCCGAAGAACAAATTACATCATGGAGCTACTCATCATGCAGCTCGGAGCCCCAACAGGGCCACAACACCCACCGCCACCACTGCCTGGCCCACCACCACCCCCCAGACCCGGACCCGACCCTCCCCAAGACCACCACAGAAGCAGCGCAGAGTAAGACAGAGGACCTACCGAAAATGCACCACTCTCACAGACCTAACACCCGAGGAAGTCATTGCCCACTACAGACTCAAAAGGACAACCATCATCAACATCATGACCCACATCGCCCACAGTTTGACGGTCTCAACACAGCGGAGAACCAACATCCCTCCGCAGACAAAGCTGTTGGCTGTGCTGCACCTGTTGGCCTCTGGTACCTTCCAACCAACAACTGCCAGAGTCAGAAGGGTCTTATAGCCAGCCCTATCAAAGTTCCTCACACCTGTCCTGGATGCCATCCTCAAGCTTCACACCCCAGTACCTTCAGTTTGCCCACACTGCGCAGGAACAGCAGGAGATCAAGAAAGGCTTCTATGCCATAGCTGGATTCCCGGCCGTGTTGGGGGAAATAGACTGCACACATGTCCCACTTGTGCCCCAATGTCGTTGCAAACTACCCCGGCAGTGTGCACGATTCCTTCATCTTCCGACAGTCCATCATCAACCAGTGCTTCCAGGATGGCACATATGGACCTGGACTGCTCGTTGGTAAGTGCCAAATCAACACACCACTCACCTCAAAGCCACCATCACACAATGCACAACTGTGGGAATGCACACGTGACCAAACCACATACAACATGTCAATCAACATGCCCACCTACAAGCCTCGACTACACCACTCCATGGTGATCCTGGGCTTCCCCTGCATACAATACAGCCATATCAAGGCACCACAGCCACACAACAGCTGAACGTGTGTAGATGCGGAAGGCAGCCATGTGCAAAGGATGCAATTGACCCGTGAATGGGAATGTACACAACGACAAGTGAGGCATGGATGTGCATGACCGACACGGGTAGGCAAACCACAGATATGTCCATGCAGACCACAATTCACGCACTTCGCTTTACAACCCACAAGGTAATTAAATGGTGGAGAGTGTTAACCGTATAGTCAAAGAGACAATACAATTGGCTGTGGGTAACCAGTGCGATGTGTTGAAAATGGTAGGGGAAATGGTATGGCGCATCGGACCGCTAGTCATAGCATCACTCATAAAATTCCTTTTGTCTAAATGCGGAGCCGGATGCCTGGTAGCAAATTAGTACCTTTTTGGTTGAGGGATGGTGTTGAGAATGGAAGACTTAGGAATGACGGTGTTGGGTGTCTAGGTAAGATCTGATGATTGGGTTAAGGTGAAATCGGGTAGAGTCATGAAAGGACTTTCCAAGTTCAAAGGTCCCTTTCGAGTGGTCAAGGTGAGCAAAAGTTTTGTGGTTTTGGACAATGGAGAGAGGTGGAATTTCAGGAATGTGGCTTTATATCAGAGAGGTGGTGATTGTAGTAGAAGGGTGGATGAAGGAGGTTCTGGGGTGATGCAGATAACATATCATGTGTATTTGTAAAGCGCACATTCACCCGGAGGCATCTTGGTGCTGAATAACAGATGTTTATTATTACCCACTCAATGGTACTCATTTTATCGACCTCAGATAGATGAAAGGCTGAGTGGGCCTGCTGAAATTTGAACCTGTGACAATGAGGTCAAACGCAGGCCCCTGCAGTAGACACATTATTCCACTGAGCCACCAGACCCGGCATAGCCACCAGATCCATGGTATCCAGTGTCATATAACTGCTGATGGCTTCCCTGTGGTGAGATGTGGATTGTTCCCAGACAGTAGACAAAGGGTTTGGGTATGGGGAGGTTTTTTTCCTTCCTTGAGCAAGGTGGCCTGAGAGCTGTACCAAGCCCCATCCTCAGCTTCAAAGGATGCCTACCCAGTCACTGGCATATGTAGCTCACACCTAGGTCTGCCTCCCTTTATTTCTTCCTAAACAATTTGGCCTAAACCCGGTGGGAGTGGAAGCTGCCCCAGAACTAGGAAAGAAGTTCCTGTCATGATGGATTTAGGGAAAGAGAGGCACTATGGAATACTTTATAGTACAAAACATAAGAATGGCTGTAAAAGTGATTCTGGTCATCCCTGGGAACGTTTACCCCATTGGTTAGGAAGTGGCCAGGAGTTTCAACCATCCACAGGTTGTCACTGGGCATCCCTAGTACCCTCCTGAAGCAATCAAATCTGGTCTGTGAAGAATCAGATCTGCCCTGTTATCTGAAGTACCTGAAGGAAGCATGGACCTGCTGGTCTGAAACCTTGGAACTCAGAAGTGGCTCCAAGGATCAGTTGGCTGACCTCCTGTTTGAGCTACAGGGTAACCATTAAGCGTCCAGAGCCTCTCTCAATGCAACTGCCCAGCTGACCAGTTCCAACTAGACCTGCCGTGGACCCTGCTCCTGGCCTTTGGTGGAGTGAGCCCTAAACCCCAAGTGGTGTACCCCCAGGTCTTGAACCCTTGGCTGGTGTTAGAGTGTACTCCTCCTATCCCCCAAGCTGCAAGAACTAGAACTTTGAAACTTTTTGCTAACTTCTGCCTGGAAAACAGATGGAGATCAGGATCACTGTTAAAGCTGCAGCCATTATTGTCAATATGCAAATCTGCCCCAGCTTCCTGGTTTGCCCTGCTGAAGAAGATCTGAGTTTCAGAAAAGTTTCTAAATCCAAGCATACAGGGCTTCAGTGAAACTAACTCCGAGCCAAAGATGATCAATGCAGAACCATTCCCGTGCACAGACTCTGGACTGCATGTTTTCTAGCCTTCTCCGATGACTGCAATGGGACCCCACTCTTCAGCAACCCATCATTGTTAAACCTGGCTTTGGTTCAGCTTGCAGATTGAACAGCTGACAACCTCTTTTTTCCACAAAAAAGAAACTTTTGACTTTGCCCTCGTCTAGCGCTTAGTGCTTGTTGGGAGGGGGAGACAAGCAGCTCATAGTGTAGGAGTAGCCAAGGAAGTGCTGGCTCCTGAGGGCAACCCTCGAGGTGCACATGCGAGTGGTAAGCCTGCAGGGCACAGTAAATCAAGGTTTTAAAAAAAACAACAAAAGAAAAACCAAGGTGCGTCACGTAGTAGTGCAGTAGAAGAACCCTCTGATCATTATTCACTGATCAGCAGGGAGTACCCTGTAATGCACTTCAAGGGTCTAATTTACATATCTCTTTCTCTTTGAGGTTCCCTAAAGAAAAAGCACTGACTAGGCAATGATTTATTGAGTGTTGTTGTTGCGTGCTAGCGAATGGAGATTACTAGCTTACTCCATCTCCCCTTTAGGCCTTGGACTGCTCTGCTTCACTACCCTAAGAGTCAATTGCTACAATGGGTAATTGGTTCCCAGTAAGGAGGCAATTGTGAACTATTACTTGCACAAGACTCACATCCAGCACAACTAATAACCCAATTTCTTCTACATATGCACTTGAATTGTTCTGGAAATATAACAAGCTATAAATATTTCACTACTGGTAGCTGAAGCCATATTAAGCTCTTAAAACACATCTGTACTTGATTTAAACTGAAGAAAATGAGAGTAACAATCAGGAGCAAACAGGTCGATCACAGGTCCATCGAACTAAGCTCCTGCAGAAAGCCAAAATGGTAACTTACGCCATCTGCAAACTTAATGCGACCTTGAAAAGCCCAACCACCGTGGCCATTCAACGGGTTCTGAAAGCAAAACTATTACCCTCCCTCAATTACGCTATACAGGCCTTCCCGGACAAATTGAGTGAAGATCTCGAAAAGATTAACTGCGCAGCCTATAAAAAGCTATTTTGCCTTCCACCATGCACAAGGAACACTTTAATTGGCTTAGAATTCAATCTCAGCCGGCAATCCTTGGAAGAACTGGCAAACATGGCAAAATATTAGCACCTGAGTTTAGCAATAGAAAATTGGGACCCTAACACAATAAAATATACAGCCATCAAATCAATTATGAAAAAGCAAGTAAGAACCCGCTCAAGTAAATTGGACATTGAAGCATTGACGGTCAGAGGCTTTCATGAGTCTCAAAGCTCTCCCCTCATTTTAAATGGCCACAAACCGCATCTTGTACAGTCGTTGGGTAGGCAAGCCCTACAAAGGATCCTGGCTGCAAGACTGTATGTGCTCCCCTTAAAACAGCTGTACCCGGCTGTGAAAGTAGGCCCAGCTATCGCGGAATGTCGCCTTTGTCATTATAAACGTGAAACTGTAGCGCACATTCTGTTATGCTGTCCTGCACTGCTATCAGCCCGTAGAACCCACCTAAGGCCCATTCTTCTTCAATTAGGTGTGCGGACGGTAAAAGAGGCAGTTCTTCAACTATATTCGTTGGACACGGTGAAGCACATGGCCAACTTTGCCAAATTCATTTATTCTGCGCGAACAGCATTAATGGATAACACAACCATGGCATAAAGTGACTTTTTACTTGGGGGAATCTTTTATGTAGCACATGCTTTCAAAACATACATTGTTTTACTAAATTTTAAATATTTTTTATAATGATTGTTTTTATTCACATTAATTGCTATTTTTTGTATTGATTTTAATTAATCATTCAAATAAACTATTTGTCAATTGCTACAATGGGTAATTGGTTCCCAGTAAGGAGGCAATTGTGAACTATTACTTGCACAAGACTCACATCCAGCACAACTAATAACCCAATTTCTTCTACATATGCACTTGAATTGTTCTGGAAATATAACAAGCTATAAATATTTCACTACTGGTAGCTGAAGCCATATTAAGCTCTTAAAACACATCTGTACTTGATTTAAACTGAAGAAAATGAGAGTAACAATCAGGAGCAAATCCCATGATGGGTCATCATTCCAAGGCCCTGCTAATTCCTTTTTAGACACGAGCTTTACTTTGCGCACATAATAGGATCATAACCACTGTGCAAATAGAGGGGTTTTACTTGCACTATTTTCACCAGGAAAAAACAAACACAGCTCGTGGGTCAAAAACCCTCACATATCAGTTTTGTGGACATCAAACTGGGAAAAACAAGCCCAGTTACCATGTTACTCCACATTCTGAGGTCGGAAATTTGAAATGATAAATCGTGCAAGGTTGGGTGCAAGGCACAAAGAAGCCTGAAGTGCACCAGTTATGGGGTAAGAGACAGTTGCGTAAAAAAATGTGAGCCTCCCCTTGCAAGATATGCTGAATAGCCCCCACACTCACATCAGTAGAGGCCGAGATGCCCCCTCCAGTATGGGGAGCCTGGGAGCCCCCTGCACTGTTGGGGCTGCTGGAGTCTCTGTTATGCCCCTGGGGAAAGAGATGCAGAGATGTATCTTAATAGATAAGGCACTGTTCTGCTTTCTCTCTTTCACGCACAGCAACATTGGCTGCTGTGCTGCATTGCATGAAAAAAGTGTCACCCTTTTCTTGCTCAACACTTTTATTTAAATCAATTACTTGTGCCAGGGATGATGCTGATTTGTCCAGGTTAAAGAATTGCTGGGTAGGGGTATATGGTATGAGGTGTGGTGTGTGTGGGTGTGTGTGTGTGCACGTGCGTGCATGCATGTGTGCGTGTGTGATCGGTAAAAGTGTTATAGGGCTTACTTTGGAGAGCATGGCCTGACATGTTGGTCAAGTCTTTTTTGGAATACTGCTCTGTGTAGTCCTCCACAGTCATTACTCTGCTTTATTGTATAAATAAAACATGCAGCTGGTGCTTATTACAGGCCTGATGGTGTTGTTTGTGTCTCCGTTTCTGAGAGAATATTTAGCAGCATCTGTATGTAGACTTCTATATTCATCTTTGTGCTGGACATGCCACAACATGCCCTTTGCTTCCACCCTGCTGAGCTGTGGGAGATGCCATCCAGAACAGATGCCAGTTCAAGACCCTTAGGCATGCCTACAAAGCCCTTCACAACCTAGGACCTGCTTATATCAACCACAGGCTGAACTTCCACCAACCATCCAGACACCTGTGCTCTTCTTCACTCACCCTGGCACACACCTCCCAAATCCGTCGTAGCCACAGAGGTGGGCGCTCTGTCTGCTCCACCAATACCCTCCCCTCCAACTACATACAGCCCAGACTTCAGAAAGAGACTCAAGACTAGGCTCTTCAACTGGGACACCGGGCCCAGATACCCTTAAAGGTGACAGTGTTGTGCTTTACAAATGCTGTTGATTTAATTAGGTTTGATGCGATTTTGAGCGGCTTTAATGTTTGCATACTTTGTTAGGTCTAAACCCAACCAAGACCTTAAGAGTTTACAACATAAATATATAGCTAATAGACATATATATAGGAACATTCAGGCAGCCCTCTTCATCCAATTTTAAGTTCAAATGCGATTCACATTTTGCTTCCACCCACGACAGCGTACAATATTAGCAAAGGGTAGCCCCCTTGAGCCCTTGGTTCCTTTCTCTGTAAAGTGACAGCATTCTGCCCAATCAGTTTCCCCATCAGAAATCATGACAAGACGCAGCATGCATTCACAAAGCCAAAAGGCTGCCATTCAACACCAGACTTACTGGCTTTGCCAATGTTTGTTTTAAATGTTTTTTAATAATGTTTTACAAAAACCGTTAAAAAAAAATGAGAAAGACAAGATGGCTAGCAGCCAATGCCCGACCTATTGGCTTTGGCAATGCTTGATTTGTAATTGTGCAGTACTCCTGCAGTGTACAAAGAACACATGTGAACAGAGCTTTTTACGGGACTGCTTTCGGTCTGCGTGGCATATTGGAATTTTTTGGATAGCACAGTATCAAGAACAAATACATAATAAATAAACGTTCTTTAGGGCCTCGGTTACAAGTAGTCGAGAAGCAGATGTTTGTACAGGGATTGGAATTCCAAGTAGCGAAGTAATTATCGCACCCCCACAGCTTCCTCCACACAGATTTCTTCTAGAAAAACATGGTGAAACTGATCAGGTGAAATAGCTCAAAAAAGGCAACATTTGTGGAAATTGATGTAGTAAGCACCATTCCACCTGTGATCCCTTAATCTCTTCTGAAAAACTTGGAATAGGTGCTATTTCTGCACATGGAAAATGCCCCACCCAGGGGTATTACTACTGGATTGGTGCATTCTGTGGTGCTTGAAATTGAGTACCACGTGTTTTCCAATCCTTTAACCAATTTTACTTTTAAATTCCCTATGTCAAATGTAAGTTGCTGGGTACATAAAATAAAACATGTAAAAAAGAAAACCAAATTGCTACATTTGCACTGTTTACACATTCACATTTACCCACCCTTCCACAACTCTTTGATTTTGCTTGCTCTCTTAGACTGCCCCTCAAATTTACTTTGGGAGTATTTTTGCCCTATTTTATTTATTTAGCATTACTATAGAGCTGTTTCACCAAGAAGCATTAGTGATCCTTACAAGGTACATGAACTTCATTGTAAAGTATGACGCACAGGGGTATCATGGTAGATACACTTAAACATGTTTTGATCTGGGGACGAATGCAGGGCATGTTATAAAGAAAGAGTCCTACAATTAAGTTGTTCACGGCCAGCTCAGGAGGTGGAAGAGATGTGGTTTCAGTATTTTTCTGATTTGGGGAAAATTGTGTGAAATTACACGTAATTATGTGAAATGCCATCTACTTATATTTTAGTGTGAAATGTTTTCTGCCATCATTTTTTTATACCAGGACGCATTTTACAATTCAGAAATAGTGAGAAAAACACAGGTGGCATTGGCAAACGCTGCTTCTATTCTGGCTGTTTGCCTTATTCATGTGTGCTAGCTGTAAAGTTGTGCCATGGACAGTGTGTAAATTACACCACATTGTGTAATTACACAGTGTAATTACACAATGTGGTGTTATTTTTGAAATTTCACATAACAAGCATAAAACAAAATTTCCAAAATGTAAATAAAGCAGGCGTAGTTTACATTTTGCCCCTGTCTGGTGTTTAGTGCTGTATGCAGGAAGTTCCAATGATTGGTTGCCACACCTATGAAGGATGGTTAAAAGGCCAGCAATGTTTTGAATTGTGGCATTTACATTGTCAGAGGTTTACATAGGTAAGGTGGATTACCTAGCTAAAGTGTAGATCTTTCAGAAATTGTGATTTGTTATCGAATTTCTAGTCAGGGTGCCATTAACTTCACTAAGCCATGTTGTGTAGTTCCTATAAAACATATATTCGGACGACTCACACTGTAGGATTGGTGTCAGACTGATTCTAAACACTCCCACCGGATATATTGGCCTTCTGTATCAGCTAGCTCACAGTGCCACTAGAATCTCGTCTCACCAAGGAGAGAATAGTTCTTGGCAACCTTCGAACATGACGATCCGGATCCCTCAGGACTGTGGAAACAGTGTACTACTTTTCGCTCAGTCACTCGTGCTCACTTAGTCTCAGAGAGATACACAGAATAAACGGCCTGGACGTTTTTCAATAAGCATTTATTGAACAGTCGGTATTTTAGTGTAAAATAGATGAGCTGCAACAACCACTAGACAGTAACAGATATAAATGATTAGAAGCTCTATGAAAGTAAAAGGATGATAGAGTTCTACCATCTTGCAATAATCATGAATACATACGAGTATATAAAATAAATGATAATAAAAGTGTGTACTCCTACGATGCCTCCCTAACTAGATGTACCTAAGTGTACCTAGCATGTGTGTAGGTGTTAAGCCAAGAATCCCTCTAGGATAAAGTCAACCCCATTACCTGGATTGAGAGACTGTGGGACCCTGTCCTGGTCTCAGGTTGGACACCCCGCAAGGGATGTTAGACCACTGCGAGCTGGAGTATCTGCATGCAGGAACTTCAGCATCTTTGGTCAGTGTGTCGGCCGGGAGTCCTGGTCTCCTCTGATCTTCTGTGAGTAAAGAAAAATGTTATTGGCTTGAATGGTGGCTTTGACGGTGGCTTAATTGTGAGTTATTTGCCAATAATTAAAACAGTATAGTTCTTGTTTTTCATATGCCTGTCTCTTAGCTTTTAGAGGTGGGAGGACTTTCCTTGGTATTGCCATCTCGATCATATCAGCAGGAGTCTAGAACAATAACATGTGTTTGGTCCTTCAAGCAAAGCCTGCAAGCACCCCACCCTCTATATTGCCTGCCTCAGCCGCAAATCTACTGGGTGCTCTACAAACTCGTTGCTTAATGCCTGCATCCCTGCTTGCCTCACCTGTGTCATGCCTGTTTCCACTGCAACTCTGACTGTAATAGTCACCATTTGCCGCAAATGATTAAAATCTAAAAGGGCTATTCCTAATCTTTTGTGTTTTTTGAGGCTGAAAATGTCATCCATAACAATAATGTATTAACAAAATTTTTAGAAAAAGAAGAAGTTGCAAGGCTACAGACTTTGGAGCATATGGGTTTTCAGATGGCCATAGGAATACAATCATGGGTTTGTGTTCAAGGTACAAAACGTTAGCAACATGATATGCCTAGTAAACTCAGAAGACACATAAAATAAATCAATTCCTTTATTTGTAATAAATAAAATCCAAACTACGAGCTTCTAGTTGTATCAGACAGGCACTTTGAATTGTCTGGACTCAAAATTAGGCACAGGAGCACCAGATGTGTTCACACAGTGTGCACATTTTGCGGCCATGTTGGAATGGTTATCAAAGCTGTGAACTTGGAACAGATCGACTCAGTAAAAGAGAGTGCCTGCCATGTATGTGGTACTAACCCTCAGGTTCCTAGGTAATGTGGATTTATTTATAAAGGTCTGACTATTCCAGGAGACATAATGTCTCCCTTCAGCACCATGCTTTCAGGAAGGAAGTGTGGTGGCAGGCGCGGTCCCGTCCCACCTGTGGTGGCAGGCACATTGCATCTCCCTCCTGGGCGCTAGAGCACAAGTTGAGGCCAATATCAGTCTACCAAGGGTCCAGACTCTCGCAGTCTTAAGCCTGTTTTCGAGAAGCAGAGAACTCCAGTACTACAACTAGTGTACTAATCATCAGAGGCTTTGTGATGTTCGTGGAGCAGACAGGAACAGCAGTGTGACAGTCAGGTATGACACCTAGCAGCTGCCCTCTTCACCAAGGGATGTCCATGGAAGCATCCACGTGGGCAGAGTGGTGCACTTTTTTAGGTTTCGCCTGGCGAAAAGCTGCGCAAGCAGCGGTTCGCGCAGGCGAAAACTTTTGTTTACCAGTATGGATGTTCGTCCCGCCTCTGTTTCCCATTGGCTAGCTCCATAAATGGACGCTAGCCATTGGGAAACAGAGGCGTCCGTCATTCTGCGAGGCGACTCGTGGGCGTTTCTGAGAATTTTTCTCATCCGGCCCCTTTTAGGACGTCAGTGCGGCGGTGGGCGGGGTTTACTTTTTTTGTTCGTCGAGGTTTCTTTTCGTCATTCCGCGGCCGACCGCCGCCGGAGGAAGTCCAGGTCCAGGTTAGTGCTTTCCGTGTGCCCGTTCGTTCCCGCACCCCCCTCCCGCTGTCCGTCTTCCTGTTCCTGCCCCCCCTCCCGCTGTCCGTGTGCCTGCCCGCCCCCCTCCCGCTGTCCGTGCGCCTCCCGCTGTCCGTGTGCCTGCCCGCCCCCCTCCCTCTGTCCGTGTGCCTGCCCGCCCCCCTCCCGCTGTCCGTGTGCCTGCCCGCCCCCCTCCCGCTGTCCGTGTGCCTGCCCGCCCCCCTCCCGCTGTCCGTGTGCCTGTAGTACAGAATGCAGTAGATTTATCTGCGGGCCTCCTAAGTTCACAAAAAGTGGGTCAAGCTCAAAACTATGCGAATCAGTCAACTTTTATACAATCTTCAATGTTCAGGGGCTTGGAGATAACGAGCTGCTCTACTCGGAGACAGAAGAGTTTTGTACAGTTAACTAGAATAAGGACTAATTTGGAATTATAGAAACCTTCCTATAAAATACCCGCACAGGGGATTATTTAAAAGGTAAATTAACTGTTTTAACAGAATTCTGCCCGTCTGCCGCCGCTGATGGGGTGGGGTTGCAAACAAGCAGGCTGGCCCAGCTTCCACGGGCCCCGCCGTAGCTACGACTCCCGCTACGAGTCAACATTTAAACAAATCGCTTGACCATTTCCGCCTTGAGCTCTAGGTAAACCCCAGTTTTAATTTAGAATTCCACGTCATGACCGGTTTCCTTAAAAAAAAAAAGTGTGATTTTTTGTAATTAAGCACATTTTGTTAAGTTACTAATTCACAGGACTGCGGATGCGGTAACGTGGGTCCGCATCACAAAATCACATCCAAAATGCTGCGCTGGCTGTGTTTAGTATTAAACAGTCTGTGTATATATTCACAGCACCACAGTGTGCCACAAGCGCCCGAGCCTGTATTCAGAATTTCTAACCATCTCAATAACATTGTAATGAGATGCACACTTCGACTACAATATTATAACCGCCTACGGCCACTCTCAGTCAAGTTAAAGGAAGCACAAATGTAGCTTTTGTATACTGAAAAGATGTTTCGAGTGTGAACGGGAGGGGTGGCTTGAAATGGTCGTCGAGTAGTTAGTTCCTCCTACGGCACTAACGTTCCTCTAGCCATGTCATAAAAAAGGCATTTATGTGAGAGCCGGGTCAAATTTGAAAGTAGCCCATTAGCCATCGGAGCGTTCAGCGTTGGCTTGCAGTGTAACGTGACTTGCTAGGGTAACCCGCCCGAGGTAGTGGAATTGTCTAAAATGCCTTTAAAAACCAAACCACTAATTCAAAGTCAACAGCTGGGGATAATTGCACTCATTGGAGGTTGAAGGGGCTCCGCGGGAAAGACACGACCCAAAGCCACCTCACCCTCGTAAGTCAAGTAAACTAGCTGCGCCCTGTAGCGGGGCGTGCTGCCGGCTTCAGCCCTCGAGGGAGACACCCCCCCCTCCCGCACTGAGGGGGCTAATGTTAAGTGACTGCACTGGGGCAGGACGTCCATATGCGAATGTTACTCACAGCGTCGTATTTACATTTCTACAACTAGCCCTACTTGAACCACGATTCGTGGCTGCGACGCAGCACTGGAGCAGGGCCCAATGTCCTGTAGCAGGGACAGCATTGTGTTTGTTAGCTGCACCCGCAGCCAGCACATCACAGAGCAGCAAGTCAGGAACGGGGTAAGAGAGGAAAGCGAGGCGCTGCCCGCCAGGCCCGTCTGCAACAACACGTGTCAAAAATGTTACCGGTGGAAAGGAGGCCAGAGTGCAAAGAAACGAAAAATAACACACAAAACCACAGAAAAGTATCTGTGAAGGTAAAAACACCACATTGTATCCATCTCTGTTCGTCTTCTTAGGAGCACGAACTGACAAGCTCGAGACCTCATCAAAAGACGAAAGTGCATGGGCTGGAGGCTCCGAGGACTGATGCATCCACCGGAGGGGTGTGTGTTTGACCCATGGCCACAGGTTCAAACCCTAGAGGGCACAGTCCGTTTTTCTTTCTTCAGAGGTCCACGAAATGAGGATAGTTAACAATAAACACCCGGGCGCCGTACACTCTGATGATACACCTGTTATCATATGAAGAGCTTACTTCAGGAAAGGCCATCAGAGGCTCTATGGGAGCCTGTAAATTGTGGGTAATATCACAGATAACCCGAATCTAGGTAAAGGAGGATGAAAGGTTGTCAAGATGCTCTTTCTGGAGCTAAACAGCTCGGAAACAACAGTCGGGGAACAGGGAGGGCTGCACTACCACAAAAGGTTTGTAAAGTATGGTTTCAGAAAAGATAAGGTATGTCTTAATGAACAAGTAACTTTAGCCCCGAGCGTGCAGTTCTTTATGATTTGAGATAGTAAAAAGCCTCTAATTTAGCAAGATTTTTGGTACCAATGCTTGAAGGTCTCTTTCCCATTTCTGCATTCCTAATCACCCACTGAAGAGGTGCAGCAAAATTGTTTGTGGAATCCTGAGGTTCTTTACTCCTCCCTTCAGTATATAGGTGATGATGATGTTTTTACAGTCATTAACCAGTGACTGGGTGATGGTAACTTTAATTGCGACATGGAATATTTTATTTTTAGTATTTTACTTTTAGTTCCCTACCCCCTCGCTGTGCTTGCTTCCCTGCCCCCTCGCTGTGCTTGCTCTGCTGAGTGTGTGTGTGGCTCTGGGTGGGTGTGTGTGGCTCTGGGTGGGTGTGTGTGGCTCTGGGTGGGTGTGTGTGTGGCTCTGGGTGTGTGTGGCTCTGGGTGTGTGTGGCTCTGGGTGTGTGTGTGTGTGTGGCTCTGGGTGTGTGTGTGTGTGTGGCTCTGTGTGTGTGTGTGTGTGTGTGGCTCTGGGTGTGTGTGTGTGTGTGTGTGGATCTGTGTGTGTGTGTGTGTGTGTGGATCTGGGTGTGTGTGTGTGTGTGTGTGGCTCTGGGTGTGTGTGTGGCTGGCTCTGGGTGTGTGTGGCTGGCTCTGGGTGTGTGTGGCTGGCTCTGGGTGTGTGTGGCTGGCTCTGGGTGTGTGTGTGTGGTAGTAATTGCTGTCTGCTGAGCTCGTCCGTAGGGTACAATAGGTTTCACATTTGCGAGAGATTAAGCTAATGGCAATGTAAATGACAATGCCATTTATTTATCTGTTTTCAAAACCAACACATAAATACAAATTTTGGCATTTACAATGCCAATAGCTCTAACTTTTCCAAAGGCGAAACCATTGCATTGTAAATGCTTGTTATTTAAGTCCTGTCACTTTGAAAGAAAATAATGCTGTCAATGCAGAATTACTTTTCTCAGTTCTAGATTTTGACAGTATAGCTGTCAAACAGACCTATTACTTAGAATATACACAATATAGACTTTGGATCTGCCCATCAACCATTGATTTTCTTCCACCAGCGTCAATATGTCTTTACTCAGCCTGTAGAGTATTCATCCTTCACCTAATGCTATTGGCTGTTTCAGTGTATATTTCAGCCTTAACTCGAGTGCTTACAATGAACTACATGAGCCACTACTTCACAACTATAACCTTGTTCTACCTTCTGCTCCTCTATCTTTTTTCCCGTCCTTCCTTCTTTCTCCTGTGTGCTCCCCATCACCACCACTCACCATCCTCTCGTAACTCTCTCCCAACCTCTTCTTCTTACCCTGAATTTTTCTCGTTTTTCCACCCGCCATTCCCTCATTTTTTCCTACTATGTTCAAGTACTTTACAACTGCCCGCCCTTTCCTCAAAAGTTCTCTTAAGTTCCACAGGGACAGGGTATTATTTTGTGTTTCACAGAAACAAGTGGTGGGCTATTCTGAAAGCTCCTTTGCCTTCTATATCATCCCCTTTTTGTTTCTATGTGAAAAGAAGGTTTTGTTTCTAGGTAGAAAAGACGCCTTCATAATAGCCCTTCTTTTCTTTCTATTTCATAGAAACTAATGAGGGCTGTAATGAAAACTTCCTTGCCATTGGACCTTTATATGAAATCCAAACAGAGAGGAGTGAATTGAGGGAAAAAGAGCTTTCATCACAGTCTGACTTTCTTTTCTTGTCTGGCTTTAATGTGCTTACTCTCTGTGTATTAGAAAATTAAACCCAGACATTTTGACTTTGCCAATACTTGTTTCACATATTACTAATGTAAATGATGATGTAAAGAGTTGTCAAATATTGTGGGCTGATCCTAAAAGTGATGGATAGCCCATTGAAGTGGTTGTATGACGGAAACACGAGTTCCTTAACCCCGCATGCCTAAACAACGCGGTCTTAATAACGACCACGTCTTAACCAATGCATTTCTTTACCACGCATGCTTTTACCACAAATCTTCATGGTAAAGGCATGAATGGTAAAGGGGTATGCGTGGCTAAGGTTCGCCACCCCCTGCCCACCTCCCTAAGGTACAAACTCCCTTCCCTGCCCTGAGCTGCAAATACCCCTATCTCCTTCCAACCCCCATGCTGTGTCCTCCTCCTGCCCTGATGCCCAAATCCTTGGCCCTTAACCCTGTCCCTTAACCTGATCCAGCCATAAAAACAGACTGCCCTCCCCTAAGCCTAAAAACGACCCCAACTACGCATTCCCCTCCCTCTGCCCTGAGGCCTAATACCCTAACTCCTAATTAAACAAGCATTTGCAATGCAATAGGTCTCGCATTATGAAAGTTTGAGCTATTGGTCTTGTAAATGACAATTTTTTTATTTATGTGTTGGTTTTGAAAATAGCTAAATTAATAGCTTTGTCATTTACAATGCCAATATTTATAACTTTCGCAAATGTGACACCTATAGCATTTGTAATGCATCATGTTTTGTATTTACGTGACTTAGATGTATTGATATTACAAATAACAATGGCTTTTAATTTTTTTAACTAATGAATACTTAAATAAAAGTGATTGTAATATATAATGGTAATAGCTTAAACTTTTGTAAATAACTTTTGTGAAGATTATGTTCAGTGTATTTTATTGTGACGAAAATCCAAGAACAGAAGTGAAATATTAACATCTTTTTGTGACGTTTGTAATAAAGCTTTAAACATTGAGAGAACGTATTTGAACCAGTTGTTGTTGAATGGTTGCATGGATTGATGCTGTGATGGTGCGGAGTGATGTTGTGGTGGTGCTGAGTGATGCTGTGGTGGTGCTGAGTAAATGTAAATGTAGTATACTTGTAAAGCGCACAGCTGCCCCAGCAACGGGGCGTCCCGGCGCTGTATAACTCTGGGGAACCCGTCCTGGCTTTCCCTGTGGGATGGTCCCTTGCTGGGAGTCCCCAAGGTGGAGCCAGGCATCCCCGGAATTGGTGAGGCCGTTGTGGAGATTAGGCAAGCTAATGCCCAGAGTTGCCGAGTGGAACCCCTGATTAGAGTAAGCACCGAAGCGAGAATTATCGAGTCCGCTGACCAAGGTCCACGACCCTGCCGCGTCGGGAATTGAACCCTGGTCCCAGGCTGACTTCTGCTCTCAGGCCTGCCGCCTCTAACCAGTGAGCAACACTACTCCACTAGTCCTGGTCCCAGTGGTGCTGGGGTTGCGCTGAGTGATGCTGTGGTGGTGCTGAGTGGTGCTGTGGTGGTGCTGAGTGATGCTGTGGTGGTGCTGAGTGGTGCTGTGGTGGTGCTGAGTGATGCTGTGGTGGTGCTGAGTGGTGCTGTGGTGGTGCTGAGTGGTGCTGTGGTGGTGCTGAGTGGTGCTGTGGTGGTGCTGAGTGATAATGTGGTGGTGCTGAGTGATATTGTGGTGGTGCTGTGGTGGTGCTGAGTGATACTGTGGTGGTGCTGAGTGATGCTGTGGTGGTGCTGAGTGGTGCTGTGGTGGTGCTGAGTGATGCTGCAGTGGTGCTGAGTGGTGCTGTGGTGGTGCTGAGTGGTGCTATGGTGGTGCTGAATGATGCTGTGGTGGTGCTGAGTGGTGCTGTGTTGTTTCTGAGTGATGCTGTGGTGGTGCTGAGTGGTGCTGTGGTGGTGCTGAGTGATGCTGTGGTGGTGCTGTGTGGTGCTGTGGTGGTGCTGAGTGATAATGTGGTGGGCTGAGTGATAATGTGGTGGTGCTGAGTGGTGCTGTGGTGGTGCTGTGGTGGTGCTGAGTGGTGCTGTGGTGGTGCTGAGTGATAATGTGGTGGTGCTGAGTGATAATGTGGTGGTGCTGAGTGATGCTGGGGTAGCGCTGAGTGATGATGTGGTGATGCTGAGTGGTGCTGTGGTGGTGCTGAGTGATGCTGGGGTGGCGCTGAGTGGTGCTGTGATGGTGCTGAGTAATGCTGTGGTGGTGCTGAGTGGTGCTGTGGTGGCGCTGAGTGGTGCTGTGGCGGTGCTGAGTGATGCTGTGGTGGTGCTGAGTGGTGCTGTGGTGGTGCTGAGTGATGCTGTGGTGGTGCTGAGTGGTGCTGTGGTGGTGCTGAGTGATGCTGTGGTGGTGCTGAGTGATGCTGTGGTGGTGCTGAGTGGTGATGTGGTGGTGCTGAGTGATAATGTGGTGGTGCTGAGTGATGCTGGGGTGGCGCTGAGTGATGCTGTGGTGGTGATGAGTGGTGCTGTGGTGGTGCTGAGTGGTGCTGGGGTGGCGCTGAGTGATGCTGGGGTGGCGCTGAGTGATGCTGGGGTGGCGCTGAGTGATGCTGTGGTGGTGCTGAGTGGTGCTGTGGTGGTGCTGAGTGATGCTGTGGTGGTGCTGAGTGGTGCTGTGGTGGTGCTGATTGGTGCTGTGGTTGTGCTGAGTGATGCTGGGGTGGCACTGAGTGATGCTGTGGTGGTGCTGAATGGTGCTGTGGTGGTGCTGAGTGGTGCTGTGGTGGCGCTGAGTGATGCTGTGGTGGTGCTGTGGTGGTGCTGTGGTGGTGCTGTGGTGCTGCTGAGTCGTGCTGTGGTGGTGCTGAGTGGTTCTGTGGTGGTGCTGAGTGATGCTGGGGTGGCGCTGAGTGATGCAGGTTTTGCACGGAGGCACCAACAGCAAGGCAGCGTCTCTAAACCTACCACTTACCACGTCCACACCTCGCCGCACCCGCTTCGAGGGTGCCGCATCGCCCCGAAGTGACTGGGTCAGCGCCATCAAGGAGAGGAGCGGAAAGGCGGCACTGGGTGAGAGGCATCAGCGGGGCTGCGAGCGTAGCGGGGACTCCAACAACCAGGAGTCCCTGCGAGACCGATAGTCAGCATCCGGTCCGCTCTCCCTGCTGGCCCGCCCCCGCCCACCGGAGGATACTAAAAGCGCCTCCTGCCATCCCTTGCTGGGATTTTAATTTGTTTTGCACGGAGGCACCAACAGCAAGGCAGCGTCTCTAAACCTACCACTTACCACGTCCACACCTCGCCGCACCCGCTTCGCGGGTGCCGCATCGCCCCGAAGTGACTGGGTCAGCGCCATCAAGGAGAGGAGCGGAAAGGCGGCACTGGGTGAGAGGCATCAGCGGGGCTGCGAGCGTAGCGGGGACTCCAACAACCAGGAGTCCCTGTGAGACCGATAGTCAGCATCCGGTCCGCTCTCCCTGCTGGCCCGCCCACCGGAGGATACTAAAAGCGCCTCCTGCCATCCCTTGCTGGGATTTTAATTTGTTTTGCACGAGGCACCAACAGCAAGGCAGCGTCTCTAAACCTACCACTTACCACGTCCACACCTCGCCGCACCCGCTTCGCGGGTGCCGCATCGCCCCGAAGTGACTGGGTCAGCGCCATAGAGGAGAGGAGCGGAAAGGCGGCACTGGGTGAGAGGCATCAGCGGGGCTGCGAGCGTAGCGGGGACTCCAACAACCAGGAGTCCCTGCGAGACCGATAGTCAGCATCCGGTCCGCTCTCCCTGCTGGCCCGCCCCCCCGCCCACCGGAGGATACTAAAAGCGCCTCCTGCCATCCCTTGCTGGGATTTTAATTTGTTTTGCACGGAGGCACCAACAGCAAGGCAGCGTCTCTAAACCTACCACTTACCATGTCCACACCTCGCTGCACCCGCTTCGCGGGTGCCGCATCGCCCCGAAGTGACTGGGTCAGCGCCATCAAGGAGAGGAGCGGAAAGGCGGCACTGGGTGAGAGGCATCAGCGGGGCTGCGAGCGTAGCGGGGACTCCAACAACCAGGAGTCCCTGCGAGACCGATAGTCAGCATCCGGTCCGCTCTCCCTGCTGGCCCGCCCCCTGCCCACCGGAGGATACTAAAAGCGCCTCCTGCCATCCCTTGCTGGGATTTTAATTTGTTTTGCACGGAGGCACCAACAGCAAGGCAGCATCTCTAAACCTACCACTTACCACGTCCACACCTCGCCGCACCCGCTTCGCGGGTGCCGCATCGCCCCGAAGTGACTGGGTCAGCGCCATCAAGGAGAGGAGCAGAAAGGCGGCACTGGGTGAGAGGCATCAGCGGGGCTGCGAGCGTAGCGGGGACTCCAACAACCAGGAGTCCCTGCGAGACCGATAGTCAGCATCCGGTCCGCTCTCCCTGCTGGCCCGCCCCCCGCCCACCGGAGGATACTAAAAGCGCCTCCTGCCATCCCTTGCTGGGATTTTAATTTGTTTTGCACGGAGGCACCAACAGCAAGGCAGCGTCTCTAAACCTACCACTTACCACGTCCACACCTCGCCGCACCCGCATCGCGGGTGCCGCATCGCCCCGAAGTGACTGGGTCAGCGCCATCAAGGAGAGGAGCGGAAAGGCGGCACTGGGTGAGAGGCATCAGCGGGGCTGCGAGCGTAGCGGGGACTCCAACAACCAGGAGTCCCTGCGAGACCGATAGTCAGCATCCGGTCCGCTCTCCCTGCTCGCCCCACGCCCAACACGCCCCCCTATATCATAGGCTCAAACTCCCGCAGCGCGGGACGCAGCACGGAGCGAGGACCGGGCAAAGAGCGGGCCGTTTGAGGCCGTTCGAGGCAGAGAGAGACTGGACTGGGCCAATCTTCTTGGCGCTATCCCTCTGTAATATCCGCACTGCCATCTGAACATCTGACCACCCATTATGTCAATTCGTGAGTACAAAGACAGGGCAGCTAAGACCAAGCTGAAAAACGGTACATTAGATGATTTTATCACCAGGACCCACACAGCCATTGACACGGAGATTGCCAAAATGCAGCACAGAGTGTCCATCGAATTAGACGCTGCAAGAAGGCTATCACAGGAGTTAACAGCGGCCAAAAAATCTTCCCTAGGGTCTATAGCCTTCGCTAAAACACCTGATCGCCCAACTGGTCCTGCTCCTACCCTGTAACCCAGACAGATATTCACCAGTCATTAGTTCTCACCACATCTATACCAAAGGGGGGGTCACCACTAGTATCCACTAGTTCTTCCCTAAGATTTTCATTGGGTGGAGCAGCCGGGGAAGAGAAGGAGGGTGAGGGGGGCCCCTTGGGAATGGCGCCAACACCCAAAACCATGGTATCGGGCGGGGGGAATACTTGTACCCTACACAATAAAAGGAAGCGTATTAAAACAGCATACGCAAGGAAAAAAGCAAAGATTGCGAAGGCTCAGCTATCCACCAAGGCACCTTCTTTGCCACCCCTAGATCCATTCCCAGTGAGTAATACACAGCCACCTGAACTAAGACCAGAACCCAGCCCTGAACTACGGGCAGCAACTCATGAAAATAATAATAATTTTGTAATAGAGAGCGAAACTAGTGGGGTTCCACTCTGCACTATAAAAGGGAAAGATGTGGAATTTTTGACTGTTGTGTGGGAAACACTCAAAAAATTGCTAACTCCCCTTGAAGTGAGACTCTCACACATAGAAACCCAGCTCCTGCAGGTGACTTCCCTGGTGGAAAGAACCCAAATCATTAACCTAAAACTAGACCAACTAGAGTTCTTAACATCTAAAAATACTCTTTTACTGGAGAGCCTTGTAGACAATAGTAAACAACTTTCTGCCACTGGGGGTAATATTACCACAGTGGAAAAAGGGGCCCAGAAAAGTCAGTCACAAGTGCAGCAACCGAAAACGGCAGTATCTGCAAATTCAAACGACATTACCCCTCGTATAGTACCAGCTACTTTGTCTAAAACTATGCTGGCGACTACTGTGGGATCTCAGATAAAGAACTCTTTGGTGGTAGCATCACCAGTAAACACAGTTGCCCCAGCCCTGTTAAATACTACTGAGGGGAGAGAAACTCCAGTTAGCAAATCCTTAGCTCCTAGTAAAACACTCCTGCCTGGTAAACATATCCATGTAAATATACCCCCTGATGCTGCCCCCTATATGGTAATTTTGACAGGTGTTCCATTAATTGCAGCGAACAAATATGAGACAACGGAGGACCTTTTAAATAAAACAAAATTCTGGCTAAATAACAACAGGCCCCTTACCCAAGACACTGCTACAAAAATTTTAAGTGTGCGGAGGGTCCCCTGGGTTGGCCCAAGCAAGAAAGACCTGGAGGGGGACTGTATACTGATTAATTTTAGAGACATCTGGGTGAAGGATATGATCTGCAGCAAAGCAAGGTTCGGTAGGATGGGGGACATCCAGTGTGTGGGACTTGAATATTTTTACCCAAATCTTTATCATACCATCCTAAACCCCAATCACCGCGGGCATAGAGCACGCGGCAGTAATCATTCGGGTTGGGTACATAGCTCGACCATGAACCAAGGCACACAAAATTATTGTGGTCCTTGGCATGAGACAAATGGCCCCTTTATGGGACCAACGAGTATGGGTTATTTCACACAAGCCCTGTATAACCCACGAAGATCAAGGTATCAAGATGAGGAGTGCCCAGGATGGATGTCAAACAATAATATACCATTGAGAAACCGCTTTGACCCATTAATGGGCATGGAGGGTGTAGATTGACCACCAGTTAGGTCTGAGGGCAACGATCTACCCACACTAGACTTGGGAAAGAGGAAAAATACAGGGATAGCCCGCAATGATAACCCAGTTGTGGTGATTAGTGATTGTGATAATGTGAGTATTGGCCCCCCCATATGTAGAGAATGATGTTATTTATGAAGGAGATACCATCTTGGGTTGTGAGAATTGCCCACTATTGTCTGGGCAAGACTCCTCAAGTACAAAAGACACTTTAGGAAGCACTCATGGGAAATTGGGGCTGTCTCTAATATCTTGGAATATTGCTGGACTTATAGGCAGATTGGAGGATGACGCGTGGTTGGATTATGTAGGAGCCCAGGGGATCCTGTGTCTACAGGAGACTTGGACTAGGACTGCCTGTGACATTGAGGGCTTTCAATCATTTAATGTTTTGGCCGTCCCATCGACATCTGGGAGGGCAAAGGGTGGTATAATGACAGCGTTGTCCGTAAAACTACAGAAGTTGATAACTTCGAAACTGGTAGACACAAATTGGTATCAATTGTTGTTATTGGAGCATCTTTTCCCAGAACCTGTGTTGTTGGTCAACTGGTATCACAATATCTTTAATGGACGTGACACATCGATAATTCAAAGTCTGGAGGACGCAGTGGGCAAAGCACGAAGTAAGCATCCATTATCGTCTGTCATTTGGGTTGGTGACTTTAATTGTTCGTTGTGTAGTCTTGTAAATGTAAATGTAAATTGATACTTGTATAGCGCACTACTCACCCGCAAGGGTCTCAAGGCGCTTGTACGAATACCGCTGTGGAACCCATCCTGGCTTTCCCTGTGAGGTGTCCACTCCTGGGCACCCCCAAGGTGGAGGCCAGGCATCCTTAGCGTTGTGTGGGCCGTTGTGGAGATTAAGCAAGCTATTGCCCAGAGTTGCAGAGTGGGACTCCATGATTGGAATAGGCACCGAGGCGAGAATTATCAGGTCCGTGGAATTTTTTAGCCCAAGACCCGCCGAGGTGGGGAATTGAACCCTGGTCCCGGGCTAGACCTCTGCATCAGGGTCTGCCGCTCTAACCATTGAGCCACACTTCTCTACACTTGGAGGTTCGAATGTGTGTGGTCTGGAGGACTCAAACACACAGCCCTTGACTCACTTCAAACACACACCCCGGGGGTACGCCTTGAACAATATTATTATTCTGAATGACTTGTGCGTGGTGGAACCCTGGTCAGCCCCTAATATACCGCAAATACCAACTTTCCAGGGTACAAGGGGAGAGATGAGTACCATTGATTTTGTCCTGGTGTCCAGTAGCTTTCTTAAATATGTTGACAAGCTCGAGGTAGTGGCCAATCCCGCAAGTGACCACAATCCTCTAATGTTGTCATTATGCTTGCCAGTACAAGAATCATCAAAGACTTGGGACCAGTCAATCAAGTACAGCAAGAATCAGGGTGTTAGTTTAAAATGGGGGAAGGTGGATACGATAAAATTGGAGGAAGATATTTTTGATAGTTGCAAAACGGAAATGGAATCATGTCTACTTCCAGTACCTGACCCTCATAAGGTTATTGAGAGCTTTGAGAAACTGTGCGGGCATGTAGCAAAGCATCTCAGGAAACCCAAGGGAAAGGGTGGTCAAAAGGCCTTTAGATGGTTTGATTCCGTGTGTTCTGCCACACATCAATCCCTAAAACTAGCCTTGCGCCAAAAACCAAGAAACAGAGAACTTGTAAGAACTAGCAGAAAGGCTTATAAGGTGGCTATTGTAAAAAGAAAGCAGGACCTAAAAGACATTGCCTGGGAAGACCTGGAAAAGGCTGCAGAACTAAAAGATAGTAGGCTTTTTTGGGAGGTCCTAAACCGCCCCCTTTTTAAGAATGACAATAAAGAAACTATAGTTATGCAGGTCACCGCTGATCAGTGGGAACTACATTTTAGTAAGATTTTTAATCCAAATTCTATTTTATTAATGGAAAGATCGGATAGCACAGGGGATCTGGCGATACCATCCTCGGCTTTGACCCTCAGCTCTTCACTTACACTGACAGAGATTGAGGAAGCTTTATGGAAGGGTCTATCACTAAAAGCTCCAGGCCCGGATGCTGTCCCCTTGGACCTTTTTAAACATAATGTTAGTTTGTGGGCACCCTTATTACTGAATGTATTTAAGGCTGTTGTGGTCGGTCGCATCCCTGGTTCTTGGAAGGAGGCAATAGTAGTACCGATCTTCAAGAAGGGTGATAGGTGCGACCCATGTTGCTATCGTCCCATATCCCTAATAGATGCCTCATGTAAAATTTTGGGCAGGGTTATCCTAGCCAGATTAGAAAGTTGGGCAGACTCGACAGGTCTTATAGTTGATTCACAATATGGATTTAGGCGTGGAAAGGGGACTGTCGAGCAGTGCCTGAATTTGGCACTAATTATAGGCAAGCACCTGAAGGCAAAAAAGTCTGCAATATATCTTGCCTTCATGGACTTGTCTAGTGCATTCGACACTGTCTGTAGACATAGGTTGTGGCAGATGATGGATGATATGGGCTTCGAGGAACCCTTGGTTACATTGCTTCGTAGGTTACATGCCGCAACAACTGTAGCAATTAGATTTGGTACTGGAGGAGAAATGACAAAATCAATTCCATCAACCGAGGGTGTGCGTCAAGGATGCATTTTGGCGCCTTTTCTTTTTTTGGTATACACGAACGGGCTAGAAAAGTACTTATTAGACCAGGGTTGCGATTTTCCAAAGATTAATGGCAAAAGTATCCCCATGCTTTCCTATGCAGACGATACTGTCTTAATGACCCTAACTGGAAATAGCATGCAAGTATGTTTAGATGCCTTTAATACATTCATGCTGGACCTTGACTTAAAGGTAAATTTCACCAAATCTTTTGTAATGTGTTGTGGTCCTAAAGGGTCAAACATCAGGAAGTTTGTGGTAAATAATCGCACAATTGAAAAAGTGGATAATTTTAACTATTTAGGTAATTTGTTTAATAACAAACTAAGCTGGACTCCACTTATGAAGGTTCGAGCCCAGAGCGCGACCCGGGCAATAGAGGGCATCTTCCGTTTTTGTAGCAAATTGGGCCAAAAACATGTTACGCACCTTAAAACCCTCTACACATCTAAATGTTTGTCGGTGGCCACCTACGGGGCAGGGGTTTGGGGGACTGAAACACCAACTGTGATACAGGTGGTGGAAAATAATTTTATAAAAAGGGTTTTATCAGTCCCCAAAGGTTCCTCAAACATCTTTTGCCACAAAGAAATGGGAATGGTTAGCGTATCTGATATGATTCGTTTGTCCCCTTTATTGTTATGGGGCAAAATATGGCGATCTGAAGACTTGCAACTAACTAAAGACATCATTATGGATTGCATGGCCTTAGAAAATTCAAAACAGATCCCTTGGCTGTCCTATGTTTGCAATATGCTAAATAAGATTGGTTTGAGCTCCTTTTATGACTACCCAGAAAAAATAGAGGGAAACCAAAAGGTGGTCATAAAGACAATGTATTGGAAATCATTGAATCCACCTCCTTTGGATGAGGTTAATGTTCATGTTCGTAAGCTCCAAACTGAGTTCTACTTAACTTTTACTCTCAATGTGCAATGGCGGTTCCTATTAACAAGGTTTAGATTGGATATTTTGCATTTTCTGCTTGCTTTCCCGAAACAAGGGGGTTGGTGTGAGAGGCTGCCCCCTTGCCCATGTAATAACAGGGTTAGCCAAAGCACCATACATGTGGTCCTCTTTTGCTCCTTATATCAAGAGCCAAGAACCCGGTTTATTAAACCAATTCTGAAGGGGCGGCAACCTTGTACTTATAAGGAAGGGTATGACTACCTGTCCTCGCTATCCTCTGTTGAAACCTGCTGTGCCATGTTAAATTTTATTAGAGTTTCGCTAAAGATTAGGAAGGGCTATGGCTAGTACTAAAATGCATATAATGTTTTCTGGCCAAAAATATCTGCATATATGTTTGCAATGATCCTTATAATGTTTTTTAAAATTGTTTATATATATATATAAATTGTGTTTGCCTATTTGGTGTGTTGGTTTGTATGTTCAGTACTTTTATGATTCATTTTATGAATCGAATAAAGTTTTTGAAACGAAACGAAACGAGTGATGCAGTGGTGGTGATGAGTGGTGCTGTGGTGGTGCTGAGTGGTGCTGTGGTGGTGCTGATTGGTGCTGTGGTTGTGCTGAGTGATGCTGGGGTGGCACTGAGTGATGCTGTGGTGGTGCTGAGTGGTGCTGTGGTGGTGCTGAGTGATGCTGTGGTAGTGCTGAGTGGTGCTGTGGTGGTGCTGTGGTGGTGCTGTGGTGCTGCTGAATCGTGCTGTGGTGCTGCTGAGTGGTTCTGTGGTGGTGCTGAGTGATGCTGTGGTGGTGCTGAGTGGTGCTGTGGTGGTGCTGAGTGATGCTGTGGCGGTGCTGAGTGATGCTGTGGTGGTGCTGAGTGGTGCTGTGGTGGTGCTGAGTAATATTGTGGTGGTGCTGAGTGATGCTGTTGTGGCGCTGAGTGATGCTGTGGTGGTGCTGAGTGGTGCTGTGGTGGTGCTGAGTGATGCTGTGGTGGTGCTGAGTAGTGCTGTGGTGGTGCCGAGTGATGCTGGGGTGGCGCTGAGTGATGCTGGGGTGGTGCTGAGTGGTGTTGTGGTGGTGCTGAGTGGTGCTGTGTTGGCGCTTAGTGATGCTGGGGTGGCACTGAGTGGTGCTGTGGCGGTGCTGAGTGGTGCTGTGGTGGTGCTGAGTGATGCTGTGGTAGTGCTGAGTGATGCTGTGGTGGTGCTGAGTGGTGCTGTGGTGGTGCTGAGTGGTGCTGTGGTGGTGCTGAGTGGTGCTGTGGTGGTGCTGAGTGATGCTGTGGTGATGCTGAGTGGTGCTGTGGTGGTGCTGAGTGATAATGTGGTGATGCTGAGTGATGCTGTGGTGGCGCTGAGTGATGCTGGGGTTGCGCTGAGTGATGCTGTGGTGGTGCTGAGTGGTGCTGTGGTGGTGCTGAGTGATGCTATGGTGGCGCTGAGTGATGCTGGGGTGGTGCTGAGTGGTGCTGTGGTGGTGCTGAGTGGTGCTGTGTTGGTGCTGAGTGGTGCTGTGGTGGTGCTGAGTGATGTTGTGTTGGTGCTGAGTGGTGCTGTGGTGGTGCTGAGTGATGCTGTGTTGGTGCTGAGTGGTGCTGTGGTGGTGCTGAGTGGTGCTGTGGTGGTGCTGATTGATGCTGTGGTGGTGCTGATTGATGCTGTGGTGGTGCTGAGTGATGCTGTGGTGATGCTGAGTGGTGGTGCTGAGTGATAATGTGGTGGTGCTGAGTGATAATGTTGTGGTGCTGAGTGGTGCTGTGGTGGTGCTGAGTGATTCTGTGGTGGTGCTGAGTGGTGCTGTGGTGGTGCTGAGTGATAATGTGGTGGCGCTGAGTGATGCTGGGGTTGCGCTGAGTGATGCTGAGTGGTGCTGTGGTGGTGCTGAGTGATGCTGGGGTGGCGCTGAGTGATGCTGAGTGGTGCTGTGGTGGTGCTGAGTGGTGCTGTGGTGGTGCTAAGTGATGCTGGGGTGGTGCTGAGTGATGCTGTGGTGGTGCTGAGTGGTGCTGTGGTGGTGCTGAGTGATGCTGTGGTGGTGCTGAGTGATGCTGTGGTGGTGCTGAGTGGTGCTGTGGTGGTGCTGAGTAGTGCTGTGGTGGTGCTGAGTGATGCTGTTGTGGCGCTGAGTGATGCTGGGGTGGTGCTGAGTGGTGCTGTGGTGGTGCTGAGTGGTGCTGTGTTGGCGCTGAGTGATGCAGGGGTGGCGCTGAGTGGTGCTGTGGTGGTGCTGAGTGGTGCTGTGGTAGTGCTGAGTGGTGCTGTGGTGGTGCTGAGTGATGCTGTGTTGGTGCTGTGTTGGTGCTGAGTGGTGCTGTGGTGGTGCTGAGTGGTGCTGTGGTGGTGCTGAGTGGTGCTGTGGTGGTGCTGATTGATGCTGTGGTGGTGCTGATTGATGCTGTGGTGGTGCTGAGTGATGCTGTGGTGATGCTGAGTGGTGGTGCTGAGTGATAATGTGGTGGTGCTGAGTGATAATGTTGTGGTGCTGAGTGGTGCTGTGGTGGTGCTGAGTGATTCTGTGGTGGTGCTGAGTGGTGCTGTGGTGGTGCTGAGTGATAATGTGGTGGCGCTGAGTGATGCTGGGGTTGCGCTGAGTGATGCTGTGGTGGTGCTGAGTGATAATGTGGTGGTGCTGAGTGACAATGTTGTGGTGCTGAGTAGTGCTGTGGTGATGCTGAGTGATGATGTGGTGATGCTGAGTGGTGCTGTGGTGGTGCTGAGTGATGCTGGGGTGGCGCTGAGTGATGCTGAGTGGTGCTGTGGTGGTGCTGAGTGGTGCTGTGGTGGTGCTAAGTGATGCTGGGGTGGTGCTGAGTGATGCTGTGGTGGTGCTGAGTGGTGCTGTGGTGGTGCTGAGTGGTGCTGTGGTGGTGCTGAGTGATGCTGTGGTGGTGATGAGTGGTGCTGTGGTGGTGCTGAGTAGTGCTGTGGTGGTGCTGAGTGGTGCTGTGGTGGTGCTGAGTGATGCTGTGGTGGTGCTGAGTGGTGCTGTGGTGGTGCTGAGTGATAATGTGGTGGTGCTGAGTGGTGCTGTGGTGGTGCTGAGTGGTGCTGTGGTGGTGCTGAGTAATGCTGTTGCGTTGAGTGATGCTGTGGCGTTAAGGGATGCTGTGCGCTGAGTGGTGTTGTGGCGTTGAGTGGTGTTGTGGGATAGACGAGACCTAAAAAATGAAAGTGTCCTAATGTAATGAAACTGGTGCTCAGGTAAAGCGCCCTAAAGCCTTCTGGTTTAGTTTGTGCTATATGAAATCACTAAAAGAACACATAACAGTGGCTATAGCCACTGTGTAACATTTTTATATCAATACACATACACACGAAAAAGATAGAAAGAAAAGTACATCACTCGAAGCTTGGTACAGCCTCCATGCTGCCTTTCACTCAAATCAAGTCACTCTTCTTATTACAGATTAGAACCGCCGACCATCTAAATAAAAAATGCAAGCAATTGAAGTGCTCTGACGGGGCAGCGGGAGAGTGGAAGCAGCCTTGACGTGGGATTGGTGTGGGAGGCAGGAGCAAGTCAGGAGAGGGAGGAGGGGGAACTGCTTGCGAAATTAAATTAAAAGCAGCCGGCCGGAAAATGCTCTCGGCATTGCGGGGGCGGGGGGTGCATTTCTTTGAAGTGTGAAGCAGGGGGCGGGAGCAGCCTTTGATGTGCGAGCGAGTGGGAGGGAACACCGTATGGGGTGTGATTGAGAAGTGTGTCCAAGCGCGCGCTGGGGAAGTGTCGCGCTTGAGTACCTCACTTGCATTGGAGACAATCCTCGCTGGTTTCAAGAGTTTGTTTCGCCTACTATACTCTCGCAGAACAACGCATGCACGTTGGTTCAGCGAGACCTAAAAAACTACCCAACACTCCCTCTGCCCTTATAACGACTCTGACCCCCCAGCCCTGAAAACTACCCCTGACACCCTGCAGCCCCGAAAACTACCCCATACCCCCGTAGCCCTGAAAACTAACCCCACTCCCAGCCCTGACAACTAGCCCCACCCCCAGCCCTGAACACTAGGCCCCAAACACCCCCTAACACTGAAAACTACCTCCAACCCCCAAGATCAAAAGACCACAAACACATCTACCATGAAAAAGCAGCACACTTCAGAACCCTCCTCGACTCAGACGCAAAAAACTATTTGACCTTGTCAAAAATTCAAACTACTCTCCCCCAACCATCAAGCCTGAACATTCTACAAAGAAAGCAGCAGAATTTGCTTCATTCCTTGATGAAAAAGTGAAATCACTGGTGGATCAGGTAGTTCTTCTTACCCCCCCTGGAGGAGCGCAAATGCTTAGTCATTTGGCAAAACTTTGACTTCTGAAGATGCCCTCCTCAAATTTATCCTTGAAACTAAACCCTCTAACCATACCTACGACCCCATCCCCAGTGACAGTGCTATTGATTTCTACACCCATACTCTTTCCTACTGGACCGGTCAGATTAAACTTTTCCTCAGCCAAGGCTCCCTTCCTGTTGCCCTTAAAACTGGACAGGTTACTCCACTCCTTAAAAAACCCTCAGCTGATGCGAACGACTCAATAACTACCGCCCCATCACCAACCTCTCCTGCCTTGTGAAAATCACCAAAAAATGTGTAGCGAAACAACTTTCCAAACATATTATGGATAATAATCTTCTTGACAATTTCCAGTCTGGGTTAATTCAAAACTGCAGCACCGAAACAGCCCTGCTGCAAGTGATCGGCGATGCACTGCGTATTCTCGATTCAGGGGAATCTTGTCTTCTGATTCTTCTAGACCTCTCTGCAGCCTTTGACACTGTTTTTTTTATAAATGTTTTTATTTATTATCTGAAATATAAACATGTGATCAAAAAAATCTTTAACACACAATATAAATTGGATGGTGAGCAATGATATGTGGTACAGAATAAACAATCCAGCACCGCACTCATGAAATGAGAGCAAGGGATAAGACATCAATTTCAAAGATGTACATAGATTGATAATCACATCAAGATTGTCTACTTTGGTGGACCTTGGGTCAGACTTCACTATTGTAAGGGCACAATCTCCTGTGTTCCCGATAATGGATGAACTCCCTCCCCCTCCTCCCCCAGTTCGAGACCATAGTACGCTATCCATGAGCCTTTGACACTGCTAATCACAGCAGTCTCCTTAACACTCTTCAACAGAACCCACCCCAGCCCACAAAACAACCCTGACCCACTCCCATCCCACAAAGCAACCCCAACTCCGATCCACCCCCCAGCCATCAAAACAACCCTGACTCACCCCCCGCCCTCAAAGCAACCTTGGTCCAGCCCACAAAGCAACCTGACTCGCCCCCAACCCACAAAACAACCCCAACCCCCAGCCCACTTACCTCATCGCGAATCTTTCCCTGATTCCTGCTTCCATCCAATAGGGCCCGCAGCTAGACTGCACTTTGCCTTAACCATTCACATGCGTGGTTAAGGCAAGCTTGGTTAACCCTGCAGAGTCAGAACACTTGTGGTTTAGATTGCAGTGTTCCGACTCTTTTCCGCAGAAGGGGGAAGGAAGGCAGGGAGGATTCTGGGGGTTGGTCAAGGATGGCAGGTAAGGTTTTCTAAAACTTTGGGCCACGAACACACAACAGAGGCCATGTTATGTATTGCTCCCCCATTATTCCTCTGCCACTGGTGTAGCAGTTCAGAGTAGGGGTAGAAGATTTTTGGGGAGCATACATAACTTAACATTATAGATGGCTAAAAAGTGAATAATGGGGATTTTTTCACCTCGGGGTTCTGAGTGACATGATAGACAACTCGAGCTTTGTTCTTCTTTTCTATTTCATTCAGAAGCCCTAGGTGAAAAACGTCACTCTAATTCACTGTTACCATCTATAATTCTATCTGAAATGCCCCTCGCCCAGTCAGGCTACCAGTCTGTCCCTGGCTGGTTCTCACCACTTTACCGAGGCCCCAATCTGATGTCATGAGCAAAACCATCGTCCTCCCAAACCCAAATATTGGCACTAATATGAAGTGAAATACTTCAAAAGCGTTTGAATGTTATTTTATACATTAAGTGTATGTAAACATTTTAGTAAACTCATCTTTTCAAAATTCAACCTTTATAAATGCTATACTCATTTTGGGTGAAAGCCTCCACCCTTCTTCAGGAGTTTTTTTTGGGGTTTTTTTCTCCCAAGGATCAATGCCTAAAAAGAACTAACATCATTACTTCATTTAATATTATGTCGATCTTTTGCCTCCCAGGAAATTATTTTGCAAAACACACATCCATTTAGTGAGCCTCTCATTGTTCCAGTGTTACATTGAAAGTCTAAGATTCAGTCAATCTGTGGGTATATTTTCACCAGTTTTGAACATTTTCATTGCTATTGTGATCTATTAACCTTACTCAGAATCCCACGTGTTCTTGGTAATCTTACAACTGTCGAGTCAGCCACCACCATTTTCTTGATTCCCTATATTTCATTACTCATTTTCTGTTATTGCTAGCTTCCAGGGGCCTTATGATCAAAAGTCCCCTGGGGGTACAATGGGGAGTGCATCAGTTGTTTGCAGCAGCAGGGCACTTTGGTATAGCAGATGCTTGTGCCACCCCTTCTGTAATACAGATCGCTTTGTCATATATCGTGCCGGGTGTATAAATCCAGTACAGTGCAGAGTATGCTTGCAAGGATTTGCAGAAATCCTGCCATATCAAAGATAGGATCCCTTCTGTAGATCCCTGAGCCAGATGCAAACACAGAGATGGACGCCTACGGGGGACAGCAGACCTGCATCTCTGCATTGCCAATTGCAAGGTGTTGTGACCCTTGTCCTTTAACGGAGCAGTGGTTGCAATGCCATAAAAAGTAGCATACTGTGACCACAAACAATTGATACATTTTCACAAGTGCATCAGAAGGAAGGGTGTTTGTTTTCTCGCCACTTTCACTTGTGATTCACAAGGAATTGAAAAGCTCAACTTGTGAGCTAGAAAGACATTTACGATTTACAATGTTAAGTTTCATTGATTACGATGTGGCTTTTCACCCTTTCACAGTCTTGTAAGTGTGACATTCCTCTATAGGACCCATTTTATGTATATTGCACCTTTTAATTTTGTTTGTGTTTATCCTAATGGTATTATTATTTCTATAAATACATGAAGCCCTGATTTATTCTCTTGCACTTTTATCTATGACGGTTCATTTTGTGCATGTTTCAAAGATATCTGCCTAGGATAACAAAGTTCACTGCTGTGCCTTAATATGGCAACGAAGCTCAATACAAAGACACGGGGTTGGAGACTAAAATGAGAATTAGAACACTCTCAGCTAAGATTGCAATCAAAGAGCATGCAGTGATTTATTACCTCTTTGCATCATGTGTCATAGGTGTCCCAGAAAGTATTCCAGTAGCAGAACACTGAAGTAACATCACTTTCATAGGACTAGCAATACTCAGAAACTAAGATGGCTGCATTGTAGTACACTCTATCATCAGAAGCCGCCATTTCAAACTTGGAAGACAGCCGTAGCAGACCCTTGTGGCATGGTAGACAGGGTGTAACATATTCTAAATGGTGTCATGGCTACTGCTTTAGTACTTTCAGTGTCTGTTACTGTATTAGCCCTTTTTGCACCATCGACTGAGATATACTTGCCAAGGAAATGTCTACCAATCACAACAAGCCAACACATGTAACGTGTTGAGAGCATGCAGTCTTAGGACAACAGTCGCGGGTGTGGAAACTGTGATTGGTGGCTGAGAATGAACATGTTATTATTAGATTTTTGGATAGATGGAAAGTAGAGGCCATCAAGAGAATTATTTTCCAAATGGGAAAGATCTAAAAACAGCACACTGCTACCTTTATCATAGTCTCATCCTTGCTAATACCATTTCCATAATTACACGTGGCAGCGGAAGTTTTTTTTATCTGCGATGAATGACAGGCTGTCCTGGGTCTTATGTTTCTCAGGCAAATAGGCTCTGTGTCCCTGACAGCGCTTCAAGAAATAAAGTAAACAACGATCTAATTAGGCATGAATAGCGCCATCTTTAAATAGCAATTTCCCTTCCATTATGTACTCCTCTTCCCTTGTTCAAACTCCAGACTGGTGGAAATGCTGCTCTATTTCCTGCTTGGAACAGTTCCTATTTTTAATAAATGCTATGCAAGGCTGGTACTACAATGACCCTTTTTTGTTTTGTAGCTTTCCCCTTGTCAATGGAAGGAATTTACTTAAAAAAACAGAGAGAACCGGACAAGTCTCGGCTTACGAGGAACAAGACGTTTTCTTCTCTTCGAGACAATGCGGGCAGTGCTCCTGAAATTTGAGGAATCAGTAGATTATTTTGAAGAAGTTCAGACATGTGGGATCAGCTCAGGGGACTTGTCGAATTAATGGAAACCTGTGAAGATGGGAACAGCGCAAGTTGCCAAACGCATTGGGACGGATTAAGACAGGTAGCGGGTGAGCTCATTGTAGGGTAGGATTTGAGCTTTACAGATTTGTTGGACAGAGAACTCAAGCTATGCATCTTATGAGAAAGTATTTATTAATTTGCATTTTTAGTGTCCATAATTTTGTTATCAATTTGTTTGGTTTGACTGGATTTGTCAAAAGTTGCACCCCATTTCAATCTCTAAGCAAGCAAACTTGACAAGGTTTATTAAATACATTTATACTGACTGACCTTAAGTGAATCAGTAAATTCAACATGGAATAAAATCATAAGTTTTAAAAATCAAATCTTCACATATCTTCAGAAGTTAAGAATAGAGTTTGGAATACTCCAGAGAAATGGGATTGTAACTTCCTCTATTACCTAGGCTTGTGTTCAGAAGACTTTCACCCTCGTTTGGCGGAGGGCAATAAGGAGAAGTTTGTCAAGAACTGGTAAATGTTCCATCAGCCCTCCACTTGTTTCCACCAACTCATTCCCAAGTGCAGGAACAATAGTGATGTCCAAAAGCCACTGCTCGCTCCACCATTAGTAAAACCATTGTAGAGGAGCCAACAATCCCAGGAGTGACATCGTAGTGGTGGACTTACTGAGGACTGTTCCTCTAATACCACTTCAGCTGGTATCCGTTCTGTCAGATCCATCCTGTCAACCATGGTGGACCCAGGGAGACAAAGTCCGGAAATGGCATACACAATCTAACACAAAACTTCTAATGCTAAAGCAACATGATTTATGCCTTGTCCAAAGTGAAACTTGTGCTTTGGAAGAGACTGTATGTGGAAAAAACATGTAACAATAGACGTGTCTGGCTGATGTGGTATGGCAGGCCTGCAAGTGCTGTAGGTTCTCCACCAATCAGCTCTCACTATCAGATTGCTGCTGTAGGACCCTCTTGAGGTGTCTCAGACCTTCTTGTGCTCTGGGAGCAAAGGTACTTCCATCGTTGGTACAAATGGCATCCAATTCATTCTCTTTTCCATCCACAGATAGTGATAGGGCTTCGGACAGTAAGGAGACTGTGAATGAACGCAACCATCCACCAAGGTTAGAGGACAATAAAATGAGCAACTATAGCAAGACACTAAAATTAATCAAACAAGGGCATCAGTCACCTAAATCTATCCTCTTTATTTTAAAGACAGTTCTTGCACTTTCTACAAGTGGAGAGCAGGGTGGAAAGAAAGAGTGGAGGTTGGGCTGGGTGCAGGGACATGGAGCAGGACAGCTAGAGCTTGAGCGGGGGAGGGAAGGAACAGAATGGGAAGAGAGTGTGAGTAAGGAAAGAGAATACAAGAAATGCAGTGCGGTGCGGTGAGAGCTAACTAGGAATTAGAGCAGGGTGAGAAGGCCAGAGGGTAGGGGAAGGAGACCGGGGAGCGTAGAACCAACAGGACAGTTCCCTGAAAGGTGTCGCGCCCCCAATGACACCTGTTTTCTTTTATCCTCCCCCTTGAACCCAAGAGGCTGGGAGGGACTCTCCTGTCTTACACAGACTCTACCATGGTTGTGTACTTATATGGTTAGGGTCTGCTCCTGCACCTATTATTATTTACATTTAATTTTAATGTATTTTAATATTGAAAGTTTGTAAGATGCTACAAATTATTGTTGCATTAAAGTGTCCCTTCACGAGGGAACAGATAGAAGATAGAAGTACAGAAGGGACAATGACCCCAATCAGACATTTCACTGACTGCCTCCAGCCTGTGAGGAGGCTTGCGTGTCTCTGAGGCACTGCTCTACGGTCTTCAGAGTCCTTGTGGTTGCCATTCCACACCTCCAAAGGTGAAAGCTTTAATAAAAAAAAGGATAGTCATTCACATTCCCTGATGAGAATGAAGCACTGGGTGAAGAGATCACTATGGGCATTTGCATGTTTCATCTGTGACTGCTACAAATAGGTGCAGATTTATAACAAGTTAAAACAGGGGCACATTTTGCATATTATGCAAATGTATTTCTCAGGTATAGGTGCATGGTGGACCGAGATCAACATGGTGTGGCAATGGTGTCATAAAAGATCAGAAAAGTTACCCCATAATATGGTTTTATGAGTTTGGATTCTGTAAGGCTTGTTGTTATGATGTGGCCATGTGGGGGGGAGGAACGACAGTGTTCCATCCAGTTTAGGACGTTCCGTTCTATGCCTAGCGGCCTATGCATATCCATAGAAGGCGCTGGTACAAAAAACAAAATCTATGTCTGAGTTTGCAGCCTCTGGTTGGAAACAGAAGTGCTGACACAATTTGCTGGGTCTTTCCAAATATTAGTAAATCGAATCCCAGGCATCATTGCTGAGGCCTCTGTGCGGGTAATATGGAAACAATGTATGGGGGAAATGCATATTGGGCTCACCATGAGGTCAATCTAACATTTATCATTCAGTTCCAGGCCTGCAGTCTTTTTTTTAATGAGCCAAAACAAACTCACACTCATCCCTCTTGGTTTGAAACTTCAAACCAGCCTACCAAATCGAACAATCCACACGCTTGCTTGACTTTTCAATCAACGAGCGTGTAGCCCTTCCACTTGTCTGTTGTGGATACTGCTGAACACAACTGCAGCGACTGATCAAATGCTAATTTGCACCAGTTATTCAAGAAACCCAGCCACTGCATGGTGCAGATGCTACCATCTGTATATAATTGCTCAGCCTGTATTTTTTCCATTACAGCCATTTTCAGGGAAGGTTGATCTACAACTGCGTTGCAATCAAAATAATCGAGCGTTACAAAGTATCAACCAGGAATTATGTTTCCATTTACCGGAGGGGCGATTTGCATTTCATCTTGACACATACTAATGGTCTCTTTCTAAACAATGTCAGGGAAAATTATACAAAATTTAATTCTGATTCCAAATATTGCACAGCAATAGTCCAAGCAGATGGACAGGTATGACATGACTTCACCGCGCGGTATGCTAAGCTTGGCCAGGAGACTGAGAAACACAAATGTTTCAGGAATCCTTTGGGGTTCGCGGCCATGAAATTCAATGCGGTGAAGAATTACAAGCTCTGGCATTCGTTCCTGGTTAGTTTAACCCTAGAACCATCTGTCTGGCTGGGAGGCATGCAGTAGGTTGTTTTTCAGTCAGTTTCTTCTTCGCTCAGTCAGATTAGTAGTAGGTTACGGAAGCTTCTCTACTGCGGAAGCTTCTCTACTGCGCTTCAAAGGGTTGGGCGAAACTGTTCACCCACAATGGCAAAGATCATTGCAATAAGTATTTTATGTACCATGGCCCTCCCTATGAGGCACCATTAAGTACATTATACGCAGTGCTTAATTTGTGCCAGGGTTTGAAAGGGGTGGGCATGACACATACTTGATGGGACCTTGACCCAAACTTTGACCCAAGGCAAGAGACAGAGAAAGGGAGAAAGAAGGGAGTGAGAGAACGATGGGAAAACAGTGAGAAAGGGAGAAATCATGGATGGAAAGAACATGAAAGACTGAGATAAAGAGACAGGAAGAAAGAGATAGGAAGAAAGAGACAGGAAGGGGAGTCAAGGTTAGTTTACGTTGGTATTCAGTGATTAAGTCATGTAAGCGCCTACGAAAAACTTTGTAAAAAAATTCTAAATTAATCTCTCTTTTATAGCAATTGTTTTTAATGTAACAGAAACATCTGGAATATGGGGTACAGTACAGAGACTATTGGACGCGGACTCAGGTTGAGACCGGATTACTGAAACCACGCTGTGATCTGGAGAGGGAAGAAAATGTGCATTCAGGACAGTTCAAGACAGCACATTGCACCTTACACTACACGGATTTTCAGACTGAGGCACAATGAAATACAATTAATTTTAACCAAGCCAAATCTCTTGGAAACTCATCCAAAGAATGAAAGAAGAAATCAGCCACATCTTCAATCGCTCACGCTTCCTTGTGACTTAAAACAGAATTGAAATATATTTCAAAATACATTCTCAATGACAATTCTTTTTAAACCATCCTTGGACTTTTTTGATCGCAGATCATTGAAAAGGTGCAAAATTGAAACCGAAAGTGGTGAGATCAGAGAGCAAAGGGGACCCAGCATCAAGGGCAGGGGATTACCATGGAGACGGGAAAGGCGCAGGGTGACGTTAGAGGTAAGAGAGTAAGTGATCTAAAAAGGGCTTGGAGTAAGAATTCTGCACGGGTGGTGCATCCTAGGCAGCTACCGTGTGCCCAGCCAGTGTATCGAATTCCGCTTTAGAAACCCAAACATGAAATGTTTCATCTTTGTCATGTCAGGAGGAGTGGCATTTTCTCTATATGAAATGAAAACCTGTTATGTTTAGTTTAGTAGAGGTGTATGCATTATATCTTTTTTAAGTTATCGTTAAATGTGGGCTCAACTTCCTTTCAGCACACACAAGTCACATGATACAGCACATAACATAAAGAAAGGGGCTTTGGGTCAGCCTTCTTCCGTCAATAGCTTGATTGGCTCAGCCTCCTACAAGTACAGCTGCAATGGGGAAACACTCGGAACACCACGGTAGGGCGTTGGGCAGGGGGGTGGCGAACCATAGCCGTGCATGCCCCTTTACCATTCATGCCTTGACCAAGAGAATTCATGGTAAAGGCATGCGTGGTGAAGAAATGCATGGTTAAGATGCAGTCGTTATTAAGAACGTGTTGTTCAGACATGTGGGGTTTGGGAACTCGTGGTTCCATCATACAACCCTCTCCTGCAGCTGTGCGTTCTACTGTCACTCAAAGCAGACAAGCACCATTGGGCGACACGCTCTCAGCAGGAGCCTCTCAGCCTAGCCTGGAAGGCCTTTATGACATCACAACTGTGGGTAACCAGTTCTGTTGTCAACTGTTGCTTCGTCATAGCAGTGGGTTATAAGATTCAGAAACTGAAATAAGTGATACAGGCTCTCTCTGAGGGCCATACATGACATGGATGATCCATGCATGGACGCTTTGAAGGGGTGGGGAGCAGGGCCGGACTGAGAACCAAAACCGGCCCTGGCAAACTGCTCTGCCGGCCCCCTGGGAGTGCGACCGAGCTCTTTGCCGGGGTCGGTTTTCGGACGATTTTGTTACAGGACCGATTTTGCAGCTATGCTGCAAAAACGGCGCTGTAACAAAAACAGCCCCCAGGGCCCAAAACCGGCCCCCACCCTTGCGGTGCACTGGGGGATTGCCCGGTGCCCGCAACGGCCAGTCCGGGCCTGGTGGGGAGCGAGGTGTCAGGGATCAGCTAACTCAGGGTGTTTATGTGTGTGAGGAATGACAGTGACTGAAAGGGTATGGCAGAGTCTGACAATACTGGCCGGAAGGGTTTGCAGAAAATGGGCAGATGCTGCACACAGAGCTCGGCCTTCCATGGACCAGCCCAATTCATGTGAAGGTGAGGGCTTGTAACCCTGCCCCCCAGAGCACTGCTTGTGGTATGCGCTCTAACCTCTTGGCACCAGATGATGCTGTGCATGACTCCCTTTCGGGGCAGAGAGTGTCACTAGAAACCCTATGGGGGCTGCAGTTCACTACAGTCCACCCCTTCATCACAATACATGGATTGAATAGCTGAGGCTTTATTCTACCATATGTACCGGGGAGAGATCTCTGCTCCTCAAAGAATCTGCTTGTGGTACCTCGCTTCCGCAGGAACAAGTGGGGTGGTAGGGCCTTTTCCACCATTGCTCCCAACCTATGGAACATTCTCCCTGGCGAAATTAAATCGAGGCCCTCCGCTCTGCTGTTTCGAAAGGCCTTGAACCTTTGAGGGCTAGTCAGGGGTCCCAGCTTCGATAACTAACTTGCTCCCTGCTACTCCTGGCACCTCCTTTGCGACCCCTGGCCTTAGAGAGTGCAAAACATGTGCATTACCTTTACATAATGTAATCTGATCAATTATTGCTTTAGTTCATCTAGATCCTACACATAAATATAATTAGACTCATCCAGTATGTATGTTCTCAGTATGAACATGCCCAGACACTTAACAGCCCTAAGAATTGATCTGTCACATATTTGTTCAAGCAAATAGCCTTATCAAATGCCATATTCAGGCTTATCAGTGTATAGCCAGAGATATCCATACCCTCTTGCATACATGTTTGCTTACTAGTGGCCTTCTTCAGAGTTTGGCAGCTGGTCCATCAGAACCACAAAGGCATTTACTCCTCTTCCCTTGCAGAAGACTAACCACCATATTTAGAGAACTCCACCAGGCATCTTAGCATTGAGCATACCCGTTGTCTTGGCGGCTCAGTTGAAGGCACTGAAAGTTTGTTGAACGGCCGCCATGTTTAATGCCGCAGATCAGCCAAGGTTTTATTTCTTCAGAAACAAACTCCCAAAGCAGTGTATGAAGTTCATTTTGTACATTCTATTTTGGAATCACCCCAGTATCCCTGCAGTATTAAAGAAAAAAAGGGTACATTGGAATGTCTGATGTAAATAGGGCAAAGAGTCTAAGGTATTTTGATCAACGGCCCAATGTCAGTCAGGCTGTCGGTAATATGATTCTGCTGGAGGACCCTTTGCTGGAAACACGGTGCGTCGCCAGACTCTAAATAGAGTTAGCAGGCCCTGTATTGTGTGAATAGGGCCCCCAGCATGTTAGTGGAACTACTTGGGTACAGGCCAGGTCCTGACAAGGCTCTGATACCCCATGGTGGGTATATCCCAGCTCACCTCGTCAACAAGTACTCATTTGAAGGAGTAGCTCAACCACTGAACCTATATGAAAAAATACCTCAACTTTTTCCTGTTCAGACAATACCTGACATGGGTCTTTTGCCAGTGCAACACTCAAACCTGTTAGGGTTTGAAACTTAAGGTTAGCAGACAGTTGCTTGGGGCATGTGCATTAATGCACAAAAATGTACACGCTGCATGAAGAGCATATCTGTGTTTTATCACTTCTTCAACACAAGGCCAGACATGAATGGATTTGATAAGAAGCTATGTAGAAACTTAGCGAAAGGATGGTCTCGCTACATGGCCCAAACACAATCTAACCCCCAAAAAGTGCTCGGATGGGACATAAACCGGACTCCTCAAAATTGTTGGGCAGGGTTGGGTCCAGACCCTGACGTTGAGGGATAGTAGATGAACTACTTTCAAGAGCTATGGATTACCTCTGTTAATATAAATAGTGCAGCACAGTATTGACATCCTCTAGCAAGACCTGCGAAAGTGTACTAATATGGTATATAAATATGTGCATCCCACACATGGAGCTTTTTTGTTTACCTCTACACTCGAACTCCGATTCCCTAAAGCTCCCTACTGCAAGCTTATAGTTGAATATGTAACTGTATCATTGTTGTATTGAGAGGAATTATTCTTTCAGCAAGTATGGAGTTGGGTGTCATGTAATTACTGTATTGTACAAGTCTATTCAGGGCACATTCTCAGTGCTGACTTGCATGGTACCTGTTCTACTGGAATGAACCCTTCAGATGAAGCAATTTCCTCCACAGAACAAAATATCCAGTCTCCTTGCAAGAATCTCTGTTTTTGGCACATTATAAATGTAAATGTTTTCTCTGTGATGTGAATTGAGTTCAAGCTGGGAAGTCTAATTGCTGTGTTTTATCTGGTTTCACTTTTCTCCCTCTGCAGTTACTGATTTTCTTGCCTGATAAATTCAATCTTGCACTTGAGCTGATGCTGCTGTGGTTTGTGCCCTGCAACACACATTGCTTTTATTCAAACATTTTGCCCATATGGCCTTTTTGGAAGTTTAACACATAAACTAACAGTTGTTGGAGGTTCAGGCAGGTCTGACAAGTCAACTTGCTTACAAAGAGGGCACTAACTGCCATTACAGTTCTGTTTCCACTCATCTGAGGCTTGTGCAGGGCCGGACTGGGACCAGCAACCAGCCCTGGCATATTGCTGCTCAACCAGCCCTGGGAGCGGTAGGGGGTGCGCTGGTAAGAAGCACTGCTCCCGCTTTTGTTACAGGGGATGATATTGCAGCACTGCTACAAAACCGGCCCCCAGTGACAAAAACGGCTCCCACGGCCACATAACCAGCACCCACCCCTCTGGCTCACCAGGGAAACGTCTGGTGCCCGCTACAGCCAGTCTGGCCCTGGGCTTGTGGTGCAATAGTACTCCTTTAGCCAATCAGAATGTACAGCTTTTTCTGTGTCAAAGCTTACCGGGGTAAACAAAGAGTGGTGCATGCTGGGGGGGGGACTTGCACTGGAGCTGATGGTGGCCAGGCTCATGGTGGCTGGGGCACATGCTGGCATCAGAGTCAGGAGGCATCAGCGCAAGGAAGGCCCTTCCAGGACAGCATAAGGAGAGGGCAAACAGTGCACAGTTGCCTAGCAATGTCAGTTGTTGTGGTCTTTGGGTGACTCACGTTCACTCTCATCCCACGCCCTGTACCTTTCAATCAATCAATCAGGGGGATTTGTAAAGCGCGTACTTACCCGTGCGGGTCTCAAGGCGCTGAGGGGTGGGGGGGCGACGCTACTGTTCGAAGAGCCAGGTCTTCAGGAGTTTTCTGAAGGCGAGTAGGTCTTCGGTCTGACGTAGGTAGGTAGGAAAGGTGTTCCAGGTCTTGGTGGCGAGGTAGGAGAAGGATCTGCCGCCGGAGGTAGTTCGTTGGATGCGGGGGACGGTGGCGAGGGCGAGGCTGGCGGAGCGGAGCTGGCGGGTGGGGGTGTGGAAGTTGAGTCGGCTATTCAAGTAGGCTGGTCCGGCGTTGTGGAGTGCTTTGTGTGCGTGGGTGAGGAGTTTGAAGGTGATCCTCTTGTCGACAGGGAGCCAGTGTAGGTTCCTCGGGTGGGGGTTGATGTGGCAGCGGCGGGGTGCGTTGACGATCAGCCGGGCGGAGGCATTTTGGATGCACTGGAGTCGTCGTAGGTGTTTGGCTGGGATTCCGGCGTAGAGTGCGTTGCCGAAGTCCAGCCTACTGCTGACGAGGGCCTGTGTCACCGTTCTTCTTGTTTTGGCCGGGATCCATTTGTAGATCCTGCGAAGGGTGCGGAGGGTGTTGTAGCAGGAGGAGGAGACAGCGTTGACCTTTTTGGACATGGAGAGGTTTGAGTTGAGGATGAGTCCCAGGTTGCGTGTGTGGTCGGTGGGTGTCGGTGCTGTCCCCAGAGTGGTAGGCCACCAGGAGTCGTCCCAGGCTGAGGGGTTGGGCCCGAGGATGAGGACCTCTGTCTTGTCCGAGTTCAGTTTCGGATGGCTGCTCCTCATCCAGTCGGCGATGGCCTTCATTCCGTCGTGGATGTTGGTTTTGGCGGTGCGTGGGTCCTTGGTGAGGGAGATGATGAGCTGAGTATCGTCGGCGTAGGAGATGATGTTGAGGTTGTGGTGGCGGGCCACTTGTGCGAGGGGGGCCATGTAGATGTTGAACAGCATCGGGCTGAGGGAGGAGCCCTGGGGGATGCCACAGATGATGTTGGTGGCTTCGGATCGGAAAGGCGGGAGGTGGACGCTCCGGGATCTGCCGGAGAGGAAGGACGTGGTCCAGTTGAGGGCCTTCTCCTGGATACCGGCTTCATGGAGGCGAGTCTTTAGTGTGCGATGGCAGACCATGTCGAAAGCGGCAGATAGGTCCAGGAGGATGAGGGCTGATGTTTCGCCGTTGTCTAATTGGCGCCTGATGTCGTCTGTGGCGGCGATGAGGGCTGTCTCGGTGCTGTGGTTTCGTCTGAATCCGGATTGGGATGGGTCCAGGATGTTGTTGTCTTCTAGGTGGCGGGTCAGTTCCATGTTGACGATTTTCTCGAAGACCTTCGCCGGGAACGGGAGCAGGGAGATGGGCCGGAAGTTTTTGAGGTCCTTGGGGTCCGCCTTGGGCTTCTTGAGGAGGGCGGTGATTTCGGCGTGCTTCCAGCTTTCCGGGAAAGTCGCGGTTTCAAAGGAGATGTTGATGACCTTCCGTAGTTGGGGTGCAATGGCTGCGCCTGCCTCGTTGTATATGTGGTGCGGGCACGGCTCCGTCGGAGATCCTGAGTGGATGGAGTTCATGACCTTGCGTGTCTCGTCATCGCAGACGTTGGACCAGGAGGTCAGGGGGTTGGTGCTGATGGTGTTCGCAGGAGGGGTGGGGTCTGGTGCGGTCGGGTCGGTCGGGGCCTTGAGACCCTACGGGTGAGTAGTGCGCTATACAAATGTCTTGATTGATTGATTGAAGCTGTCATGGATGTCAGCGATCTTTCGGTGGAAGAAGTTGGCGAGGGAGTCGCACAGTTCCTGTGAGGGCGGGATGTCATTGGCGCTGGGGTTGGAGAGTTCTTTTACGATGCAGAAGAGCTCTTTGCTGTCGTGTGCGTTGTTGTCTAGTCGGTCTTTGAAGGAGGACCTCCTGGCTGATCTGATGAGGTGGTGGTGTCTGTGGGTGGCGTCCTTGTGGGCTGCGTGGTTGTCTGGTGTGCGGGAGTGGAGCCATCTCTTCTCCAGTTTCTGGCATGCGCGCTTGGAGGCCAGGAGCTCGTCGGTGAACCAGGAGGCTCTCTTGCTGGCGTGGTTGTTGGGGGGTTTCTTCAGTGGGGCGAGGGTGTTGGCACAGTCTTCGATCCACTGTCTGAGGTTGCGGGCTGCGCATCCGGGGTGGTGGGCTTGGTGGGTTGGTTCAGGGAGAGGGTGGTGGTCATCTGGTCTTCGGTGATGTTGCTCCAGCAGCGGCGAGGCAGCTGTTGGGTGCAGTGGCGCGTGGCAGGTATTTTGAAGGTGAAGTGAATGTAGCGGTGGTCTGTCCAGTGGGGTTCGGTGGTGTGGTAAGGAGACGTGGGTGCTTGTGGTGAAGACGGCGTCCAGCGTGTGGCCGGCGGTGTGGGTGGGTGTGGTGACGCGATGTCTGAGGCCTAGGTTGGCGAGATTGTCGATCAGTGTGGCGGAGTTGGCGTCGTTGTTGTTCTCGAGGTGGAAGTTCAGATCCCCGAGGAGGATGTAGTCCTTGGAGGCGAGAGCGTGGGTGCTGGCGAGGTCGGCAATGGAGTTGCAGAACTGGGCCCGGAGTCCGGGGGTCTGTAGACGAGCGTCCCTCTGAGGGTGGTGTTGAGGTTGGTGTGGATCTGGAAGTGCAGGTGTTCAGCAGTGTTGAGGGTGTCGTCTGCGTGGGTGGTGACCTTAAGGGTGGATTTGTGGACGATAGCAATTCCTCCTCCGATGCCGTTGGCGCGGACCCTGCGGGTGATCTTGTAGCCATCTGGGATGGCAATGGCGATGTCTGGAGCCGAGGAGTTGTTCCATCACGTCTCAATCAGGAAGGCTACGTTCGGGGTGGTGTTGTCGAGTAGGTCCCATAGTTCGACGGCGTGTTTGCGTGCGGAGTGGGTGTTGAGGAGTATGCAGCGGAGGTGATTGGGTCTGGTCCTTGATGGTTTGGTGGTTCTGTTGCAGGTGAAGCTGCATTTGCGGCAGGAGAAGGGTCCGTGGGTACGTTTCGGGGCGGCCTGGATGCATTGTTGGTCTCGGCCGGTGTTGAGAGCATGGAAGGAGTCGGCGTCGTAGCTGTGTTTGGGTCCGGTGCGGTGGGGTGTGCGGGGGCCAGGGGTTCTGGCGCTGGGCGCGGTCCAGGAGTGGACGGGGGCAGACGGGCTTACCTCTGGCGCGCCACCGGCGCGCCCGCTGCGCGGCCGCGCAGCGGCTTTTATTAAGAAGGGTGGAGGGAGGGGCGAGCAGCTGGGAGGTGGGTGGCGGGAGGCGAATGGGAGAGGATGGGGCGGGGCCTCAGGGGATGCAGCGGCGGGAAAGGGATGCGGGGGGCGGGAGGGGGGAGAAAAAGGCAGGGAGAGACGGGCACTAGAAAACAAACAGGCAGTGAGAAAAACAAGGCAAAGAGAAACACAAAGCAAAGACTAAAGGCAGAATACAGCTACAGTACAGGCAGAAAAGCAGGTGGCAAGATACAAAAGGAAATCAAGGAGAATTAAAACAGACGGAGGAAAAGGGTCAGACTAAATACTTGCCGCCCACCACTGGGCCACCAGGGATGAGGCGCAGGCGGGAGCCTGCGGGTGGAAGAGGGCCTCGAACTTCCAGCAGCGGCGAGGGGCAGCAGGCGGAGGGTACAGCACTAGCAGGGAGCGCTGGAGCGGTGGGGGACTTTTGGATAACTCTTTTCAAATCAGGATGAAGATTCCCACCAATTAGAAAGAAGCATTGGAAAGGGCATTGATGATAATCATTTAACGTCTGGGGATATCAGGCTGGAGTCATCTTCAGTGGAGGCTGCTACACAAGAGGGTGCCATTTGAGCAGGGGCATCAATTTTCTGTACTTTCACAGCAGATAACAAATACATATCCTGTACAGATTATAAGCAATTAAACACTAAAACCATGAGAAATAGGTAGCACATGTCCCGTTACTTTCAGTTTTTAGATCAAACCAAGACAGCTCTTATTGTCTCCAACTGGATTTAAGAGGAGCCTATAATTTAATACAGACAAGTGAAAGGCTGCATTAATTACTCGCGACGGGCATTTTGAATATTTGGTAATCATTTAACTTCTGGGGATATCAGGCTGGAGACATATTCAGTGGAAGCTGATACATAAGAGGGTACTTTGGAATCATTGGTATATGAGTTGATTGACACCTAATTTGGAAGTAGTTTTAGGGAGACCATGACTTAGGGCGTTTAACCCTCAGATACAAAGGATACATGATTTAATTCAATCTACATCTGATTATTGTCAGAAGACCTATTCAATTAGAGGCCTCAATAATCTTAGATAGTCTGTGGTTTGCAATTCTTTACAGGCAATATCAGAAGAAGATAAAACACCAGAATAGTACAGATAGTTTGGAGAGGTGGAGAGGTTTTCAGTAACAAGGGAGTAGATGAATACCCCCCACCTATGGCTTAAGATTGTACCATTGACTTAATATCAGGGCCAAGATTGATTTCCCATGTGAAGATCTACCCTTTGACCATAAAAGGAGGATGAGGTGTTGACAATAATCTGGACTAAAATTTAAAGAAAGGCTTTATAGGCCATTCAGCCTTTCGAGCAGGGGCATCAATTTTCTGTACTCCCACAGCAGATGACAAATACCTATGCTGTACTGATTATAGGCAACTAATTGTTATAGTCATGAGAAGCATAGGTAGCATATATCCCGTTAATTTCAGTTTTGCTAGATCATACCAAGACAGCTCTTATTGTCTCCAATCTGGATTTAAGAGGAGTCTATAATTTAAAAGAGACAAGTGGGAGACTGCATTCATTACTCTTGATTGACATTTTGAATATTTGGTAATGCTATTCTGGGTCTGCCATGCTTCTACTGCATTGCAGCTTTTCGCTAATGGTACATTTCAAGATATTCGAGACACCTGTGGTAATATACATGTATGACATCTTAATCTTTTTAAACACATTGCAAGAACACTGGCAACATGTGCCAGAGGTATTTTGGAGATTGGGAGGGAGATCCTTATATCACTAGCTAGATAAATGCTGCTTTTAACAAACCACAATCTCTTTTCTGGGCTTTAAGATCCCCAGGGAAGGTAACAAGATTGAAGGCATCAAGGTTCAAGCAGTAAAAGCTTGGCCGACTCCACAAGTGTCAAGGAAGTTTAAAGATTTTTGGGCTTTGAAAACTTTTATCAGCAATTTATTAATGACTTCACCACCACACTAATTCATTTAACCTATCTGACAAAGGAAGTGTCTCAACAAACAGGTGCCAAGCTTCCATATTTATTAATATATGACCAATAATCCTGGCCCTGCTCCTACTTAAAAGGTGACTTTAGATGGGCTTTAATCCAGTATATAGGATAGTTGACTCAAGGACGAAGATCCAGAGATGTATATGAAAATAATTGGCTCTGCATCGACATTTTGGTTCCCAATGTCATCAGTACATACAACCATCCTCAGGACTGCGATGGTTAAAAGAATTTAAAGATGAGCCCCAAACAATATCAAGATGTTAATGTTTGAAAACCTTGTTGGTGTATGATGAAATAGAAAGACTAAATTATCAATGAATCAATGGTTAAACTTGCATAACAATATGCGGCTGATTTATTGGGTAAGCCTTGCAACCTGCTCCAATGATTCAATTATCAGGAAGCTACCGGCTTCTCATCATAATTTCAACAGAGAAATTATGATGAGAGACCAATAGCTTCCTGGCAATTGTTGATAAGAGGTTAGAAGAGAGAATAGAAAGTGGCCATAACCCCTCCATCTTGTGCTTGACCTAATTAAGGCTTCCATCCAAACATGGCTACAGCCTCAGCCATTACGTCATTGTAAAGTGTCTCTGAGTCTAAACAGAAAAACATATCTAATGTTATTCTCAACGAAGAAACAGAAGATAATTCTTTGAATCTCCAATGGATTGCGCTCTGTGATGCTTTAGTTGAGAAGGAGGTTTCTCGTAGTTCGATGTTCGATTTCTTCAAGCAGCTGCTCGTAGTTACCAATGATGGGTTGATGGCTCATAAATGCATCCTTGGAACAACAATGCATGCTCCTTCTTATGACGATTGGTAGGAAGAGAAATGCTTTAAGTGGAAGAAAGCCCTTATGGTGTTCAAAGGGGGTGAAATAAGTTTTATGAAACATGAAGGCCTTATGAACACCTTAATAGATACAAGAAAAGAAATCAGCACATCAAGGTCTGGCAGGTTCTTTGGACTCGGGTACAAAAGGGGGTGGTGATGGACGGAGCATCTGAACCAATCAAACACTCACACCCAGTCAAAAGATCTGGGTTTAATCCATCACCGTTCTTTAGCCCACTCTGCCACCCCAGTTCAGACATGGCCATATGCAAATCAGTCTGACCCTGTGCCTCATGGGAACAGTCCAGCCCGAACTGCCAAGCCATGCCTTACCTGGACCGGAAACAAGCTTCCGAGGACCGGTTTCTGGCATTACAGCCGCCTTCAGCCCGGCTTGCTTGAATCCAGTGGCAAAGTGAGCAAGGGACTCACGTCTGAGCATACCCTGCCACACTTATGGCGGCCAAAGCGGTACAAAAGGGGGGGGTGATGGACGGAGCATCTGAACTAATCAAACACTCACAACCAGTCAAAAGATCTGGGTTTAATCCATCACCGTTCTTTAGCCCACTCTGCCACCCCAGTTCAGACATGGCCATATGCAAATCAGTCTAACCCTGTGCCTCATGGGAACAGTCCAGCCCGAACTGCCAAGCCATTCCTTCCCTGGACCGGAAACAAGCTTCCGAGGACCGGTTTCTGGTATTACAGCCGTCTTCAGCCCGGCTTGCTTGACTCCAGTGGCAAAGTGAGCAAGGGACTCACGTCTGAGCATACCCTGCCACACTTATGGCAGCCAAAGCGGTACAAAAGGGGGTGGTGATGGACGAAGCATCTGAACCAATCAAACACTCACACCCAGTCAAAAGATCTGGGTTTAATCCATTACCGTTCTTTAGCCCACTCTGCCACCCCAGTTCAGACATGGCCATATGCAAGTCAGTCTGACCCTGTGCCTCATGGGAACAGTCCAGCCCGAACTGCCAAGCCATGCCTTCCCTGGACCGGAAACAAGCTTCCGAGGACCGGTTTCTGGCATTACAGCTGTCTTCAGCCCGGCTTGCTTGAATCCAGTGGCAAAGTGAGCAAGGGACTCACGTCTGAGCATACCCTGCCACACTTATGGCGGCCAAAGCGGTACAAAAGGGGGTGGTGATGGACGGAGCATCTGAACCAATCAAACACTCACACCCAGTCAAAAGATCTGGGTTTAATCCATCACCTTTCTTTAGCCCACTCTGCCACCCCAGTTCAGACATGGCCATATGCAAATCAGTCTGATCCTGTGCCTCATGGGAACAGTCCAGCCCGAACTGCCAAGCCATGCCTTCCCTGGACCGGAAACAAGCTTCAGAGGAGCGGTTTCTGGCATTACAGCCGTCTTCAGCCCGGCTTGCTTGAATCCAGTGGCAAAGTGAGCAAGGGACTCACGTCTGAGCATACCCTGCCACACTTATGGCGGCCAAAGCGGTACAAAAGGGGGTGGTGATGGACGGAGCATCTGAACCAATCAAACACTCACACCCAGTCAAAAGATCTGGGTTTAATCCATCACCGTTCTTTAGCCCACTCTGCCACCCCAGTTCAGAATGCAATCGGCCACAAAAATGTTAAGAAATATTGGGAAATTATGCAATGGGGATGTGTGGGATCTGCCAAGAATCTTGAAGTTAACATAAGCCCAGATAGGTCGCTCGAGCACTTCTCCTCATTGTACCAAAAGCCTATTGACTTAAAAGACACACGAAGGTAGTGATGAAAGAGCATAAAGGACAAGTACTTAGTAGAACTTGTATTTTACAGCCACGGTATACGGGAGATGCCTTTACGCAGATGTAGATAGCTGAAGCTATCCAGAGTCAGAAATCAGGTAAAGCACCAGGCCACGACAAAATTCCAGTTATTGGGTTAAAAACAAAAAGGACTTGTGGATTGGACCTTTATCAGCATTACTTAACACCGTAATGACTGCAGGTGTGGTTCTAGAATCATGGAAGTCATCCATTATTGTGCCGATCCATGAAAAAAGGTAAAGAGATGACCCCTCTAATTAATGGCCAATTTCTCCATGAGGCAGCGTCGGGATCTTTGGAAAACTGTTACTGTCAAGACACTAATAAAACCAGTACTGGCTGCATGCAAGACAAAAGCATGTGGGGCCTGTCCCTATGGTCCTCAATTTGGGGTTTTATGAAAGTTCAGGCTCTTCAAAAACTGGAAAAGATATTTGTGTGACGCATACTAAAACTGGGTCCTGGTCCCCCAATGATAGCATTAAGAGCTGAGCTGGCATTGACCGCACTGGAGGATCTCATCACATTTTGTCCCGTAAAATATTGTGTGCAAGTGTGGTTGAATCCAGCTCCTGGTCCTGCAGAAACTGCGACCATGCAAGAATGATAATAGTTTACCCTTGTTCAATCACGTTAAGAATACGCAGAGCAATGGAATAATCTGGAACTGATGAATAAGTCAACCCTAGATCTGGTTAAAAAGAAATATTAAGAAGACAAGCAAGGGAAGGAGTGCCCACATCCATCTCTCATTTTTAAAAATAAATATTGAGCATGCATGTGGTGCATGAGCAAAAAGCCAGGAAAGGCATCCTCCTGAATAATTACCTGAAAGTAAAATCTGAACCACATTGGGAACCATTCTTGGACTTGCTCTTCCCCCCTGAGAAAAGGGCTTTACATCATGTTTAGATCAGGAACTCTTCGGGTGCGGGCCTTTAGTAAATTAGGGGATAAGGCCCCGGGAGGCAGATCTGAAATGTGTCCCTGTACACTAGGGGGGCCTGAGTCAATTATGCATTTCATGCTGTTTTGTGACGTTAAGTAGAAAATCCAAAGGCACTACCAACATTTACATTTTCTAAAATTGTATCTGAGATGCTGCAGTGCAGCACTTTTATTATGTTATAGAACTGGTCGTGTGGAGATTATGCTGCTGGGAGCGTCACAAGACCCGCTGCAGGTAGAGGAGAAGGAAGTGGGTTTAAATCATAAGCTAACTGGTAGAACGATTCTACCATGTTCTGTTTGGCTCTTGAAGGTATGCTTGCCATATGTCTGCCCCTCGTATAATGGAGCTTGGCATGACTCCAGCATTGAAGGAACTAGGGCATAATGGATGTCCTGGAGCACCCGATTGGTTAGGCATTGTGAGGTATTATTGCACATTACTGCTTGCACCTGCACTTTATATAATGCTTGATTAGGTATTGGCTATTTAGGTTTAATTTCTATCGGGTTGTCATCAAAACTATAATCATTTGGTTAAATCATAATTTTGTTTAACATAATAGGTTACTTTTGCACCGCAGGTTCATGCTCATGTTTTATTTCTGTTGGCTATAATGTAGTTGTCAGGTTTCCTAAATATTATAATTGCTCTGAGTAGGTAACTATCAGATGTAGACTTAGATGTTTAAACCTGGGTACAGGTTTGTTAGCTGGTATATCTTGTAAGATGAAATGACCGCTCTATCTAATTGATTGGTTTTAATAGTGATGTACGTCATCCATTTGCATTTGCACTTTACACAGTGGCAGCTGCCTCTGAATGTGAGTTGCGGGGCATTGGGGTGGGGATGGTGGGAAAAAAAAATGTACCTTCTCCGCCACTTCTGCCACAGCCACCGCACGCCTCTCCCATCACCGCATGCCTCTACTCCTTCTGCTGGCAGCACCAGAAGCACCCAAACTTCCAAACTCTCCCAGCCAATCACAACGCTGCTCGGCCTGTTTGTCCGCTGATGCAGTGCCTGGGGAGGCTGGGCATGTGCTCCAAGGGGCTATGCAGCGAATGGGGAAGATGCCTAGTGTGCATGACGTTTTGGCCGGCCCCAGAGGGCCGTTCAAGCGTCATGCACATGTAGGGAGGGAGTGCAAACCACTCCTGCTCCCTCTGCAGCGACCAAGCCCCGCCCAACCTTATTTTTCCTTTGCACTGCTCAGGGAGCAGTGGAGCAACACACCTCCGCCTTAGTGGAGGAGCCGCCACTGACTTTACATCAGATCATGGATGAAGCGCAAAGGTTAATATTTTATGAAATGTGTTTAAGTTGTTTTAAGTTAACATGAATTGTGATCATTTTATTATGTCCAGTAAATATCAATGTTTTAATTGTTATGGCATAAAATGCTGCCAATAAACAGTGTGATTAATTTTTGTATTGATTCCTTCAAACATGAAATATAAACCTTAAAGACCGAATCCCTTGGGGTTTATTTAGGTCGGTATCGGAGAAATGTCAATGAAATGTCGGCTTACTGTAATTATAAAGCGATACAAAAGGGGATGATGGAACCCAGATATGTTGACTGGGTGTGAGTGTTTGATTGGTTCAGATGCTCCATCCATCACCACCCCCCTTTTGTACTGTTTTATATTATTTGTTCTCATTGTTATTCATTAGTAATGGTTCAAATTAACCAGAAAAAATGATTGATTAATGACAAGATAAATAAAAATATCTGTTTTTATCACCTACAGCACTACGAAACGGGAAACGGTGAGCTCAAACATTATGTAATAAACAACCTAATGTTATTATTACTTCTGCAAAGCCTGCACAGTGCAAAGTAGTAGGCTTAGCGAGGGTGAACACCAAAATACCGTGGGACATATTCACAAACTAATTTTGGGGTGCGTACTTCTCCTATAGCACTCCTTTGTTCACTCTTACGTGCCGTTGTGAATTGGCCCAAAACATCTAAAATGGGAATCAAATAAAATATTCATATGCAGTTAGTACAAATAAAAAATGGCTGTCCCCGCTTTTCACTTCTAGCAGCAGGAAGTTGGATGTAATTCACAAAGGCATGTATGTGCATGTAAAAGAGTGATCCTGGATTACTACATCCCATACTCAGGAATGTTTTTGTGAATTTTCCCCAATATATCAAAATTACAGTGTGATTACTGAATGAATTGCAAAGTAATTGGGCTGCCAAAAGGTGCTAATCCATTCTTTCTGATTTTCAAAGAAATGTATCAATGGACAAGCGTTGCACTAACTGCACACAAATGTGAATGCAAAGGGTCATTTTCAGGCTGCCATATATGCATTTGCACCTGATTATAAGCTTGTCCAGAAGAAATCCAGTCTCATGAATATACATATGTATATTTGTATGCACTGGACTGCTGCAGCGTCATTCCTTTTTTGCTTCCACCCACCACAGCATATAGCATGGAGGAACAGGCCAGCCCACTTTAGCTATTGGCTCCCTTATTGTTGAGTGACAGCATTCTGCTTCTGCACAAAGTGCACTGGCATCAGAAAGGAAGTTATTTTCACTGGCTGGGACTTGTGGACCAATAATCAAAGAAAACGTTTATTTTTTTTCTTCAACTATTCAATGTCCCGTCAGGTTTACAGATGCTCCTACCAGGCCCTTGCTAACACTCTCAATGCACCATACTGCACACATACTACATACAGCAGGGCCGGACTGGCCGGAACGGGCATAAGGCTTTTTCTCTAGGAGGCTGGAAGGGTGGGGCCGGTTTAGCAGCATGGGGGGACAGTTTTGTTTCTAGAGGTTGATTTTGCAGTGGTGCAGCAATTTCAGCCCCATTAACAAAAGCAGCAGTGCTTCACTCTTGTACACCCCACACCCACTCAGGGGCTGATCCGATAAAATTGCCAGGGCTGCTTTGGATTCCCAGTCCGGCCCTGACAGACTGTATCAGCAGCACCCATTTAAGAATGAACGTCTAAGTCAGTCAAAGATGGCAGTGGATGCATGCTTCTGCATGTGCATGAATGGACAGTCATCATTGAATGTTTTTGTAAAAAACTTAAATACGAAAACATTCAGGGTCTCATCATTGAGCGTTTTCGTTAAACTTAAAATACAAAATCATTCTGTATGTGAATGCTCATGCTCAAATCCACTTATTACAAAAAAAATAAAGAAACAACACATACAAACCCAAAGTTTATAGGCTGTCAGCCAACGCCAGATCTGCTGGCTTTGCCAATGCTTATTCCTTTATGAATGAAAGAACGATTTCAATGTACTTATACTTATTTTGCAATTCACAAACCTAACCAGGAAAAACCTAGAAAGCTTCGCCAATTGCCAGGGTACTCCTGGGAAAGGAATGTGACAAACAGATCTGTAAATATAGTGCACTTACTCATTAGAAAAAGGCAGCTTCGATGTGCAATTGTATATTCCCTCCTAACTCCCTTGTTAAGAAGCCTTCATTTGCTCTTCCACCAAGTTTGGGGTGCCTCTGTCCCCTTCCCCTTCCAACCCTAGAAAGGATTTACTGCAGCCCTTCTCTTATGTAAATCTACAACTATTTTCAGGATAGTAAAAGTTGGTTAAGAGTTTGTGAATGATTACAAACAGATATGGTCATGAATGTTCACTAATTCACAAGGCAACCACCAGGGCCAGCGCTAGGCATGGGTAGTGTGGCCAATTGCCCAGGGACTCCCACTCAGCCTACCAACATGGGGGCCGCACAATTGCAACACACCACCGGTCCTCATGTACCCCTGCTGATCCAATTGAAAGAAAGGTGTCTCTTTGCAATTGGGCTTAAGGGAGGGGGATCCCCTCCCTGGGCCTATCAGGGAGGGGATCCCACCTCCCTTAAGGGGGTATGGCTGGCCTCCCAGGTTTGCCCGGACAGTCCCAGGTTTTCACCAGCTGTCCCAGCAGGTTTCAACAATTTTGTTTCATGTCCCGATTTTTAGAGGGGGTCGACTGAGACCAGTGAGAGGCACTTATTGGGTGTTCCAAAGTTGTGCTAGTTGGCAGCTGTTATAAGTAAGCAATTTAATTAACAGGTATGATGCTGGCTTTAAAAATTACATTTTCTTTTTTAAGTGCTTCTGTGTTCCTATGTTGATAAGAGTTATCATTCTGCGCAGCACCGTTGATGTAAAAGTGTAGTCCTTCTTCTATTTTTGCAAAATATCCCAGTTTTCGGTTCTCAAGATCTGGTCACCCTAGCCTAGGGGTGGGGGGCACTTCTCTTGTCCCAGTTGCAAGTAGACATATTTTGCTGGTTTGCCCTGCAATTTGCCTCCTGCCCGGCTGCCCATTCAGAGACACGTCACTCGGGACGCCCTTTGTCCAGCACTTTAAACTCTCAGCCCCCAAGCAATTCTCACACCATCAGCCCTCTATGAGCTATAAAAGAGGTGCTTATCGGGGGCTCACAGGAGGAGCTGCTGCCCAGGGTGAGTCTCCGCAAAGCAGCTTCCGGAGCCCTGAAGGTGTCCCATTGAAAATTAGAGGGGCCTTTTTTCGCAGATGTTCCCTTTGGGCTAGGAAGCCTTTCCTCACCTCGACTGTTAGTTTGGAGAAGTCTTGGGTGATGGTTACTTTGCTTCCGTTTATCATCATCGGACGGCCCTTCCTGGCTACCGCAAATATCGCCTCTGTTTGATTTTCTCTTAGTGGTTTGCATATTATGGGTCTGGGGGCGTTGCTGTTCATTTGCTTCCTGGCCGGTATGCGGTACGCTTTGGTGATCTCCAGCGGTTTGTCGAAGGTGAGTCCCGTTATTTTAGGTATTAAGGCCTCCAGCATCAGGGCGCATGCTCCCGGTGTATCTTCTTCCTCTTCGGGCACTGCCAGGAGTCTTATGTTCCCCTTGCGGCTCCTGTCCTCTTGCTCCGCCATGGCCTTTTGTAGTGCCGTTGTTCTCTTTATCACAAGCCCCATGTCCTTATGTGTTATGTTTGCGTTGTCTTCCAGCATACCTATTCGCTTCTCTGCCTCGTCGATTCTGCCATTGGCTCTGCTTTGCTCGGCTCTGATTGCTATTAGCTCCATCTGAATGCTGTCTACTGTTTTTTTCGTGGCTTTTGCCAGCTCGTTCCCTTCTGTTATTTTCTTCAGGAGCATGTCCAGCGTTATTGTGCCATCCCCATGGTTGTTGCGCTCTTTGCCCGGAGAGGGCGGTGTCTCATTCTTGCTTTTCTTCAAGTCGTTAGCCCCTTGTTTCCCGTCCCTGCCTGCCATGGCTTCGGTCCCTCTTTTGGCCTGGTTGAACTTGGGCCTCCCTTCTGTTGGCGGCTGTCTTTTTGCGGCTTTGTCTCCTCTTTTTCCCTCTTTGTCCCTCTGGGTGCTTATCGATGGACAGGCACATGGCGCAGAAACTGAAAGGCACAGCATGGGAATCCATCTGGTTCAACACTAAAGTGACCTACCAGGGAGCGACATTGCATAACGACACGTGGATCGGGAAAGGCATCAGCACACCCAGCCAAACGGAGACCAGGCAAAGACCGCTGACGTTCCAGAACCTACAGCAGCTACATGACCTCCCGAACCAAGAGTTCTATAACTTCCTAAAAATTAAGACAGCAATAACAAAGGCCAACCTATGCGGAGGAGAGCCGGGAATCATCAAGTACCTGCAGCTCCTCAACTCAACAGGCCACCAAACGGCAAAGATCTATAAGCTCCTGAGCCCATCCAAGCTGGCGCAGAACAAAAAAGCTACTAACACATGGGAGACGCTCCTGGGCAGGCAACTGAATGAAACGGAGCGAGCAAAAATGTGGAGCTCAGCGACAACAAACAAAATTACCCCACAGCTAGCGCAAACAAAATATTGGCTACTCCACAGCGCCTACTGGACGCCATCCAAACTCCACAAGGTCGGCATCGCAGACTCAGACAAATGCTGGAACTGCCAGAAAGAGGAAGGCACCCTCGAACACCTCATCTTCACCTGCGTGAAAGTCAAGAAGTTCTGGGCACAAATCAACACTTTCTTGAACGATATGCTCAAAACAGATCTGGAAATCAGCTTCGTCAGCCTGGCGACTGAGCACCTAACAGCGAACCTAAAAAGTAGAGAAGAGAGAGAACTCCTAGACCTACTCCTCACAGCAGCCCTTAAAATAATCCTAACGAACTGGAAAAACACAGCCAAAGCAAACTTCAAAACATGGATCAACTGGGTCACCTTCCTGAGAGGAGCCGACAACATCACAGGCACTTTCTCAAAAGAACATAAAGCCAAGCTGCACATGTGGGACCCGCTCGACGAGCTCCTGAGGAAGACCCAATAAAGGACAATAAAGGACAATAACGTGCGCACCCCCCCCCCTCTCCTCTCCTCTTCTTCTTTCTTTTCTCCTCCAGTGGAGGGAGAACAATCGCGCTGCCACGAACGGACTGTCATAGTTGTACCATTGTACTCAGACCTGTATATATATATTTTTGTACGACCTTCTTTTGTATGCCAATAAAAAAAAAAAATTCTAAATAAAAAAAAAAAAAAAAGAAAATTAGAGGGGCCTCGCACATTCCCCTTCGTCTGGGCCCCCAAAAATCCTAGAACTGGCACTGCTAACCACGACGTGCAAAGAGCACAAGCCACTCCTTGCACGGGATTGCCTCATGTATTTGTAAGCATTCATGATGAACAAATAATACACAGGCGTAAACTTATTTAGAACTGCTTGGTATCCTTTCGAAAATACGTTTGTGGAGCAAATCCAGAAACGTTTAGATGTAAACATACATTTGAGTCCAAATAAAACTTTTTGAATTGGGTCTATTGATTGTGCTCCCGAATTTCTCACTTGACCAAACAGTGTGTTCCTGGGCAAATCATTTAATTCCCTTATAATTTACTTTTTATCTTCCATCAGCGGGAGTGCTAGAAATTGAATTCTGAATTATGGACAATTTTTTATTGTCTCGCCCAAAAGAACTATTACTGCGTGCAGATTATTTAGCAGGAATTACCGTCACATCGCCCCACGCTGTATGGCTCGCAGCCCTTTCTCTTGTTGCTCATTAAACTTATTGCAGTTGTAAAAATAGGAATGCGTGTCCATTGTAGGGTGTGCCACATACAGTAAGGCTAGCTCTAAATATTATGCTTTTTTTTCGCAACTGCCAGACGCAAGCAGACATCACCTGCTCGGTAACAGAGGCCCTGGCACATGGCATCAATCGCGCGCTGAGACCGGTCCCAGACGGCCCCGCGCGATGACGTCTGTCTGGGCCGAGCCGGCCACTCCCTGCCCTTTCTCATAACAATTCCCCGCCGACAATGGCTCTGCACACTGTCACCGGGAGAAATGTGTATCGCTCCCTGCAACTGGGGGCTCGTTCTGTCATCGGGACGCAGAAAAATGAAATGAGAAACGTAATCAAGTTCTGCATTTCTCAGCCGAGAGGGACATGTGCGACCAATTTTGTGAACGCGAGCGAACTGCGGCTCTCCACCTGCTTTTGCAGTCTGGGAGTGGGGGCGCACCTCGTTGTTGCTAAGTTTGGGACAGCAGAGCAACGCGGGGGTGGAGTGTAAAGCCTCCGGGTGTATTAGCGATGCAATTAGAGGCACTAAACTCGTGATAAGGCGGGCGGGCTTAATCTAAAGAGGCCCCGTAGGCGCATGACTGTGCGTCATTTCCAAAGGACCGTGGTCTGTGACGTAGGATGCAGAGTGTTGTGTATAGAGGGCTTTTTGGCCCCTCTGGGGGATAGGAGTGCCAAGTTGGAGGTCAAGGGCAACACAGAGGAGAATACAGGTTTCCTTCCAGACTGCCTTGGGAAAGACCAGCTAAAGGCCTTACCATGACATGAAACTAATCTTTTAAATCGCACAGTACCGGCTGTGGCCAAGATGGCGGCGTGAGCAGACGTATCGCTCTCCTGCTCCCGCCAACGGCCGCTCTAAAGCACCGGTTTCGGCCGTCCACGGGTCCGTTGAACATAGCTGGAGAACGGTCCCAGTCGCAGGGACAGCTTGGCCGGCCAGTGTGGCCGAGTGGTGGCTCAGGCAAGTGGTGTTCGGGCGAGGCTGAGCATACGGCCGGGAGCGCGCCCCTCCCTAGGGAGCTGTGCGACGGGGGCCTGGCGCTTCCTGGCGAGAGGAAACCTGCCTTCTTAGCGTGCGGAGGGCTCGAAGGCGAAGACTGGAGCGGGCTCGCCTGTCGGGGGGCGGGCGATAGCGCGGAGGCTGTTTGCAGTTTGTGGCCGGGCAGGTGTAGACGGAGGGCCGAGACGGAGGTCGACCACGGCGCTATTTTGTGGAGCTCGGTAGCAGACTGTGGTGCCACGCGAGCGGTCGAGGGACGGGCAGGGGTGCCTGTGCCCAGGCGCGCAACACCCATTGGGCTCACCGGGCTTCAGCCCCCCCCCCCGTCGCCTCCTCTGCCCGGGCTAAGATGACACGCACTGAAATCATTAACTAACGCTGCGCATCGGAGCCGAGAATGTGATTTTTATTATGCATTCTGAGAGGCCCAGCAGCCCAAGCAGACAGCCAGCCTCTGAACAGTTTCCTCGAGTGAACCCCCCTGCCCTGACCTCTTGTTTTCCTTTAGAGTGGCGCAGAGGTGAAATCCTTGCCTGAAGGCAGGGATTCACCTAAGCACTTGATGGGTTATAAGCATGGGGTGTGAAGTGCACAGCAGGGAGGAAGGCATGGCCAGTGCAGGTGACGCTTTTCTTTTGTATGGGAATTTCTGCTGGCGTCATAGCCCAGGGTGTGCTGTCTGTGCACTTGTAAGGATGTGTATTCCATACAAGTGCACAGACAGCAAACCCTGGGCTAAGACACCAGCAGAAATTAATTTTCAAAGGAAAAGCATCACCTGCACTGCCATCCCTTTCACCCTGCTGTCTGTGCACTTGGATGGAATTCACATCCACCGCACTGCTCACCAGATAAATGGTGAACAGGGCCATGGATCTTTCTATTTTCGCATCCAAGGGCAGCAGCGAAGAAGCAGAGGGGACCCAGGCAAGGAGAATCCAGGACACCTATCTACTCTGAGACCTTCGAGGGGCTGGATGCCAGGACGCAGTGCTGCTGATCAGCCCGACTCCACAGTATAGTATCAGAGGAGCAGTCAGAAGTTTTTTATGTAAGTTCCAGTAACTTTAATGCATTTTTCAGCACATCATTACCTTTTGGGGGTGCTAGTGGGTAACTTTAGAGTTCAGAGTGGGTGTGGGTTTTAGGGAGCCAGTGAGTAATTTTATGGTTCATGGTGGGTTACAAATTGGGGTGCCAGGGTTTAATTTTAGGGTTCTGAGCGGGTATGGGTTTTGGGGTTCCAGGGGGCAATTTTAGGGTTTAGGGTGGGTATGGGTTTTGGGGTGCCAGGGGTAATTTTAGGGTTCAGCGTGGGTATGTGTTTTGGTGTGCCAGGGGTAATTTTAGGGTTCAGGGAAGGTGTGGGTTTTGGGGTGTCAGCGGGCAATTTTAGGGTTCAGGGTGGGTATGGGTTATGGGGTGCCGGGGGAATTTATGGTTCAGCATGGGTATGGGTTTTTGGGTGCCAGGGGTAATTTAAGGTTCAGGGTGGTAATGGGTTTTGGGGTGCCAGGGGGTAATTTTAGGGTGTGGGGTGGGTATGGGTTTTGGGGTGCCGCGGGGGGGATAATTTTAGGGATCAGGATGGGTATGGGTTTTGGGGTGCCAGGGGTAAATTTAGGGTTCAGGGCGGGTATGGGTTTTGGGGCTCCAGGGGGGTGATTTTAGGGTTCAGGGTGGTAATGGGTTTTGGGGTGTCAGGGGGCAATTTTAGGGTTCAGGGTGGGTATGTGTTTTGGTGTGCCAGGGGTAATTTTAGGGTTCAGGGAAGGTGTGGGTTTTGGGGTGTCAGCGGGCAATTTTAGGGTTCAGGGTGGGTATGGATTATGGGGTGCCGGGGGTATTTATGGTTCAGCATGGGTATGGGTTTTGGGGTGCCAGGGGGTAATTTTAGGGTGTGGGGTGGGTATGGGTTTTGGGGTGCCAGGGGGGGATACTTTTAGGGTTCAGGGTGGGTGTGGGTTTTGGGGTGCCATGGTATTAATTTTAGGGTTCAGCGTGGGTATGGGTTTTGGGGCTCCAGGGGGGTGATTTTAGGGTTCAGGGTGGTAATGGGTTTTGGAGTGTCAGGGGGTAATTTTAGGGTTCAGGTTGGGTATGGGTTATGTGGTGCCGGGGGGAATTTATGGTTCAGCATGGGAATGGGTTTTGGGGTGCCAGGGGTAATTTAAGGGTTCAGGGCGGGTATGGGCTTTGGGGCTTTGGGGCTCCAGGGGGGTGATTTTAGGGTTCAGGGTGGTAATGGGTTTGGGGGTGCCAGGGGGTAATTTTAGGGTGTGGGGTGAGTATGGGTTTTGGGGTGCCAGGGGGGGATAATTTTAGGTATCAGGATGGGTATGGGTTTTGGGGTGCCGGGGGTAATTTTAGAGTTCAGGGCGGGTATGGGGTTTAAGGTGTGAGGGGGCATTAACCGATCCTGATTATCTGCCATTTTAGCTCCGCCCCATTGATTAACATTAGCCACGCCCCTTTTTTTGCCATGTTAGCCCCCCCCCGAAATGAAGACCTAGTTGCGCCCCTGCCTGTGCCCTCCCTCGAGTGAGGAGACAGCGAGGGTGCTCCCATCATAGCGGAGAGGTCGGGACTGCTGGTGGCCCTCAGGTGAGGCGGGGCCCTCGATCGGTTGCGGCCGGGGAAACCTGATTGCGGCCTACTACGGCGGTCCACCGGAGGTGCCGGGCAGAGAGGGAGTGCTGCCACGAGACCAGGGGCAAGCTGTGAAGGCCCGTAGTGAGGCCAAGGAGAGCTAGAGGCGATAACCAACCCCCATGGGAAGTGCACAGCAGTCCGGCGTGGTGCAGGCGGACTGTGAGGGCCCAGGCTGCGGAGAGGCCGTAGGAGAGATCTGGGCCTGGGAGGAGATCCGCAGCACTCTGTGCGCCACGACTGGCAGATCCCGGAGTTGGGGACCCTGACCCCGGGGAGATGTCTGCCGCCGGACGGGGTCAAGGAAGTGCCTGTGTGGGGAGGGGACCGGAGCAGCCTCTCCGCGACGGCGTAGTGCAGAGCGCGCATGTTGCTTAGGTCAAAGGACATTGGTGTCCAGCGAAGACGGGGGACGCTTGGCCAGTCCCGGAACACTAGCAGCACACGAGGGTGGGTCTCCAGCGACTGCCAGAGGAGGCTAGCCGGTGGTGAGAGGCCCAGGGAAGCTGTTGGAAGTGGTCGGCCTAGGGAGAGAGGCGACCAGGGGACCAGCGCAGCACAAGCAGTGAGCGGGGACCTGGGCCGCAACGAGACACGAGGTGGGCCCTGGACTTGGTGAGGAGGCCGCTGGACTCCACATAGCAGGTAGAGACGTCACTCGGTAGAGGACCGGGGCCTCACGAAGGGGGACCGGGCGAAGCGGCGGTTGCCTTCGAACAGGCCAACGGAGAGTGGTGGACGGTCTCAGGGGAAGGCCTTGTGCGCTGCTTGGACACATGGGAGTGATCGATCTGGCGTTGGCCGCAGGAGAGGTCCAGCTTTGGTCTTAACGCCCATTGGCATAGAGTGGGAAGCGTCGGGGGTACATCGCCTGGTGCAGCAAGTTGGTAGTGTATAGCCTGACATGCGGCCCACTGTGCAGGGGCCCCAATTGAGGGACACCATTGTGAGGAGGGGACAACTGCCCGGGCATCCCGAGCCTGTTGAGGGACTCCGGAAGGGGAGTGCATGTCGGAAGACCCCTGGAGAGCTCGAAACACGATATGTCCACCTCTAGAATCCGCAAAGACAAAACCGTGAAGGAGCTGTTTGCTAAAGCCCAGGCGAGCCAGCAACATAAACACATGGCTGCGACCACTGCCCACCCGGCCACGGATCAAGCAGATGGCTTAGAACCCATTACAAAAGCCTTTTTGGAGTCACCATTTACTGCGTTGAGGGATGATATCCACACCTTCAAAAAGGAATTTTGAGAGGAGCTCAAGGAGGTCCGCAAGCATGTGGACGGTATAGGGGAGCGTGTGGCGGAGCTGGAAACCAAGAATGATGGGAGAGACACTGAAATCGAGGCACTACAGCAGGAGATACTGCGGGTACACGATCAACACACCTGGAGGATTTGGAGAACTGTTCTTGTCGCCATAATGTGCGGATTCGAGGTGTGATGCTCACCGAGGATACCAAGGATCTGTTCGGATTCACAAGAGAACTTTTCAATCACATCTTGGGTCGCCCTTTAGAGTCGGAGCTCAGACTGGATAGAGTACAGAGGGTGGGTCCCCCGCGACCCTTGTCGACCCCCCCACCAGATATTCTAGTCTGCATGCAAGATTACCGCACAAAAGAGGACATCCTCCAGAAAGCTAGGCAGCTACATCCCCTGTCCTTCAGAAATCAAGCACCGGTCTTATTCCAGGACTTGTCAGCACTCACTCTGCAGAAACGCCGGAACTTCAAGTCTGTTACAGCGTACCTACAACAGCACAGCATCTCCTACAGTTGGGGCCACCCATTCCGCATAGTGTTCAAACTGGACAACAAGCTTTACCAGCTCCGATCACTGAAGGAGGTGTGCCGCCTGCTGGGTATAGATCTGCATGCGGAGGAGGAGGAGGCAGCGGGCCGCTCTGGGGGAGCTGAGGCCTCTGGATCCCAGTGGCACCAACAAGGTAGAAGGCGCCGCGTAAAGAAGCCACCTGCGGCCGAGATCAAGGATGGTCAGCGCGCAGCAGGGGAAGCAGTCGCTTCTGAGCTGACCTCACCCCATCCCAGCTTACTTTCATGTTCTCATCCCTTGCGGCTGTTGGACTGTTTGTTTTCCCTGCCAGGTCGTCGGCGGGAGGGTGGATTGTTGTGACTTGATTGCATTATCCCGTGATACTACATTCCCGATCACCTATGCAGATGATGGACAACATGTTCTTGGATCTTGAGTTTCTTGTTAGGGGGGGGGTTGTCTTTTGGGAAGGGGGTTGAGGAGGGGTAGTGTTCCTTGTCCACCGAGTGTATGGGGGTGTGTCTGATGCATGATTCCTAGTCTTTCTGGTACTGCTGGCACCCCTGGTTCCTAGGCTTTCTTGCTCTGGCGCGGCTCTCCTGCCTCTGGGTCATCCAGTAGAGTAGATGTTGCCCACAGAACTTAAGGTCCTCACGTTGAATGTGAGGGGGTTGAATAACCCGGTTAAACGCAAAGCGGTACTGTCCTGCTTGGAACACTCACAGGTGGACATTTGTCTCCTACAGGAGATGCACCGCCTGCAGAGGGATTGCCACCGCCTGCGTTCCCGCAAGTTCCCACACCAGTTTTTTTACTCAGGACCCAATAAAACGGCAGGAGTAGCCATTCTGGTGGCCCAGAGGTTTAAGGGGAAGATCATACAGAAAGAGGCTGAGATTAAAGCAGGCTGCTGACATACAGGTTTGCACTGGGTGATCACACGTTCACGGCTGGTTCTATCTATGCCCCTAATGAAGGCCAAGAAAAAATCTTCTAGTCTGCCCTCACAGATGCTACGGTCACACCAGATCACCACATTTTGCTAGGAGGGGATTTAAATTTAGTGTTTGACAACATCCTGACAGAGGTCATACACTCCTGAGGCGGAAGCCGGGAGCACGCTCGATTTTAAAAAAATATATTGTTTGAATTTTAATTGTTTTACCTGTTCTTCACGTTCACCCAGCACACTCTCCCTCGTTAATCACTGTAAATTCGCCGCGCAGCCGACATTAACGCTGCCACGGCACTGTGATTTTCGCGCCATTCTTCCTCCTCAGCCCACAGGCCACGCCCACGGCCCTGAGGCCACGCCCCCTCTTGGAACCTCTACATAAGCCGCGCTGACTGACAAAGCACGCAGACAGAGGTCATACACTCCTGAGGCGGAAGCGGGGAGCAGGCTCGATTTTTTAAAAATATATTGTTTGAATTTTATTTGTTTTACCTGTTCTTCACATTCACCCAGCGCACTCTCCCTCCCTAATCACTGTAAATTCGCCGCACAGCCGACATTAAAGCTGCCACGGCACTGTGATTTTCGCGCCATTCTTCCTCCTCAGCCCACAGGCCACGCCCACGGCCCTGAGGCCATGCCCCCTCTTGGAACCTCTACATAAGCCGCGCTGACTGACAAATCACGCAGACAGAGTTCATACACTCCTGAGGCGGAAGCCGGGAGCACGCTCGTTTTAAAAAAAATATATATATATATTGTTTGAATTTTAATTGTTTTACCTGTTCTTCACGTTCACCCAGCGCACTCTCCCTCCCTAATCACTGTAAATTCGCCGCGCAGCCGACATTAACGCTGCCACGGCACTGTGATTTTCGTGCCATTCTTCCTCCTCAGCCCACAGGCCACGCCCACGGCCCTGAGGCCACGCCCCCCCTTGGAACCTCTACATAAGCCTCGCTGACTGACAAAGCACGCAGACAGAGGTCATACACTTCTGAGGCGGAAGCTGGGAGCACGCTCGATTTTTTAAAAATATATTGTTTGAATTTTAATTGTTTTACCTGTTCTTCACGTTCACCCAGCGCACTCTCCCTCCCTAATCACTGTAAATTCGCCGCGCAGCCGACATTAACGCTGCCACGGCACTGTGATTTTCGCGCCATTCTTCTTCCTCAGCCCACAGGCCACGGCCCTGAGGCCACGCCCCCTCCTCTCATTTAAAAACAATGTGCCTGCAGCGGACGGGCGCGCCGCCTGCGCGCCAAAGGCAAGCCCATCTGCGCCCGTCCGCGGCCGGCCGGGGCAAGGGGCCACCCCCCCTGTCCGGTCACCCAACCGGGTCAGAAACTATAGCTCACACTCCCTCCTCCAATTACGAAATGATGCTGCCCCACTATGTCACCACTCCTGGGATTTATCCATACAACATAATAAAGGCCATATATTAGACCAAGTTTGGACAACAAATCCCATCATCTCTACTATGAAGGTACACCCATGTATATGGTCTGGTCACGTTTGACCTCACCCTGGCCATTAGAACTAAATTCCCCTTGGTCGAGGGTGGAACTGCTAGATGCTGGAAATCCGTGGACCTGTCTGAATTCACAAACTTCCTGGCCGGATCTACTCCTAGACCAGCCCAGAATGTGGATCTTTCTGACATACAGATCGCTGACTGGTTAAAAACAGCAAGGGATCACTTTGCCCCCCAAAAAAGATCAAAATAAACCGGAAAGCGGAAGCCCATAAATGGTTCTCTCCCGCACTAAAGGATATGAAACTATTACTCCGTCAGAAAGAGAGGAGATGGAGAGCTCGCTATGACCTTGAAGACAAACTCCTTTATAAACAAGAACAAGCAAAATACAATAAAGCCATTAAGGTAGCCAAGATTGAATATTTCTCCTCCAAGATTTTAATGTCCACAAACAAATCGAGAGAGATCTTCTCTATTGTGGATGAACTGTCCAACCCTGATAGAGTTTCACCTAAACCAATTCCCACACAGGAACTATGTGATAAACTGAACACATTCTTCCTAGAAAAAATCACAACAATTAAAGCTAGCATTACGTGTTCTCCATTAGCTGTGATTCCTCCTGACTCCTTCAGGAATATCCACACTATGGACAGTTTCCCTACAATCGATGTAGAATCACTCTCTTCCCTGTTGTCCAAGGTCAAATCTGGATCCCCCCGGGATTGCTGCCCCCCACACATCATGGGGGACGTTTTTTCCATCATTCCTTAACCTGCTCTGTCCCTTCTAAACTTATCACTCACTCAAGGCTGTGTCCCAAAATTATTTAAGGATGCCACTGTGGTCCCTCTGATAAAAAAGGTCGGCGCAGACCTATCAGATCCATCTAACTATCGCCCCATCTCCTTGCTTCCTTATTTAGCTAAGGTTTTGGAGGCACATGTTGCAAAATCCATGTCTGCCTTTATAGAACAGACTGAACATTTAGATCCTCACCAGGCCGGTTTCCGCCCAGGGCATTCGACTGAGATGGTCATCTTGGCAGTCCTTGACGAACTTCGCAGGGAGGCTGACATCGGTACCCCCCAGGCTCTGGTTCTCTTGGATCTGTCTGCTGCGTTCGACACGGTGGACCACAAGATCTTGGTGGACCGCGTCGAGCGCGCAGGCATCCAGGGCAGGGCTCTAAGTTGGATCACCTCCTTCCTAGAGGACCGTACTCAGGCTGTTCGCCTGGCAAATTTTTCAGCATCAGGGTTGAATATCACATGTGGGGTTCCCCAGGGTTCCTCCCTATCCCCACATTTGTTTAACATCTACTTACTTCCCCTAATTAAAGCCTTAAAACAGAGGAAAGTAACGACCTTCAACTACGCAGACGACCTGCAGCTTTCCTTTACCATAGACAATTCCACGGAATCCATCTCCAATTTTCAGGACACTATGGTGTTCATCCGCAATTGGATGGATCATAACCATCTGAAATTGAACCCCGGAAAGACGGAGGTACTACTGATAGGAGATAGTTGTATCTCCTGGGGCCCTCACTATTGGCCAGCAGAATTAGGGACGTTCCCTAAACCCTCCTCTTCCGTAAAAAGCCTAGGGGTGACCATTGACAAAGATCTGTCCCTAAACACTCAAGTAGGCACAGTTGTCTCTAAATGTTTTTTCCAGCTGCGGAAGATCCAAAAGATTCACCACCTACTCTCCCAGGCAGCACTGATACAAGTTGTGATTGGCCTAGTCTTATCCCATCTAGACTATGCGAACTCAATCTATCTAGGCCTCCCCTCCTATCAGATCAAGAGGCTCCAGCTTGTACAGAACCAGGCGGCAAGATTGATTTATCAGCAGCCTAAGTGGCAATCGGCCAGAGCCCTGATAAAAAAACTCCATTGGCTCCCACTGCTTCAGCGGGCCACCTTCAAAACCGCCTGCCTCACATTTAAATCCCTAAATTGTTATAGCCCAATCTTCATCAACAAACTGATCTTGAGGTACGTCCCAACCCGCGATCTCCGTTCCAAATATCAAAATTTGTTGGTGAGCACAAAATTCAAACGCAAACGACATGGTGGGTGTCGCTTTGGATATTTGGCACCACAATTATGGAACTCACTCCCATGGGAGATCCATTCTTGCCCCGATCTACTTCGGTTCAGAAAGCAGCTTAAGACATGGCTGTTCATACAGGCACATGAGTAATTCGTCCCTTCAGAAGTCATGTCAGAACAGTCAAACCGCAACTGCTCAAAATAGCGCCATGAAACCTTGGTCAAAGTGCGCTTTACAAATTGGTTATAACATAACATAACATAACATAACATCCCACTTGCAGTCAGTGCGGATTCTACCTATCACCTCATGCAAAAACGGAAACCACACAATACTCTATGTTCTTGCTCAACTGTAGATCCCTTCCCAAGCACACCATGCAAATCTCTCTTTTGATAGAGGAAGTAAACCCGGACATCCTCTTTCTCACAGAGATGTGGCTGCATGAACAATCAGTCCCTGATCTGGTACAGACTCTTCCACAAGGATACCAGATATTCCGCCGAGACCGTAAATCAGGAATTGGCGGTGGACTAGCAGTGATCTACAAGACAGGCTATGAAATCACCAGCACCCCCGCTTATGTCCCAGATAGTGAATGCCTTCCCTTCACTATAAAACTCAGTCCCATTAACACGTTCTCAGGTATACTTATATACTGCCCACCCGGGACGCAAGGACAATTCCTCTCTAACCTTGCCCCTATGGTCGCAAACCTTGCTCTTAGCTCTGCTAATTTCACGCTCCTGGGAGACCTGAACACTCACCTTGATGACCCTAATGACTCAAACGCCAGAGAACTATCCTCCAGTTTAGGTGCCCTCAAACTACAGCAATTAGTCCTGGGGCCCACCCACCACAAAGGCCATCTTCTGGATCCTGTATTCAGTAATTGCCCGAATCTACAAGATGGAAATCCCTCTCCCCTCCCCTGGACAGATCACTTCCTTATTCCTCTCACATGGACCTTTCCCAATCACCCCCGGGCATCAATCGCGCTCTATAAATCCACTTACAATTACAATTACAATTACAAAACCCACGACTGTCCAAAAGTCACGTAATTGGTCCAAACTTCCCCAGCCACAATGGGTGGAGATCTTGGATTCGACCAAACCGACAAAAACCTCCGACCCTATAGAGGGCAACGAGCACAATAACAGCTGGATCACCTAATCTCAAATCAGGATCACCCACTGACCCGGCCCCCCCGAGAGCACTCATCCCGATCATCAGTCAAATCTCTCCCACTATTCTGACCTGCTTAACTCCTCTCTCAATGCTGGCATCGTCCCGCCCCCATGGAAGTGAGCAATGGTCAAGGCCCTATTAAAGAAACCAAGCCTGGATCAAAACAACCCCTCCAACTATAGACCTATTTCCCTGCTACCCTGGCTCAGCAAACTATTGGAGAAGTATGTCAATTCAACCGTGACACACTTTTTGGAATCTAATGCCTTACTTGATTCCTCACAAACGGGCTTTCGGCCCCTTCACGGAACAGAAACAGCCTTGGTTGCAGTGACGGAGGATGCAAGAAGGATCCTGGATGGCGGTGGGTCATTAGCATCGTTCTCCTCGACCTTAGTGCCGCCTTCGACACTGTAAACCATAACATCCTTTTCCACCGTCTCAGCAGGATAGGCATCTCGGGAACAGCGAACACCTGGCTGAGATCCTTTCTCACGGACGGTTCTTTTCAGATATTTGAGAAAGAATTCACTTCTCCTTGCAAACCCTTGAGATGTGGAGTGCCCCAGGGTTCCTCCCTGAGCCCCACCCTTTTTAATGTTTACCTGAGCCCACTGGCTGATGTCGTCCGCCCCTTTGGAGTAAAAATTATCACCTATGCGGACGACACACAGCTAGTCGTAGCATTGGATCCCCCTCTCAACTCCCACCACAGCCTACACTAATGTTTGGAAGCAGTCGCCGCCTGGATGACGGCCTCCTGCTTAAAACTAAATGGGGAGAAAACGGAGATAATGCTCCTGGGAAATACCATCACCAAATCTATCGATTCCATCTGGCCCCCCTGCTTAGGCTCCCCTCCCATACCCAAAGAACAAATTAAAAGCCTCGGCATCTGGCTAGACAGAACTCTCAATTTTAACTACCAGGCAACCAAGCTCTCTGCCACATGCTTCGGGCTCTTGAGGCTACTACGTAAGATTCTCCCCCTTCTCCAAGGGCTGATCTTATCTCGCCTTGACTGCGGAAACGCCCTATACCTCGGGGCCCCACAGTCCACGCTTAACAGACTGCAAATTGTCCAAAACTGTGCCGCCAGGACTCTTCTTGATATTCCTCGACGAGTCTCAGTCAAAGCCCGACTGAAAGACCTGCATTGGCTCCTGGTAAAATCGAGGATTGAATTCAAAGCCATGTGTATTGCCCATCGCTCCTATTGGGGAACAGGCCCCGATATCAATCGTCCCCTTGTAAAAGCCTATCATCCCAATCGACACCTCAGATCCGGGACATCCTATCTCACCACAGTACCTCGAATTAAGAAAGCAAGGTGTGGAGGTCGTTCACTCTCCTACAACCTAGCCAAGATCTGGAACACGCTCCCCCTCACAATCAGATCAGAACCTAATCTATTGACCTTCCGAAAGCTTCTTAAAACCTGGCTTTTTAATAAACCCATATAACACGCAGCGTACTCTCCCCCAGCCTAACCTCTGCAGCGCTGGGACGCCCCAGGGTAGCCATCGCGCTATATAAATTATCTTTTCATTTCATTTCATTCATCCTAGATAGATCATGTCAGCGCTCCTCGCAAACTGGCGCTCTTTGTACGGAGGGGCTCACCCGGCTTCATGACTTATAGCGTAGCTTCCACCCCCAGAGCCGTGCGTACTCACATTATTCTAATGCTCATAAAACATATGCGCGACTAGACTACCTGCTTGCGACGGCTTCGTTGCGGGCGCTGGCATCCGAGGTAGAGATCGGGGTTGCATCACTCTCCGACCATGCTCCAGTGACAGCGGTGTTCGCCTTCCCACCCATGCAGCGCGCGCAGCAAACATGGCGCCTTAGGGAGACCCTATTACATCGCAAGGAAGTGATTACCAAAATTCAGGGCGCTATTGCGAGCTACCTCTTGCACAACAGCAACACAGACACCACACTTACTACGCAATGGGCAGCACTGAAAGCGGTCCTTAGAGGGGAATTTATTGCAATCTCTGTGGCTGATAACAGGGAACGTAGTCGCAAGCGAGAAGAACTCAAACAACGCACGAGGGAGCTGGAGCAAATGAACCAACGCACGGGGGCTCCGTGTATATGGTGACAACTTAAAGCAGTGAGGCAACAACTGGCAGCTACTGATCAAGATAGGGCAGAATTTGCGGCGCTGAGACTCCGACATACCTACTACACGTGTGATGATAGGTGCAGGCGACTGTTAGCCCATAGATTGCGTGAAACTCGCCAGCAGCAACATGTTAAGGAAATTCACCATCCGGATGGCAGGTGCGTCACTGATGATCTTGGTATTGCAATGGCCTTTAGCGACTTCTACACGGACCTCTGTACTAGCGCCCCCCTGGATAGCGCGGCTGCCGAGGCATTCCTTGCCACCCTCCCATTGCCTGCCCTCACGAAGGAACAGGCTGAGCATCTAGAGCGTGACATCAGGCTCGAAGAGGTTATCTCCGCCATCTCGCGCCTTAAGGTGGCCAAAGCGCATGGCCCGGATGGGTTTCCGGCGGTCTTTTACAAGACCTTCTGCACGCAGATCGCACCACTCCTTACACAGCTCTTTAATACTTTCTCAGAGCCTGGGGCTACATCTGGAGACCTCTTGCAGGCCTCCATAGCTGTCATCCCTAAGCAAGGGAAGGATAAGTCGCAATGTGGAGCGTACCGCCCCATCTCGCTCCTTAATGTGGATCTTAAGTTGTACACGGGGATCCTGGCGGCCAGACTCGCGCCACTCATGGGCGGTTTAATCGATCCGGACCAAGCAGGGTTCATTCTGGAACGGCAAACTTCGGACAACACTAAGAGGGCCCTGCATCTAATCGAAAAAGCGCCGCGAACGCGCAGAGAATTTTTACTGCTGGCTATTGACGCTGAGAAAGCGTTCGATAGATTGCACTGGCCCTATCTAGAGAAGGTGCTGGAGAAAGCGGACTTAGGGGCTAAATTTCGCACATATATACTGAACTGCTACAAGTTTCCGATGGCTGTAGTGCGAGTTAATGGGTATACGTCCCCCCGGTTCCCCATTGAGAGAGGCACCAGGCAGGGGTGCCCTTTGTCACCCCTTCTTTTCGCTCTTTATATGGAGCCCTTAGCACAGAAGCTGCGGCTCCACCCACAGGTTGCGGGGATCAAATTTGGAGGCTATGTCCATACAATTAGCCTCTATGCGGACGATGTGCTGATCTCACTGTCTAATCTGCGTGACTCATTACCCGCCTGCCTAGCAGTTTTAGACCTCTTTGCACAATGCTCTGGCTTCAAAGTTAATGCGGGCAAGTCGGAGGCCCTGGATCTGTCTCTGGGGGAACCTACGCGTGAACATCTGCAGCGCTCGCTCCCCATCCAATGGGCGACGGGGGCTTTCCTGTAGGGGATCCAACTGGCCCCCTCGCTTGATGATACGGTTAACTTTAACTATACCTTACTGAGGCAGAAGATTAGGCGGGAATTGGTGCGGTGGAAACACTACCCACTATCTTGGTTGGGCAAGATAGCTGCGGTCAAAATGACCATCCTCCCCCAGATTGGTGGGAGTCCGAAAAGCACTGACTATTCCAAGATCAAGCAGTGGCTGGCCACCCCCTTCAGGAGGTTCAATTTCTCCGAAAACAGCATCGCCCCCCAATCTGTATGCGTCTCATATCACACGTGTCCCCATGGAAGTTTGGGACCAAACCAATTTATGGTGATAGAGAACCCCGACTTCACGCCCGGCACCAACACGGTGGCCTATGCGAGGTTGCGACCAGCGGGTTGTCGCTACCTCTTTCACATGTACTCCGCGGAGGGGGTGATCCCTTTTGCCCAGTTTCCGCAAACGTATGAGATGCGAGAGGCTGAGAGGTTGCGCTATCTTCAAGTGCGACATTGGGCACTCAGTGACCAGGTGCGCCCTGTGGCCGACAGACATCTTCTGCCCTACGAACGCTGGCTGATTACTCGCACGACGGACAAAAACTAATTTCAGATTTACATAAGATGTTGCTGGCTAAGTACGCTCATACTTACAGTATGGGTAAAGCGCACTGGGAAAGGGATCTGGGCAGGACCCTGAGCCATAAAGCGTAGGAGGGAATATTTTACAGGGCCAGACATGCAGGGTATCATATGGGGCTTACTGACACTCTCACTAAAATCGCTACATATTGGTACTATACCCCTGAGCGTGTCCACGCGATGGATCCCACTACCGAGGCGACATGTTGGCTGGGATGCGGGCAGGTGGGTACCTTGGTCCACTTACTGTGGGTATGTGTTCACCTCCAGACGTATTGGAAGCAAATATTAGACGAAATAGATAAACATTTTGAAACAGACATTCCGCGCCTTCCAGCGTACGTTCTCCTGGGGCTCCCTAATCCCTTAACCTAACCTCTACGATCTCGCAGAGGGCGGCTGATAGCAATTGCACTGGGCTCCGCCATGCAGAATATACTTGCACACTGGAGGACCGACCTTATCCCTACATTCAATGGTTGGCATCATTGCCTATGGCATGTGCTTGGGATGGAGAAGCTTTCACTGACCCTGGCGGGGGAAGGTTCCAAGTACGGGGAGCTCTGGCAACCCTATTTGATGCTACTGGCCTCGGAATTCCATGAGGTTAACTGTCCTCGTTACCTCCAGTTGTTACGCCTTTCTAATTCTGAGCATTAGGGGAAGGAATGAAAGTTGCAATAGTGTGCATGATATGGGTGGTGGATTTGGAACACGGTTGGGGGGGTTAGGGTAGGGTTGGGGGGAGTTTGCGTGTTTTTTTTTCTTTTGTTCTTTGTTCTCTCAAGGTTATGATGTTGGCACAGCCTATTTGGCCGTAGCTCAAAATTCTCATTGACACAAGTGGCTTTGCGGAGCAATGTTTCCTTCTTGTCATTGTACTATAGAATCGATGTGTTGGCGGCGATTGATGCTACTGATTCATGTATGTGCTACATTCTTTCAATAAAAAGATTTAATACTAAATCGCACAGTACGGTGTTCTGCATCTGCCACTGACCAACACACTTTCCAAAACTGATTGAACACCATCATAATAATAAACACGGGTAGACATTGACAAGGAAACTTCTTGGGCTTGATACTGTATAGTAAATTGTGTCTGGGTCAGTGCTTTAACGTTACGTTAAAAATATTTATATCGCGCACGTTCACCAACGGTTTCATGGCGCTCTTAGACAAAAGTACGGTTACCAGAGAGGAGGTGTTACTCGAATGCTGACTGGAATAGCAGAGTTTTTAACAGTCTGCGAAAGCAGTCATAGTTGGGGCAGAGACGCAGTGCAGTTGGAAGGGAGTTCCAAGTGAAGGAGGCAAGGAAAGAGAAACTCAGTCCTCCATGCTTTTTTCGTCTGTATTTGGGTACCGCAAGGTAATTGAGAGAGGTTGAGCGGAGGGCTCTGGAAGGGATGTATCGTGTCAGGCAGGATAAAATAAAAACTGGAGCTAAATCGGAGAGGGCCTTGAAGACGGTACATCCAAGCTTAAAAATACAGCGTTTGGACACCGGGAGCCAGTGAAGATTGCGAAGAAGGGGGGTGACGTGCTGATGTTTGGGCTGGCGAAAGATCAGGCGGGCAGCCTGATTCTGCACTAATTGCAGCTGGTGAAGGTGGAGAGCAGGGATCCCCGCATACAAAATATTGGCATAGTCGAGTCTGGAGGTGATGAGAGCAATGATGACAAGAATCAGGGCCTCTTTGGTGAGAAACCTACTGATTTTTCGAATCCGCCTAAGATGAAAAAAACAGGATGAGGTGACTGAATTAATTTGAGGTCTCATCGAAAGATCGTCAGAGATGATCACCCCCAGACTCTTAGCCGTGCTCACAGGAATGGGTGCCGTCCCTAGAGATGGGGGCCAGAAGGAGGTGTTTCACGGATTGGTGGACCCCCCCACTAGTACTAGCTCTGTTTTTGAGGGGTTTAATTTCAGTTGACTGTGATACATCCACTCTGCAATGGCCAACATGGTAGACTGAAAATTAAGACAGGAGGAAGGAAGGGAGTCATGGGAAAGATTAACTGAAGATCATCTGCATAATTGAAGATGGTGACCGGGGAGTTTCGGAGGAAGACTAATAGGGGTTGCAGATACAAATTAAATAGTAAAGGTGATAGCGCAGAGCCCTGAAGGACCCCGCAGGTTAAGGATGAGTAGGATGCAGCAAAAGTGGATAAGTGGACTGCCTGAGATCGGTTGTCGAGAAAAGATCTAAGCCAATCGAGGGCTACCCCCTGGATGCCAGCATTATTGACACGGTCGATCAAAATTACATGATCGACCGTGTCAAATGCTGCCGACAGGTCCAACAGGACAAGGGCCTGTGAGATGTTATTGTCGGCACCTTTCCTGAGGGCATCCATGATGGCTACTATGACCGCCTCGGTGGAATGGAGGGGTCTAAAGCCAGCTTGCTGGGCATCCAGGAAGGAAGTTCTCTCAATAAACGAGGTAAGGCAGCGGGTGACATGCGTCTCCAAGATTTTTCCTAGGTAGGGGAGAAGGGAGATGGGTCTGTAATTGCTTAAAATTGTAGGATCCGCATTGTTTTTTTTTAAGATGGGTAGAACCGCTGCCTGTTTGAAGGAGCGAGGGACTTCTCCAGTAGCTAAAGAATTGTTGAGCAAAGCTAGTGGGGGGCCAGGGCAGGCCAGAAAGGCCTCTCTCAGAATCTGAGGGGGGCAGCAGTCATTAGGGGAGCCTGAACTAACTTTGTGGAGCAATAAAGAAAATTCTTTTAGTGAAATTGGCGGGAACTCTGTCAGCCGACTGGTGTTCATGGGGGGGAGAGAGGGGGATAGAGGAGATGAAGGAGAAGGAATATTGTTTTTGATGATAGAAATTTTGTCAGTGAAATAAGAGTTAAGGGAGTCGCAAAAGGATTGGGTTGGTTGGGGTTGGGGGGTGACCCTGTCGGGGAGGGAGAGCTCATTGACTGTGCATCAATTTTCGCATAATTGTATATTTGCCGCATTTGCCACATAATCTGTCATCTACCGCATTATGTACAGTTTTGACAAAAAACATTTTGTTTCTACCTCAAATGGTACAAAAGTTAGCAAAAACACAATGGCACATCTTGCCGTGCAGTAGAAGGATCTTTGCAAAGGTTGATCGGTCACCTTTTTGTAGCTTTTTGCTATATTTGTGTGTTAAACTAGTACTGAGGTACAACTAATGCTCAGACAGTGTTAACAAGTTTAAAAAGGAATAAACAATGAAGTTATACCATCACAAAATATGCCACATAATTTGCCTTTTCTTGACGCATAATTTACTCACCCCTGCCACATAATTTGACCCTCCCCTGCCGCATGATTCCAGTGGCCCTGCCTAATGACGTCATCTTCCCCTTCTGGAGCTTTCTCATTGCACAGCAGGGCACCCCCTTACACAATGCACTTTATGACCATGTGTAGACTGCACTATTTAATTTCAGGGTTGTACTCCCACAAAGAACACTTGCTACCATTACTTTATTTACAGTGCCTTACCACTGCTTCACTGTGAAACCGTCAACAGTCTAAACAGATTCCAAAGAAATACTTCCAAGCACTGACCTTATATTGATGCCTCCTTTCCCAAAAAGTGTTTGTAATTAATTACTAAACTTATTCAAATTCACTTCCCATTAGGGCTGGGCTAATACACGGTTCTATATTCAATTGAAGCATATTTTCAGGTAGGCGCTTGATGGTGGGGTTAAGTGCAGTGGTGAGAAATATTTCTGTAAAAGCACAATCTGATTATTCTATGTTTAGGAGTCTGTGTTGGCAAAATGTTTTTTTAGCAGCCTATGTGTTGCCATGCAACTTTATCACCTGTCTCTGGAATTATTTCCCATGTCAACCTTCCTGTGCCCCTTCCTAGTACCTAGCACCTTCAATCCCTCCCATCCTGGTCATTAGAAAAGCAATAACACATGAATATTTATAGATCACCGGCACTCCTGTCTGTTGGCAGTACATCACCAACGCCCTGCTTGTTAATGCATTTTGTTCTATCACCTGCATTCTTCCAGCATTTCTCTTTTTTAGCCAGTCATACACACTAGATCCATTATTCACCTAGCGACTATATAAAAGATCAATAATCTCTTTTGATCTATAGTTGGACTTGACCTTCTTTGCTCCAGGATCCATTGCTCTCTTTCCACTACCCTCCTCTAACTCTCGTATCAATTGTACAGCAGACATTTTCATGGTCTAGTATCCACGCCACAGAATTTATTGCATCTTCATCTCCCACAATCCCATTGGTGCAAGTCTAACACTTGCTTCCCTCTACTTCTCACCCTCATGCCCCTTGGTGTAGTCCTGCACTTACTTCCCTCCACTGCCCTCCCTCACTCCCTTTGGTTGTAGTCTAGCACTTGCTTACCCCCACTGCTCACCCTCACTCCCTTTGGTTGTACCCCCACTGCTCACCCTCACTCCCTTTGGTTGTAGTATAGCACTTGCTTACCTCTACTGCTCATCCTCAATCCATATGGTTGTAGTCTAGCACTTGCTTACCTCCACTGCTCACCCTCAATTCCTATGGTTGTAGTCTTGCACTTGCTTACCACCACTGCTCATCCTCAATCCCTTTGGTTGTAGTCTAGCACTTGCTTACCTCCACTGCTCACCCTCACTCCCTTTGGTTGCAGTCTAGCACTTGCTTACCCCCACTGCTCATCCTCAATCCCTTTGGTTGTAGTCTAGCACTTGCTTACCTCCACTGCTCACCCTCACTCCCTTTGGTTGTAGTCTAGCACTTGCTTACATCTACTGCTCATCCTCATTCCCTATGGTTGAAGTCTAGCACTTGCTTACCTCCACTGCTCATCCACAAACCCTAAGGTTGTAGTCTAGCCCTTGCTTACTACCACTGCTCATCCTCAATGCCTTTAGTTGAAGTCTAGCACTTTCTTACCTCCACTTCTCATTCTCAATCCCTAAGGTTATAGTCTAGCGCTTGCATACCTCCACTGCTCACCCTCACTCCCTTTGGTTGTAGTCTAGCACTTGCTTACCTCCACTGCTCATCCTCAATCACTTTGGTTGTAGCCTAGCACTTGCTTATCTCGACTGCTCACCCTCACTCCCTTTGGTTGTAGTCTAGCACTTGCTTACCTCCACTGCTCATTCTCAATCCCTAAGGTTGTAGTCTAGCACTTGCTTACCTCCACTGCTCATCCTCAATCCCTTTGGTTGTAGTCTAGTATTTGCTTACCTCCACTGCTCACCCCCACTCCCTCTGGTTGTAGTCGAGCACTTGACTGCTTCCACTACTCACCCACATTCCCTTTGGTTGTAGTCTAGCACTTGCTTACCTTCACTGCTCATCCTCAATCCCTTTGGTTGTAGTCTTGCACTTGTGCAGGACATCTAACCTGGGTTTCTATTGGAATTCTAAAATGCATATTAGCAAGTCCATTATCGCCGTTTTAGCGGCAGGAAACTGTCGCTAAAATGGCGATAATTTTAACGAGGTTCTTGCTAATATGCCCCACTGTTTTTAAATCTATGGATTGTCATAAAGAGCCCCCTCCACCACGTTTAAGAAATGTTCTTGATGTTTGGATGCCGGTTGACCACCGAATGAGCTATCTGCTGCACCCTGACAAAGGAATTATTGGTTCATACTCCACTCCAAAACCCGCGTTGGCGCTTCTTCTTCTTCCAATTTATCCATGAAATTATTTATGTTATATTATAAACGTGTTTAGTTTGTTTATGTTGTTGGGTATGAATGTATTTTTGTATTGTTTGATTGTTGGTTGTGTGCTATGTGGTGTTTGACTGTGTCTTGACATGTTTTATTTAACATGTTCATGGGTCTCCTTCATGGAAGTTATGTAAAAGATACGTTTTTTAAGTAAATGAATATATACAAAAATATATATTTTTGATAAATAAAATTTGAATAATCAATGTTGAGGTGGGACAATGTGTTTTTGAGTTTGGATGTACCACTTATGCATTCATTGATTGTTAAGGAGAGGTTCTCTGTTGCTATCTGTGATTTGTTACCTGCCTTCCTCTCCTTATATCTAGTGTTTCAGGGACCCTCTTATGTTTCTGATTAATTTGAAGGGTGTCACAAAAGGATTCTCAGAGTGCCCCCTAGTGGCTTCTAAGAAGATAATTTCTGAGGGCTTGTCAGAAATATCTTTAATATCCCCTTCAGTTGTTTCCAGTTCCTCCAGCCTATGGTACTTTTATTCCTCTCAAGTGTGATTTAATATATGGCATTTTGTTCATTTCTCTCAAATGACCCTCAACATATGGTCCTTTGGTCCTTCTCAAATGCTATTCACATGCACCCCGTTAAACTCTCTTAAGTACCCCTCAATGCAGGGCCCTTTCGAATTATTTTAGGTGGCCCAGAGCATATTGGCCCTTTTTGGCTTTATCTCGGTTCCCATCTCTTGCCTACTGCCAATATCTGTTCCTTGGGTCGTGCCATTGGTAGGTGATGCCTGGTTAGTGTACTGCTAGATCTTTTAGTGACCTATAGTGACATAGTCCTTTTATTTCACTGCAACGTGCTTTTTCAGTCTTATTTTCATTTTCACTATGACCAGAACTACAGGTCACTAAAATGTGAGTCACAACAACAGACTGCAGGGCACACAGGAAGTAGGTCCACTGAGGAATATTAGAAATAGATTAAGAAGTTGGCCCCTGAGTGCTGCCTGATAAGCACATTTCTGTGCCTTCCTAGAAATTCTGACTTGAGGGCCAGCCATCACTGTACCTTCCCAAATATTTATCCAGCCTCAGACATAGCAATGGAGGGTTCAGTGTCTGGGAAACCTAATTGCAAATTTGCCATGTTGAGATATATGCATAACTCTAAGATACTGGTATATGTGGTTCTAAAGAAAAACAAGTACATAGGATACAAGTTCCGAGAAGCAATTTCAAATACATTTCTTAATTGAAATTTTCAAGATTAATTGCACTACCTAGTGGTAGGAACAAATTCACAAAATGCCTCTTTTTCGAAACTGCCTTGCATCTGCTTTTTTGTTCAAAGGTGTAAACACCATTAATCTTGAAAGGGGATTTTCTCTTTTGGTTTCTTTACAAGGTTTGGATAGTTCTGTACTCCCTTCTCATTGCTTCCCTTCTGACATCCGGTCACTGGATTACATTCTACTTCTTTTTGTTAAATTGCTGTTGTGGTGTTATCTCGGGAACCTCTTACGTCCTGTTCACTGCTTCTTTCTTTCTTACCACCACCAGGCTCTTGCACAGAGAATGTAAAAAAGAGAGGAGGCCTACCCATTTTCATGCAAGCATCAGCAGAAAGACATGTAGAAATGTATGTGGTAAAGGAAAAGCACAGGCCAAGCTGTTTACAATAGCAAAATAAAGAGCAAATGGAGTGGGGACCTGGGGAAAGCAGACACGATTTTTAATAGAATAGAGAAATATAATTAGTAAACACAGCAGAAGTTGAAAGTTACAGTGTGCATCACAAGAACGGAGTGCAATGACACATCTCGGAGATCTTTATATTTAGATAAAGGTAGACACAAAGTAACAAGATTACCCTGTGGCTACGCTTTGCAGAACGGTAGACACATAGGGAGGCGAGGTGTTGCTAGGCTGCAAAGCACAAGACAGTCAAGGATACCGGTGGTGCAGTGAGCGTGAAAATGTTTCAATACCATGTGCACTTTAATCGAGTCAAGTCACTAGTTTATTGTATATGATTACTTAAAATCGTTACAATTTGCAATATAAAATATTTCAACAAATAAAGCTGCGCAATTTAAAAAAAATACAAAACACATTAATAATGCACATAAGATGTTACTAACGATTTAAACAGAATTTCAAGTTCATGTTATTCCGCTTTTTCCAGGTGCTCAGGTAACTGCTTTGTTCAATTATGAATTAACCTGGTTCTGTCAGCTCAAATGTGCCTATAAAAGATGCTACACTTTACAATAAAATGTAATCGACTACTTTTATCTGTTGAGTCCGCTTATTGTCAGTGCTGAGATGAAGCCCATGTCGACCTTATTCATGCTTTTTTGTCTTCTTCTAAATCGGCTTGCCTTAAAAGTTTCCTTACTTTTACCAGATATTTTACACCCCGGCAAGCCAAGATTATGGAGGATCCTTCCAACCAACATATCACCGCTTGCCTGCATGTGCGAATGTTTAATGCGTTAAAAATGGGCTTTAAAAGCCGGTTCCTTAGATTCTTAACTGCCGGGCAAACGCACAGCAGGTGAGTTAGCGTTTCATTACGAAAACCGCATAGGTGACAATGTGCTGCGTGTTGATTGTTTTTCCAGAAAGGCTGTAGGTCTTTTGAATCATGCATACCCAGCCGGTAATCAATAAAGTTATTTTTTAGCTCAGCGCTGAAATGGGTTACTAAGTAAGCCTGTGGCTTTGTTGACACTGAGAGAGCACAAATCTGAAAAATGTAGAAGTGCACCATATTTACAAGCACGTTGTATTAGTTTAGAATAGAATACACAAGAGTGTCAAACTTATAGAATGAAAATATATATATGAGTGTTTAATTTGAATAGGGATACATATATCAGTGTGAAAAACTAATGTAGAGATTTGTAGAAATGTTAGAATGATGTTGGAGTCTCACGTTATGGGGCTGTGTGGAAAAGAAATGTAACTCTGCAAACCATGGAAATGTGTAGGCCACATGGCATTTCACAAGAAATGAAAGATGCTGCTACACTTTTAAGTAACTTGGATTCTAATGTCATTTTACTGCAAAATATTATTAATCATAGAATTGAAATGTTTTAAATAGATGTGTTACATTATAGTAATGTGTGTTAGTTAGAATACTGTTTAAAAAAAGAAATTAAATGTGCATATTGCAGAGGCCCGTTTCATGTAATTTTAGTAGGCCTAAATAGATAAAGTTGCTTCTTTGATCTGCATGTGCTCGTTAGAGAAAAGTCGTGTTAGGCACAAACTGTAAAGCCTGTTCAAAATGGTTTACGACTTCCAGATATGGTGGAGGCCGGAATTTGGGGCCCACAGAGAAAGTGTCTTTTGCAGGTGCGAGGGGGTTTTATCAGGAAAGTGATGAATAGACTTTTGTTCAAGAGAGCCAGGCACAGGCCTGTAGGAGTCTTCAGGAATTTCTAGGGGGTACCGTCTTGCCGGAGAGAAGCCTGGGAAGCAAGGTCAACTTTAACGAAGGGTCCCGAGGAGTACCAGCATGGAAGTTGCCGCCAGAACCAACACCACATGAGAGGCGTCTCCAGGGGCGTTCCTATTGAAGAAGTGATTTTGTATTAGGGACAGCACCCCGGGGTGGAGTTAGAGCAGATGATCTGAGGAGCCTAAGAGAGCGGATGGGTAGGCAGATAGGGAACTGCAAGACTTCGACTTTGAGACAAAGACTAAGGGAAGTGTGTGACCTTCTTTGGAAGTCACCACGGCTGACACCTTTTTAGGTAAAGATCTTGTTAAGTAGGGATGTCACTTAGTCTAGTTTAGGGACAGCCTAACCGGTATTTTCCTTTCTGTAAATGACTCTCAAGTTGCAACTCGTAGCTATTCTCGCAACTTTAATGACCTTTGAGCTGATCTTGGTAATTCTATTCTGTCGACTACGAGCATTTAGAGATTTTATGTTTATCTTGACACCTGTTTATCTTTTGAACCTCATTCTGAGGTGCTTGTATCTCCAGATAGCTTTGGTTTTATAATAAACTTTTAAACCTTTTCCAGTGGTAAGTGGTTCTTTAGAGTGGTGTAAGTTCTTTCTTGATTAACCTAGTAGTGGATTGCCTTTTACTCAATGACAGGTACCAACGATTTAGTCGACCTGAATTGGGATCTGGATTAACGACAATAGGCCAGAAATCCCGCGTTAGCAGTTGGTAGCAGAGTGAGGATGGTTACCTTCTTGAGGAAGGTGATCTAGACTCGGTTAGTTTACCCCAAGGTCCCTAGAGCTCGAGAGGTGGCCTGCCAAAGAAGGTGCTGACGGAGAGAGAAAAGCAGCAGTATCGGACGAGAGTGAGTATAACAAGGGTCATGCGTGGACAGATTGCGGTGTTTTGTGTTGTATTTGTATTGTAATGTCATGCGGAGTTGAATGCCTGTAGTGTGATTGTGAGAAGGTTGTGAGCGCGCGCAACCTGGTAAAATCTTAAGTTCGGGGTAGAGCTTAAGTGGTTCGGGTGTAGCGAACATCCAGAGTAATTGTCGACCAGAGTAAGGAGGTCATGAGGTACCATTGACCCCCGCAGAACCGTGATAGGGGGAGTGTAAGAGTGAGTGTGTGAGTAACGGACGCTGGTCGAAAGTTACTGTGTGTAAGTAACCTATCAGAGAAGGCGATTGTCTGGACGTAAACGGAAAGACATTTCGTCAGTTAAGGTGACAATTACAGATAGACTGTGGGCATACAGTCAAAGAAAAGTGATCGCTTGGACGGAAGTAATCATTTTTCAGAGTATGAATGGGATGCATGCATGACCGCGGAGACGAGCTGAGTAAGGAGGGGAACTGCTGCGAAGGGGGACGAGTGACGTTAGCGAGAGCCGCGCTGAGATAGGCCGGTTAGTGAGAAGCCGTGCCGTGATAGGGCGGTTGGTGTGACGTCAGTAAAAAGCCGCCTTGTGATAGGGCAGTTAGCGAGAACAGTGCTGAGATTGGTGGATTGTCATTAGGAAGTAAACAAACGCGGAGAAAATAGAAATTCTGTAGGTTTTGAACATGAAGTGTTTTAAATGTTTGAGAGAGATTTTTAAGAGAAAAAGAAGGAACTCTTATTACGGGGAAGAGGCACCGCCAGAGGGTACACCAGCTTACTATATGGCAACGAATGTTGGTTTGCATACTATACTATGGATTAGTGAATGGAGCAAGATTTCGGAAAGGAATGAGGAACTGACGTTTCCTAAGTATGGAACGTTTAGGTTAGAGGCGTTACATCGGCTGAAAGCAATTATGTCCTCATTGAATCCTTCGCCTAGACCAACACAGTTTGAGGCCCTTAATGCGTGGCTTAGGGCGGCACACGACAGAAATCTGAACAGGCGCCAAGAAAGGTTGAAGCGATCAGTAAGGGCAGTGCGAGATGCCCAATGGGATGCGGACGCCAAGAGATGGAGGGTACAGGCTATTGAGGTGGATAAGTTGTACCCAGTGAGAGAGGTGGCAGGAGAAAAGAGGCTCATGGAAGAAGATGAGGAGAGCGAGTCGGAGGACAACTTGATAAATAGACTGCTAATAGATAGACCGCCTCCGAACGTTGGGGAGACAGAAAGTAACGAACTCCCAAGGGGAGGTGGGGCTGCCATAGAGGGGTATAGACCACTCCCTATATCGGAGTGTACACCTACTAAAGGTGAGGAGACAACTCAACCTAGTACAGTACAGAGTGTAGTCGGAAGGTTTGTGGTACAGAAGACGCCAATCACTGAGAAGATTGAGTCTTACGGGTTGCCAGACGCTCTACAAGTACCCGTTACCATAGGTCCTATAGTATCGATTTACAACCCCGAGAGAGACAGAGAGGAAGAACAGATGCGGTTAGACAGAGAAAGAGTTGAAATGGAAAGGAGAAATAACATGACAAATTCCTGGAGGCAATTGCCAGGACCAGTGACGTGGAGCACCCCATTTGATTCAGCAGTGGGTCCCGCAGGAGAACAGGGGGGTCAGAGAGGACCGATGGACCTGAGGGGACCACGGCCGAAATCCTTTAAGGAGCTGAGAGCTGACTTGAGAGAATGGGATGGGTCCACAGAAGCACCAGCCCACAGGTCAAGAACAGGGGCTGAGTGGGGAAGTCGAGGCAACGGAACATTGTCTCACTGCGGGGCTAGCGCGAGCAGTCAGGAGTGGGATGGTAACAGTCCAGAGAGTAGAGGAGTTATACGTCATATAGACGGTGGTAATGGGCAGGAGAGAAGTGAGAGCGGTACAGGATGTGGAGAGACATCCCGTCTCATTACAAGTGAGGGAGACCGAAGGACACAAGAATACAGGGATAGGTTTAGATGTACTCACCATGCACCTAATGATAATGTACAGCACTGGAGTCGTGGGAGCATGGGGAACAGTGAAGGATCTTGCCATGGGTTGAGAGATCAGAGACCACCGGCAAATGATGAAGAAAGGGGGAATAACGGAATGTCTTACCATGTATCTAGGGAAACCATGCAGGATGGGACTTGTGGGATTATGAGAAATGGGAAAGTGTTTTACCATACACCCAGAGAGGATGGAACTGCATGGGACCTGGAGAGATGGGAACATGGGAGGACTCCCCATAACTCGCCTGAGGACTCGGAGCTGGGATGGGAGAGATGTGAATGGACCCCCTAGAGCTAGCATACTGAAAGCTGTAGTAATAGCCAAAAGACTTGACGTCACTAGTTTAAAAAATGATCTGGACGAGATAATAGATGGGACGTTAGCCTTAGAAAGGATTGACTTGTACGAACAAGATGAGTTACTGTTTATAGCAAAGGATATTACCCGAAAGGCAAGAGCAATTCATGAGAAACTGTCTGAACTGGCAGAGAAGTATATGGTAGACTTGTCCAGAACAAAGACATTACAGAGTAACCATAGGTTGCAGTATTCGGACCAAGACTTAGACGAGAAGAGAACTACACGATTAAAAACACACATCAGGGAGCTGATAACAGGAATAAGAGCGTGGAGAGATCTGGACAAATGGGAAGAGAGGTGGTCCAAAAGGGGTACGGTAAGACGGAGCACGAGTGTGATGTCTCCGGAAGGAAGGGTAATGCAGATGGAGGCATTCCCTTTGAGAGAAATATCGAATGGGAACTATGTACATGTGCCCTGGAGTAGAGGAGATTTGGCTGCATTTACCAACTCATTTCCGAAGTTAAGGGACAATCCTGTTGAGTGGTACAAGCAGGTAGAAAGGTTTGTGAAAATCTCAAAGGTATTGTGGATTGATTTGAACACCTTGTTTGACATTGTGGTGCCAGGAGATTTGTGGACAGCATGCAAGACTAGTGTTGAGTGGCCAACGGTAGAGCCAGAAAGGAATGCTGCCACAAATGGACCGTCTGAAACTGTAATGTTGAAATATGAAAGAGTAATAATTTGGCTGAAGGAAAAGGTCCCACCACAAGACATAGATTGGGTAAAAATAGACCGAACAAGACAGGAACCCAAGGAGACAGTTCATGAGTTTTATGAGAGATTGCTGAAAACATTCAAACAATACAGTGGACTCGATGTAATGGACCCCAAGGATATAGGACAGTTTGTGTCAAAGTTTGTTTTGGGGTTGAGACCTGATATTTGTTTGATGATTCAGCAACATTTAATTTGTTGGCAAAACAGACCATTGGATGAGATTTTGAGGTATGCAAGGTACTGCAGTGACGAAATAGATTCCAAAGCAAAGAAGCTAAAAGAGAAGCTTATGGTGGTGCAGATGCAGTCAGCTGGAAAGAGCGGACAGCAGCAGCAGGGGACAGGGACAATGAGACGGAAATCGAGCAATCAGAATAAGGACAGTGAGGAAAACGTGGGACCTAGAATTGACATTGCTACGTTGAAGAAAACGACAAAGTGCCACCAGTGTCATCAGGTTGGACATTGGAGACGCGAGTGTCCCTATAACCCTGAAAACGGGGAACTAGAGGTGGAGGAGGAGGTTCCAGAGGTTCCAGTTCAAGGGGTGACAGTGCCAAGAATCAAGGTGGCGAAAGGGGGGACTTCGGCTCCACGAGCTCAGTTTCCTCAGCCACCCAAGATTTCGACAGGGGGAAAAGTCTTTAGACAAATGCCTCTGTTCATAGATGAGGAAAAATGTTACTACATTGATCCCTTGATGGGACAACGTGTAAGCAAAGAAGAGGACTGTACCCTCGGGGCAGTTCTGGAAGTGGATCAAAGAGGACCATTTGTTGAGGCTGAAGTGGCAGGATGTCCCACAACATTGTCGTGTATTTCTATAGGTTCTGAATCGATCCCCCTATTCCTGACCCTATTCTGGTTAAACTACCTAGCTAGTTAACTAACAGTCAGCCCATGAGGCAAGAAAACCCCCATGATGCAGATACCGTTATCTGACGCAGTCACACTACGGCACAGGAACGTGTTATCTGATTAGGTCATAACGCTTGAGATCTAATTAGACAAGCGACATTCCTCCAGCCCCTGATAAGGCATACGACGTTCTCATAACAAATCAAACCTATGACAACCTGGATAATCCGTGCGGCCATTGTTTTGATTTCACAGAGAACTTTAGTAAAGAATGTGCTAACGAGCAAGTCGTATGACATCTTTATTGACGTACCTATGTCCATCCTTACGTCAATCCCGGCACCTTTAAGGTATAAATATTGCCGACCTTGCCCTATGCAAACACACGCGTGGTGACAAGACGGAGCAGCCATACTTGCCGAAGCCGAGAGCAGAAGCAGACCCCGCTGGCAGCAGCCCCGCCTTCCTGACGCGCTGAGAGACGCGCTGCTATCTCAAGCCGAGAGACCCAGCACCGGCGCTTCCGGGTAGCCCTCGCAGGCAGCCTGGAATATCGAGAGCAGAGAAAGAGATACCATTCCTCATTCATCCTAAATTCCAGGTACAGAACTGAATAACCCCTCACAGAGAATTCTTTAGTTATTCACTTGGCAAAAACAAACTTAACTTAAACTGTAACTTTCTATTCCCGCCCACGCATTAGACTTAGGTCAGGTACACGGGGTAGGCGTATTTAGAAACACCAGTTGAGTACGTTTAGTCAAATGTATATGTGTATGTAAATATATTTTAATCATTTTAAACATCATATGGCTCAGAAACCATATCAATGTTTTTACAGTATTATTTTAGACTATTGCTTCTAATGTATGCACTTTACTTAACTATAAGTATTGCAATAATATCGATCCATTTCTCTTGTACGAGAAAAGAGACTGATCAATAAATAACATCTTTTATTGAACACGCCCGTCTCTTCCTTTTCTCTACATTCTGATGAGACTAAGAATGCACGTACTGACTGAGTAAAATAATTGCCTTGTGCTCACACGACTCTCGAGATTGACTCTTGATTAGGGGAGAGCAAAGTTGTCATGTTCTATGGTTGTCAGAAACTAAATCCCTTCTTGTCTAATCAGGGAAGTTAATCCTTCCTTGAACATTCGAGAAAGTTTCTAGCGAACTCTGAGCTTAGCTGGCAAACCCAAAAATTAAGTCTAGTATCGACAGTAGTAGACCTAGTTAACGTCTCGTCTAGGCCTTTACTGCTGTAGGTACTATTCCAATGCGCAGAGCCTATTGGGAAAATAGGAGCTACACTACATGGCGCCCAACGCGTTTGGAAAGGGCGATAAAACTAACGTAAGACATTTAGAGTAACTCAGTCGTGCTTTCTCACTCAGACCCCTTTTCCCAAATACTCCAAAGACGTCTGGAGTGGGTGAAAGGTTATTATATCCTCCAAAACCTCGCAGGAGGGAACTCCTATGTATGGTTCTTGGTCTAGTCAACGTTGAAGGATAAAACAGTTCCAGAATATTGTGCATCTAATCTCTGTTTCCATAAAGAAACCTGATCTGCAAATAAAAATAATACCATCCTGTCTGTAAAATGACAGAGAGTGATGATGAAAGAGAGGCAATTAGATTAGCAACTGAAATAGCAGATGCTGATGCTACCATGCAAACAGCAGACCCGGATATAATACTCATCCAGGTCGCCAAAAGGAGATCTATAACCTTAAAACTTATAGAAAATGGACTGACACCTAGAGGTGGCACAGTCATATTCGTAATTGAGGCACACGAATATCGGCAGACAGAGGTATACTATACATGGATACATTTTCCAGCAGCAAATGCTGTAACAAAGTACTTCCACTATTACAAAGTAGAGGAACCTCCTGAAACGTACACTCCTTTCGAGGAGGTGGAAGTACCACTCAAATTCCAAGAGCATTTGCTCTTATTTGATGGCGCCCTAATACATAACAATCACATTACAAGGCTCGGTCCTTTAGGAAGACCAGGAGCAACGTGGCCGGTCTTAGCCGGATACACACCACATCCAGACATCGAAAGAATGCCTGCAGCAGAGCTATTAATACAAGTCAAGTCAAGTCAGAGAATTTATATAGCGCACTACATACCCAGAGGGTCTCAAGGCGCTTAGGGAGGGGAGGACGCTTACTTGTCAAATATCCACGTTTTAAGTTGCTTTCTAAAAGCTAGGTGGTTCTGGGTAAGGCGAAGGTAGGCGGGGAGTGAGTTCCATGTTTTAGCTGCCAGGTATGAGAAGGATCTGCCTCCCATGGTGGTCTTGTTGATGCGGGGAACAGCGGCAAGGGCTTGGCTGGAGGAACGTAGTTGGCGGGAGGGGGTGTAGAAGGACAGTCGTGAGTTGAGGCATTCTGGTCCGATGTCGTAGAGAGATTTGTGTGCGTGGGTTAGCAGTCGGAAAGTGATCCTCTTATTGACGGGTAGCCAGTGGAGGTCTTTCAGGTGGCCAGAGATGTGTTCGTTACGTGGGATGTCTAATATGATCCTAACTGAGGCGTTTTGGATTCGTTGGAGTTTCTTCTGGAGTTTAGCGGTAGTACCTGCGTAGAGGGTGTTTCCGTAGTCCAGTCGGCTCGTGACTAGAGCATGGGTGACTGTTTTTCTGGTTTCGGTGGGGATCCAGCTAAATGTTTTTTTGAGCATGCGAAGGATGTTGAAGCAGGATGAGGATACGGCGTTGGCTTGTCTGTTCATTGAGAGTGACGAGTCCAGGATAACGCCTAGGTTCCGTGCGTGGTCTGTCGGGATGGGTGCTTTTCCAAGGGCTTCCGGCCACCAAGAGTCGTCCCATGCAGAGGGGGATGTGCCTAAGATTAGGACTTCTGTTTTATCTGAGTTCAGTTTCAGACGGCTTTGTTTCATCCATTCGGCAACTTCTTTCATTCCTTCGTGTAGGTTTGTTTTGGCGGTGCTGGGGTCATTGGTGAGAGAAAGGATCAGTTGAGTGTCATCTGCGTAAGAGATGATGTTGAGGTTGTGTTGGCGAGCGATGTCCGCAAGGGGGCTCATGTATACGTTGAAGAGGGTGGGACTGAGTGAGGATCCTTGTGGTACGCCACAGATGACTTCAGTGGCTTCGGATTTGAATGGTGGAAGGCGGACTCTCTGGGTTCTTCCGGTGAGGAACGAGGTGATCCATTCAAGAGCTTTTCCTTGTATTCCGATGTTTCTGAGGCGTTGTAAGAGGGTGCTGTGGCAGACTGTGTCGAAGGCTGCAGAGAGGTCGAGGAGGATGAGGGCGACTGTGTCTCCATTGTCCAGTAGAGTTCGGATGTCGTCTGTTGCTGCGATGAGGGCGGTCTCAGTGCTGTGTTTTGCTCGGAAGCCAGATTGTGAGGAGTCGAGGGATTTGTTGGCTTCGAGGAAGGCGGCGAGTTGGTTGTTGATAGCTTTCTCGATGACTTTGGCTGGGAAAGGAAGGAGCGATATGGGGCGGTAATTTTTGAGTTCGGTGGGGTCCGCTGTGGGTTTTTTCAGAAGGGCGGTGAGTTCAGCGTGTTTCCAGCTTTCCGGGAAGGTGGCGGAGTTGAAGGAGCAGTTGATGACGTCTCGAAGGTGCGGTGCTATGATGGAGTCTGCTTTGTTGAAGATGTGGTGAGGACATGGGTCTGTGGGGGATCCTGAGTGGATAGAGTTCATCAGGCGGATGGTGTCCTCAGTGGAGATTGGGTTCCAGTCGTTAAGGGCGTTCAAGGGGGGAGAATGTTCAGCAGATGGTTGGATGGGTTGGTCTTCGGGTTGGTTGTCGAAGCTGTTGTGGATGTCTGCAATTTTGTCGTGGAAGAATAAAGCCAGGGAGTCGCAGAGGGCTTGAGAGGGGGTGATGTCGTTGGAGTTGGCCGAGGGGTTGGTAAATTCCTTGACGATGTTGAAAAGTTCCTTGCTGTTGTGGGCGTTGTTGTCAAGTCGATCCTTGAATGCTGTTTTCTTGGCCTTTCGGATTAGTTGGTGGTGTGTGCGGGTGGCGTTTTTGAAGGCGTCCTTGGTGCTAGTGGTTGGGTCTTTTTTCCAGGCCTTTTCAAGGGAGCGGCAGAGTTTCTTGGACTTCTTAAGATCATCGTTGAACCATGAGGCCTTCTTGCTGCCAGGTTTGCGTTGACATTTTTTCAGTGGTGCTAGGATGTCGGCGGTGTTGGATAACCATAGGGTGAAGTTGGCGGCGGCTTGGTCTGGGTTAGAGGAGTGGGCTGGGGTGTTTAGAAGGAGCGATGAGGAGATCTGGTCGATGGTGATTTTGTTCCAGTTTCTTTGCAGAGTTGGTTGGAGGTGGTTGGTGGGTTTCGGCTTGTTGTAGGTGAAGTGAACACAGCTGTGGTCAGTCCAGAGGAGATCCGTAGTGTGGCTGTAGGAGACATGGTTGCTGGAGGTGAAGATAGGGTCGAGTGTGTGACCTGCGATGTGGGTGGGGGAAGTGACCAGTTGTTTAAGTCCGAGGTTGGCGAGGTTGTCCAAGAGGGTGGTGGTGTTGTGGTCGTTGTACTTTTCAAGGTGAAAGTTGAGGTCTCCCAGAAGGATGTACTCTTTGGAGGGGAGCGCGTGTGGAGTGATGAAGTCCGTGATGTCTTCACTGAATTTTGCGCGGGGTCCTGGTGGTCTGTACAGGAGGGTGCCTCTGAGTGTGGTCTTGGGGTCGATGTGGATCTGGAAGTGAAGGTGTTCAGAGTTGGCGAGGTTGACGTCCGAGCTGGTTGAGATGTGGATTGATTTTTTATGGACGATAGCGATTCCTCCTCCTGTGTGGCCGGTGCGGTCCTTGCGTGTGATCTTATAGTCTTCGGGGATGGCAATGGTGATGTCTGGGGCGGAGGAAGCGTTCATCCATGTTTCTGTTAGGAAGGCGATATCTGGAGAGATGGTGTCTAGTAGATTCCATAGGTCGATGGCGTGTCTGTGGACCGAACGAGTGTTGAGAAGGATGCATTGTAGGTGGTTGGGGTCGGGAATCTGTGTTGTGGTTGTAGCGGAGATGTTGTTGGTGCCGATGAATTTGCAGGAGTAACAAGAGAAAGGTCCATGGGTGTGTCCAGGAGCGGCTTGGATGCAGTTGGGGGCGCGACCGGGGTTAAGGGCTAGGAGGGTGGCGGCATCGTAGGTAATGCGGGAGGGTTGGGAAGCGCGAGGGGCAGGGGGTCTGGCGCTGGGCGCGGTCCAGGCGCGGACGGGCGTAGACGGGCTTACCTTTGGCGCACCTTTGGCGCGGATTGGGCGCGATCGCTGCGCGTGAACGCTGCGCGCGGGAACAACTGTCATATATGGGTGGTGGAGGGGGAGGGGCGAGGGCGGCTCAGCTGGGAGGCGTGGCGGGCTCAAGGGACGGAGCACAACAACAACAACAAGCTCAAAATGGAGGGGAGGGCAGAGCAGGGCGCCGGGGGATCTCACAAACAATGCGCAGGTCGAGTTAAAATAAGCAAGTAATGAAAACGAAATGCACACGCTCTAAAATCGCCAAACTTAGTCACAGTGCAGCTTTGAAATAACGATACCACGTTTCAGAGAGAGCGCAGGCAGGGGAGCGATCACTCGAGGCAGAAGCGAGGAGTGAATCACAGCGCTGCGTGGTCAGAGAACGCGCTTTAATGCTAGTGGGAGGGCGGCTCAGCTGGGAGGCGTGGCGGGCTCAAGGGACGGAGCACAACAACAACAACAAGCTCAAAATGGAGGGGAGGGCAGAGCAGGGCGCCGGGGGATCTCACAAACAATGCGCAGGTCGAGTTAAAATAAGCAAGTAATGAAAACGAAATGCACACGCTCTAAAATCGCCAAACTTAGTCACAGTGCAGCTTTGAAATAACGATACCACGTTTCAGAGAGAGCGCAGGCAGGGGAGCGATCACTCGAGGCAGAAGCTAAAACAACTACTAAAAATTCACAGACAATTAGTTCAGTATGTAATGCGGACTTCAACAATTCAGCCAGCGATTAAACTTCCACAGCTGACCCCTCACCAGGGGAACACAAATAAAATTACACCACAGAACATCCAATCCTGCCTAGGTAAAGTTCCAGCTAAACGGGAACAAATACCATTCTGGTTGGCACAGAAAATTACCCAAATAGAGGCGGTGTTTCCTGACACCACCCCGCTGGAAAAACACAGGATTCTGACTATATGTCTCCCAATGGGAATCGCACCACACATTGAGGACTGTGACACTTGGGGTACAGTCTTTGCTTCCATCTACACAAAAACGCACGGTGTTCCATCCATTTCGGTAATACCAGATGTGCTAAAACAAATTCAAGATGAATACGGTCCAGAACCTGCTTTAACTCTTGGTATGAAATTACTAAAAGACTTCAAACAGGTTTCGGCTATATTACTAGCCAACATAAAGGGTGAAGCAGCAAACGTGGCGATCCGCCAGAGGTTAAAAGAGACAGATATAGCAGACCAACCAGCTGAAATTGCCAGAATCATAGAAAAATCCTATGAAGAACTAGGCAGAGATAGTCTAGGTGGAATACCAGTAAAACCGCAACTGACTACAAGTCCAGAAAAAATGTTTTTAAATAATAATAATAATTCACCAAAAAAGAACTGGGATGGAAATAAACAATCCAATCCTAAAGAAAAGAAATTCCAGTCCAGAGGAAGGTCTCCTAGGCGAAGAGAGAAATCTCCAAACCCGAGACAAAGGTCACCCCAGAGTGAACCCTCTGGGAATAGATATAACCTTAGAAATAGGGATAATATTAAAAAACCTGATAGATATCAAGACATTGATACACGTCCCTCTCAATCTTTTCAGAATTCCTCGCAGAAATCGGAAAGAAGAGGACGATCAGAAGAGCACGCCAAGTCCAAAGACAAGGAACCTGCTCAACTGAAAAAGAAATCACAATTTCCAAAAAAGAAGGTAGCCAGTATCAAGGTAGTTAACAATGCCGAGAATACTGAGGACACAACTGAAAAACGGAGAGTGGGCTCAGACAATGCTAGACAGCGCAGCAGAGGTGAGCATAGCTCGCAAAGTCCTTATGAATCATCTGGAGACAGTGGACACGAATGAATACCTTCAAGTGGAAACTGCAGATACCAGAGTTAGCAAGCCCCACAAAATATACGAGATAACATTACGTATAGAGGGAGATAAGACTAGGAAAATTAGGGGACTATTTTGGGATAACCTCTCCAAAGGCTATGACATCCTTCTAGCTGAAAAAGACTGGCCACCAGAGTTTGTCAGGGAGTGCCCTCATGGCGAAGAAGTAATTATGCCTGCCTTCTCGAATCAAATACCGATTCATAAAAAATATACACTTGCTAGAAAGTGGGCAGTGGCCTTAGCACCTGCTTTATATAAAAATCATGTAGGATGGGATGAGGATTCTCCTCCTCACAAAATCCAGTTAAAATCACAACCAACTGCACAAAGGCAGTACCCAATTAAGCAAGAAGCTAAAAAACAAGTAAATGAAATACTAGATCAGCTAGAATACCAGGGGGTGATTGAAACTTGCACCTCACAAATGAACAATCCTTTGTTTCCGGTCGCCAAACCAGACAACTCATATCGTCTAGTTTTGGATTACCGACACCTTAACACATGTTGCAAAACCTTTGCAGTGCAAAACTCACACAGTGCTGCACTAATGAATAACATAGTGCGCAAAAAATACAAAACAACCTTGGACATCTCCAATGGATTCTTTTGTCAAAACATAGCACCAGAGAGCAGATATTTAACAGCTTTCTCAGTAAATGGCACTCAAAAACAATTCTGTTGGTTAGCCCAGGGGTACAAGAACAGCCCGGGGGTATTCTCAGCGAGAGTAACAGAATTACTACAACTATATGATGATGAAGCATTATCTTATGTCGATGACATTTACTTAACAGATGATGACTTGGAGACTCACTTGAAAAGAGTGAACACCATAATACTTGGTTTCGCTGCAGAGGGTTACAAATTCAACTTCAAAAAGTCCAGAATTGCCCATCTGACGGTCCTATTCTTAGGATATGAGTTATCAAGTGAAGGTAAAAGCCTGGCAGACAATTTCCTAGAGAAATGTGCCGTAATCCAAGCTCCTAAAACACTAAAAAACCTACAGTCAATTCTAGGCTTCCTAAATTTCGGAAGAACATATATTGCAAATTACGCAGAAAGGGTCAAACCCCTTTATGATCTAATTAAACCAGACTTTAAAAGATCCAGTTGGACTCAAGCACACACAGAAATTTTGAGATCCTTACAAACAGACATGCTAATTAAAACAAAATTAGAAACCCGTGATAATACACGCAACCTTGTGATCCGAGTCATCCCAGGGAGATGCGGATTCACATACCTAACCTCTAATGAGGGAGATAAGGTACCAATTGCATTCAAATCACACTTGTACACTAAGGCTGAAATGAAATTTAGCCCAACGGAAAAAATTCTTACAGCAACACAGACAGCTATAGCAAAAGAACGAGCCCTGGCACAAGGTAAACGAATAGTAATCGTGACACCAATACCAGCCTTAGAGGCGGTAACAAAGGCAAGCATTCCAAATGCTAAAGCACTCCATCCGAGATGGATACAATGGGCTAACTCTCTTGCTGCAACAGACGTGGTGTACGAATTTGATCCTTACTTAAAAACACAAGAATTTCTCCAATATGAATTTGAATGTCCTCCGCCAACCGAAATTCTGCCTCTAGAACACTACGGCTGTATAATATATACAGACGGATCAGCACAACCCGCAGTAGGGGGTAAACAAGCTTACAGTGCTGCGTGCGCGATTGTTAAAGGTCGTTGGCACGAAGGGAAATTTAAACCAACCCTCACTAAAACACAATCTCTAGGAGATTGCACAGCTCAGCGAGCTGAACTACTAGCATTCAAGATGGCGCTTGAAAATACCGATCGAGAATTCCCCACACTTATAGTGTGCGATTCGTATTATTGCGTTCAGTCTTATAATGAATACTTGCAGATCTGGCTTCAGAACGGTTTCAAGGATGCGAAAGGTGGCACAATCAAGCATAAAATGCTCTGGGAACAAGTAGCTCTTTTACAAAAAGAACTACCAAAGACTCACGTGATACATACACTGAGTCATCAACGTGATGGCGTTCACGTTGCAGGGAATTCATTGGCTGATGAGGCCGCGAAAGCAGCTGTGCAAACGGCTTCCGTAGCAGCCGTCACCCGGTCAAAAACAAAAATAGACAGCGAAATATTACAAGCTGTCAGCGCTTCAGAAAAGGATTCGATAGAACCACTCCCTAAAGGCTTTCCAGTAAAATACTCATACATAACTGATGAAAACAATGTTCCTTTTGCTCGAATCCCTGGAGTGGGGGATAGGGCAATTCCAAACATGGAACACAGATTAGGACTAATAATAGCGGCACATGAAGGGCTTGCTTCTACCCATGCTGGCGTCTCAGCCACAGTATCATTATTAAAACAGAGATACTGGTGGCCACAAATGAGAAGACAAACAAGGAACTATGTTCTAGCATGTGAAATATGTCAAAAAATGAAAGTATCAACTGTGAGACGTCCAGCACAGACGCCCCTTCTAATCTCGGATAAACCATTAGCATGTGTTTATCTAGACCACTGCGGTCCCTTACAAAGGGATGGTAACTATAAATATATCTTGGTCGCAGTGGACTCATGCACGAGATTCATATGGATGTGGCCCCAGCGAACGGCTGACGCCAGAACTGTTATAAAAGATTTGCGGGTCTTTATCAGCACATACGCAATTGGCATTCTGCATTCGGACAATGGTCCTGCTTTTAGCTCTCGGGCTTATAAGGAGGCCATGGTCAGCATGGGCGTGCAATTGCGGTACTCTTGTCCATTTCACCCTGAGGGGAACGGAATTGTTGAAAGAAAAAACCGTGACATAAAGCAATCTATAACGGCAAAGGTATTAGGTTCGGGAGCTGGGTGGGTCAAACATCTAATAAGTGTCCAACGTAGTCTAAATAACTTGCCAAGAAATTCTCTGAAGGGATTCAGTCCGTACGAATTATTATTCGGAACTAGGATGTTGATCTCTGACCTTGATAGTCAGACTTCAGTGGTAATAGAAAAAACCTTTGAAAGACCGTTTGGCTATTTTGCAGGACTTAAACAAAACAAGAAAAGACCTGAGCAACATACAGTTGAAACAACAGCCAACGACCACTGAAGATTCACCACCTGTCCCAGCAAGACCTGTCTGGATTCCAAAAGTCGGGGATCTAGTCAGGGAGAAGATCGCGGTAAAGAAGGAATTTGGGCCTTCTTACAGAAAAGCAGTTCCTGTCTTTTCTGTCAACGGGACAAGATCAGTTGTACTACCGCCACTTGCTGGAAAAAAGGAGAACCGAGTTGTATCCATCGACCTGGTAAAACCACAACATGTGGCCGATAACAAACAGTAGGCCAAGTGGACTCCCAATAAGTAGCAGAACACCAAGGTTTGCTACCAGTACAGAGGTCCTAACAAAGAGGCTCATCACATTCGAAACGCCTACAGAAGAACAACAAGGACTATGCAACAATGCAATAGAACTAAGACCTCTGAAAACCCAAATAAAAACATTTAGCAGAGACACACCAATCTACAATGAAGTTCCAAGTGGAAATGCAAGAAACAAAAATCCTGAACCAATTGGAACAATTGACAGAACTGCATCTGGTTACTTCATCAACTTCGATGATTCCTCTGAAGGTTTCAGCGAACAAAAGACACAGCCATCATCAAAATCCTTTAAAGACAAAGCTAAGGAACTTTTGAAACAACTGAAAGAAACATATCTGGTTACTCCATGGATTGAATTTTGGGTGGGTTTTGGTGCATTTATCCTCATACTTTGGCTCATCATGGTATTTACCTTGGGACGCTTCATTGAGGGAAAATATGCTAAAATGGACACAGCAAGTCAGAACATCAACTTGATCCTCAAACCACACACATCTTCACACGTCGAGAAACGAGAACTTTCTTCAGCCAACTTCACAGCAATTCCAATACCTGGTGGGGTAGCCTGGGACAACACTGACAATGAAATTTATGGTCCGGTCGAGATCCTGAAATATCCACACCAAATCAAGATCTCCTTGAGTGATTTTGCAAAACCAAACTCATTTGCTGATGATTGGGACTTTGAAAGTATAAACAATATGATGTCTGACTTAGTAATGTCTGCTAAATTTACAAAACATGATTATTTGCAAGGTTCTACAAACTATGATAGTATGTATTGCTATAACCATTATGGTAACAGTTTTTTGCATAAATCTGCACAACCAAGAAATGTTTTAAATTATAATCAATGGGAACATTGTGCTACACCTCCAAAAGGGAGCTCTAGAACCGTTTATGACAAATATTCATACTTTCAAGGTTTTAACACTAGTAATGCTGAAACATTTTATTACAATTTGTCAAATAAGACAGGGATGAAAACCATGATAACCAACACAAAATTGATTTATTCTGATTCGTTCTTTGAAAAAATGAATACTTTTGGATTTGATTATTGGGACAAAAATGTTGATTTGAAAAGTGTTTGGGGTACAAAAGAATGGCAAGTACAGGGTTTAGAAGCTTTGTTTAGAGCCTGCATGATCCCAGAACAAATGATATTTTTAAATGACACTGTTCAACAAACCACCTGTCTTGGCTTAGCCAAAATCAAAGATTTAAATAACCTGTCTATTCCAAAGCCAACAATGTTTAGCAATAGCTCTGAAACAGATAAAGAAATAGACATAAACCATATACTTAACCAAAACAGAACACATCCTGATTGGAAACAATGGTTAATCTGGCCCACAGATACAAATAACTGTCAAGATAGATTCCTGAATAAAACACAGGGTTTCAAAATGAACAGGCCAGACCCTAGATATCCTCAAAGACATCACCCAGGGATAATAACAACCTACAGTGTGGGCAAATTATGCCTTCAATGGCTACAAACTTCCACACTGCCTGAAATTAAGCAACACCTGACTTTACTTACTGATGGTGCTGACTTGCGTGATTTCATACTGGGACCACGCAAACAGCGTCAAAAGCGTTTCATAGCAGCCTCTGTATATGCAGCATACAATGAGGCCTGGAAGGTTACTCAAATTGAAACAGCAGAAAGAATACGGGAAATTGACCGTATTAATTTGGAAAAATCACTTTCTGTAGTGGACAATGGGTTAATGACTCTGTCCTCCAGAATTTTTTCATTGGACAGCATTGTGTCTTCAGCAATCGATATATTATCGCAAGACTTACTGTTATTACAACATGGACAGTCACAATTGCGTTCCATTGTACAGCTTGGCTGGACGTTACAAAATCTGCGTTCAGGCTATGTGCATTGGCGTTTAATCAACACAACGTCACTATTCCAAATCTTTAACCTTACTGATAGACAAATCGGTATGGCACAGAAGGGTGCTGATTATACAATCTTGAGCATTGAAAAACTAGAAAGATTACCAATGACAATGTCAGAACGACCTGTCAGTGAATGGATAATCCACGGAATCATAAATATTCCAATCTCAACCTTCAGGTTTCAATACTGCCAAAAATATATACAGGCTGGCATGTACGAGAAATTGGGAAAGGGGTACCTTAAAACAACTTGGAACCTGCCCTATTCACATGCATGTGTCAGTAACAAAGGACAGAAAGTGTTTCTTAGTGGCAACAATTGTGCTATGTCACTAAGCGGCACGCTTCTGTGTAACGGTATTAGTTTGCACGGAGCCTGTGAAGGGAATTCATACAACCTTTCATGTCACCATCAAGGCGCACCTGCAACTGAAATAGAACCATTCTTTCAAAGACTCTATAATGGGAGTTACATTCTTATTGTAGACCGCAGATGTTGTAGTCTTATGCCCGGGACTCCTTATCTCGTCACTACGACGGCGAAGGTCAAGTGCTGTGGACGTTCTTTGTTCCCCAGCTCCTTTCCAGACAGGGAGGCAAGGGCATGGCCCGGTTTGAAAATTACTTCTATTCGAATAGATACTTTAAGCAGAATGAAAACAGTGCTTCTTCAGACGCCTACAAGGCTCACGTCATCTAAAGAAACGTATGATCTACAAGTCGCAAGGACGACTGCAGAGATACATACATTATTATCAACTAATTCCCCCGTACATTTCGCGGAAATCCTGAGCGAAATCTTAAATATTTCTGATACCACTGGGGTCTCAAAGGTATTTAAGACAGTATTTTCGATGGCATTAACACCCTTCAAAGCCATACTGGGTATTTTTCCAGATTTCGTCCATTCGATTTTTGGCGGACTTCCCCTGATCCTGGGACTAATTGCAGGAATCCTATTCCTAGTCCTTATTTTCCGTTATGGCAACCCATGTCACAGATCAAACTCTCGCGACAATGGAAGATACGATCCTAGCCATTGGATACCGGGACCGGATATCAAAAATCCTGGGACTCTCCAGGCTTAGAGACCTAAACATAACTTGGTTTCTATCATTTCGACCAATGTGGCAAAGGTGTGTTTTACCTGTACTAAGGTGTCTGCTATGCGGAGAAGAATGCGTGTTAGACACCTGTCTGACGCTACAATCGGATGCGCCGGTGGATGCAGATACACTGTTGGTTCCTACCAAGGTTCACGCACTGTGCTGCCCTCAAAGGCTGCCAATTCTGATGACGGCATTCCTGGAATCTTCACCACTACGATTGAAGGGTAGTGAAGTTCGAGATGAAAGCAGCATCGAACAGGTACGACCTTCTGTCAGCAATGCAAATCAGAATGTCAATGGAGACAATCATGCGCACGAATGCATGGTTACCCCTATTTCCGACTTAGTGGAACTTTCCCATGAAGCTGTTGACAGTTTTTTCGAAAGCCTGAATGATATGATGTTCTCTCCGGAACAGAAATAGAGACTTTTGAGTAAACTCGCACACGGCGTTCCCTGAATTCGGCCTTCAACTTTAAAAATAAAGTCACATGAACAATTACAATCCAGTTCACGGACAGCAACTTTTTTCAGCAAGCCCTTAAAAAAAATTTCTATATATTTTTTCCCCGGGACACTGATCTTCTGCTTACAGTAAGAAACTATTCCTAAAGAACTAAGATTTCTATTTTAGATACTTTATATAGACTTTAGCTGCCCGCTGGTATGTTCACAAATATTTTATTATGTGATGAAATGGTCTCGACCTTCCTTTCTGTATAGCTATATTAAGAGCCATTTCATGTGTATTTCTCATATACCAAAAAGCAATAATGCATAACAATGCGTGTTTAATTTTGCATTTAATTCATAGCTTAAGTGCATACAATATATATGACTGCAATTTTTCAGTATATTTGAAAATTTCAAAATGCATTTATGTATTTTGGGGTGGTAAGGTATACACTATACTCTATAGTATGTTGTACTATGTTATACTATGCATAGATTAGTAGATATGACCATAGTTAGCGTGGAGTGGGTGTCGTGTATTTCTATAGGTTCTGAATCGATCCCCCTATTCCTGACCCTATTCTGGTTAAACTACCTAGCTAGTTAACTAACAGTCAGCCCATGAGGCAAGAAAACCCCCATGATGCAGATACCGTTATCTGACGCAGTCACACTACGGCACAGGAACGTGTTATCTGATTAGGTCATAACGCTTGAGATCTAATTAGACAAGCGACATTCCTCCAGCCCCTGATAAGGCATACGACGTTCTCATAACAAATCAAACCTATGACAACCTGGATAATCCGTGCGGCCATTGTTTTGATTTCACAGAGAACTTTAGTAAAGAATGTGCTAACGAGCAAGTCGTATGACATCTTTATTGACGTACCTATGTCCATCCTTACGTCAATCCCGGCACCTTTAAGGTATAAATATTGCCGACCTTGCCCTATGCAAACACACGCGTGGTGACAAGACGGAGCAGCCATACTTGCCGAAGCCGAGAGCAGAAGCAGACCCCGCTGGCAGCAGCCCCGCCTTCCTGACGCGCTGAGAGACGCGCTGCTATCTCAAGCCGAGAGACCCAGCACCGGCGCTTCCGGGTAGCCCTCGCAGGCAGCCTGGAATATCGAGAGCAGAGAAAGAGATACCATTCCTCATTCATCCTAAATTCCAGGTACAGAACTGAATAACCCCTCACAGAGAATTCTTTAGTTATTCACTTGGCAAAAACAAACTTAACTTAAACTGTAACTTTCTATTCCCGCCCACGCATTAGACTTAGGTCAGGTACACGGGGTAGGCGTATTTAGAAACACCAGTTGAGTACGTTTAGTCAAATGTATATGTGTATGTAAATATATTTTAATCATTTTAAACATCATATGGCTCAGAAACCATATCAATGTTTTTACAGTATTATTTTATACTATTGCTTCTAATGTATGCACTTTACTTAACTATAAGTATTGCAATAATATCGATCCATTTCTCTTGTACGAGAAAAGAGACTGATCAATAAATAACATCTTTTATTGAACACGCCCGTCTCTTCCTTTTCTCTACATTCTGATGAGACTAAGAATGCACGTACTGACTGAGTAAAATAATTGCCTTGTGCTCACACGACTCTCGAGATTGACTCTTGATTAGGGGAGAGCAAAGTTGTCATGTTCTATGGTTGTCAGAAACTAAATCCCTTCTTGTCTAATCAGGGAAGTTAATCCTTCCTTGAACATTCGAGAAAGTTTCTAGCGAACTCTGAGCTTAGCTGGCAAACCCAAAAATTAAGTCTAGTATCGACAGTAGTAGACCTAGTTAACGTCTGGTCTAGGCCTTTACTGCTGTAGGTACTATTCCAATGCGCAGAGCCTATTGGGAAAATAGGAGCTACACTACAACATTCTTGGTGGATACCGGAGCTACTCGATCAACTTTGAGATCAGCAGTGGTTCCGGATCTACCAATGTCGGGAGAAACAATTCAGGTGGTAGGAGTCGCAAACAAGAGAATGACTAGCCCTTTGACGGAACCAGTGTCAGTGAAAATCGGAAACTACATGAATGAACATCAGTTTGTGGTGTGTGATTCTAGTCCTGTGTGTCTGTTAGGAAGGGACTTATTGTGCAAGCTGAACTGTACCATATACTGCACACCTCAGGGAGTAGAGGTAGAGACGACAGATGATGATGCTACCTTCAAAATTGTGAACTCAAGAACATGCATAGAACTGTATCCTACTCTGACTGTGGAGGATCTTCCTTGGGACTTAGGCGAGGCAGTATCATCAGAAGTATGGGATTTTACAGGAGATGAGATAGGATTGGTCAAAGGGGTAGAGCCAGTGAAGATCATAGTGAAACCAAATGTCGATTATCCAAGAACGCCACAATACAAGCTGTCCCAAGAGACGATTGCAGGAATAAAACCTGTGATCGACTCTATGATTCAACAGGGAATACTGAAGGAAATCGTGGGAAGTCCATGCAACTCCCCGATTATGGGTTTGCAGAAACCTAGTGGGAAATTTAGAATAGTACAGGATCTTCGAAAAATTAATAACATTGTTGTTTCATGTTGTCCAGTGGTACCGAATCCATCAGTGATACTGTTTCAGATGCCATTCCAAGCTGAGTGGTTCACAGTGATAGATCTTTGTCAGGCCTTCTTTTCAATCCCATTAGATGAAGAGAGCCAGTACCTTTTTGCTTTTAAAATGGAAAATCGCGTTTTAACGTGGTGTCGAATCCCCCAAGGATTTACAGATAGCCCATCAATTTTCAACCGACAGTTGAAAAAGAACCTTGAAAGTCTGGTACTGCCCCAGAACTCGGTTCTGGTCCAGTACATAGACGACCTACTTGTTGCGTCAGGAACAGAAGAAGCTTGCAAGGAAGACACCATCGCCTTGCTGAACCATTTAGCTGAAAATGGACACAAGGTATCCCCGAGCAAATTGCAGTACTGTCTGACAGAAGTACAGTACTTGGGTCACCGGATAGAAAAAGGAAAGCGCAAGGTGTCACCAGATAGAATGGAGGCAATCATGAAGATGAACTCGCCTACAACACAGAGAGAAGTCAGGATGTTTCTAGGAATGGTTGGTTATTGCCGACAGTGGATAGCTAACTTTTCACTGAAAGCAAAACCCTTACAGAAACTGACGCACAAGGAGGTGAATGATCCGGTACCATGGGACAATGAGTGCTTGATGGCGTTCCTACAGCTGAGAGATGACTTGTGTCGTGCTCCGGCTCTGGGGATGCCGGATTATGAGAAGCCATTTTCCCTCTATTGCTGCGAAAGGGAGGGCTGTGCTTTGTCAGTTTTAGTGCAAGTCCATGGAAATGCCCGTAGACCAGTTGCATACTTTTCGGCTACCTTAGATCCAGTAGCCGCAGCGTTGCCCGGATGTCTCAAATCCGTTGCTGCAACAGGTGTCAGCATTGAGCGTTGTGAAAGCATTGTGATGGGACACCAGTTAGTGGTGTATGTACCTCATTCTGTGGAACTGTTAATGACCAGGACCAAGACCCAGCACTTGACTAACAGTAGGCTCACGCGCTATGAGCAAGTTATTCTTGCTGCAGAGAACGTGACCCTTAAGAGGTGCTCTGTCTTGAATCCTGCTACACTGATGCCACTTCCTAATGACATAGAAGGCGAAGACTGTGAAGATCACGATTGCCTTGATGTGACTGAACTATGTACGAAGCCAAGACCAGATATTGTGGATGAACCATTGATCGACCCCGATGAAATTTACTTTGTCGATGGTTCATGTTTAAGAGATGATACTGGTCGGTTGAGTGCAGCTTATGCTGTTTGCACCATTACTGGAGTTGTGGAAGCCGCTTGCTTGGAAGGAGTACACTCCGCTCAGGTAGCAGAAATCATTGCATTGACACGTGCCTGTACAGCAGGTAATAAAATGAGAGTCACCATATATACTGATAGCCAATATGGTTTCGGTGTAGTTCATGATTTCGGGCAATTGTGGTCTCAGAGGGGTTACATGACCTCCTCTGGTTCGCCAATCAGAAACGGAGAATTTGTACGACTGCTGTTGGAAGCATTACAGGGTCCTGCCGCAATTGCGGTTGTGAAATGTGTAGCTCATACGAAAAATACAGATTTTGTGTCACAGGGAAATAGATATGCAGACGAAGTTGCCCGCTATTGTGCGGAGCATGGTTATTCTTTCACGGAGGTGGAAGTAGGTGGGGCTCAGGAAAGGACAGAACTAAGCATGATGTTAGAAACTGTTGATACTTGGGAAGATTTGAAACAAATGCAAGACAATGCACCTGAATCTGAGAAGCAGGCATGGGAAACAGCAGGTTGTGTGAGAAGCGAAATGGACTTTTGGGTTTCAGCAGATGGAAGGGCAGTGTTACCTGAGGAGTTAGCGAGTCCAATGGCACGACAGATACATGGTCCAGTGCATTTGGGAAGAGATGCCATGCTGAGGGTGTTCAGGCAGACTTGGTATTGCCCAAAATTTAGGATTGCAGCAGAAGAAGTGTGTAAGCGATGCGTTACTTGCCAGCAGTTGAATATAGGGAAAAGAACACCAGTTACACTGAGTCACATTGGGAGGTCTGGGGGGCCCTTCAACAGAATGCAATTGGATTTTATTGAAATGCCAAAAGTCAACCGCCTTAGGTATGTTCTGGTGGTAGTATGCATATTTTCCAGATGGGTTGAAGCATACCCTACACGCAGGTGCGATACACTCACAGTAGCAAAGTTGTTGCTTAGAGAGTTGATACCGCGCTTCGGGGTGCCTGCCTCTCTGGAATCGGACAGAGGAACACATTTTAACAGCGAAGTTGTGAAGATGCTTTGCTCTGCATTGAACATTGATCAGAAATTGCATTGTAGCTATCGACCAGAGGCTTCGGGTATCGTGGAGCAGATAAATGGGACGCTGAAATGTCGAATTGCTAAAGTATGTTCATCAACTTCCTTAAGTTGGCCTGATGCTCTTCCTTTGATCCTTATGAGCATGCGTAGCACACCCGACAGGAGGACAGGTCTCTCTCCACACGAGGTGCTGATGGGGAGGGCAATGAGACTTCCAACTGTCCCAACAACCGCATTGTTGAACATTACAGATGACCTGATCCTGGATTATTGCAAGGGGTTGTCTGACGCCATTCATTCTGTGTCTCTTCAGGTACAGGCCGCAGAAGTTCCATCTTCAAGAGATCAATGCCACGACCTGTGTCCAGGTGACTGGATAGTGGTGAAGAAGCACGTCCGGAAGAACTGCTTAGACGTGCGCTGGAAAGGACCTTACCAGATCATCTTAACGACGAACACTGCCGTGAAGTGCGGAGGGCTGCCGAATTGGATCCACGCTTCCCATACTCGAAGAGTTCCAACACCCCTTGAAGAAACAGCTCCTCTCACAGACGAAAATCCAGTTGTGGAGGAAGAATCACAAGAGGGGATCAGTCAAGCTGTGAGGGTGTCTGAAGAAGTGGGGAGTGTCACAGATCCAGAAGAAGAAGAAAGACAGAACGGCAGTGAAACTGAAGTTGCCACTGAAGGAGAAAGCTGCTGTGAAAACAACTCAGACATAGAACAAGTTCAGAGTGATCCAGAACTGAGTGAACGGACAAGAAATAGGAGAACAAGGCGTGGAGCAGCTACCTGGCCTGAAAGAAAAAGGAGGCCAAGCTTGAAGCCAGCTCGAGAGGAAACTCTTGCTCCTATATCCGAAGACTCAGATCCAGAAGAAAGTGCACAAGGACAAGAACAGGAAGGTCCGAGAAGATCAAGGAGGGTGCGGGTGCCTTGCAGAAGATACGCTACTCCTGAGTGGACCTACCTCGCTACAGATGTCCGAAGGACGCAGAACTGGGAGGGTGAGGAAAGTGACCCTGACCAGAACTGACCCAATTATAACCGTGGAAGTAGAGTTGCTGATACCAGGAGCGGAGGTCGAAGGGCTGCTGACACTCAACATCGTCTATCCTCCTCTTCTGAGCGGAATAAGAGAATTGATCCTAAACACAGTTGAATTTCCGTGTTGCTGTTCAAGGTGTCCAATACTTGAGGGAATCCTTCTTCGTTTGGAAATATTCGAGCAAGTGGTGGGAGTTGTTGGAACACGCATAATTTCGGATTGCTAAAGACTTTGCTAAGAACTTTGTAAATACAGATTGAGAGATAACCTAGCGTCACGAAGAAGAAGAAGAAATTAGGAATTTCATTTTAGAGGAGGGAGAAGGACTAAGGTTGTCTATTGCTACAGAACTCAGAGACTGTTTGCGGAGGGGATTTTCAGCTTCCAGATGTGGTTCGAAAGATTGGAAGAAGCAATGAAAAGAGACTTTGTACTGTGAAAGAAAACAGAGCTACACTGTCTTGAGACCATGGAGGCTGGCAACCCGAACCGCAGGGCAAAATGCATAGTAGGCACACTTTTAGTGGTAGTGATTTCTCTTATAGTTTTAGTGGTTACTGTATCATATGTAGTGGGACATGAAAATGATGTGAAAGCAGAAAAGGAAGCAAAAAGTGTATCAACACAGAAGCCTCCTACGGCTGGCAAACAGGGGGAAAACACAGCGAAAGAGAAAGCTTTGTTAGATGCTGAGATTAAGAGATTACATGCAGACGAATCACAGGGGAATTTTAAATCAAATGCTTATGCCAAATTGCTTTATGAATATATTGATGTCATGGAGGCGAAGAACTGCTATGTCTGCATGCAGTTGCCAGCCTCTGTAGATGAAGGCATCAGGTATCATCATGTTCCATTGACCTATGGAATCTCATGTAGTTTGTTGCTGAGCATATTTTATGAACGTGAGGGGTTTGAGTATTACTTCTCGAACTTTGACTCGATATTGCCAGAGGTGCCAAATTATAAGCACCTCAATAAATGGGATTATTACAAGAGTGAAGACAGGTTACAGAAATTTTTCCTTCCATGGAGAACATTAGATACTTCACATGCCCGAAGAAATAATTTGACTTGTAAAGTGTCCGAAATTGAGAAAAGATTTATAGGGCAGGTGGATGATCGATATAGAAGACAAAAGGTCCTAAAAGCTTCAGGACAGTGGAAAACAGATTGGACCGAGGAAGAAAGGGCACACCAAAGAAAGGGTAGCAATGGTCCAATAGCTTTAGACCGAGAGAAAAGGGGAAAGCTGTGTATACACAGAAGTCAAACATATTATGAGAATGTGTTTGTGGGAGAAGTCAGTTGTGAACATGCTTTCCAACTGGAGTATTACTCCAAAGATTTCCTAAAGGAAATGCAGGTGATTCCGAATGTGTATTTTGTTTGTGGAAGAAATGCATACGTGAAACTACCAGATAATTGGTATGGATCATGTTACTTAGCAATTGTCTTCCCCAAAATATACCATGCTGAGGACTTAGAAACCAAAAAGAGAGGAAAACAAACTAGAAGAAGAAGGGATGTAAGCGCTGAGGAGGTAGTTGGAGATGTATTTGGTGCTATGTTTCCTATTTTACTGAAATACACCATGAGACAGAGGATTTGACAAAGGAAACAGTATGGGAAAAGGTAGGTCAAGGAATGGGTAAAGTTGGAGGTTGGTTTGCCAACCTGGGAAAGAATATCATTTGGTACATATTGAAACCTATCATCATAATAGTGATTTGTGTAATCGCTTTGTGGGGGTTGGTGAAACTGTACAAATGGTATAGAGCAAACAGGTTGCAGAGATCTATGCGAGAGCAGGGGAGGAGATTAGCTGCGATGCAGGAGAATCAGTACCGGAGTCTGAGGGCTCTAGAGGAGATGAAAAGAGGGAATATTGCAACGACTTCAGTTTGATACTCTATACCTTAGAGAGGGTGTTGTGATGATGATGACTACTGGAAGTCATCAAAGGGGGGATTGAGAGAGCACAAATCTGAAAAATGTAGAAGTGCACCATATTTACAAGCACGTTGTATTAGTTTAGAATAGAATACACAAGAGTGTCAAACTTATAGAATGAAAATATATATATGAGTGTTTAATTTTAATAGGGATACATATATCAGTGTGAAAAACTAATGTAGAGATTTGTAGAAATGTTAGAATGATGTTGGAGTCTCACGTTATGGGGCTGTGTGAAAAAGAAATGTAACTCTGCAAACCATGGAAATGTGTAGGCCACATGGCATTTCACAAGAAATGAAAGATGCTGCTACACTTTTAAGTAACTTGGATTCTAATGTCATTTTACTGCAAAATATTATTAATCATAGAATTGAAATGTTTTAAATAGATGTGTTACATTATAGTAATGTGTGTTAGTTAGAATACTGTTTAAACCAAGAAATTAAATGTGCATATTGCAGAGGCCCGTTTCATGTAATTTTAGTAGGCCTAAATAGATAAAGTTGCTTCTTTGATCTGCATGTGCTCGTTAGAGAAAAGTAGTGTTAGGCACAAACTGTAAAGCCTGTTCAAAATGGTTTACGACTTCCAGATATGGTGGAGGCCGGAATTTGGGGCCCACAGAGAAAGTGTCTTTTGCAGGTGCGAGGGGGTTTTATCAGGAAAGTGATGAATAGACTTTTGTTCAAGAGAGCCAGGCACAGGCCTGTAGGAGTCTTCAGGAATTTCTAGGGGGTACCGTCTTGCCGGAGAGAAGCCTGGGAAGCAAGGTCAACTTTAACGAAGGGTCCCGAGGAGTACCAGCATGGAAGTTGCCGCCAGAACCAACACCACGTGAGAGGCGTCTCCAGGGGCGTTCCTATTGGAAAAGTGATTTTGTATTAGGGACAGCACCCCGGGGTGGAGTTAGAGCAGATGATCTGAGGAGCCTAAGAGAGCGGATGGGTAGGCAGATAGGGAACTGCAAGACTTCGACTTTGAGACAAAGACTAAGGGAAGTGTGTGATCTTCTTTGGAAGTCACCACGGCTGACACCTTTTTAGGTAAAGATCTTGTTAATTAGGGATGTCACTTAGTCTAGTGTAGGGACAGCCTAACCTGTATTTTCCTTTCTGTAAATGACTCTCAAGTTGCAACTCGTAGCTATTCTCGCAACTTTAATGACCTTTGAGCTGATCTTGGTAATTCTATTCTGTCGACTACGAGCATTTAGAGATTTTATGTTTATCTTGACACCTGTTTATCTTTTGAACCTCATTCCGAGGTGCTTGTATCTCCAGATAGCTTTGGTTTTATAATAAACTTTTAAACCTTTTCCAGTGGTAAGTGGTTCTTTAGAGTGGTGTAAGTTCTTTCTTGATTAACCTAGTAGTGGATTGCCTTTTACTCAATGACAGGTACCAACGATTTAGTCGACCTGAATTGGGATCTGGATTAACGACAATAGGCCAGAAATCCCGCGTTAGCAACACATAAGAATTGATCACTGTCCTCCCATGCCGGAGTTTTGATGTTGTTATTTTATCTTCTATGAAAGACTTCCTCTTTACTATATTATTTACCGTTTTACCGAATATTGCCCGATCTACCATGTTGTCCCATATCGTTTGTATATCCAGTTCTGCCAATGATTTTCTCAGACGGGTTCCCCATGAATTTGGGATGTCTTGATCCATCTGGGTTTTAATTTCTTTCCAGCATAGACTATTCAATGACCCTGGCTCAGATGTACGAAATTTCTGGCATAACTTCACGAAGCCGCTCATACTTCGGAACTTTTGATTCTGAAGGCCGAATTCCAACCTAACCTGAGCTGGGGAGGCTGACTTTGGTAGGTTGAATACAGCCTTATATACCTTTGTCTACAGTTCATTTAATAGTTCTACCTCTTTACCGCGCCAGACTACAAAGCATATGACAATGTGGGGAGAATTTGTGCTGCCATCACTTTTAACAGATGGACATGGTTCAGGCAGCCCAATTTTTATACACTACTCTATATGCAAAAATTAATGATTGCGTTTTTGCTTTTAGGTACATTTTGTGTTCCATATTTGTAGGACCTTGCCCCAATTTTAAACCTAGATATTTGTAGGATGCTTGTTCTTCTACGATTGTCCCTTTTACCAACCATTTAAACTTGGTTTTTTTGGGGTCCACTAGACATACAATCTTTGTTTTCTCATTATTTAGTCCAACATTGCTTGGTCCAAGTATTTTACTAAGTTATTGATTGCTCTTTGTAACCCAATAGGGGTTTGACTCAGCACCACTATGTCATCTGCATACTGTAGGAAGGTATTGGCTCTTTGGAAAGGTTTGGTGGATGGCCGTCCGCTGCTTGCATGTGCTTAATGATGTCTGCCATAAATAAATTAAAAAGGCACGGACCAGGACGCAGCCTTGTTTTAGGCCTTGCTGTGTGTAAATGCTGATGGTGGTGCTTTGTCCATTGCCTAATTTCACTCTTGCCCAGGTCTCACTGTATAGGGCTATTATTGCGTCCAGTAATTTACTTGGCAGCCCCCAGGCTCTTAGTTTCTCCCACAGACGATTTCTGCTGACTCTGTTTGAATGCGGCCTTCAAGTCTACAAAACATGCAAACAACCGTGTTTTCTTTTTTGCCGCTTTTTCAGTTAAAAGTGCCAAAGTTGGCAAGTTTGTTAAGGTGCCCATCCCTGGTCTAAAGCGCGATTAAAACGTGGGGATTATGCTCCTTTCTTTCATCCAGTCTTGCAGCTGAAGTAGTAGGCATGATCCATATAATTTGGCCTCCACATCGATCAATGATATTAATGTGTAGTTTTCAGGGTTATTGTAATCTCCCTGTTTGAATATTGGATGTATGATGTTCCCTTTCCAAGATTTGGGAACATCGTTCTGTCTGTAGATCTGATTAAAAAACGGCGTGAGATAGTCAGCCCAGAAATCCGGAGCATGTTTGAATAGTCAATTGGGGAGCCCATTCGGTCCTCCCGCCCCCTCAGTTTTTCATCTTTTTATTATTCCTCTAAATTGCCTAATATCGACCAGATCATTTGACTCCTTGCAACTTGCGGTATGTTCTAGATATTTATATTCTGGCTGGGTCGTTCTGGTGACCTCATGTCTTTGCTCTTGCAACGCTTCTAAGGCGACTGTTGCAATATCGCACTTATCATACTTCGTACTGCTGTATCTATTTTGTAAGTGCTGTGTCCACATTTTTTCGCCGATGCCTGCTTCTTGATGTAGATTTAAACCCTTTGTCAATTTATTTATGATACCCCAGAATTCCCTGCTATTTGGTTATTTACTTGCCCACAGTAGTTCTGTCCAGATCTTTATATGATGTTTTTGCTTCCCTCAGCATCTTCCTGTAAATGTTCCATAATTCCTTCAGTTTGCCCTTATCTGTCTTCTTACCCATTTTTGCCGCCGCAGCTTGGAGTCTCACCTCTCTTGCTGTCCTTCTCTTTTCTTCACGTAGTGAGGGGTTAAACCATGGCTCCTTCCTGGTGTCTATTCTTTTTTTGCTTCCTTTTATTGCTGGAAATTTTTGGATGAGGACAAGGCGCAGATCTTCCCAACTTTTTACGATATTATCCTCTGTCGGGGGCCCTTTTTGACTCATATGTTCCTTAAGTGTGTCCATTATGGTCGTCATATTCCCTCCTTGCCGTTTTAATTTCCGCAGGTTAAACTTCTCTGTTTGTTGTACCAGCGTATTAATTTTTTCGGCTTGGTTAAGGGCTATGTTGATGGTTGTGATTTGTGGGAAGTGGTCACTCTCTATACGTGGGAAGACTTTAAATGAGACAATTCTTGGAACTAGGTTACTGCTGGAGATGGTAAAGTCTATTATAGATCTATTTTTTCCGCTTGAGTGTGTGATGGCCGCTGGTGAATCCCCTATTGTGTTGCCATTCAGAATTGACAACCCTTGGCTATCTAACTGCCTCTTACTTTTATTCTATTTATTTATAAGGTTACTATTAAATTCACCTGAAATGATCAACTGACAGAGTTCATGTGATTTTTGCAAAGCACTGATCAAATTCATTAGTATTATGAATTTTTCCTTCTGCTTCTTTTTTTACGGGTAAACATATACGTTGACTAGAATTAATTGCCAATCTGATTTATTAGCATGAAGCTTTCCAGTAAGTTTTATTACCTGCAACCAGTTTACACCAGCATTTAGTTCTTCTGTATACCAACCATATTTTTGTGATAAGTATGTTGTTAAGCCCTCTCTGGGGTGACCAAATCTTGAGAATTTTTCTGCTAGGATGTGATGTTCTATACAGCCCCCTATTGATTCTGGCTTCATATTCCACGTTTCTTGGAGAAGTATTATATCTTGTTGTTCATAGAAAGACAGAGTTTCATGGTCATGCCCCATATTATTAAATCCGTGGACATTCCATGAGCAGATCTTTATCATGTCCTGGCTTTCCTCCCTAAAACCTTCTATTAAATCCTGCCCGTTCGACCCAGCTTGCTGCCCCCACCTTTTGTGATTCAACTTTACTCTTGACTGTTTGTTAGGTACGCGTGTTGCTTAGTACCTTTGGCACCCAGGACCAATCCATGCTGTCACCTGTAGGTCATTCAAAGCTTGATTGACTCCCTATTGCATTGACCTCTTTTGTTTTGGGTGGCCTTGGTGGCGTGGTAGAACGAGCGCTGCGTAGGCATGTTTTGTGATTTTTCTTGATGAATATTCCATTTTTTGCTTCATATTATTCGTTAGGAAAGTGTGTGGGTATCTTGGGCATTTGTGGGGCCTCAGCGTAATCCCCCAGAATTCGAATGTTGATCTTGTTTCATGTATCCTATCCACAAGTTCCTTTGATGACCAGGTAGTACACGTTTCTTCAATCTCAACCCAAATGTTCCTCTTTTTCTACCTGGACCTTACAGGTATTAGGGATTTTATCATCAATATTTGTTTCTTTTCCCCTTAGTTTTTTGCTGCCCTTTTCCTGTGGTGTGTCCGGCATGTTACCTTCCTTTGAATTTTCCTCTAATGTTTCGTCTTCTATGTGTATCAATGTCCGTTCTGGCTCTATTTGCTGGTCGGTAATGGGCAACCTGCATGTTCTACCTTTCCTATTTATTATAACTTTTATTGAGTTCTGGCTGCTTAGTTTTTTGTTATCTGTTTTATCGTGCACCCTATTACTTTGTGATATTTCACTGTTTTCTGTTTTTTCCCGTATTATGCCCTTCTCTTGCCTACTATATATTTGTACTCCGTTATCTGAACTGGTGCCTCTATCCTCCCCGGGTGTAATTCTTACTTGGACCTGCGATGTTTTTTCTGCCCCATCTCCCTTTTCCGTAAAATGGATTTGTTCGACTCACCTTTTTTCAATTCTTATGGTTTTCGCAGATTCTGCTGTTAGCTGATGGTAAGATGTTGTATGTGAAACATGATTTGTTTTCTCGTTATTAATGATGATCAATGGGCTCAATGGGATTTGCTTTGTGTTTAATCCCTCTGTTATGTGGGTAGATTGTTCTTGGCCCATTATTGAGTCCTCCAATGTGACCTCCTTCAATGATTTGTTTTCTTCCCTTTGTATATTTTGCTTTGTGAAAATTGAAAAGTTTTTTTTGATTTTGTCATTGGTTGATTGTTATGTTTAACCCTACCTTTATTGCTCGCTTTCTTTGCCTTTTTGTAGGTTTTGCAATTTTTGAGATGTCAATGGTGCTCTGTGTGATTTCCTTTGTTTCTGGTCCTAAATCCTCTCTTTCCATTTGTTCTGCTTCTCCCTTATCGTTAACACCTGTCCCTTTGATTGTCTGTTTGTCTTTGTGTGGTACCTTTTCTTCTGCGTCCTTTTGAGTTTCCCTTATTTCTTTGGGCTTTGTTATTAATTGAACTGCCCCTAAGATATCCCTTAGTATTTCTCGTAGATTTACCAATTTGTCTATGATTTTCCCACAGCCACAAGTGGGCTCATTTGAGGATTGCTGGTTGGTGATTCTAGGTTTCCCCTGCGCGTTAGAAGGGCGGTAATTGAATCCATCTTGGTGTTTATGCCTGCTGTGTGTCTGGTGATTACATTTATAAGGTCTATCTGAACTTCCATTTTGTCAGATTGAAAATTCAGTACCCTAATTGCTTGTTCCAATGTGCTTAGCAGTGTATTACTCCGTGGTGCAGTCTGCAATTCTTCGCCGGAGTTTCCTGATATCCTGGACCCATGATCAATCCCGCTTACAGAAGAAATTGTTATTGGCAATGACAAGTTTAATGTATTTATTTTAGTTGAAAAACGTCCTTCCTCTTATATTTTGCCTGTTGATTAATTCTATGGGTCTGATTTGTTGGGGTAGGTACCACCATTACTGCCCCTCCTTGTCCTTCCTTACCAATGGCCGATGCCGGCGCGCTTGCTTTGATAGCTTCATACTGCGTTTGAGTATTGCTTTCCAATATTTGTAACAGATTGACATCATTGGATAGTGAAAAGGAGCTTAACCAGTCATCGTCCACTAGTACTACCTGTTCCGATAAATTGTTTGTTTTTCCTTCCAAGTGCTCGTTTTTGTTGTCCTCGTTTTCTCCTTTTCTAATTACCCTGTTCTTAGGATTGATCTGATGTACCTGAGCTATTACAGTTTCCAACCTCTTTACTGGAGATTCTATACTTGATTTCAGTGAAGCTGAACTTTCTTTTGGCCCATTAATGATGTTTGGTGGTTGCTGTGTGGCTGGGGAACTTGTTTTAATGGTAATAGATACGCCCTTTTCCTGTTGGTCAGTCCTTTCCGGGTCGACATATCCTTTATTAGCCCTTTTGTCTGGTGCTATTGGACTTGGCAACCGGGCTGTCTCTAGAGATGGAGCGTAAATGGCGACCATTGGGTCCTTTAAGAAGAAGAATTTCTGGATCCCTGTGTTAATACCAGGACTAAATGGTGTTATTTACGGCATTGGCGCTAAGACTAGCCTCTCTCTCCGTTTAGAGGCCTTTCTGTTTTGGCTTGTTATTGGCCCTTGTTCTATGAGTTTTTTATTTTTGCTTTTGTTTTTGCCTACGGTCGCCTGACGCACTCTCCCCGATCTCATGCTCCTTATTCCTTCTTATTGCGGTATTGGACCGTTTAAGATAATTTACCCGTTTCTCCTGGAGTGAACGAGAGCTCAGCACAATGGTGAGCTGCAAGCTGTGTCCTGCCTAGTTGGACTGCTTCTACAGCATCCCCGGGCCTCGCTTATCCTCTGCCATTATTGGCTGCTTTGCTCACTATCCGGTGCTTCCCTCTATATTGGCGCTGTTGTGGCAGTTGCTGTTACTACTATCTCTGCTGGTCCTTAATTGACCCTTGTCGCTAGCTCTGGTTTCTATCACTCTTGCTGCCTGAACCACTGTACTGTATACAGCCGGGACTTGCTTATAGCTCGTTAGCACTTGTGTCAATTGTTCAAACTGCTATGAGCACGTGGGCTTGGTAAAGTTGCTGGTGTGTTAATTTATGACTTTCTGGTGGGTTTCGAGAACTAGGGGACTGTTTGGGAAAATGCTGGTCGAATGCTGGAGTTTCAATTGTTGTGAGTGGCTGTGTGTTTGTTACTAGCCTACTCAAACCCACGCAGTCTTCCCCTTGTTCTCTCCCACCGCTCACCTCTGTTCTCCACAATTTATGCTCTTGTTGCGTACCCGAATGCCTCTCCACTTCTGCAAATGTTCTGCGGTTCCTGGCGCGATTGGTGCCACGCCCCACGATTCATGCCTCGTTGGGAACTGCACTCACAGCTTCTGTTGGCTTGGGAGGTGATCTGCGTCTCCTGCCGCGCCCCACCAAATTCTTGTAGCTCCCCCCACGCTGGTTCACCAGCAGCGAATGGACGTGGCTCCTGTCGCGTTACTGGCTGCGTTGCTAGCCGCTCTTTCCTGTGGCCCAGGCCGCAAGTGAATGCCAGTGACTGCTGAGAAGCGCTCCCCCGGCAGCCGGGCAGTTGATCTGCGGCTCCCGCTGCTCACCGCTGGGCCAGCCAGCAACACAAAGGCAGAAGAGCAGGGCAGAGCGGGGCAGAAGGCAGAAAAGCGATCCGCGGCTCCGGCCACGCTTCATTGGCCCCCACGACTCCCGCAACAAGCAGCACGGCAGGCACCAGTTCTTTGTTCAAGTGGGGGGAGGCGGGTGGTGGGGGCTAAGCGGGCGAACGTAGACTGTGGTTCACTTGCTTTCCGCCTCCTGCTTTCCGCGACTCCGGCAGCCTTCCAGCGTTTGCTTTCTGCGACTCCGGCAGCCTTACGGCGTTTGCTTTCCGCGACTCCGGCAGCCTTACGGCGTTTGCTGCACTCAGCTCAGCTGCACTTTAATGGTATTCTGTAAACATGCGGTTAGATGTTTTTGAAGAAACTGTTGCTTTTTGCTGCAATGATAAGAAATATTTATGTGCTTGAGCAAGGGCTTGATTTAGCATGCTGGATAAATATATGACATATTGTGGTTTTGACACTATATAGGACACTGCTTGCTATGTTGTAGTTGAGTACAGTATCCAGTTCCATGAAGCTGGCTGACCTCCCGCACATGTTTGATAAACTCTATACTTTATTGCCAACAGAAGCTGTGTTGTCTCCTGTTTACGACAGCATTTGGTGAGCCAGCCAGAAGTCCACCTCGGCTTTCCAGACTGTGCCCGATGGAAACGCTGCCTGCCCTGAATGAATATATATATAACGGGCACGGAAGGCTCCCAGGCTACAGTCAAAAGGTGGGAGGAGAGGACAGACTTCATACCTTAACATTTTAATTGCATGGTTTTTTGTTTGGCAATCATAGTGTGTAGTGATGATGAAATGCATGCATCCCAGAATACACCAGAAGACTAGCTCGTGTGAAGTCCCTTTTGAAATAGACGGGAGGGATAACAGGCAGTAGTGCATTATCCAGGGGAAAGCTCCTGGAAGAGACATTCCTTCGGGGAGTGGTCTAACAGGCAGTAGTGTATTACCCAGAGGAGAGCCCTGGGAAGGGACATTCCTTCGTGGAGTGGTCACAGACATATGGGTTAGATCCAGAGGACTAATGTAGAAGTAGTGTAAAGTAGTGAGACAGGACTGGGTAACAACTATGTCTGATGTGATAAAGAGACGGCCATTTGGTGAGTGCCGGCAGGCCTAACTTTGAATAAAGTAAACACAAGGAGATGATGGACAGAGCGCTCAAACCTTTCAGACACTCACCCCCAGTCACAGATCTGGGTTGAATCCATCATCATTCTATAGCTCACTTCACCACCTCAGTTCAGACCCAGCTATGTGCAAATCAGTCTTGACCCTGTGCATAATGGGAACAGTTCAACCCGAACTGCCAAGCCAGGTCTTCCCTGAACCGGAAACAAGCATCCTGGGACCGGTTTCGGGGTAACATCCCTCACCAGCCAGGCTAGCTTGAATCCAGTGGCAACATGATGTAGTTGAGTTCAGTATCCAGTTCCATGAAGCTGGCTGACCTCCCACACATGTGATAAACTCTATACTATATTGTCAAAAGAAGCTGTGTTGCCTCCTTTTTAGGTTTCGCCTGCTGAAGGCTGCGCTCTGCGCAGCTTTTCGGCGCAGGCGAAATCTATTGTTTACAATATGGGCTTCAGGAACGTCCCCCGGCTCCCGTTGGCTAGCTCCATAAATGGAGGCTAGCCATTGGGAGCCGGATCTGTCCGTCAAGGCCGGACCAGATTCGGGGGCGTTTCGGCGATATTTTTCTCATCCTGCCTCTTTTCTGACGTCATGTGGCTGTGGGCGTGTATTTTTATTTTTTTTTGTCCCGTGATGTTTTCGTCATTTTGAAAAAGCCTTTGGCCGAAGTGGTTGGCGAGTTTGAAGTTGTTGTTATTTCCAATGCCCCGTCTCATGTTGTCTTTTGTTCTGAAATGCCTCGTGTTGTCAATGTTTATGTTTGCACATTATGCTTCTAACACGTTTATTTTTTTGGCTCGTGAATTCAGTTGTAGTTTTCATCAAGATAAAGGTGAGTGCAGCGCTTGCAAAATGCCCCGTGTTGTGAATGTTTACTTTTGCACAGTATGCTCCTAACACGTTTATTTTTTTTTCAGAGTATGCTTCTGACACGTTTATTTTTTTATTTCAGATTTGGCTCGTGGCCGTTTTCGAGTGCAGAGTGCTAGGGAGTGCAGAGTGCTAGGGAGTGCAGAGTGCTAGGGAGTGCAGAGTGCTAGGGAGTGCTAGGGAGTGCAGAGTGCTAGGGAGTGCAGAGTGCTAGGGAGTGCAGAGTGCTAGGGAGTGCAGAGTGCTAGGGAGTGCAGAGTGCTAGGGAGTGCTAGGGAGTGCCGAGTGCTAGGGACTGCTAGGGAGTGCTAGGGAGTGCAGAGTGCTAGGGAGTGCTAGGGAGTGCTAGGGAGTGCAGAGTGCTAGGGAGTGCAGAGTGCTAGGGAGTGCAGAGTGCTAGGGAGTGCAGAGTGCTAGGGAGTGCTAGGGAGTGCAGAGTGCTAGGGAGTGCTAGGGAGTGCGGAGTGCTAGGGAGTGCTAGGGAGTGCAGAGTGCTAGGGAGTGCAGAGTGCTAGGGAGTGCAGAGTGCTAGGGAGTGCAGAGTGCTTGGGGGTGCTAGGGAGTGCAGAGTGCTAGGGAGTGCAGAGTGCTAGGGAGTGCTAGGGAGTGCAGAGTGCTAGGGAGTGCAGAGTGCATAGGGAGTGCAGAGTGCATAGGGAGTGCATAGGGAGTACAGAGTGCATAGGGAGTGCAGAGTGCAGAGTGCATAGGGAGTGCGGAGTGCATAGGGAGTGCGGAGTGCATAGGGAGTGCAGAGTGCTAGGGAGTGCAGAGTGCTAGGGAGTGCAGAGTGCTGGGGAGTGCAAGGGAGTGCAGAGTGCTAGGGAGTGCAAGGGAGTGCAGAGTGCATAGGGAGTGCAGAGTGCATAGGGAGTGCCGAGTGCATAGGGAGTGCAGAGTGCAGAGGGAGTGCAGAGTGCTTAGAGAGGGCATAGGGAGTGCAGAGTGCAGAGGGCATAGGGAGTGCAGATTGCAGAGTGCATAGGGAGTGCAGAGTGCATAGGGAGTGCAGAGTGCATAGGGAGTGCAGAGTGCATAGGGAGTGCAGAGTGCATAGGGAGTGCAGAGTGCATAGTGCATAGGGAGTGCAGAGTGCATAGGGAGTGCAGAGTGCAGAGTGCATAGGGAGTGCAGAGTGCATAGGGAGTGCATAGTGCATAGGGAGTGCAGAGTGCATAGGGAGTGCAGAGTGCATAGGGAGTGCAGAGTGCATAGGGAGTACAGAGTGCATAGGGAGTGCAGAGTGCGTAGGGAGTGCAGAGTGCAGAGTGCATAGGGAGTGCAGAGTGCATAGGGAGTGCAGAGTGCATAGGGAGTGCAGAGTGCATAGGGAGTGCAGAGTGCATAGGGAACGCAGAGTGCATAGGGAACGCAGAGTGCATAGGGAACGCAGAGTGCATAGGGAGTGCAGAGTGCATAGGGAGTGCAGAGTGCATAGGGAGTGCAGAGTGCATAGGGAGTGCAGAGTGCATAGGGAGTGCAGAGTGCAGAGTGCATAGGGAGTGCAGAGTGCATAGGGAGTGCAGAGTGCATAGGGAGTGCAGAGTGCATAGAGAGTGCAGAGTGCATAGGGACTGCAGAGTGCATAGGGAGTGCAGAGTGCATAGGGAGTGCAGAGTGCATAGGGAGTGCAGAGTGCAGAGTGCATAGGGAGTGCAGAGTGCATAGGGAGTGCAGAGTGCATAGGGAGTGCAGAGTGCATAGGGAGTGCAGAGCAGAGTGCATAGGGAGTGCAGAGTGCATAGGGAGTGCAGAGTGCATAGGGAGTGCAGAGTGCATAGGGAGTGCAGAGTGTATAGGGGGTGCAGAGTGCATAGGGAGTGCAGAGTGCAGAGTGCATAGGGAGTGCAGAGTGCATAGGGAGTGCAGAGTGCATAGGGAGTGCAGAGCAGAGTGCATAGGGAGTGCAGAGTGTATAAGGAGTGCAGAGTGCATAGGGAGTGCAGAGTGCATAGGGAGTGCAGAGTGCATAGGGGGTGCAGAGTGCATAGGGAGTGCAGAGTGCATAGGGAGTGCATAGTGCAGAGTGCATAGGGAGTGCATAGTGCAGAGTGCATAGGGAGTGCATAGTGCAGAGTGCATAGGGAGTGCATAGTGCAGAGTGCATAGGGAGTTCAGAGTGCATAGGGAGTGAAGAGTGCACAGTGCATAGGGAGTGAAGAGTGCACAGTGCATAGGGAGTGAAGAGTGCACAGTGCATAGGGAGTGCAGAGTGCACAGTGCATAGGGAGTGCAGAGTGCACAGTGCATAGGGAGTGCAGAGTGCATAGGGAGTGAAGAGTGCACAGTGCATAGGGAGTGCAGAGTGCATAGGGAGTGCAGAGTGCATAGGGAGTGCAGAGTGCATAGGGAGCGCAGAGTGCAGAGCGCATAGGGAGTGCAGAGTGCATAGGGAGTGCAGAGTGCATAGGGAGTGCAGAGTACATAGGGAGTGCAGAGTGCATAGGGAGTGCAGAGTGCATAGGGAGTGCAGAGTGCATAGGGAGTGCAGAGTGCATAGGGAGTGCAGAGTGCAGAGTGCATAGGGAGTGCAGAGTGCATAGGGAGTGCAGGGTGCAGCGTGCATAGGGAGTGCAGAGTGCATAGTGCAGAGTGCATAGGGAGTGCACAGTGCAGAGTGCATAGGGAGTGCAGAGTGCATAGGGAGTGCAGAGTACATAGGGAGTGCAGAGTGCATAGGGAATGCAGAGTGCATAGGGAGTGCAGAGTGCATAGGGAACGCAGAGTGCATAGGGAACGCAGAGTGCATAGGGAGTGCAGAGTACATAGGGAGTGCAGAGTGCATAGGGAGTGCAGAGTGCATAGGGAGTGCAGAGTGCATAGGGAGTGCAGAGTGCAGAGTGCATAGGGAGTGCAGAGTGCATAGGGAGTGCAGAGTGCATAGGGAGTGCAGAGTGCATAGGGACTGCAGAGTGCATAGGGACTGCAGAGTGCATAGGGACTGCAGAGTGCATAGGGAGTGCAGAGTGCATAGGGAGTGCAGAGTGCAGAGTGCATAGGGAGTGCAGAGTGCATAGGGAGTGCAGAGTGCATATGGAGTGCAGAGTGCATAGGGAGTGCAGAGCAGAGTGCATAGGGAGTGCAGAGTGCATAGGGAGTGCAGAGTGCATAGGGAGTGCATAGGGAGTGCAGAGTGTATAGGGGGTGCAGAGTGCATAGGGAGTGCAGAGTGCAGAGTGCATAGGGAGTGCAGAGTGCATAGGGAGTGCAGAGTGCATAGGGAGTGCAGAGCAGAGTGCATAGGGAGTGCAGAGTGTATAGGGAGTGCAGAGTGCATAGGGAGTGCAGAGTGCATAGGGAGTGCAGAGTGCATAGGGGGTGCAGAGTGCATAGGGAGTGCAGAGTGCATAGGGAGTGCATAGTGCAGAGTGCATAGGGAGTGCAGAGTGCAGAGTGCATAGGGAGTGCATAGTGCAGAGTGCATAGGGAGTTCAGAGTGCATAGGGAGTGAAGAGTGCACAGTGCGTAGGGAGTGAAGAGTGCACAGTGCATAGGGAGTGAAGAGTGCAGAGTGCATAGGGAGTGCAGAGTGCACAGTGCATAGGGAGTGCAGAGTGCACAGTGCATAGGGAGTGCAGAGTGCATAGGGAGTGAAGAGTGCACAGTGCATAGGGAGTGCAGAGTGCATAGGGAGTGCAGAGTGCATAGGGAGTGCAGAGTGCATAGGGAGCGCAGAGTGCAGAGTGCATAGGGAGTGCAGAGTGCATAGGGAGTGCAGAGTGCATAGGGAGTGCAGAGTGCATAGGGAGTGCAGAGTGCATAGGGAGTGCAGAGTGCATAGGGAGTGCAGAGTGCATAGGGAGTGCAGAGTGCATAGGGAGTGCAGAGTGCATAGGGAGTGCAGGGTGCAGTGTGCATAGGGAGTGCAGAGTGCATAGTGCAGAGTGCATAGGGAGTGCACAGTGCAGAGTGCATAGGGAGTGCAGAGTGCATAGGGAGTGCAGAGTACATAGGGAGTGCAGAGTGCATAGGGAGTGCAGAGTGCATAGGGAGTGCAGAGTGCATAGGGAGTGCAGCGTGCATAGGGAGTGCAGCGTGCATAGGGAGTGCAGAGTGCATAGGGAGTGCATAGTGCAGAGTGCATAGGGAGTGCAGAGTGCATAGGGAGTGCAGAGTGCATAGGGAGTGCAGAGTGCATAGGGAGTGCAGAGTGCATAGGGAGTGCAGAGTGCATAGGGAGTGCAGAGTGCATAGGGAGTGCAGAGTGCAGCGTGCATAGGGAGTGCAGCGTGCATAGGGAGTGCATAGTGCAGAGTGCAGAGTGCATAGGGAGTGCAGAGTGCATAGGGAGTGAAGAGTGCACAGTTCATAGGGAGTGAAGAGTGCACAGTTCATAGGGAGTGCAGAGTGCATAGGGAGTGCAGAGTGCATAGGGAGTGCAGAGTGCATAGGGAGTGCAGAGTGCATAGGGAGTGCAGAGTTCATAGGGAGTGCAGAGTTCATAGGGAGTGCAGAGTGCATAGGGAGCGCAGCGTGCATAGGGAGTGTAGCGTGCATAGGGAGTGCAGAGTGCATAGGGAGTGCAGAGTGCATAGGGAGTGCAGAGTGCATAGGGAGTGCAGAGTGCATAGGGAGTGCACAGTGCATAGGGAGTGAAGAGTGTATAGTGCAGAGTGCATAGGGAGTGCATAGTGCAGAGTGCATAGGGAGTGCAGAGTGCATAGGGAGTGCAGAGTGCATAGTGCAGAGTGCATAGGGAGTGCATAGTGCAGAGTGCATAGGGAGTGCAGAATGTATAGGGAGTGCAGAGTGCATAGGGAGTGCAAAGTGCATAGGGAGTGCAGAGTGCATAGGGAGTGCAGAGTGCATAGGGAGTGCAGAGTGCATAGGGAGTGCATAGTGCAGAATGCATAGGGAGTGCATAGTGCAGAGTGCATAGGGAGTGCAGAGTGCATAGGGAGTGCAGAGTGCATAGGGAGTGCAGAGTGCATAGGGAGTGCAGAGTGCATAGGGAGTGCAGAGTGCATAGGGAGCGCAGAGTGCATAGGGAGCGCAGAGTGCAGAGTGCATAGGGAGTGCAGAGTGCAGCGTGCATAGGGAGTGCAGAGTGCATAGGGAGTGCATAGTGCAGAGTGCATAGGGAGTGCAGAGTGCAGAGTGCATAGGGAGTGCAGAGTGCATAGGGAGTGCAGAGTGCATAGGGAACAGAGTGCATAGGGAGTGCAGAGTGTATAGGGAGTGCAGAGTGTATAGGGAGTGCAGAGTGCATAGGGAGTGAAGAGTGCATAGGGAGTGAAGAGTGCACAGTGCATAGGGAGTGCAGAGTGCATAGGGAGTGCAGAGTGCACAGGGAGTGCAGAGTGCATAGGGAGTGCAGAGTGCATAGGGAGTGCAGAGTGCAGAGTTCATAGGGAGTGCAGAGTGCAGAGTGCATAGGGAGTGCAGAGTGCACAGTGCATAGGGAGTGCATAGGGAGTGCATAGTGCAGAGGGAGTGCAGAGTGCTTAGAGAGTGCAGAGGGCATAGGGAGTGCAGAGTGCAGAGGGCATAGGGAGTGCAGATTGCAGAGTGCATAGGGAGTGCAGAGTGCATAGGGAGTGCAGAGTGCATAGGGAGTGCAGAGTGCATAGGGAGTGCAGAGTGCATAGGGAGTGCAGAGTGCATAGTGCATAGGGAGTGCAGAGTGCATAGGGAGTGCAGAGTGCAGAGTGCATAGGGAGTGCAGAGTGCATAGGGAGTGCATAGTGCATAGGGAGTGCAGAGTGCATAGGGAGTGCAGAGTGCATAGGGAGTGCAGAGTGCATAGGGAGTACAGAGTGCATAGGGAGTGCAGAGTGCATAGGGAGTGCAGAGTGCAGAGTGCATAGGGAGTGCAGAGTGCATAGGGAGTGCAGAGTGCATAGGGAGTGCAGAGTGCATAGGGAGTGCAGAGTGCATAGGGAACGCAGAGTGCATAGGGAGTGCAGAGTGCATAGGGAGTGCAGAGTACATAGGGAGTGCAGAGTGCATAGGGAGTGCAGAGTGCATAGGGAGTGCAGAGTGCATAGGGAGTGCAGAGTGCAGAGTGCATAGGGAGTGCAGAGTGCATAGGGAGTGCAGAGTGCATAGGGACTGCAGAGTGCATAGGGAGTGCAGAGTGCATAGGGAGTGCAGAGTGCATAGGGAGTGCAGAGTGCATAGGGAGTGCAGAGTGCAGAGTGCATAGGGAGTGCAGAGTGCATAGGGAGTGCAGAGTGCATAGGGAGTGCAGAGTGCATAGGGAGTGCAGAGCAGAGTGCATAGGGAGTGCAGAGTGCATAGGGAGTGCAGAGTGCATAGGGAGTGCAGAGTGCATAGGGAGTGCAGAGTGTATAGGGGGTGCAGAGTGCATAGGGAGTGCAGAGTGCAGAGTGCATAGGGAGTGCAGAGTGCATAGGGAGTGCAGAGCAGAGTGCATAGGGAGTGCAGAGTGTATAAGGAGTGCAGAGTGCATAGGGAGTGCAGAGTGCATAGGGAGTGCAGAGTGCATAGGGGGTGCAGAGTGCATAGGGAGTGCAGAGTGCATAGGGAGTGCATAGTGCAGAGTGCATAGGGAGTGCATAGTGCAGAGTGCATAGGGAGTGCATAGTGCAGAGTGCATAGGGAGTGCAGAGTGCATAGGGAGTTCAGAGTGCATAGGGAGTGAAGAGTGCACAGTGCATAGGGAGTGAAGAGTGCACAGTGCATAGGGAGTGAAGAGTGCACAGTGCATAGGGAGTGCAGAGTGCACAGTGCATAGGGAGTGCAGAGTGCACAGTGCATAGGGAGTGCAGAGTGCACAGTGCATAGGGAGTGAAGAGTGCAGAGTGCATAGGGAGTGCAGAGTGCATAGGGAGTGCAGAGTGCATAGGGAGTGCAGAGTGCATAGGGAGTGCAGAGTGCATAGGGAGTGCAGAGTGCATAGGGAGTGCAGAGTACATAGGGAGTGCAGAGTGCATAGGGAGTGCAGAGTGCATAGGGAGTGCAGAGTGCATAGGGAGTGCAGAGTGCATAGGGAGTGCAGAGTGCATAGGGAGTGCAGAGTGCATAGGGAGTGCAGAGTGCATAGGGAGTGCAGGGTGCAGCGTGCATAGGGAGTGCAGAGTGCATAGTGCAGAGTGCATAGGGAGTGCACAGTGCAGAGTGCATAGGGAGTGCAGAGTGCATAGGGAGTGCAGAGTACATAGGGAGTGCAGAGTGCATAGGGAATGCAGAGTGCATAGGGAGTGCAGAGTGCATAGGGAACGCAGAGTGCATAGGGAACGCAGAGTGCATAGGGAGTGCAGAGTACATAGGGAGTGCAGAGTGCATAGGGAGTGCAGAGTGCATAGGGAGTGCAGAGTGCATAGGGAGTGCAGAGTGCAGAGTGCATAGGGAGTGCAGAGTGCATAGGGAGTGCAGAGTGCATAGGGAGTGCAGAGTGCATAGAGAGTGCAGAGTGCATAGGGAGTGCAGAGTGCATAGGGAGTGCAGAGTGCATAGGGAGTGCAGAGTGCATAGGGAGTGCAGAGTGCATAGGGAGTGCAGAGTGCATATGGAGTGCAGAGTGCATAGGGAGTGCAGAGCAGAGTGCATAGGGAGTGCAGAGTGCATAGGGAGTGCAGAGTGCATAGGGAGTGCATAGGGAGTGCAGAGTGTATAGGGGGTGCAGAGTGCATAGGGAGTGCAGAGTGCAGAGTGCATAGGGAGTGCAGAGTGCATAGGGAGTGCAGAGTGCATAGGGAGTGCAGAGCAGAGTGCATAGGGAGTGCAGAGTGTATAGGGAGTGCAGAGTGCATAGGGAGTGCAGAGTGCATAGGGAGTGCAGAGTGCATAGGGGGTGCAGAGTGCATAGGGAGTGCAGAGTGCATAGGGAGTGCATAGTGCAGAGTGCATAGGGAGTGCATAGTGCAGAGTGCATAGGGAGTGCATAGTGCAGAGTGCATAGGGAGTTCAGAGTGCATAGGGAGTGAAGAGTGCACAGTGCGTAGGGAGTGAAGAGTGCACAGTGCATAGGGAGTGAAGAGTGCACAGTGCATAGGGAGTGCAGAGTGCACAGTGCATAGGGAGTGCAGAGTGCACAGTGCATAGGGAGTGCAGAGTGCACAGTGCATAGGGAGTGAAGAGTGCACAGTGCATAGGGAGTGCAGAGTGCATAGGGAGTGCAGAGTGCATAGGGAGTGCAGAGTGCATAGGGAGCGCAGAGTGCAGAGTGCATAGGGAGTGCAGAGTGCATAGGGAGTGCAGAGTGCATAGGGAGTGCAGAGTGCATAGGGAGTGCAGAGTGCATAGGGAGTGCAGAGTGCATAGGGAGTGCAGAGTGCATAGGGAGTGCAGAGTGCAGAGTGCATAGGGAGTGCAGAGTGCATAGGGAGTGCAGGGTGCAGTGTGCATAGGGAGTGCAGAGTGCATAGTGCAGAGTGCATAGGGAGTGCACAGTGCAGAGTGCATAGGGAGTGCAGAGTGCATAGGGAGTGCAGAGTACATAGGGAGTGCAGAGTGCATAGGGAGTGCAGAGTGCATAGGGAGTGCAGAGTGCATAGGGAGTGCAGAGTGCATAGGGAGTGCAGAGTGCATAGGGAGTGCAGCGTGCAGCGTGCATAGGGATTGCAGAGTGCATAGGGAGTGCATAGTGCAGAGTGCATAGGGAGTGCATAGTGCAGAGTGCATAGGGAGTGCAGAGTGCATAGGGAGTGCAGAGTGCATAGGGAGTGCAGAGTGCATAGGGAGTGCAGAGTGCATAGGGAGTGCAGAGTGCATAGGGAGTGCAGAGTGCAGCGTGCATAGGGAGTGCAGAGTGCATAGGGAGTGCATAGTGCAGAGTGCAGAGGGAGTGCAGAGTGCATAGGGAGTGCAGAGTGCATAGGGAGTGAAGAGTGCACAGTGTATAGGGAGTGAAGAGTGCACAGTTCATAGGGAGTGCAGAGTGCATAGGGAGTGCAGAGTGCATAGGGAGTGCAGAGTGCATAGGGAGTGCAGAGTTCATAGGGAGTGCAGAGTTCATAGGGAGTGCAGAGTGCAGAGTGCATAGGGAGCGCAGCGTGCATAGGGAGTGTAGCGTGCATAGGGAGTGCAGAGTGCATAGGGATTGCAGAGTGCATAGGGAGTGCAGAGTGCATAGGGAGTGCAGAGTGCATAGGGAGTGCACAGTGCATAGGGAGTGAAGAGTGTATAGTGCAGAGTGCATAGGGAGTGCATAGTGCAGAGTGCATAGGGAGTGCAGAGTGCATAGGGAGTGCAGAGTGCATAGTGCAGAGTGCATAGGGAGTGCATAGTGCAGAGTGCATAGGGAGTGCAGAATGTATAGGGAGTGCAGAGTGCATAGGGAGTGCAAAGTGCATAGGGAGTGCAGAGTGCATAGGGAGTGCAGAGTGCATAGGGAGTGCAGAGTGCATAGGGAGTGCATAGTGCAGAATGCATAGTGAGTGCATAGTGCAGAGTGCATAGGGAGTGCAGAGTGCATAGGGAGTGCACAGTGCATAGGGAGTGCAGAGTGCATAGGGAGTGCAGAGTGCATAGGGAGTGCAGAGTGCATAGGGAGCGCAGAGTGCATAGGGAGCGCAGAGTGCAGAGTGCATAGGGAGTGCAGAGTGCAGCGTGCATAGGGAGTGCAGAGTGCATAGGGAGTGCATAGTGCAGAGTGCATAGGGAGTGCATAGGGAGTGCAGAGTGCATAGGGAGTGCAGAGTGCATAGGGAGTGCAGAGTGCATAGGGAACAGAGTGCATAGGGAGTGCAGAGTGCATAGGGAGTGCAGAGTGTATAGGGAGTGCAGAGTGCATAGGGAGTGAAGAGTGCATAGGGAGTGAAGAGTGCACAGTGCATAGGGAGTGCAGAGTGCATAGGGAGTGCAGAGTGCATAGGGAGTGCAGAGTGCATAGGGAGTGCAGAGTGCATAGGGAGTGCAGAGTGCAGAGTTCATAGGGAGTGCAGAGTGCAGAGTGCATAGGGAGTGCAGAGTGCACAGTGCATAGGGAGTGCATAGGGAGTGCATAGTGCAGAGTGCATAGGGAGTGCAGAGTGCATAGGGAGTGCAGAGTGCATAGGGAGTGCAGAGTGCATAGGGAGTGCAGAGTGCATAGGAAGTGCAGAGTGCAGAGTGCATAGGGAGTGCATAGTGCATAGGGAGTGCAGAGTGCATAGGGAGTGCATAGTGCAGAGTGCATAGGGAGTGCATAGTGCAGAGTGCATAGGGAGCGCAGAGTGCATAGGGAGCGCAGAGTGCATAGGGAGTGTGGAGTGCATAGGGAGTGCATAGTGCATAGGGAGTGCCGAGTGCATAGGGAGTGCAGAGTGCATAGGGAATGCAGAGTGCATAGGGAGTGCAGAGTGCATAGGGAGTGCAGAGTGCATAGGGAGTGCAGAGTGCATAGGTACTGCAGAGTGCATAGGGAGTGCAGAGTGCAGAGTGCATAGGGAGTGCAGAGTGCATAGGGAGTGCAGAGTGCAGAGTGCATAGGGAGTGCATAGTGCAGAGTGCATAGGGAGTGCAGAGTGCATAGGGAGTGCACAGTGCATGGGGGTGCAGAGTGCAGAGTGCATAGGGAGTGCAGAGTGCATAGGGAGTGCAGAGTGCATAGGGAGTGCAGAGTGCATAGGGAGTGCAGAGCAGAGTGCATAGGGAGTGCAGAGTGCATAGGGAGTGCAGAGTGCATAGGGAGTGCAGAGTGCATAGGGAGTGCAGAGTGTATAGGGAGTGCAGAGTGTATAGAGAGTGCAGAGTGCATAGGGAGTGCAGAGTGCTAGGGAGTGCAGAGTGCACAGTGCATAGGGAGAGCAGGGTGCAGAGTGCATAGGGAGTGCAGAGTGCATAGGGAGTGCAGAGTGCATAGGGAGTGCAGAGTGCATAGGGACTGCAGAGTGCATAGGGACTGCAGAGTGCATAGGGAGTGCAGAGTGCAGAGTGCATAGGGAGCGCAGAGTGCATAGGGAGCGCAGAGTGCATAGGGAGCGCAGAGTGCATAGGGAGCGCAGAGTGCATAGGGAGCACAGAGTGCATAGGGAGTGCAGAGTATATAGGGAGTGCAGAGTGCACAGGGAGCGCAGAGTGCAGAGTGCATAGGGAGCGCAGAGTGCATAGGGAGCGCAGAGTGCATAGGGAGCGCAGAGTGCATAGGGAGCGCAGAGTGCATAGGGAGCGCAGAGTGCATAGGAGTGCAGAGTGCATAGGGAGTGCAGAGTGCATAGGGAGTGCAGAGTGCATAGGGAGTGCAGATTGCAGAGTGCAGAGTGCATAGGGATTGCAGAGTGCATAGGGATTGCAGAGGGCAGAGTGCATAGGGAGTGCAGAGTGCATAGGGAGTGCAGAGTGCATAGGGAGTGCACAGTGCATAGGGAGTGCACAGTGTATAGTGCAGAGTGCATAGGGAGCGCAGAGTGCATAGGGAGCGCAGAGTGCATAGGGAGCGCAGAGTGCATAGGGAGCGCAGAGTGCATAGGGAGCGCAGAGTGCATAGGGAGCGCAGAGCGCAGAGTGCATAGGGAGCGCAGAGTGCATAGGGAGCGCAGAGTGCATAGGGAGCGCAGAGTGCATAGGGAGTGCAGAGTGCATAGGGAGTGCATAGGGAGCGCAGAGTGCATAGGGAGCGCAGAGTGCATAGGGAGCTCAGAGTGCATAGGGAGCGCAGAGTGCATAGGGAGCGCAGAGTGCATAGGGAGTGCAGAGTGCATAGGGAGTGCAGAGTGCGTAGGGAGTGCAGAGTGCAGAGTGCATAGGGAGTGCAGAGTGCATAGGGAGTGCAGAGTGCATAGGGAGTGCAGAGTACAGAGTGAGTAGGGAGTGCTAGGGAGTGCTAGAGAGTGCAGAGTGAGTAGGGAGTTCTAGGGAGTGCTAGAGAGTGCAGAGTGAGTAGGGGGTGCTAGAGAGTGCAGAGTGACTGCAGAGATTAAGCTAATGGCAATGTAAATGACAATTACATTTATTTATCTGTTTTCAAAACCAACACATAAATAAAAATGTTGTCATTTACAATGCCAATAACTAACTTTTCCAAAGGCGAAACCATTGCATTGTAAATGCTTGTTATGACAGCATTTGACGAGCCCGCCAGGAGTCTACTTCAGCTTCCCAAACTGTGCCTGATCGAGACGCTGCCTGCCCTGATTAAATAGATATTGATTACTGTACATATACATCAGGTAAGCGGACACCGACTTTGACACTAAAGTCTGCCTATTCAAAACCAGCACGTAAGGTTCCCAGGCTGCCGTCAAAAGGTGGGAGGAGAGGTCAGACTTCATAACTTAACATTATAATTGCATGATTTTTTGTTTGGCAATCATAGTGTGGAGTGATGAGGAAATGCATGCATGATTTCCCCAGAAAAAAACAGATTAGCTAGTGTGAATTCCCCTTTGAAACAGAAGGGAGGAATAACAGGCAGTAGTGCATTACCCAGGGGAAAACTCCTGGAAGAGACATTCCTTCGGAGAGTGGTCTAACTGGCAGTAGTGTATTACCCCGGGGAAAGCTTCTGGAAGGGACATTCCTTCGGGGAGTGGCCACAGACATCCTGGTTAGATCCAGAGGGCTAGTGTAGAAGAAGTGAAAAGTAGTGAGACGGGACTGGCTAACAACTATATCTGGCATGATAAAGAGACAGTCATTTGGTCAGTGCTGGCAGGCCTTACTTTGAATAAGTCAGTTGCCTGGCTCCCAAATTCCCTGATTTAAGATATCTGGAAGACATCTTTTAGGAAGAGCATCTGAGGCTGAGGCATCAGTTGAAGAGTCTGACGGTTAGGAAGGGGACAGCCAGATGGTTGGTGTCGATTGACTTTGCCCTGAACATGGGCAGACCCTTGGTTGCAAGCCCAAAACCATTGGCATAGCCAATAGATCTCGCCTTTGGGACCTTATAAGTGTTTATTCAAGCAGTACATTTCTTGCCAGCTTTCCCCGTGCTGGCTGTCAAATCCAATGCTGACCTGATAAATAGGCAATTTATGGTACCTATGTACAAGAGAGGGCAGCGAATGAATGGAATAGGGAATGAATAAACTTATATTACTTAACTTTGCAAACAGCCAGGGTGCCAATTGACAACAAGAACGGGACAATGCCTGTGCTTGTCAGCACTGCCCATACTAAGAACTGACAGGCAGTTAGCAGCTGGGCCTACTGCAACAATGTGTGAGTAGTGTTGAGAACAAATGCAGCAATGGACCGTCACAGCTGGTCCATGCTGGGGTACATTGCAACAAGAAGCAGTTAAGAGAGTCAGTGTCATTACATATTGCTGTGAGGCATGCAGGGGGTTCGGGTGGTGCAGGATCATATGAAACTGCATGCAGCAAGTATGGAAATTGAGGTAGTTCAAGTGTACTCTAAATCAGTTCATGCACTCAGCAGTACACATCCAAGATGCTAGATACCCCTCCCCCTATTATTTTTGTTTTTAGCAAAATACAACCACAATACATCACTGCAGTTCAGTTACAGTATCTCATGTTGGGAAGTTTGTGGGTTGGCAATGTTTGAAAAGCCAGGTAGTCAAGCCAGCTAAAAACATTTTGTAATGGAGGAACAGAACTATGATGAATCCGAGTCATTGAAGTGCAATGAAGGGGTACAATAATTGGTCAATAAAGAACATATGGGTTTGGTTGGCAAATGCAATGAGGCCATCCCCATACTTCCAGCCATGCTGCACTGTCATCAAGTGCTGGTATACTATTATAATACATACACAGGACTGGGGGGTCCATCATGACCATAGCCACTCTCTCATTTTACTGTTTAAGCATGAGCAAGAAAAAGAAAGCCTTCTCAACAAACATGCGTGGAATACCTTACTTGGGCATGCAATCTACACAGTAGAGTACCGGATCTAAAATGTGTTCTCTGAGTATTAGAGTGCCACCTGTCCACAAGATATATAAGGGAAGTGGGAAAGCTTACTGAGTGAGGATACTAACAAAGCAGAAGAAAGAAGCTACAGACAGATTAGTATACACAGTTTGTAGTCAAGTACAGAAACTTGAAATATATAAAATTAGTTGATAGGATAGTCCATGTACAATATATCCAGGGCAAAAACGGTATTGTACATGGACTTACTTGAGACGAGCCATATCTTGTCCCCAACCAATCCTTTCCATACTGGCATTAACAAATGGAAGAGGTACATAGACGACATTTTCATGATCTGGCAGTACACTGACACTACCTTAGAATCATTTCTCCACTGGTTGAATACTAAGCACGCCCCCTTGGTTTCAGCTCGGTTCTGTGCAGCAGAGAAAAGAGTCATGTTTGGATACTTAATCCAGTGTTTATATGTCAACTTTTAAAAACACAAGGTGAGGCGAAAACCGAGCAGAAACAAGAATCGAGAGAACAGTACACAAGCATTCGTTAATGCTCGGGTGGAGGCACATAAGACAGAAAAAAAACTCGAATTTTCGTGAAAAGTAAATTAGAATGTATAGGAAGGGCAGTTCAAAACGCTTCGATTATTGAAAATATGCGTATGGACGGACGCCTCCTTCCTCAAACAAGCATGGTAAACCCAATAGGTCTGGTAATGACTTTTTACTTAATCAGTGCCTGACGTGGTTTTTTATAACGTTTTGTAGAAGTTTATTGTTGGAGAAGCTGCTGCGCATACAACAGTATAAAGATCGAAAACATTAGCTATATGTGTTTGGACTCAAGACAGACTTTGCTCAGAACAGACCTGACTGCGGGCTGTGGGGGCATCGGCTCCTCACCTCTTCCAAACGCCGTGAGGGGAACGGCTGGACTCGTGGCAAATCTCGCAGCGCCGTGAGGGCAACGGCCGTAGTCCCGAGTAGCGAACTACACATCCCAGCAGCCCCGGGGGCGGCGCACATCCTCCACGCCACCAGCGCGCCCGGAGGCGCTTGAAGAAGTCGGAACACCATTTGCACCGCGAGTCGCGCGTGGGAGTAGCCCGGGACAAGGGCGGGGCCATCTGCGGCCATCAGAGGCCAGAGTAGGCCCGGCCGGGCCACCCACTAAAAAGTTACAATGGGTAAGCGCAAACACTTGGACAATGAGGGCTTTAAGGGCAAAGTCGCTAAAGTACCACATAAATCTGAATCCATCATCTCATACCTCACGTCAGCAGTGGGGGCTATCAATCAAGAAATTGCCAACGCTGAGAAAGAGTTGGGGTTGGAAAAGCTGGGCACAGAGGGGACAATTGCAGGTTTGAATAACACGATTTTACCTGACCCTCACCCAGTACCCATAGAGGCAGTGCCACAGTGTGTAACCACCGAGACTTTCAAGGTAGCAGAGACTTTGGACACTCTGGGCCCGATGTAGGTAATCTCATTTTACCGGTTCATAAATACCGAATCATACCGAATCGGTATTTATGAACCAGTAAACTGTATGTAACTAAAAACTCGGTAAAAAATACCGAATCTGTAACATTCGGAATCCTGACTCGGTAAATACCGAATCGGTAATCTCCGAATCGGTATCACCCATTCAACCCTATGGGCCTCCTGGCCCATAGGAACGAATGGGAGATACCGATTCTCCGAATCGGTAAATACCGATCTCGAAAATTCGAATGGAAGACATGGGAGCCAGTCAACCAATCAGGGACACCAACCACACCCCACAACCAAGCAACTGTGAAATCAACCAATCAGATGCAAGTACCACACCCAGTACCTGGAGTTGGCCACACCCATGCAGGTGCAGAGCCACAGATCTGTGTGGAGAGCTGGAGGGGAGACAGAGTAGCAGCTGCACTGAGCCCAGAAGAGCATCACCATGGAGTCCCAGGAAGGCCAGAAGGATGGTGTGGACAGAAAAAGGAAGCTGAAATTCAGCACAACTGAGCTCCAGGTGCTGGTGGAGGAGGTAGTGCAGCATTACAGCCAGCTTTTTGGGAGACAGTCCCTGCAAGTAGCAGAGTCTGTAAAGAGAAACACCTGGCTGGCAATCCAGAGCGAAGTAAATGCCCTAGGAGTCACACATCGTGAAATTGATGACATCAAGAAAAGGTGGTATGATCTGAGGATCACCACCAAAAAGAAGATCGCCACTCAGAGGAAGGATCCACAGCCACAGGTGGGGGAAGAGCCGTGCACCAAGCCTCACTGAACTGGAGCAGCTTGTGGAATCCACCATGGAGCCTGAGAGCATACACGGGATTGGGGATGCTGACAGCTCAGCCAGAGCTGCAAGAAAGAAAGGTAAGATGCAGGGACATGTACTCCACCCATTCCCTGGCCCCTTCCCCTATGTGGGTGACTCACTCACAATCCAGAACACATGACAGTAGTCACCAGCAATGCATCATGGTAGTCGTAGTCATAGGAACATTCATCAAAGCAGCCAACACTGAACACTGCATGCCATGCCACACTCCCCATACACAAGCAGTTGAGGCATATGAAATTGTGTGTTAGGAATTTGTGTGATGAAAACACACAGCTGATCATTGTCCATGTCTGCCCACAGGAGAGTCATCGCGCAGTGCAGCGCAGGGAGGGGAGTCAAGTGCACCAACAACGGCTGCGAGGGAGAAGCCCACAGACACAGCAGGACCTAGCAATGTCACTGAGGACACTTCCACAACGCACGCACCCACAGCAATGGAGCAAGACACCACTGCACAGCAACTGTCACCCCTGCTGTTTGAGATACAGACTCCGGCAGCACCTGCAGGTGCCACAACATCAAGCTCAGGGTCCTCTGTGCATGTGAGGCCAAGGAGGCAGGACGTACCACCATTCAGGTTCCTGGAAAGCTCTGATGAGGAAGAGGTGGAGGCTCACAGACCTAGCACTCCACCACTGGCTGGCAATGCAGGGCAACAGGGGTCATTAAGATCTGGCCGTGCAAGTGACCGTGGCGGTAGGGCACGTGAGCGAGATGAGGGGCAGAATATGCAGGGGGTCTTTGCTGGTTTGGAAACCACTATGGTTAAGATCCAGCGCATGCAGGCCAAAGGGATCATGGCAGTGCACAGACAGGTGCGCATCCTGAACAGCAGGATGTCAAACATTGATCGGGGGATATGCGCCATGGCAAAAGGAATGGAGTCCATGGCCAAAGGAATGGAGTCCATGGCAGAGGGGGTGAGGGACATGGGTGTGCGCATGGGTTCCCTCTGTGACAGGCTGGAGAGTGACCAGACAGAAAGGCGCAGGAATAGGCGCGAAGTCAAGCAGCTGAATCAGTCAATCAACCGTCTGGCAACTGCAACCACACTGCTATGCCGCCGGTCAGTGAACATGCAGACTGACATTGTGCACTGCTGCAGTGACTTGTCCAGGGGGATGGGGAGGGTGACCTCTGCTATGGAGGTACTGCTGACACAGCAGACAGCCACTGCTGGTAACACGTGTGTTGGGGACACAGAGGAGTCCACAAGCAGGAGTAAATCCAGCACGCTTGTACAGGACGTTCGTCAGAGCAGCAGACTCCATGCAGATGACACTGGCACCATTACGCAAGTTGACCCCCTACCCCGTGGCTCCCACAACATTATGCGTAAGTGGAAACATTAACAAATCATCAAGAACACAGGACAGGTCACAGTGAAGTGAACTTTGGCCACCCAGTGTTAAAAGTGAATTTTATTTAGTTGATGTGGTCTTGAATAGTGCAGTAGTGCATATTAAAGTGAGTGCTTCAAGAACTGAACATGCCTGTGTTTCATCACTCTATTAAAAGTATCTGTTAGTGATTTCTGCGCGTCGCAGTCTACTATCTGTTGCTGGCGCTGCTCCTGCTGCATTGTGATCGGCTTGTCCTGTCCCATCATCTATGTCCTCATGATATGTGAGTTCTATCTCTGTGCCCTCCTTGGTGGCAAGATTGTGCAGCATGGCGCAGGTCGCAATAATCTTGCGACAGATAATTGGCGTGTATTGCCGTGCACCTCCACTCTTATGGAGGCACCTAGATCTACTTTTCAGCAGTCCAAAAGTGCGTTCCACCACGCAACGTGTTGTGCTGTGTGCCACGTTGTAACGCCTTTCGCTCCTGGTGGATGGATTCAGGTAGGGGGTGAGCACAGATGAACGCAGGGCATATGCACTGTCACATGGGTGGAAAATGAAATTTTGATAAGTCACATACTCATGATTGCTCCTTCTGCATAGACTATCAGGGTGTCTCACACATACTTACCTAGCAGGTATCCATCACCAAAATCACCAACCACAAGGCGTCTGTGTATCCCACTGTTCTGGAATATGTAGGAGTCGTGGGTACTCCCAATAAATTTGGCTACAATGTCCGTAATAATGTTGCCAGCATTACAGATCACCTGCACATTGATTGAATGCGTGGACTTCCGGTTTCTATATATGTGTTCCGTTGCTGCAGGTGGGCATAGTGGGATGTGCGTCCCATCGATACAGCCTATGATGTACGGGAACTGTGCAAGTTGATAGAAATCGGTTTTAGTCTTTGCTAGTTCAGCAGGTGTGTCAGGGAACTCAATGTAGTGTTCCATCCTCTGCATCATGGCGTCAAGAAATTTTCTGAAAAACCGTGACAGGCAGCTCTGGGACACCCCACCTACTGTAGCTATCACATGCTGGTAGCTCCCAGCAGCAAGAAGGTGTAGACAGGACAACACCTGCACGTGGAGTGGGATGGCATGTGCTCTTGGTGTTGGGTGTTCCAGATATGGGTGGAGGTCCCTGATCAAGTCCAGGATGGTTCTGGGGTGGAGTCGGTACCTTTGCAGGATCTCAGCTTCAGTCAGTTGGAAGAGGGTGATCCTCTGCCTATACACCTGCTCCTCCCTTAGCCAGACCCTCTCTCCTGCTGCCTGTATCCGTAGCCGCCTTGCCATAATGTAGAAAACCGCCATTGTGGTTGCACTGTTGCATTTTGGGGCCTTCTTTCATATCCTGTTCCTGGTTTCCACCTGCTTCCAATCCATGGTAAATACCGACTCTTAAATACCGAATTTCATGGTATTAGGTATTTTTTGGATTTGCTACATCTCGACAAGCCATTTTTACCCTTTCTTATTTACCGACTCGGTAATTATGAATTCGGTATATTCCGATTCGTGTAATACCGATTCGGTATTTTACCGACTGGTTTTTACCGATTCGGTAACTTTTTAGTCACATACATCTCGATGCTCTTATACCGGTCGGTAAAGGCCGAAATGACCGATTTTTGGCCGTTACCGACCGGTATTTGGCTACCTACATCGGGCCCTCTGTCTTCTACTCCCCACCCATTGCCTGAAGAGGTACCAGGCCCAAGTAGACCACAGATTCCAGTCAGGCATAACAGCACCAAGAAATGCGCACGCAAGGTTAAATACCCCAACAAGGAGCCAGATCATGCCATTGTAAATAATTTGGGGGACAAGATGGAAGAGCTGTTTAATGCACGCATAGAACCCTTGTTGGTGGGCACTGCCAAAGACATTGTTGACTCATTGAATACATGTGTGGCAGGTTTACTTAAAAGGTGCGAGATTATTGACTCGTTCATTAAAGACTATCGTAGCCAAAATCAACATACGGTGCCACACTATAACACTAATGATAATTGTGGACAAGAGAGCATGGAAATTACGGAGTCCAATGAGTCCCCCACCACCCCTCGAATTACTGTGCCTCAGATCCAACCCTCATTAGCTGCTAACTTGGGGATATTGGAGAAGAACACGGGGAAGGTCACAACACATTCCACCCTGGTCGCCACTACCATGAATACTAATAAGAAACATGCATCACAGGCTAATATCAGGAAAACAGCACCTTTGCCTAGTGGTTTTAAGTTGAATCTTCCACCAGAGGCTGCTCCTTTTGTAGCAGTGCTGACAGGGGTTCCCCCGTTAGAAACTAATTGTAGTGAGTCGACAGAGGACTTATTAGGCAAAACTAGGAAATGGTGCATGCAGTATTCGAGCGGGGAGGATGACATCTCACCATTTATTAATATGGTTAGAAGGGTGGGCTGGGTAGGTCAGCATCCCAAAACCTTAGTGGGGGACTGTATCATTGTAAATTTCAGCAAGAAGAATGTAGCTGACAGATTGTTTTGGGATGGGTCTGACCTCAGAAATACCGATATTATACCTGTACCCCTGGGTTATTTCTATCCCCCACGAAATAACCAGGTAAACATTGCCCCCCCAGCCCGATGGGCCTCAGTAAGGAAAGTACAATCTACCCGGGGGCGTGGTGATTTTCCCGTGCACCACCCGTCAGATCCTAACCCCTCTCAACATCCTCCTTCACAAAATGGTGTCTGGCAGGGGCAGGAATTAGCGAACTCACAGAGTGGGGGCCTAAATTTGTCTAATCGCTTTTCCCCTCTGAGCTCTTTGGAGAACGACTGACTAGACAATCCGAGTAACACATTGGAGGTGATTGTCCCCAACCTTCCCAAAGATAATATCTGCAGAATCCTTAGCTGGAACACCGCTGGAATTAGATCTAAACTGCAGGATGAGAACTGGCTGGGTTTTGTCAAATTGTATGATATTATAGCGCTCCAAGAAACCTGGGACACAATAAACAGTTTTATCATGGATGGCTATGTCCATTTCAGTATTCCGGCTACTCCAGGATTGACAGGCAGAGCAAAGGGAGGTTTGGCTCTTTTGGTATCATAGAATATGAACGGAGTGTTAAAGCAGCTTGACTCAGGTTCCCTAAACTGCCTAATTGTAGAATTATCAGTCACTAGATTTCCCACTGTATTATTTATTAATATTTATAATTCCCCCGATAGTGTCAGTCTAAATCAACACCTAGTGTCCCTTGAGGAATTCCTCGAAGACTACAGAAGCAAACAGAACACCTTTGAGGTTTTCCTTATGGGCGACTTTAATATTCATCCCTGTAGCCTAGAGTGTATTTTGGAAGATAGCGAGGGCCCCCCACACTCACTTTCAACACATTTCCAACACACGAAGCAAGTGGTAGCTTTGGAGAACCTTTTGGCCTCCCTGAATCTTTATGAATCAGGCTGTGGTGCTGGTGGACCAAGGCCAATAACATTCAAGGGTAGTCACTCAGGTACAGTCATCGACTACATTTTTTTGTCATCCTTAGTTTTGTCAAATGTTTTAAATTATAGGGTAGTAGACTCAGTTTTTAGCGACCACAACCCTGTGACACTAGAGGTGGTCACAGGGGGGCTTTTGAGTTTTAAAGATACGCATGTTTTAACTATTACGGATTTGTTACCCAAAGACCAGGGCAGATGACTGAAATGGGCTAACTTGATCCCGGAAAACTTCCTACATGATGTTCTGGGCAAGTTCGAATTGGAGGTGGGAATTTGTCTGGATCACTTAGCCCCTAACACCAAGACAGTTGAGTCATTTAATGTAATTTGCCAACAAGTAAATAATGACTTGAGGGCTAAAAATAAATCTGGCAGTCAAAGAGGCAAAAGATGGTTTGATCATAACTGTTCTAAAGCACACTCCGCCCTTTATAAAGCACTGAAAGAATCGCCAAGAAATAGAACACAAATGGCAACACTAAGGAAAATATATAAACAAGCTATTCATGCTCGCAAATCCCAGATTAAAAGTGAAGCCTGGACTGACTTGCTATCAGGAGAGGCCTTGCGGGATAGTGCTAAATTCTGGGCCATTATTAACCAGCCTTTTTTCTCTGGGGTAGAGAATCATATCTTGGAATGCACCATCCCAGATGAGTTGTGGCTTGCCCATTTTGGAAGCATTTATTCCCAACCGAGCCATGAGCACCCTCAAGTGGCCCAAGTTTCTTGTCAATTAGGGCCTGTAATGGCTTTTGGGGAGGTAGATGTTGAAAAAGCTATTAATGAAACACAAATTAACAAGGCCCGGGACCAGACGGGGTCCCTGCGGACCTCTATAAGAGAGCCCTGAAATTCTGGGCTAAGATCCACACAAATGTCTTCAATGCCACAAGAGAAAATAATTTCCCTGAGTCTTGGGCTAAGTCTATTATAATACCACTTTTCAAAAAAGGAATACGGGGAGACCCTGCCTGTTATAGGCCCATTTCTCTAATTGACTCTGCCGTCAAAATCGTAGGCAGAGTCATACTAGGCAGGCTGACAGACTGGCTTGAGGACAGTGGGATCATGTCTAACGTTCAGTATAGCTTTAGGGCCAGGGGAAGCACATTGGATCAGTGTCTGAATCTCCAACTCATAATCAGCAAATATACGATCGCTAAGGAGGGGTCCCTATACATGACTTTTATGGACCTCTCCTCAGCTTTTGACCTAGTCAATAGGTCAAAACTGTAGAAGGTCCTTTTGGATATGGGCATTGATCCCCCTTTGATTGGATTTTTAACCGACCTCCACTGTGGTCTCTTAGCATCAGTTAGAGTCACCCAAGCGGGGAGGTGCACAAGTCACTTTAAGTCGGAGTGGGGGGTCAGGCAAGGATGTATCCTGGCCCCTCTTCTCTTTACATTATATATAAATGCCTTAGAACCAGCCTTAGTAGAGGCAACCGTGGACGTACCGCTTGTAGGAGCGACCAATATACCGGTCCTCCTATACGCGGGGAACGCAGTTCTCCTAGCACGATCGGGTGTGGCCCTAAATAGACTGTTAGCCTCTTTTGGTGATTTCATGACATCGTTAGATCTGAAAATTAACACCTCAAAATCCCAGGTCATGGTGGTGCGAGATTTTAGCAGGAAAAGGAAATGCAAATCTTTTTTTTGTAGGGGGGAAGAAGTAAAGAAGGTTCCTATTTTTTCTTATTTGGGTGTCATTTTTGATGATAAAGGAACCTGGGGTCCCAAACAGAAGTCCAAAAGCAACGCAGTAGCCAAGTCATCTGCGGCCCTGTTGGGATTTGCCAAACGGATGGGAGCGAGACCAATGGAGGCTATACTTAAAGTATACAAAGCAAAATGCTTGGCAATAGCCACTTATGGCTCTGCTATTTGGGGATATACAAACCAGGATAACATCCAGAAGGTGGAGAATAAATTGTTAAGATCCCTCCTTTCCGTACCACAGTCCACCCCCACCTTTTCAACTCACTCAGGGCTGGGGTTTGTTACAGACCTATAGAAATCCGCCCCCGTAATTTGCTGGATTAAAGCCTGGCTTAATCAGGAAATCTCCCTTAACCACCTGATTCTTAAAGATTGTCTAGCTCTGGATAGAGCTCACAAGATTCCATGGCTGGCCTATATTAAGGCTATGCTGACGAAATTAGGAAGACCAGAGCTCTTTGATTCCCCAGGGTGTATAAAAAGAGAAGATGTTAGGGAGATTAAAATTGCCCTGTTAAATTTGTTTACTGTTGAGCGGGAGGCAATGGAGATGGAAAAACCATTTCTAAGAAGAAATATGCACTAATAACTGCCCCTGGCCTCGAACCTTATCTCACTCTGGTAACGAGACCGTTCCATCGGTTTCTTTTAACCAGATTTCTTTTTAATTTAATACATTTTATGCTTGGTTCTTTTTTTACCTGGGACACACCAGAAAAGGCTAAACCCTGTGATTGTGACAACTTTTCTATACAGGACACGCAACATTTCATGATGTTTTGTGATCATTATGCAGAAACTAGGAAAAAATATCTGTTGCCGATTTTAAGGGAGGCGGGTTTTCTCCAGGTGAGGCCCGCTCTCTTGTTTTTGCAGCTCCTATCTAGCGCACATGGCATTTTCCACGTAGCAAGTTATATGGTAGCGTGTGTCTGTATTAATAAGAAGCGTCGTATGTTACAGGGTATTCCTTTTTAGCATATTAATTAATTTCACAATGTTTTTACATGAAATACTGAGAAAGTTTTTAACCATGTTCTAATTTATGTGTAACTTATATTTATTTTATATTTGTATTCGATGGACTGTTGCTGTTTATTCCTTGTGATGTTTTTGTATCTATGTCCTTTTTTTGATTTCTAATAATCGAATAAAACTATTTTGACTGACTGACTGACACTGGTTGAATAACAACTGTGGCAGGCTAAGATTCACACTGACACATGACAAAGCGTCCATTCCATTTCTTGATCTCAATATCATTCATAAAGACGGGATACTTATCACCTGTCTATTCCGCAAACCAACTGAGCGCAACACATTGCTAAGATATGATAGTCACCACCTCTGTGCGCTGCGAGACTCTCTACCATATTCCTAGTTCCTCCACATCAGGAGGAACTGTTCTATGAAGGAGGACTACTTCCATGAGGCTAAAATATTGCGTAACAAACTGACTAGCAGAGGATACCTCCGCAGACTAGTTTGTAACGCCATGAAAAGAGCATGGTACTGCCCTCGGGAAGTCCTACTGGAACCAAAAACTAAACCATGTAAAAATCGCCTGGTTTGCGTTACCACCTGCTCCCCAGTTTCCAATATCATACGCAAAACCATCATAAAGAACTGGGATGTCTTGAATGCCAGCACCCTCAATCTTGAGCACCCTATGTTCGCTTTCATGAAGAATAAAAATATCAAAGACCACCTTGTACGTGCAGCCTTACCCAGTCCAAAACCCCCCAGTACTCTGAACGATTCATGGGATTTGCCATCTCTCACAGGACACGCAAAGTGTGGAAATTGTATTGTATGTGATCTCACGATAGAATGCAAAGAATTCAGTTTTGAAAACATAAAAATTGAACTTAAATCATTCACAAACTGTAATACATGCAATGTTGTTTGTGCCATTTTGTGTCCATGCAACAGAATCTATATTGGACAAACTACTCAAAAAATCTGCATTCGAATATGCCAACACCAGAGCAGAATAAGATGCAGGAAACCCAATGCCTCCTTGGTGGAACATTTTCTATAGACTGGACATTCTGAGAACGACATTCGTTGCACTGTTATAAGTGTGGTCAAACTTCCTCCAAGAGGGGGTAACATTTCCATGATTGTTTTTACCTTTTAACATGTATGGTTCCACCCCTGTCACTTCTGATTACCCTACAAATCACCTGCCTTGTGTGCTTGCAATAAAGGAGGACTGCTGCCGCGTAACGTTTTACTTTCTTGTACTTAACTTTTGACCTATCGAATATGGCCGCCATGCTTTCTATCCACTAGTACATGCTGTCTTAATCCTACACCTATTCCAATATGGCCGCTACTATCACTCTCCGGTCCACCCTCTCCTTCCAAATTTCTCCCTTTCAAATCACATGACTAACCTCATACGACCACTGACCACCCAACTGTACTTAGACTGAGCCAACTCATGGCTCTTCCTCCCGCATCGACGGAAGCTGACCCTTTACGCAGATCCCCAAAGACTCTGGACTCAGGTGAGCACTTTCCCTGGTCAATGCACTGCTTCGGCCGCATCCTAGCTCTTTTCATTTAGATTGACCCTCCATTTCCTTTTAGGCGATCCCACCGATCGATCACTGAGAGCACACGATGGAGGCTCCGACCTCGCCCCCTATTCCTGCATCCAATTCACTGCTTGGGTAAAACATACTCGCCAGCGTCTTAGTTTTCCTTCCCATTAGACCTACTTGCCCTTCCCTTACAGGCCCTTTCCGGCTAATGACTTGTGGACAATGTACAGTGCCTTGAAGTTAACACTCTCCCTGTTGGACCCGGCCTCGTGGCGTGGTTCATCTCTGTCCCTCCACACCCTGTGAGCGTAAGCCTGTACCCCGAGTCCCCTGCCCAGCCTCCCCGTTAGGGTATCCTGCACCCCGAGCCTGGTCGTCCTACTCCAGTTAAGCCTAGATCCCCCTAGAACCTCGACCAGGCCTGCCTTTCCCGCTCCACGTCCGGCTCCGAGCCCCTAAACCGTGCCTGCCCCACGAGCCCCGGACGCCGTCTTCCCTTCCCGACATCCCTGTCTCCCTGGGCCTAGCGTGACCCCGGCCCCGCGAAACCCAGACTCCAAAGGCGCGCCAGTCCCGGATAGGGGGTAAAAGGGCTCCCTGAGTGAGATAAGCCGGGGAGTTTCGATGGCACCTCCGGCCTCCCCTGAGAGTCTGGTATCTGTCACACCTTTGGCCCTCCCCTGTGGGCCAGTTTCGATCACCCCTCTGACCTCCCCGAGGGCTGGCTCCAGACCCGCTGGGCGTCTGGGAATCCCCGGACCCATCTTTCCAAGGGATCAAAGAGCCAGCCGCCGGACCTCGCCAACGACCAGCCCCCCGGGCAGGAGACCTCTGCCTGCGAGGGTCCGGAGATCAAAGAGCAAAAGGACTATAACTGGGCCCGCCCGACAACTAGCGGGCAGTTGTATCTTGGACCTGAAGCCTGCTGATCTGATCGCGGCTGACCCTAAGAAGACTCATCCTGAACCTCTGAGCCCTGCTGACGCTGTCGCGGCTCAAGCTGAACTTATAACCATCGGAGCCCTGCTGACGCTGTCGCGGCTCAAGCTGAACTTGTAACCATTGGAGCCCTGCTGACGCTGTCACGGCTCAAGCTGAACCTGTAACCATCAGAGCCCTGCTGACGCTGTCGCGGCTCAAGCTGAACGTGTAACCATCGGAGCCCTGCTGACGCTGTCGCGGCTCGAGCTGAACTCGTATCCATCAGAGCCCTGCTGACGCTGTCCCGGCTCAACCACTAAAGACCCCCCGAGCCCTGCTGACGCTGTCGCGGCTCAGGCTTGAGCCTGCAACCCTCCGAGCCCTGCTGACGCTGTCGCGGCTCCTCACGAACTTCTCCGGATCGAGCCCTGCTGACCTCGTCGCGGCTCGAGGAGTACTCTGGTCCGGCTGGACCATCGATACCATCATCACGCCCAAACGGACTCGACGGAGGTGAGGCAGCCAGTACGACCATCATCCCGTATCCCCCAGCTCGAGGATTGAGAGCTGTGCGTAGGGTACCCCTCGTACTGACCCAGAAACTAAAAGACTGTCCCGCTTCCCCCTTCCTGAATCCTCCAGGACTTTATGGTCCCTCGACCACCGTGTATATAAGAGTGCTTCCTTTGTCTATTACTTATATAAAGAACTTGTTATTAGAATCCAACGGTGTGGTGTCTGTTCCTAGTGTGGTGTGAGCTCCGTGTGTACGATCCTAGACCCGAAGTCCTCCCCGGTGAGGACCTCACAATCAAGACTCGGCAAGTTCTGGGGAAGAGGTGGGTCTTGGGGGTGTCGGGGTGAGCACAACCTGGCCCTCTGAGACGTCCCCTTCTAACATTGGTGGCAGCGTCGCGATAAGAACCTACGTCTAGGGATCGTACAGCACTGACACACTACCCGAACGAAGAGCAACCATGAGCATCACCAACGACGAAACCACCTTCCAGATGGAACTTCTGGGAGATTATACACACCGGTAGCTGAAGCAGTTTTGCATAAATCGCCAAATCTCGACAACGGGACTAAACACCAAAGAGGACTTTCAACAAGCTCTAACAGCCTGGATGGAGACCGGAGCCCAACCTCCAGCACCGATAGAAGCCGATGGAGGGGGAGCCCCCCGGATCGAAACCCACGCCCCAGAGCAAGAAAGAGCAGAGTCCCCGATGCGGACTCACAGCACAGAGAGAGGTCTATCTCGAGAAGAGATGACCGACCGAGAACGCAACCGAAGCCACAAGCTAGAACTAGCCCGGTTGAAGATGGAGGTAGAACTCAAGCTGGCCGAGAAAAAGCTAGCCATCGAGCAGCTGCGGCTGCAAGGAGAACTGGAGGAGAAGAAACTCCAGCGAGAACATGACGGAAAGAAGCTCCAGCTGGAGCACGAGCGCAGCGTATTGGAAATAGAACTAAAGGCCCGGAACGAAGACAACCGAACAGCAGCAACCCGAGAGTCTGTTCCCCCGGTGGAACCCAAGGTCCACATTCCCAAGGATGTGGTCAAAGAATATTACAAAAACGATGACATCCAGCAATGGTTCAAGGCCTACAAGGTCGCCATGACCTCCCACGAGTTCCGCAGAAAGATTGGGGAGCCGGGCTGTGGGGTCGATTCCTGAGTGAGGGGAGAGACACCCTACTCGACCTACCGTCTGCCGAACAGACCTCCTACAGCCACATGAAAGAGGCCCTCCTCACAAGGTACGGGCTCACCCCAGAAATGTACCGCCAACGCTTCCGAGAATGCAAGAAGATCCCCGGCACCACATGGGTAGAATATGTCAATTTCTACAGCCGGGCCCTGGAAGGGTGGATCAAGGGCAGCAAAATATCCACCTTTGAGGGACTCATCGACCTCATTGCGTATGAACATTTGTCCCTGAATTGCTTTGTGGAACTCCGACAGCACCTCCTGGACAGCAAGTTGGCTGACCCACGGAAACTGGCCATCGAGGCCGATCGCTGGGTGAGCACCAGAGTATCCCGGGGGCCCGGGGCAGACTCTGGCCGAAATGAACAGGGATCTTCCCGCCAGAGGGGAGGGGGAAGTCTGAATAGACAGAGGGGATCCCAGGTAGGGTCCCCGCGCAGCCCCCCAGAAACCAGCCTGGCACCTCGCCTCCCACAGCGCGCGCAGGGTTCCCCCCAGCTAAGCCAGGGCCCCGGGTCAGCGAAGCCTGCTACCATTGCCAGCAACCAGGGCACGATGCCAATGACCCCCGCTGCCCTTTGTTCAAGAAGCCTGCCGCTGCAGGGCCCCCAGTGCGCCACATCACCTCAGTAGCCCTAGAAGAGGATGGGGAGGAAGAGTTCGAGGGAGCGGACCCCGCAGCGATGATGTTAGTCTCCCTGGGTGATAGGGAGATGGTCCCAGGAGCCCCCCTACCCGACAACACCGAGAAATACCGACAGCAGGTGACTGTCAATGGCCACCTCATAGGGCGCTCCGAGACACTGGGGCCAGTATCACCGCCGTCAAACGGCACCTCGTCACCGAAGCCCAGATTGTTCCCCACATCTCCTGCAGGGTGATCGCAGCCGATAACTCCGTCCGCACCTGCCGGATAGCTCAAGTCCCGTTCGAATGGGGGGGCATCTCCGGAGAGTTACGAGTGGCGGTCCGCTCAGACATGCCCGTGGACTGCCTGCTCGGCAACGATCTAGAGAGCTCCCCATGGCAGCGGGTTGAGAAAAGGACCCACTTGGAGATGGTGGGCCTGCCCGAGTGGGCCTGTGTGAGCACCCGGTCGATGACCGCCCGAAGGACCACCCCCGAAGGGGCGACCGTAGAGGCGGCACCGGCTACCCCCGAGGACCCCGAGGTCCCTGAATCCCCTGAGACCCCTGAGCTATTCCCCGGGGAGAGCTTCCCCCCCGACGCAGGGCCCCTCGGCCCCGACGGCGAACTGACCCCGAGCTTGGACGATCTTCCTGAGCTGGGCCAGTGGCGCCAGGAAGGGGGACCGTCCCGAGAAGAATTCTGCCTAGAACAGACCTCCTGTCCATCCTTGGTTGGGCCGCGGCAGCAGGCCGCCGCCCAGGCCGCCGGTGACCAGTCCGGCTCCCACTTTGTCTATTGGGAAAACGGCCTCTTGTATAGCGAACAAAAGTCCGCCGAGCTAGGGTCAGGCCGAGTGCTGGTGGTACCCCTACGCTTCCGCGGCTTTCTCCTGAACTTGGCCCACGATGTGCCCCTGGCGGGACACTTGGGTCAAGACAAAACATATCACCGCCTAGTCACCCACTTTTACTGGCCGGGCATGCGCTCCGATGTGGAGGCCCACTGTAAGTCCTGCCCCACGTGTCAGTCCAGCGGAAAGAGCGGGGGGAAGCGCAAGGCCCCCCTCCAACCCTTCCCCGTGGTCAGTACCCCCTTTGAAAGGGTGGGAATCGACATCGTGGGCCCCCTCGAACCCCGGACCTCCTTGGGGCACCGCTTTATCCTTGTCTTGGTGGACCATGCCACCCGATACCCCGAAGCCATTCCCCTCCGAACGGTGACCGCCCCCGTAGTGGGGCGGGCCCTTATGGCCATCTTCTCCCGGGTGGGATTCCCCCGAGAAGTCGTCAGCGACCGAGGGACCAACTTCATCTCCAAATACATGAAGTCCCTGTGGCAACAATGTGGGGTGACGTACAAATTTACCACCCCATATCACCCCCAGGGTAACGGTCTGGTGGAGCGATTCAACCGGACCCTCAAGGGAATGATCATGGGTCTCGAAGAGCCCCTGAGGCGTAAGTGGGACGTCCTCCTTCCCTGTCTCCTCTTCGCATACCGCGAAGTCCCCCAGAAGTCCCTGGGGTTCAGCCCCTTCGAGCTCCTCTACGGGCACCCCGTCAGGGGACCCCTCACCCTGGTCAAGGAAGGGTGGGAGACGGCGGCCCCAGAGCCCCCTCCCGATGTGTTTCGATACATTCTGGCCCTCCGGAACCAGACGAGGAAGTTCAGAGAACTGGCCGAGGCCAACCTCGAGGCCAGTCAAGAAGAAATGAAACGGTGGTATGACCAGAATGCCACTCTGGTCGAGTTTCAACCCGGACAGCAGGTCTGGGTGATGACCCCCGTGGAGCCCTGTGCCCTGCAAGACAAGTGGACAGGGCCCTTCAAGGTGGTAGAGCGCAAGAGTCAGGTGACCTACCTCATCGATGTAGAGTCCCCCAGGAACCCCTTGCGGGTCCTTCATGTGAACCGCCTCAAGCCCCACTTCGCCCGGTCCGAGTTGAGCTTGCTCCTCGCCACGGACGACGGGGAAGAGGAAGAAACGGAGCCTCTCCCCGATCTCCTGTGTACCAGAGAGAAAGACGGCTCGGTAGAGGGAGTGAGTCTCTCCTCCTCCCTCTCTCCCGAGCAGCGCGAGGACTGTCGCCAGCTGTTGGGACAGTTCTCGGACCTCTTCTCCCTCACCCCCGGCGTCACCAACTGGTGCGTCCACGACGTGGACACCGGGGACAGCCCCCCGGTACGGCACAGAGCCTACCGCGTCCCTGACCGAGTCCGGGCCTGTATCAAGGCCGAGGTATCAAAGATGCTAGTTCTCGGGGTGGTCGAGGCCTCTGACAGCCCATGGGCTAGCCCTGTGGTCCTGGTTCCGAAGGCAGCCGCCCCCGGTGCTGTTCCCGAGCTGAGGTTTTGCGTTGACTACCGCGGGCTCAACGCAGTCACCAGAACCGATGCGCATCCCATCCCCCGAGCAGACGAGCTTATCGATCGCCTCGGGGCTGCTCGCTTCCTTAGCACGTTCGACCTGAGCAGTGGATACTGGCAGATCGCCCTCACCGAGGGAGCCAAGGAAAGATCCGCGTTTTCCACCCCGGATGGTCACTACCATTTCCGGGTGATGCCCTTCGGGATGAAGAACGCCCCCGCCACCTTCCAGAGACTGGTGAACCAGGTACTGGCGGGGTTGGAGGAGTTCAGCGCTGCGTATCTGGACGATATAGCAGTGTACAGTTCCCACTGGCCCGAGCACCTCCAGCACCTCTGGGCGGTGCTGACGGCCCTGAGAAGGGCCGGTCTCACCATTAAGGCGAGCAAGTGCCAGATCGGACAGGGGTCCGTAGTCTACCTCGGGCACCAGGTCGGAAGCGGCCTCATAGCCCCCCTCCAGCCCAAGATCGATGCCATCGTGGCCTGGCAGGCCCCCACGACCCAGACGGAAGTGCGGGCGTTTCTAGGGCTCACGGGGTACTACCGACGGTTCATCAAGGGGTACGGCAGCATCGTAGCCCCCCTCACAGAGTTAACCTCCAAAAACCAGCCGAAGAAAGTCAGCTGGACCTCTGCCTGCCAAGAGGCGTTCGAAACTCTAAAAGACGCCATGTGCACTGCCCCCATCCTACAGGCCCCCGACTACTCACGAGAGTTTGTAGTCCAGCCGGACGCATCCGAGCATGGCATCGGAGCAGTCCTGTCCCAGGTGAACGAGGGCGGCCTAGACCAACCAGTGGCATTCATTAGCCGAAGGCTACTCCCTCGAGAACAAAGGTGGAGCACCATCGAGCGGGAGGCCTTCGCGGTGGTTTGGGCCCTGAAGAAGCTGAGGCCCTACCTGTTCGGTACTCATTTCCTGGTCCAGACCGACCACCGACCTCTCTGGTGGCTAATGCAGATGAGAGGGGAGAATCCCAAATTGCTGCGCTGGTCCATCTCCCTCCAGGGGATGGACTTCACTGTTGAGCACCGGCCTGGCTTTGACCACGCCAACGCAGACGGCCTGTCCCGATTCTTCCGCCTCAGCGAAGAGAACCTCCAAGAGGATGGGTAGTTCTCCCTGCCTTCAGCTGGGGGGGACGCGTGTTGGACCCGACCTCGTGGCGTGGTTCATCTCTGTCCCTCCACACCCTGTGAGCGTAAGCCTGTACCCCGAGTCCCCTGCGCAGCCTCCCCGTTAGGGTATCCTGCACCCCGAGCCTGGTCGTCCTACTCCAGTTAAGCCTAGATCCCCCTAGAACCTCGACCAGGCCTGCCTTTCCCGCTCCACGTCCGGCTCCGAGCCCCTAAACCGTGCCTGCCCCACAAGGCCCGGACGCCGTCTTCCCTTCCCGACATCCCTGTCTCCCTGGGCCTAGCGTGACCCCGGCCCCCGCGAAACCCAGACTCCAAAGGCGCGCCAGTCCCGGATAGGGGGTAAAAGGGCTCCCCGAGTGAGATAAGCCGGGGAGTTTCGATGGCACCTCCGGCCTCCTCTGAGAGTCTGGTATCTGTCACACCTTTGGCCCTCCCCTGTGGGCCAGTTTCGATCACCCCTCTGACCTCCCCGAGGGCTGGCTCCAGACCCGCTGGGCGTCTGGGAATCCCCGGACCCATCTTTCCAAGGGATCAAAGAGCCAGTCGCCGGACCTCGCCAACGACCAGCCCCCCGGGCAGGAGACCTCTGCCTGCGAGGGTCCGGAGATCAAAGAGCAAAAGGACTATAACTGGGCCCGCCCGACAACTAGCGGGCAGTTGTATCTTGGACCTGAAGCCTGCTGATCTGATCGCGGCTGACCCTAAGATGACTCATCCTGAACCTCTGAGCCCTGCTGACGCTGTCGCGGCTCAAGCTGAACTTATAACCATCGGAGCCCTGCTGACGCTGTCGCGGCTCAAGCTGAACTTGTAACCATTGGAGCCCTGCTGACGCTGTCGCGGCTCAAGCTGAACCTGTAACCATCAGAGCCCTGCTGACGCTGTCGCGGCTCAAGCTGAACGTGTAACCATCGGAGCCCTGCTGACGCTGTCGCGGCTCGAGCTGAACTCGTATCCATCAGAGCCCTGCTGACGCTGTCGCGGCTCGACCTCTAAAGACCCCCCGAGCCCTGCTGACGCTGTCGCGGCTCAGGCTTGAGCCTGCAACCCTCCGAGCCCTGCTGACGCTGTCGCGGCTCCTCATGAACTTCTCCGGATCGAGCCCTGCTGACCTCGTCGTGGCTCTAGGAGTACTCTGGTCCGGCTGGACCATCGAGACCATCATCACGCCCAAGCCGACTCGTCGGAGGTGAGGCAGCCAGTACGACCATCATCCCGTATCCCCCAGCTCGAGGATTGAGAGCTGTGCGTAGGGTACGCCTCGTAGTGACCCAGAAACTAAAAGACTGTCCCGCTTCCCCCTTCCTGAATCCTCCAGGACTTTATGGTCCCTCGACCACCGTGTATATAAGAGTGCTTCCTTCGTCTATTACTTATATAAAGAACTTGTTATTAGAATCCAACGGTGTGGTGTCTGTTCCTAGTGTGGTGTGAGCTCCGTGTGTACGATCCTAGACCCGAAGACCTCCCCGGTGAGGACCTCACAATCAAGACTCGGCAAGTTCTGGGGAAGAGGTGGGTCTTGGGGGTGTCGGGGTGAGCACAACCTGGCCCTCTGAGACGTCCCCTTCTAACACTCCCTAATAGGAAGCCAGTGGAGAGAGTTCAAAGCAGGTTTTACTGATTGATGTTTAGGAGTATCCAGATGAATTCTGGCTGCACAGTTTTGTATAGTCTGGAGTTTGGAGAAGGTCGCAGTTGGAGCACACAAATAAAGGGCATTCCTGAAGTCCAGCTGTGACAGGATAAGTGCTTGAACCATGATTTTTCTTGCATGGAAAGGGAGAAGAGGGAAGACTTTTCGAAGCATTTTCAGGATGCCGTAGCAGGTGGCCGCTGTATTACGTGCTTGTGTCTTAGAAGTGAAGTCTTGGTCTAGCCAGATGCCCAGACTTTTTAACTGACTCTTGGGGATGGGGACGGGGCCCAGAGTGGTCGGCCATATTGTAATAAGGTCAAGGGGAGACAGATTCCCCAGGATCATCATCTCGCCTTTTTCCCCGTTCAATTTCCGGAAGGAGTCATTCATCCATTTGGCAATTTCTTCCAGGCAAGGGTGAAGGCTAGAAGGGGAATAATCAGCTTGATTAAGCCCAACCACAAGTTTCGTGTAATCTGCGTAGGTCACTATGTGTACTCCAAAAGGTAAAACCAACTCCGCTAATGAGCTCATATGTGCGGTAAACAAGGTGGGGCTCAAGGATGACCCTTGAGGAACTCCACAACATATGGGCATCTGTTTAGAGGTCACTACTATCACATACGTGAGAACAATTTTAGTTTTAAATTCTCCCTGATTGGCCTTTTTATTCTTAAATTAATAAATGTATCCCTATGTTACCTGACTGTTTGTGCCTATGGCCCCACCTTTAAGGATGGAGTTTGAGCTTGCCAACATAGAAAGCTACACTGTTGCTCAAGGATTGTTGCCAGGAGAGGGAGCTGCCTGCCAAAAGAAGCACCAGGAATGCAGAGCTCTAAAAGGCATTGAGAGCATGTCAAGAGCCCCACCGGTTGCCAGTCACAACAGATGACCAAGAGGAGAAGGATGATGAGGAGGGATCAGAGCAGAACATGCAGGAGAATCTTGGAATGTAGTCTGTGTTGAGGAGGGGGTAAATTACTCCCAGGATTGGAGATCCCACCACGTGAAGGGAGCAGTGTGTCCTCTCGCAACCTGTCCCCAGAGGAGCTGGCAGAAAGGAAATCAAACAGAGAGTTCAGGATGGAGATGGCCAAACTCAGGACAAAGAAAAAGACAGCAAAGGATAAGGCTGAGGTTGAGAGGGCCTTCGCAAAGGAAAGGGCCGAGACTGAGGGAGACTTGGAGGAGAAGACACTAGCCATGGAGGAAAGGAAAATGGCCAGTGAGCTAAGTCTCAGAGAGCTGCACAACAGAGATAAGCAGGTAGAGTCCAGCACTAATGGTGGCAGCGTGCCTGCAGTGTCCTCTGGAGGCAAGCGGGTCCATTTTCCTAAAGCTCTGGTGTCTGACTTTGTTATGGGAGATGATATTGACTTGTGGTTTGAGGCTTATGAGATTGACTTACAGATGCAAAAGAAACCTGAGGAGGAGTGGAGGGCTAGTCTATAGAGGCATATCCCTGGAGAAGGGAGGGACACCCTACTAGCCCTAGAGAAGGGAGATAGGAAGATGTATCACCCCATGAAAGAAGCCCTTGTCAGGAAGTATGATCTGACCCCAGAGAAGTACAGACAGAAGTTTAGGGACAGTCAGAAACTGGCCCAACAGTCCTGGGTGGATTATGTAGATTCCTTTTGCTAGGCACTGGATGGTTGGGTGAAGGGCAGTGAAGTAAAGGATTATCAGGGGCTGTAAAAGTTGGTTGCAAAGGAGCACATGTTCAGTATTTGGTTTTCAGATCTGGGTCAATACCTGGTGGACAGTAATATCTCTGACCCCAGGGAGCTTACTAAGGAGCAGACCATTGGGTCAGCACCAGGGTCCATAAGAAGGTATCTGAAGGGAATCACGCCAATGGTGGTCAGGGTCCACAACAGGAGAAAGAGGAGCGGAGACAAACATAAAAACAAGGAGTTTTCTAAAGGGTACCAAAATAGTTCCACAGGTCAGTACTCCCATCCCCCAATTAAGAAAAAGAAGAGATGGTTCCCTGACAATAAGTCCTCAGGTAAAGAACCCCCCTGCCAAAGTGCTATAAGTGCCAACAGGAAGCGAACTTCAAGGGGGATTCCAAGTGTCCCAAGCGGGCACATCCCCACAATGGTAGGCAGCCACTGGGGTTGGCTAGTGTAGCGCTTGGGGAGGAGATTGCCACAGATAGTGTGGGCGAAAGAGAAGTTATCCTAGTTTCCCTGGGTGTTGGAGAGATGGTGCAGAGAACTCACATGCCTAGTAACACTAGGAAAAACAGGCATTGGGTCACCTATTATGGGCAAAGGGTGGAGGCTCTGAGGAACACTGGAGCCAACATGACTTCTATGAGATGTCACCTGGTGACTCAGAGCAGGTAGTCCCTAATTCATTCCATCAAATTGTTGTGGCTGACAACCATTAGAGTCACTACCCAGTGGTTCTGGTTCCCGGTGAGTGAGGGGGGGGGGGAGTTCTCAGGTTCCTTGAGGGTAGCTGCAGTGGCGTAACGAAACTTGAGGGGGCTCCCCTGCAAAGTACACGGAGGGGGCCCCCTATTTTCCAGACCCCGTCAGGAGCACTCTGGCTAGGGGCCCGTGCACAGTGCTGAAGCAGGGCCTCCACTTCGCGGGGTCATTTTTACGCTACTAAGCCGTTCCAGTATCTCATTTTTTACATAGGGACTCCAGTCAGCCCTCTTTAATTATATTCACCATTCCTTTGTCTATTGAACTACAATTTTATTTCCTCTAACACACTTCTGAATTCACTCTAATTTAGAAGAGATCATCCTCTTTAAATCTGTCTTCATTCTCAAAAATGCTTGACTATGACCACCCACCATGAAGTAATTCCCCATCCTCCATTTATTTCAACAGGATCAGCCTGCAGAACTTGCTATTGATGACTCATAAAGTTGTTGGGTTTATATAACAGGTAGTCTGTTTTCCTCTATCTGCATCTTCTTCTGATGAGCACCCTCTTGTCCTCCAAAATCCTGGCCTGTTTCCTGGAGATTCAGAAGAATGATTGCTTCTTCTTCTGCTGAAATAACCAATAATGACCACATTTGCTAGCACATGTGTACACGTTACCTGTAATACCACATTTTTGTCATAAAATGTTCCAAAACCCCTCCACATTGAATTCCTTTTTTTAAAAAAAATTCTAGCACTCAGTGCTAAGTAACTTCATGTGTGTTTACTGACCATCAAAGTCTGCCCTTTGCCTGTTTGCTCCTGAGGCAGCACTAAGTCATCACTGTCTTCTGACAGACAGCAGAAGCCACACATCAGGGGCAAGGCTGGTTTGTTAGCAGCAGGAAGCCAGGGCTATGTGGCGTACTGTGCTCTTATAAATAAGAGCATGCGCAATGCTGCAAACGGATGTGTCTCAGCCACTCAGAGCATGCACAATGAGATGTACTTCCAAGTTTCTTTCGTCAGTGTACCTGAAGGTGATCCAGTGGATGCTGGAGTAGCGTAGAGTGGAGTAGCATAGAGTGACATAGCGCGGAGTGGCATAGAGTGGAGTGGCATGGCATAGAGTGGAGTGGCGTAGAGTGCTGTAGAGTGGCATTGTGTGTAGTAGAGTAGAGTGGCATGGAGTAGCATAGAGTGGAATGGAGTGGCGTACAGTGGCGTAGTGTAGAGTGTCATAGCGGAAAGTGGCATAAGGTCTAGTGGCATAGTGTGGAGTGACAGAGTAGAGTGGCATAAAGTGTAGTGGTGTGTAGTGGAGTGGCATAGAGTGGCATTGTGTGGAGTGAGTGGCATGGAGTGGGGTAAAGTGGCATAGACTGGGATGGAATAGATCGGCATATATTAGATTGGTGTAGAGTGGAGTGGCATAGAGCAGTATAGCATACTGTGGCATAGAGGAGACAGCATAGAGTGTAGTAGAATGTTGTAGAGAAGAGTAGTGTAGTGTACAGTGGTGAGATGTAGAGTGGAGTGGTGTAGAGTGGTGTAGAGTAGAGTGGTGTACAGTAGAGTAGTGTGGTGTAGAGTTTATTGGTGCAGAATTAAGTGCCATAGAGTAGAGCGGCATTGAGTAAAGTGGACCGGATTGACGTAGAATAGAGTGGAGTAGAGTGGCGAAAAGTGGCATTGAGTGGAGTGGACCGGAAAGACCTAGGGTAGAGTAATGAAGAGTGGAGTGGCGTAGAGTAAGGTTGCATAGAGTAGAGCAGAGTGGCATAGTGTGTAGTAGCATGGAACAGAGTGGTGCAGAGTGGAGTGGCATAGAGTGAGGTGAAGTAGCATGGTATGGAGTGACGCAGAGACTAGAGTGGCGTAGAGTGGAGTGTCTTTATTTGGAGTGGTGTACAGTGGCATAGAGTGGCGTGGAGTAGAGTGGTGTAAAGTGGCGTAGAATAGAGAGGAGTGGTGTAGAGTAGAGTGCCATAGAGTGGCATTGAGTGTAGTGGCATAAAGTAGAGTGGAGCAGCAGTGGGATGGAGTAAAGTGTAGTGGCATAGAGTTGCTCAGAATAGAGTGTCGCAGAGTTACGTGGAGCAGAATGAATTGGCATAGAGTGCTGTGGATTGGCATTGTGTGTTGCGGCGAGGCATACAGTAGAGTGGCATAGAGTATAGTAAGATGGAGTAATGTAGAGTAGAGCATTATAGAGTAGTGGGGCATAGAGAGAGGGGTGGAGTGGAATAGAGTAGCGTTGAGTAAAGTGGGGTTGAATAGAGTGGCATAGAGTGGAGTGGCATAGAGTAAAGTGGAGTGGTATAGAGTAGAGTGGCATAGAGGGGCATTGTGTGGAGAGGAGTGGTGCACAGTGTTGTAGAGTAGCATGGAGTGGCGTAGAGTGGAATGGTATAGAATAGAGTGGAGTTTCGTACAGTGGCGCACAGTAGGGTGGAGTGGGATAGAGTACAGTAGAGCTGAGTTGCCTAGAGTGTTGTAAAGTGGAATGACATACAGTGGAGCAGAGAGGAGTGGCGTAGAGTAGACCATAGTGGTATAGAGTAGAGTGGTGTAGAGTAAAGTGAAGTGTACCCTTGTCTTGAGAAAGCCGGAAGAAATTGACGGCTGAAACGCGCACGCGTTGACAGTTTGAGGAGTCCAATTCATTTGAACTTAGTTAAAGTGTGTAGGCGCACAGTGGTAAATAAGAGAGATGTTTGATACCTCTTGTGCGAAGGGGACTACCTCAGAGTGCATCACTCAGACTGAGGAGTGCACATGTAAATATGTAGTTGTTAGGGTTTGTATATGTTGTATATATTGTGTATATGTACATTTGTATGTTAGTTTATGAAATCAATCAATGCGTGATTAAGGCAGTAAGAGATGTAGAAATAGAAAGAGGGTTTAAAAGATTTGGTTTAGATAGAAGTGGTGAGGGGCCAGATGTATGACGTAAAATTGCATGCGCAAACCGGTTTGTGACCTGTTTGCGCATGCAATTTCAGTCTGGGCCATGTACTTACACTATTTTGCGGTTCGCAAATAATTTGCGACTTGCAAAATAGTGTATTGCGACTCGCTATTAGAAAGGGGAGTCCCCTTCCTAATAGCGACCGCAGAGCCATGTATGATGTTTTGCGACGGCAATTGCGGTTGAAAAACACTCGTAAATTACCGCCCTCTTCAAGAGGGTGGTAATGAAGTCGCAAAAGGGAAGGGGGACCCGTTCCCCTTTGTGACTGGCTCCCAAAATATTTTTAAGGGCAGGCAGTGATCCCAAAAACCTTTAAGGAAAGCAGACCACCATCCCTGGGAAGGCCTGTCATTCCCAATGGACTCGCAAATTGCGGGAGGCTCATTAATATTCATGAGCCTTGCAATTTGCGACCCCATTGGGAATCGCAAACAGTTTTAAACACACTGTTGTACATGCAAAATAGTGCCATGCAAATTGCGAGTCGCATAAGACTCGCAATTTGCGAGGCGCTATTTTGCGCGTTGTACATCTGGCCCGAGGTGTATTAAGGAGAGTGAAATGACACAAAGGTGTTTTTCAGTTTAATTGCCACCACCTGCCTGGCTGTGCAACGGTTAAGGCTGGGAAATCCAGGCTTGCAGATCAAGGAGCAGATTCGATATTTTGTTTAGTGCAAGAAAGCTGTGCACTCATTAATATTAAAAATGTCTGGTTGCTGCTCACTACCTCTGGGATGGTGCATGGTGAAGAGGTGCAATGTGCTGGCTAGCATAGGATTTGTACTGGACACATGCTCTTCCAGTACAAACAATTATTCCTACACAGTTTTTAAACATTCCACCTTTTGTATAGGTGCTGTAAAGTGCAGCACATATGCAATGTGTGAGATTTTGGGAGAAATTAAAACATTCCTCCATTTTTGTGTCTGCTTCAAGGAGGCGTAATTTTTTTGACAGAAAATAAGGCTAAGTGTCAAAAACTATGTGTGCTTGCACTAATCCACTGAAATGACACCCATGTAATGCCCCTCGACACTAAGCGACACACAGCAGCGAGGAAGGACACCTTTCAAGTGCAAAATACCTATTGCGCTGTAAACTAAATATCCTTCCAACAGTTTGCTCTGCTTTGAATCGCTTTGTGGGACTTTGCTCTGGTGCAAACCTCAAGTAAACTGGGCCCTAAGTTTTATGTTAATCATACTTGTCTGTCAAATTAAAACACAAAAGCATTTTTTTTTCAGCAACGTTATAATTATGGGAGGAATTTCGGCTGCCATAGCACTTTGGTAGGGGGTCTCTTCAAAGATGGGTGCCCTGGACAATTGCCTGCTTAGCCCAGCCCTTAAAACGTCTTTGATTGAGAGGAAAATGTAATTATAGACGCAATAACTTTGTAATTAACGTCCTTTTGTAAACCAGGCGCTAAACATCCATCGGGTGGTTTAGCATTTCATCCTTCTGGTGTTCAAATTGTATTTACCAATAAAATGGGTAATTATAACAGCTGGTATATCGATGCTCTGTGACTTTAGTGATTCCCCACAAATTAAAGAGTCAGCTAATCAACTAAGTTATTATGGAAGTCTGCAACCAGGAATGCAGTACTACAGTACCGCGTCCCGGGCCTTCCTCAGTACTCCTTTCAACCATGGATGCCGTTTCGAGGTAGCCAGTGGCGCAGCTGTGCCCCTGACTGGCTCCTCCCTACTCCTCATCACAGATACATGCTGGGTGCCTTTCCTTCCAGGCCTCTCTTCGCTGGCAAGAAACTAAAGATATAAATTGCAACTTTCTTTTTTCTTTGCGAGGTTTTCAGAACACTGCTACCAGCTGGAAGAAAGGCTGGAGCTAAACAGGACTGCTGTGCATTACTCTGGCCTGTGCTTGCTTCTCTTCAGCATGGGGCAGAGGGGGCCCCTTCAAGTGTAGGGAAGCCTAGGGCCCCCCCGCACCGCAGGGGCTGCGGGGGGCCTTTGTTACGCCCCTGGGTAGCTGTGAGTCGAGTCTGTCCATACCTATTGATTGTTTGCTTGACAATGACTTGAAGCACACCATCTGGAAGGAGGTGGAGCTCAAGTCACACTTGGAGATGTTAGTGTTGCCTGGGTGGGTGTGCCTGACCACATAGTCCATGGCCTTCAAAGAGGGTAGTCATGAGGACCTGAAGCCTGGAAAAATAGACCGGGTGCCTGCCATAAAGAGGAAGGGCAAGGGGCACATGAAACCTGCCCCTGAAACTCCCACGGTCCAGGAGGAGTCTGACCCTGAGGGGAACACCCCAGAGCCTACAGGGGAGGATGTTGCCACCTTGGGGATCCTACTTCAGCTGGCGAACAGGCAGCAGGAAAGGAGTCCCACCAGGAAGGTTTTCTTCAAGGTGCAGATTGAGTGCCATACTCTTAGGGGCCAGGCAGCTGTCAACACCTCTGGTGATCACCCGATTTACTTGAAGAATGGTCTACTGTATTCTGAGCCTGGTGCAACCCGTGTGTTGGTGATCCCCCAGTGCTACAGGTCCTTTCTACTGGAGCTGGGCCATGATGTATCCAAGACAGATCATATGGGGCAGATCAAGACATTTGCAGGCTTGTCACCCCCTTTTATTGGTTTCAAATGAGGATGGCATCAGAAGCTTTCGGTATGGCCAGTGGCAGGTCAGTGTTACAATTCCAGCAATCGCAACCAAGATTAATCACAATCCAGATCATTAACGCTTTCACTGTGGCATTCATGGTTAAAACAAAGGTGAAAAGTATACTGGTTAATTGCCAAAGAAAAGACCAGTGTTTATGTAAATCGCCTTTTATTGTGTATAATACATTGTAATATCTTTATTTATTTTACTAAGTTTCTTTTAATTTGCCTGGATGCACGTGATGCATAAAACATGTGGGTATAACACATTTCAATGGCTGTTGGAACGTGTCAGTGCTTACACGAGCCAACTGCCAAAGCCCACCTGCTACGTGTGCATTGAAACACGTATGCAGCAGGCTATAAATATGCGGTTACCTAAAGGAGCAGCACTTAGCCTCGGAACTGTTCAACTTACCTGCATTCCAGCGACGAGTCTCCTGTGCTCCGGCATCTTCTGCTTCCAGCCGGCTGCCTGCCTTACATGGCAGTTCATCTTGGGATGTCCTGCAAAGCTTCCAATTCCTGCTTTCCGGTTCCTGTAGATCAACAAAAACAGAAAAAAAACAGTGAGTGATTTATCTTTCAGCTTGCATCCGCAAGCATAAAGAACAAAAAAAGAAAAGTTTGTTTTTGTTTTTTAATTTAAAGTGTAAAGAACAGAACTCTACGAATTCTGACATTATCTATGATTTATCATTGTAGAACTGTTGCGGAAACCTGGATATTTAACTATTTGAAAAGCAATCCCCTTTGGTAACATTTGATTTTTTGAAGTTAATTAGGGGATTCTCACCTCCGGGAAAGCAGACTTCTCCTAATTTGAAAACTGATATGTTCTTTGGTGACATTTCCTTTTGGACCAAATAAGACGACATAAATCAAGATGACATTTACAAGGTGACATTAAACCTCATAAGAGAAGCTTTGACTTTTAGAAACAAAGAGATTATTTACAATCACTCCTTGCATCCTTATTGTATTTCGTTTATAGATGCTGTTAATTATTGTTTTAATGCAGAAGTAATCACACAAAAGTCTTGGCAATTTGGACAACGTATATAGAAGGAAGAGTGGAGTGTTTGGCACCTTTTCCTGCTTGAATATTAAAGGTATAGAGAAAACCATTACTCTTTAAGCACATATTGGTTTAAATAAATAAAAAAAATAAAACAAAATAGTGTTGTACACAACAGATCTGTTCTCATATAATGCATGGTAATCTGTAAGGTGATTGTTCCTGTTTTTTCCTGTTTACTCCACATCACAGACACAGTTTTGAGTACTACTTCACACCATAGTGTTAAGTATTTTCGCAGAGGCATAGAACATTGCAAGACACTTTGAACAGGTCAGAAAAGGTTCTCAGTGCTCCAGTGCTTTGTCTTGTTTTTTCTTTTCTCATCCCAACTCCCTTTCCCTTGGCACCTCTTACAGCTCAGTGTACACATATAATAACATTGTAGCTGGCAGGGGTACTAGGAGGTATCGGGTCATATCATCCCCCGAAAGGAAGACCTGGAATTTCAGGTGAGTGGGCTTGACAGTCAAGAAGCACAAGGCTCCCTGCCACCTTTTCGTGTCATTGGCACTTACTTTGAAAGGGTGAGCTCTGATATTGTTGAGCCTCTGGACCCCAGGACTGCCATGACCAACAGATATATCCTGGTCTTGGTGACCCCTGCCACCAGGTACCCGTAGCCTATTCCTCTGAGAACAGTGACTGCGCCTGCAGTGCCCTGGACACTGATGGGGCTTTTTACCCCTGTGGGATTCCCCAAGGAGGTGGTGTCAGGCCGTGGCACCAACTTCATGTCAAGGTACATGAAGGCCATGTGGAAGGTGTGTGGGAAACCTACAAGTTTTCCACTCTGTACCATCCTCAAACTAATGGGCTTGTTGAGAGGTTTAACAGGACCCTAAGAGGCATGATAATGGACCTGTCAGAGCCCATGAGTTGGAAGTGGGACCTCCTCCTGCCATGATTTTAATTTGACTACAGGGAGGTTCCGCAGAATTGAATTGGGTTTAGCCCTTTTAAACTTCTTTGGGGGTACCCTGTGCGAGGATCTTTCAGTCTGGTGAAGGAGGGCTGGGAGCAAGCTAACAGGAAGGCCCCGTGGATGTGATCAGCTACTTGCTGACCTTCCATAACCAGATGAAGCACTTCTGGAAGAAAGTGCAGGAAAATCTAGAAGCCAGCCAGGAGGGCATGAAAAGGTGGTACAACCAGAGCACAACTCTGTTCGATTTTCAGCCCAGCCAAATAGTGTGGGTTAAGGAGCCTGTGGATTCCCTAGCCCAACAAGACCGCTGGTCTGGACCCTACCAGTTTAAGGAGCACAAGAGTAATGTCACCTACTTGGTGGACCTCAAAGACTCCCAGGAACCCTGTAAGGGTCCTGCATGTTCACTGCCTCAAGAACCCCTGAGTGAATCATGCTCCTGGTCACGAATGATGAGGTAGAAATGTGAGTGAACCTCTCCCGACCTTCTTTTTTCCAAGAATCAGAATTGGTAAGTGAAGGGTGTCAGCCTCTCCCCTACACTGACCCTAGAACAACAGAGAAAAGGCCACAATTGCTGGGCCAGTTCTTTATTCTCCCATACCCCAGGACTCACTACATGGTGTATTAATGATATTGACATTGAAGACAGCGCACCTGTTAAGACCAAAATGTACAGGTAGTCTGATAGGGTGAGAGCCAGCATGCAGGAGAAGGTCTGCAAGATGCTGGAGTTAGGGGTATGGAGCCCTCAAACAGCTCTTGATCCAGCCCAGTGGTGTTGATCCCCAAGGCTGCCCCTCCAGGCGTCGCTCCAGAGCTTAGGTTCTGTGTGGATTACCATGGCCTCAATGCAGTCACCAAGACTGACACACACCCCATGCCCAGGGCTGATTAGCTCATAGATTGGCTAGGAGCTGCCATGTACCACAGCAGCTGATTTAACATCTGGTTACTGGCAGATTTCCTTGACCTAGAGGGACAAAGAGAGGTCTGCATTCTCTACCCCAAAAGGGCACTTTCAGTTCCAGGTCATGCCCTTTGGGTTTAAAAACGCCCTTGCCGCCTTCCAGGGGTTGGTCAACCAGGTCCAAGCTGGGTTCAAAAACTTCAACACCGCCTAACTAGATGTCATTTGAGTCTTCAGTTCTAGCTGGGAGGACCACCTGTGCTACCCCAGGGAAGTGCTTCAGGCTTTGGAGAGTGTAAGCCTGACTATCAACGCCAGCAATTGCCAGTAGGGCTGGGTTCAATGGTCTTCTTCAGTCACCAAGTGGGAGGAGGCAAGGTGCAGCCCCTTCAAGCCAAGAATGAAACCATTCTGGTTCGGGAACTCTCCAAGACCTAGACAGAGATGAGAGCCTTCCTAGGCCTCACCGGCTACTATAGAAGATTTTGGCAAAGGTTATGGCACCATTGTTGCCCCCTTGACAGATATGACTTCCAAGAAGCAGCCCCATCAGGTGAACTGGACATAGGCATGCCAGAACGTGTTTGACATCCGGAAGGAGGTCATGTGCTCAGCACACATGCTCAAGAACCTTGACTTCTCCCAATAATTTATTGTGCAGACAGATGCCTCAGCGCATGACATAGGGGTCGTGCTCTCATAGCTAAACAAAGAGGGCCTGGATTAACTGGTAGATTTCATCAGTAAAAGATTATTTTCCAGGGAACAGAGATGGAGTGCCGTAGAGAGTGAAGCCTTTGCAGTGGTCTGGGCACTGTAGAAAATGAGACCATACATGTTTGGTGCTTTCTTCCTACTTTAGACAGACCACAGACCCCTCAGTTGGTTAAGGCAGATGAGGGGTGGAAATCCCAAACTGTTCAGTTGGTCCATCACACTACAGGGAATGGACTTTACAGTGGAACATAGTCCTAGAGCAGACCACAGCAATGCTGATGGTCCCTACAGGTTCTTCCACCTTAGTGATGAGAACTCCCAAGGAGTTGAGTGGTTCTCCCGACTTTAAGCTGAAGACACATGTGTTAGACCTGGCATCCTTGTCATGGTGTCACCCTAACGTTTTGCCTTTAGACTTCCTGTTTTGATGACTTCATTTTTGCTGGCCTTAGGGCTCTGTGCACTTCACCACCGCTGTTTAAAGTTGCACTTTAAACATGTGTGAGGCCTGCTATTGCAAAGCCTGTGTGTGTAGTTTCTAAACTGCCATGTTAACCTGGCAAAATAAACCTCTGCCAGGCCCAAACCTTCCTTTTTAGTACAAATAAGTCACCCCTAGGGTAGGCCCTGGACAGGTGGCAGGCTGCAATCTATTTAAAAAGTGGGACATGTCCTAGTAATGAAAAACTCTTAAATTCATGTTTCACTACTGCAAGGCTATCTCTCCCATACAATAACATTGGAGTTGCCTTATTACATTTTATAAGTGTAATTTCCAATTGGGAAGAGATAATTAGTTCATGTTTGGTGGCTTTAATTACATTTATGGGGAAGTAAGATTTAAAATTCTGAAAATGCAATTTTTGAAAGTTGGCATTTTCTTGCTATAAGGAATCTGGGGCTAGATGTAGGTAAATCATTTTTACTGATTCTAAAATACCGAATTTTACCGATTTGGTATTTTAGAATCGGTAAATTTGATGTAGGTAAATTTTGGGTATTTTTTACCGAATCGGTAAGATTCAGTAATTACCGAAATGTCAATTACCGAATCGGTAAATACCGATTCGGTAATTACCGAAAAATTCAAGGGTGGTCACTTTGACACCCTGTTGCACCCCTGATTAGTGCTTGTGTGCCATGTGGCACACATACATGCCCTAAGGGCACAGGCACAGGTGTAAATGCACATATTTGCATTTACATAGGAATTCGTTATTTACCACAAACTAATAGTTGGTGGTAAATAACGAATCCTTAATGCCCTGTAGCACTGTTTAAAGTGCTACCTACATATCAAAATACAGATTCGGTAATTATACCTAATCGGTAATTTTACCGAATCAGTAAATGTACCGATTCGGTAAAATTACCGAATCTGTACTTTGACATCCCCTAGATCTCAGTATCCAAATACCGGTCGGTAACGGCCAAAAATCGGTATTTTCGTCCGTTACCGACCGGTATTTGGATACCTACATCTGGCCCTTGGTGTCTGCTTCCTGTCTCTGAGTCACATGACTTGGTATGGGTAATAGTTGGGCTTTGTGTATTCCTCAAGACAGCCACATACAATGGCAAGCTTATGTGTGACTGGATGGGCCGTCACTGGCAGGGTGGGAGGGAGGAGCTGGGCCCAGCCCCACTTACACTTGAAAAGTCTGTGTCCTGTCTCCACACAAAGTGCTGCATACACCCAGTAGCTGGTCTAGAGCCAGGGCCAGGAAAGCAGGACATCTGTGCACTTCAAAGGCAAGCCTCTACAAGCTTCTCACCACTTCAAACACAGAACTATGTATAAAGAAGGACAAACACCAACTCTTCAGTGCATTTCTGGACCTGTCCAAATGATGTCTTCAAGGCAATATATTAAAAAGCCAGAAAACCAAAGTTCACTAGGAGCATCTGCTCATAGAACCCTTCTTTGCTCAACGGAGACGCTGTGGGGAACTATCTGCTGTTGTGCCCCCCCTCCCTACCTCAAACTGCTCGCCGCTCCCGCTACGCGGGAGCCGCTTCGTGGGAGGACCCACCAACGCTGCTTGCTGCCTGGCTGCCATGATTGCCGTTGTGCCAAACACCTGCGGGGCTGAGAGAGGCTGTAGGGGAGTAGCGCGGCAGGGACTCACTATCCCAGGAGTCCCTGCTCGACCACGTAACATCCGGTCAGCGCCCCCCTGCGTGCCCTGCCCACATCTGGCAAACCGGTAAAAAGGAACTTGGAGCGCTGTCAAGTGTGACCCTTCTTTGCTCAACGGAGACGCTGTGGGGAACTATCTGCTGTTGTGCCCCCCCTCCCTACCTCAAACTGCTCGCCGCTCCCGCTTCGCGGGAGCCGCTTCGTGGGAGGACCCACCAACGCTGCTTGCTGCCTGGCTGGCGTGATTGCCGTTGTGCTAAACACCTGCGGGGCTGAGAGAGGCTGTAGGGGAGTAGCGCGGCAGGGACTCACTATCCCAGGAGTCCCTGCTCGACCACGTAACATCCGGTCAGCGCCCCCCTGCGTGCCCCGCCCACCTCCGCCTTCCACCTACATAATCAGACAAGCCCCGCCTTGCGGGACGCAAGCGGGACGCCGGGCGAAGCCCGGGCAAAGGGCGGGCCGTCTGTGGCCGTCCGGGCCAGCAGGGGCCAGGACGGGCCACCACCCTAAAAAATAATCTCTGGTAATCCATTCTTTTGTTTCACTGGGTTCACAGCACTGATTACTGATTCTGTTTCGTAAGTTCCATATGTCTGCCTACTCCCCAATGGCTACTCGCTCAGGCAGATGTTCAAGGCGAGGGGGAAATTCTATGATAGGCACCATGGACAACTTCATAACTCGCGCTGTTTCTGTTGTTGAAAAGGAAATTATTCTAGCAGAACGTAGATTATCACGGGAACACTTTGCAAATAAGCGCTCTTCTCTAGGATCACTAGTACAGGCCAAATCTCCAACGAATACTATCATGGCAGAACCTTTGATTTCCGTAACTTCTAGCCATATGCAGCCTTGTGTGATCGACCCGAGGATAGATAACGGTCTTTTTGAAATCATTCCCGACTTGGCGACAACAAGTAGAATCTTAGATGAAGCTAGTATAACAAATCGACCAGTCACTCCAGCAATTGATCAACCGTCTTTGCCCGTAATATTGATACATGAAGTTCCCGCTGGACAAGTTCCACTATCCCCCCTGCCCAAGGCAAATCGTGTTTCAGGAAAAAGGAAGAGATTGGTCACTCCACGAAAAGCTTATAGACTGAAGGCCCTCAAGAGAATACGAAGGAACTATATGAACAGGGGTTTCAACTGTAAATCCCCAGAGCCGGAGTCTATGCTTACTGGGATAGAAGTAAGCGAGAATGAAGAGGGTGATCTTGTAAATGTCTTAGCCCGTCCAGCGCAGGACACTGAACTGGCAAATTGCCCAAAAGACCCACCAGTAGCTACTTCTTTGATTGATCAGATTCGACTGCTTATGTCATCCTTGTTACTACCAGTAACCGAAAGACTGAAAGGCCTTTCGGAACGCTTGGATAAATTTGAGCAAACCTCATTGGATAACTTCTTTGCCTTAAAATCACTGGTAAAACTTCACTCCAAGATTGGAGCAGATACCATAAGGGGTGAACCTAGTCTAGTAGTTTCCAAACCATTGCAACAAACCCAACCAACTAGCAAAGATAAAGCGACGGACCAGAATAGGGTCAATGCTGTTCTAAGAGGATTGCAAGTAGAACCACCCAAGGCGCAACCAATCAATGGAGGTACACAATTGGTTGTTCCCCCAAAACCTGCACCACGCGAAGGAAAACTGGTAGCTACTACAACCACTTCTCAAACCTTGGCGCCAATTAAGCCTGCTGACGAGATAAGCACCTCAGCCCGTACAACCAATAATGGCCCTAACAACAATGACCCAGCAATTGACCGTAATATAGGCAAATTAGTGCCCAAAAAAGCTCCAAACGCAGACCTCCCACCAGGGTGCCAACCGTACGTGGTAGTGCTTACTGGCGTCCCTCCTCTAAAACCCAACAAAAGGGAGTCCTACGATGAACTGAAAAACAAGACCTTGTATTGGCTGAGGGAAAACAGACCTCTGCCACATACTACCAACTGCCAGGTCATACAAGTTCGAAGAGTCAGCTGGTTGGGTACTAGACCAAAAGATATAACAGGGGACTGCATATTAGTCAACTTCAAAGATCCTTCAGTAGCACATCTTGTGTATAGCCAGAATCAACGGAGAGGCCAACTAGGAATTGGAACTTGTTACCTTAGTTATTCCTACCCAAAGCAACGTATACATGATAATAGAGATCTACCTTGGTCAGGGTTGATGAACAACAGGTACTCGTTTCTTGATCCCCCGACTCCTGTTAGTAGAATGTACCCACTGTACACGGATGTGGATAAAAACTGGTCATGGTGGGGTAAATGACAAGTAGGAGAGTGTGAAAACTGTGGAACCCTCTCCCCCATGCTTAGTGACCACTCAAAGGATCCATGTGTAAGACTAAGTTTAGGAACCTGTGAAACGCCCCCTGTAACTGATCCGCCCAAAACTATACGGACTGAAATGATGCCTGCTAGTACTCTTAGAGACTATCAAGTGAGGGATTTAGCGGATATTTGTATTGTACAAGACCAAAATACGTCATCAATGGTATATAATGAGCCTCAAGAATCGGTATCCGGTGGTGAGTTTCTAGATGGTCCAAATGAGGGGGAAATAACAAATGTATGCAACATCCCCCCTAGTGACTCAGCACAATGCAAATTAAAACAAGATATAAAAATTCTGTCATGGAATATTGCAGGATTGACAAGGAACCTTCGTGACAGGAACTGGAGTTCCTTCCTGGAAGAGCATGATATCATGCTCTTACAGGAAACATGGGCAATTAATACGGTTCACAGACTTGGTTATAAAACATTTCACTGTGGGGCAATTGCATCTGTAAGAGGTAGACCCTCAGGGGGTTTATTGATCTGGATAAGAATATCCCTGAATGTTGTTGTCTCACCCTTGTACCTTGCTTCTAATGATTTGCTTGGAGTAAAGATGACCACGAAGGATATGGGGGATGTTTACTTGATAAATATTTATAATAGACCAAACCCCCAAAATAAGGAATCAATGGTTGTAGAACAACTGAGTTCGTATTTGTGCAACCTTGAGGCAAATTCCAAAATAATTATAGGTGGGGATTTTAACTGCCAATTCGAGCCTGTGCAGGGGCTTGAAAATTTACTGGAAAACGAAGATAGGGCTAATGACATTCCTTCCCTAGATAGCTTAAAACCAGCTAAAAGCTCAGTGGCAGCTATGCAGATCTTCGAAATGACTGTATCTAATATCTAAGGACATGTAATGGTCGGCTAGATCCTGATAAACCAGCAAACTATACGTATAGTAAGGGGACCTCTAAATCATTAATTGACTTTATGCTGATCACAACCAACTTGTGGCATCTGTTGTTAGCCTTTAAGGTCGCGAATAGACCAGAAAGTGACCATTTTCCTCTGCAACTGGGGCTACTTTCTTATCCATTTTTAATATCTGATGGTGAAACAGAATCTATCAGGGAGGTGGGTGAGGTTGAGGTATCTAACAACAGAAGAGCCATAAAGTGGCCACATATATTAGCAAAAAAATATACACTCATGGGTATTTATAATACCTTTTCGGATATCATTCCCTTATATGACAACTTGAGCCTGGGTTCCCACGAAGTCCTTAAAATGCACTATCATTTAGTAGAGTCATTAACTCCCCTCCTGAGTAAAACATGTTGTAATGAGAAAGGTAACACAAGAAGGCAATTGGAACTAGAGACACCGTGGTATAATAAGCAGTGTCGCCTAGCCAAAAGTAACTTAATTAATGCCGTGAAATCTAAAGACCAGGAAAGGGTAAGAGAGTGTAGACACGATTATAAAAGACTCCTCTCTAGTGCTAAAAAGGAATGGGATGATTCGATTTGGGAAGATCTTCTAAATGCTGCTAGGAAGCACGATCAAAGTACCTTTTGGAGCTTAATAACAAAAAACAATAAAACGGGTAGCTCCAATAGGGATTTTTTCCTGGATGAAAAAACTTGGTATGATCACTTTGTTAAACTATACGACCTGGCAGGGGGGACCCCAGACCAAAATAATCTAGGATTTCTTTCCCCGTGTAACAGCTCTCTCAAATTTAGTATTGAAGAGACACTGAATGCAATAAAGGCAATTAAGGCGGGTAAAGCCCCAGGCCCAGACAAATTACCTGGGGACTTATTCATTCATAACATTGAAGTATGGTGCCCCTATATAAATTTTTTGTGTAACTCTATTCTGCTGGGAACTCCGATCCCTGAAACATGGAAGGGGGCGGAAATAGTTACCATTTACAAAAAAGGGGACCGCTATAATCCAGGTAACTACAGACCGATAAGTTTAATTGATATTTTACAAAAAAATTTTGCCAGGCACATTTTAAACCGACTTTTAGACTGGATAGAGGAATCCAAAATCCTTTCAAAATATCAAGCAGGTTTCAGAATTAAGACAAGCACTATGGACCAAGTGTATAGGTTCATGTGTATTTGTTGGAAATACGTTCAAATTAAGAAATGTAGCCTATATGTAGCATTTATGGATTTACGCTCAGCGTTTGATCTTGTCCCCCGTTCCCTATTATGGGATACCTTAGGAAAATGGCCCTCCCGGTTGAATTGCTGTCTAACCTCATAAAGCTCCACACTGATAATTTTGCAAAAGTAAGGTGGGGAAGAAATGGTGAACTCACTCAAGCTATTCCTGTAAAAAGGGGGGTACGACAAGGGTGCGTGCTGGCCCCGACCCTTTTTTCTTTATTTGTAAACGATATTCCCCCCTATTTGGCACAATGTAACCACGACTCCCCGAAATTATGTAATGAGGCAATCACAGCATTGTTATTTGCGGATGACACCATTTTAATATCACAAACACCCAAAGGATTACAAAATTTAATAAACCAATTCAATAGTTATTGTGTGCTAAAGGGGTTAGAAATTAATTCTCTCAAAACTAAGTACATGGCCATTAATCCACCAAAAACTTTTAAGAAGAATTTGGCATTAAATAATACTAAACTAGAGTATGTGGAATTTTTCGACTATCTTGGTATCAGGCTTGACTGTAAAATATCTTGGATAAAACAACTAGAAAAAAGTAGGCTGACACTCAAACACAACTCTCTCCCTATTTTAAAAATTCATGGAGGGAGTACTTCAAAAGCCATAACACCTGCGATTGAAGTGTTTAAAGCAAAAGCACAATCTGCAGCCCTGTATGGGGCTGAGATTTGGGGGCCTTACTCAAATAAGATATTTGATATTGATGAGAACGCGTTCTTCAGGCGCCTACTAAGACTACCATTAAGAACGCCTTTGGTGCCTGTTTATCTAGATATCAACATAAAACGTACAGATCTTTTATGTTGGCTGAGGCCACTACTCTATTGGGTGAGACTATGGTCTACCCCGGAACTCGCTGACTATAGAGCTGGTTTACTGGAAATTAGGGAATTGGACACATTTAATTCAATCAAGTGGCTAAGACATATATCCACTTGGCTCACAAAAATTGGTCTTTCACACTTTTGGAAAAACCCAACCATCTTGCAAACTAACTCTAAAGAACAGGTAAAAATCGCTTATTGGTACTACATGACTAGTAAAGTATATGAACGTGTCACTGGCTCTTTAACACACAAGTTTTTGCAATTCAAGGACACCCCCATATTCGAACAATTTATGGATGAAGTTGAACCTCCCTTGGCAAAAACTGTATATCTTCAATACAGATATGGAGTTTTGCAGATAAATGCAAACACTTGCCGGTGGGGAAACTCCAAGGGGATTGACTCATATTGCAAGTTGTGTGAATTGAAGCAAAAAGAAGATGAGGCCCATATCCTTTTCTTTTGTCCACTTTATAAAATACAACGCATGAAATGGATTAAACCTCTCTGTAACAATCTGGGCATAAGATCGTTTAATGAGGCTGAAAGGTTATTCAGATCCTCAACTTCCCAGCTGATAACCTTTGGAGTCAGTAGGTACCTCCATAGTGTCTGCTTGATTAGGAAGAAACATGGATTAAAAACATAGTATACTAATCTTTTTAACTACTGGCATTTTATTTATTTATATCATGTACATAGTTCTTTTTAATACTCGGTCTTGTAATTAATTTTAACTGGAAGAATATTATATTTGTATGTTAAATCATAAAAAAAGCAATGCATCCCCTTTCAAACTGTAAATATCTCGTGATGTTGTCTGGGACTTGAACTATGCACATATTGTATTTTCTCTGTTATTTTTTAAGATGCTACTTGTTTTTAAATATCATGTATATGAATGTATTTTCAAATATGTTGGCTTTATGACAAAATGTCGAATAAAAGCTTTACAACTATTAAGAAGCAAGAGCCCTCACCCACCCGAAGATGGCATGCTTCATCATCAGGCCTGCTCCTTGTTGGGCTGGCACGCTGCAATGCCTAGCGGGACCCTCGAGGGGGCACTTTGCTAGAGATCCTTTGATTCGCCTCTGAAGGACTGGGTATATAGGTGAGTCCCAATACCAGTGTAGGAAGAATGGAATAAAGTGAGTTAAAGTTGACTTTAGAAGCTTTGCACTCTGTTTAATAGGGGATAAAGAGCCTTGGTGTGAAACTCAAGTACTGTAGGCATGTCATTGGGGACTATCCAAGGCCCTACTTGTGGATGGAGACAGAAAAAAGGGGACAGACCTAAAGATGTGTGTTCCTTGTTGTTGTATCCAAATTCTACAACCCAAATAACTTCTAGCAATTCTTTCTCTATGGTGAGCAGCACGCATTGGAGGTAGTGTTTCATGGCTTGGTTCATACTTTCTGCCTGACCATCAGTTTGAGGATGATAGGCAGAAGAGAAGCATACATCCATGTTCAAAGAGGTGCATAACTCACCCTAGAAATGGGATATTGACTGGGAACCTCGGTAGGTTATCAACAAGGAGGGCATTTAGCATACCATTTAAGCGCACTATGTCTTCCATGAAAATAAAGGTTAATTCCACAACTGTGGGTAGTTTCTTCAGTGGTACAAAATGTGCCATTCTGATTAGGTGATCAACAATAGTGAGGATGGCTGTTTATCCTGTCTTATTTCTGGGTGATTCAACTACAAATTCAATTGACACTGTGTGCCTAGGATGGGGGGTACTGGTATGGGGAGTAGTAAGAAAAACAATGCCTGTTGTTGATGTTCTGTCAGAGGTAGATAGTGTTTATTGTTTTTTATACAGAAGCCCATCTCAGTAGGTCAGGTCATTTTGGCCCCAAATCCACTCTTCAAGGGATTTCTTTCATATATTCTCACACACTGTGGTTAAAAAGGTGAAGATGAGGACTGCACCGTAAAGACACTGTTTAGGTATAGTCTGGGTGGTTCCTGCATGGTCTGGTTTTCCTTCACCTCACCGACTCTGGATAGAGCATATACTTTATCATCCTCTCTCCCTGGGAGAAATGTAATAACAAAATTGTAGTCATTGAAAAAAGAGTCCATCTCAATTGTCGGGCTGTGAGTGCTCTAGTGGAACGTAAAAACTACAAGTTCCTATGGTCTGTGTATATGGTGATAGGGTGCTTGGCATCCATTAAGTAATGCCACAATTATGCAAATGCGGCTTTAATGGCTAGTAACTCCAGTCAACTATGGTGCAATTGCATTCAGCTGGTAACAGCATTCACGTGTAATAAGCTACGGGATGTAATGGCCTGTATTTGTGTTTCTTTGTGACAACACACTCCCTAGGGCATTTTTCTGAAGCATTGGCTTCTACCACATAAGTATGTTATGAGCTGGGATGTGCTAGGAAGGGGGCAGATTTGAATTTAGTTGCTCAGCTTCAGCCTCCCATAGGAATCGTATGTGTTTGCGTAGCAAACGAGTGTCGGGGGTTATCGTTTTGGAAAAGTGTTCTTTGAAACACCTGTAAAAATTGGTAAACCCATAAATCTCTGGACCTGTTTCACTGATTTTCCATTCATCACCCTCTCGGACTCTGACAAGATGGTACGCCCCACGCAAGTCCAGTTTAGTGTATATGGCAGGGCTCTTGACCCGTTCAAGTAAGTTTATTTATTTATTATTTATTTATTTATTTATGCAATTTTATATAGCGCGGACTTTACCCGAAGGCGTCAGAGCGCTTCACAATAGGAACTGAGAACATTACACAAACAAAATTGCAAAAGCAAACGTTATGTTACATACGGTAAAGTGATAATTGTGAGCAAACAAAAATACATGAGGTAGTAAAAATTGTGAGCAACCAAAAATACATGAGGTAGTAAAAAGTGCACAGGAGGAAAAAGTGACAAGTGTGCAGGCTACAAGAGAAAACAAAGTATAATTTGAGGTATAATACTGCAATATATGCTAGACACTCAGGCACAAGAACAAACGTTACGTAGGCAAAGGTGGCACTTGTGCAAGTATCAAAGGTAAAAAACATGTGAGTTGGTAATCAAGGGTACCAGGTAGCGTTTTTGACCATTTTGTCATCCACTGCTTAGTAATCTATACAAGTTCTTAGACTGTCCTTTTGTTTTGCTAAGAAAAAGAGGGGAGATGAAACAGGAAACTTGGAATGGCGTGTGAACCCATTCTTAAGATATTAATAAAGGTAGGAGTTCAAACGATCGTTCTCCTTTTTAGTAAGAAAGTAGGTTTGACTGCAGGGCAATTTGGCTCAAGGAATCAGGTCTATGCGACAGTCAAAACTGCGATGGGGTGGCAAGGTGTTAGCCCCTTGTTTATCAAACACTGCCAATAAATCGGGATATACCTCATGTACCACCCTCTGGGAGGTGGTACCAGAAACTGTCAATGGAAAAGCATGGGCCAGGATAGACCAGTTGTGTGGCTTGGCTTGATTCAGATAACAAGAATGAACGCAGTATCCGGAATCCAAGGTGATGAACCTGGATGCTCAGTCTATACAAGGATTGTGTGTAGCTAGCCATGGAAAACCCAGTATGAGTTTGAACTTTAGGGTATATATGACATTGAACGCAATGCGTTTGCAATGGATGTTTTTACAAAACCCCACAGGTTCTGTCTAGTAGCTTATTTGGCTGGAGATTAGATCTGTACTGTTTACCGCTTTATGGTTCTAGGGTTTTCTTTAGCTACAGTAGCTATAGCCAGTGCAAACAGGTAATGGGTGGCAATGAAGTTCCCTGTGGCCCCTGAATCAATGAGCAAATTGACATGCCAAGACTGACCCAACATAGAAACTGGCCATGCTAACGTGATGAGGGACTATGCAGGGTGCTATTTCTGAGGTCTGTTTGGATGACAAACCCAGTAGACCGACATCAGTGTCTACCGAGCCTGACCATTTTCTGCCATTTCCACATGGACCACAGGACCACAGGAAGAGCGTAAGGTTTGTTTTACTTAGGTTTGGTAGGCTTGATTGGGCACTCCTTTACGTAGTGTCAGTTCCTACTGCAGTATAAAAAGGTTTTCCTTTCATCTTTTCACTGTTTTCGTCCTTGTATAAAGTACCTCAAACCCTCCCTATCTGTATAGGCTCAGAGGTGTCTGGATTCTTGCAAGTGTCTATTCTGGGTCTATCTCAGACCATAATAAACCTATGTTAATCACCCCTGTCTCTTTCAGATTTACATTCCAGTAGTCTATAGTTAAGTTTGACTACTAGGTCTATGAAAGCCCCAATCTCACCTGGGGGTTCTACCATCTGTGCTATTAGGTCCTTCAGGTCATCGCGTAAACCACAATAGAACACAGAAATCTTCTTGGACTCTGGCCATTTTGCTTTAATCATCAAATGATTGAGAGTGGTCACACAATGCAGCAGATCAGAACTCTCCCCTGTTTGAGGCTAAGCAGCTTGTTGCCTGCAGCGTGCACGAAAGTGTGACAGTCAGACGTTCGTTGCATGGTTTCTTTAAATGTTGTGAAATTGTACAAAATGGCGTTGTCATTGTCTACTAAAGGAAAGAACCTTTGTGCAGCGTCCCCACCCAGATAAAATGGACAGAGGCTATCTTGGATGCATCATCAGGAAATGCCATAGCACGTGCCATAAACTGTAAATGACATTGATTTAGAAAAACTCCAAATTTGATGCTATCACTGTAGGAAACTTTGGGTGTAGCCAAGGGAATGGAATGAGGAGTAATGACCTGTATCTGGGTAGTAGTGCCAGGGGCTTGGTGATCCAGTCACAGAGACGGAATAGCAGGTTGAACACAGGTCCCTTTAATACCTCTTTTTGCTTGGGTTTGACAGGAAGGTCGGGGCCCAAGCATGGGCGGGTCTAGCTAGTGCTGGGATTGCAAGACTGTCATGTCATGCTGTTGATTCTTTGCCTGGATACATGACAACATGGTGTCAATGTCCTGCAGGGTGATGCCAGTGTTACTCATATCATCCAGGCAAGATAATCACCTTGGGTTTCGTATTCTGTCAGATCCCCATGAGCCTTCCCTTGAGCCCATGGAGTGATTTTGTCGAGACGATATGAACCAGCTCCACCGTCTCTTTCCTCCCGCTTGCATATGTGTGTCAATGTAAACAAAGATGAAGGCTGGGGCCAGGAGAGGAAGCCCTGGATGATTGGGAGTATCTTCTTCTGTGGTGCCACCTTTAACAGACAAACAGGATCAGAACTAAGGTAAAGTAGTGCAAGCATGTGTACCTCTACCCACCCTTGGTCACTAATATCTACCTATGGAGGAGGAGTCTGTATGTGTGGAAGTGGTGGGTGCAAACGAGAGGGAAGGCAGTAATACACCTTTTTTAACCATCCATGGTGACAGATCCTAGAATGACAAAGTGGTGCTAGGATCTAAAAACAGCCGGGGACTGATGGGGTGGCCATGTTCTCCATGCAGGCTGCAATATGCAGCCTGGAGAAGGGCAGAGTGTGCATGACTGGTTTGGGCGGCCTCAGAGGGTCAACCAAACAGTCTTTGCGCACTCAGGAGTGGTGTGGCTCACTGGTTAGAGGCAGCAGACCCGGAAGCAGTGGTCGGCCCGGGACCAGGGTTCGATTCCCGACGAGGCAGGGTCTTGGGCCAAGGTCAGCGGACTCGATAATTCTCGCCTCGGTACCTACTCTAACCATTTATCCCACTCAGCAACTCTGGGCAATAGCTTGCTTAATCTCCACTTACGGCCCCATCAGCGCCGGGGATGCTTGTCTTCACCTTGGAGATGCCCAGGAGGGACCATCTCACAGGGAAAGCCAGGATGGGTTCCCCAGCGGTATACAGCGCTGGGACGCCCCTTTGCTGGGGCAGCTGTGCGCTTTACAAGTATACAACATTTTACATTTAATCACTCCTGCCCTGCTCAAAGAGCAGAGCAGCACCGCCACCCACCCGCCTGCAATACACAAACCAAACATAAAATGGTAATAACTGAAAGTTATTACCATTTTATGATTTGGCTTTTTCGCACTGCGAGAAAGCAGTGGGGCGACGCTCCTCCACCCTAGTGGAGGAGCCGCCCCTGGTCCAAACACAGTATTACTCACTGCGCATGTTTGCTAGATTTCATCTTGAAACCAGGCAGGGGGGCTTCACGTCTCTGAACAGTTTTCTCGGAACAGAGCGGAGGCTCAAAACAGGAACAGGAATCCACGACTCCGGGAGATATGCAAGATATGGAGCAGCGTCGCGATGATGTATGCAGGTTTAAATGTAGTGTAACCCGTAAGTCCAACCCATGTTGCTGACCTCACGTGAAACAGAAGAATGCAAAAGCTGCACCACTAACTTCACAGCGGGTTTATCAGCATTAGGCTCAGTCAGTTTTCATGTCTAGTGTAAGGCACCCGTGAATATCGGCAAGGTGAATATCATCATTCATACCACCTTTCATATCTGGTTGGGGATCGGTAGCCCAGGAGAACCATGACAGAACCAAGCTACACCTGATAGAAGAGCCCCTATCAAGGTGAAAGCAGTCTTGGGTTGTTTGTGTTCCGGTTCAGGAAGGACCAGGCCTGGTAGTTCGGTCTGGATTGTTCCGATTGGAGCATGGTCAAGACTGATTTGCATATGACTGGCTACAAAATGAGGTGGTATGGTGAGCAAAGGAATGATGGGATGAAATGTTACTCCGAGTGATGACCAGTCATTAGACTTATTGTAAGCAATCCATCAGGTTTGTTTTTCTTTTATGTGATAGACTGGTCAGTATTTTTTTTGTTTTCCGGCCTATGAGATTCTTGCTGTGCATGATGCACCATGGACAGGCAAACAAGCATCACAACATGGCATTCATCTTGAAAGTATACACAATGTGATTTTCTATTTTTTGTAGATAGCATCCCTGTTTCGTGTAGTCATCAAATCACAAACAGGGATGGGTATAGACAGGCAAGCCTTCGATTCATGAGCAAGGAAATTACCCAAAGCCAACTTTGGTTAGCATTGTATACACTAATGTCTATGACAGACAGGTGAAACTAAGTGAAGCAAGACCGCAAACATTAATAATTTAAATATTGAAAGTTGGATGGATAGTTCTCTATTGAGAGAATTGTTAGACTTCTGGGTTAGAACCTAGATTCATTCCCTTTTGTAGGTAGGTGTTTGGTATTCTAAACCAAGATTTTATTTTGATACTCTGTTGAATATGGTGCATTTTATAGCACATTGAACTCAAAGCAATGCTGAAATATGGGTGAATTACAAAAGCAATTCCAAATGAGACTAACCTTGTTAGATAAATATGGCTTCTACCGGGCGGACATCAATGCCAACTTCACAGATTGGATTCCATCGCCGGTACTAGCATCCTTGCACTCACCAGTCCTTACTAGTCTTCCAGTGATTCCCACAAACACTGACAATAACCCTTAGTGACCAACAATATCAGTGCCAACTAGTGACCATTAACAGTACATACCTGACTCCAAATTGGTCCATCAGAAACCCTTAGTCCCAACAGCAACATAAATGCACTGTGTCAGTATAGTCTGTAATGTTGCATGATTTTACTGACTAATAGCCCACCCAGAACAAATGATACTACATACCAGTACTTTGCCAAAGCATGACATACTTCTTTTTATGTAGTTCTTCATACAACAAATCTGCTCTTTCCAAAGTGTTCAGGATGGAAGGATGAGCTGGCCTTGCTGAGATTTGAAATCATGACCTGCATATCACATCAGATGTCAGTGGAATCCATATTTTCACATTAGAGGTATATTTTAATGTGGATAGTGTGGGGCTTATTTTCCTAGTGCACACTCTTGTACTGAGAACTATACAACTCCTCTAGAGGCAAATGGTGTTTGAGTTATAGAGAACAGTGGCAGAAATCCCCAAATTACCCTTTTCCTACTGCAGCAGATTGAGGGAAATGTCAGTAGCACAATCTGACTTAAAGAATGGAGGTAACAGAGAATCTGCCAAAAATGGCAGACCCATCCATTAGCATCTCTCACTGTTGAACTGGCCTGTTAAGAACAAAGTGCATGGCAGATGGCTCAGACGTCTCAGCCGCAGAGATACCTTCATCTTTGCCTTCCTGTATGCCACAGAGAGTGCTAGATTTGCAAAGATCAGGGCGCAGCTTAATTAGTGAGACTCAGGGTGTGAATCTCAAATTTCCCAACCAAAAAAGGCAGTGGTCTGCAGGGTGGAGGGGTGAGGTGACCAAGGATCGGGATGGACTGTTCCCATAAGGAACAGGGTTAGTACTGCTGTGCATTAGATGGGCCTCTATCTAGAGTAGCACAATGGGCGAAAACGATAGGTTGGAATGCTACTCTGAGTAGGTAGGTCCAGGTAGGTCGCTCCCCCTCCGCACAGCACCGCCTGTGCCTCCCAGCCCAGCTGCCGCTGATGAGGAAGTTCGAGGGCCTCCTCCACCCGCAGGCTACCCCCTGCGCCTCATCCCGGGTGGCCAGTGGTAGGCCGTAGGTTTGCTCATCCTCCATTGTATTGCCTGTTCATTGCTCCCATTGTAGTGACTGCATTTTCATTGTTGCGTCTGTGACTGCTGTTGTCTGTCTCCCCCGCTGCCTGTACGTGGTCTGTGCCCGTTCTCTCCATCTGTTCCCCTCACTGCCCCCGTGTATCTCTGCCCGGTTTCCCTTCTGCTCCCCTCACTGCCCCAGTGTCTCTCTGCCCGGTTTTTCCTTCTGCTCCCCTCGCGACCCCCATGTCTCTCTGCCCGTTTTTGCCTTCTGTTGCTTAGCTGCCCCTGCATATCTGCGACCTTTCTGCCTTCTGTGCCACTCGTTTCCCCCGATTTTTTGTGACCTTTCTGCCCTTTCTTGTGACCCTTTGCCTTCTGTGCCACTCGTTTTCCCCCGATTTTCTGTGACCTTCCCCCTCAATTGTTGTGCCCTTTTGCCCTCTGTTTCCTCGTCACCCCTCACCGCCCCCGCCGCTGTGTCCCCTGCGGCTCCGCCCCCCTGACTGTCCATTCGCTGCCCCTGTCTTCTGCCTCCCAGCTGCTCCTCACTCCCACCTCCCCATACATGCCGGCCGCGGCGCGGTCATGCCGCAGGCGCTCGTGAAGCCCGTCTGTGCCCGTCCGCGCCTGGACCGCGCCCAGCGCCAGAACCTCTGGCCCCCGCACCCACCATGATGACCGGCGTCACTACGACGCCAGCACTCTGCACGCTCTCAACCCTTCACCTGCCGGAACTGCAGCTACACCAGCCACAGAGCCGACAAACCACCCACCAAGAAAGACCTCAACCACCTCCGATGCATACTACTGAACACCTGCTGCGCAGGCTAACATGCCGTCGAGCTCTGGGACCTGCTCAACACAACCTCCCCGGACATAGCCTTCCTGACAGAGACCTGGTTGAACAACTCCTCCGCACCCGACATCGCCATAGCCATTCCAGATGGCTACAAGATCACCCGCAGAGACCACACCAACGGAGTAGGAGGAGGAATCGCCATTGTCCACAAGGACAACATCAGGGTCTTGGATAGCAACGACGATGCGCTCAGCACCGCCTAACACATGCATTTCCAGATCCACACAGACCCCAACTCCACCCTCAGAGGCGCCCTCATCTACCGACCCCCCGGACCCCGCCCCCAGTTCAGCGACTCCATCAGCACGCACGCCCTGACTTCCACTGACTACATCCTTCTCGGAGACCTGAACTTTCACCTTGAGAACAACAACGACAACAACTCCACAACCCTGATCGATAACCTCGCCAATCTCGGACTGAGACAACTCGTCACAACGCCCATCCACTCTGCCGGCAACACGCTCGACCCCATCTTCTCCTCAAGCCCGCACGTCTCTATCAGCCACACCACCGAACTCCTCTGGACCGACCACCTCTGCATCCACTTTACCTTCCAGAAACCCACCACACACCACCGCACCCAACAGATCCCCCGCCGCATGCAAACCTCTCAGCCCACCCACCGAACCCTCCAACACCGACATCGCTGCCCACAACCTCAGACGCTGGATCGAGGACTGTGCCAACTCCCTCGCCCTGCTGAAGAAACCCCCACACAGAGACACCAGGAAGAGGGCCAGCTGGTTCACCTCAGAACTCCTAGATTCCAAGCAGGCCTGACTGAAACTAGAGAAGAAATGGCACAGTGAACAAACTCCGGACAGCCACGCAGCACACAAGGACGCCGTCCGCAACCACCACCACCTCATCAGGGCTTTCAAGAAGACCTCCTTCAAAGACCGCCTCAACAACAACGCACATGACAGCAAGGAGCTCTTCAACATCGTGAAGGAATTCTCCAACCCCAGCTCCAACACCAACGACATCCCACCGTCTCAAGCCCTGTGAGACTCCCTCGCCACCTTCTTCCACCGCAAGATAGCAGACATCCACGACAGCTTCAACACCCAGACAGCCCCAACAGACAGTAACACAACAGACCCTCCACACACCATCGACCACGTGCCCTTGCTAGCCTGGACCAGCGTGAGCGTCGATTACACCATCAAGACCATGAGCACAATACACTCCAGCTCTCCGTCAGCCCCATTCCCGCACCACGTCTTCAACAAAGCAAGAAGCTCCATCGCACCCAAGCTACGCAAAGTCATCAATCTCTCCCTTGAGACCGTGACCTTCCCAGAGAGCTGGAAACACGCCGAGATCAACGCCCTACTAAAAAAAAACAAGGCAGACGCAAGAGACCTCAAGAACCTCCGACCCATCTCTCTGCTCCCCTTCCCAGCCAAGGTCATCGAGAAAATCGTTAAATAGACAGCTAACCCGATACCTCGAAGAGAACTGAATCCTGGACCCTTCCCAGTCAGGGTTCCTGCAGCAACCACAGCACCGAGACCACCCGCATCCCCGCCACCGATGACATTAGGACCATGCTAGACAAAGGGGAGACTGCAGCACTCATCCTCCTTGATCTCTCCACCACCTTCGACACCGTCTGCCACCGCACACTACGCGCACGCCTCCACGCCGCAGGGATCCGAGACAAGGCTGTGGAATGGACCACCTCCTTCCTCTCCGGCAGAACCCAGACCGTCCGCCTTCCCCCGTTCCGTTTGGAAGCCTCCAAGATAATCTGTGGCGTACCCCAAGGATCCTCCCTCAGCCTGACACTGTTCAACATTTACATGTCCCGCTTGCACATGTCGCCCGACAGCACGACCTCAACATAATCTCCTACGCCGATGACACTCAACTGATCCTCTGCCTCACCAAGGACCCCATCACCGTCAAAGCTAACCTCCATGAAGGAATGAAGGTCGTCGCCGACTGGATGAAGACCAGCCGTCTGAAGCTGAACTCAGACAAGACGGAGGTCCTCATCCTCAGCTCCAACCCGTCAGCCTGGGACGACTCCTGGGGGCAGCCCCGACCCCCACCGACCACGCACGCAACCTGGGAATCATCCTCGACTCAACGCTCTCAATGACCAAGCAAGTCAACACCGTCTCCTCCTCCTGCTTCAACACCCTCCGCATGCTCCGCAAGATCTACAGATGGATCCCGACAGTTACAAGAAAGACAGTCACCCAGGTCTCGTCAGCAGCAGACTCAACTACGGAAACGCCCTCTATGTGGGAGCCCTAACCAAGCTCATCAATCGACTACAACGCATCCAAAACGCCTCGGCACGACTGATCCTCGATGTACCACGACACGGCCACATCACCCCCCACCTGAGAAACCTGCACTGGCTCCCCGTCAACAAGAGGATATCCTTCAAGCTCCTCATCCACGCACACAAGGCACTCCACAAGACCAGCCCAGCCTACCTCAACAGACGGCTCTCCTTCTACACCCCCAACCGCCAGCTACGCTCCGCCGACCACTCACTCGCCAACATCCCACGCATCCGAAGAACAACCACCGGCAGGAGATCCTTCTCCCACCTCGCCGCCAAGACATCTAACACCCTCCCACTGAGCCTACGACAGACCCAAGACCTGCTGACCTTCAGGAGGACACTAAAGACCTGACCGTTCGATCAGTAGCGGCCCCCAGCGCCTTGAAACCCTCGCGGGAATGTAGTGCGCTTAACAAATGACTAATTGATTGACTGATTGATTGAGTGATTGCCACTGGTTAGACTATTTGGAAGCATTCATCCCATCACCTTTTGGGTGTTTGATTACCAGTAGTATCCCTGAAAACTTGAGACTAGAGCAACTTTTGGAGCCTACTACTGCAGGTATTTGTGAATTCCAAAAATGTGTAAATTTGCACCCTTCTATGGGTGCAGATTTCCAATTGTTTTCGTAAACCAGTCACTATATGGCACTTATTCACAAAGATAACTTACATTTTTGAGTAATTAACACTTTTGTGTAAGTTTTCTACTTTTTGGCTACTCACAAAATCCAAGTGTAAATGTATTCCAAACTTACATGTCTCCACCAAATTGAAGGGCCTTCCCAATCTGCATTTTGTAGTACACTTTATAGTACTACAATAGCACTACAGGTATTAAAAATACAATTCACAAACTGCACTTCAAAGTAACACTGCGAAGAAAACAGTAAACTTTTGGAGTAAAATTAGACTCAGATGTTGTGAATAGCCAAAAAGCAGTAATCTTATTCAAAAGTGTAAATGACATAAAAGTGTAAGCTACCTTTGTGAGTCAGGTACTTTATATTTAAGTTTAGAAATAGGCAGTGCTCCATGTTTCCAGTCCTTATCTTTCACAAATCATTTTATAAAATGACTCACTGCTATATGTACTAAGCCGGAGTTGCAAATAGAGCTGGGTTTACCAGCAGAATAAGGGAGTGAGCCGAGCCAGAGCTGAGGCGAGGATCTGGCTTGGCTCGTAGAATCTGTGCACGAGCCAATCCATGAAAAGGCTTGACATTTATATTGTGCAACAAACATAATGTCAAAATATGATACAGTATCTACAAAATTAGTTTTTTTTTAAAGATTTGAAAGCGTTTCTCTTTAGTACATCAGATTATATAACTGCATAGCCAGACATTTAATAAAAGTGATACTGTTTAAACACCAGCGTAGAAACCTTATTGGCTCAGCCCCCAATGACAATGACAATAGTAAACTAAGAGACAAGTCATTAGCCATATGAACCTTAAACATTGTCTAGATTTTTATTGTAGACTAGCAGCCCGTCCCGACGTTGTCCAGGTATGAAATAAAATGTGTGTATTTGGCAAGGGCAATTTATTTTAAAATTTCGTGGTAGACAACATTTTTTGTTTCATTAGAATAGGGACGGAGAAGGGCCAGCTGCAGCCCTGGTTGATGTTAGCAGGCGCGTGTAATTGGTGTAGTGATCCGCCGCCTGAGCCCGGCTACAGCCCTGGTTGATGTTAGCAGGTGCGTGTGATGTCGTTGTATGAGAGAGTTATCAGCCGCGGGTAAATCCGTTTAATGAGAGAGTTGAGTGACAGCGAGTAGGAGAGGCTGCAGTAATTGTCCCTGCAGACACGCTCATTTACGTGTTCCCCCGCTTGAGGCCCAGATGCAGGCCTGTTTGATGTTAGCAGGCGCGTGTTCCCCCCCCGCTTGAGGCCCAGCTGCAGCCCTGGTTAATGTTATCAGGCGCGTGTAATTAGTGTACTGATCCGCCGCCTGAGCCCGGCTAGAGCCCTGGTTGATGGTAGCAGGCGCGTCTAATTTCGTTGAATGAGAGAGTTCAGTAACAGCACGCAGGAGAGGCTGCAGTAATGTTACTTACCAGGCCTCCAGCTGAACGCGTTTGTCATGCCCCCAGCACACGGCCACAGCAGACGATTTTCTGATTAATGTACGATCCACATGGCATGAAGGGCGGAATGTAACACACGCCCCCAGCGTTTCTCACGCCCCCAGCGTGCCCCTTGATGCGGCGCAATTGCGTTCACATGGCATGAAGGCCGGACACACGCCCCCAGCGTTTCTCACGTCCCCAGCGTTTCACGCCCCCAGTGTGCCCCTTGATGCTGCGCAGCAACGTAATTGGCGCTTGTATGTACGACTCACATGGCATGAAGGGCGGACATACGCCCCCAGCGTTTGTCACGCCCCCAGCGGTTGTCACGCCCCCAGCACACGCCCACAGCCCACGATGTGATGGCCGTACCACACGCCCCCAGCGTTAGTCATGCCCCCAGCCCACGCCCACAGCACAACGCAGACACGCCCACGAGGGACTACTTTGCTGGCACGGTTCTTTTACCTTTTGAATGTATATGGTGTCCTAAGGTACAATTGTATGTCTTGCACTGTATGATTGTGATGAACACCACTGTTCTTGAAAAGTTAATAAAAACAATAAAAAATAAAAATAAAAAATAAATGTATATGGTGGCCATCTGCATAGCCTATGTCCTTCTGCTGCAACTGCCCTTTCCAACGCTGTATTGGGTGTTGTGATTGGTGCTGTGGTTACTGAGATTACCCGCCTCAAAGGTTTGGGCTCTCTCTTTATAACATTAGTATGGATAGAGCAACTATAGTCTATAAAATCAATCATAAGAAATGCTTGTCCAGCACACCGGAAATCAAGTATTTAAAAGTGCTCTCATATGTGATAATAAAGAAATAGGAGGCTCTGTGAAATCAAATGTTTGCTTAGTATCACACAATTTGGACACGCAGGAAAGCTGGTTTGTTTCCAGGTAATGTGGTTTCACACTTTTATATTCAGTCACAGTTTTACATCAAAGGTCATTGTTTTGTCTTTAATTCTTGCAGTGGCAGTTGGCATCTGCAGGTAGGGGGTGTGGTGGGCGCACACAAATAAAATTAAAATTGATAAAAAAATAACACCTACCGAACGACAGGACCTCCTCGCGACTGCAAACCAGGCCCTAGCAAACTCCCTTGACCAATCCTGGCACTGCTCACAGCATGAGAGCAGCACCATGATTGGATGGAGCACCTGTCTCGGTGCTCCACAATGAACTGGAGGCCTGCACTTTCTCTCAACCCAGCTGTCTTAAGATGGCTGGTCGGAGAGGTTTAAAGTGTGCATGTCTGGCTGGCCATCGCAAGACGGCCGGCCAAAGAGACATGCACACTTTAAACAGTGCAAAGGCAGCCCACCCTCTCCCCTGCCGCTGGTGCCACTTAGCAGACCCTGCCCCGTCCTGGGGCTCGGCTTGGGACAGGGTTATTGAGATATAAAATGGTAATGAATTACCATTTTATTTTTCAACTAAGGGGCATTTAAGTGGGGCAACGCTCCTCGGCTCCAATAGAGGAGCCCCCTCTGAATTCTGGGCACACACTAGAAAAAATGAGACAGACTTAGCTGGCCCATTTCAGGGCCTCCTGGCCCAACTACAAGGCCAGGAATGCATTTATTTGGTGGGGTGTTGCATCCCAAACAGCCCCTGTGAAGCTTTACCCCTGCCAAAAATAGAAGTGTTTTATACGCCTTGTGCGTCTGGTAGAGTTAGCAATGTTAAATTTCACCATGCAAAGAGTGGCAAGCTTTTAGAGAAAGGGACATATTGAGGCCCTAATGTATCAAAGAGTTTTACCCATTTTGTGTCTATGGGAAAATGTTCTAGTAGTACATATGTGTTATGTTGTTCTATTTAGTATGCCTTTAAGACCCGTGCTTCATTCTTGTTAGAGTGCACGAGGTGCATCATTCGGGTGTGTGTGTCAGTTACATTGGAGCTGTCCTTGTATTCAGCTGCTCCCTGGCACTCACCTGTATTTTGTCACGGTTCGCGGCGATACCGCGGCCGGCCATCTCCGCATGCACACATAGAACGCCGGATACTCACTTCCGGCCAAAAGTTGAGTCCCCGGTCTAGTCCCGGGCAGCAACCTGGGAGCACAGAAGCACTTCCGGGGGAAACGCTTAAACATCGCGTTTCCCGCCAGCTCTGTGCTTTGGATTCCGTGCTGGAGGTTTCCGTGAGGCGGACTGCTTTCGCCTTTTGCAGAGACCTGCCAGTCTCTCTCCGAGCCAAGCCGCGCTGGAGCGCTTGCTGAGGCTCACCTGTCACGTTGACCTGCCAGTCTCTCTCTCCGAGCCAAGCCGCGCTGGAGCGCTTGCTGAGGCTCACCTGTCACGTCGACCTGCCAGTCTCTCTCCGAGCCAAGCCGCGCTGGAGCGCTTGCTGAGGCTCACCTGTCACGTCAGAGGCACCGCGCTGGAGCGCTGTTCTGTCCTCACGCTTGCTAGTAGTTCCTCCTGGGTGATCCAGGGAGGTGCCTGTTAGTATTTCTTTTACCCTTGCTGCGCAGGAGCGCCTTGAGGGTGTTTATAGACCTTACCAGGAGTGTTTTGTTTTTTAGGTCTTGTACATTTCGGTTTCCCACCGCGCAGGAGCGCTACTGGGGAACCAGCCCAGCTAGCAGACAAGTGTTGCTGGACTACGCACTATTACCGGATACATGGGCCAGAGCGCTTGTGTTCCTGTTTTGAATTAGTTCATTTGCCACTGCGCAGGAGCGCTTCTTTTTAGTTTGGACCTGGGTGAAATCGCGCAGGAGCGCCTTACCTGAGCTTTTGTATTCCGGAGCTGAACTTGTCGGTGGACCTGATGCCCGGAAGCCTTGGTGAGTCCTCAGAGGGTGACTAGGTCTGTGTGTGCATGTGTGGGGGTGGTTCTTTTTCTGTTCTGACCCCTTCTGATCTCACTCTTTCTTGGTTATAGTTGACACCGGGACGCCCACCAGCTCCACGCTATTATTTAGTTCTACACCCTGGCTCCCATCCCTGCGTCCATCTCATCCCTGCTGGGTATTGCCTTCCATGAGGGTCAGGTGGGTACAGGGACGGGTGCTCTTGTCGTCTCTGCGGAATTGCGTCACAAGCAAAGGTAAGACTTGTGGGGCACCTGACAGAATCCAAAGCCCACGGTAACCATTCCGCCCAGACGACATGGGCGACCCGGAGGTCACTCTGCAGGACATTGCAGTTATGCTGGCTGCCATGCAGACAGGGAACCTTGCGTTGCGCCATGACATAACGGCCCTACAGGGCCAGATGGCAGCCGGGGTCACTAATCCTTGTGGTACCACTCCTAGTCCTAGAGCCAGACAAGAAGGCCTGTTGAGAAAGCCTACGTTCACCTTTGGGGGGCCCTCCACCACCACCAACAAAGACACAGCCATCCAGGTTGTCACTCCTCATCCTGTGCAGTTGGCACCACCCGAACGCTTCTATAGTGATAGCACTAAGTACGGAATATTCATCCATCAATGTCAACTGCATTTCATGGCTAGAATCGCGGCCTTTCCAGATGATGCTTCCAAGGTCGCCTACATACTGTCTTACATGGGCGGGGATGCCGCGCAGTGGTCCATTTCCTTGGTAGAAGACGACGATCCCATGCTTAACCACCTGCCAACATTTAAGGAAGCCATGCGGCGTATGTTCGCTCGCCATACCTTCGTGCAGGCCGCAGACAACGAGTTGCTCAGCCTCAAACAAGGCGACCAGGACTTACTCCATTACATCACCATGTTCAACAGGCTTGTCATCGAGGCCCACTGGCCAGAGGATAAGAAGGTGTCGGTGTTCTATCGGGGTTTACGGGATGACCTGAAGGACCTTATCTCGCAGTATCCCGATCCGCCCGAAGCTATAGGCCCTTTCATCGACATGGTGGTGAAAATGAACTTCCGTCTTCAAGAAAGAAAGACCGACAGGGGAAAGGGCAACGACAACCGTTTCTTGCCCATTGGGGACAAGGGCGTCGAGAAAGCCAAAGAGGACTCCACTCCCCAGGGAGAAGCGTCCGAACCCATGCAGATCGGCGGCATAAGAGGACCCCTGACCAGTCAAGAAAGGGAGAAAAGGAGGAAGCAGAACCAGTGCCTATATTGCGGCAAAAGCGGACACTTCGTGAGGGAATGCCCTGCTTAGCCCCCCAAACCACGAGGCAGGAGGCCGTACGCGTTGCCCATCAGCAAGGGCGACAAGACGGGAAACGAGACAACCCAGTAGACATGGGGATCCGTCCTCTGGGTTCTTCGTCTTGTACATCAGCGATCCCTGTGGTATACGACGGTAGTCATCACGTCGGCATGGACGTGTCCTAACGGAATCTGGCGGGCAGAACCTGGGTGGTGACCGTCATGTTGGATTACGGGCGACAGGTTGCTTCATTGATACAGCGTTTTCCCGCGCCTTGGGCATTGACACAGTGACGAAGGCCCAACCAGAACCCGTCAAGGCTGTTGATGGAACGGACCTAACTTCCGGCCCTATCAGACACCGAACAGAGAACATGACGATGTCCTTCTCAAACAACCACGCCGAGTCAATTAGTTTTGACGTTATCGACGCCCCTCAATTTAAGGTGATCTTGGGTTTGCCGTGGTTGGTGAAGCACAATCCCCGCATCGATTGGGTGACCAGAACTATCCACCTTGAGTCGGAACACTGCCGCAGCACCTGTTACGCAAAGGACGACCTGTCAGGCCCTCGTTTCATACAGGCACACTCGTTGCCTGTAGTAGGCATGGGAATGGTTTCCCAAGGAACCATACCGAAAGACTATCTGGACCTAGCGGGAGTGTTCGATAAGAAGGGAGCCAACACTCTGCCACCACACCGGTCATTCGACTGCCGCATTGACCTGATTCCCGGCTCCACGTTGCCATGCAGCAGGATATACTCGCTCACGGAAAAGGAAAACATCCACCTTTGCTCGTATCTGGACGAATACCTGGACAACGGGTTTATACGTCACTCCAGATCACCGGTTTCCTCTCCTCTTTTCTTTGTGTCAAAGAAGGAAGGGGATCTGAGGACCTGCATTGACTTTCGCGCAATGAACACCATCACCATAAAAAACCGGTACCCGCTCCCGTTGATCTCCAATCTCCTGGACCAAGTCAAGAACGCCTCCATCTACACGAAACTGGACCTACGGGGTGCTTACCACCTTGTCAGAGTCCGGAAGGGTGACGAATGGAAGACTGCTTTCCGGACAAAGTTCGGCCTGTTCGAATACCAGGTCATGCCTTTCGGACTCTGCAACGCCCCCGCCGCGTTCCAGTTCTTCATCGATGAAGTGTTGAGGGACTTCATCGACGTCTTTTGTATCGTCTACATAGACGACAGCTTGATCTACTCTCACACCACCGGAGAGCACGTGCAACACGTGCGTTCCGTCCTGCAACAGTTGGAGAAACACCGGCTGTACGTGAAGTTGGAGAAGAGCGTGTTTCACGTCACATCTGTTGCGTTCCTGGCGCACATCATCACTCCGGCGTGCATCCAAATGGACAACAAAAAAGTAGAAGCCATCCTGACTTGGCCTACCCCGGAGTCCGTGAAAGGGCTCCAAAGGTTCCTCGGTTTTTCCAACTATTACCGACGTTTCATCACCGGATTTTCCGAGATGGTGGCCCCCATCACGCGCTTGTTGCGCAAGGGAGTACGTTTTGGTTGGGACCAAAAGGCAGACGACGCCTTCCAGGAACTAAAAAGACGGTTTACCGTAGCCCCGGTCCTGGTGCACCCCGACACCGAGCAACCCTTCATAGTGGAGGCAGACGCCTCTAGGGACGCCATAGGCGGAGTGCTATCACAACGAAACATCGATACGGGACAACTGCATCCTGTGGCCTTTTACTCCAAGAAGCTCCAACCCGCTGAACGCAACTACACCGTGTCTGATCGGGAACTCTTAGCCATCAAGACCGCGTTCGAGGAATGGCGCCACTTCTTGAAGGACTCAAAACACACTGTAACCATCTACACAGACCACAGAAACTTACAGTTCCTCCGATCAGCACGTGCCCTCACAGCCCGACAGCTTCGATGGACCCTATTCTTCAACGAGTATAACTTCGTGATCACGTTCCGGCCAGGGAAAGACAACGCCAAGGCAGACGCGCTTTCGCGGCTGGCCGAATCCGATGAAGATACCGAAGACCACAAGCCTGTCTCCATCATACCGGAGAAACACTTCCAGGGCCTAGTTGCTTCTATGGATCCCGTCTGCCAGGAAAAAACAGACAGGAAACGGTCCGAACCCGTGGTCCTGACCATAGACGAAGAAGGTGGGGCAAGTGGGAGCGGGCCACGGCGCTTAGGAGATCAAAAACACCTTCCGGGGGTACCTGAACAGAAGAAGGCCCTTTTCTCGTGTCATGATCATGTCCTCTCCGGCCATCCTGGTTACCACAAAACGCTCGATCTCGTGCGAAGGCGGTTTTGGTGGCCAACGATGGTGACCGATACCAGGAACCATGTGACGAACTGCGCTGTTTGCCTGCTCGGCAAGAACAGATCCGAACCATCGGTTGGCCTGTTGCATTCTATTCCTGTACCACCTTTTCCATGGCATACCATCTCCATGGATTTTGTGGTTGAGCTCCCGCTCACCAAGACTGGTCACACCACAGTTCTCACCATAGTGGACTACCTCTCCAAGATGGCGCATTTCGTACCCTTGTTGAAATTGCCCACGGCGGCCGAACTGGCCTTGATCTTCGTACAAGACGTGGTTCGCCTCCATGGCATTCCGTCTGTGGTCATAACGGATCGGGGATCGCAATTCGTGTCCCGCTTCTGGAAGGAGGTATGCAGGATACTCGAGATGGACGTACGCCTCTCCTCAGCGTACCACCCCCAGACCGACGGCCAGGCTGAACAAACAAACCACACCATGGAGCAGTATCTCCGCTGTTTGCTGCTTACGGTCGAAAAGGAATGGTCCGAAGTGCTATGGATGGCGGAGTATGCGTACAATAACAGCAAGCATTCAGCCATCGGCATGTCCCCTTTCTTTTGCCTCCAAGGACGTCACCCTCGTACCACTGCCTGGGAGGAGCCTCTGGATAGCCCACTGCCCACTGTGCGGTCTTATCATGAGACACTTCGCGACATCTGGCAACAGGCACGGTTCAAGTTGGCCAAAGCGAAGGACACCTACAAGGAGCATGCTGACGCTCACAGACAACAGGAACCCACGTATCGCATGGGTGAAAGGGTGTGGCTTTCCATTCGGCACTTGAACGTGCATGGGCCCAAAAAGCTGCTGCCTCATTTTGTGGGTCCCTTTGTTTTCGAGAAGGTGGTCAACCCTGTGGCCATGAGGCTGTCGCTTCCTCCGCACATGAAAATCCATCCGGTCTTCCATGTCTCCCTTCTGCGTGCAGTCCAGTCTGGTGGCTCCGTACCATCTCCCCCTTCTCCGGTGGTGGTGGAGGGCCATGTTGAGTATGAGATCAGGGCGATCCTGGGGTCCCGGCGTACCAGGGGCAAGCTCTTCTACCTTGTGGACTGGAAGGGGTACGGTCCTGATGAGCGGTCCTGGGAACCCTTGTCCCATGTGCGCCACGCTCCTATTCTGGTTTGTGCTTTCCATCTGAGTCATCCCCTGAGCCCTCGCCCTGTCTCTCTTTTCTGATTTCCGGGTGTGGGGGGGGGGTACTGTTGTAGGGGGGGGTGCTGTCACGGTTCGCGGCGATACCGCGGCCGGCCATCTCCGCATGCACACATAGAACGCCGGATACTCACTTCCGGCCAGAAGTTGAGTCCCCGGTCTAGTCCCGGGCAGCAACCTGGAAGCACAGAAGCACTTCCGGGGGAAACGCTTAAACATCGCATGTCCCGCCGGCTCTGTGCTTTGGATTCCGTGCTGGAGGTTTCTGTGAGGCGGACTGCTTTCGCCTTTTGCAGAGACCTGCCAGTCTCTCTCCGAGCCAAGCCGCGCTGGAGCGCTTGCTGAGGCTCACCTGTCACGTCGACCTGCCAGTCTCTCTCTCCGAGCCAAGCCGCGCTGGAGCGCTTGCTGAGGCTCACCTGTCACGTCGACCTGCCAGTCTCTCTCCGAGCCAAGCCGCGCTGGAGCGCTTGCTGAGGCTCACCTGTCACGTCAGAGGCACCGCGCTGGAGCGCTGTTCTGTCCTCACGCTTGCTAGTAGTTCCTCCTGGGTGATCCAGGGAGGTGCCTGTTAGTATTTCTTTTACCCTTGCTGCGCAGGAGCGCCTTGAGGGTGTTTATAGACCTTACCAGGAGTGTTTTGTTTTTTGGGTCTTGTACATTTTGGTTTCCCACCGCGCAGGAGCGCTACTGGGGAAACAGCCCAGCTAGCAGACAAGTGTTGCTGGACTACGCACTATTACCGGATACATGGGCCAGAGCGCTTGTGTTCCTGTTTTGAATTAGTTCATTTGCCACTGCGCAGGAGCGCTTCTTTTTAGTTTGGACCTGGGTGAAATCGCGCAGGAGCGCCTTACCTGAGCTTTTGTATTCCGGAGCTGAACTTGTCGGTGGACCTGATGCCCAGAAGCCTTGGTGAGTCCTCAGAGGGTGACTAGGTCTCTGTGTGCATGTGTGGGGGTGGTTCTTTTTCTGTTCTGACCCCTTCTGATCTCACTCTTTCTTGGTTATAGTTGACACCGGGACGCCCACCAGCTCCACGCTATTATTTAGTTCTACACCCTGGCTCCCATCCCTGCGTCCATCTCATCCCTGCTGGGTATTGCCTTCCACGAGGGTCAGGTGGGTACAGGGACGGGTGCTCTTGTCATCTCTGCGGAATTGCGTCACAAGCAAAGGTAAGACTTGTGGGGCACCTGACATATTTGCTGTTTTACTACAAATAATCCTGTACCTGTTCCTTACCAAGACTACGGAGCATCTTTACAATTGGCGACGATGGAAAACGGATTTGGACCCATATAACTTTGGAAGATATATTTATTTTGTCAATTTCGAGAATTTGAAGTTATACCGGAAAATTGTTTGGAGCTTGTATTTCGTGGTGGAAAGAAGGTAAAGCGCTATCGGACTATCGGAACACCGGTGCACCGTTCAGAAGGTAATGGATTGACATACCTCTAAATAGTAATTGCTTTGCGGCTCTGCATCCGTTAAGTTTCTGTCGGCGGCATCTTTTAAGCCGTGAGGAAGATTCGGAACGAGCCGTGCGCAAGCAGTTGCACGAGGGAAGGAAGTCTCCTTTGGAACAGCGGAAGATAAAAGAAAGGACGTGCCTACGCAAGGTCACGTAACGTGACCCTACGCGGAGGCCATTTTGCTTTTCCTTCTGAATTTCCACCAGAGGTACGCGCATTCGAGGGTGGAGATGTTAATTCGGACTCTAACAGTGACAATGGTGGTTCCATTGTTGTGGAAAGGGAGCATGGGAAAAGAACAAGTGTTTTACCTTCATGGCTTAAGGACTATGTAACTTAATGAACTCTATTGTTGCTGGGATTATTGGTTCATTTTTTTTATTTATTTTTTATGTTCCTGTTTTCTTTTGGTTAAGGGGGGGATGTGTTATGTTGTTCTATTTATTATACCTTTAAGACCCGTGCTTCATTCTTGTTAGAGTGCACGAGGTCCCAGTTTAGAATGTCTTATGTGCATCATTCGGGTGTGTGTGTCAGTTACATTGGAGCTGTCATTGTATTCAGCTGCTCCCTGGCACTCACCTGTATTTGCTGTTTTACTACAAATAAACCTGTACCTGTTCCTTACCAAGACTACGGAGCATCTTTACAATATGGGCCCTGGTCCTTAACTTACTGTGAACAGTCCCCAGCATATTAAAAAGACATTCGATGCAAAAGTAACAAAGCATACGCACTTCTTCAGGAGTAAATTTCCAGTCTCCACACTTTATGGTGAAAATAGCACCATTCTGCATGGGAGTTGGTGAATTGCTACCAAACATCACTTCTGATCAAAGTGTCCCTTCCCATGACAGATTCAGTGACTTGTGGGAGAAACCACAACCGAAATGGAAGCCAATTAAAAATGCATCAGATTTCCACCGCCTCTATAGCCCAAGGTGTGGATCCTTCACACTGCCAGACGAAATAAACCTCTCACTCAGCTCGCAAACTTTATGTTAAAAATATAGCTTTAGATAATGAGTGACAGCTTTACAGTGGTGGCTGCTTTTGTATGGGGGCGGGGGCAGGGAGCGGGGAGGGAAGGGGAATTGGATAAACCAATTTTTTTAAACGTACCTTCTTCGCAGCCACTGCTGCACCCTCTACTCCGTTCTCACTCTGCAGCACTGGAAGCACCCAGGCTCCCAGACTCTGCCAGCTAATCACAACACTGCATGAGCAGCATTGTGATTGGTCTGAGCAGCCTGTTTGGCCACTCTGGTTATATAAGGGAGCCTGGGCATGTTCTCCACGGGGCTGTGCAACACAGCCCTGTGAAGAACATGCTAAGTGTGCATGATTGTTTGGCCGGCCCGAGGTCCGGCCAAACAATCATGCGCACTTTGGGAGTGCAAAAACCACTCCTTACTGTGCTCATCCCTGCCCAAAACTGGCTCTGATTCCTCGCAGAAAAATACAATTATAATAAAGGCTTGTTATTATCATTTTATTTTTTATTTTTTACACTGCTCAAAAAGCAGTGGGGCAACTCTCTTCCATCTTGGCGGAGGAGCCGCCACAGCAGCTTTAACCCCTTTGGTGCTCATGATGGCCGGGAGCCATCTTGAGACACAGAGGGCGTGTGCTCATGACGGCTTCTGGCCGTCCTGGCACCACGGGGGAAGCGATGGCGCTCCCCCCGTGGGACGTCTATCTTTGTGTCCCCACTGGGGAAGGCAGGGGAAGCCCTTCCCCTGCTTCCCCGCGACACCCCCTCCATGTCATCAATGACGTCAGCGTGCAAGGTGCGCTGATGCCATTGGAGGTTTCCCTCTGTTTACCGACGCGCAGGAAGCCATTTGCTTCCAGCGTGTTGGGGAACAAAGAGGTACGTTTTGTCTCTGGGGCTGGGGGGATTTCAGCAAAAGAGGCATTGGGGGAAAGGAAAGCGTTTTCTTTTTCCCTGATGCTTCTTTTGTGCATGTGTGCGATTGTGCAGCAGGAATGCCCACTAGAGCCAGGGATTTTTATTTTTTATAGTGAAATCGATTTACTGTTTGGGGGAGAGGCCCCTTAGGCAAGGGTCGCTCCCCTTATGGGGGCATCAATAATTGGCTTTGTCTGTCCCCCTGAGGGGGGCAGATTTATGAATATTTTTTTTAAATTGTCCCACTGGATCACGAGGCAGTACTTTGTGGGGAGTGGCCCCTTGGGCAAGGGTCACTCCCCTTTGGGGGTATGTTTTTGGCTGTCTGCAGATCTCACCTTTTTTTTATCTAGGGCCCACTAGGCCGCCAGGGATTTCTTTTTGGAGTGACACCCCTTGGGCAAGGGTCGCTCTCCCTTGGGGGCTGTCTTTCCCCATATTTGGCCCACTAGAGCACCAGGGATTTGTTTGTGGGGAGTCGCTCCTTGGGCAAGGGTCGCTCCCCTTATGCGGGCAATGTTCTTTGGCTTTGTCTGCCCCTCTAGGCGGCAGATTTCGCAATTTTTTTTATAGTGGCCCACTGGACCACCTGGGAATACTTTGTGGGTAGTGGCCCCTTGGGCAAGGGTCACTCCCCTTCGGGGCTATGTTTTTGGCTGTCTGACCCCATGGGGGGGGCAGAGCTAGCCTTTTTTTTAATCTAGGGCCCACTAGGCCACCAAGGAATTGTATTCGGGAGAGTGACCCCTTGGACAAGTGTCGCTCTCCTTTGGGGTATGTGTCTCCCCATGTTTGGCCCACTAGACCACCATGGATTTGTTTGTGGGGAGTGACCCTTTGGGCAAGGGTCGCTCCTGTTTTTTGGCTTTGTCTGTCGCCCTGGGGCAGATTTTGCCATTTCTTTTTAAAGTGGCCCACTGGACCACCAGGGAATACTTTGTGGGGAGTGGCCCCTTGGGCAAGGGTCTATGTTTATGGCTGTCTGCCCCCTTTGTGGGGGCAGATCTTGCCTTTTTTGTTTTTTAAATCTAGGGCCCACTAGGCCACCAGGGATTTTTCGGGGGGAGAGTTACCCATTGGGCAAGGGTCGCTCTCCTTTGGGGGCTGGGGCTTGTCATGTTTGGGCACACTAGACCACCAGGGATTTATTTGTGGGAAGTGGTCCCTTGGGCAAGGGTCGCTCCCCTTTATTGGAGGATGAATGTGGCCATTTCTGTCCTCTTTGGGTGGCAGATCAGCAGTATGTTTTTAAGCCCATCTGCCCCCAAAGGTGCAGAAGCCACTAGACAACAGGGGTTTTTAAATGTTTGTGTTGGGGAGTGGGCTCAAGGGCAAGGTTGCTCCCCTTTTACAGGGGTGAATATTTCATTTATACTCTTAGGTCTTCCTACCCCTTAGCTTAGCTGGTGGATTGTGTGGACTGATGCATTATTTGAATATGTGATTGTAATGGTTTTTTTCTTCTTTTTATTCTAGTGTAAAGCTTTTGATTCCTGTTTGCGGTTTCAGAAGTGGTTGTTCTCAGGTTTTGCATAATTGCATTTATTTGGTAAGAAAAACATTTTTGTTGCGTTTACTCCAAATGAGTATTATTGTCATGCATGAGTGAATTATTTTGTAAGTGGTGTCATAATGGAATCATATTTGTTAGTGTTCTGAGCATGAAATTCTTTGAGATGTGTTATGCATTGTCTTATGTGTCATTTTTTTTCTTTTTCTTTTTTAGTGGGATATTGTTGATCCTTACTGTGTCTGTGCAGAGTAGGTGGTGGTGAGTCTAGCTGCTTCTGTCAAGTGAGTGGTATAGTGTTGTGATAAAGCTACATTGTGTTTATTTCTTTTTTTACAAAGGGTTTGTTTCTGTTGACTTGTTTGACAAGTTACCTTTATTAGGAAGCATTATGGCTAGCTGTAGAATGACTGCTCAGCAGGTGGTTGGTATGCTTCTTGAATCTTCCTCTGAGCATGATTATGAGACTGACAGTGCGTCTGAGGGAGAGGAGGAAGGGGAAGATTCAGGCAGTGAGTTTTCTCTCCACATGGAATCATTTGATGATGATGCTACTCTCAGTGCGGATGAAGCTACTCTCAGTGTGGATGAAGCTACTCTCAGTGCGGATGAAGTACCTGTTTTAGAGGAGGACACTGCTGTGCCGATGGTACAAGAGGCATCTGGATTGCAGCCTGGGGCTTTAAGGCTTCCCATTGGAAGTGCTGGACTCTGGGATGATCCAAACATAGTGCAGCCGGTGTTGACTGCCTTTAGTGGTGATGCAGGGTATAGAGTGGATTGTGAACTTTTTTTTGCCTATACAGTTTTTTCAGTTGTTTATGGATGATGTATTTTTGGGTGAGATTATTGAGCAGACTAATTTGTATGCCGAACAGTTTTTGAGAGACAACAGTGCCAGATGAAGATCTTTTTGGGTTTGACTTTATTGATGGGTTTGATAAGGAAGCCATCCCTGGCTGCATATTGGTCTACCAGTCCCTTGATGGCAACGGCCATATTTCCTGCAATTATGACTTGTGATCTGTATTTACTTTTGCTTTGGATGTTGCATGTTGTTGATAATGCTTTGGCATTGCCACGAGATCACCCTGACTGTGACCGTCTTTTTAAGATTCAGCCTGTTCTGGATCACTTTGTCGATCAATTTTCAGAGATCTATACTGCAGGGAAATAAATATCTATTGATGAGTCTTTGGTCATGTTCAAGGGCTGTTTGGTTTTTAGGCAGTTCTATTCTTAGCAAGAGGGCACATTATGGAATTAAGCTGTATATGTTGTCTGAGAGTTGGACATGATATGTTTTTAATTTCCTTTGTACACTGGTAGGGATTCCACTATTGACCCCCCTGGTTGTCCGTCCACTTTTGGAGTTTCAGAGAAAATTGTGTAGGATGTTGCTAGAGGACTGTTTAACAGAGGTCACCATTTGTACCTTGATAACTTCTACACTGATGTGCAATTGTTTAAGGAATTGTTCAAAGTGGACACTTTTGCGTATGGCACAATCCGCTCTAACCGTAAAAGTTATCCAAAAGAGCTTGTTTGCAAAAAACTTCAGAGGGGACAGTGCAGTTCCTTGTGTAGTGATGAACTAGCAGCTGTGAAATTTGTGGACAGGAGGGATGTGTACATGCTGACTACCATCCATGATGAGAGTACTTCAGCTGTGGGTGTTTGGGGTCAGATTGCTGAAGTGCGCAAACCTGTGTGCATTTTAGACTACAATAAGCACATGGGTGGTGTTGAAAGAGTAGATAAGAGGTTGGAACCTTACACTGCTATTCGTAAGGCTTACATTTGGTATAAGAAGTTGGCTATCCATCTCTTAAATTTAGCAACTTTCAATGCTTTTGTTGTGTTCAAGGAGTGTTCTCCTGCGTTAAAGTTGACTTTTGTTCAGTTTCAGGAGTCTGTGATAGGCAGCCTTGTTGTTGTGGAACAGGCAAGTGTCCTTAGAGTTGGAGTGGTGGAGGATGTGGCTAGATTGAAAGATCACCACTTTCCCGATTTAATTCCTCCCACGCCCCAAAAAGAACAATCCCTGTAAGAGATGTAGAGTCTGCTTGCGGAGAGGTATGCGGAAGGTGAGTCGTATGCACAGTGCCGATTGTCCTTCTAATCCTGGGCTGTGTGTGCCCACATGTTTCAGATTGTATCACACCAAAAGAGTTTTTGGGAGCAACCATGAGTCTAATAGTGTACTGCCTGGTCTGTATGGTTTTATATAGTTGTTCAGTTTAACGTTTGGCAATAGAATGATGTTTTCAGTTACTGGTGTTGTTTTTGTAGTTATAGTTTTGTATTAAGTTGCAATTTGTTTGTGTTTACATACCTGTTTAAAAAATATTTATGACGGTGTGCATGGACTGGAGCTTGGCTGGCGATGTGCTTAGACTGGCGCTTGGCTGGCGGTCAGTGGACTGGTGCTTGGCTGGCGGTGTGCGTGGATTGGCGCTTGGCTGGCGGTGTGTGTGGATTGGCGCTTGGCTGGTAGTGTGTGTGGTTTGGCGCTTCGCTGGCGGTATGTGTGGATTGGCACTTGGCTGGCGGTGTGCGTGGACTGGTGCTTGGCTGGCGGTGAGTGGACTGGCGTTTGGCTGGTGGTGTGCGTGGACGAGCACTTGGCTGGCGGTGTGCATGGAGGGGCGCTTGGTCAGCTAGTCACCACACACACTACTAGCTAAACACCACTCCACGCAATCCATGAGCTGGTGTGGTTGCTGTGTCAGGAATGTGGGCGTGTGAAAGTGATGGGCCCTTGAATGGTATGGCTTGCGTGGACCCCCCAACGTTTCCTTACCCAGAATCCCCTGCAAACCTCAGATTTTGCTGAAAAAGTCACTTTTTTCACACATTTTTGCCTTACGCGGGTACTTGGGCCTCCCACACAAGTGAGGCACCATTTTTATTGGGAGACCCATGGGAACGCTGGGTGGTAGGAAATTTGTGTCAGCCTGGTGATGCCACAACTTTACCACACAAAAATCTGCGAAAAAAAGTGTGTTTTTTCAGCTACATTTGAGGTTTGCAGGGAATTCTGGGTAAGGAAACGTTGGGGATCCACGCAAGCCATACCTCCCTAGAATACCCCAGGTGTCCAGTTTTCAGAAATGTGTGGGTTTGGTAGGTTTCCCTAGATGGCCGCCGAGCACGGGGCCAAAAACATAGGTGACCCCCCTTGCAAAACCAGGTCGTTTTGAGATAGACAATTTTGATGTTGCCTCAATACATTTTGGGCCCTTGCCTGTCGCGAGTACTTGGGCATCCCATACGAGTGAGGCACCATTTTCATCGAGAGACCCGGGAGAATGCTGGGTCGTAGGAAATGTGTGTCAGCCCGGTGATGCCACAACTTTCCCACACAAAAATCTGCGGAAAAAAGTGTTTTTCTTCCAGCTAAATTTGAGGTTTGCAGGGAATTCTGGGTAAGGAAACATTGGGGGATCCATGTAAGCCATACCTCCTTGGAATCCCCTAGGTGTCTAGTTTTTAAAAATGTATAGGTTTTGCTAGGTTTCACTAGGTGCCGGCATAGCTAGGGTTCACAAACTACAGCTAGGCACTTTGTCACTGTGAAATTGTGGTGTGTCCACGTTGCGTTTGCGCCGTTACCTGTCACGGGCACTAAGCCTTCCCACACAAGTGAGGTACCATTTTTCTTGGAAGGCTTTGGGAAACGCATGGTGGGTGGAAATTTGAGGATCCACGCAGATTCCAGAACTTTCCACCACAGAAATGTGAGGAAAATTTGTTTTTGTTTACAATTTTTTAGGTTTGCAAGGGATTCTGGGTAAAAGAACCTGATGAGCGCCTGTCAAGCCACCCCATCCTGGATTCCCCTGGTTCTCTAGTGTTAAATAATTTATAGGTTTGCTAGGTTTCCCTAGGTGCCGGCAGAGCTAGGGTTAAAACACAACAGCTAGGCACTTTGTCAAAAAAGGGTCATTTTTCACTGTGAAATTGTGGTGTGTCCACGTTGCGTTTTGCGCCGTTTCCTGTCGCGGGCACTAGGCCTACCCACACAAGTGAGGTACCATTTTTCTCATAACACTTTGGGGAACGCGGAGTGGGTAGAAATTTGTGGATCCACGCAGATTGCAGAACTTTCCACCCCCAGAAATATAAAGAAAAATTGCTTTTTTAAACAATGTTTAAGGTTTGCAAGGGATTCTGGGTAACAGAACCTGGTGAGAGCCAATCAAGTCATCCTATCCTGGATTCCCCTGGGTGTCTAGTTTTAAAAAATGTATAGGTTTGCTAGGTTTCCCTAGATGCCGGCAGAGCTAGGGTTAAAAAACTACAGCTAGGCACTTTGCCAAAAAAGGGTCCTTTTTCAATGTGAAATTGTGGTGTGTCCATGTTGCCTTTTGCGCCGTTTCATGTCGCGGGCACTAGGCTACTCATGCAAGTGAGGTACAATTTTTCTCTGAAGACTTTGGGAAAAGCGGGGTGGGTGGAAATGTGTTGATAGACGCAGATTCAAGAACTTTTCACCTCCGAAATGTGAGAACAATGTGTTTTTTTAACTTTTTTTATGTTTGGAAGGGATTCTGGGTAACAGAACCTGGTGCGAGCCAGTCAAGTCGCTCCATCCTGGATTCCCCTTGGTGTCTAGTTTTTAAAAATGTATAGGTTTGCTAGGATTCTCTAGTTGCTGACAGAGCTAGGGTTAAAAAATACAGCTAGGCACTTTTCAAAATAAGGGTAATTGCTCATTGTGAAAATGTGGTGTGTTCACATTGTGTTTTGAGCCGTTTCCTGTTGTGGGCACTATGCCTACCCACACAATTGAGGTACAATTTTTATAGGGAGACTTAGGGTAATTCAGATTTGTAAAGCAAGTGTTATTACCTATTGACTTTCAATGCATTTATGCCTTCCAAATGAAGGACAATATGTAAAAAAGAAGTCATTTTAAAAATGACCGATAATTGTCATGCTAGTATGAGTATTCCCAATTTCAGAAATGTGCAAATATCTACTGTTTCTAAACTCTATAAGTTGTCCCCATTTCAGAAATACTATAGGTGTCTTTCATACCGATTTTTCCATGTATACATTTTCCCAGAATAAATGCTATATACCCGGTACATGATAAAAAACCATTGCAAGTCGCTGCTCAGTTTTTGGCTCTGGGTTCGTCGGGTTCTTGGTGAACCTACAAGTCCTATATATCCCCACAACCAGTAAAGTCCCCTGGATGTAACGGTATATTGCTTTCAAAGAGTTGTCATAATTAGAAAAAGTTATAGGTGAAAACGTTAACACAAAAAGCTGGTTTTTTTAACTAATTTTCAATTTATCTTATATTTAACTGCTAGTTTCTATAAAGAAACCTTGAAGGATCTACACAAATGACCCCTTGCTCAATTCAGAATGTTGTCTACGTTACTAAAATGTATAGCTTACCAGGATCCATTATTGCTTTCATACCTATTTTTACCATTAAGTGGAACAAGGTTGAAAGCACAAAAAAGCTAAAATAGGCTATGTCCCAGAAAAATGTCAAAACTGTGTAAAATTTTTGAGTTTTCTGTCAAAAGTCTGTCATTCCCTAAAAGCTGGGAAGATGGTGATTTCAGCCCCACAAATTCTTTTTTGATACCATTTGCAGGGAAAAACCCAGACGCTTTCATTTGCAGCACTTGTTTCCCATTTTTCACCAAAAAAATAAATGTTGCTGTATTTTGGCTATTTTCTGGGTCCCCTCCAGGGGAATCCACAAACGCTGGGAACCTTTAGAATTCCCATGATGTTGGAAGAAAAGGACGCAAATTTGGCATGGATACCTTATGTGGTCAAAAAGATACAGGGGCCTAATACCGCAAATAGCCAAAAAAAGGCTTAGCACAGGTGGGGAAAAGGCCTAGCAGCAAAGGGGTTAATGGACAACAAACCATATGTTTTTGCTTAGCAAGATGACTGTGGTGAAGTTTTCTTATAGGCAAATGAGGGAATTTTCTATCGATTATTTCAGCAGCTGTGCCACTTAATGTACATTCACATTGCCAGCTCAATCCCATGCACACATTTACAAAAGAGAAAGTTATTGCGTGGTAATGCTAAGCGTCATGCTTTTCTTCCATGTTATTTTTTTAAATGTCTTTAATTTAATGATCTTCTCACATTTTTACGATGTTTGCCCACACTTTAGCTGTTTGCCACCTCTACTGAATGCTTCTCTCTCTCAAGGGCTCTACAGTTAAAAGCACATCCAAGTGAAAAGTTCCTGGGAAGCATGCTAGCCCTGCCATAATTTGAGATCAAAATTTGTGGTTGCCCATAAAAAATAATGAGAAGAGTATAAAATATGTTGTTATTGCAAATTATGAACCAGTAGAAATTACGGTAGGAAATCTGCAGTGCCAAGTACCAATAAAATTGAGAAGAGGCCTTGTAATATTATTCATTTTCAGGCCTCGTTAGCTGAAGGAAAGAGCTATATAAATGATTCAATACAAAACAGTAAATCATAATTAGCAATTCAAAATAATGTACGTAGCTTGCTTTGGCTCGTCTTGTGCCAAAATTCACATGAACAAAACATACAGGGCCTTATCTACAACAAAGTAATGCAGCACAGTGCCACAAGTCATTTAGCTGTGCCGTGCTGCGTTACTTTGGAACCAAAGGGATGTGTCATATCTACAACGATATGACGGATCCCTTTGCACATCTTCCTGCACAAAAACAATCACAGGTGTCGATGTCCTCTTTCTATTCATGCTGTACAAGGCAGCAAGTTTAAAAAGAGGAAAAAACGAGGAGAAATGAAAACATTTCTTCTCCTTCCGCCTCCTTATGCCTACCCTGGGGAGGCAATCATTCTGACGCATTTCCAGGTTTACGATTTCTCGTAAATCTGGAAATACGTCAGAAGCCATGGGTGTTGCGTGGAAACACCCACAGCAACACCAATCCCTTTTTCACACAGAGTGCTGCGTGTAAGGGGGCCATATTTACAAGGACATGAAAAGCTACGCAGAGTAGCTTAACATGTCTTTGTAAATCTGGGGCAGCAAAATGCACCGCTGGTGTGTCCCAAAAAGAGACGCACCAGCGGTGCAAATGGTTTGTAGATAAGCCCCACAATAACTTGTATCATTTGCATCGATTATGACTTTATGGGACTCAGCAGACATATGCTACCTAAACATCAAAATCAATGTAAATATTAACTTTCCTGCCTTCTCTTTTACTCGTGAGACTTGTCTTCAGCCAGACAATCACCATGAGGAATTGTGGTGGAAATCTGCCATTAGATACATACCTGTTTTCTTTTTCCTCTTAACCTGGAAACTATTTTCCAAGTTAAGAAATCCTTTTTCCTATACCCTCAGAGAACATGGAGCTGGTTGGGTGATTATCACATCCATTTTGCATGGTTAGTGAGTCATTTCTGGAAGAGGAAGGTGGTAACATACAATTCTCTAAGAAAGCAATGAAAACGTAATTTCATCCATAAATATGTATTTTACCACAGGCTTATATGCCACCATCCACTACTAAATCAGGGATACATGTGCAAATTGGGTGTTAAACACTATTAGTAAAGGTTATATCAACCAAGGTTCAACTTTGTGGTCGTTCAATACCTTTCCAAAGGCCACCACCCCTGTTGACTCAATGGACATCGATTCACCAAAATGTCTGGGGTAACAGAAGAGACATCACACACCTTTTGACCTGAATGACATCACAGGAGTGACATCATCATGACCTTTAACCCTAAATCTTCCGCCAAAGTGGTCACATGATCTTGATTAGATTACGATAATTTACATCACTGAAATTCCATAATAACTGCATGACTAATATAACAATACCAATATTTATTTTATATGCCACTTATATTAGGGTGTTGATAAGCTATACCAGGGGATCCTTACTCCTTTCTCTTTGTATTAAAATAAAATAGTATGTGGTTGTTATGTGTTCTTCTCAAGAAACATAGTGCCACGAAACAAAGAACTGTACTAGCAGCCTAAATTATTTTAAAGTTTTCTTCAAAAGCATACTTTTTCATGTATTCACAATAATGAAACAGAGCAACAATTTGTTGAAAAATGTACATTTTTTATGGGTGCCCCCTTAGGCCAAAAACGGTATACCATATGAGAGTGCCAGAATGTTCCCTTTAGTGCTATCCTTATATTGTTGTATAGCTCCTATATATCCTTATATCGTGTTAAGTTAGCATAGGTACATTTGAGATTTAAACGCCATTTTTCCTTTCTTGCAACTTCTGCACACGACCCTTAATTGTTGACTTAGCTTTCAACCTAGTGGTTTGCCGTGGTGTATGTGAGAATAATATGTTATTGCTCTGATATCAGTTTTGTTTAATAAACCATGTCTGCACGGAGAGTGCTGAAGTTTCAGGAGCAACACGATATGGAATTGTTATGAGGTCTGATCTCCACGCCTTCATAGTCATAACACAAGTGCAGCCTTTGCCAACTTGGGCTTCAGGCGGGATTGATATTGCTTTGCACGAGAATTGTTAACACACTTGATGCGGTGCACATGCAGAGAGAGCTGGTGTATGCTGATGTGATTCCTTCATGCTAGGACACTAAGGTATGGGCCCGCCCTAAAACAACCCAAAGAGACCTTCTTAGCTAATAATATAATATATGTGTTAGGGAGGGTGAGATATAAGTGTTGTTAACTCTTATTCATTACAGCATGTTAACATGCTGTCACCATTCGCTTTTTATGTCTTAGTAACTATGCTGATAATTTTGATACTGATAATAAGTATACTTGTATTATCTAAGATACTGCGCCTGAGAAGACGGCATTAGTAAATAAACATTTCAAATGCACATGTGTCTTCTTTACTCCATGTTCTGGTTTGTAATGATAATATAACAAAAGAGTGTTCATGAGTCCCACGTACCCTGAGGTACTGTAAGTTCATGTTCTGGTTTGTCTAAACATTGGGAGTTTGATATGTCCAATGAGACACTGTAGCTAGCTCGGTAAGGGGTGAGTTGGTTGCTAAGGTAAGTTTTGGGACATCCTAATTTGCCGAGGTTCCACTCCTCTGTGCACAGTTCTGTGTGAGTACAGAAACCCTGCAACATGGCGCCCAACGGTTTCGGTGGTCTTATATCATGACACTCGAGTAGTTTATCGTTCATGCCTTAACCCCTTCACATCCGTTTCCGGAAAACGGGGTGTCGGTGAAACCTACCTATTTTTTGAAATAGGTCTTTATTCAAGCTTGATTCTTTCTTAAACGGTTTCTTTGAATTACTACCCAGTTGTGCTACAAAGTATTCTTTGTGTGTTCTTGTTTACAGTGTTGTCATGGCGGCGGTGGCTATTGCGCAGCATAGTCGCGTAGCGGTACGCAACCATCTTCAGACGTACCAGGTCCCAGTAGATGGGATGGCTGTGATTTTCGTGGTATGTGCAGATCCGGCGTTTCCTTACGAGTTGTTTTACTCTTGGGTTACGTTTCCGGCTGTGGACGCTAATTCTGGTTTGTTCCACTCCTACACCGCCTCGGATGTCCCAGCTGAATATACGCCGTACAGGGCATTGGAAATACCTATTGATCATTGGCAGCATCGAGTTTGGTTTGATGGCGCCCTCCCCCACTCTTTGTCCCCTGCGAGGTTAGGTCCACTCTCAATTCCAGGTACAAATTGGCCTGCGTTGGGTGGCTTTACCCCGCACCCGAATCACGGTGCTTGTACCCTGGCAGAAATTCGCAGGCTACATGTAGTTTCCATTTCCGTGATTCGTGCTTTAGTGCAATACATCGGTCGTCATCTTCCTGGTGGTCCCCAGGGGGGTGCGGCCGCTCCCATGGAACGAGGCGGAATGCGTCTCAATCCAGTGATGGTTAATTCGGTTTTTGGTGCGCGTCCTGTTGACAACGATGACTTCCCATTCTGGCTAGCAGAGAAGTTTGATCAACTGGAGGCGGTTTTTCCGAATTCTACTCCTGCTGATAAACATAGAATGTTAACGATTACTCTACCGAAGGATATTACTCCTGAACTTGCTGACTGTGAAAGCTGGGGAAAAACTTTTGCGGCAGTTTATACGAGGTGCTTCGGCACCCCGTCTATGAATGCTCTGCCTGAAATAATTAGACGTGTTCAGAATGATCACGGTCCAGAGGCAGCGGTTGAATTGGGTATGCGCCTGTGTGGTTCGTTTGAGATTGTAAGTGATCTCATTCTCTCCAATGTTAAAGGAGATGCAGTTAACTTTCAGGTGTCGAATGCTTTGGCTGCTCTGCCCGATGCCGACAAACCCCGCCAGTTAGCAAAGATTGTGGTGGCCGCTTATAAGACAATTGGCCGCACAAGTAGAGGTCTGAAATATTTTCCAGTGAAGGATAAAAAACAACCTCAGGGACAATCTGCAGTGACAGATGTCCAGCCCAAGTCCAAAAAACAGAATTGGCCTAAGAAACAGACACAGGGGAAGCAGACTAGGCAAACTCTGGATCCTGTTCCTGCAATACAAGCTCCTGCGCCGGCAGACAGAGTTTATGATTTGCGCGATCGCGCGATGATTAAATCACCTGATCGTTTTCAGGGTTCTGATCAACGCTCTCCTCGTTCCTTTCAGGAAACATCGGCCCAGAAGACCGGTGGTGGAGGAGGGGGTGGACGTGGACGTGGTGGCCAGCAAGGACGTGGTCAGTCCCGCCAGACAGACGGCGCAGTGAAGCAGGAGCATTCTACGCCTAAGCGTCCGCAGTTTGCGAAGAAGAAAGTCGCGGCCTTAACAGCGCATAGATATGCCACAGATAGTGAGAACGCGGCTTCGGAATCTGACGTGGGCTCTGACCTTGCTGGACAGCGCGGCGGAGATTACCATAGTCAGAGAGGCGCTCCGTCCACTACTGAGGGTGACAGCGACTGAAGTTTTTGTTGTTATAGAAACAGCCGATACGAGATTGGCTCCCCCTGAAAGACTTTTTGAAATTGTCCTGTTAATTGAAGGTGACATACAGCGTACTGTCAGAGGGGTATTTTGGGAGAACCTTTCGTCTACGTACGACATTTTGCTTTCCGAGGCTGACTGGCCCCCACCTTTTGTGCTCGCAGCGCCGCGAGGGGAGGAGGTAATCCTTCCCAGTTTCGCGCACACTGTCTCAACTGAGCATGCGCAGCATTTTGCAGAAGAGTGGGCTCGTGCTCTAGCACCGGCTCTCTACCGCAACCAATGTGGTTGGGACAAATTGTCCCCATGCCACGAAATTCCTTTGCGGTCTGAGCCGCAGCCTCAGCCTCAATATCCCATACGGCGTGAAGCTAAAGCGGCCGTCGCAGAAATCCTTGAACAATTGGAATATCAGGGAGTTATTGAAACGTGTGTGTCACCAATGAATAATCCCCTTTTTACTGTGACCAAACCTGACGGGTCATATCGTTTGGTATTGGATTACCGGCATTTGAACTCGCATTGCCGTAACTGTGCAGTACAGAATACTCACGGCTCTGCCCTAGTGGATAGTCTAGTGCGTAAGCGTTTCAAGACAACGCTTGACATTTCCAATGGTTTTTATGCCCACAGACTGGATGGCTTTAGCTCCCAATGGACAAGTTTTACGTCCGCTGGTGTGCAAAAATGCTTCCGGCGACTCCCAATGGGCTACAAAAATAGTCCTGGGGTCTTCACCTCCAGAATAGTCACACTATTGGAGGGAATCGATCCGGATGCATGTTCTTATGTGGATGATATTTATCTCACAGACGACGAAATTTGGATGCATCTGTGTCGAGTGAATTCCATAATTTGTACCTTTGCAGACATGGGTTACAAATTTAATTTTGCAAAATCGCACATTGCAGAACACACAGTGTTGTTTTTGGGCTATGAGCTCAACAATGAAGGTAGAGGTTTGGCTCCTCACTTCTTAGAGAAGTGCGCACAATTGCGCGCTCCAACAACACTGAAAAAATTACAATCTTTACTGGGCTTTTTGAATTTCGGCAGAACTTACATTCCGGAATATGCCCAGCGTATCAAGCCTTTGTATGCTTTGATACAACCAACTTTCTCAAAATCATGCTGGCTGCCTGAGCATTCAGCCATTTTGCTATCCTTGCAGGCTGATCTGCTCGCTTCTAAATATTTACTGACTCGTGATAACCACACCAACCTGGTAATAAGAATAATTCCCGGGACGGTGGGTTTCACATACCTCACTTTTAATGAAGGTGACACAGTACCTATCGCTTACAAGTCACACTTGTACACTTCGGCTGAGATGCGGTTTCCCACAGTGGAAAAAGTTTTAACTGCTGTACAGATGGCAATTCTAAAAGAACGAGCTCTGTCACAGGGGAAACGCATGCTAGTGGTAACACCCTGTCCTCATTTGGAGGCAGTCACGAAAGCCAGTGTACCAAATTCAAAGGCTTTGCACCCTCGGTGGATTCAGTGGGCTGCGTCATTGTCATCCACGGATGTCATGTTTATTTTTGACGCTTCCTTACGGTCGCAGGAGTACTTGCAGTATGAATTCGTTCATCCTGCTCCTCTGGCGATGCGACCTTTGGAGGACTTCCATTGCATCATTTACACTGATGGGTCGGCGCAGGTTGCGCATGGCTCTAAACATGCCTACGTTTCCGCATGCGCCATTGTGGTCGGTGCTATGTTGAATGATGAGTTCATTTCCAGGGAGGTACACACGTTGCCCCTGGGCGATTGCACCGCACAATTGGCAGAGCTTCGTGCTCTCTTACTAGCTTTGGAGTACGCAGATCCAAGTGTTACTACTCTAATTGTAAGTGATTCTTACTACTGTGTCCAGTCTTACAATGAAAACTTGTTCTTTTGGATTCAAAATGATTTTCATGATTCCAAGGGTAGCACAATAAAACATAAAATGATCTGGGTTCGAGTGGCGGAGCTTAAGGCTGAGTTGCCACTCGTTTATGTGATTCATACTCTCGGTCATCAGCGCGTGGGAGTTCACGCTGTTGGCAACTCGCTTGCTGATGAAGCGGCGAAATCAGCAGTATCTACATACTTAGTTGCAGCAGTTACTAGGTCTAAAACCAAGATTGATAGCGACATCTTGGCAGCGATTGCTGCCTCTGAGAAGGGAAGTAAACATCCTGCGGGATTCCCTTCGAAGTATAAATACCACTTAAGTCCCGAAAAGGTTCCTTTTGTGACAATTCCTGATGTTGGGGAACGGCTGATTCCCAACTCGGATCGCAGAGCAGACTTGATTACAGCGGCTCATGAAGGTGTGGCGTCTGCGCATGCGGGCGTCTCGGCCACTGTAACTCAATTACAATTACGTTTCTGGTGGCGGGGACTGTACAAACAGACACGTGATTATGTCCTTCTTTGTGACATATGCCAGCAGATTAAACCTTCAACTGCTACGCGTCCGCCTCAGACTCAGTTGTACATTTCTAATAAACCGCTAGGCTGTGTTTATTTAGATCACTGCGGTCCATTTTCATCTGATACTGCGTATAAATACATCTTAGTAGCAGTTGACTCATGCACACGCTTTGTGTGGGTATGGCCACATCGCAGCGCTGATTCACGGACTGTCATTAGAGATTTGCGTATCTTTATAGGGATTTTTGCCTGTGGTACCTTCCATTCGGATCAGGGTCCGGCTTTCGCCTCTAAGGCGTATAAGGATGCCATGATTTCGATGGGGGTCCAAGTCAAGTTTTCGTCACCCTACAGACCTGAGGGTAATAGTGTAGTTGAACGAATGAACCGTGATTTAAAGCAATCTTTGACAGCCCGAGTTATAGGCACTGGCAGAAACTGGCTGGCTCACCTCTATGGCGTGCAGCGTGCTCTTAATAATCTCCCTAGAAGGTCTCTGGGTGGGCGGACCCCATACGAAATGCTCTTTGGCATCAAGATGTACGTCCCTGACCTTGACGGTCTAGACTCTGTGGTTCGCGCCACTTCCTTTGACGCAGATGAACATTGCAATGTTTTACAGAATCTACAAAAGACCAGAGACAGTCTTGCAAAGGAACATTTGCCCTCCACTTCGGATGATGCGTTGCAGATCCCGGTAGTTGGCTGGCTACCCCAAGTTGGAGAACTGGTTCGAGAGAAGATCGACAACAAGAAAGAGTTTGGTCCCTCCTATCGAGCTCCAGTCCCAGTGCTTGGAGTGAAGGGCACAAGAACAGTCATTTTACCACCACTTCCAGGTCGTAAGGAAAACAGGTTTATTTCTATTGACAATGTCAAGATACACAGAGTGGCCGATTCTTCTTAGCATGACACCGGCTGTTTCCTGTCCTTCCATTGTGAGAAATTCAATTATGCCCACTGCCTCTAATATTGAACCTGAAGTGGCCATCGAATTACCTGCTGTTTCCAGTCCATTATTAAATAATTTGCCCGGAACTAACATGGATGAGACAGACTATACATACCCCACTGATTTGTCCATGCCTGACCTGCAAGCTCGTTTAGCCACGGAATCCAGATTTTCATTTGACTCTGCTTCCCTTGCCTCGAAAAAACCCTCTCAAATTGCGGTATATGCTAGCCTGTTTAAAAAACATTTTTTGATTCCTCCTTGGATATACATTTGGCTGGTCCTTTTTTCGGTTTACCTTTTTATGTCAATTGGTTTTGTGTTTTATTTTTTTCGGATTATGAATGGACACTATGTCGAGGAGAGAACTTGCATTACTCATTTAAATGGAACATTGGCCCCACTTTCCTCTTCACATTCTACACACAGATTAAAAAGAGACTTGACTTTGGTTAACATCACAGCATGGCCTGTTCTGGATGGAATCGCGTGGGATGCAGTTCGTTTTCAGATTCATGGCCCAACGGAAGTCGTTAATGTTCCTAATGTACTAAGAGTTAATATGGGGGATGTGGTGAAACAAAACATTCGTTCTGATGATTGGGATGTTAATGCTGTGGAAAGTTTGTTTTCTGATTTGAAATACTATGCTGCTTTTGATGCTGAGGATTTATATTTAGAATCTGCTAATTATGGTGAATTGTTCTGTTACCAACATTATGGCAATCACTTCTTACACAAAACATCTTCCCGAAGGGAGGCTGTTAATTTTACTCAGTGGGAACATTGCCCAGCTCCTACACAAGGGAGTTCAGAAACGTTTCTTAAAAAGTATACTTATTTCACTGACTTTAACCAGTCCAATCCCGAGTCCTTTTATTTTAAATTTCACAAACAGCCACTGTCCAAGGTTAGACTTACCGATACAAAATTGTTGTACTCGAAGGCCTTCCTAGATCAATTAGTTACTGGGGGCTATGAGTTATGGAAGGAAACAATAGACCTTAAATCAGTTTGGGGTTCAAGGGCCTGGCAGGTACGAGGCACTGAGGCTTTGCACCGTGCATGTCTCATCCCAAATCATATGTTGTTTTTAAATGAAACCATTTCCCAGACCACATGCTTTGGATTGGCTACATCTAAAAGGTTAAACACCCCGTCTTTCCCGGAGTCGGAGGAATATGAGAATTGGAGTAATTTTACTCAATTGTCCATTAAAGATATACAGGCTCTGCTTCTTAATTCCTCCTTTAACATTTCCAGTATGAATCCCAGGGGTTGGCTGCTTTGGCACCGTAGTGCTGATTCTTGCCAAAAAAGATTTTTGAATATATCTGACGGTTTTAAGACTGTTAGATCTGATCCCCGGTTTGATTTGAGTCATACTGTCACCTCTTACTCTGTGGGCAAGTTGTGTCAAGCTTGGCTGAAACATTCAACTTTACCTGCGGTTAAGTATCACCTTTCCAAACTGAATGCAGACGTGGATTTGAATGATTTCATTAAAGGCCCAGCTAGTGGCAGGTCGAAAAGGTGGTTATATGGGGTTTACAATGAAATTTGGAAACTCTCACAGATTGAGGCCGCTTCACGCCTTAGGGCTATTGATCAGGCGAATCTTGAGAAAGTGCTTGCAGTTGTTGACAATAGCATTAACGTGCTTTCCTCTAGAATTTACACATTAGATAATATTGTGTCGTCTGTTGTTGATATTGTGCATGATGAAGTGTCAGTATTATACCATGGTCAAAATCAATTACGGTCAATCATGCAGTTTGCATGGACACTTCAGACTCTGAAAATGGGTAAAGTTCCCTGGGGATACATGAACGTTTCCTCTTTATTTTCCCCGTTTAATTTGACAGACAAACAACGCTTGCTTTCAATGCGTGATGCTTCCTTTTCTATGCTCCATATTGAAAGATTGGAGTCTTTACCTTTTTCTGTGGCAGAAGCCACTACTGCTACGTGGCTTATCCACGGTTTAATAACACTGCCTTTTGCTTTATATAAGTTTTCAAATTGTATGAAATATGTGCCAATAGGTCGTTTTGAACCCTTAGGTAGCGGTTTTCTTCATGAGGTCTGGTCACTCCCATACACATACAGATGTTTCAAGGATGAACAAGAAGTTTATCTAACAGGGGATGAGTGTACTGAGACGCCAGATCATTCTTTAATGTGCAGACACATACAGTTACACGGTTCATGTAACAAGGACCGACCGAATATGGCTTGCGTTTTACAGGGCACGCCAGTTCCTGCTATCATCCCCACGTTTAAATTGTTAGAGAATGGTAGTTATTTAATGCTCAATAATGAAAACTGTTGTGGTTTAATTAAAGGTATAGCTTTCATAGTAACGGTTAGTGAGCGAGTTATTTGCTGCAGAAATGTTCTTTATCCTCCCACACGTGAACATAGGGAGTCTTCCATTTGGCCACAGATACCGACCTTGGGAGCAGAATTCAGCGGCATGGCTAGAATAAGAGCTCTATTGTCCCAGAAAGAGGTGGCCTTGAGCTCGGCCCGTGAAACTTTCGTGCTTCACATTGCTAACACCCGTACGGAGGTTCAGGCTCTTTTAAATACTGATTTGTCTTTGCATTTCGGAGCCATGGTCCGTTCTATCTTTAACGCATCCTCCACAACGGGCCTAGCACATTTTTTTAAAGTTGTTAGCGGTGGTCTCGTGACTTCCTTTGAGAAGATTTTTGGAGTCATCCCTGCCTTCTTCCATTCTATTTTTTCATCCTTATTTGGAGGGTTCCCGTTTTTACTTGCATTAGCGGCTGGCGCATTGGTGGTTTTCTGCCTTTTTAAATATGGATGCCCTTCCTGTGCAAGACCACGCTCAGCTGCTACTGACGCGGTTTCGCAACCGCATGCTTGATTATTATGGCACACTGCCGTTGGCGACTCTAAGCACGGCGTTTGGATTATCTTTTCGGTTCTCCTATTTCACCTGTGTCCAGCCTGTATTTCGCTGCCTGACCTGTGATTTCCTTTGGGCCATTGATTTGTGTCTCTGCGGACCAATATCTTCTGACGTCGATTTTGATCAACTGATGAGTCCTATCATTGCTCACGAGTTGGTTTGTTCTGACGAAAGGATTATGGCCTTGGCGGTGGCACATGGACTAATGGGTCCCTGGGATGTGTTGTCGGCAGCGCGAAATTTCTTGGAACGAAGTTTTCTTGAAAACCCACCGAGCTGTCCTCTGATGGTTATAGAGGATCCGGTGCTGGAAGATCACGTATGTTCCTTTCATCTTTTAAATTGGATGGCTGAACTGTTTTCGGATGAGGACAGTGACTTCCTCCTGGAGGCTGTTGCGGCTTACTTTTCATATACAGTCTTATCATAGACACTGCCTCAAATTGACATGCTGATTGATAGCATTTCCTTGATTTTATTGACTTTTGGTCAAGACATTTTATTTTTGCTTGCCTATTGGCTTGAGCCACATTATACTTGTGGGCTATTTTTTAGCATTAGTTTTTATAATTGAATTTTTATTCATGCTCGTTTATAATTGGATTCTGCTCTCATGTGATGGCACTTCTGTTATCTTATTTAGTCCGTTCTCGGATCATGGGGGGGTGTTGTATAGCTCCTATATATCCTTATATCGTGTTAAGTTAGCATAGGTACATTTGAGATTTAAACGCCATTTTTCCTTTCTTGCAACTTCTGCACACGACCCTTAATTGTTGACTTAGCTTTCAACCTAGTGGTTTGCCGTGGTGTATGTGAGAATAATATGTTATTGCTCTGATATCAGTTTTGTTTAATAAACCATGTCTGCACGGAGAGTGCTGAAGTTTCAGGAGCAACACGATATGGAATTGTTATGAGGTCTGATCTCCACGCCTTCATAGTCATAACACAAGTGCAGCCTTTGCCAACTTGGGCTTCAGGCGGGATTGATATTGCTTTGCACGAGAATTGTTAACACACTTGATGCGGTGCACATGCAGAGAGAGCTGGTGTATGCTGATGTGATTCCTTCATGCTAGGACACTAAGGTATGGGCCCGCCCTAAAACAACCCAAAGAGACCTTCTTAGCTAATAATATAATATATGTGTTAGGGAGGGTGAGATATAAGTGTTGTTAACTCTTATTCATTACAGCATGTTAACATGCTGTCACCATTCGCTTTTTATGTCTTAGTAACTATGCTGATAATTTTGATACTGATAATAAGTATACTTGTATTATCTAAGATACTGCGCCTGAGAAGACGGCATTAGTAAATAAACATTTCAAATGCACATGTGTCTTCTTTACTCCATGTTCTGGTTTGTAATGATAATATAACAAAAGAGTGTTCATGAGTCCCACGTACCCTGAGGTACTGTAAGTTCATGTTCTGGTTTGTCTAAACATTGGGAGTTTGATATGTCCAATGAGACACTGTAGCTAGCTCGGTAAGGGGTGAGTTGGTTGCTAAGGTAAGTTTTGGGACATCCTAATTTGCCGAGGTTCCACTCCTCTGTGCACAGTTCTGTGTGAGTACAGAAACCCTGCAACAATATCATTGGTGGCTCCTATGTTAAACATTACATCTAGCATATTAAGGTCAGCATTTTGGTTGCCTCCTCCCCAATGAGCCACCATTGTACTCCCTTGTGCCAACAATTACTTCCAATGTGCCAGTCCGAGAATTGTTCCATCGTGCCCTCATGCCAAAGAAATTGCTCCAGTATGCCAGAGCCAGAATTTTTTTCATGGGTGTCCCCAAATGCCAAGTATTACCTCTAGAATGGCAATGCCAGTATTTTGTAACAGGTGTCTGTAATGCAAAGAATTGTATTTAGTATACCAGTGTTAGCCTTTTGCAGTGGTTGCCTCTACATGCCAAGAATTACCTTTTGTATGCCACGGCCAACTACAGAATTGCAAGCATAACACCACATTATCTCTCAAGCTTACATACACTCACTCACTCAAACTCATTCTCACTCAAACACATTCATTTTCAATCACTTGCATTCACTCATCCTCACCCACTCTTACTTTTATTCACTCATCCAAACTCACCCTCTCTAGGACTCACTCGTAAATTCTCACTTACACTCTTTCTTCTACTTACTCTTACTCTCACTAACATGTTCTTTCTCACTCAGTGTCACTTAATATCACTCACTCATTCTCCCTCATTTGTGTGCACTCACTCTCTCTCTCTTACTCTCACTCACTCATAAATTCTCTGTCACAAACACGTGTACCCACTTTTAGTCACTCATTTTCACCTGTTCTCACTCTTCCAAACGCATTCATTCTCACTCAGTTACGTTCATTCACTGCCGCTCACTCTCACGCATTCCCACTCACATTCATTTTAATTCTCATTCACACTCCCTCACTCTCTCTAATATACTTCATACTCATTCTTATTCATTCTCACTCACTCACTTTTATTCTCACAAGCACAAACATGCTCATAAATAGAAACAAACACTCTCATTCTTCACAGGCTCTCTATCTTACACAAACAAACTCTCAGCTGCCTCAATAGACACACTGTGTATTTAAACTCACTTTATTTAACTTACCTCAGCTGTCAGCGAATATCCTGTTACAGCTCCTGTGCTCCATTTTTATTACACTGATAGTGAATAATAAACGATTAGTCATTATTAAAATAATTAAAATAAATGGAGAGAAAACAAGGAGGGAGGAGCCCTGACACCCACAAGGTTGACTGCCCCAGTGGTTTTGCCACTGATGTGACCACTTCAGAGACCAGGGGATAGCAAAAGCCGCGCAAATAGTTGCAAAGGGCAATCTAGGAGTCACAACTGCGACCCCCTGCAACCCCTGATCAATGTTCACAACCTCTAATCAATGTTCATATGTCGGTTCCCCAACCTCTCAGCTATTCTTTCTATCCTGTTTATCTCATTACTCCTCTCTCTTTCACGTGCATCTTTCTCTCTCTGAGTTATCTCACACCATTGCTTCTCTTATACCTGTTTACTACTCTCCCACTTTGCACCTTTGAACAGTCTCTTTCTCACCTGTCTCTAACCTATTCCCCTTCTCATTAGTCACTGTATTATTCTTTGATCTTGCTTGTTTTTGCACATTTGTGACTTTCTATTTTTATCACCAGATGGTGGTGATCTAGAAATGTTTTCTTTTTAAATCGACGTTTTTACAAATTTGCTAATCAAAGTACTGATTTAAGGGGAACTGTATTATAACATAAAGGGCATTTATTTTTAGTGATTTTACTTTGGGTAGTTGTAGTGGTGGGTTGCAAACCACACTAAACAATAAAGGTTAATCACCTGACCTCCATTTTGTTAGGTTCGCAGTCTAGTCCCATGAGAAGGGGCTGCTTCCTGGCAGCGCCACCCGCGGGCCATAGGTGGGCAAAAGTCAAGCCCATCTACACCCGTCCGTGCCCGTACGGGACCATGGGCCAGTGACCCTACGGGTTCCAGCACAGAAAAACAGGTGATCACCTGCGCACGCAAAACGCTTCTGGAACTTGCCAGTTCCCACATTCATAGCAAATCCTCGAGCTGGAAAAGCTCTCCTGGTCTGATAGAAGGACTATTCTCCTGTTTTAAGTGTAAATGGGATGGCTGGCCAGTCAAGGAGCCTCCCGAGTGTACACTGAAGACTGACACAGATACAACATTAAGTTGTTTGTATTTTAATGGCGGGTCTTTGCCTAAGCACTGCTTAGAGATCTGGAATATGATTTCAGACTCTAAGCCAGACTTAGTATTCATTACAGAAACCTGGCTTAAGACATCTACACTACCTGAAATTTTGGCTGCTACACCAGTAGGATATAAGATACTGAACTGTGATACAAATGACTACCCAGGAAGGGGTAACCCAATATATTTAAAGACTTCTTCACTTGCTCTGCGGAACTCAAGTCCTCGTCAATAGACTGTGAGATTTTAACCTCCCGCCTTTCCCACAAAGAACGAAAACGGATCGGAGGCACAGTCCTCTATAAACCTCCTGGCCATGACCCCATTTGAGCGCTAAACTCCTTGCACAACTCACTTCGTTAAATATTGAGCACAAACATTATCTAACAAGTCTTCCCTCTGAGTCCTCCCCTCCAAAACTCCTTTTTACTCATCCAAAAGCCCTCTCCTACTGCTAAGACCTAAAAAAATCCTTCACTCTTTTATCCCTCCACTATCCTTTTCAATCGAAATTAACAGACTAACATGTTCACTTCTCAAATTCCATAATAAACTATACTAATATACTACCCAAATAACTGAATAACATATCCACTACTTAAATTACTTCATATTTTTTTACTATACTAATTTTCAACAGTAATCCTTTATGGGTTCCGGAGTGGCGTGCTACTCACCAGAAAAGCGCTTCAACACCCATCAGGGGTAACAAGTGCTATAGGAATGCAAATCTTTCTTCCCCTTTTATCCCTCCGCTATCCTTCTCACTCCAGGTAACTGACTAATATCCACCACTTAAATTAGTTCATATTTCACCATATTAATTCACCACTAATCCTTTGTAGGCTTCCTGAATAGCGTGCGTCAACAAGCACTATATAAATACAAACCATTGTCCTCCTCTTTCCAAATCCAATTAACTGCCTAACCTATCCACCACTAAAAATGTACTGGCATGTTTCACTATACTAAGTGAACACTAATCCTCTATGGGTCCCGGAGTAGCGTGCTACTCGCCGAAAAAGCGATTTGACGCTTCGTATGGAGTAGTAAGCGCTATATAAATGCAATTACAATACAATACAATACAATACAATACAATTATTGGAGACTTCAACCTACATTTTGAAACAAATGAGGATTATACATGTAGCCAACTGGAGAACGACATGAGCATACTCCAATTTAAACAATGGATTACTGGCCCAACCACCAGAGCAGGTCACACATTAGACCTGATTTCCTCCAATATTGAAGACGTTAAAATCCTAGATATTGTCCCGTTAACCTGGACAGGCCATTTCCTAATTAATTTTTTGGTCTCGCTTCTAGGCGATAAAATTAATTCAGCAGACGTCTCATTAAACCGTAAGAGTTCCTGGAGTCATATAATTGATTAAACATTCTCCAATCATAATATGCCCATTCTGAATGGAGTTGATAAGCCCCCTATTAATCATAATGAAACCCCCAATGCTGCAGTTCTAAGCTCATTAGAAAACTGTGCTCCTCTGAAAGTCAATAGATCACCTAGAAGCTTGCTCTCAGAAAAATGGTATTCAATGTATTTGCGATTCCCAAAAAGAAAATGCAAAAACCTCAAATAGAAGTGAAGGTTTTCTAGAAATAAAACAGATCATTTAAAGTACAAAAGAGAACTATACAAATAATTTGAAGCTCTTTAGAGAGCTAAGAAAGATTATTTTATTTAAATAATTGAAGAGAACAGCACTTCTTCAAAAGAATTATTTAAAATTGTGTAAGAGCTAGCCCAGCCGACCTGTCTGTATCAATCGTTTTTCCCACAGAGGCTCACTGTGAGGAAATCGAAAACTATTTCACGGACAAAATTAAAAAGATGTATTCATCCTTTGTGACCCAACCATCTCTGGATGAATTTTCATGGGACCCCACTCGGATGCCAACTTCCATCTGGGAGCTTTCAAACAAATCACGTAAGAACCGGTAATAAAGCTGATGATGGAGATAAAATGTGGTTCACCTTTTGATTCATGCCCTCATTTTATCTACTCTTGATTAGCCACTATACTAAATACCCAGTTAAATCTAAATCCACTAAACTTCCTGTAACTAGACCCTTACCCTCTAGGAAGACCGTCACTACAGCTACCAATTTAGATGTGGTCAACGGTTGCTACGATTGAAAATGCTGCTGAGACAGGTAACATGTCGAGTGAATTTGCCCAATCCATCACAAGCTCTCTGGGGATGAATGCCCTTTTGCAGCGGCAGAAGCTAACAATGCGCAAACGGCATACACAAATATTAGCTGTGCTTTAGCAAGTCAGGCCAGTTCTTTACCAGGGACATATGGCCCACAACTCTCAATGAAGTTTGGGAGATTGGAACACAGTACAGCCTTAGAAGGTTCTCTGACCCTACATCTTCCTCTTGCAGCCGCTCCGTTGGTGGTGGTCCTGAAGAATGTTCCAGCATTGCGGGAAGGACAGACTGAATCCGCCGAACAATTACTATTTAAAGTTATGCACTGGTTCAACACACAATTGAAGGATGTTGGGATTTGGGACGGGGATATTTACAACCAGTTGGTCATGCCCAGACGATCTGCGTGGATAGGACCCTCTAGGAAGGAAGGGAGGGGCGATTGTATAGTTGCCAATTTTAATAATGAGTACGCTGTTAGATTTCTTTTGGATCATCTGAGTAGTAGTAATCTAGGAAGTCATTCCGACAAAATCTCTGTCCTGCCATCAGGGTTCTTTTATAGACCCCACCACCACCCTTTAATAGGGAGGGGAACTCCAAGTGTAGTGAGACAACCCTGGGCCCCCCCAAGAACCATGCATAGATCTTTAGATGTAAATCTTGCTCCCTTGTCTGATGCATGCGATTGACTACAATCAGTCATCCCTTTTCAGGCAGAGAACACCGATATTCAGCCTATTCTCTCTCCCGTGATTGATACAAGACCACAGATATTAAAACTTCAACCCTCCAGAGAGTACAGAGATCTCGATACCTCTAGTTTTGGGAGGCAGTCCGGCTTCTTCCTCACTAACACTCATATCTTGGAATATTGCTGGCCTACCATCTAAGACTATGTCTTCTGAATGATCATGTTTCATTGAGAACCACAGCATTATTGTTTTCCAAGAGACATGGTCATTGAACATTATTTGGCCTTCGGTAAATTGGCAACCGCAGGATATAAAGAGAGACCCTGTGGGGAGCTGATTATCTGGGTTAGACAACAGGCAGGCTATCAGGTGGAAGAGTTAATGATTGATAGCCCTGGCAATCTGGCTATTAAAGTCCGTTTGGATCTTATATTGATCATGCGAGAGGGATAGCGGGTAGGAAAGCATCACCAACCGTCTCCCAATTGGATACTTTTATTGAACCTATGAAAGGGGTAAATCACTTGGTAATTGCAGGTGACTTCAACTGCACCTTTGAACCTCTTGGCCACGAAGACGGCAGTCTTAGCAGTGATGAGGACACTACTTGGGGGATACCGCTTTTAACGCTGCCCCCAACTAATAAATGGACATAGGCGGCGCTCCAATAAAAAAGCTTATCCCTGCAGAGGGGTCTAAGTGCTGTTAATGGGAGATCGATATCAGACAGTGAAGGCACCCACACGTTTAATAATGGGATAAGAAGCAGCAGAATTGACTACTTCCTCATTAACTTAGAGTTATGGCCAAGACTTCTGGACATGAAGATCGTACGTAGAATGGAGAGTGACCACAATCCGTTATTGCTAACTCTAGAGATAAAGGGTCATGATCTGCCATGGGTTAGAACCGAAATAGTGACGGCAAATGTAAATATGTGTCAAGATTGTCGTCGGCTAAAATGGGCAGTGGTCTCAGAAGATGATAGCGCTCTAGATCTGATAAAGCTAACTCTTGAAGACACACTAACAACTCTTTCCACTCTGGACATGCATGACGACTCTCTCTCTGCCCTTATGAGGGTACATGAGGACCTCTTTGGTGAGCTGAAAGCCTTCTTTATTAAAAACAAAAGATCTACCAGGCAGGTTATTGAAAAATCAGCAAAATGGTATGATGGGGATGCAGGATTGTATTTAGGCACCTCTCTCAAGCAATTAGTTTGGGAGTACCTCAGGAGGTCAAAAATGCAAGGTTCGAATATAAGGAAACACAACATAGGGCAAAGAAGAACTTTGATGAAAATAGATGGAAGGATTTGCGATATGCAAGTAATGGAAAAAACTGGTGGCGATTTTTGCAAACAGTTAAATGGGGTAGAGGAGACATAAGGCCCGTACCAGTTAATGATGTGCCACCAGAACAATGGGTCTTGCACTATCAGGCCCAATTTGCTTCCACTACAGGCAGCCCCAGACATTACCCACAAATAACTTCTGATATTGTCCTAACCTTTTATATAGGGGAGATCGAAAGAGTTCTGGACCAGGGGCCCTGCATGCAGGGCCCCTGGTCCTAATTGTATTCCGGCTCACATATTTAAACACAACAGGAAGAATTGTCTTAAATACATCCATATCATATCTAATGCCCTCGCTAGCGCCGCCCCCATACCTGAATCCTGGTGCGGGCGGAAATAATCCCAATTTACAAAAATGGGGACGGCGCCAGCCCAAGTATTATGGGCCAATAAGCCTGATAGACACCTTACAAAAGATTGTGGCCGGACTCGTGCTGAGTAGAGTAAACACATGGATAGATGAACAGGAAATCCTATCCACCTTTTAAGCGGGTTTTCGCCCTCATGTCAGCACTATTGACCAAGTTTTTAGATTCATTATGATTTATTGGAATACTATGATTCTAGGCTGGGGGACTCTATTTGCTGCATTTGTAGACCGAAAATCAGCATTCGATCTGCTGCCCAATACAAGCTGTGGGACACATTAAAGGAAGCAGGGATGCCCCCGAGCTCCTATGTGTTATCATTAAATTGCATTAGTCAAACTATGCCCAGGGACGGTGGGGACAACAGGGCGAACTAACAGATCGGTTCCCAGTAAACAAGGATGTACTGCAAGGGTGCGTCCTGGCTCCTACCCTTTTCTCCCTGTTTATAAATAAGGTTATTTCATATTATACTGCCTATCCAACTGATGCTCCTACTCTTGCCGGTTCAAGGGTTCCACTGCTAATGATTGCAGACGATACTTTAATTTTGTCTAAAACCCAATCTGGTCTGCAACGTGCCCTCAACAGATTTACTGTTTTAGCAATGACCATCAGCTAGCTAGTAGTTAACGTCGATAGGACCAAGTTCATGGTGTTGCACAAACAAAAAATAGTGAAAGGCAGAGTAGAAATGAAATGCATCCCTGGAGCAAACCGATACCTTTATGTACCTGGGCGTAACAATGAATAAGAGGATGAACTGGAAACCCCAGACAGATTTATTAGTCCTCAGGCACAACCAACTAGCAGGTGCCCTACTAAAAGAACACCTGCTCTCCCATACTAAACCGGTAGGGCCAGCATTAACTATCTATAGAGGGAAAATCAGGGCACTGTTGAATCTAACACTGTACAGTCAAATCAGAAAGAAAACAATAATTTTTCTGTGTATGTAATTTCTTTATGTGTAATTTTTTCATGTATAATTTTTCCATGTTTAATTTTTTTCTATGTCCATCTGTTTAAATTGGTGTGATTATTTTTGTTTTGGATTAGTTTTGTTTTGTATTGTTTTTAGGTAATGTCTAAACTTGGTTGTTTTATATGTTGTATATAATTGTAAATTTTGGGTGTGGGTTGTAGATATGAAAATTGTGTGAATTAAAACATTTTACTTTTTTGATACAAAGAAAAAACAAATATCGTTTCAAAAATAAATGAAAGAAATTAAATTAATTTTTCTTGGTTGACATTGATTCACGGATGTGACCGAACAAGTAAGTAGGGTAGGAAGTGGAAAACAGTATTGGCATCTGTAGTGGTGTTGTTATGTTATGTTATGGGCACTTTCTATGGTTTAGTGACTCAGACCCAAAGGTGTATCCCATCACTTTGCTACTCAAAGTAGGTATAGTGCAGTTAGAATGATGGAGCAAGGATTCGCATATTACGCGACTTGCTTGGATTCATGAACCTCGAATAACTTATAACAATATAATTCAACCTGTTTGTCTTACTAATTTTCCTTTATTCTGACATTTGGGGTGTCCTAGAGACGCTTGCGTATGTGTTTACTAACTCAATAACGTTTGTATATAAAATGGCCGCTGCTTGGCGGGGTTTCTTTCTGCGCATGCGTTAGTCACACTCACGTGGCGTAACGTACTTGCAGTTCTGGTGGGAACCTTTGCGCTTGCGCACTGGCTTTTAAGATGGCTGCATATGCTCTCACATGGTGAAGCTTGCACTGATGCTTTCATGTCATTGTCTGTTGCACTAAACCTTAAAGCCCTAGTATATTTTTAAGTAAAGGGGTATAGAGTAGTTAATCATGGTATACAGTGTATTCATTTATTTTCTGTGTTTTAATTTGTTTTCGCTTACTTTTCATGTACCGCGATATTGAGGGTCTGATGGGACACTCGAGAATCCATATTGAAACACTGTTCTGCGCATGACAGTCTTCTGCCGGTGGCATTGACAGTGTGCCAATTGAAGGTCCCTGCCAAAACGTGCCTGGGAAGATGCACCTTCACCCAGCCGGAGAAGCTGAAATGTACTACATTAGCAACAAATGTATATCTTCCATTGTATTCTGTAGAATAGGTCATGGGAACCCCAAATTCAATAGGCGGTCCCAGAATATGTAAAACCCGGCTAGTAAAAGTCAAATGTGATTGGTGTGTTGGCCTATCCTACTTGGGGACCAATCGAAATTGGGGATTCTGACACTTGCAACATTTTGGGGGTGGTACACTGACCCGAAAACAGTATAACTAGCCTAGGTTTAGCTAGAGAAATTGTCCGACTTGTCCGAATAGCTGACCTGTCACTGACCCAGCGCACTCAATAGGTGACTGATACCGAGGGCTGCGGAGCACACTGTCCGAAATATCCATAGACTCAAGAGGTTTTACTAAACCTTAAGTGCTGGCGGAGCACTTTGCTGGGGAGTTCGATAACCCAATCGGGGTTCTGGCCGATAGCTGCAGAGAGGGTGGAGCGCATGCGTTGCTTCCAAACTGCGGGTGCTGGTCGTGCCTTGGTGGTCCTGTCCTGATCCTAATCTGGGTTTCCTGTCCTGTCCTGGGGTGTCCATTCTGCACCTGCTGTCTCATTGATGACTGTCCTTCCTTTGGGTTTTTCCTGTCCTTGACTGATCCGTGGCCAGGGTTGGTCTTTACACCATTCTAGGTAAATATATAGTGCTGAAACTCTATACTGCACCTTCTATTTTTCTGTCTTTTGCTTTAATAAAGACATACCTTTGCATATGTTGATTTTCCATGCTTTTCGCAAGGCTACTGAATTGAAAAGCTCATACGTTATTATTGTTTCCTAGCATGTTCCTATGTTACCCTTCCTATAAGCACATTTCTCCTGATGTGGTTTATAATTTTCTCCTTTTGCTAACTGAATTGATGTTTATAGCATTATAGCGTGTTCAATTCTTACCTTCTCTATAGTTGTATAGTGTTCCAGAGTCTCACAATAGAGACTAAAGCTCTTCTCCTTATCCGTATATTAGGGTAATTTTTCCATAGCGACTTTTTAGAGTGTCCTTAATATTTCCCGTAATTTAGTCACTTTCCTTAAGTCTAAACTCAGAAACTTACTGACTGGCATGTTTCTTGTCCATACTTTCCCGTAAAGCTTATAAATGATCAGCTTAATTTACTTCTTGTATGGATATGTGCTTTTCGTTATCTTGATTATTGATTGCCTTTTGGTTGTAAACTTGATGATTTCCGAATCTGAACTTTAGATAAAATCTTTAAAACTTCCCAGTAGTCTGTGGTCATTCAATGAAAGTATAAAGAGTATATGTTGGTATTTTGTTTTGCATCTTTCTCCACAGCTACCTCCCTGATCCATTGTGGTCATTAGGTACCCGTAACGGTGGAATGGTATGTCGGGTACAGTAGAGATAATAGGAAGGAACCAGGGTTACTGGTAGTAGAGTGTAAGGTCACCTGATTAACGTATATTATTGGTTATGGGCCCGATACGTTTATGGTGAAATTGTTGGCCGGGTGACCTGCGCGCTCTATCAGTAATTTTCTGGTAGCAGAGGAAATGGTTAGGGACTAGTTAAAGTAAGATAGGACTAGTTAAGGTAGCTAGGTAGGTCGGATGCTGCTAAATAAAGATTATTTTTGCTGCTAAAATTGTGAACACATTGTTGATAATAATTTGATCAATCACGTGAAATGTTTTTTCCTTGCTTTGAAAAATATGAAATGTTTTAAATTGTTTTTCTTATTGTTATATTGATTTATGTATTAACCCACTCGTTAGTAATTGTTTAGTGTTTGTCTGGAATCCCCGGGGAATTGAATAGCGGGTGGTAAGAAGAATCCACGCCGTGGTGAGGTCACTTACTAGAGGAAAATTAGTGCTGGTTAGGCAGAACTGGAAGCGCTAATTAGGGTTTCTGAATATATGTTTGAATAAATGATAGCAACGAGTTCGCTGGCAAAACTTCTATTGTGATATAACCTAGAAAGGGTCACACCGGAAGGAGTAGCAGGTTCATCGAAGCTTGGGTGATAGCAAAGGGGTTTGCTGGTGAAACTTTAGACTTAGTATATATCCCGGAAAGAAGTGGATGAGTCAAAGAAGTAGCAGGTTCCCTAATGCTTGAGTGAAGGGTAGGCGGAAGAGATCTATCCGTAGTGTGTGAAAAGTAGACAGAAGAGGTTTACTTGCAGTAAAACATAATCTTTTCTTTCTAGACACTTAAGTACAGTGGCGAATGTGTTTATGTTGTTAAATAACTAAAGCACTTGCACTTTAAAAGAGAAATCAAGTTTCCGTTACCTTGTAAAGGAGGGAGTCAGTTGCGGAGCTGCTCTGATGTCACTCTGTGCCGCGCTGGTATTGGTCAAAACAGCGGGTGTGTAGCGGAGCTGAAATTGTAAAGGAGGGGTGAGTGCCGAAGCGTGAGAACCTGTCTCGCAAAAGGCCGCGCACCCATTGGTCGAGATTATTTGAACCCGTGCACTTAATTGGTTGCACAAAAATAAAAGGCGCATTTGGATTGGGAGTGATTTATAAACAAAGTCACTCGCAGAAATCGTATGTGGCACACGTATAGACCGAATACTAGACCTGATCCACGACATTCAAGGTTTGAAAACGATCAGTGGAAAGGGCATAACACTAGCATCATGTACGGGAACAAGAGAAAATTGTCCCTTGTAAATAAGGTGAAGAATTATTTCAAAAAGGACAAACCTATCAAAACTAGAGAAGGTGTTGTCATACCGCCACCTAATACCCCTGCATCGTACATGATGTTTGATAAAGGGTACTACTCATGTGTATGGTTGGAAAATTGGGCGGAATACACAAAAGATGACGGAATTTTGGCCTTTCCGTTAGAAGGAACATTTAATGGCAGGATTCTATTTAATTTGAGAACCCGAATGAATGATTGACATCCCAGACCTAGATTAACGCAGTACGAAGCATTAGAGGAATGGGAGATCGAGGCTTTTGAGAGAGACAAGCCCCGATTGGACAAAGGGTTAACAAAATTTTATCCGAAATTAAAACAAGAAACCCGAGATAAAAAAATGAAACAGTGGAGACAGAATATGATTGTGGAAGGATTGTTTCCAATGATGGCAATGGGTGGTCCTGCGGGAGAGAAAAAGACAGAAAAGTGCAAACATTGGGTGCCCACTGGGGATTCGGATGATGATTTATTAGATGACATGTTTATGAAAAGTCCGCCTCCTTATAATGAAGGTCCCAGATCGTCTAGTGTAGAGGATACTTCCCAACGACCCCCGTGCCAGGAAGGGAATAGATCTGTAAACCCAAGAGATAGCTGTCAAATACCTTCCTATAGCGAGGGCCGGAGACACCTGTCGAAGACCACCGTTTAGTGGAGAATCAAGATATTCAGGTGAAAGAGATTTTGGTTCAAGACCTCCTTATGAGGGAGGACCGAGAGCCTTAAACACAGGAAGCTGTTTCCCAAAACCTAATTATGGTGAAGGACCAAGTATGACTCATCCAACTGCCCCAACATTAAGTCCGCAAATAGTACCTGAAATAAGCCTGGAAAAAATGCTGCAGGAAAAGGAGCGAGAGGCTCTAGCCAAACAAAGAACCGAAATAATTCAGAAACTCTCCCAGTTAAATACCAGCCCCGAAGCCTTGACTATCCCAGTAACTATTGGACCAGTTGTTCCTTTGTATGGGGATAGACAAGGGAGTCCAAGAGCTCCAATTATTACCCCAACTGTAGTGCAGCCAAGAAAAGAGCCCTTAATTGTAGATGATCAGACGAGTGAGTGTGAATCTGAAGCTTCTTTAATGGATTTGCCGATTAGGAACTCAGGAAGGAGTTTGCAGAAGAGACATAATCCTTTCAATACGAGAGAGATTCAAATGGAATCAACTTCAGGTACCAAGAGTGTCACATTGGTTACTCCTGAGGAGATTGAGAGATGGAGTCGAGAATTAGAGAGACAAACTCCTCAGACCAAACCATTAGATATTTACAAATTGAGAATTGAAATGGAAGAACTGACGGCCGGAAATGTGGGGTTAGATAGATTAAATACCTATTCCGAGGAAGAGCTACTGTTTATCTGCAAGAGTCTTAACCGTAATACCAAAGTGCTCCATGAGAAACTAACAGACACTGCAGCCAGTATGGGAATAGATATTTCAAAATCAAAGCCATTACAAAAACCCTACAGAGCAGATTTCTCAGACAAAGATCTAGAGAATATGAATGTGTCAGGAAACAAGGTTCAGATCAAAGAATTGTTGACCGTGTTGCAAAAATGGGGAGATGTAGACAAGTGGAAAGCCAGGTGGGCAAAGAAAAAGGAAGAGGTTAGGTCCAGACAGATGACTTCTGAGTTTGCTTTAAGGGAAGCAGACAAGCCCGAACAGTTACACCCCATGCAAGAAGTGCCTAGTGGGAAGTATGTGCAAGTTCCATGGTCAAGACAGGATATTGTGTCTTTTACTAATGACTTTCCAAAACTGCGAGAGAAACCAGTGGAATGGTACAGGCAGGTGGAAAGGTTCGTGAAAGTACAAAAATGCCTGTGGAAAGACCTGGATGGGTTTTTCGACATAGTCGTTCCCGTAGATTTATGGACAGATTGTAAAATTGCCATTGGTTGGCCTAGTGAAGAATATCCGAGGGATGCTAATACGGGAGCACCTTCTGATTAGGTAATGAAAAAATACCAGCAAGTGATGTTACACTTGAAGGGAAAGGTGCCTGCAAAGGAAACTGATTGGACCAGAATAGATAGAACTACACAGGAAAGAGATGAGACTGTGCATTCCTTTTATGAAAGACTGTTACAGGTGTTTAAAACGTACGGTGGTATAGATAACATCGAGATGAAGGATATGACCCACTTCATTTACAGGTTTGTAAACAGTTTAAGACCTGAAATTTGTCAGTGGATCAAAGACAATAAAATCTGTTGGCAGTCAAAGAAGATTGATGAGGTCTTACGGTACGCAAAGTACTGTGAAGACGAGATGGCTGATAAGCGAAAGGCTCTGAAAGAAAAGGTTATGTGGGCACAAGTAAAACTAGCGGAACAGCAGGAAAAGCAATTGGGTAAAATGAATAAGAATTCCCAAAATCAAGGTTCTGGGGGAGGAGGGAAGCCCAAGATGAAAATGAGTCGGGAGGAAGCCAAAAAGAAGTTCCCCTGTCACAAGTGCGGAGAAATAGGGCACTGGAGAGACAAGTGTTCATACGCACAGCATAATAACCCTCAAACCCCTGATTTAAATCCACAGACGCAGAATGAAAGACCATGAAAGACCCAGCAACAGGTAAAGGCGAGTCAGTTGCCTCGTGCACCTAAACCGAATTATAAGGGAAAGACACCGCAGGGTGAAGACATAGAAATCTGGGGAGGACAGGAGGATAGAAATGCAGCAACTTCGCAATTTCTATGGAATGACACTTTTTTCTGTGACGACCAATACTGACGGGGCCTGAGGGGGGAGGACGAGGAGTGCATACTTGGCGCCTCCTTGCCGGTAGACCAGTCAGGTCCATACATTGAAGGAAAGGTTGAAGGCAATGATGTCACCTTTCTGTTGGACACTGGTGCTACCCATTCTACTGTGAGAACAGCAGACGTTCCAAACCTACCCCTCTCGGGAGAAGCAATCCATGTAGTGGGTGTATCTAATCAATTGATTAGTACCCCAGTTACTGAGCCCATGGAGATTACAATAGGGAACTTCAAAGAAATGCATAGATTTGTAGTTTGTGATACCAGTCCAGTAAACTTACTGGGATGGGATTTGTTGTGTAAAATGAACTGTACCATCTTTTGCACACCAAGGGGCGTCGAAATTCAGACCCCAGACGAAGATGGAATATACAAATTAATGTTAATAAGACCTGACTCAGAAATTAAACCACTGACTATACAAGACTTAATTTATATATTGGTAACGGTATAGATGAGCGCACAGCACAAGTCAAGGTACAAGTAATAAGGCAATAAATCCGTCAGGTGCTCAGGAGGAGGTGGGTGACTGGTTACCACAGTCACCAAGACAACCAAAAGGTCCAAACAATTATTGTGATCCTCCGAGCACTCAATCATGTAACAAATAGTCTTTATATAGTTTCCACACTATATCTTTAATGTCCAGTCTTCTTGTACATTCAATCCAAATGTCCTCATAAGATATTCGCAGCCAACGCACGTTTCGTCAAGTCCGTCTAGGACTAATGACTTCCTCAGGGCTGCAACCCAAATACACATAATCAGTTTCAATTCACACTCGTTAGAGATAGCAAAATAAATGCATTTTACATTTTCCATCCCTTAACTATTAATCATTCTTAATAGTTCATTCGACCATAACTTAGGTCCAATATGTATTTGCAAATACTAACAGATTGGTTATTTGAAGAAAACTCACTTTTACCAAATCCGTGTAAATCGCGTCATTGAATACACATCAGATATATCAAAAAAGTTCAAAACTATAATTACATACGAGTCATATGCAAAGTACTTCAGTAAGGGTAAGAGGTTTCGGTCACTGATAACAACCTTAGCCTACAGGTTATCTGTGAAGTCTCAACACTCTGACTGTTTAAACACTCACCTATTCCCAGTGGCGTATCCACGCTTGATTAATCCACATGTAGTAAACCCGTTATATCTCAAGTGTATGTCTCCACATCTGTAAATACAATTATCAGATACTACTGTCAAGTACTCAATATGTGTCCCAGACTATTTTAGTAATAACTAGAAGATCACTGTGGGCAATAGAATTGTAAGTAACCAATTGTAACACTCACCAAATCATATGGTGAGTAATTCCACGATAATATCCCCGTGGCGCGCACACCAAATCATAATAATCCAACATCCGAGTAAATCACAATCCAAAGTATCTTTATGTCAAATGACTCTGTCACTACCTATGGTAAAATAACAGCATCCTCAGTATTCAAAATTCTAGCTTCCAAAGTCTAAACAAAGTTGCAACAGACTGCATAAATATATCCTATGCTCACCTTGTAACTCTATATCAGCATTTCCCCGTATTACTGATATCTTCAAGTTTCACATAATTAGCCCACGTGTTCGTGTCTAATGGGAAACAATAAAGATTGGATATATGTGTAAGTGACATGAATCTCAAGTAGTCTCAAAACCCTCCATAATAAGTAATCGCACGAAAATATTCATATAGCGCTCTTACCAACAGTCTACCTGGAGTATCCCGACTTCGGCGTCCAGCGCGGGTGCCATCTTGGAGTGGCAATTTATATTACGTTTCACGGGCGCCATCTTGTAGTATCCAATTCTATAACGCGAATTCTCATACAAGTACCATTACGTGGTAACTCGTAGCTAATGTTATGATATCCTAACATTAGTGTTAACACGAGTGCAACTTCACATATTATTTATTCGGCGTCCAGCGCGAGTGCCATCTTGGAGTGGCATTTCATATTACGTTTCACGGGCGCCATCTTGTAGTGTCCAATTCAAATACCGCGAATTCTCATACAGATACCATTACGTAGTAAATCGTAACTACTATTATAATATCCTAACATTAGTGTTAACACCAGTACAATTTCACATGTTATTTATAATATGAACATATCTGCGCCCTAATATTAACTCAGCAAATTCACTATGAGAGACGATATCCCGTTTTTAGTTCTCTCATTTGGAACCATAGTTGTTATGCCATTTGGTAGTTATAATCTCATCTGAATAGATAAACCGGTTAAAGGAGAATTTGGATTGCAATTCTCTTGCCCACAGTCTGATTTACGATATTTACGCAACTATTTCTAACTAACAGTCTCAATAACCTGCAAGCCTCGGGAGTCCTCAGATATACCACCACCTTTTTCCATAGTCATCTTCACATGGCATACATCAAATTCAATTGATTACCAAGAAAAAGACAATTGCATGAGGCAGTAAGTTTCCTAGAAGTCACAAACAATTCAAAATTCAACCTCTATACACCATATCATTCTAATATACAAGCTCAAAAAGTCATTATACTTTCTCATCATACAGAGTTGTTGGCGTTCGGAGACATTTATATACATAAAGAATAAAGCAGACAGTACCCTCAGCTTCCTAAGTAAAACTCATACTCATGGTCAACATTAAGACCACACTCAACCGCTTTAAGTCTAATCAGCCAAAGTACCTCACGCTTCCTCAAAGCCAACAGTCTATTGCCCCCTCGTGGGTCCGGTTTAATGTGGTCAATCCCATGGTAACTGAAGATATGTTGGTCCTTATGCTCAAAATTCTGAACAATGTGTGACGCAATTGGGTATCTTGTGTCACCATTCTTTAGAGCCCTAAAGTGTTCAGCAATTCTCTCCCTGAGCCTCCTCTTGGTACTCCCTACATAAATCTTGCCACATTTGCATGAGATTACATATACCACATAGGCTGTGTCGCAATTAATAAACATACCAATAGTATATTTACCAGAGCCATTGTATTCAAAACACAGCACCTTTTTCATCGCCCATCTACATGATATACATCTTCCACACTTGTAAAAGCCTTTGAAGCTACTCAACCAGTCTGATTTGTTATGTTTAGTAGGGTAACTAGGACTCAACAAGTTCTTCAGTGTTGTCCCTCTTCTAAAAGTCACACTGGGTCTTTCATAAATAAACGATTTTAAGTCATTATCTACACAGAGTAAGTGCCAATGTTTATTTAATATAGTAAATAGCTTAGAACTATCCATCCCATAATTAGTTATTAGTCTTACCTTTTGATCTGATGGTCTACCTGTTTTATTCCCTCTGATCAGTGTGGTCTATACAAGACTTACCTGAAGAACTCCAACAGACAGTGAAACCAGAAGTATGGGACTTTACTGGAAAGGATGTAGGCTTGATGGCAAACGTTGACCCAATCAAAATAGCCATGAAAGAAAATGCAGTTTACCCCAATACCAAGCCTTACAAAATGAGTGCAGAAGTAAGAGCAGGAGTTGCCATTGAAATAAAAAGATTATTAGAAGCAAACATCATACAAGAAGTGATGAGTAGCCCGTGTAACTCACCCATAATTGGAATTAAGAAACCTAGTGGCAAGTACAGGGTAGTACAGGACCTGAGAAAGGTAAACAAAATTGTGGTTCCCTGCTGCCCTATTGTTCCGAACCCAGCAGTGATTCTGTATCAGGTTCCCTGGGATGCTGAGTGGTTCACTGTGATTGACCTATGTCATGCATTCTTATCGATCCCATTGCATCCAGACAGCAAATTTCTTGTCTCATTTGCTTTCGACAGTCACGTGTTCGTTTGGAATCGTGTCCCTCAGGGGTACACAGAAAGCCCCTCAATCTTTAATCAGATTTTGAAAAAAATGCCTTGAATCTTTAGTTTTACCTGGAAACTCAGTTTTGGTGCAATATATAGATGACCTCTTGGTGGCGTCTAAGAGTCAGAAAGACTGTGTTGTTGACACCATTGCCTTACTGAACCATCTAGGTGAAGGACATAAAATATCACCTGACAAACTACAGTTCTGTACCAAATCAGTAAAATATCTGGGGCACCAGATAGAGAAGGGCATCAGGAAAGTTACTTCAGAAAGAATCAGGTTAATTCGAAACATGCAGTTACCCAATACTCAGAAAGAAGTCAGAATGTTCCTTGGAGTTGTAGGTTACTGTAGGATTGCGGGATTTGCAGTCCTAGCCAAACCTCTGATCAAAATGACAAAGAAAGGAGCAAAGGACCCAGTGGAGTGGGATGAGGAGAGTCTGACAGCATTTACTAAATTACGAGAATGTCTGTGTACAGCCCCTGCTTTAGGCATGCCTGATTATTCTAAGGAATTTTCACTATTTTGTGATACACGAGACAATTGCGCGCTGTCAGTCCTAACCCAAGCCCATGGGTTGACTAGACGTCCAGTGGCATATTTTTCTGCTACTTTATATCCAGTGGCTGCTGGATTACCCGGATGTCTGAAAGCTGTAGCTGCAACTTGCACAAGTCTTGAGCAAAGTGAATCCATTGTTATGGGACATCCTGTAACTGTGTATGTTCCACATGCAGTTGTAATTTTACTGACAAGAACTAAAACTCAGTACCTCACCCCTAGTCGGCTGACTAAGTACGAAAGGATCCTAGTAGGTGCTGCAAATGTAGTCATTACTCGGTGTAACATATTGAACCCAGCAACCTTGTTGCCTGAGTCACTGATTGCAGAAGCAAAGGGAGAGGTCGAGCATGACTGCATTGACCTAACTGAGTTCAGTACTAAACCACGTCCAGATATCAAAGAGATGCCCCTGCCTGTAGAAGATTATGAGTTGTTTGTAGATGGCTCATGTCTGAGACACGAACTTGTAGGCCTAAGTGCTGCTTATGCTGTAGTTACGGTAAAACGCACTATAGAAGCATCTTGTCTATTTGGAGTAAAGTCTGCACAAGTAGCCGAATTGGTTGCATTGACAAGAGCCTGTAAAATTGGGAAAAACAAAAGAATAACTGTATATACTGACAGTCAGTACGGTTATGGGGTTGTGCATGACTTCAGCCAATTGTGGCTGCAAAGGGAGTTTCTGACTTCTTCAGGTACTCCTATCAGAAATGGGAAAGTTGTACAAGAATTACTGGATGCAATCCAATTACCAAAAGAATTGGCAGTGGTCAAATGTGCTGCTCACAAATCTGGCACTGATCATGTGACAGTAGGAAATCGATATGCTGAGGAAGTGGCCCAACATTGTGCCAGACATCGAATGTCGGTAAATATCAAATTGGGGGGATATGGAAACAGCTGCCAACTTATGGTGTTTGAGGATGTGCCTACATGGGAGGAATTGAGAGATTGGCAGTATGCTGCACCACCAAAGGAAAAGGAAAAATGGAGAAAGCTTGGTTGTCGACAGAGAAGCGAGGATGGTATCATTGTGGGCCCTGACAGTATGCCTGTGTTGCCTAGATGCTTGCTTGCTTCTATGGCTAGACTGATACATGGAGATACACACATTGGTAGGGATGCCATGATTCGTGTTTTCCAACAGACATGGTACAACCCGAAATTCAGGAAGGTAGCAGAGTCACTCTGCCAGAGGTGTTTGACATGTCAGCAGTTCAACGCTGGGAAGAGAACAGTAGTTGAAATGGGAAAAATTGGGAAGTCAGGAGGTCCATTTGTAAGATTGCAGATTGACTTCATTCAGTTGACCCTTTGTAAAGGAATGAGATATGTCCTCGTCATTGTCTGCCTGTTTTCAAAATGGGTGGAAGCTTACCCAGCCAAAAAGAATGACGCCATCACTGTAGCTAAATTGTTACTACGATAACTAATACCTAGGTACGGGGTCCCGGTCACAATTGAATCAGACAGAGGGGGGCATTTCCAGAATGAAGTAATTGATCAGCTCTGTAAAGCTTTCAAGATTACGCAAAAGCTGCACTGTGCATACCGTCCAGAGGCTTCTGGAGTGGTGGAACAAGTAAATGGCACTATCAAGTCGAGATTAGGGAAGATGTGTGAATCTACTGGCATGAACTGGATAGAGGCTTTACCTCTTGTTCTGATGGGAATCCGAAGTATTCCAGACCGAAAAACTGGCCTGAGTCCCCATGAAATCCTGATGGGAAGAGTGATGAGACAGGCATGGGTATCAGGACACAAACTGATAAGCATTTCTGATGATTTGGTACTTGAATACTGCAAACAACTGGGTGACCAAGTGCGTGCTATCTCTCGCCAGATTGGGGAAGACGCCGTCGCCAGTCCAACAACTCCAGTCCATAAATTGGTTCCAGGCGACTGGGTTGTACTCAAGCAGCATACTCGTTCAAATTGCCTTGCACCGAAATGGGGAAAGCAACGCCAAGTGATACTGGTGACCACGACAGCAGTGAAGTGTGCCGGCGTTCCAAAGTGGATCCATGCCAGCCACACCAAGAAGGTGATAAGAGACGAAAAGAAAACTGACGCTGAAGGTTGTCCAGCTGAGGGGTCTCCAGACGTTGGTCCTGAAGTAGCTGATGACGAACAACCGAGCACCAGTCAAGATGAGTGGATACCCATAATCGACCTGACCGATGACCCAATCAGAACAAGAAGTCAAACATACTCAGACAGAGAGTGGAATAGTGAGGACGAGACAGGAATAGGAGAAGACAATCAGATTATCGAAATCCCTGTCAAATCTGAAAGAGGAGAAGATCAGATAGGGACAGAACAGGTGATCGACACACCTCCAAGAACACCTGATATCGAAAAGGGACAGACAGATATTAGGGCGAAAGTTCAAGCGGAAGAAAATCAAAGGTTCGAAGTGCTTGAACAGGATCAGATAGAAATAGACGAAAGTGTTCAGGATACTGAAAGTGAAACACCCAAAGGTCAAATCCAGTCTACACCTGAACAAGGCCAGCTTAGTGACCAGGCAGAAGAAAAAGAAGTAAGACCTGGGTCTAGTCAGACAGGAAGGAGAAGTGCCGCAACTGAACGAAAATAGAAGAGCATTAGACGAAAGCCCAATCACAGTGCCAGTTAGAAGACTCAAGAAAAAGAAAAATACTGAACCAAGATTCATTAAAAGACTGAGACTGAGACTAAAAACAGTAGAAGAAAAACTTGAGCAAAGAAGACAAAGTTCCCGTATAGCAAAGCAAACGGGAGAGAGCTCCAAACGAAGGAGTGATCGAATAAAAAGACTGAACGAAAAATATCAAGATCCTGAATGGACTTATTTAGTGTTGGATGAATTTGAAGATCTTGATATAACTGACGAGAGTGACGAAGAACAGACAGCTGATCAGTCTGCCGAAGAAGACGAACCAACCTGAAGTTGCTCAGTGTAAGCTATCTGTGCAAAGTAACAAAGAGGGGTTGGAAAACTTCTGTTAAGCAGAAATGTCTCATTCAAGTGTGAACGGAAGACCTAGACGTAGTTGTTGTAAAACATGCTGCCAAGTATGTTTATGTAGTGTAGCGATAGTACTGATCCTTTGGATAGGACTGACTGTAACCCTTCCTTCTCTGATAAGTAAAAATCCAAACGTGTACCCGAATAATACCTTACTTGACGACACTGTAGAATCTCACACTAGGATTACACCACACAGAGTAGACACATTGGACAAACCACTGAGCCTGAAACAGAGACAGTTAAATTTAGAAGCACCAGATGAGGAAGAATTACACTTTAACAAAATTAAGAACAAGACTCATTTGAACGTTTTCGCAAACCTGTTATTGCATTATGTAGAAACTATGGAAATAGACGACTGCTATGTCTGCATGAAGCTACCTACTTCTGTAGCTGAAGGCGTGACTTATCATCACATGCCCTTAACCTATGGAATTTCCTGTAGTGTACTGACTAGCTTATTTTACAAAAGAGGAGCTTTACAGTATTACTATTCAAACTATAACGTGACATTTTCTGAACTTCCTGTTCGAAGAAACCTAAACCCTGTACAGACGACTAGAGATGTAGCTAAATACATGAGTGATTATTTTCTAACGGTAGGAAAAATTAATATAGATGATGCACATAAAAATAACCTGACCTGTTCTTTACATGAAAAGGAAAAAGAATTTCTGGACATGGTAGAGAAAAGAAGAGAGAGTTTCCAAAAGAAAGCTAAAGATAGGAACCATAAAGTTCCTAAATGGGCAGAAAGTATAGGGAGCACCTCAAATGGTGGAGCTACTGCTGCTATGCTCCTTGATTTCGAAAAGAAGGGGAAGCTCTGTCTTAAAAGGGAAATGACTAGTTATTATAACAATGTTTTCATCGGTTCCAGTGAATGTGAGCATAATTACAAGGTAATTGGAGGTTGGGGTTTCAAAGATGGGACAGAGCCTGTGTTTCCTGGAATTTATTTTATTTGTGGGAACAAGGCTTACTTCAAATTGCCCGACCATTGGTACGGGAGTTGCTACTTTGGTATTGTCTTCCCGAAGATATACCATGTGGGCAAAATCACTGGAAGCAATGAAGAAACTAACCAATTAGTACGCAATAGAAGAGAAACTGCTGGTGAAATTGTAGGAGATATTTTCAGCGCAATAATGCCTGCAGTGGGAGTGGTTCTGAATTCAAACAAAATTTGCAAATTGTAAACAGTAGTAGATCGGTTATCTACCGACACTGCTGGAGGGTTCCTGATGGTCAATACCGAAATGGTTGCGATCAGATCAATGGTTTTACAGAACCGACTTGCCCTTGATACCCTATTAGCAAAAGAGGGCGGAGTCTGCAGAATATTGAAAGTGCATCATTGTTGCACTTACATACCTGACAAAAGTGTAGGGATCCAGATATATACTGACAGTCAGTACGGTTATGGGGTTGTGCATGACTTCAGCCAATTGTGGCTGCAAAGGGAGTTTCTGACTTCTTCAGGTACTCCTATCAGAAATGGGAAAGTTGTACAAGAATTACTGGATGCAATCCAATTACCAAAAGAATTGGCAGTGGTCAAATGTGCTGCTCACAAATCTGGCACTGATCATGTGACAGTAGGAAATCGATATGCTGAGGAAGTGGCCCAACATTGTGCCAGACATCGAATGTCGGTAAATATCAAATTGGGGGGATATGGAAACAGCTGCCAACTTATGGTGTTTGAGGATGTGCCTACATGGGAGGAATTGAGAGATTGGCAGTATGCTGCACCACCAAAGGAAAAGGAAAAATGGAGAAAGCTTGGTTGTCGACAGAGAAGCGAGGATGGTATCATTGTGGGCCCTGACAGTATGCCTGTGTTGCCTAGACGCTTGCTTGCTTCTATGGCTAGACTGATACATGGAGATACACACATTGGTAGGGATGCCATGATTCGTGTTCTCCAACAGACATGGTACAACCCGAAATTCAGGAAGGTAGCAGAGTCACTCTGCCAGAGGTGTTTGACATGTCAGCAGTTCAACGCTGGGAAGAGAACAGTAGTTGAAATGGGAAAAATTGGGAAGTCAGGAGGTCCCTTTGTAAGATTGCAGATTGACTTCATTCAGTTGACCCTTTGTAAAGGAATGAGATATGTCCTCGTCATTGTCTGCCTGTTTTCAAAATGGGTGGAAGCTTACCCAGCCAAAAAGAATGACGCCATCACTGTAGCTAAATTGTTACTATGATAATTAATACCTAGGTACGGGGTCCCGGTCACAATTGAATCAGACAGAGGGGGGCATTTCCAGAATGAAGTAATTGATCAGCTCTGTAAAGCTTTCAAGATTACGCAAAAGCTGCACTGTGCATACCGTCCAGAGGCTTCTGGAGTGGTGGAACAAGTAAATGGCACTATCAAGTCGAGATTAGGAAAGATGTGTGAATCTACTGGCATGAACTGGATAGAGGCTTTACCTCTTGTTCTGATGGGAATCCGAAGTATTCCAGACCGAAAAACTGGCCTGAGTCCCCATGAAATCCTGATGGGAAGAGTGATGAGACAGGCATGGGTACCAGGACACAAACTGATAAGCATTTCTGATGATTTGGTACTTGAATACTGCAAACAACTGGGTGACCAAGTGCGTGCTATCTCTCGCCAGATTGGGGAAGACGCCGTCGCCAGTCCAACAACTCCAGTCCATAAATTGGTTCCAGGCGACTGGGTTGTACTCAAGCAGCATACTCGTTCAAATTGCCTTGCACCGAAATGGGGAAAGCAACGCCAAGTGATACTGGTGACCACGACAGCAGTGAAGTGTGCCGGCGTTCCAAAGTGGATCCAGCCAGCCACACCAAGAAGGTGATAAGAGACGAAAAGAAAACTGACGCTGAAGGTTGTCCAGCTGAGGGGTCTCCAGACGTTGGTCCTGAAGTAGCTGATGACGAACAACCGAGCACCAGTCAAGATGAGTGGATACCCATAATCGACCTGACCGATGACCCAATCAGAACAAGAAGTCAAACATACTCAGACAGAGAGTGGAATAGTGAGGACGAGACAGGAATAGGAGAAGACAATCAGATTATCGAAATCCCTGTCAAATCTGAAAGAGGAGAAGATCAGATAGGGACAGAACAGGTGATCGACACACCTCCAAGAACACCTGATATCGAAAAGGGACAGACAGATATTAGGGCGAAAGTTCAAGCGGAAGAAAATCAAAGGTTCGAAGTGCTTGAACAGGATCAGATAGAAATAGACGAAAGTGTTCAGGATACTGAAAGTGAAACACCCAAAGGTCAAATCCAGTCTACACCTGAACAAGGCCAGCTTAGTGACCAGGCAGAAGAAAAAGAAGTAAGACCTGGGACTAGTCAGACAGGAAGGAGAAGTGCCGCAACTGAACGAACATAGAAGAGCATTAGACGAAAGCCCAATCACAGTGCCAGTTAGAAGACTCAAGAAAAAGAAAAATACTGAACCAAGATTCATTAAAAGACTGAGACTGAGACTAAAAACAGTAGAAGAAAAACTTGAGCAAAGAAGACAAAGTTCCCGTATAGCAAAGCAAACGGGAGAGAGCTCCAAACGAAGGAGTGATCGAATAAAAAGACTGAACGAAAAATATCAAGATCCTGAATGGACTTATTTAGTGTTGGATGAATTTGAAGATCTTGATATAACTGACGAGAGTGACGAAGAACAGACAGCTGATCAGTCTGCCGAAGAAGACGAACCAACCTGAAGTTGCTCAGTGTAAGCTATCTGTGCAAAGTAACAAAGAGGGGTTGGAAAACTTCTGTTAAGCAGAAATGTCTGATTCAAGTGTGAACGGAAGACCTAGACGTAGTTGTTGTAAAACATGCTGCCAAGTATGTTTATGTAGTGTAGCGATAGTACTGATCCTTTGGATAGGACTGACTGTAACCCTTCCTTCTCTGATAAGTAAAAATCCAAACGTGTACCCGAATAATAACTTACTTGACGACACTGTAGAATCTCACACTAGGATTACACCACACAGAGTAGACACATTGGACAAACCACTGAGCCTGAAACGGAGACAGTTAAATTTAGAAGCACCAGATGAGGAAGAATTACACTTTAACAAAATTAAGAACAAGACTCATTTGAACGTTTTCGCAAACCTGTTATTCTATTATGTAGAAACTATGGAAATAGACGACTGCTATGTCTGCATGAAGCTACCTACTTCTGTAGCTGAAGGCGTGACTTATCATCACTTGCCCTTAACCTATGGAATTTCCTGTAGTGTACTGACTAGCTTATTTTACAAAAGAGGACCTTTACAGTATTACTATTCAAACTATAACGTGACATTTTCTGAACTTCCTGTTCGAAGAAACCTAAACCCTGTACAGACGACTAGAGATGTAGCTAAATACATGAGTGATTATTTTCTAACGGTAGGAAAAATTAATATAGATGATGCACATAAAAATAACCTGACCTGTTCTTTACATGAAAAGGAAAAAGAATTTCTGGACATGGTAGAGAAAAGAAGAGAGAGTTTCCAAAAGAAAGCTAAAGATAGGAACCATAAAGTTCCTAAATGGGCAGAAAGTATAGGGAGCACCTCAAATGGTGGAGCTACTGCTGCTATGCTCCTTGATTTCGAAAAGAAGGGGAAGCTCTGTCTTAAAAGGGAAATGACTAGTTATTATAACAATGTTTTCATCGGTTCCAGTGAATGTGAACATAATTACAAGGTAATTGGAGGTTGGGGTTTCAAAGATGGGACAGAGCCTGTGTTTCCTGGAATTTATTTTATTTGTGGGAACAAGGCTTACTTCAAATTGCCCGACCATTGGTACGGGAGTTGCTACTTTGGTATTGTCTTCCCGAAGATATACCATGTGGGCAAAATCACTGGAAGCAATGAAGAAACTAACTAATTAGTACGCAATAGAAGAGAAACTGCTGGTGAAATTGTAGGAGATATTTTCAGCGCAATAATGCCTGCAGTGGGAGTGGTTCTGAATTCAAACAAAATTTGCAAATTTTCAACAGTAGTAGATCGGTTATCTACCGACACTGCTGGAGGGTTCCTGATGGTCAATACCGAAATGGTTGCGATCAGATCAATGGTTTTACAGAACCGACTTGCCCTTGATACCCTATTAGCGAAAGAGGGCGGAGTCTGCAGAATATTGACAGCGCATCATTGTTGCACTTACATACCTGACAAAAGTGTAGGGATCCAAAGGTATGTAAGGAACATTACAAATTTGGGAAAAGAACTTAAACCACTGGAGGTTGACAGTGCCTGGAAAAGACTTACTGATGGTCTCTCTGCTGTAGGTCATTGGTTTGCACAGTTAGGTAGAGGGTTGTTGTTTAAGGTACTGATGCCAATTGCCATAATAGGGTTTATTATATTCCTTATATTTGTCTGTTGCAAATGCCGCAAACACCAAAAGAAATATACTGTGAATAAAAGAGGTGTGAAACGGAGTGTGGATGAACTTGAATTAGAAGAACTGAATAATCAGATTTACAAAAGGGTGAAGAATTCACACCCTAACAAAGAAACGAAGGAGAAATTAAATCGAATGTTGGAAGAGATTGAAATGAACAAAGTGTGAAAAGTTGGCATCTGATTCCATTAGTTTGTGATGATAGTAAATATCATCAAAGAGGGGATTGATGGAGCAAGGATTCGCATATTACGCGACTTGCTTGGATTCATGAACCTCGAATAACTTATAACAATATAATTCAACCTGTTTGTCTTACTAATTTTCCTTTATTCTGACATTTGGGGTGTCCTAGAGACGCTTGCGTATGTGTTTACTAACTCAATAACGTTTGTATATAAAATGGCCACTGCTTGGCGGGGTTTCTTTCTGCACATGCGTTAGTCACACTCACGTGACGTAACGTACTTGCAGTTCTGGTGGGAACCTTTGCGCTTGCGCACTGGCTTTTAAGATGGCTGCATATGCTCTCACATGGTGAAGCTTGCACTGATGCTTTCATGTCATTGTCTGTTGCACTAAACCTTAAAGCCCTAGTATATTTTTAAGTAAAGGGGTATAGAGTAGTTAATCATGGTATACAGTGTATTCATTTATTTTCTGTGTTTTAATTTGTTTTCGCTTACTTTTCATGTACCGCGATATTGAGGGTCTGATGGGACACTCGAGAATCCATATTGAAACACTGTTCTGCGCATGACAGTCTTCTGCCGGTGGCATTGACAGTGTGCCAATTGAAGGTCCCTGCCAAAACGTGCCTGGGAAGATGCACCTTCACCCAGCCGGAGAAGCTGAAATGTACTACATTAGCAACAAATGTATATCTTCCATTGTATTCTGTAGAATAGGTCATGGGAACCCCAAATTCAATAGGCGGTCCCAGAATATGTAAAACCCGGCTAGTAAAAGTCAAATGTGATTGGTGTGTTGGCCTATCCTACTTGGGGACCAATCGAAATTGGGGATTCTGACACTTGCAACATTTTGGGGGTGGTACACTGACCCGAAAACAGTATAACTAGCCTAGGTTTAGCTAGAGAAATTGTCCGACTTGTCCGAATAGCTGACCTGTCACTGACCCAGCGCACTCAATAGGTGACTGATACCGAGGGCTGCGGAGCACACTGTCCGAAATATCCATAGACTCAAGAGGTTTTACTAAACCTTAAGTGCTGGCGGAGCACTTTGCTGGGGAGTTCGATAACCCAATCGGGGTTCTGGCCGATAGCTGCAGAGAGGGTGGAGCGCAGGCGTTGCTTCCAAACTGCGGTTGCTGGTCGTGCCTTGGTGGTCCTGTCCTGATCCTAATCTGGGTTTCCTGTCCTGTCCTGGGGTGTCCATTCTGCACCTGCTGTCTCATTGATGACTGTCCTTCCTTTGGGTTTTTCCTGTCCTTGACTGATCCGTGGCCAGGGTTGGTCTTTACACCATTCTAGGTAAATATATAGTGCTGAAACTCTATACTGCACCTTCTATTTTTCTGTGTTTTGCTTTATTAAAGACATACCTTTGCATATGTTGATTTTCCATGCTTTTCGCAAGGCTACTGAATTGAAAAGCTCATACGTTATTATTGTTTCCTAGCATGTTCCTATGTTACCCTTCCTATAAGCACATTTCTCCTGATGTGGTTTATAATTTTCTCCTTTTGCTAACTGAATTGATGTTTATAGCATTATAGCGTGTTCCATTCTTACCTTCCCTATAGTTGTATAGTGTTCCAGAGTCTCACAATAGAGACTAAAGCTCTTCTCCTTATCCGTATATTAGGGTAATTTTTCCATAGCGACTTTTTAGAGTGTCCTTAATATTTCCCGTAATTTAGTCACTTTCCTTAAGTCTAAACTCAGAAACTTACTGACTAGCATGTTTCTTGTCCATACTTTCCCGTAAAGCTTATAAATGATCAGCTTAATTTACTTCTTGTATGGATATGTGCTTTTCGTTATCTTGATTATTGATTGCCTTTTGGTTGTAAACTTGATGATTTCCGAATCTGAACTTTAGATAAAATCTTTAAAACTTCCCAGTAGTCTGTGGTCATTCAATGAAAGTATAAAGAGTATATGTTGGTATTTTGTTTTGCATCTTTCTCCACACCTAGCTCCCTGATCCATTGTGGTCATTAGGTACCCGTAACGGTGGAATGGTAAGTCGGGTACAGTAGAGATAATAGGAAGGAACCAGGGTTACTGGTAGTAGAGTGTAAGGTCACCTGATTAACGTATATTATGGAATTATTGGTTATGGGCCCGATTCGTTTATGGTGAAATTGTTGGCCGGGTGACCTGCGCGCTCTATCAAGAACATCCAAGTCTTTGAAAGTCTCTTGATAGGATCCGGATACATCCGAATTTGCAAAGGAAGCTTGTTCCAGTGAAGTGGATCTCCCTCAAAATCTGGAAATGTGGATATGGGGTTCCTTAATAAGGCTTTGTTGCATATCTGAGCAATCTCGTAGGCTGGTAGTGGCAGAGTTTGATGATCAGGTAAGTTGGTAACTACTTAGTGAGTGCCTTATGAGTCAAGCAACATAGTTTAAAGATGGCACGTTTTCTGACTGGTAGCTACTGCAGTGCTTTCAGAATGGGTGCAGGGGAAGAACGTGTAGGGAGGTTGCAGGTCAATCGAGCCGCCATGTTCTGCACAACTTTAAGCTTTGCCAGGAGTGTATCATTTTTTGCCACTAGCAATGCACTCCCATAGTCCAAGTCTTGTGATCAATGCTTGGACTAGGGTTTTCCTTGAAGCGGAGGGGAGCCTTGGAAAGATTTTAATTAGTAGTCGCTTTCTGGCCAAATAAGTGCCACAGGTTGGCTAACCTGGTCTTTCGTGGATAAAGTCTGATCCAGTCTGATGCCAAGATTTTTTTTCACATGTTTTGGGCACGGGGTTAGGCCTAATTCAACAGGCCACCAGTCTGCCGTTCAAATGTCCTGGGCCTTACCAAACAGCACTATTTTGGTTTTTTCACCATTTAATTGGCGGCTTTTTCTAATGCAGCTCACCAACCAAGGTTTAACCTTATCCGGATGTTGCCCAAAGGAGATGACTAATTGGGTGTCATCGGAGTGAGATGCGATCTCAAATCCGCATGATCTGACAATATGTGCCAGGGGGACAAGTAGATATTAAATAATGTCGGGCTCAGGGAGGAATCCTGAGGGACTCCTTTATTAATCAGCATAGTTCGAGACCTAAAGGAGTCTAAGGAGATAGTTTGGGTCCGGATGTTAAGACAGTCCATGAGACAGTGCAATGCTCTGCCATGTATACCTGCGTTATGTAGTCTGCGGATTGAGATAGAATGAGAGATCGTATCAAAAGGTGCTGACAAATCTAGCATTACCAACACGACTGTTGTGCCTCCATCTAGTGACAGTCTGATGGTACCAGTGCCTGCCATTTGTGCGGTCTCCATTCTGTGCATCGCTCTAAAACGGATTGTGGAGGGTCCAGGATCTTATGCTCTTTCTGGTAAGCAGCAAGTTGTTTATTTATATGGCTTTCTTGGCCTTATCCTAATAAAGGAAGCAGCGCGATACGTCGGTAGTTGGAAAAAATTTCAGGATTAGCAGTGGGCTTTTGTTGAATTCAAGACACTTGGGCAATCCTTCTCCTCGCTCCATACAAGCATGACCCACTCCTATGCAACCTAAATATCAACGTCACAATGCTTAATTTGCAAAAGAATAATTGCGGGGCCCAAAGTTTTGCTCATAAGCCTGAGGCCAGCACTATTGAATGTCGACATACCGAATACCAAGGTCTGGGTAGTCCAACTCACTCTTCTTAAATCCAACACCTTAAGCTCCCTCTCGCAGGTTCCTTCTTTCTCCGTTTATCATGGTTTTTCATTCTTTCTCTTCCTTCTTCTTTCTCCCTTGAGTGTTTTTTAGGTCAAAGTCATATGATGGAAAATAAGTGCCAGACCCCAAAAATGAGTGCTGGTGGACCCGACCTGTAACCACCAGCTCAAATCAAGCACTGCACTGTCATGTTCAGCTGCAATAATATTTTATCCTCCGGTAACATTACCATGACTAGGGAACATGGTAGATTCACTATATACACTATGTAGTTTTCTCTTGCATAGGTGTCTTCATAAAAGTAGTCTCATGTCAATGTAGGGCATACGCAAACAGTGGTAGTAAGATGTACCCCCCATCCTCTCCAACCAAGGGGTTCCAATTCCTCCACAGATGCAACGTTTACTGAGTTTTTTTTTATTATAAATTAACAAACTTTACATACATTCATGCTTTCCAGAGTGTAGAGGAGAGAGTTCCCTCTACAGAAAGTCTGTTTGTGATTAGTGATACAGGATTTTTCTGATTCATAAGTTAGACATTTGCTGCTGTCGGGTTACTCATAAGTAGATTTCCGGCAATACACAAGCAGAATCTCCACTAACGGCAAAATTGGATATGCAGAAATGTGATGGAAGTGAAACGGTAGTTCGCGCCCTGATCTTGTCCCGACTGGACTATGCGAACGCACTGCTGATTGGTTGCCCTGGCTACTTAGTGAGGAAATTGCAGGTGGTCCAGAACTCGGCCGCTAGACTTTTGAAGGGACTATCCGCCAGGCATTCGGTCTGGATACACCTGCGTGCTCTTCACTGGCTCCCTGTGGATTCACGCATAAAATTTAAAATGCTAACAATCGTACATACAGCCCTTTATGGGTTAGGCCCGGTCTACCTGCAGGCCAGAGTGGCCTTTTATAAACCAGGGAGACAACTACGCTCTTCCAACCAGCTTTTACTACAGACCCCCCGTTTCAAGCGTCAGCGCCTGGGTGGCAATTCTTTTTTGCGCCGCGCAGGGTTGGCTTGGAATAACTTGCCTTTCTCTCTGCGTATCATTCAAGATCATCTGATGTTTAAAAAAAAAACTCAAAACGTTGCTCTTTTAAGTCTGTTCTTATGGTGGTTTATTTTGGATTTCGGAAGCGAGCGCTGGGATACTCTTGAGTAGCTGAGCGCTTTACAAATGTAACATAACATAACAAATGAGCATTTGAACGTTTTGGTTGTCTCTGGACAATATTTCTCCACCATGTACAAACCCCAATAAATATGGGGTCCTCTCTTCTCAAACTGTGGAAACGCACATATTCCTTCTGTTGACAAGAGCAAACGTATATGTGTTCCCAAGGCAGGAGACTACAAGGTGTATCTGAATACCCATAAATTTACCAGCCAGAGGCTTTTCGCCTGCTTTTGAAGGTGGTTCCACACAGAAACCACAACAAACTCACCCATTACATAGAATTTGCTATTGCAGAAATTCGACTATAATAGATACGTTTCAGGTCTGCCAATAGGAACTCAATCTTTTAAAGCCAAAAATTTCTTTATTTTAGGAGTCTCCCGCTTAAAATTGTCTCTTTGTAGTATTAAGGAAAGGACGCTCCAAACCAGGTAGTTTACCAGGTTCCTTTTGTCAGTCAGAGTTCAAAATGTTGCAAGGGTCAAAAGGACCCTCACTCGAGGCTTGAGTAGGGAGGTTTTAAAGCCAAAGACATGCGAGAAGTGAAAGCAGGGAATGGCGGGTGACATTGCTCAGTGGGTATTAAGATTAGTGGCTCGTCTTACTGGAGAAGCTCTCCCAGCACAGTAGGACAGGAAGACGTCTTCATAGGTAGCAGGAAAGGGAAACATTAAGGCAGAAGTGACAATCAATCAATCAATCAATCAATCAAGAACATTTATAGAGTGCGCTACTCACCCGGGAGGTTCTCAAGGGGATCACTGAAAGAATATCGACTACCAAAATATCGACTACCCAAAATATCGATGAAAAAATATCTACAGCAAAAATATCGAGTTTGTATGTACAAACAGGTAAGTACAAAAATATCGAGTACAAAATATCGTTTACAAAAATATAGTTGTAAAAAATATCGTATTTACTAAAAACAGTGTTAAATTAAATTAATATTAATAATTAATTACTAAAATATACTTAAAATTACTTAAATTAACTTATAATAATTAAATAATTAATGAAAGTTAAATAAATATTTTTTTATTTCATATTTATTAAACATATATATATAGTAATAAAATATAATAAAATAATACCCCAAAACTGAAAACTGACCCTGAACCCTAAAAATACCCCTTTACCCAAAAACTGAAAACTGACTCTGAACCCTAAAAATACCCCTTTACCCAAAAACTGAAAACTGACCCTGAACCCTAAAAATACCCCTTTACCCAAAAACTGAAAACTGACCCTGAACCCTAAAAATACCCCTTTACCCAAAAACTGAAAACTGACCCTGAACCCTAAAAATACCCCTTTACCCAAAAACTGAAAACTGACCCTGAACCCTAAAAATACCCCTTTACCCAAAAACTGAAAACTGACCCTGAACCCTAAAAATACCCCTTTACCCAAAAACCCAAAACTGACTCTGAACCCTGTAAATACCCCTTTACCCAAAAACCCAAAACTGACCCTGAACCCTAAAAATAAAAACAATTTATTTTACTATCTATAGTATATACTTACATATTTTCACTTTCTATATTATTTACAGTCGATATTACTGCACTTACCTTAAAAACGATATTTTGGCTGTCGATATTCTGTCCAGTCGATATTTTGTCCAAACGATATTTTTTCCTCGATATTCTGTCCAAACGATATTTTGGAGTCGATATTATGTCTGTGCACCTTCTCAAGGCACTGGGGGGGGGGGGGGGGGGTTGCTGCTACAGCTCGAACAGCCAGGTCTTGAGTTGTTTCCTGAAGGAGAGATGGTCCTGGGTCAGACGTAGGTGGGTGGGGAGGGAGTTCCACGTCGTGGCAGCCAGGTAGGAGAAGGATCTTCCTCCGGTGGTGGTTCTGCGGATCCGCGGGACGGTGGCGAGGGCGAGGCTGGCGGAGCAGAGCTGGCGAGTGGGTGTGTAGAACTTGAGACGGTTATTGAGGTATTCGGGGCCCATGTCGTGGAGAGCATACACACTTTTCTCCCCCTTATCATGTGTTTGCAAATGTGGAAAATCCATCCTGCTGGCAGATTTTTCTTGTTTGACAGGTTCTCTGGAGCACGTGGCAGCAATGTTAAGTAACGTTAAGGAAGAAACAAACAGGCAGCTCTTTAACGGCAGCAGAGGCAGGCAGTAGACAGGGAAACGAAGCAGGGACTGGCACGCTGGCGTTGAGGGCGACCGGTGGAAGGTCGCTGGTGGGGCTCAGGCTCAGGGGTGCCAGTATGGTTAAATTTGCGTAGCTTTAAATTCAGGGAACTTCTTTTACCTTGAGCGTGGGTGATGGCTTCTTCAGGTTGATGAAGTACCCCTCTCCTGGAACCAAATGTAGTACTGAAGAAAGAACGCTCCAAGCCAGGTAGTTTACCACGTAGATTTATTGAGGTGGTAAGTTAGATACAGACAGGTAAAGTATAGAGTCTAAGTAGGAGCCCCACCAGGAGCAGCTTCCCTGCTGCTCAGCCCTTCATCCACCTGATTCACGCATGCACACATTCCAAACACTAAAATTCCATCAGGCAGTCGTTCGGGCTGAGCAGCAGGATACCACACTCTTCTTAAAAAAAAAGCCAGGTGGGAAAATACATTCTCCCGATTTGTATTCCAAAATCACCGTCTTCCCAGTTTGGAAATGTTGCCTTGTATGAAGTTTCCATATTTGCATTTGACCTTTGCAAGGGTTACATTGCACCAATCCTGTGTATGTGAATCAGGATTGAGCATTCACCATGTAATTGGAATTTACTCTAACAATTAATTTGCATTTTGGTACACAAAGACTTATGACTCTGGTGTGTAGGAGCCACCCTTCCAGATTTCCAATAATGGGTTGTTTTTGTACCTTCCCTTCCCCACACCTCGTCTGCACGTTCCCACCAGTGGCTTAATGTATCGGACAACAAGCGAGTTTGAAAGCATTAGATAGCCGTTAAGATTTAGTGGCTGCTAAGAGACGTTTGTGTCACCCGCTGATGGAAAGTTAATGAATATACCCCGCTCTCCAGGAGGCGAAGGTCGCCAGGGTTCACCTTTAACAAGGCGGTGACATCCATGTTGTGGCCTGTCAAGATGGCGACACGGTGCACATGGCCCGGCCGCGCGCGCAGGTGATATTTCTTACCTACCGGGGTCAGTTCTTGACAGACCCTGTGACAATGATCTTACCAAACCGCTGCTCCTAAACCTGCTCGTTATGCAGAACTAATCTTCGTGCACTGACTTGGAATCGCGGCTTCATTTGTTTTGTGGGTAAATAACTTCACGAGGAGAGGTTTGGAGGAGACGAAGGGAGTGTGGGGGTGGGGGACTCGAGACGGGGAAATTGAAAACATTTGGTCGTGCCCGCAGACGTTCTGCTAAACATACACGCGTTCTAGCCTGTTTTCTCTTGGCAGGATGTGTTTATTTCGTTGTACGTCATTGGTATAAAATGCATGTCACGAGTGATAAACTTCTGCACGCTGGCGCAAAACATGCACCTGCCACACAATTAGGGCTAACAAGTAGGAAACTGGCAGAACAATAAGAACACAGATTTAAGAATACATCATCCCACCTGCTCATGTATTTTCTTTATGGTCCAATTGTTATTTTTCTTATTAATGCTGTTTGTTTCTTCACTGGAGCAAAATATTCTCCATGGAGAAACATCTTCTCCTACACTCATAAAGGGTACCCTTCCCAGAAATACACACTTTTCTCCCCCTGATCATGTGTTTGCAAATGTGGAAAATCCATCCTGCTGGCAGATTTTTCTTGTTTGTAAAAGTTATTGAGAAAAGTAAAAGTTTACATATCTTCCTCTTTAAGTGAATCAGGATGTGGAAATGTCTCCTAAAGTGCTGTATGTGCACACCTAAGTAGGAGAAAACTTTTTAATAATCGCAACTTCGATATTATCCAGCTTCAGTGCAATCTCTCTACTGCATTTCCCCGCAAAAGTAATAGAGAAACTCATTAGTGGACAAATATGAAACTATCTGGAGACCAATCAAGTGCTGGACACTTCCCAGTCGAGATTCTGATCTGCTCACAGCACCCTAACAGCCCTCCTTGAGGCCACTGACAACATACAACTAATTGTGGATAGGGGAGCATTAGCGCCCCTGATCCTCCCTGATCTCTTGGTAGCGTTCGCTACGGTGTCACACGCCATTCTACTCCCGTATCTTAATGACGCCAACATGTCTGAATCCCCTTCCATTGCTTTAATCCCTCCTTTCTCACTTCTCCCAATTAATTCTTCTCCCCTTTTTTAATCTAACACCTACAAAATCTTGTGTGGCTTGCTGCAAGGTTCTTTCCTAAGTCTTGCGTCTATTAATAGTTATCTGGCCCTTCTTCCTGGTATTATCAGCTCTTTCAGTTTTGATGTGATCTCGTGCACAGATGAGACCCAGTTAAATCACCAACCCCCAGATTCATCAAAGTCATGTTTTGCGAGACCTTATTAGCAAATTTTAAGGATTCGCTATTAAAGACTCGCTAAACGGGATGCATGTAGGAATCGCAATATTATTTGTAATTCCTCCTGATTCCTAATTTGCGATTAGCTAATTGCTAATCGCAAATAAGGAATGGCTTTCCCATTCATTCCGGCCCATAGGAATGAATGGGGAGTCATTCCTTATTTGCGATTAGCAATTAGCTAATCGCAAATTTGCCGCAATTTCAAGGGTGCCAGGGTGTCCAAAGGACACCCTGTTGCACCCCTGAAATTGATATGTGCACATATGTTGCGCACACACATGCCCTTAGGGCATGTGTGTGCGCCACATGGAACTTTAAATAATGCACTTTAGTGCATTTTTCGAAGTTTTTGCAAATTACCACGAAGTTGTACTTCATGGTAATTTGCGTGCCCTATTTGCGAATTCGAAATTTTAAATACTTTCATGCATTGCATTTAAGGAATCTCAAATTGAGATTCCTTAAATGCAAATAATCGCAATTTAGCGATTTCTAGAATTGAGATTTTTGCATTTGAGATGATGCATCCCAAATGCAAAAATGCCGCTCGCAAAGGGCCAGATTCTCAGAATCTGGCCCTTTGCGAGCGGATTTTTGTTTGATGAATCTGGCTACAAGTAGCTGAGCGAATATTGCCTCATATTCACTGGTCAGGTGCTTGGTGGCCCCAGAAGCTGGGGCCCACACCTGAGCCTGTAAACTGCTAGAAATATGGGGATCATCCTAGATAGATATCTCTTAATGGCGACAGCAGTTTTAGCACCTTGCTTCAGCATTCTAAAATGCTTACAAAATGTCTGCACCTGGTTACCCATCGACAAACGTAATTTGGTCACCCAGACCTTCAACATGAACATATTGGATTATGGAAATGTCCTTTACATTGTTGCACTCTTAATAGACTTCATTTGCAAAATATGGCTGTCCGGCTGGTCTTGAACCTTCCAAAGCAAGTCTCGGTCTCCAACCACCTTCGCAATCTTCACTGGCACGCTTTTATTAGCTCTTTTGTCACACTTATAGAGCTGCGCTCAACTTTGGTCCTCACTATCTCAAAAAAAGAATCACTCCTCATAAACTGGGAAGACTTGTCCGGTCATCCTTGACCTTTCTAGTCTTCACACCATGCACCTTTCGCTCAAGATCTGGCGGACATTCATTCTTATTCCTGGCCACGAAAGCTTGGAACAAACTCTCTTTCACACAACACTACGCCAACACCTTTTTAGATTTCAGGAAAAAACGTAAACCTGATCATTCTAATCCACAGGGATTATGTTACTCCGACAACCCGGTAAACCTCTTAGTGCCAGGATACCTTCAGGTTTGGTGATATAAGCGCTTGAAAAATCCAAATAATATTCAAAGACCAATCTTGTGACCTTGGGAAGCTCATGTCATGCACATAGGTTGACTATTAATTATTTATGTACAGTCATTCAGAGGGTGGAAAGTGGGTCTGTTGCTAATAGAATGTATTGTAACACTAACATGATTGATTAGTTAAAATGAACAGTAGTCATGTATGTGTCACAAGTCTTGGGCTATATTTTGTTTTAACCTTCATACTATACTGTATGTACACCTCCCCCTTCTCACTCAGCAACTTTTGTCTCTTCAATAGGACATTGTTTCAAAATACCCATGCCATTTTGTATTTACATTTGTAATTTTCTTTTATCCCATTTTGATTATATAAATTTTTTCTATGTCTATGTATAGCACTCTAACACCCCCAAGGACCTTTTTATACGAACCAAAATTCCTAAATAAATATTAAATAAAAGAGGAAAAAGTATACTCTTGAACAGCAGGTGTCTTTATGATGAAGGGAGCCACTGTTGCCTAATGCAAAGTGCATATAATTATAGGGATGCCGGTGGGGTGAGACAATGCAGCAATGATGGATTGGTGTTTTTAGATTGCCTTTGTGTTGAGAGCTATTATCTTACAGCATCTTCTATTGATTTTGGTGATTGGCGGCACCGAGGGGACACCGACTGGAGGGCCAGGAAGATCAGCTGACACCAGGAGTATTACTGCAAGAAGGTATGCAGTTCCTAACATGAATTAAGGGGGACAGGAGGGCTTGGTGATCATAAGTCCTCATGGATGTACAGGGGGAACGGGAAATTCCTCCTGTTGGAATTAGTGCCCTCACACACCTGGCTGGGTGTCATGCTTCATCATAGGGTGTGCTCCTCATCAGGTCGGCGCTGCAATACCTGCTGGGCTCCCTATGAGGGGCTCTTTTGCGGAGATCTTTTATTCTAAATTGCCGTATGGTGACATGGGGGTGAGGGACCTATGTGTGTAGATGGAAGGAGTGCAGGTGAATGAACCGAGTGATTGTTAAAACAGGAATTGGAAGTCCCAGAGTGAACAATTTTAATCAGTAAGGCCTCCAACCTCGTTATCGTTAAAAACAGGGTGGTGCACTTCTGAAAATAATGTTTCAGGATTGGCGCACTGCAAGTGGTCAACATGTTTCTCGCCTAATAGTCCTCAGATCTCGGGGCGATTTGTCCGGACCAATATAGAAGATTAAAGCTATCTACATAGTGGATTGTTGTCTGGTGATGTGTCCCTAATAAACCAACCTACAACCTATAGTGAGGTAGCTGTATTTGGATGACCAACCTAATAAAACAAGAACAACATGTATTAGACAAGAAGTACATAAATGTAGCCCAATACAATTCAAAGGCAAAACACACGTGTCCCCCTGAAATATAACATGCCAAAAACACACAGTGGTGTGGGCTTAAAAACAAAGTGGGAGCCACATGAGTGCAAGGCACACTGGCGAGTTTATGGCTCTTAAATAGGTATGGTGGAAAAACCAACATGGTAGTGGCAGAAAATGCAGAGTCACCCTTTTTGTGTTGGTAAATCTTATCATCGACTCTCGGCTAACCTGACACTCGGGATTACCTAGTGTCCTGGGCAGAGTTGCAGAGAGCCAGGATTTTAGGACATACTCAATTTGAGATAGTCATAGCGCAAAATGCAGGAAATGAGGAAGGATTGGGGTGGCAACTGCCATTTCAGCTTGGAGCCAGGCGATAGAGGAGAAAGAGCGCGGTGACTGCCGAGAATGCTTAGAAAAATACTCATGCTTGCTCAGTTGCAAGTACGTCGGCAGACCTACCCACTCGCTGCTGGGGTCCGGAAGGTAGTGAACTGCTGTGTGAATGCTCTTAAGGACTGCCAGCGATCTGGCGCAAGCTGGCGGGGTTCTGCTGATTGGAACTAGAACCTCATAGTAGACATCCAAATAGGCAGTACGTGGCCGCCATCTTGTGAGGTGTAAGCATGCTGGCGGTCCGGCGTGGGTGGCCACCATCTTGTAAGGTGTTATTGGGGCAGAATGTGGAACCCACGCTTTCCCTGATTTTAATAAAAGCGGGGGGTGACTAAAAGGGCAGACATTGCACGTGCACATGCCCCCTCCCCCCCCACCCCACCCTCCTGACATATAAAATAGTGCTGAGGACTGTATGGGTATTATTAGTCCTTCGTGTCACTGTATTGAAACAAATTGTGTTTTGGTTCTAGTGGGGAACCGGAACACGGAGTAAGGACTCTGAAAATTCAGGATCCACTTATTGTGTCATATTGTATCATAAAAGGCAAAATTCTGGAGAGGCCCACTTCTGTTCATATGTGGTGTCATATGTGGACATCGTATTATCAATGTATGTGGGGGTTTAACCAACCGACCAGGGATGGAGACACATCCTGGTCTGGTGATGTGAGGGCAGTTGCTAAGCGTCTAAAGTGCCCTAGAGTATATCATCTGTTGAGCTCACTCCACGGGATGTCCTCGTTCAATCCCTGTGTGTCTGTTGAGAGGCGGTAAATCCATCTTTGTTATTTCATAACAAGTGACCCTTTGCTCATTTTAGGATATGCCTCAACTACTACCCAAAGTAAGGTGTCTGCTGTATGTTGCAGTTGATTGAAATGTGTACACATTTTGGTATTCAATTTGTGGCATTGACTATTACTACGATGTTCTGTAATCCGTGTCTTGACCATCCTTGTTGTCATTCCTATGTATCCTAGGTTACATAGGAAAGTGATCATATAGATGCAGTTGTTTGTGTTGCAGATAGTGTGTGCCCTCAATTCCCATTTGAGTGAGTTGGAGAATTCGATTTCTTTAGTAACCTCAGTCAATGTACACACTTAGCAGGACCCACACTTAAAGGTTCCTTTAACAGGGGGGAAGACCCCAAAGTTGTCTTTGTGGATTTATAGAAGTGAGTTTAGGCCTTGTATGGATTAGCATATCCTTCCGATTTTTGGTACGTTTAAATGCAAATCTTGGGGGTTGCAGATGTAACGTGCCTGTTTGTAAGATGCCCCAGTGTTTTCTGATAATTTTGCGAACTCTATTAGAATCCGGGGTGAAGATGGTTACACAGGTGAGGGTGTCTGTTGTCTGTTTTTGTTTAGCTTCTAGTAGTGCCTCGTGGTTGTTATTCCTAACTCTTTTGTTTGAGAGTGCAATGCTCCGGTGAGGGTATTCACGATTGCTTAAGGTATTTGTGAGTTGTTCTGCCTCGACCTTGTAGTCCTCTAGAGAGCTACAATTTCTTCGCAATCTAAGAAATTGCCAAATGGAAGGTTCTCTGTCAATGCTCTAGGGTGGTGACTGCTAAACAGGAGGAGACTGTTGCAGTCTGTTGGTTTTTTGTAGGTGGTAGTACTGAGTTGTCCGTCTGTGAGTCTAATTATCAGATCTAGGAAGGGGATGTGTTAGAACCGGGGGTCTCTAGTTGGCAGAGGTAAGTACCTTAGACCAAGTAGGGACCCTTGCTTCTAGTCAGGGTGAAGGAATAACCCTCTGAGATAACCCCTGCTCACCCTCTAGGTAGCATGGCGCAAGCAGTCTAGGCTAAACAGAGGCAATGTGGATAACATTTGCACGTAACACAACAATAATCCCCAATCCACCACAAACTGAGACCACACAGGTAAGTATATTTTATAAAAATATATAACTTTATCTAGTTTCAGCAAGGTAAATAAGGCAGTTGCATGATAATCACTTTGTCAGCAATGTAGCACTTAATCTTAATGGTTGCATTTAGTCAGGAAGTTTCTGTATATAAAAGAAAACATATAGTCTCTAGTCTCTAGTCCTTCAATATCAAAGACGAGTAATATTGATTTCCTTGGTAGTAGGTCTAAAAATGAGCAATACACACAATGCCCCCGTGTAACTCTACCTCTGGACTCCAAGCACTGTCAATGCTCTTCTTTGCGAGGCTCGGGGACTCCTTCTTTCCCCAGGTGCCGCCTCGCTCCTTCTTGAGCCTCAGGCACCCCAGGCCGTGCAGATCGCACGCGTCCCTGCCCCGGCCGGTCCCCTGTCCTCTCCCGCCCGCTCTCGACAATCCAACGAGCGGCGGGGGAGGCGGTGATGCTCACCTGGTGGGGGACGGCTGGCCAGGGGTGCGGAAACTCCTCAGATTCCCTCGGCGGGGTCGGGTCACTTCTTCCCGGGTCCGGCGGTGATCGCGGTGATTCTTCGGCTCTTCCAGCCGCCTCAGCCCAGGCAGCCAATCCCGTCGCGGCTCTTCAGACGAGCCCCTCTGAGCGCGAGGCCGCCAACCAAAGGCAGCGCGGCCTCGCTGATGACGCTCCGCTTCCTCGCCCAATCCCTACTCAGCCACGGCATTGACGCGGCGCCGCACGGGCCAATCCCATCGCGGCGTTAGTGAGGGGGCTTGGCTCCGTCGTCCAATGGGAGCGCGGCGGCTACGATCTTCGGCCCCGCAGCTCCTGAACACCGAAGCAAGTTGCAGGGGGTGTTCCTGGCCCCGGGCCGCGATGGTGATTTGGCGGCAAAGGGTTTTCGAGGGCGCTGGTCATGAATAGACCCCCCTCTCGACCTCCCCACCACTTTGGAGCGGATTTCACGAGGGGAGGCGCCACAAGCCTCCGACCCTCGCTGGTAATGTGCCGATGAGCACACTGATCCCTTCCTCACGCTCCGCAGTCGAGTACCACACGTCCCAGGTCACCACAGCACGATCTTGCAGCTGCTTTTGGCAAAGCTGTAGGAACCTTTAACCCTGGGTTCCCAACATGAGGCCAGCTCTTCTCAGGCCCTTGGAGATTCAAGTTGCAGACACAGCACACAGCAAAGTCTTGGCAGTTTCAAGCAGGTAGGGTCACAGCACACAGCAAAGTCCCTTTCTCCTCCTCAGCTTTCAGTTGTCCAGCAGAACAGGTCAGCCCTTGGAGCACACAGCAAGGCAATCTTCCTTTAGTTCTCCAGCCGTCCTTCTTCCAGCGGAGGGTCCTTCTTGATGGTAGGATCTTGGAATCTAATCTTCCGTAGTCAGGGGTCCTTTCCTTATACCCCTCAAAGTCTTTGAAGTCCTTTGAAGTCTTTGTGCAAGCGGCCCTGACTCCAGTCTAAACCAGTTCTGGGGGTTGCTGAAGCACTGAGGTGTTTCTGGTTTTCTTCTTCCTGTCAGATCCAGGGTCAGAGGTGGCAGTTGTCCGGACAGGAGAGAGAGCCAGCAGGGTGGGCAGGCAGGCACAGCCCGGCACTCCCAGGCGCTTCTTCCTCCCACCTCCCTAGCAGCAGATGCGCCCTTTCATCCCCGGGCTGGCTCCGACCTTCTCCTCCGGGGGCTCTGCAGCCCCCCCTGTCACATCCAGACCAGACAGGCATTCCACAAACCCAGGCACACAGAAAGGTTTAGACAAGAGAACAGCCACTTTCTAAAAGTGCTATTCTCCAACAGAGGATTTAAAAACACCCTTCACTAAAAGATGTGTCATTAAATTCTGAGTTCAGGGATATCTTTCACTTATGTCCCATCTTGTTCCTATGGGGAGATAGGCTGGCATCACATGGGGCCAGCCTCCTCCATGTTACTCTATGGAGCAAGAGAGCCTTACAGCAGTGAGCACATAAAATGGCTGCTGCCCACTCCCAGAGCATGTGACCTGCACTAGTACATGCTCTACCTTATCTATACACTGCACCCTGCCCAGGGGGGTACCTTGAGCCTTCCATAGGGGTGACTGATGTGCACAGACAGGGAAGGGTTAGGCCCAGCCAGTGGAGACACTGGCCAGGGGGACAGGGCAGTCCACTGACTGCACACAGGCCCTGCGCTGGCAGGCCTGAGTCACCTTTTTAGGGCTACTCATGTGGGTGGCGCAATCTGCGCTGCAGGCCCACTAGTAGCATCTGTCATCACCAGCCCTGGCACACACAGTGCACTTTACTAGGGACTCCAGGGTGATACAAATATGCCAATCAGGTATATTCAATTAATATGGCAATTTACAGAGGGAGCACTTACACTCTGACACTGATCAGCAGTGGCAGAGTGTCCAAAGCATCTAAACCAGCAAAAACGAAATCCAGCACAGCATCAAAAATACATGAGTCAGAGGCAAAAAGATGGGGGAAAACCACGCCAAAAGGTGTCAGATCTAACACGTGTCCCCTCCAGCTGAAAGTGGGGAGAACTACCCAACCTCTTGGGAGTCCTCATCACTAAGGCGGAAGAACCTGGACAGACCGTCTGCATTGGCGTGTTCTGTACCAGGGCGGTGCTCCACCGTAAAGTCCATCCCCTGTAGGGAAATGGACCACCTCAACAATTTTGGATTCTCACCCCTCATCTGCATTAACCATCTGAGGGGCCTGTGGTCGGTCTGAACACGGAAGTGAGTCCCAAACAGGTAGGGCCTCAGCTTCTTCAGAGCCCAGACCACAGCGAAAGCTTCCCTTTCAATGGCACTCCATCTCCGTTCCCTGGGGATTAGCCTCCGGCTAATGAAAGCCACTGGTTGGTCTCCGCCCTCATCATTAATCTGTGAGAGTACTGCTCCCACGCCTTGCTCTGAAGCGTCAGTTTGCACAATGAACTCACTGGAAAAGTCAGGTGCCTTAAGCACCGGTGCTGTGCACATGGCAGTTTTGAGGGTGTCAAAAGCAGTTTGACAGGCCTCAGTCCAATTCACTTTTCTGGGCTGATTCCTAGATGTCAGCTCTGTCAAAGGGGCCACAATGGTGCCATAACCTTTGACAAACCGTCTGTAATACCCGGTGAGACCTAAAAAGGCTCTCACCTCAGTCTGAGTCTTGGGGGGCTCCCAAGCCAGAATGGTATCAATGTTCGCCTGTAGGGGCGCCACCTGGCCGCTCCCCACCTGGTGTCCCAAGTACACCACCGATCCCTGCCCTATCTGGCATTTACTGGCCTTGATAGTGAGGCCTGCCTTCTGCAGAGCCTTCAACACTTCAGTGAGGTGTTGCAGGTGTTCCTCCCAAGTGGAGCTGAACACAGCAATGTCATCCAGGTAGGCTGCGCTGAATTGCTCCAGCCCCGCCAGTACCTGGTTGACCAATCTCTGAAATGTGGCAGGTGCATTTTTCAACCCAAAGGGCATGACACGGAACTGGAAGTGCTCCTCGGGTGTGGAAAATGCTGACCTCTCCTTTGCCCCGTCAGTTAAGGCAATCTGCCAGTACCCTGAAGTCAAATCAAAAGTACTCAGGTACTGGGCAGCTCCCAACCGATCCACCAGCTCATCAGCTCTGGGGATGGGGTGCGCGTCAGTCTTGGTGACCGCATTGAGCCCACGGTAGTCCACGCAGAACCGAAGTTCTGGGGTGCCACCTGGGGTAGCAGCTTTCTTAGGCACTAAGACCACTGGGCTAGCCCAGGGGCTGCTGGAGGGCTCAATCACCCCTAGCGTCAACATCTTGGAAACTTCTTCCTTGATGCTGGCTCTGACCTTGTCAGCCACTCTGTAAAACTTCTGTTTCACAGGCAGACTGTCTCCAGTGTCCACGTCGTGGACGCACCACTTGGTGACACCGGGGGTCAGGGAGAACAGGGGGGCGAACTGACCCAAGACTTGGCGACAGTCCTCCTGCTGCTCTGGAGTCAGGGTGGGGGAGAGGACCACACCATCCACTGACCCATCTTGCTCCTTGACTGCCAGGAGGTCAGGGAGAGGATCACTATCCTCCTCCCCTCCAGCATCTGTAGCCATGAGCATAGTCACTTCAGTCCTCTCAAAGTGGGGTTTGAGGCGGTTCACATGTAGCACTCTCAGGGGCTGCCTGGGAGTCTTCAGGTTAACCAAATAGGTAACCTCGCTCTTGCGCTCCACCACCTCATATGGCCCAGACCACTTGTCACGGAGCGCACAAGGCTCCACTCGCGCCATCACCCACACTTTCTGTCCAGGGTGGAACTCAACCAGAGAAGTGTTCTGGTCATACCACCTCTTCATTTCCTCCTGGCTAGCCTCCAGGTTCTCTTGAGCGAGCTTCCTGAAGCGCTTGGTCTGGGTGCGAATGGCCAGCACTTAGCTGAACACATCCTGAGGGGTTTTCCCACGGGATTTCTCCCACCCCTCCTTCACCAGAGTAAGAGGTCCTCTGACAGGGTGGCCATACAGCAACTCAAAGGGACTGAACCCTAAGGATTTCTGAGGCACCTCCCTGTAGGCAAACAACAGGCATGGTAACAAGACGTCCCATTTCCGCCTCATGGGCTCTTCCAGGCCCATAATCATGCCCTTCAATGTGCGGTTGAATCTCTCAACCAGCCCATTTCCTTGAGGGTGGTAAGGAGTGGTGAATTTGTATGTCACCCCACACTCACTCCACAGGGACTTCATATACCTAGAAATGAAGTTTGTCCCTCTGTCTGAGACCACCTCCCTGGGAAATCCCACACGGGAAAAGATCCCCATCAGGGCACGGCTCACCACTGGGGCGGTGACCGTCCTGAGCGGGATGGCTTCCGGGTACCGCGTGGCATGGTCCACCAAGACCAGGATAAACCTGTTGCCTAGGGCTGTCTTGGGATCCAGGGGCCCCACGATGTCAATGCCCACCCGCTCAAAAGGGTTGCTCACCACAGGAAAGGGTTGGAGGGGTGCCACGCACTTCCCTCCGCTCTTGCCACTGGCTTGGCAAGTCTGACAAGACTTACAAAAGGCAGCGACGTGCTTCTTCATCTGGGGCCAGTAGAAATGGGTGACAAGCCTGTGATAGGTCTTGTCTTGCCCCAGGTGTCCTGCGAGAGGCACGTCATGAGCCAGACCCAGTAGGAAGTTCCTGAAGCGCTCCGGTACTACCAGCACACGGGCTGCACCAGGCTCAGCGAACTTAGGCTCACTATAAAGTAAGTCATCCTCCCAGTAGATCAAATGCTCCTTGGACCCCAGGCCTGCTTCCTGGTCTGCAGCCTGCTGCCGCACACCAATGACAGAAGGGCACTCCTTCTGAGCCTGGCAGACATCCTCCCTGGAGGGACCACCCTCTTGCTGCCACTGGGACAGCTCAGGCAATTCCCCTAGTTCGGCCACCTGCTCCCCTGTAGGTTCCAGGGCATCCCCCTCTGGGTCTGCCTCCTCCTGGACCGTGGGAACAGTGGGGGCCGGTTTCCCACCGCCCTCTACCCCATCCTCTCTTGCCAGGTCCCTGGGCCATTGTTCCAGGCTCCAGTTCTGCTAGACCGCCCTCTCTGGCTGTCATTGCACGGGTGGACACACAGATCCACGCAGGCAAACCCAACATCTCCAAGTGAGTCCTGTGCTCCACCTCTTTCCAGGGGGAGCTCTCCAGGTCATTACCTAATAGACAATCTACAGGCAAGGCATCACTTACAACAATTTCCAAAATACCGGAGACTCCTCCCCATTCAAATGGAACTTTTGCCAACTTGCAGTAGCGCACTGAACTGTCAGCTTCCACCACAGGCCGGAGTACCTTGGGAACAATTTGCTCTTCAGACACCCACCGACACCTGACAGATGTCACGCTGGCCCCTGTGTCTCTCAGAGCCTCCACCTCCTGTCCATTGATGGTCACCTTCTGCCCGTATTTCTTAGTGTTTTGGGGCAGCAAAGTTTCCTGGGCCATCTCTTGGTCTCCTAGAGAGACAAGGGTCATCAATGCTAACCCCTTCTCCCCACTAGAAATCAAATCCCCTCCCAAAGCTACACTGGCTAACGCCGGCGCTGGAGCTGGAGCACCAGTGGGTGCTGATTTCTTCTTTGGACAGTTGGGGGCAATGTGCCCCACCTCCCTACATGAATAGCAAGTAGGCGGGACCTTTTTGTCCTGCGTGCCCTTAGGGGGCCAGGACTTCTTAGGCTTGGGGGGTTGAGACACCTTCTCCTGGGAACTACTTTGGGGCCCTTTAGAAGACTCCTTTTGATTACCCGTGTCCCCCCCACTCTTCTGCGGGGGACCCTGTCCACCTTTGGCTGGGGTACTTACCACCCCCTTGTGGACCCTGGTGCTAGTCCAGCGGTCCGCCTCTTTAGCAAGCTCACTGGGATCAGTTAACTTGCTATCCAAAAGATGCTGGCGCAGCTCTGGAACACAAAAGCTACTTAAGTGCTCCCTACTAATCAAGTGACACAACCCCACATAATCAGTAACTTTGCTGCCCTTTATCCAACCTTCCAGTGCACGCGTGTACATACTCACACACTCCACCCAAGTACTTGAATCAAGCTTCTTGAAGTTCCTAAACTTCTGGCGGTACTGTTCTGAAGTGAGCCCATACCTGAGGCACAAAGCCTCCTTCATAGCGGGGTAGGATAAAGCATCCTCTGCTTCTAAGGGTGCCAAAACATCCCTCCCAGAGGCCTCAAAATGCTTCCACAATCCTGCCCCCCAATTCTTCTCAGGCACTTCATTCATCTTTAAGGCAAGTTCATACGCTCTGAACCACGCATAAATATCCTCACCCCTCTGATAATTCTGTACCAGATCCTTTGGTATGTATACCTTACCCGCCTGTACCGGTTGTGCGCTGCCACCATTAGAACTGGACACCACCTGTTTAAATTTGATGTCCAACTCCTTCATGCTCAACTCATGAGCCAATTGGAGTTTCCTCTCCTCCAAAGCGAGAGCGGTTCTTCTCTCCTCCGCCTCTGCTTGCGCTTTGAGCTTAAAAAGCTCAATCTCATGGGCCCTAGCTCTCTGATTCTCCTCCACTTCCTCTGGAGAAATAACCCTACCGGAGTGGTTGCTGCCGGGCCTAGACGCTGGCTTCCCCGCTGGCAATTCACTGGACAAAAAACCATTCTCCTGTGTGCCTCCCTCTCCAGTAGTAGCTTCTGGAACACCATGTTTGGCCTCCCACCAGGCCCTCAGAGCTTTCCGTAGCTCTTCCTTGTTTGCGCCGCCCCTTACTGGGCATTCAAGCCGTTTGCAGAAGTTTCTCAGTTGCTCCTTGTTATAGGTGACCAACTCCTGGATTTCAAATTCCACTTCCACTTCTCCATTCACGCTTGGCGCTTTCCGAGACATGATGCTTCCTAACCTTTTCAACTAAAAAGGTTTCACCAAAAAAGAAAAAAAATCTTGCGCAACCTGTTCTGCTAAACTAGACTAGTGATGTACAAGAAATCACTGCAGGTCAAGTGCAATTATTAGTTCAAAATCCGCACCGCTATCCAACAATGTTAGAACCGGGGGTCTCTAGTTGGCAGAGGTAAGTACCTTAGACCAAGTAGGGACCCTTGCTTCTAGTCAGGGTGAAGGAATAACCCTCTGAGATAACCCCTGCTCACCCTCTAGGTAGCATGGCGCGAGCAGTCTAGGCTAAACAGAGGCAATGTGGATAACATTTGCACGTAACACAACAATAATCCCCAATCCACCACAAACTGAGACCACACAGGTAAGTATATTTTATAAAAATATATAACTTTATCTAGTTTCAGCAAGGTAAATAAGGCAGTTGCATGATAATCACTTTGTCAGCAATGTAGCACTTAATCTTAATGGTTGCATTTAGTCAGGAAGTTTCTGTATATAAAAGAAAACATATAGTCTCTAGTCTCTAGTCCTTCAATATCAAAGACGAGTAATATTGATTTCCTTGGTAGTAGGTCTAAAAATGAGCAATACACACAATGCCCCCGTGTAACTCTACCTCTGGGCTCCAAGCGCTGTCAATGCGCTTCTCTACGAGGCTCGGGGACTCCTTCTTTCCCCAGGTGCCGCCTCGCTCCTTCTTGAGCCTCAGGCGCCCCAGGCCGTGCAGATCACACGCGTCCCCGCCCCGGCCGGTCCCCTGTCCTCTCCCGCCCGCTCTCGACAATCCAACGAGCGGCGGGGGAGGCGGTGATGCTCACCTGGTGGGGGACGGTTGGCCAGGGGTGCGGGATGCCTCAGATTCCCTCGGCGGGTCGGGTCACTTCTTCCCGGGTCCGGCGGTGATCGCGGTGATTCTTCGGCTCTTCCAGCCGCCTCAGCCCAGGCAGCCAATCCCGTCGCGTCTCTTCAGACGAGCCCCTCTGAGCGCGAGGCCGCCAACCAATGGCAGCGCGGCCTCGCTGATGACGCTCCGCTTCCTCGCCCAATCCCTACTCAGCCACGGCAATGACGCGGCGCCGCACGGGCCAATCCCGTCGCGGCGTTAGTGAGGGGGCTTGGCTCCGTCGTCCAATGGGAGCGCGGCGGCTTCGATCTTCGGCCCCGCAGCTCCTGAACACCGAAGCAAGTTGCAGGGGGTGTTCCTGGCCCCGGGCCGCGATGGTGATTTGGCGGCAAAGGGTTTTCGAGCGCGCTGGTCACGAATAGACCCCCCTCTCGACCTCCCCACCACTTTGGAGCGGATTTCACGAGGGGAGGCGCCACAAGCCTCCGACCCTCGCTGGTAATGTGCCGATGAGCACACCGATCCCTTCCTCACGGTCTGCAGTCGAGTACCACACGTTCCAGGTCACCACAGCACGATCTTGCAGCTGCTTTTGGCAAAGCTGTAGGAACCTTTAACCCTGGGTTCCCAACAGGAGGCCAGCTCTTCTCAGGCCCTTGGAGATTCAAGTTGCAGACACAGCACACAGCAAAGTCTTGGCAGTTTCAAGCAGGTAGGGTCACAGCACACAGCAAAGTCCCTTTCTCCTCCTCAGCTTTCAGTTGTCCAGCAGAACAGGTCAGCCCTTGGAGCACACAGCAAGGCAATCTTCCTTTAGTTCTCCAGCCGTCCTTCTTCCAGCGGAGATTCCTTCTTGATGGTAGGATCTTGGAATCTAATCTTCCGTAGTCAGGGGTCCTTTCCTTATACCCCTCAAAGTCTTTGAAGTCCTTTGAAGTCTTTGTGCAAGCGGCCCTGACTCCAGTCTAAACCAGTTCTGGGGGTTGCTGAAGCACTGAGGTGTTTCTGGTTTTCTTCTTCCTGTCAGCTCCAGGGTCAGAGGTGGCAGTTGTCCGGACAGGAGAGAGAGCCAGCAGGGTGGGCAGGCAGGCACAGCCCGGCACTCCCAGGCGCTTCTTCCTCCCACCTCCCTAGCAGCAGATGCGCCCTGTCATGCCCAGGCTGGCTCCGACCCTCTCCTCCGGGGGCTCTGCAGCCCCCCTGTCACATCCAGACCAGACAGGCATTCCACAAACCCAGGCACACAGAAAGGTTTAGACAAGAGAACAGCCACTTTCAAAAAATGCTATTCTCCAACACAGGATTTAAAAACACCCTTCACTAAAAGATGTGTCATTAAATTCTGAGTTCAGGGATATCTTTCACTTATGTCCCATCTTGTTCCTATGGGGAGATAGGCTGGCATCACATGGAGCAAGAGAGCCTTACAGCAGTGAGCACATAAAATGGCTGCTGCCCACTACCAGAGCATGTGACCTGCACTAGTACATGCTCTACCTTATCTATACACTGCACCCTGCCCAGGGGGGTACCTTGAGCCTTCCATAGGGGTGACTGATGTGCACAGACAGGGAAGGGTTAGGCCCAGCCAGTGGAGACACTGGCCAGGGGGACAGGGCAGTCCACTGACTGCACACAGGCCCTGCGATGGCAGGCCTGAGTCACCTTTTTAGGGCTACTCATGTGGGTGGCGCAATCTGCGCTGCAGGCCCACTAGTAGCATCTGTCATCACCAGCCCTGGCACACACAGTGCACTTTACTAGGGACTCCAGGGTGATACAAATATGCCAATCAGTTATATTCAATTAATATGGCAATTTACAGAGGGAGCACTCACACTCTGACACTGATCAGCAGTGGCAGAGTGTCCAAAGCATCTAAACCATCAAAAACTAAATCCAGCACAGCATCAAAAATACATGAGTCAGAGGCAAAAAGATGGGGGAAGAACCACGCCAAAAGGTGTCAGGTCTAACAGGATGTTATTGTGAGAGATGGTGCTTATGTATTGTAAGTAGGGGTTGAGGGTGTTGATCCACTTACAAAACTTCTCACAGGTTGCCTTTCCAAAAGATTAGAATGCCATCTATAAATCTCTTCCATAGAAGTATGTTGATCTTGTAAGTATTAGAGATGATATAGACTAGCCTTGCTTCAAATGCGTCCATATACAGACACTGGGAGCAAAAGTACTACTCATGGAAGTACCTTGGGTTTGATTGTATAACTGATTTTTGAATTCAAAGAAATTCTCAGTCAGAGCGAGTGTGGCACATTCTAGAACATAAGGAACGGGCGTAGGAGAGTCCCACGTTCCATTACTGAGGGTGTCCTCTATTACGCTGGAGGTGGCTCTTTGAGGGATGTTCGTACAGTGGTTCCAGGAGTGAATCTATCGCTGAAACAATTGGTCTCCCTGGGGTTTGGGTGGTGCCTTTGTGGATTTTTGGCAAAATGTCAAAATAAGGCACTCTGGGGTCTTTCTTAATGCGGAAATCAGCTTACTTCTTACTTATCCACCCCTGAGTCTCGGCTGTAAAGACCATTGCTATGATGGTCGTGAGAAGACGTGCTGTGGGGTTGGCAGTAATCGGGGTGTAGTGTTCGCGGTTTTCCAACTGTCGGTTGCATTCCATGTCATAGTCCACTGTGGACATGATCACTGTGGCTCCTCCTTTATCAGCTTGTTTAATGGTGATGTTGGGATCATTAGCTAAGGAATTGACAGCCGTCAGTTCCAAAGAAGACAGATTTTCAAAATGATTGGGGGTGTCACCTCATGTGATATCTTTTAACACTGCTTGTTCAAAAGTTAGTACCTCATTGGGTACCATACTACGGTTGGGAGTGAAAGTTGAAGGGTTATGAAACCCAGAGTCAATTCAATTAGATCTTTATTCGGTTATTTGCGAAAAAGAACAACCATAAAAGCACAGTATAATATACATCATAAAAACAATTTGATAAAAGAAACCACGTTGTCCACAGGAATAAAACACAATTGATCTGTAGGTGAATGTATACAACAATATATACAACAATATCACGCATTATCCCTCCATGCTGATTCTAAATTTTAGGGCTAAGTTTAAAAAACTGACTACAAATAAAGTGCATTCGTTATTTAGCAGCTTTAGGTAACAAAGTGCAGGTTTAATCTGGGTAAAATTCAGTCTTTTAAGAAGAGGCTTAAGGTATTATTTATTATTATTTTTGAGGCTTGTAGAGCGCACAGCTACCCCCAACGGGGGTGTCCCGGCGCTGAAGACAACAGCTAGTGAGGTTCGGTGGAGTCCAGGGAGAGTAGGTGGGCTAGATCAGGGAGAAGAGCCAGGTTTTAAGTTTCTTTCGAAACAGTTGCTCTGATGTAAGGAATCTAAGTTCCAGAGGCATATGATTCCAAAGTTTGGTGGTGGCCACTGAGAAGGCCCTCCCTCCGGGACAAAACATCAGGCGAAGATGGTTGGATCTAAGATTGCGAGTTGCTTGTGAGAGCTTCAGTCTGTGTCTCAGGTAGGCATGGCCGCATCCATTGAGAGCTCTAAAAGCCGTGGTCAGAGATTTGAATTGGATACATAGTCTCACTGGGAGCCAGTGCAATTTGATAAGATGGGGAGAAATAGAATGGCGGTAGGGGATGTTGCAGATCAGCCTGGCCGCTGAGTTCTGTACTGTCTGGATTCGATTAATGAGATACATCGGAGCTCCCACATACAGGCTATTAGCGTAGTCCAAGTGGGATGTTATGAGGTCATGGACTACAATTTTACGAGAATCGAGTGGTAGGAAAGGGATAATTTTTTTTATCATGCAGAGTTTTCCGAAACAGGACGCCGATACTTTATTAATTTGGGTCTTGCATGAGAGGGCTGAGTCAAATTGGAAGCCCAGGTTACGGGCAGATTGGACGGGTAAAGGGGGAGGATCCAGTTCAGCTGGCCACCAAAGGCCAGAAGGGATGGGGGATTTCTGATTAAAAAATAAGACTTCCGTCTTATCCATGTTCAGTTTTAAATTGTTTGATGACATCCATGAGGCGATATTCACCAAGCAGTGGGGAAAGTTTGACAGAGAGCTTTCAGAGTGATCTTTAAAGGAAAACACAAGCTGAGTGTCGTCAGCATAAAAGATCACTCTGACGCCCCATGATTCTACCACTTTTGCCAAGGGCTTCAGGTATACGTTGAACAGGAGAGGGCTGAGAGCAGATCCCTGCGGGACCCCCATGTCAACGGTTTCTTGGTGGAGAAGAAGGAGCCCAGCATAACTTGTTGAAATCGATCCGTGAGGAAAGACTTGATCCAGGCCAGCGGGGTCCCACCAACTCCCACCTCCTGAAGACGAGTTATCAGAGTTTCATGGGAGATGGTATCAAATGCTGCAGATAGGTCGAGGAGGACCAACATGGCCTCCTCTCCCCTATCCGTGCACTCCCGAATAGACTCGGACACTTCTAGTAAGGCAGATTCCGTACTGAAGTCCGGCCTAAAATCTGACTGAGAGTCATGGAGCAGCAGATTTGATTCAAGATAGTTGGACAGTTGTTCTTGTACCGCTTTCTCGAGTACTTTGGCTGGCTTGGGGAGGAGAGAAATTGGACGGTAGTTGCTAAAACACATTGGATCGACATCAGGTTTTTTTGGAATGGGAATCAGCAGTGCATGTTTCCATACAGAAGGGACAACTCCCGATTGCAGGGAGGTATTCCAGATTTCAACATGGGATTAATGATTAGCGGGGCGATGTCATTTAGGATCAATGCCGGGGCTGGATCAAGGGGTGAGCCTGATTTACATTTTAGAAATAGAGTCAGGGCCTGCTCTTTAGTCAGGGGTTTAAAGGAAGTAAGTGCTTTAGTACAGGAGGAGTCAGGATCCAAACTAACTTCTGTACGATTCAAAAGAATTGTCGCCGTAATATTGGCAATTTTTTCAGAGAAGAAGTCTGATAGGCCTTCACTGAGTAGTTGGCTGGGGGTGACAGGAACGGACAGAGCAGCCGGGTTAGTGAACTCTTTAACAATGTTAAAGAGGGTCTTAGTGGCGTTTTTCGCCACTAAGACCCTCCGAGGAATGTCATAAAAAGGACACAAGAATAAAAAGTGCACCAAATCCTGCGGAGACACAGAGTTGCAGCCGCAGGTAGGTAACACTTGGCCTTGATGGCTTCCTCTTGGAATGGCTAGTAGTAAATGAAAGAGGTTCAGCCGAAACCTAATTAACAGGAAGCGGTCAAAGCTCGACATTGGCCAAGTCAGATATGGTTCCATACATAAAGTAGTTTGTATGACAACATCATTTCTATTGCTGCTTTTCTTTAAATCCACCTCCTCCCGCTGGAAAAGCTGAGAAAGAAAAAAGCTATTTTTCACAAGCTTTACGTCGGTTACAGTAATTGAGTCGGGATTTGAGAAGAGTTCCGGGCGCCCCAATGCAGTGAAACAATTTTTCAGGTATTTTAGCCACGGGATTTTTAACATGTTATCCCATGTCAGTGCTTCTCTCAGGAGTTGGTGGTTTAACGGGAGGTCCTTATTTAGCCAGTATTTCAGCCAGAATGTCAAAGGCCGAAGTGCGATGGTGTCTCCTAAATATGGAGAGCCTAACTCCTCATGCACTATGAAATTGGCGGTTCCTTTTGGGACCCCCAGAAGCTGTTTCAAAAAATTATTTTCTGTTACCACCAAATCCTTAACATTCGTGTGCCCCCATAACTCTTCCGTAGCAGCCTATTGCCACACTCTTGGCCTGGTATACTTTTAGCAAAGCGGCAATTGGCCGTTTCCCCATTTTCCTCGCAAAATTAAACATTGCTGCATTTGCCCGTGTTATCTCCCGTTTTTTCTTCTGAATGGCGGGGCCCCATTTCAGTTGGTTATCAAACAGGACCCCCAAGTATGAGAAGGTTTTAGTCGTGGGAATCTTCTCCCCGTTTACATGAAATAAAAACTCTCTCTTATGTGCTGTGCCTACATTCATAACAAAAGATTTTGAGTTATTAATGGAGAGATCACGGGATTTCATAAATATAAAAAAAGTGTTAAGCAGCAGTTGAAGCCCTTTTGCGGTCCTTGCCAACAAAACGGCGTCGTCCGCATACAGTAAAACAGGTAACCCTTTACGTCCAACAAAGGGATAATCAGCACTTGTTTTTAAGAGGGTATTTTCCAAATTATTTATGTATAAATTAAAAAGAAACGGGGCCAGGATGCAACCCCGTTTTACACCCCGTTTTACTCCGAATGCCCTGGTCACCTTCAAATCCTGGGTGTATCGCACGTTTGCTCGGGTGTCCTAGTGTAGGTCCGCCAGGAAATTGACCAGGGTCTGCTCCACCCCCATGTTACTCATAGCCTCCCATAATTTGCCCCTATTGACACAGTCGAAGGCTGAAGAGAGGTCCATAAAAGCCATGTGGACTGTGCCCTGACGTGCCCTCGTATATTTTCCTAACACCATATATAGGTTGAGACACTGGGAGATGGTAGAGTGGCCTGGTCTAAAGCCATATTGGATTGGAGAAACTATAATATTTTCATCAGCCCAGGTTTTTAGCCTGTTCAGGATTAAACCACCTACTACTTTTACGACCGAATCAATTAAGGATATTGGTCTGTAGCAGGATGTGCTGTTACGGTCCCCTTTTTTAAAAATGGGGACTATTGTGGACAGCCCCCAGGACTTTGGGCATCCGTGATCAGCGGCTGCGTTAAATACGGCAGAGAGAACGGGGGCCCAAAGTGATGTCTTTGATTTGAATAGGTCCGGAGGCACACCATCGGGCCCTGGTGCTTTCCTGCTGGTTAAACCCATGAGGCCCTTCTCCACCTCACAAATGTTAAAACGCAAAGGTTTAGTACCTGAGACACCTTTATCATGTATAGATTGTGGTATATCGCTGTTAAAAATACGACTAAAATGAGAGACCTAATCATCTTCAGATATGTTGGTACCTAAGGGGGAATCACCTGTGGAAGCAAAAAGGGGTTTGTTTACAATGCCCCAGAATTTAGAGCTGTTACCAAGTATTTCTGGATCTAACAGGTTTTCCCAAGTGGCCGCTTTTACTTCAGCTTTGCGTTTAACCAAAGCCCTTTTATAGGTGAGCCGAGCTGCCCTGATGTTTACCTGGTCCCTTGGCCTGGCCTTGAGTGCTAATTTTAGGTCACGGTTTGCCTTGGAGCATGCGTTGTCAAACCACTTTGGCGCATTACAGATCCGGCCTGTAGGGGCTACTGTTAGCATTCCCCCAACTGGTCACTGGTAGGGGGTGTAGGTTTGTCATGGAAGGTTGCCTTGAGTCTTACTTTCCAAGAGAAGTTCTGGATTTCACAATTATAAGTTTTGGGTGTTGGAACATACCCCTGGCCCTTCTTCCATACTCTGGTTTCTGTTTCAGTGAGTACTCTGGAGGAGAGGTTGACAATCAGCTCCTCTTGGTTTGGCTTCGGTTCTCCACCAAGTTTTGTCGTGGTTCTTGCCATTGTACTAATTTTTGATTCCTTCTTCTTTGCCCTTTTCCTCTGCCCCAAACTCTGTCTAAAATAAAGTGGGTTGTTGCCCAGTGGGAACAACTGAGGGGGGCCTTGTGGGTACATGAGATACTGCCAAAAGTCAGGTCCTTGGTAGGGTGGCATGTGGAATCCCGAGTACCCGGGACATTGGCCTCGTCTGGAGCTATTACCCCAGCTCTCTGTGCTGGAATCGCTGTTGGAGGATAACCCTCTGCTGGTTGTATTAGTGCCTTCATCAGATAAATTATTAATTCCTGTGGAAATTATATCAGCTTTGAGGTATGGGTACACGTTTTCCTTATCAAATTTAAGTATGTATTTTTGCAGTTTCATTATTTTTTGCTTCATTAGGTAGTCCTTCTTCTCTGCAATCTCGTTATTGATCTCTGCTAGTTTGGTTTTGAAAGCAGTGATCTGGGTGGTTGTCTTAAGTGCGCTTTCAGATATCTGAATTCTCACTAGTAAGGGATTGGCGATTCTCTTGGCAGACGGTCAGGGTATAGCTGTAGTTTTGCTCTGCTCTGTACCGCTCTTCTAGCACAGCAGATTGGGAGGGTGGTGAGGTGGAGGAAGCTAAAGCAGTGAGGAGAAAAGAAGAGCCAGCAAAAGAGGGAGGCATCTGGTGCAAGATTTGAGTTCCCTTACAAGGCTCAAACTAAAACATGCCTAGAGACACACAACAGAATAGACAGTCATTGAACATAGGTAGAGGAACAGTGAGTGAATGCGGGGCAGCAGTGTTGTCATTGCAGAGTCGTGTTAAGCAGGAGATGGGAAATACCTATACTACTTACCGCAAGGAGAAGAGGAACTTGAGGAGGGCACTAAGACCCATTGAGGTACAAGCACAGTGGTGATTCTGATTAGTCCATGGTAAATAGCACAGTTCTGTTTGAGGCTCTTTGTTATGTTATGTTAATAGCACTTATAGAGCGTGCGATTACCCTTGGGTCTCCTGGCGCTCTTTGGAAGAGACTTGGGTGCAGGAGGATGTCAAGGGAGCATGTGAGAGTAATGAGAGGGATAATAAGCCTCAGAGTGGGTCTCCAATGCCGAAACTGGGTCGTAGGCTGTGGAGCACTGGGAGGGATTTGAAGAATGGAAAATTGTGGACTAGGACAGCAAAAGGATTGTCAGTAATGGATATGCTTTGATATGGGGTACGGGAAAATATGGGTTATTGAGGGTCAGTTCCTCAGATGTAAGTTTTTTGAAGGATGGGCAGGGTGTTAAGAGGCTGAAATCCAATGATGTAGAAGGGGATATAGGGACCAGACTGGATGCTGTGGCTGAGGGTAAAAGGGATCGAGAGCACCAAAGGACAGATGTTGGTGGAGGATAGGGTGCATTGGTAGTAAGGGTAGGGAGTGGCTACAGGCTATCGAGCCATTGCAGAAAAGACAAACAATTCTGACGGATGAGGTCAGTGATTCTGCCGTTTCAGTTCTGGGAGGATCTAAAACACCGACCCAGAGAGAGGGCATTTGGTATAGTGCGACCTGTGAACATCAAAACTCATGAAGACATTTCTGGACTTTTCCGATGGCGTACTTGTTGATGAGGTTGTCACTGGGATAACCACAGAATGTATACAAGAGTTTGTGGAGTCAAGTGAGGAGTTTTTAGAGGTGCTGAATTAAAAGAGCGTTAGATACGAGACAAGCAGATAGGGATTAGAAGTTTCCTTGGGCTCTTCAGTTAAGACAGTAGTTGGTTTCAGGAGTTAAAATGGGAGCAGGGTTATGGTAGATGTAAAAGGAGATTTGCAAAACAGGGAGTCTGTAATAATTCAACTAACAATTAACCCCATTGCTGCTGCCATAGGCCGCTGAACGTTCGGAGCACTACCTGGCTGGTGCTGCGAACATTCAACGCCCGACCCGGCTCCGCCCACACTTTGGAACGCCCAGCACTGCGCCGAAATAACGGCCGCAGCTAAGGCGTTAATGTTTACATTTTGTTCATTGGCCACAAACTGTGTCTGAAGTTGATGAGAGGCTACTGATTTTATTTTCTTGGTCGTATTTCTCTTAATGCTTTTAATTAAACCTGCAATAAGAATATTGACTGTTTTAGGGGATTTGGGATTTTATAGTAAGAGGCTCAATGAAGCCAGAGAAGGCATCAGAGAAGTGAAAGTATAGTGACTGCTGATTGAAAGAAAAGTGGAGGCAATCAAGAGTTAATAAGTATAAGTAGGTTTCCTGGAGGTTTATACAAGAGGAGCAGGAGGAGAAGGATGATAGTCAGTGTGGTTTGGGAAGTGGTTGTAGGCTGCAAATACGTTAAACCAACAAAGAAGACTATAAATGTGTGGCTAGTGAGAGTCAGTAGGTTAAGGAGGGGGAGTGGGCTGAGGAGGATTTAAATAATAAAGGTATAAAACGGCAAAGGGGGGCAGATACGCATGATATGGGTGATTATGGATTCATGGACAAAGGGGAATAATATCAGATGATAGCTAATGATCTAAACACTTGATGCACAAAAAAACATTGCTGTGTAAGGATATCCCAAGGGGGAGTATGAATATGGATGTATGAAGTGTTCATATTGCTTTACAGGGAGGTTCGCGCCAGAGAAGGGGGGGTAAGGAGGATTGAGAATTGGCAAGGGATTCTAGAATGATAGTAGCTATCGATAATTGGACTCTAGTGTTTTTTTATCTGCGTCAGCATCTATTAAGAATGCAATCGGAAGCTGTGCATCACAATGTTTAATACATGGATATTATTAGAAATGCTGATATAAATTTTAGGGAGTGGGGTATGGGTATGATATTGTGAAGCATTTTAGTCCCATTGGCTAAGGATAATAGAATGTAGTGGGGAAAGGTATTACAGATGATGGCACTGAGGAGGCCAGAACCATCACTACATGGCATGGGGAGTTTTTGTAATAGAGACTTCCATACTTCAGGGACAGATGTATCAGATGTGGTGGCGAAAAACTCGGTTACACAGTGTTTTGGGTTTGGGGACCGGGATATCAGTGTCAAAGACGACAAGGCAAGGGTGGACAAGGGAATGTGGGAAATGAAAGGCTTTTACACTAGTTAATTTAGAGCAATTGTGTGCTTGGTTAGCTATGTATCGTGATAGGGAGTTGGCATGGTTGGTTTCCTGTTCGGCAATAAAGGCCAAAGGTAGAGAAGGTAGGCAGAACATTTGAAGCCAGCAAGGGAGAGCTCTCAGGCGGTGAGAGAAAAATTAAGGAATGTTGTTTAGGAAGAGAGAATCTCTGGCACTATTAATGAGTGGCCTTTGCATGCTTTGATTATTTCCCATTTGGAAAGTTCCCAAAAATGGCAAGAGGGGAAAAAACTTGTCTTGGCCGGTGGGCCAGCCTGTTAATAAACACTTTTGGTAAAGATACCATTCGTACAGCATTAGAAAAATCAGAATGCCTCAGTTCATGGTTAACCTTTTTGGCACACAGTTTATTTCATAAAAAAAGGGAAGGGAAGGGAAGGGCGGAATTTGCATAATCGCGTTACGCAAATCTCCGCAAAATGGTAAAAAATCTCCGCACACACGCAGAAATTCCGCGAACATGCGGAATTGCTTGTTCACGATGCTTTTTTACTGTTCGCAATCGCTGTTTGCGTGCTCGGGGGGAACCATCTCGCAAACACGCATTTGAGAACGCGAACAAGCAAACAATTTTGCGAAGTCGCGGGACACAGAATTTTTGCCAATTTCACGTTCTCCGCGAACGTGAAATTACCTAAATTCCGCAAGCGGAACGGAATTTGCCGCCCAGGCCTAGCTTGCAGGGTACATCAAGCTGGACAGACTTTCTGCAGGAGACTTGGGGGCATGTTAACAAGGGCAGTATTGCCGCTTTAGTGGCTAAAGCGACCCTGTGGTCGCATCAGCATAATCCACCCCCAATGGTAACTGTAGCTAAGTCAGCATTTTAGCAAATGTTAGTTTTTTGGCGAAAAACGCGGTTTACAAGGTGGTGCTAACATGCATTAGCGCATGTTAGCACCCGTTTTCCAGACGCCTCGCTTTGCATCTCTAATGAGATGCAAAGTGGGCGTCACTGGGCGTACCCCTGACAGACTACCTTGCAAAATATCGCTAAATGTACATTGCAATATTTACAAGGTGGCCCACGCATTTTAGCAGGCGTTAGTTTTTGGCAAAAGATTGAAGTTGAATATTTTTGTTAGCACGTCTTACTCTAATGTTCTTGGATGGATTCATTTTGAACTTCTTACTCCCTGATAGTCTTTTGTATAAGAATCACCGCCTTACATGATCCTATTCCCGCTGAAGTCTTTAAGGCAGGTTCATAAGGTGTCTTATCTTTTTTACTTCTTTGTTATGTGATAAGTATTCAGTATGCTTCGCACTGTCACTTTATTTATTGAACTGTTTACTGAACATTCAATAGCATCTCTTGATGAGTGTTTGGGGGTCTATTTAGTTAATAGATGGATTCTGGAGCAGGCACTGGAGCAGCATCATTTGCTGAACTCTTCTGAGAACCTAATTAAAACTCTGTATTCAAGTTTTATTCCATTGTATTACATCTGGGGATCACAACACAATTTGGCAACAAGGACGAGGAGAAATTTAACAGGATCAACACCGATTTACCCACAACCTTGTCATCAGCTACATTTACTGGAAATACCTCTTATGTGAGTTGACTCTGTTTTGTTTCCCTTGATTTTTAAAGTGGACTTTCACCTACGTTTTGAACGCTTACACAAAGTTTTAAATGTGTTTACCTGTATAAGACCTACCATGCACTCAAACTGTGTCGCAAGTGTTCATTCTGCTCATGCTCCAAAATAAATTTTAGCCACAGAACAAGCGTTCCAATGTCGTACTGCCATTTTCACTGTTCTTCCCCATCACACTCTTTTGTCAAAAGTCTATAGGTTTGAGCATAACTTTAATTTCAGTATCTCTGACTCTGGCATGCCAAACACTCAATGGTACTCTGTCACTGCAGATTCATACATAGCAATGAAAATAATTAACATATAAATTCATGGTACAAGCCAAGTTCTTTCCTTTTTCTCAGCATGGTAGCACCTACGCATCCAATTGTACTCTTTGGCTTGTATTTTACAAGGTGTCTCCTAATTGGCCAGTTCCTTAGGCTTAATTTGCGAACCTTCTGTTTAACGTGATTGGCTTATCCTTCATGCCTTTCTTTTAACCATTGGAAGCAAGCACATTTTTCAATATGAACTAATGATTTTTACAAAATAACGACTTCACTTATATATTTTGTATTATATTAACTCATAGCATAAACTCTGAAATCTGGTACCTAAGTATGAAAAAACTGTTAAACAAGTAAACATGAATATGCACTTGAGAGACTCACCCACAGACATGCCCCCATACTGTCCACAGATGCCCCTCTCTCCCAAGTTTATTATTAGTAATACACCTGAAGACGACATCCAGTAGATGTGCCGGGATTACTCACTTTTTCACTCCCGACACCATTTAGAGACTGGTGGAACCCTCCATTCCCATATCCCCCTCCCACCCGCTGACCCTACCACCGCCTGAAATCTTCGTGCTCGCCTTGACAGTTAGAGTAGTGCTAGGCCTCTACTGTTTGACATACAGTGGTGTTAGAACTTGGGGTACCTGCAGGGGACACTGGTTGGTTTTGTTATTTGTGACTGTCCTCACAGTCTGGAGTTATTTGGAGATGCCGCAGAAGCCACAAGGTCTTCTTCTTTGTAGCAATGCATCTATGATTGCTCTGTTTTGCCTGTGCTGTCGGATACTGTTGTGCTTTACTGATGAGTAGAATCGATACATGCATATATAACTACAAATAAAGACGTGTTGCATTTAACACCCCTTTATGTTCTTTCAGTTTTCTGCGTATGCCATTTAGCCTATCAACTACCGCATCTATTTTTCAAAGGCTATCAAATCAAGTTCTTGGTGATGAGCCTAATGTCCCAGCATACCAAGATGATATTCTGGTTTTTTTATTCCTCACTATGGATTTAACCCATTGTAGTGGCCAAGAAGAAATCAGGGGAGTAAAGGCTTTGTTTTGATTTTAGACGCATTTTGGTGGATAGTTTTCCTCTGCCAAAAATACAAGAGATATTAACTGAAACTAGCAAAATGAAGTTTTTCTCCTCCCTTGATCTGAGACCTGCTTAACATCAGCTTGAGCTGAATGAGGAGATTTTGTCCCTGACTGCATTTAACACCCCTTTATGTTCTTTCAGTTTTCTGCGTATGCCATTTAGCCTATCAACTACCGCATCTATTTTTCAAAAGCTATCAAATCAAGTTCTTGGTGATGAGCCGAATGTCCCAGCATATCAAGATGATATTCTGTTTTTTTTTTTAAATGTGAGCAGGAATACTTGCACACTCTTGATAAAATTTCCGGTATTTTTGAAAAGTTGGTATTACTGTAAAGATAGAAACATGCCAGTTTCTTTTGAGTGAAAAGCAATACTTAGATCTTCTCATATCATCTGATGGCAAACAACCTAAAGCTGATTTGTTAGACGAAATGATGGACATAGCAGCACCCTTTGACAAAAAGCAACAAAGATCCTTTCTTGGTCTTGGTGAATATTATTTATGATTTGTGGAGAATTTTGATTTTCAACCATTAAGAATGCTATTGATGAGTAGTGTTACATACTGTTAGGAAGAGGAGGAAAAAGTAACTTTTAAGTCATTAAAGAGTCTAATCATAAATGCTTCTGCCTTTAATCTATACTCCCTGTATATTCTAGCAGGATGTAACTTGGGACAGTTCTACGTAAAATAGCGGAGGGTAAGCAGAATACTGTGGCCTTCTCCTAAAGAAATCTTTCAAAAGAAGAAATGAACTAAAAGAACTATAGCACTAGAGAGAGAGAAACTTTAGCATGTGTGTGGGCAACCAATCACGTTACTACCTATTTATGAGTAGAGAGTTTTCATTCATTATATACCATAAGCTTCTTGTCTACCTCTTAAGTGATACTAATAAATCGAGCCCCGAGGAGGAGCTACGCCAGCAACCAAGATGGCTGCATAAGCTCCCGGCTCCGCCGTCCTCCGCCGGAGGCTCATGAATCCTGACTGCCATCCTGATTTCCCACCGGACTCCCGTGCAGCGGAAGTGTGCCTGACTCTAAAGGTGCAATCCCGGAATCTCTAGCTGCTTGGAGTGTGAAGATACGTCGTGTGCCATTCTCGGCCTAACTCAGAGTTGAAGCCGGGGCCTCGAGTTCTAACCCGGCCGGGTTGGAGTTGAACAACATCGGCCGCGGGACGTGGGTGGTTCCGGTCTCCTGAAGTGGCATCTTTCCTTTTCGTTTTGGATGGTGACCTGGTGGCAGCTTTCTTTTGCAACTAAGGCGGCTTTCCATATCGGCTGCTTGGACCGGGGATCCGCTGCCCGGAAGCCCCGTTGAGCTCCCGGGGTTGATGGGCTTGGTTCCTCGTCAGCGGCGACGGCACTGCGATCGTGCTTGGTAACACCCACAGTCGTCCTCTGCATTGTTTCTGCCTTGTGCCCCGGAGCAGTCGACCTCCGGGGTTCCTATACCCGCCCGGTCGCTCATTGAGGGGCGATGGAGCGGGCTGAAATTACACCGTCGCTGCACAATGTAATGGCCGCCATTGGGGAGCTCCGCAAACGAGTCACCACCACCTTCCAGAGGATGATCGTAACGGTCGATCACATCTGCCGGAGACCGGACTCCGATCCTTCGTTAGTTATGAGCCGGGATGCCTTACCCGCGGCGCAAGCTTCGATTGCTACTGAGGACCCTGGGCGGCTGTCGGACTTGGACATTTCTCGCGACCCTAAGATAGCGGCGAGCGAGCCCGAAAGTACTGGCTGTGTGTTTGGCCCTCCGTCAATACCGCCAGGGATGGATGTGACTATTTCTATACTTCAGTTTGTCTTTTCCACGGACTATCGGATTTATACCTTGCCTCTTTCAGAGAATGCCCAAAAACGCTTTGCTGACTTATCGTTGTTGGGCAGTGGACCTGGTTTGACTTTTGAACTTTGTCAGCGTTTATCCTGGTGTCATTCCTTCTGTGGTGTCTTTGATCCGTTTCTATCTTTGGATGCTCTTGTTGTGATGGGGGTTCGACTGGTCTGGGCTCGCATGAAGACTCGTAGCGCCCTGCTAGTATTTGATGGGGTCTGCGTAATTGATAGTCGGGGCCAGGGCTGACTTTCCTATGTTTTCTTTTGGCTCTGACGGGTGGTGTCTGTGGGAGTGAGGGCTAGATGGGATTCTGATTGTTTGAGTATTGTGTAATTGCTATGTTCCAAACCGGATTTGCTACCTCTGTGATGCCGGGGGCCGGTGGTATGGTCCATTTTCTGTTCGTGGCTCCCCTATTGAATTTTATTGCTATAACTTGCTCAATGCGGCTATAGGGGATGTCCGCCTCTGGTGGGGAGGTGGGAAGCCGGGAGCCCGTATCTTTTTGTACCTTTCTCCTCCTCCAGCTTTTCCCTTCCTTGGGGTGTAGTTTAGTGGGCGACAGGCACACTGCTAGTGGGGTTAGGTCGTAGCCATCGGCAGGGGTGTAGGGTGGGGGGTTGTGTTTTTTTTTTTATTTTTCCTTTATTTTTTTCTATGACCTTCCTATTCCCATTTCCTCTCTTCACAAGAAATGTGGCGTATCCTCCTGATGTCTGAGTGTCATATGTTTAAGTCGTATATCCTGTATTTCTGGTGGGCGGGTGCTGTTGCGGGGTACTTGTGATCATTTGCATCTCACTGTCCTGCTTCAGCTTTAAGTTGTTGTTGATCCTTTTCTCGGTGCCTATGATCGTAGTATATTTCTTCGACTTCTTTGCCCGTCCCCAGCTGGAATGTATTTTCCCTAATGACACCTGATGTGTATATTTCTTTCTTGTGTTATACTCAATAAAAATAAATATAAAAAAATAAAAATAAATCGAGCCCCAGAATGGTGAGTTTGTTGTCTAAAAGGCCAGATTTTAATTTCAGAGTGAAGCGTATACTAGGCAGAAAGAACTTCAGAGCAAACTTTATTTCACAATGTCTAACAGTGGGAGTTCATAATTGTAATCAACCTGAGGATTGTAGAAAGTGTTGAGGGATGTTTGATGGAATAGTGATTTCTGTGGTAATAGTTGCCCAGAAGGAACAGGAAGGGATGGGGCTCTGAACAACTAAGAAATATATTAGTCAAGGGTGGCTAAAGGTTAATGACATTCAGGATGAAGATAAGTTGTTCCACAAAGTTAAAGACAAATTAGCTTTTGAGGGTGAGCTGATTTTTACAAGGACATTTGTTGATACAACCTATGAGGTTAAGAAGCTGATTGATAATATTTACTCCTCTTGGTCATGGGTCCAAAAAAAGATTACGTTCATTCTATTAGGGGCAGGTATGGACACAGAGGTGGAAAGCAGGATGTGATGGATACGTTCAGGAAAGAGCCCAATTCCATAGTATTGGTTGATATACTTTAAAATCGGTAGCACACTGAAGGGATTCCTATATTCTCAGTTACAGACAATGGTGTGCAATTCAAGTCTCAATTGATGGAGTCTTTTCTTTCTTCTCTAGGGGTCTGACATTTACTTATTGCACTTTATAGCCCCCATGGTAATGGATTGGTTGAAAGGGGGAATTGGGAAGTTACAGAGAGCTTTCAAATGGCAACATCGTCAGGGTAGAATGCTCAAGCTGCTATTGCCAAGAGACTGTGGGCATAACACACCTCACTCAACCACAGAGGCCATTTGTATTGTTGAGGGGATGGCACTCTTTCAATGAATTGTCTCTCACTTGGGTTTTGGAAAGTACTAGAATAATGTTCAAGCAGTAAGTCAGAGAATGAAAGAAGCACGACCTAGGAGCAAAGTAAGATGTGATGAATTGGAGGTTGTCAAAGAGGTGGATTTTAAAGTGGGAGGCACAGTAAGAGTTAAACATCTAGCTCGGTCAAGTGCAGCTCATTCCAGATTTTCTCCAAAATCTACAACAATTAATGTTTCTAAAAATGCGGTTAGAGTGGATAATGGACATTGGTGGAGCAAGAAGAGTGTAGCTAAAGTGCATTCTAGTGTGACTTGCTGTATAGGTGGCTCATGTTCCACATCGGAAGTTAGTTTGCAGAGTAGAATGGATGGGTGGATGTTTGCTAGTGAAGCCTCTGCACAAAATATTGGAGGTTTGTGCTCTGGTTTAAGTGAATAAGTCAATGACGTAACCAGTGGTGTGAATTCCCTTGATGCTGGTGAAGTTTCCTCCTCCTCAGCCCTTTCTGAAGGGAATGTAAGTGGTCAGAGGAATAATGAACCTGTGTTGATGCTCAATTGAAGTTCAAGAAAAGTAAACAAATCTAAACATCTCAATGACTATGTTTTGTCATAGAATTTCTCTTAACTTTTTTGTTTACTCCTTAGTTTACATTGTCAATTTTAGTTTCTGTCTGCATAGTAACATGTAATGAGTCATATTCAATTGTAATATTTGTTATTCCTATAATGGAGGTGTTAGTTATGTTCTATGTCTTAAATATACCTTGCACTGTTGCTTTATTTATTGGAATGTTTACATAACATTCCCTACCATCTCTTGATGGGTATTCTGGACTCCATTCTTTCAAATACTGGAGGGAGCCTGGAGCAATCAGAGGAGAAGCGTTTTTTTGCTGTACTCTTCAGAGAACCTAAATACATTCTTTAATCACATTCTCTTTTCGGCATAAATGGCTGGCACTGATATGTAGGTCACCAGGTGTATGGAATCACCAGGATGCCCTCCGTATTCTTATATCAGATTCTTCTATGCCACTGGTTATCTCTGTTGCAAAATGTTTGGGTGCAATGTGGGTGCTACGCAAGAAAGTTCTAAGTCGATCACCTGTCTAACGATCTAACTCTCATTTGACTTATATGTGCTCTATCTGGGTTATTTCATTCAATACTCCACTTTTTCTTTTTTTTTTATTCCTCATATACCAATAATGGGTATTTTAGATAGGGAATCTCCTCCTCTCCTCTTGGCTCCAAATTACGATGTACCAGCCTTGAGGATTTAATCCCAGGATAAGAGAGGAGGGAGAAAACCCCTCTCTGCTTAGCTGTTTGCTTTGTCCACTCCATACCCTTTAAACTGGAAAGCCCTTGGTTAGGTTGGAGACCAAGCACCATCAGTACCGAGGTGAAATCATCGGAATACTCTCATCTGTTCCGCCAAGCCACCAGGGCCGCCCAGATCTTGTCCTGGCTGGAGCTATCACATGCTATGTCAGACTCACTAGTATATATAATATATTTCAGACAGTCGGAAAAGGTGGGAACATTCTCTGACTTCCAAACCTTGCATATTTCCCGCCTGACTAAAATCATTACATAAAACATAAATTTGGTTCTCATATCATTAAGCTGATACTCTACGCCGAGACCAAAAAGAATTATCCTTGGGGTAATCACAAGATGTATACCTAAAACTTCTGTTATAAATTCTTCAATTTTAGACCAAAAGGGTAACAATCTTGGACACTCTACGAAAATGTGCAAATCATCAGCGGCGGGGACTTTGCAGCGTGTGCAACAATATTCAAGGTTCGTAATCTTTACCAATTTTTTCGGAGATATGTACGCTCTATATAAGGTGAACATATGGTTCCGTTTTAGGGGAGCCGATTTCAACACTGTATTTAGCAATTTAAAAGAATCTCCCCATAGAACTGGTAAGTTATCGCATTGTAGAACTTCTGCTCCTCCCCACAGCTTATTAAGTTCAAATTCTGTAACTTCATCTTGCTCATTTAGTGCCTCATACCAGAAGGAGATCTCTTTTTTCCAACTCCTCCTTCTCTTTACCAGGTCAAACTTAGGGTTAGCTGTTAAATCCCATGGTATGGTTGTCCACCAGCTAGATAACTGATAATATTTGAACCTGGTGAGAGTTCCATTTGTCAGCCTGAAGAGTGAATCCCACCCCAATAGCTGTGAGTTATCGAGTAGATCCTGCCACTGCATAATACCAGCTGCTTTAAGGGGAAGCGATAATCGGTCTCTGAGGCATTCCGGTGTCCCTGGGGAATCCCATATAGGAGCCTGAGGTGTGTAATACGGGATTCCTAGCTTTTTTCTGACGAACACCCAATTCCTCAGAGCCGCATCTAACACCTTTCATCTAACCTTCTTGTAAAATCTAGGGTCTCCAAATTTAAATAAGAAGGATTCGTGCCCTAGAGGAATACCACGTAGTAGTGCCTGAAATAGACCGCCCAAACACGATGTATCAGCTTTGTCAGCCATTAGTCTGAAATTTTTTAAATGAAAAGAATGGCAATAGTGAAGTATATCCGGCATAGCAAGTCCACCTGTTTTCAATTTTCTTCTCAATTTTTTCAAAGAGATTCTGGGCGATTTTGAGTTCCATATGAAAGATCCAATCCTTCCCTGTAATTTAGCTAAATCGTTTGGACTGAATGTCAAGGGTATTGAATTAAACAAGAAAGTGGCCTTCTGTAAAATAACCATCTTCGCAAGGTTTACTCTCCCGAAGATGTTTAGTGGCAGTCCGGACCAATGATGCAAGAGCCCACAGATGTCCTTGTAGACTCTATCTAAATTTACTTTAGATGTCTCAGAGATATTCTGAACCAGATGTATTCCTAGATATCTCATCTGGGGCTTCGTTTCAGGGAAAGGGTCCTCCTGATTCCACTGCATGACCTCTGTTTTTACCTTGTTAATTCTAATTCCCGAGACCTCTCCAAAGACTTCTGCTTGATGAAATAGTCGAGGGATTGCTACCTCAGGATTGGAAGTATACATTAAAAGATCGTCTGCATATAAAGTAAATTTTAAGTCTAATTCGTTCATGCAGAAAGGTTTCGTGAACCAAAGACTTAATTACTTTGGCCAATCTCGCCGCCAAAACACCTGCAAAGATTTTATAATCAGTATTTAGCAGCGAGATTGGCCTATAGGACTCGACGATCAGGGGGTCCTTATTAGGCTTCAAAACCAACGTGACTGTGGCCTCCAACCAAGTTTGTGGTATATTTTATTGAATAATAACGTAAGGATGGGACCAACAATATCAAATCCTATTTGGTATACTTCCACGGGAAGCCCGTCTGGTCCAGCAGCTTTTCCCTTGGCTATTCTTTTCAACTGATTGTGTACCTCTCCCTCTTTGATGACAGAACCCAGAAGTAAACTATCTGCCTCAGTTAGCTGTGGAAGGTGAAGCCCCTCTAACCAATTAACTGCACCTTCAGTTGTTATTTTATCGTTATTCCCTGTGTATAAGTTCTGCATATATATTTTAACTTCTTCGGAAATCTCATCATTATCAAATGATATATCTCCAGAGCTCTGTATCTTTAATCTACTTATTTGATTCTTTGCTCTATCAGATCTAGCCTTCCATGCCAAAATGCGTCCACATTTTTCTGCAGTCTGCTTGCATCCCACCTGTCTTTAATGATTTTATCCAGGTTAGCCTGATATTTAGCTTTTAAGCCCTCTAACTCTTTCTGTATGGCAATCAAATTAGGCTGCTGTTCTAGTGAGGCCTTCTGTAGCTGTTGCTCTTTTTGTTTTATTTTGAATACAGAATCTTCCTCTATCTTCCTCCTGATCTTATTTCTCTGTATCATTATGGTGGTTAATGCCCCCCTTAAGTAAGACTTAAAAGCTTCCCATACTATTTGATCGGATGCAGTGGCACTAAAAAACTCAAAATACTCCGCCATTTGCTTCAGCAAATCATTTTTTAACCCTTCCTGTAGAAGTAAGGATCTATCCAAGGTCCACCGTCTAACTTGTATACCCTGTGAGAATTTGACCGTTAATTCTACCGTAGAATGGTCAGATAATATGGCCGGAATATAGGAAGTGGACATGGTCTCAGAAAGTAAGCCTTGATCAATGAGAAAAAATCAATACGCGAATGATGTCTGTGTCTGTGGCTATAAAATGAATAGTCTCGATTTTTTTTGGGGGTTCTTAACCCTCCAGACATCCAATAGGTTGAAATCCCTCATTATACTTCTGAGCATTCTTTTTGATTTATGTAATGGGGGGGAAGCAACCCTGGAAGTACGGTCCAAACTTGGATCAAATACTAAGTTAAAATCGCCACCTAAAATAATAGGAGCATTAAAGTCGAGAAAGCTAGTTTTTAAGCTTATCAGGGCCTCCGGAAAATCCTGGTTTGGCCCATAATATATTGCACACGTCAACCGTGTATTTTTTATGACTAAAGATGCGGTTAACCATCTGCCTGTATAATCAGTTTCATATTTCTTGACTCTTATTTCACTATTGGCTCGAATAATTATAGCCACTCCTCTGGTGTTACCACTCTGTTTAGAGCAGAGGAGATCCTGTACCCACTTTTGATTCTTAAAAGCAGCCTTACATTCCTGTTGCTCAAGGTGAGTTTCTTCTAGAAGAAGAATATGTGCTCCAGACTTATTCAAAAATTCGCAATTTCTATTAAACTTCCTACCCTCCCTCAGCCCATTGACGTTCCAACTTATTATTTTTGTTTTATTCTCCATATTTGTCATCACAGAGGAAAGGGTATCCAATAACTAATTTGGCTCCAATCCTTATATTAGCTCTATTTAAAACTTGATTCATATCTGTTCCAGTTTTTTTGAATATATGAGGAAAAATGTTCTCTTTAACAACCCCACCCCCCACTATCTCCCTCCTCCCCCCTTGAGGAACCCCCACTTATGAGCCTTGGCGATTGTATCGCCATTTGAGAGCCCTATCCCTAACCTGGATTCTGGCCTCAATAGTGTCGGCTATAGTGTACCTCCACTTTTAATGATATGTCTTATTTATAAATATCCTTGCTGTTCTCTTCTGAGAACCTAAATAAAATTGTATTCACATTCTCTTCCATCGTGTTTCATCTGGGAATCACAACATTCATGTATGTTATTTATGTCTGCGATAATGGCATTTCTTGTTTTTGTCATCTTTTAGTAGGATCTCTGTGCTACCTGGACCGGGCAGCACCAGCGTGAGGCAGAAACGTTCATAGCAACTGGATAAAACAATGAGAGGCAGATACGTTCATAGCAACAGGATGAAACAATTACTTGAGCCCAATTGAAACACACTCAATGATACAAATATAAATGCCGCGATCACACTTTAAACAATTGTGAGTCTGCTTCTGTTGTGGTCAGAGCCAGGTTCTCAAACCATGTGCAGCTGAGCTTGACAGGAATGCAGGCAGTGCTGCAGCACCCCCATATATCATGGATTGAATTCACATGGAGATTCAAGAATATGTATGTCTTTATGTATTACTCCCTAAGCATTTATTGAGCTTTCAAGTACAAACTGTCTCATGACAGGAAACTTCATTTAGTGCTACAAATACAGCATATTGCATGACTACAGGTTTAGGGTGTTTGTAATTTTAGCTAGTAACACCCTTGCCCGTGTGCAGGTGAAAGGAGAAGGTCACAGTACCACAGAGGTTTTGCAATGCATATATAAATACACACACGTTCTAATAGCTCAAAATATATACCAGAAGTATGGAAGGTTAACTCAGGTGATGCTGATGTGAGCACCCCCACTCTGAAAATTGAAGTGGATGCACTGGAAGCTCAAAGAATTAGTCAAGCTCGTTACCCACAGTCGTGGCTGCAAAACTGTTAACCAAACAAGCAAAGATCTTGTCAGTGGATGTATGATGGTACAACGCGTACCGTTACAACGCGTATCTTTACGACGCAGGTTTAACAACGCAAGTGGTTACAACGGCTTGCGTTGTGGGGCGCTGGATAGTGAATAGTTTAATTTACTATTCCAACTCCAGTCCCCGTGGATAGTAGGGAAGGTGTTGGATAGTAAATTAAACTATCCCCTATCCTAGAGCGCCATCCAGCGAAAGTCGTTGTAACGACTTTCGTTGTAAATCCTGCGTTGTAACGGTACCGCGTTGTAACGGTTCCGTTGTAAAGGATGTTTCCCCTTGTCAGCTGAACATGATGCGCTAGCCATGAAAGTTCCTAAGATCGTGAAACCCTTCCACACTATTTAACATCCCTCCTGAAAGCCTTCAGTGAAACACCATTTAATGAGACCACGCTTTAGTCTAATCCCTCTGATGGCATATAAGTATAAGTATAAGTATGGCCAGAGGTACAAGGAAGACGTGCCCTCCAAGTGCTGCTTTTGCGACAAAGGGAAAGAAACTTTAATTAACGTCATATTATTTGTAAGATCCTGCACCCCCTGCGAATTGTTTGGCTGTGTCCCATCGGGCGCATCTTTAATGTACGGACATGCCTTGAGGCACTGTAGTAGTGCATGAAGGGTGACTCCGCCCAGTTGGCCTCCCATTTCGTAAAATTCATGTCTGCAATAAAATCTGCGCTTCCTATTGAAGATTACTCAGAATTTTAGCCATCCCAAACATGAACTCTTTTTAACAGACAATGGTAATTGTTTTTAAACTCTTTTTGTAAGAATTGTAATGAGTTTAAGTAATTATGCAATAAAAATGTATCTATCTGAAAATTGCTCCAGCACCAATGACCATATGGCCCCTAGGTGAGGGGAAACAGGAACTGCAAGGGTGTGTGCTCTCAATCTAAAGTAAATCTGTTGCCCTAGCCCCACCTCCCATTTCCAAACCTATACATACTCCATGAACATGATGGTTACTGTGTCAATAGCGTAATGGTGCCTGGAGAAGATAACTTTGTAAATAATGGCAAGTAAGTCATTGTAGTACATTTGTGATGTTGCTATCTTTTTGTTTGTTCACATAAGGAAACTGAAATGAACCTTTCACGCATAACTAATCCAGTTTATTTTGCCTGATTGCTAAGCTGTGTAATAGGAGGAACAGCCAAGTGTTAAAGGAGTAATTTCCCTCTAGTTTTGCCTTTAAGGGGTATGGCAATGTTTAGAAATAGGTACCCATATCCCAAACTAGGGCTAGTATGAACAGGTGGAAAACTCCCTGTCACTTTCTGCCTTTGACATTAAATAGCACACAGACCTCTCAAGTTTCTCAGGACCCTCCGTGAGTAGCTCATCCACTTCATGTGTTTTATCTGCATTCTGGGTCTTGTCCTGATGTTACAATGGGCTAATCAGGACTATAAACCCTAGAATACAAATATTAGAACTGGATGAGCTACTCACCCTCATATAGAAGTTCCAAATGGTAAAGCTTCAAATGTGATGTGCAGGAGATTGCTACACCCTTTTAAGCATGATGTCCTTTGACAAATGTATAAAGGAGTACCACACCACCTGTTTTCGTTTAATCATTTTCGCCATGTTAGCCTGGGAATCCACTTCAACTGAAGACATTAAGCAACGTGAAAAGTTTCTGAAGGTTTCCTACCGCTTGCATTAAGCAGTGGGCCAGATTTGCCATAAAATGAGGAAATACATTTGATGCTGATTTCCACATACAATTTGCTTAGATTTCTTCATTTTGCATAATTTAGACAATATCAATAAGTAATTATTGGCAAACTGCATAAGTCACAGATTTCCATGTGTAATTCAAAATCTAGCACCTGGGAGCACCTACAAACCCCTTCTTCCCGCCACACATTCAACCTTGGATGCAGCACAATCGACGACAAGCTCAGGAGAGTCTTGAACACATCTATCACCTCGTCCTTTTTCCCTGAGGACTGGAAACACACAGAAGTGGGGCCCTTCTTGAAAAAACCATCCACTGACCTAGTCGAACCAAAGAACTGTCGGCCCTTCCCTCTGCTTCTCTATCCAGCAAATGTCCTTGAGAAAACGATCAACCAGCAACTCACCCAACACCTAGAATACAACAACCTCCTGGACTACTCTAAATCCAGATTTCGAGCTCACCATAGCACTGAGACAGCCCTGATCACAGCCACCGCCGACATTAGAACCATCCTGGACCACAGAGAAATGGCAGCCCTCATCCCCCTGGACCTGTCAGTTGCGTTTGACACCATCTCCCATCATTTCAACAGACTCAACCACATCGGGCCCCAGGAAGATGCCCTCAGATGGATCGCCTCATACCTCCGTCTTCCAAAGTTCACCTCGGAGTTCCTCAAAGATCCCTCAGCCCCACACTCTTCAACACCTACATGACCCCCCCTGGATGACATCACCAGATCACATGGACTCCACCTCATCCCCTACGCCGACAACACCCAGCTCATTCTCTCAATGTCCTAGGACCCTTCCATATCAGAAGGACCGTAATGCTGGCCCTCATCACCAGCAGACTGGACTACGGAAACACAGTCTATATAGGAATCACTGCACGCCTCCTTAAAAGACTCCAGACACTACAAAACTCAGCGGCAAGACTAATCCTCGACCTCCCCAGAAGAAACCATATCACACCCCATCTCCAGCAACTACGCTGGCTCCCAATCCAGAAGAGATGTCAGTTCAAGATTCTGAACCACACTTACATGGCCTTGCACAACGTAGCTCCAGCATACATCAACATATGTCTGACCTTCCACCAACTGACCAGACACCTTCGTTCCACTTCCCCCTCCCTCGCAGACACCCCACATTGGAGGATGCTCCTTCTCACACCTGGCAGCCCAGGCATGGAACATCCTCCCTCTCACACCATCGCTCCAGCAATTCAGGAAAGAACTCAAGCCATGGATGCTCAAATGAACAAACCACCATGCAGCAGCCAACCTCTGCAGCACCGCGAGACCCTCACAGGTGATTTGCAGCACTTTATAAATGTTAGATTGAAGAAATACATTTCCATGTATGCCTGACTTACTCTACTAAGCATTGTGGACAGTCCACCAGAGGATACATAAAAAATTGGAATCTTGCATGTACATATTTCAAGGCTTTTCTCTTTTATAATCCACATGGAAATATATTTCCAAGTAGAGAAAGGCCCCATCCCTCGAAAATATAGAGGTGTTTGAGACACCTTCATATTAAATATGCACACTCCATGCAACATTTTGTAAGCCACTTAAGAGTACAAATTTGGTGTGATTGGTCATGGGGAAGAATGCACTCACAAATCTCTGCCAATGAACTCTCATCAGCCCTTCCAATGAGAACAGTATGGGCTGATTCAAAAAGGTATGTAATGAAACGTAAAAGAGTACTCCTGAAGTACCTTTTAAGTACTCTTACATGCCTATATGAAATGCCCTCATAACATCTAAAATGGCAATAAATTAGGAATATTCCTATGCAATCAGTAAAAATTGAAAGGACTGTGCTTTTTTTTTAACTTTTACTAATAGGGTGTTGGACATTTTGGGCCTTTTCACCAAGGCTTTTAAGAGTACATAAAAGCGTTGTACAGTAGTACTACCCACATTCATAAATTATGTTGTGAATCGGCCCATAAATTCTCACAGCTACCCCTATAATTTACGACAGTGGAAACACTGCACGCTAATGAAGTCTCTTCAATTGTAAATATAATGTTGTTATGGTGACTGTTTGACTTGTCCATTTCTGCAGGGTCACCCAAACCTTTTGCCTTCACCCCTTCTATTTTATCTGGATTCCTTTCTGCTGGCTTTATGACTCTGTACACTTTAGCATTGATAACCAGTGCTAAAGTGCGTGTGATCACTCACTAAAACATGGTAACATTGACTTACACCTGATTGGCATATTTAATTTACTTACAAGACCTTAGTAAAGTGGTGAACCACACACCCAGGGCCTGGAAATTAAATGCTACTAGTGGGCCTGCAGCACATATTATGCCACCCACTTAAGTAGCCCCTTAAAACCTGTACCAGGCCTGCCATTGCACCCTACAAGCAGTTTTAAAATGCCAATTTGGTTTGGCCATATAAAACCATTGCCAAGCCTTAAACTTCCCTTTTGTTGCATGCCAGTCTTCCCTAACATAGGCCTTAGGTATCCCACAGGGAATGGTTGATTGTAGTTAAAAGGTTGGACATGTACTTTTAAGTTTTACATGTCTTAGTAGTGAAAAATCCCTATATTTGTTGTTTACTACTGTGAAGCCTACCTCTCCCATCCTATCTTGGATTGCCTTATTACATTTAATTGATTTCGAACAGGTAAAGATTTCATGTTTGGTGTCTGAGAAATAGTAATTTAAAATCCTCTTTAATGGTAAAGTCAGATTTTAAGTTAAAATTTTGAAAATGCCACTTTTAGAACGTTGGCATTTTCGTGCACTATTTGGTGGCTGCAGCCTGTTCCTGGGCCACATGACTCGGTGTAGCTGCCAATTGGACTTTGTTTATTCCTCCCATATAGCCACACAAATGAGAAGGCACCAGGTATAAAAATAGGAGCCTCAGACCCACTTTTCTGTTCACTTTGTGGACCTGCAGAAGGACTCTGCTGCTGTCACCTGCTGTGTACTCCACAAGAATGCCTTGCTGTACCTACAAAGATAGCTTTGTGGCCTGGAGCCTGCCTTTGACCCTCAGAGGCCTGCCCTGCTGCTTGAGACATGTTCCTCTGCTTGAACCCAGTACTACCAGACTGACTCCATTGGCAAACTAAAGGCTGGTTGGTTGACTCCAAAGGCTAGTTAGCTCGTTTCCTGATCAGAGCCTTGGGGACAGAAAAGGCTCCAACCATCTTGAACCTGAACCTGGACCCAGCCTGGGTGAGTCCTAACCCCCTCCCCCCCAATTGTTGCTGCTCGTCTTGGACCATTGGTGGTGGTGTTAAAGTTGTCCAAATAACCAAAATCCAAAACATAGGACTTTGAAAATGTGTGCTCAGAGAACCGAGAGGAGACCTGGACCTACCTACTTGTCTATCCGCACAAGGTGCATCGCAGGTCGACCTGACTTCGCAGCAGAAAATCCTGTTCAGCAGTCCTTCGTCAAAGGGGTATCCTGCCTCCTGGTGCTCTTGTCATCTACAGACTCTATCCTCTTACGCTCGAGATTTATGATTTTAAAAAAAAAGAGTGTAACTCCAAACGTGGAAATCTTCACCGTGACTACATCCAGCGTCATCCTGGATGATGATGAGGCCTTCTCCTCCTTGGACACCACCTGCATTCTTGCCCTGCTGACCTTTGCCTTCTCAGACAACCTATTCCTTAAATTTCTTCTGAGTTCCAAGGTAAGCATCAACGGGGCCCAATCCACTTCTTGTATCTGATTTGTGCCCCGTCGCGTTCGGCCCTATTTTGTTAGTTTGACAAGGTGTTGTGCGACTAGATGTCCGTGGTTGGTACTTTGGTCTTCTAGATGCTATTTTGTTTACCTTAAACTTTAAAAATCCATAACTCTGGTTCTACTAATTGGATTTTTGTTGTTGTGGTGTCAAATAATGTATTAAAATATACTCTATGTTTCCGAATTGGTGTGGGATTTTTCTTGTGTTGTGTTGTCACTTTATTACTGTTTGGATGCTGCAACAATAATTTACACATTGCCTCGGAGTTAAGCCTGACTGATTTTGTGTTAAGTTACCAGAGGTTTAAGCACAGGTTGATTTAGTGACGTTTGTGGTTCACCCTGACAGGGACTGTGGATGTTGCTTGAACAGGATTAGCACTCCATTCAACTAACAACCCAGCTTCTCACCATGGCCAACTTATTTCAGCCCAGCGCTTTTCACTTACAAGGTATTGATATGCGTTGTTTTAGTTTATTTAGTTCCATGGAAGCTAACCAAGACTACAACACCCAGAAATCAGTAGGCTCTCAACGAAGGCACTGCAAAAACCTTGCCGCATAGCACAAAGGTGTGAGGAGGTCATCCTATAATTAGGATTGGGTGTTTCACAAATCCAGATTGTATGCATTTGAATTGAAGGCTCCTGGAAGCGACTTCTACTTTCTGCAAACATAATTTACACTTATGACGACAAAGGTTTAGGGAATCGGGCCTAGACTCTGTAACTCAACATCAGACTCGGAAGAGCCATACATATCTAGAAAGATCCTCTTATGTTCATCTATGTACCCATGTTAACTGCAGTCCCTTCAAAATTTGAGCTTAAGCCTCACAATTTCGGTAAGCATACATTGAAATAGTTTGATCTTTGTTGGAAGGGCACCACACCCCAGTACCGTCAGAAAACGCCTCCACCCAGTGCTCTAAACACAGACAGACTTGGAAGTTGTTTTTCCCTGCACAATGTTCCTGTAATTGGAAACAGATGCCACCTTCTCTTCGGATCAAGTACTTGCAACACCATAATTGAAGGCATTTGCAGCACAGGTGCACATCCTTAACCACGCCACATGCTGGCAGCCTGATTGGCCAACGTCAGCTCTTAATATGCAACTATTTTCCTAGCAGTGTAATGGTTCTTGCACCAATTTGCTAGCCAGCGTTTCTAATTAAAATCCGATATCAAAGAGGCCCGAATCTGGAGCGCCGAACACAAGAAGAGTTCTTCGACAAGCTGTTTTACAAAACAGGAAATTGTATGTCATTATTGCGCTGATCTGGGTTTCTGTTTCTTTATTTCCCAACCTGAGAAGGATGTCTCTGCAGGAAAATCACTTGCAAGAATTGAAACACGGTTTGGCTTTTTTCGATGTCTGTAATTTTTTATTGTAGAAAAAATATATATTTACATGGAGCATAACATATATAAACCCTAACTGCGAACAGGAATGAGACATTTTTGTACGATGTTTTTTTCTAAAACAATTTGCAGTATTGGAAGATAAGATTTTTTTTCATAACTGTTGTAAAATCCTTGGTCGATACATATACGAATACCGGACAATTTCCTGACATCACAGACAAAGTTTTCCAAACTTGGGTTTTCATTTAACAAACTAACTCAGTCTGGGAGTTGTAGTTCCCGTTCACTTCATGTGATTCAATTTAATTTACACACCTGAAAACATTTATTTTTAAAAGAAAAGTCCAAGACTCTACAATTGTATTCTACGTGATAAAGAGTCATTGACAGATCTTAATGGGAGGGACCGCTTCTCGGGGCCATGATGCAAGGACATCATTGCTTTCTATTTGCGATGGGAGAAATCCATTTACTCAGAAGAGATGTTGCATGAATAGGCATTGAATGTAATCGATTTACTGCAACATGCAGTTTCACGGTCATGATGTATCTATGTAAATGATAGGAGCCAAGGTCACAGAAATGTTGGAGGGGACTGGGTCATTTAACACATTTACTAACAGAATTTACTAGAGAGTAATTACGAGCTCGTGCAGGGAAATGCAAAGCTCTGATTGGCTGTCAACACTTAAACCAGGAAGTGTTTGCAGCCATCTTGGGACTCCGCTTCAGCCAAAGCCCAAAAAAACACAAAATAAAAAGAAAAGGGGGCAGGGTACGAATACCCTAACTCCCTAGCCTTGCTCCTGGGGTTCCAGAGGGACCCCGGCAGGGCAAACAAAACATTTTTTTAAAAATATTGCCGTTAATTTGCCAAATTGGCTGCAAAAAAAAATGCAGATTCCCGTGCTTGTTTTGTCAAGGCCTCTCCAGGTGGGCCTTGATTAAAAGAAGGTGGAGGTGCACACACCCCCCACCCCCCTCCCCTCCTGAGGCTCATGGACCACCACCTCCCCGGAGCTTTATTTATAAAACAAAGAAGGGAAGCGCACAGGGCCCCCTTCCATGGGCTCTATAATCCCCAGGAACCACCACCTCCCAAGGGCTATTGAAACACGAAGTAAATGAAAAAATGAGGAAGCTTGATAACAAAAAAGTCTCCCAAGATGGTTGCCTGAGAAAAAAGGAGCCCAAAAATAGCCCTAAAGTAATTCGTGCAACAAATAATCAAGTGATCAATTGGATAAAAACATTAAAATAACAACTACTTTAAAACCCTTGTTGCTAATTGAGACTCATTTTAGCTTTCCAGAGCACTAACCATAATTTCTATGAGAAACATGACTCCTTTATTACGCTCATTTCTAAAGGAAATACTTTAGGTTTAACAGTTTTGATTCCATCAAGTTGACTTCAAGTGTGACACGCGTTTGTCATAAATACAGAATGTTGGCGCTCTAGTTGTTCATTTGAACACTGTAGGAGCAGGGGCAGAGGACAGGAGGGAGGGAGCAGGGACAGAGGCAGCAAACTGACCACGCCCTGTAGGCAGGAGGGGTAGTGGCAGCAGAAAGGATCACGCAGGGCAGGCGGGAGTGCCACTGACGGAACAAAAGACCATGGAGTGCGAGTACCGGGGAAGCAGGCCAACTATGCAGGACAAATGAGAGAGGCTGTGGCAGCACAACAGACCATGGAGGGCCAGAGGGAGGGGCAGTGGCAGCACAACGGCCCGTGGAAGGCAAGAGGGCCTAGGATAGGGGCACAGACTTGGACAATGGAGGGAAGGAGGTAGGAGGCAGGGCCAGCAAGCCGACCAAACAGGGCAGGTGGCAGGGATTGTGGCAGCAGAATATACCACACAGGGCAGTGGTAGCACAGCTCATCAAGGAGGGCAAGAGGAAGGAGGCAGGGGCATAGACATGGATAATAGAGGGCGGGGAAATATGAGATGAGGCAGAAAGCTAGTCTTGCAGGACAAGTGGGAGGGGCAGCACAACGGACCATGGAGAGGACAGAGTGGACAGGGGCATACACATGGACAATGGAGGGCTGGGGGAGTAGGCAGTGGCAGCACAACTGACCATGAAGGACAGGTAGGAGGGTTCGGGGTTATGCCAACAGGCAGTCAGGAGGGAGGGTATGGGGCACAGACACAGCCAACGAAGGGCAGGGAGAGAGGGCCAGGGCCAACAAGCTGACCATTGAGGGCAGGCGGGAGGGGCAGTGGTTATGGGATAAGCAGGAGGGAAGTGGCAGTACAGTCGGCCATGAAGGGCAGGAGGGAGGGGCAATGGCAGTACAATGGACCAATGGGCAGGGTGTAGGGGCACGGACTCAGACATTGAAGGGCATAGGGGAAGGGACTGGGGCGGCAGGTTGACCACAAAGAGCAGACAGAATGGGCAGTGTCAGCTGAAAGGATGTTGCATGGCAGGTAGGAGGGTTTGTGGTAGCACAGCACACAATGGAAAGCAGGAGTGAGGGGGCAGGGGGCGCACACAGAAAATGGAGATCAGGGGGAGGGAGGCAAGGGTAACCATCTGCTCACGCAGGACAGGCAGGAGGGGCAGTGGCAGCACCATCGACAACAGAGGGCAGGAGGGAGGGGGCAGGTCCAGGAACAGCAAGCTGATCATGTAGGACTGGCGCAAGAGGCAGTCGAAGCACAATGCACCATGAAGGTCAGAAGAGGGGATAAAGCATGCACAAGGGCAACAGAGGGAAGATGGGAATGAGGTCAGAGGCAGTGGCAACAAACTGACCGCATAGAGGAGGTGGGATGGGCAATGGCAGCACAACAGACTATGTATTGCAGGTGGAAGGGTTAGTGGTAGCGCAACAGGCCATGATGGGCAAGAGGCTGGGATAAGGGCATGCACAAAGGACCATGGAGGGGAGACGGGGGGGTAAAGGCTGGACTCAGACAGCAGAGTGGCAGAAGGCCTGGGGAAGGGAGCAGGAGCAGAGGCAACAAGTTGACCACATATGCCGGGCAGGGAAGGGAAATAACGAGTAACTAACCATGGAGGGCAAGCAGGCAGTGGCAGACCATCAGCCCATGCAGAGCAAGTGGAAGGGGGCAGGGGCATAGACTTGGACAACTGATGGCATGAAGGAAATTGGTAGGGGCTGCAAGCGAAGCACACGTGCAAGTGAGAGCACAAAAGACCATGGAGGAAGGAAGGGGTAAGGGTTTAGACTCATACAATGGTGGGCAGGGGAACAAGTTGACCATGGAGGCAAGGTCTGCAGGGGCAGCACAACAGGCCATGGAGGACAGGAGGGAGGTGGCAGGAGCAAGCCCCCAGAGAACGAAGGTCAGAGGGGAGGAGGGAACATGGTCAGGGCAATACAGTTTAGAGGGAAGGGGACTGAGGGCTGAAGTAGCAAACTGGCCACCGAACGCAGGCTGGAAGGGGTAATAAAATGGACTACGCAGGGCAGACAAGAGGGGGAGGGAGTGACTGCAGCACACCGGCAGAGAACAGAGGGCAAGCAGGAGGGGGACAGAGTCAGCAAGCTGGCCATGGAGGGCTGGAGGTGGTGGCAGGGGCTCACAGTCAGAGAATGGAGGGGTATCAGGGGCATGAGCAGCAAGCTAACTGCAGAGGGCAGGCTGCGGTGGCTTCGCCACCAGCAGGGGGTTGGCCTGTGCCAATCCCCTGTAGCAAATGGACAAAGGCTGTATGCAGTGGCAGTGTTGGCTGAATATGTTCATAACTCTAGAAATTCATGATAAATAGTTATTACAGTTGGTTATGGTAATATAATGTTCCTTAGAATTAAAAACCCCAGTAAGTCACTGAAAAAACAATGGTTAAAATGATTTATAGTTAGGCGTTCAAATGAGTTCAAAACCAACACTTAAAAAAATCCACTGAAATTAGCCAGTTATAAATCAGCGAACTAACTATAACTTGTGCCGCTTCTTTGCCATGCACTACTTATGATGTCACACATTACATCACACATGACATGTTCAATGGCATCATTGATTACATCACTGATGACGTCTCAAATCACATCAGTGATGACATTAGTACGGTGTTTGTTTTGTGCACAACCAGTCACAGAGAGCACATTCTCTCCACACTCCAACCCCCCTTAGATGGCCTCAATGTGCATGGTGTTCACTCTATGACAGACTGTTCATGGACAGCCAACCACCTTTGGGAAAGCTAAGCACACAAAAGTGGGCAAGCCAATGCTGTATACAGTCTTCACCCTGTTATGACATGTTATGTTATATTTATTTGTAAAGTTCACTCGCACCCTCAAGGGTATCCTGGCGCTGAATAGGTGTGTGTGCCTAGTCCTACCTCTGGTAGTTTTGAACAGCCCTGTCTTCAATTTCTTGCAGAATTCAAAAATAAAGGAGGAGTCTCTGATGTGTTAAGGGAGTTCATCCCATGCTTTACAAGCAATGTAAGACAACACTTGCCCTCCTGACCTGGTTCTGTATATGCGTGGAATATTGGTGAGTAGCAGTACCGCAGAGGGTAGGTACCTGGATGGTTGGTGGAAGGAGATATACCTGTTCTGGTAGATAGAGCCTGAGTGGTGTAGTGCCTTGAATGTGTGTGTGAGGAGTTTGAATTGAGCACATTTGTGTATTGGAAGCCAGTGTAGTTCCCTGAGGTGTGATGTAATCTGAGTTCTGAGTCTTCTAGTGAGTTGCTTGGTGATCCCTGCTTAGAAGGTGTTCCCATTGTCCAACTTGCTGGTTACTAGGGGTTGAGTGACATTGTTTTCTTGTGTGATTTGAGAACCATTTGAAGATATTCCTCAGCATCTTTAGGGCGTGTAAGCAGGATGCCGTGACGGCGTTGACGTGATCATTCAAGACCAGTTTGCTGTTGATGTTTAAGCCAAGGTTCTTGGCATGGGTTCTGGGTGTGGGTGTGGGTGTTGGTCTGAGTTCGGCCTGCTGCCAGTTGGAGTCCCATGTTGAAGTGATCTTGCTGAAGATCACTACTTCTGTCTTGTTCGTATTGAGCTTGAGCTAGTTGGCGTTCATACAGTTACCGACTTCGGTCATGCAGGCGGTGAACTTGTTTCTTGTGCTGTTGGTCTTATCCGAGAGGGAGAGAATGAGTTGCACATCATCTGCTTAGGAGAGGATGTTGATGTCGTGTTCGTACAGAGGGATCATGTATACGTTGAAGAGGGTAGGGCTGAGCGACGAACCGTGAGTTACTCCGCAGATGGGTTTGCTGGCTTCTGAGGAGTAGGGTGCCAGGCTGACAGCTTTTTTTCTATCCGTTAAGAAGCAGATCCAGCGGAGAGCAGGTCCTTGGATGTAAATCTTGTTCAGGCGCATGATGAGGATGGAGTGTGAGATTGTTTCAAATGCTGCAGAGAGATCCCGAAGAATGAGGGCTACCATGTCTCCTCTTTCAAGGATCATGCAGATGTAGTCAGTGGCAGCAATGAATACTGTGTCTATTCTGTGGTGTGCCTGAATACAGACTATGTGGCATCGAGGAGCTGCTGGTGGCATTAGGTTGCTGATGTGGTCAGTGAGGCGTCAATGTATTTTTTTCTCTAAGACCTTTACTGGATATGGTAGGAGGGAGATGAGTCTATAGTTGACAACCATGGCTGAGTCAGTGGACGGTTTCTTGAGGGGGCATGTTTCCCGGTGTCTGGAAATGTGGCTGAGTCAATGGAGGCATTGAGGATGGGAGTTAGTGCTTCACTGATTGGTAGGAGTAATTTGGTGAAGGCGTGGTGGCGGCAAGGGTCTGATGGGGCCCCCGAGTGGATGATCATCATGGTAGCATCGATTTCGACAACAGTGAAAGCAGGCCACGAGGTCAGGGTTCGTTCAACGGCCGTGATGGAATATTGAGATGAAACAATAGCAGGGTCCAGTTGAGGATCAAAGTTGCTGTATAATGGGCAAGAGGCTGGGATGAGGGCATGCACAAACGACCATGTAGGGCAAACGGGGGTTTAGAGGCTGGACTCAGACAACAGAGTGGCAGACGGCATGGGGAAGGGGGCAGGAGCAGAGGCAAGAAATTGACCACATATGCCCGGTAGGGGAGGCAGGGATGACAAGCTAACCATGGAGGGCAAGCAGGCAGGGGCAGAACATCAGCCCACGCAGAACAAGTGGAAGAGGGCAGGGGCATAGACTCAGGCATGTTACAGAAGAATTCTGAGAGCTTGATGCAAAGGTCTTGTGAGGGAGGGATGTTGCTGGAGGCGGCAGGTGGTGTGGTGGATTCTTTGATGGTGGCAAAGATTTCTTTGCTATTGTTAGTTCTGACGTTGATGCGATCTGCAAGTGTTGCACTCTTGGTGTTGCTTATCTGCTGGTAGTAGCGTCTTAGGGCTGGTTGGAATATGTCTTTATCTGCAGTGTCTTGACTTGTTCTTCCATTTGCATGGCAGTACCTGGCAGTGGCGTTTCATCAGCATGAGTTCCTCTGTGTAACAGATGGTCTGTGGTTGGGCTCTTGCCTTTGGGTTGTGCTTGAGGGGAACCAAGGTGTCGGCATATGCGGTGATCCAGCTGTTAAGGTTTTTTATAGCTTTTAGCAAGTTTCTGTTGTGCTTTGGCTGATGTTCAGAGAAGGTAGTAGCCCACTCCATTCTGAAGGAGCACAGCAGGGTATTGGGGGTAGGGGGAGAACCAGGTTTCCTTGCGCTAGGTGCAGTCCAGGCACAGATGAGCTTGCCTTTGATGCTCCTTTGGTGTGCCAGTGGCTCACCCGCAGTATCTGACCTATGCGTGTCTGCTTTGCAGCTTACATTAAATAGGCCCTGAGAGGAGGGAGGAGTGCAGGATATGGTGGACAGGAAACCAGTGCTGTCACTTTCTGTGCAGATGGGTGATTGGTAAAGAAGTCCTCCTGCTTGGCTTCTTCTTCTAAAGACAGTTTTGGAATGAAACCAGTGATATCACTTCCTTTGCAGATGGATGATGGGTAATTGAGTCCTCTTGCTTGCCTTCTTCTTTTAAAGAGAGTTTTGGCTGGAAAAAATGTTTGTCAGTTCCTGTGCAGATGGATGATAGGAAGTCCAGTGATGTGACTTCCTGTGCAGATGGGCGATGGGTAGTTCATAGATGTCACTTCCTGAAGTCCTCTTGCTTAGCTTCTTCTTTTAAAGAATGAGATGAGGGAGAGGATGTAGCCTTACGGCTAGAGCGGTTGACCTCGAAGCGGGGGAACCGTGTTCAAGTCTCGGCAACGACACTCTACATCCCATGATTCTGGGCAAATCACTTACTCTCCCCAACAAAAATGAATGTATCCTCATGTAACGAACCTGGTGCTATGTAAAGCACACTGATACCCGATGTCTCAGGTATAGTTCGCGCAATATAAAACTCTAACAAATAAATAGAAAAAAAGCTCTGTGCACTGTTCCTCACAGAGAGCCCACTCGCTCCAGATACTCAATCCCCGTAGCTGGCCAAACCCTTATTATGGATGACTCGCCCTGTTCCAAACCCATCATGAATAGCCAACCGCATGTGGGCAAATAAATGCACACAAGTGAGCAAACCCCTGCTGTACATGGTCTTCTCCATGTGCACAAGCCTTTCAGGAGAACATACGCCTTCCAGACACTCAAGCCTTCTTAGATGGTCTATGCACAGCTTTCGCCCTATTGCGAATCCTTTTGTGACAGAAAACCCCATGTGGGCAACTAACTGCACACGGGTGAAGAAGCATCTGCTTCCTTCTGTGCACAACCCCCTATGGACAGGCCACTCTCTTCAGGCTCAAGCCCCCTTAGATGCATGGTGTTTAATACACAATACATCTAAAGTGGGTAAACTATTGTTAAATACAATACATATACAATTAAACAAACGGTGGCAAACTGTTAAGAATTAGACTAGCCTTTCTGTTCCAAAACATATCTGAAGTTGATTTACACTTGCATGGTTAGTTTAACACTTATAATACAAGGGAGATTGTGTTCTGTATGAAATAGGTCTTCTACTGTAAATGGATATTTTCAGTAAAAGAACTATGTTTTAACACTTTTCCTCCTTTGTATTTGTCCTGTAATGGTGCAAATAATCAAAGAAGATAAAATAAGGACAAATGAAGAAACGCATCCTTGTTGTATCTGGCTTGAGGAAGCATACGATTCCGGAGCAAAGGCTTACTTACAATGGTGGTAGATGATGATTAATAAAAAAACACATGGGTAGTTACAAGTAAAAGGCCATGCACTGCCTATGGAATGCCCACTTAACATAAAATAATGCAAAGCTGTGAATGGTATTACTTTTTATTAGTTTTAGATACTCTCCAATACTAATTAGAAATTACATTGGATATTAAATCCCACCACAATATTATGCATTAGGTTTGTATTACAAAGGTAATGCAAACATAACACAAACCATTTATAATTCTGCTCCTAACCATCCATCATACCACATAAACTGCACATTAAAGTCCTATTCACATCTTTTAGACGTCTCTTTGGACCACACCTATTATACAGTAGAAGGCATTTAAATGGTTAGTGTAGTCTACTACACTGGTAACAAGACTGTATTATAATGTTCTCTCCTCATAAAACCGAATATTATAGTATCTTTACTGTCTACTGTGGCAGGCTATTAAACTCATGAAACTGCTAATCCTATGTTATAAATCTTTGCATTTCTATTGGGTTTATAACAGGGGACTAGCATTTTAATTAGCATTATAGCCTAGTACCGGGCTCTATGTTTACGTTTTGCAGACCAACATGACAAAGAATATTGGGGCATATTATCAAGGACCGGTTTTAGGTGCAGGAAACTGCTGATGAAACGGCGATAATGGGCTTGATAATACGCCCTTGTTAATTCCCTTAGAAGCCCATGTTAACATCAGAACATGGGCTTCTATGGGAATTAACAAGGGCGTATTATCAAGCCCATTATCGCCGTTTTATCGCAGTTTACTGCCGATAAAACTGCGATAATTCTAACACCGGTCCTTGATAATATGCCCCTCAATCTTTTCTATTTGTAAACAAATAACGAACCTTTGTTTCTGTTTCTAAGCTTTTTTGTGAGTTTTTGTTATTTTTGGCGATTCAACTTAAAAACGAAAATAGGGCATCTGAACTTGGAGTAAAAACAAAAAATATTTCTTGTAGTGGGGTCAGACACCTACTTTTCCCAAGTTGAGGCACATTGCACACCAACAACAACAATTTTGGAGAACATGCTGTAGTAAATGACTATGTTGGCATGCAGAGGATTCACATCCCTGTGTCCTTATACGACCTGGAATGGCACTGTGTCTCCCGGATGCACGCTTTCGCTCTGCATGAACAAGTGTTTGAGGTGATTGTCCATGTTAGATGTTTCAAAGTAGTACTTCTTGGCAGTACCCCTGCTAAACTCCTTCTGGCACAGGTATCATTTTACTACCTTTACAATGGTGCTGGTTGCTTCTTCCTGGTCTTCATTGAACTCCTGAGGTCTCTACTCGCCAGATGCCATTCTTTTTTTAACTTGAGATCCCTCCAAAAAAGTAGAGCTGTCTGTTGTAGCGCGGTCTAGTGTATGCACGTCACGTGAGCTTACGTGACGTGCCGGCGGCCATGTTAGGCTGCGCGCACATCGCGTCTCAGTGGCGCGAAGAGCCGGTACGAGCAGGACAGGCTCAGCGCTCTTTAGGGACTGTATTAACTAATAAATAGTTAAGAAAGGCACAGTGGCGGCAGCGTCTTATTGGGGGGCACAGAGGATACTACAATGGCGACAAGGATGGGATGACCAAGCCCCCAACCCCCACAGAGAGAAAAGAACACCGAGGAACACAGCAATACACCGGTGGACAGGAGAGACTAAGCCAATCAACACCACAGTGAACCAGAGAGCCAAGAAGACCAACGGCTACCACACAGGTACCCTAAAGAGCGCGGCAGAGCCCAAGAGCAACCACAGGGATAGGGTAGCCACCACATGAGGGGACAGACCCCGGGAAGGCACAAGAAGCGCGCCAGATCTAGCCACCACCCATAAACCAAGGGAACAGAGCTGGATATCTCACAAAAGAGCGAGGGGGCTGACGCAGGTAGTCCCCAGAACCACACAAGCGAGGAAGAACAAGACAGCACGCCGGGGAGCCCCAGGGGATCAGCAAGCGCACAGCCCAAGGTCAAGAGTGAGAAGATGAGTACGCAGGCTGGGTATGCGATGGCGCCGGTGCAATTCCTACCCAGGCCCGGTGAACCACTGATGAAGTGGGAGGACTGGAGAGAGTACATAGACAACTTCATAGGAGTGTTAGAAGACGAAAATGAGGAGGTGTTCAAACCCCAGAGGAAGAAACGCATCTTGTTACTGAACTTAGGCCCCGAAGGGCTGAGAGTGTACAAGAGCTTAGTACCAAAGCAGAGAACAAGCACGGACAACGACGTATACGCCCATGCCATTGATGACCTCAACGAACATTTCAGGCCGGCGGTGTGCGTGTCAGTGGATAGATTCAACTTCCAACAAAGAAAACAGCTCCCGGGAGAGACGGTAGAAGAATACGTGGCAGCACTGAAACGACTTGCGGCCACCTGCAAATACGACAACTGGGAGGAAGAATTCATCAAGGACCAGGTGGTAATGCACACCACGTGCACGTCAGTACAAGACAAACTATGGGCCAGCGGAGACACCACCCTAAAAGAAGTGTTGGTCATCGTCAAAAGGGCAGAGTTGGCAAAGAGGTGCGCAGATGCGACGAAAAGAGAAACCGCGTCCAGCACCATGGTAAACAGAGTGGACGACGAAGAGCCCCGTAAGGATCACCTGAACAAGAAGACAGCAGATAAAGGACATTCCAAATGGCAAAGCTACGGGGGTCCTCAGGGGAAACAGGCGGGAAACAACAGGACGTCATGTTACAGGTGCGGAAGCTGGTCGCACGAGGCCCACGACAGAAAATGCCCGGCGTTTCGCGCCAAATGCTTGTACTGCGGAATAACAGGACATTACGAGAAGGTGTGCAGGAAAAAGGCCTCCAAGGGCGCAGTGAGATACGTAGGCCACGACAACGACGACCAAGAAGAAGAGACGGAGCAGGACATGGTTACGGTTCTGTGTATATACGACCAGGTACTGGGCGTCGAGGGGCAAGTGCTCAGCATCGATGGCAAAAGAACAATGAAACCCATCCTGGAAATGACGATAGGCGGCATCATGATCAGTGTGCTGGCGGACACTGGCTCACCATACACCATCGTCCAGAGAGCAGTATGGGAGGAGAAATTTGCACCGCACTTAGCCCGGAACTGGAAAAACTAGACATCCGCCCAGTCACATACAATGGGGACCGAATACCAATGGCGGGGTTCAGACCGCTAAACTTTGAGTTCCGCGGCCGATCGGCCTACTGCAAACTCTATGTGTCGGAGAAAGGCCCCTCGGTCCTAGGATGGCTGGACCAGGGCGACCTAGGTATCAAGCTAGACCCGGGAGGAAAAGAGCAGATACTACTGACGGAACCAGGAAACTGGCCAGACCTGGAAAGGTGGAAAAGCGAATTCCCCAAGGTCTTCGAAAAATTTTCACACAAGATAATTCTAAAGGAAAATGCGGTGCCGGTAGCCCACAAGGCCAGGAACATCCCCTTGGCGGTACGTGAAGCAGTCCGGGAAGAACTCCAAGACCTGGAGAGAAAAGGGATCATCGAGCCTATCACGTGCACCGAATGGCTGGCGCCCTTGGTAGTCATCAAGAAACCCAGTGGCAAGGTCAGGCTGTGTGTCGACTTACGCGAACTGAACAAGAATATCGTGGTGGAAAAGTTTCCCCTACCCAGAATAGAGGAGATGCTGGCCAACACCAGGGGGATTAAATGGTACTCCACCATCGATTTGACCTCCGCCTACCACCAAATTGCCCTGCACCCGGAAAGCCGCCACCTCACATCGTTTATCACCCCATTTGGATGCTATCAGTTCCGCCGCATGCCGTTCGGGCTGGCCTCGGCGGCAGCTGTCTTCCAGAAGTTGATGCACCAGCTCTTTCAGAAGACCACCGGAGTGCAATACTTCCAGGATGACATCCTAGTGATGGGCCACGATAAGCCAGACCACGACGTGAAACTAGGAGAGGTGTTACGGATTCTAGAAAAGAAAGGCCTCACAGCCGAGTGGTCCAAATGCCGAATAGGAATGGAGTCGGTGACGTACCTGGGGCATGAGATAGGAGTAGGAGGAGTGACCCCAAAAGCAGAGAACGTGAAAGCAATATGTGAGGCACCCCCACCAGCCAACAAGGATGAAGTCAGATCGTTTATCGGCATGGCAGAATACTACAGCAAATTTATGCAGCACTTCGCCTCTAAGACACACTATATGAGGCAACTGACACGGGAAAACACAGAGGTCAAATGGTCAGAGGAGGCACAAGGAGAATTTGAGGTGGTCAAGAAAGAAATAGCGGAAGCCATCGCACTCCAAGGTTACGACCCCCAAGGGAGGACAGTGCTGACCATGGATGCTAGCGACAAAGGGCTAGGCGCTGTCCTCATGCAGGACCGGGGACATGGACAGATGGATACGATAAGCTTCGCCTCTCGCACGCTGAGCGACACGGAGAAGAAGTACAGCGTGATTGAAAAGGAGATGTTGGCAGTGGTATGGGCCACAACCAGATTCAGGCAGTTCTTGTGGGGCACACGGTTCCAATTAAGAACGGATCACAAGCCCTTGCTGAAAGTACTGACGTCGAGTGGGCATGCCGAAGCAACGCCCCGGATCTCCAAGATGTCGCTGAAGCTACTAGAGTTCAGATACGACGTAGAGCATATCCCAAGGAGCAGGAACAGAGTGGCAGACTATCTGAGCAGGACGGCAGCCATGGAACAGAGTGAAGATGACAATGCAGGAACAGAAGAATGGGTGGCGCTCACAGAAGACCTAGAGACCACAATCAGCCTCCAGGAGTGGAGACAGGCGTATGAGGAGGACCAGATCCTAATGGCAGTGAAAACACATGTTACCCAGGGATGGCCGGAAAAGAGATCGATCAGTGGAGAACTCAAACCATACTTTGAAGTCAGGGAAGAGTTATCGATGGACGACCGGGGAATATTTGTGCACAGGCGGGAGAAAGTGATTCCTCCGACTAACCTCATCAACAAGTTGTTGGACATGCTCCACGAGGGGCACCTCGGAATATGCAAACTGAGATTGAGGACCAGACAGGATTACTGGTGGCCAGAAATGGACATAAGAGCTGAAAGACATGTTAGAAACTGCACCAGATGCCAGGGAGCAGACAAAGCACTCAAGCCCCTGCGACCAGCACTGGGACAATTTGATCACCCAAAAAACCCATGGGAGGAGTTGTCCGTGGACATCCTGGGTCCGATTCTGGACACACAGGGAATACAAAAGTATGTTTGTGTCATGGTGGACAGGTACTCGAAGTGGCCAGAACTCAAGATAGAAGAAACCATGGACACAGAAACGATCATAAAATTCCTGGCTGATACGTTTGTGAGGGAAGGAATTCCAAAAGCGATCCTCAGCGATAATGGGCCCCAATTCAGATCGGAGAAATGGAACAACTTCATGCATCGGAATGGCATCCTATCCAGACACACCTCCATTTACCACCCTGCTGGGAATGGTCTAGTGGAGCGTTTTAATAGAGTAGTGATGGGGTCGATCGAAGCGGCCATATCCGACAACAAGGACTGGGAAGTAGAAATATGGCACATGGTATGGGCATACAGGATTACCCCTACAAGCACAGGATACAGCCCAGTCCAGATACTGAGGGGACGGGAGCCATTCACCCAAGATAACAGAGTGTGGAAAGAAAAAACGGTGATGAGTGAGTGGTCCCCAGCAGTAGTGCGAGCCAATCTGGAGAAGGCCCAAGCAGTTTACACCAAACACTACGACAACAGGAGAAAGGTGAAGGACACTGGATTAGAGAAGGGAGAATGGGTAAGAGTAAAGTTGGCCACGATGCAGAGGAAAGGAGAGAGTAAATATAGCAAGCCCATGCAGGTGAAGGAAGTTCTGGGCAGAGCGGCTTTGCTGAGCGACGGGAACGTATGGTCGCAGGACCGCATGGCGAGGTGCAACAAGATCTTGAGTTGGGACCAAGGTGTAACAGACTTAGATGACGAGGACCACGAAACAACCAAGCAGGAACATCCAGAGACAGTAATTGATGGGAATGGAGAAGACCGACAAAGACAAAGGACTGAAACGAGTGACCGAGAGCAGAGGGCTGGAGAAGGTATGAATGAAGGAGATGGAGGTGCGGCCGCACCAGTAAGTAGAGGAAGAAGCGATGGAGAGGACCCCAACACCCCGGTAAGACTGACCCGCAGGGGTCGAGTGGTGGTCAAGCCAGCCAGGTTCAGAGACTATGAGATGAGCAGTGGACTATAGTTATGCTATTGCTGTGTTGGGAAAAAAGGGAGATATGTAGTAGCGCGGTCTAGTGTATGTACGTCACGTGAGCTTACGTGACGTGCCGGCGGCCATGTTAGGCTGCGCGCGCATCGCGTCTCAGTGGCGCGAAGGTCCGGTACGAGCAGGACAGGCTCGGCGCTCTTTAGGGACTGTATTAACTAATAAATAGTTAAGAAAGGCACAGTGGCTGCAGCGTCTTATTGGGGGGCACAGAGGATACTACACTGTCTAAAAAAGAGGGCCAGGACACAGCACAGAATGTGGGACACACACAAGTGCTAATCCCTAATGAGGTTGAAATGGTCGGTACTTCCTGTAAATGTAGCGAGACACTTATTTTAACCAATCAGAAGTGTTTCCTTTCTGTCATAGATCACTGTACCACATTTAGGTACCGCCACCCCTAAAAGTACAGAAACTTGACAAGAAATCACAAAACATCTTTTTTAATTGTGCTCACGAGGAAACATCTAGGCACAGCGTTAAATTGAACTCACGCTTACATACCAAATACAACTGTTTACGGGTCTCATGGTACTCCAGATGGACTCGTAAAAACCTTGTGGTACTCTCACGGGACCCACAAAAAGAAGTAAACCCCACATGGGACTCCCAGTGGACCCTTTCATTGGTTCTGTAAGTCCTGTGTATGTACCTCGGTACCTAAGGGAGGTAAAAAAAGGTCAAATTGATATCAGCCATTTGCTTAAGAATTTGCAACACACTACTGACAATTCACTGAAAAAGTAAACGCAAATGTGATGTTTTAGAGAGGAATGGTGGTAAGATCTTACTTTAAAGAAAAAAACTATTTACTGAAGCAAATCAATGGTTACAATGACATTATATTTAGGAATGGTAATCACATCTGTATGACAGAAAAGACCTTAGAAATTCCTTGGACCAGCGTTGGTCCTCCTTTTCTGCTTGCCTGTAGTCTGCTACCCACTACTGCCTTTGGTTTTGTCCCTCCTCTGCTAATTTTTCTGACTCTTCACTGCTCAATCATGCCCTTTATTCTGCCTCTTTTTGCACTTTTCTGACCTTTATTCTGACTCTATCTGCATATTTCTGACCTTTATTTTCTCTCTTTCAGCTCGTTTCTGACCTTTATTTTGCTTCTTTCTGCTCGCTTCTGACCTTTATTTTGCCTTTCTACTAGTTTCTGACCTGTATTTGGCCTCTTTCTGCTCATTCCTGACCTTCATCTTGCATGTTTCTGCCCATTTCGCCCTCTTCCCATTGTTTCCCTCCTTCTTTCTTTTCCCTCGGTTTTGTTCCTCCTCTGCTCATTTTCTGCCTATTCAATGCTTGCTCCTTCTCTCTATTTTGCCTCTTTCTGCTAGTTCTGCCCATTATTTCGCCTCTTTCTGTTATTTTCCTACCTTAATTCAGCCTCTTTATACTAATTTCTGACCTTAATTTTGCCTTTTGTTGCTCTTTTTTTCCTTTATTCTGCCTCTCTCTGCTTGTTTCTGACCTTTATTTTGCCTCTTTCTGCTTGGTTTGGAGCTTTATTCTACCTCTTTCTGCTTATTTCTGAGCATTATTCTGCCACTTTCTGCTTGTTTAGACATGTATTTTGCCTCTTTCTGCTCGTTCTGACCTTTATTCTGCTACTTAATGCTCGTTTGTGATCTTCTTTTTGCCTTTCTACTCGTTTTTCCCCTCTTCCCACTGTTTTCCTCCTTCCATCATCTTTAGCTTTAATGATGGCTGCAGCTCAACCCCATTGAGCAGGTCGTCATGTCAGCTCCCTATACGAAAGTCCTCCTGTCATCTTGCCTGTTGTCCACTACCCTTTGCTGCCTTCAGTTTTGTACCTCATCTGCTCATTTTTCTGCCTTTTGTCTGCTTGCTCCTCTCCTCTATTTTGCCTCTATCTGCTCATTCTGTCCTTTATTTGCCTCTTTCTGACCTTTATTTTGCCTCTTTCTGCTTTTTTCTTGTTTCTATTGTGCCTGTTTCTGCTCATTTCTGACCTCAATTCTGCCTCTTCTGCATGTTTCTGACCCGTGTTTTGCTTCTTTCTGCTTGTTTCTAATGTTTTTTCTGCCTCTTTCTGCTAGTATCTGAGCTTTGATTTGTCTGTTTCTGCTAGTTTCTGACCATTATTCTGCCTATTTCTGCTCGATTCTGACCTTCAATTTGGCTCTTTCTGCTTGTTTCTGACCTGTATTTTTGACTGTTTCTGCTCATTCCTGAGCTTCATCCTCCATCTTTCTGCCCGTTTTCCCTCTCTTCCCACTGTTTCCTTCATCCTGTTGTTTCCATCCTCCCACCACCCAGTGCCCCACCCTCCCCCAGGAACTACCTAATGGAGGCCTTAGTGCGACCGCATTGAGACGGTCCTCGGGCCAGTTCCCCATGTGACAGACCACTTGTCCAGCTTGCCAGCAGTCCGCTACCCTCTGTTGCCTTCGGTTGTGTTCCTCCTCTGCTTGTTTTCTGCCTATTCTCTGCTTGCTCCTGCCCTCTATTTTGCCTCTTTCTGCTCTTATCTTACCTTAATTTAGCCTCTTTATGCTAATTTCTTACTTTAATTTTGCCTTTTTCTGCTATTTTCTGACCTTTATTTTGCCTGTTTCTGCTTGTTTCAGACCTTTATTCTGACTCTTTCTGCTTGTTTCTGACCATTATTCTGCCTCTTTCTGCTTGTTTCGGATATGTATTTTGCCTCTTTCTGCTCATTTATGACCTTTATTTTGCTTCTTTCTGCAAGTTTCCTACCTTCTTTTTGCTTTTTCTGCCTGTTTTTCTCCTCTTGTCGCCATTTCCCTCCTGCCATCTGTAGCCTCGCCCTTACACCAGGACAAACTTAATGATGGCTGCAGCTCAATCCCATTGAGCAGGTTCTCATATCAGCTCTCTATGCAAAAGTCCTCCTATCAGCTTGCCCGTAGTCCGCTTCCTTCTGTTGCCTTCGGTTTTGTACCTCATCTGCTAGTTTTTCTGCCTTTTCTCTGCTCACTCCTGCCGTCTATTTGCCTCTTTCTGTTAATTCTGTCCTTTATTTTGCCTCTTTCTTTTCGTTTCTGACCTTTATTTTACCTCTTTCTGCTTTTTCTGGCTTCTATTGTGCCTCTTTTTTACTAATTTCTGACCTTAATTAAACCACTTCCGCTCTTTTCTGATCTTTATTTTGCCTGTTTCTGGCCTTTATTTTGCCTCTTTCTGCTTGTTTCTGACCTTTTCTCTGATATTCCACCCACAGCACCCATGTACCCCTAGGGGTGACAGTGCTGCGCTGTACAAATGCTGATTGATTGAGAAATTAACTGAAAAAACAAAGGTTAACATAATGTTAAAGTTAGGTGTGCAAAAACACAGCACAAAAAAGAAGTAAAATTTAGAAACATTTAGTAAATTTTAATAAATAAAATGACACCAAAATGACAAAAATCCAATAAGGGGAACCAAAGTTATGAATGTTTAGAGTTTAAATGTGAAAATACAGTCAAAGGTCTTTTGTTGCTTGTTGTGTCCCTGTAGCTTGAAAAGGTCAGACCCTTGGAGTCCACTTCTTTGTCCTGGGTACAAAAGGGAGGGCAGATCTAGTCTTCTAGACTCTTCTCAGGTCACATACAGCAGGTTCTTCTGTTAATCCTTAGGTCCAGAAAGGGTTCTGAGGAGGATGGGGGAGGGATTAGTCCTGATCCCTGCCCAACCAATTGGGGGAAAGTTCACTGGGACAACTTTACCTACTTTTGAAGCACCTACTATGTGCCCTACTACAAACAATCACACAGCGTCTCTCTACCTAAATCCAAGATGGTGAAACCCTTCTTTTCTTGTTTAGAGCTTGTGTACCCACCTCGGAGGAGTGACAATGGACAGGAACAACCACTCGTGTATGGCCACTCTAAAAAAGTTTTTGGAGGCAGCACCTCTCCAACTGGGATTGGATCCTAGCAGAGGGGACAAATGAAAGTACAACCCTGTTGTCAGCTAACATTTGCCTGTGACAGGGTAGGCCTTTTTGAAGTTAATTAAGTTCTTGGGCACAACCTCGATGGTCATCCTGCAAGAACATAACTCCTCCCCACACCACAGGCCTTTGTCTTAGTGGGATAGAAATGTTGACAGTTTGGCAGACCTGACCACTCTTTCATTGTTGGACTACATATAATCTGGAAATAGTATTTGTCTGGATTCAATTTGTCACAGAGGTTAGGACTGTATATGTGTGTGTATAAATTATATGTGCACTGTATAATGTTTTGCCATTGCCGCTTGAATGAATGAATGAAGGGGACTTTTACCGCGCAACTTAGCCCAAGGGCATCAAGGCACCAGGAAGGTCATAAAATGAGATGCAATCGACTGGAGGAGACTATTGCCGATAGGCTTTCGAGAAAAGCCAGGTTTTTAAAGCCTTGCGGAAGAGAGCAAGCGACGGTTGCCCCAGGAGTTCGGGGGGGAAGAGAGTTCCATAGCCTGGGTGCAACCGAGGAAAAAGTTCCCCCTTCCCGATTTCACTCTCACGAACCTTGTCACTTCAAGAAGATTTTTGTTGGAAGAGCGAAGAGATCGACTAGGTACGTAAGGTTGAACCAGAGACCTGATCCCCTCAGGGCCTATACCATGGAAGGCCCCATGGGCAAGACAGAGAATCTTAAACGAAATCCTGCACTGAATAGGGTGCCAATGTAGATTTCTCCTAGCTGTCGAGGCCGAGGCAAGTCTGGGGAGGTTAATAACCATCTTCGCCGCCGCATTCTGGACCATTTGCAAACGGTGGATAAGACTCTTGTTAATGCCCACATAAAGGGCATTGCAATAGTCCAGCCTTGAGGAGACTAATGCCACGGTAGCCTGTTTCCGGGCATCAGGGGACAGAAAATGGGCCATCCTTCTAAGGATCCTAATGATACTTAGGGGCAGATAGAAACTGGCCCAGTTTGACTCTCTGTTCCCTTTCATTGAGAAAGGAGGCCAACAGGCTCAGAGCAGGACCTCCAACCCCTATCTCCCTAAGACGGACGACCAGAATAGATGGAGACAAAGTATCAAAGGCTGCCGTCAGATCTAACAGGACCAGAAGAGTGGTATGGCCCTTGTCGACCTGGGAGCGGATGTTATTCACAACTATAGTAAGGGCGGATTTGATGCTGTGTGATCTCCTAAAGCCATGCTGGGAGACATCCAGGAGGGCAGAATCCCTAAGGAGAGTGCTCAGATGCTGATTAAGATGGAATTCCAGCATCTTTGCAGGAGCAGGAAGAAGTGATATGGGGCGGAAGTTCTTCAGAACATCAGGATCCAAAGTGGGCTTCTTCAGAAGAGGCTTGACAACCGCCATCTTCCATAGAGGGGCAAAGACTCCCTCTGTGATTACACAATTCATGACCTTCATAAGAGGGGGAGTAACCACTTCCCGACATGCCTTCAAAACTTTCAGCGGGCCTGATTTGATATTGTCCAGGAGCTGGTTCATACATTCAGGGGTGAGGAGGGGGAAGGACAGGAAACTCGGAGAGGATCCACCAGACCTACTCCCGGCGGAGAGAGAAGGGGAAATAGACGAAGAACCCAGGCCAAGATTGAGAGTTTCAAGTGTGCCATGGATATCCACGATCTTAGAGTGGAAAAAGACCAAGATACTGTCACTTGCACTAATCTGTCACGAGGAGCACTGTGATATCAATGAATTGTCTCTGCAACAGTTTGTGATTCATTTGCAATATAAACACAGGATTATGAATAATTCTTTGTATTCCATTTATTGTTCATGAATAGCTGGGAGGACCAGTTTTCTGGCTCCATGCCATGCAGAATTTATAAGAATTGACTCCAATAGGAACACTGTATTTTTAAGTGTGCATTTCATTAGTCATGTTCCTTAGAAAACAGGGTTGCCGCCTTTTTTTTCTTATGCTAAACAGCGATATTCTGGGGTAATGTATTTATTGGGTGGACTATTGGCACACCATTCTGCGTTTCAGACCTTTGAATGGCCGGCCATGTGATAATTGCACCTGTTTTCCCCATTCCTGGCTGGCAAACTATGGGTCATATTTACAACTAAATGGCACAGTGCGGCGCTGCAAGCAATTTACCAGCGCCATGCTGCATAATTTCAAAATCGCAGGGATGTGCTGTGTTGACAAGAGTACAGCGCACCCTTGTGTTTTCCCTTTGCGCTGGCGGTAAAAAAGCTGCCTATGGCCAGCCCAGGCACCCATGCATGATGATTGTGTTTGTGCAGGAAGGGACACCTTCCTGCACAAAAAAAATCATTAATGGTGTTTTGCTACTTCTATGTGTGCTGCAGAATGAGGCACACATAGAAAAAGCCAAAAACAAGGAGAAATAAAAGTATTTCTACTCGCTGCACCACTCTAATGCCTCCTTTCCAAACGCATTTGTTTCTGGCGGTGCCTTAGATTTAAAGATCTTTGTAAATCTAGGGCAGTGTCAAAAAGCAATGGGTGTTGCATGGCTACGCCCACAACAACACCATTGCACGCCCCTTTGCTGCATAAAACTGCGGCAAAGAGGCCCATTTTTGCAATGCTGCATTAAGCCACGTAAAGTGGTTTAGCGCCGCCTTGTAAATATGAAACAGAGCACTGCGCCACTGGGAGTCGGAAAAAGATACGCTCCGGTGGTGCAATACCCTTGTAAATATGCCCCTCTGATGTCACACAGTATGCCTCCATGGTTTACATAAAATTTGTGTGGACCATCGTTTGTGGGGTGCATCATGAGCACACGAGTCAGGACCCCGATTTGGATGCAAGGAGGAGGATCCTGGGTGTGAACTCTAGTCGAAATGAGAGTCTGAAAGTACTGAATTCACTTCAGAGGGAGAAGGGTGAGTTACGAGTTTTTTCTAATTTTTTTGAAGTTATTATTCATGCTAAGGAAATTTTGCTCCTCAGTCAGCAGAATTATGGCTGTATTGTAGGAAGAAGGGAGGCCGCATGACCTGTTTCTTTTCCAACCCATTAAGCTTCTTTCAGGCTCCCTCGAGAAGCCTTTTTCGGGAACGGACAGGGTGAAACGCTGCTGGAAGTCCTGCTCATGGCACCGAGGCAGGGTTTCGGCTCTAGCATCCGAACAGATTTATGGCTGCACTGTGCTTGTCTCTCGAGTGACACTAACTCTCCAAATGTGTTTTCTCATATTTCCATCACATAAACACAAACATATTTGCTTGTGCTTCCAAATTCCCAATTAGCCCCTTTAGGGAGGGTTGCAGTGGTTCAAAAGGACATAATGTTCAACTCATGTTCAAACTACGCCCGGCGGCTTGTTGTACAAGCTCGGCAGAGCCCGCACAAGGAGGCCCTGCACACAGAAGGCGCGAGGACGGCCTGACACATTGCACGTGCACAGACAGTAAGCAATGCGTAATTTTCTGAGATTCGTCTCTGCAAAAACGAAGCGTACACGTGCAGAAATATTGGCATACGCCTACATAAATCCCCGTAATACTGGAACATTTTCGGCAATAACAAATTTGCACTTGGAACCGAGGAAGTGGTTTCTACACTGAAGTGTCACTAGATGATGATGGTCGTGTCAGCTCAGAATATGGGCGTGGCAAGGGAGTCAAAAAGGAGTGGCTCACGGACTGTAATGCAAATCAAAAGACATCCTCCAAATGTGACGTCAAACAATCAGAAGGGGTGAGTCATTAAACTATGCGGCAGTACCCTGCACCTGTCCAAGTCTGTAGGATGTCTCTGGAAGTACCACATATAGTACTTGAATAATAATTACTGTAAAATATTTTGTAATGTTGTTTAATATGGCAAGTATGACACTTTTTGCTTTTGGAAAAATGTGGGACAGGTGCACATATCTGTTCTTGAATGTACTTATTTGTGTGTGTATGAAAGCATAAAATAAACTTGCTTTTCGTGTTTTTTCGAATATTTAAAATCTGGCACTCTCGTGCCAAACTGGAGAGTGCATTATTCTAGTTGAAGCATGCATTGCTAACCAGTGATGTACCTGCAGGTCCAGTTTACTACCAATAACAACAAATAAGGCCTTGTATTTATGCAGGACAACAAAGCCAATCGCTGACCATAATTGAAGCCCAATATGCCAATAAGAAATCCATCCAGCCATTCTCAGTTTTTTGAAAAAAAGGTCAGGTGCAGGCATTGTTTCCATTTATGTTATGGTATGGTATGGTATGTAATGTTATGTAGATTATTTGAGAGCACTATCACCCTGGATGGTAACCTGGCACTGAGCCTGTGAGTCTAGGCACAATTAGGGCCTAGTGAGACTACGCAAGGTCTTCAGCTTCTTCTGGAATTCAAGAAGTCAGGACGAGGCTCTTATGTGCAGCGGCAGGTTGTTCCAAGCTTTAGGAGCAATTTAGGAGAAGGATCAACCACCAGATCTGGTTGTCTGTGTGAGTGGGATTTATGCAAGTAGGAGCCTGGATGAACAGAGGTTTTTGGAAGGTTTGTGAAAGCCGATGTGATTGTTAAGGTGTTGGAAATAGCCCTTTCTGCAGGGTCACCTCCAGACTGTTTGCCTTCCTTCTCCCCTTTTTGCTGAATTTGTTTTCCTTGACTTTAGGACTCTGTTCACTTTACCATTGCTAACCAGTGCTAAAGTGCTTGTCATCCCCCCCTAAACATGTTTGGTTTGGTATATACCTAATTGGCATATTTAACTTACTGGTAAGACCATGGAAAGTGGTTTATCATATACCCAGGGCCTGTAAATTAAATGCTACCAGTGGGCCTGTAGCACTTCTTGTGCCACTACCTAAGTAGCACTATAAAACATGTCCCACGCCTGTCATTGCAGCCTGAATGCAGTCTTATACTGCCATGTAGACTTGTCATTGAAACCTCTAGCCAAACCTTAAACTCCCCTTTTACTACATATAAAGTAGGCTCTAGATAGCCAATAGGGTAGGGTGCTGTGTAAATAAAAGATAGGACATGTACTTTTTAACTATAGCCTTTAAGGCGCTCCACAATTTCGGCGCTGGTTATTTGCAGAAAAGGGTCACCTTCTACCTACCATCTAGACCCTTGAGGTCGGCTGCCCAGGCCAATGCCATCGTGCCGTCAGTGCGACGTGTGCGCTGTGGAGGCCGTTCTTTTAGCTACCTTGCCCCTCGTCTCTGGAACACTCTGCCCCTGACGCTGCGAATGTGCTCCAGTTTGTTTGCTTTTAGAAAGGGACTTAAAACCTATCTCTTTGCTCTGTAGGCTGTCTGTGGCTTTTGGTGCCGCATGGCTGTATGATGTTAGTTGCTGGTGTTTGTGTGAGGATCTATAGCGCCGGGACGCTCTTTGAGCAGCTGAGCGCTTTACAAAACCCCCAGTAACATAACATAACATAACATAACTTTTAAGTTTTACATGTCCGGGTAGTGCAAAACTCCCAAATTCAATTTTCACTCTTGGGAGGCTTACCCCTCTGTAAAGTTCCATGAACAGGATGTAGAGAAACGATTAGGTAAGTTTATTGAATTAAGGAGATGAGCCGTGTAGCACCTTCTCCAAGCCTGGGCCAACTGTTCTAGTGTGCAATCTGGTTCATGCATTATGTGTTCCAGATTCCACCCAAGAACTGCAGGACACCCCCCCCCCCCCCTCCGTTAACAAAGATATCCAAAAGTAAATATGGAACACAACAAGAACATAAATAACCATATTCATGAATAAAGGAACACAACATGCCGGGCCCGAAGGTACACAACATTTACAGACCCATATGATAATCATTGCACCATGCCGGTCTCTGTCTCTATCTCACAACATTGTGCCATTGCACATTTCTTGGTTGATGACAGAACACTTTCCATCAATTCATGTTGTCACGCACAGCCTTGGGACCAGAGCCGTCATTGTCCGGCCATAACCACCGAGGGACTTTCACAACTTTGGACAATTGCCACCACCTGCTTCCCAACCCTGACAACTTTCATGGGAGCCGAAAACCTAGACTCACCAGATCTAACCATTCTCCCCTTCTTCACATGTACCCAATAATTCACACACAAAGGCGGCATTAAATTGTTATCTTATAAAACTGTTGTACCAGAGTGATCGTCAATAGCTTTTCTGTTGCCTTCCTTCCTACAAACTAAAGCCTTCATCCATCTCTGACTGAAATTTCACATACTCTTCCTTCCCCTCATTTTTTCAAAAGGAAACAAATCACCATCGCTTCTGGGCTTGTTACTGTAACTTCAAAGTATCTCTTTAATAGCCTGATGACAACTTTTCCCATTGCTAATGGCAAGCTGTATGCCTTCTTTTGACACCTTAATCCACCTTTCTACAATACCATTGCTTTGGGGATATATGACTGAGGAGCACTTGTGTGCAATAAAAAGACTCTCAAGGAACACCTTCATCCCTTTCAAACACTTCATTCAAAAATTTGGCTAAAGATACATGAAGAAATTTGCAGAAACCGCTTAACATCAGAAGGATCAAATCTGAATAACCTAACACCTGATCTGGATGATTAGGGTCCAGCGTGATCATCAGGTCTCTTAGCTGAGGCCATCCCAAAAGACAGGACCCATCTTTGGCCACATACACCTTTGCTGTAGTGGACTTGCCTTTAAAGCTAAGATCGAAAGTGAAATACCCCAAAACTTCAATTGTTTCCTCCCGTACCCCACAAATTTGATGTCAGGAGGAGATAACTGTACCCCTGGGAATTCGCTTAACCACTCATCACCAATTTGAGTATGTCTTGCACCTGAATCTGCCATAACTCTTACTTCTTTTTCTCCTATCCTTATTATGCAAAACGAGGCATCTTTTCCATTCCCATTGACCTCACAAACAGTTAATACAAATTCTTCCTCTTCAAAGTCACAACCAACCTCCTTAATGTGCTCAGTATTATGATTTCTGACTTCCATGCCCTTATTCCTAAACCTGTTTCTGTTCTTGCACATCCTTGCATAATGTCTCTTTATTTTACAATATCTACACACTTAACCAATAGCGGGACATTTTTTGTCATTGGACAAATGACCTGGAATACCTCATTTGAAACACACATATTCTCTTTTTCCCAAATTGGGGTTAGAAAGTGAACTTCAGCTGCATTTGTGTCAGATAATTCTTTCATGCCTCGTTTCATATCTTCAAAACGATGTGCAATGTCAATGGCTTTAGTAAGAGCCAAATCACCAGCAGATAATAATTTCTCTTGTAACTTAACATCAGCCACTTTATGCACCATCTGGTCGCAAACCATTTGGTCATGGAAGGAGGAATAATTGCATTTGGCAGCTAAAATTCTTAAATCCTTTACAAGGACGTCAGTGGATTCATTGGGTAATTGTCCTCTGCTTAAAAATGTGTGGCATGCAACTACTTCATTCACTTTTTTGGCATATAACTTGTCTAGCTGTTTAATGGCATTATCAAATACATCAATGTCATCCTCATCACTTGTATCATTAGTTGTTATTGAGGGGAGATGACTCAAAAAATGCCTGCCTTCAGCGCCTAAGCAGTGTTTTAAAATAGCTAGTTTCCATTTGTCCGTGTAGTCATCTCCCCCCAATTGCCTCAATGTATGCTTCTAAACCTTTCTTCCATTGTCTCCATTCTAACACAGGTTCTCCAGGAGTAGCTAAAAATGGAGGTGGTGCACCAATGCCCTCCATGTAGAGAATATAGATTCTAAAGAGAAAGGGGAAAAAAGAAATAAAGAGAAGAAGCAAAAAAAGAAATACACTAGTGAATCTGGAACAACAGTGTAAGTTCCTGCTAGCATTGTTTTAAACGTTTTATAAAGCCAGAAAAAAATGCAGTAAAGTGATGTGTGGATCACCGATACTGAAGTGTCCAAAAACCATCTTGTGTAACTGGCTCATACATAAGAAGTGTGCGAATCACTGAAAGCAATTTTAAAAACTTCTAAAATGGTAGATCACAATAACGGTGTGCGGATCACCGAAAGAAGAATGACCACAACACTAGAGAGTATGGTAAATACGGCGTATCGATCACCGACCCTTGGATGGGAAACACATTAAAAATCAGGGCAGGCAGCGCTCTAGTCTCAGGTGGGTGCAAGTCGGTACTTGTTGGACTGATGAATCTCTAGACCCGATACATGTCCCGGGTTTTTGGGAATCGCCCGAGACATGGCTCGGGTTTCGGGATAACTTCCCTCATCAGTAGAGAAATGGTTAGGGGTGGAGGAGAAGGCCGCCAAACAACCGTCAATGGCCTCGATGCCCGAACCGGCACGCAGGGCAGCATCCAGGAGCCCGTCGGCTCAAAGCTCAAGGGAGCCAATTAATTGAAACCACCGCAATGGAGCGCACACCGCTAGCCCCTCCTCCGGATCGCCCCTCGGGACTCTGGTACTTGTAGTTCAATAGTGGATCACCCAGGTGGGTGCAAGTCGGTACTTGTTGGACTGATGAATCTCTATCGAGGCCATTGACGGTTGTTTGGCGGCCTTCTCCTCCACCCCTAACCATTTCTCTACTGATGAGGGAAGTTATCCCGAAACCCGAGCCATGTCTCGGGCGATACCCAAAAACCCAGGACATGTATCGGGTCTAGAGATTCATCAGTCCAACAAGTACCGACTTGCACCCACCTGGGTGATCCACTATTGAACTACAAGTACCAGAATCCCGAGGGGCGATCCGGAGGAGGGGCTAGCGGTGTGCGCTCCATTGCTGTGGTTTCTATTAATTGGCTCCCTTGAGCTTTGAGCCGACGGGCTCCTGGATGCTGCCCTGCGTGCCGGTTCGGGCATCGAGGCCATTGACGGTTGTTTGGCGGCCTTCTCCTCCACCCCTAACCATTTCTCTACTGATGAGGGAAGTTATCCCGAAACCCGAGCCATGTCTCGGGTGATACCCCAAAACCCGGGACATGTATCGGGTCTAGAGATTCATCAGTCCAACAAGTACCGACTTGCACCCACCTGGGTGATCCACTATTGAACTACAAGTACCAGAATCCCGAGGGGCGATCCGGAGGAGGGGCTAGCGGTGTGCGCTCCATTGCTGTGGTTTCTAGCGCTCTATTCTTTGTTGCCTCATGCGCATATGCGTGAGAAGCACTCCATGAATGCAGGAAGGATACTAGCCTTTGTTGACACAAGTGCACATGCGTGAGAGTCACATGACAGAAATTCCGTAGCTCGAGTGGCAGCTCATTCAAGCACCGTTAAGTGTGCGTGTGGCAGCACGTAGTAGTAAAAAGGAATTAAAAACAAAGTCTCACCACAACCTCATCAGAAGTTGGGGTTTCCAGGATAGCAGGCACTCCATTACGAAGTATACGACACAAGAGTCCAATGGCGTTCAGCAGATATCCGTAATCAGCGGACTCGTGATCTGCCAGTCACAGGGCTCCAGGCTTGGGAATCCGCTCTCCAGTCGTAGCCAGTATAAAGTTCCACAAACAGAAGACAGGATGCAGGAGAAACAATTAGGTACATTTATTAAATTAAGAAGATGAGCCATGAAGCACCTTCTCCAAGCCTGGGTCAACCGTCCTAATGTGGAATCTGGTCCATGCATTCCGTGTTCCAGATTCCACCCAAGAACTGCAGTACACCACACCCTCCCATAAGTTAACATTGTGGATTCCTTATTACATATATAAGATGTAATTCCCAATTGGAAGGAGGTAGATCTGTCATGTTTAGTACCTATAAAATTGAAATGATAAATCATCTTTAATGATAAAGTCGCATTTATCATTACAATTTTAAAAATACCACTTTTAGAAAGATAGCATTTTCCTGCTCTTAGCCCTGTGTCACTGCACCCTGTCTCCAATCTCCAATACACATTGAAGGGTAAAAGCATTCCCACTAGACAGCAACACATACTGGGAGCTTAGGTGTGACTTAATGAGCCACCCTGGGAGGATGGGAGGAAGGAGCTGGGAACAGCCTATTTAACTGCTGGAAATAGGCTGTGTCCTGCCCACACACAAAGGACTGCTTAACCCCCTGTAGTATGTCCAGGGTCGGGGTAGAAAGGGAGGACCTCTGTGCATTTTAAAGACCATTCTTTGAAGCCAACTCCACTTCAAAGGCACCACTGGGTATAAGAAGTGGGCCTATGACCCTACTACTTCAGTACACTTCCGGACCTTTGAGGACTCTGCCAGGATTAAGGACTTCTGTGTTGCTAAAGGACTGCCACTCTGCTGAGATGCTGCTCTGTAAGAACTGCTTTCTTGTGGTGCCGACCGGATGCCCTTCTGGTCTGACTGAGAAGGACTGGACTTGAACCCCGAGTGACTTTAAGGGCTTGTTTGCTTGCCTCCTGTTCTATGCGTCTCCTCTGCCAAGTGGTGCCACCCTAGTCCTGGACCCTTGGAAGTGAGTTTAAGGTGCTATTCAACCCATCACCGCTACGATCTGGAACTGATGCATTGCCACTTTTCGCAAGGTCATCACCAAGGCATCTTTGACACAGCGTGGACCGGAACCAGCGCAACGACCCGGATGCGAGGACCAGAACCGATGCATCGCTGCCTTTAACAGGATTGGAGCCTCCATTCTGCTTTTGGAACCACCACTGCGCAATGCTCTTCAAGTGAAGTCCTTTCAGCTCCCTAAATGACTGCATCGACATTGAAGCTGAAACTCTGCATCGCACCAGAGCCGACGCATTGCTGCTGCTGCACCACCAGGACCAGTTGATCGCCCCGAATGCGTGAATTGCCATCGGCGCATATCCCTCTGCGCTCTGCATCCTCTCCGTGGACAGGATCTTCTACGTTGAAGCAGCCAAGACCAAGGTACTTTTGCTAAGTGGGCCCAACCTGGTCCCTGTAGCCAGCCCACGTTCCATTGGGGTCAGCCTGAATTTTTGACTTTGTCCTGGTCCAGCCCGACCAGATTTCCCTTGTTGGCAATTATTTTTGGGGGGGGGGCTATTTTTACTTTATTCTTTAAAAATTCATATCTCTCATTCTACTTATTAGATGTTTGTTGTTTTGGTCTAGTTTTATTTATTAAATTAAGCTCTATTTATCTAACCAAGTGTGGTATCTTTTTGTGTGGTGTTTTTGCTGTTTTACTGTTTTAAGTGTTGCACAGATGTTTTACACATTCCCTCTTAAGTTAAGCCTGACAGCTCTGTGCCAAGCTACCAGGGGATGAGCACATCTTTATTGAAGGTGTGTTTGTGTCTTAACCTGGCTAGGATTGTGGTTCCTGCTTGGACAGTGTACACACCTCTGTCAACCAGAAACCCAATTTGTAACATGAGGTATGCTGAGCCAGTGTTATGTAATGCCTTAAAATTGTGAATGAGGAGTTTGAATTATGCTAATTTCTGAATTTGGAATCGGTTTAGCTCTTCAGGTGTGGTGTGATGTGAATGCAGCGCAGGAGGTTGAGACTGATTCGGGCCTCCATGTTCTGAATGATCTGCAGCCTTCTGGTGAGCATTTGTTGGTCCTGACATAGATGGTGTTGCCATAGTCCACTTTGCTTGTGGCAAGGGCGAGCATGACGGTTTTCCAGGTGCTGATTGAGAGCCATTTGAAAATCTTCTTCAGCATCTTCAGGGTATGGAAACATTAGGCAGTGATGGGAAGGACTTGGGCGGACTTGTTGTGTTTGCTGCTGATGATCCCGTGATTTAAATGAAACACCTTGCACTAATCCAGACAACCCTTATGGTGATTTTAGTTGTCTTAGACAACCATAGAAAGCTCTCTAATTGGTAGCTGTGGAGAGCAGCCTTCAGGCTTAGTCCAGAAGGAGTGTTATGCAGTTTGTTTTACCAGATCTAATCACATAGTATAGGTCAAACGAAAAAGAACCTCACACAATGTAGTTATAAAATATATCTATTTATTACAAAACACTCACTAACACATTGGTATATTTCCTACCCGGAGATATCAACACAAATACACAAGAATACTTCAATTGCAAGACATAAGTAAACACAATACACAGTGGTCTCCTGGGGAGACTAAACCATATATGACAAACTGGAATGCAAACTGAGACCGAAATCAGGAATTGGACCAGGAGACTCAGAGGAGCAGGGGACATAAGCAACCACCCAAGGTAAGTACCCAGGAACCCCTCGGAGGCTGTGTGCAGAGTAGAAACACAGCTGCATACTCAATAGAAGTCAACAGGAAAGTTGGGGTTGCAGTTTCGAAGAAGAAGGACCCTTCCCAGCAGACCCTGGAGAAACCACATGGAAGACAGAAGGTTGGAGAGTCAACCCACCCGTGGATTCCCCAGGAACCAGGATACTGACACCAGGGAAGCAGGGTGAATAGGTGCAAAGTGACATCGAAAACCGCCGTAAACTACAATGGAGGACTTCAGTAAAGATGCCGCTGGTGAAGACTGTGCAAGAGTCAGGTGGAATCCAAGAGTGGATTCTTGAAGAGAAAGACCTGCAAGAAGAGGGGACAGAGTCTATGCCACTCGGAGGTGACCAGGAGGCAGGGGAGAGCAATGCCCACCGATGTCGGATAATGCAGGAGGGATGACAGTGACCTTGTTGCTGCAGCTGTGATAACCAGGCGATGCTGAGGAAGACCAGGACCCGTGCACAAGCTGTCCAACGTTGGAAGATGAGAGCCAGGGGGTCGGTGGCCGGTGGGAGCACCAACAAGCCTTGGTGTTGGACTTGGCCCTTCTGGCAGGTTCACCCCTGAACTTTATGCTTTTATTTGTGACATGGTATTAATGATTCTTGGTTTCTGCACACTTTCACTGTGTCCCAGTGGAAAGTGCGCGCGTACTCTGAGTGCATGTGGTGAGATAGGCCTGCCTTCCCATAGGAATGCATGGGGGATGTATGTGTCCCTGGTAGTTCCTGATGCATGGGGTGTGCAGGCTCGAGTCTGGTATGTGCGGACTCGTGTGATTGAATGCTGCGCAATGATGCGTGCAGCATGTTTGTGTCTAATATGGAAGTGCCACTTCTAGAAGTGTGCCTGTCTGTGCAGTGAATGTGCTGGCGTGTGATTGGCTGGAGCTGGCTGGGGTGCCAGGCTCCATGAGTCTTGATGGGTCTGCCCGGTGGTGAGTGTTGAGATTAGCATGTGTGACGTGAGGGAGTGGTGCACCTGGGTCCTGAATAGGGCTGGGCTTTCCCCACACAATGCTGGCTCCGCCCCTGTGGTGCGTCTAATGTCCCTAACCCTGCTAGTGAATAGAATGAGGGGCTTAGCCCATCAAGAGTGCTCCCAAACCAGCTGCGACTGGTTTTTCCCCCACCCTGCACCTTTAGACAAAGGAATTCAATGTATAAAAAGGGGCTATGTCTCCTTACAAAAGGTTCTTGTTCCCAACTCGAATCTACCAGGGGCGTGCTGCTGCTGGGTCCCAGGGGAAGGCTTGCCTCCCTGGGGCCTGCCCAGCCCCTGGAAATCCTGGATGCCTGGAGGGCCCGCTACTTCCTGAACCCTGAAAGAGGGGGCCTTGCTGATGGTGGGGCCCAGGAGGGACCGCCATGGGGGCTGTCTCCTTGCTGGAGTGCCCTGTGTGCTGGCCCTGGGCCCTGTTTTGCCTCCCTGACCTCCAGGACTTTATTGCTGACTTTTGGGCCCCTAGCACCTGGGAGCGCTTTATTTTGGCCCCTAGCGCTTGAGAGCGCTTTATTTTGCTTCTAGCGATTAAGAGCGCTTTATTTTGCTTATAGCACTTGGGGAGCGCTTTATCTGCCCTTACCGCTTGGGAGCGCTTCATTTGTGCTAGCGAGTGGCCACCTCGCGTTATATTTAAATTCAAGAGGGAGCCTACCCCTCGTTTGCCCCTCGAAAATCACCGCCGCCGGCCCGTGGATCTACTGTGAGGCGCTGTCCCGCCTCCATCCCCCCAGGGCCGCGCTGCCATTGGCGGCCCCGGAGAAAGTATTGCCGCGCTGTGATTGGTCCCCGGCCGCAGGGACTCCCTTCGTGCCATTCTGGGCCACGCAGGGATTGGCCAAGCCCCGAGGGCTTCCCCGCGCGCACCCAGGAAACAGGCCGTCCCCCAGAGAAGTGAGGGAGGCGTGTGCAGGGCTCTCGGAAGTCCGAAGAGAGCCCCGCGGCCCCGGAGAAGAGCTGCAGAGCCGAGGGGAGAGAGAGCTTCCCCTGCAGCCACCGCCGAGATCAGGAGCCGGGAAGCCGAGCCGGTGAGTGGGGCCGTGTGTGTATTCAAAGGGAGGAGGGCATCGGGGCACATTGCCGGTGCCCGCCCCCTCCCCAGTGTTGCTAGTTGGTTGGGGGGGCAGTATCGAGAAGGGATAGAGCGGCCCCGGTTGCCAGAGGGCCGCTCCCCTGTTGCCCCGCCACAGTTGGTTGGAGCCCAGAAGAGGCTCGGGGGCATAGTTGGTTTACGAGCCTGAGAGGCTCCAAAAGGCGGCATTTCGTGTGCGAGCCCAGTGAGGTTCGTGGGGGCATATTTGTTGAGCCCTGCGAGGCTCCCAGCCCACAGTTGTTTTAGAGCCCCAGAGAGGCTCTGGAGTGCCATTCTGTTTGTTTAGAGCCACGAGGCTCTTGGGGGACACGAGTGCTTTGTCCAGAGCCTGCGAGGCTCCAGCGTTGGCCCATCATTGTCTACACAGCTGCCCAGCACTTAGTGGGCAGCTGCCACATTTAGGCCCCTGACATTTGGGACGGTTCTGGTGTTGTGCCTATGTGCACCATGCGCAACTTGTGATTTACTTGCCAATGTGATTAATGCGCAATTGTTTTTTCCTGCACCTCTGAATGTGTTGTTTATGCATCATGTGTTCTCCTGTGCTGCACCTCTGAATGTGTTGTTTATGCATCATGTGTTCTCCTGTGCTGCACCTCTGAATGTGTTTTGATGCATCATGTGCCTTGTTCTTACACTGCTGAATGTATGTTTATGCATCATGTGTTTTGTTCCTAGGCCTATACCCCTAAATGTATGATGATATTTAGTTGGTTGTTTTCTCCTAGTACAGGTGTTCCCTGTGAGGTCCTGGTTCCCTGCGTAATATTCTCCTAAGGTGGTTAGGGTTGCGTAGGTGGTACTTACTGGTTACCAGTGGTTACTGGTTGTGTGCTTTATGTTCTATTCTGTGCTACAGTGATTATTATTATATGTGCTATGTGCTAATTATGATTCCTACGAGTGCTAATTCTACCAAGTACTAAGTCTAAAAGTGCATATTCCTGACAGTGGTCCTGTCTTGTACATATCCCCTGTAAATTCTGCCCGTGCCTGTTGGCACATTGTAAAGTGTGTGTTTTTATCTAATGTGTTTTGGTGTAATACAAAGGCTATTTTCATACATAACCTTGTGTGGAGTTTCCTTTGTGGTGGGCCTTGGGTGTTGTTGCTAGGGGTGCATGCGCAAACACTTAACTGACATTGCCTCCGAGTTTAGCCTTACTGCTCGTGCCACGTTACCAAGGGGGTGAGCAGGGGTTATCTTGGCGTGTAACTCCCTTGCCCTGACGTGGAAGTGGTGGTCTCTGACTGACTTTGGCGCGAGCCCTGGCCAGCCAGGGATCCCATTTCTAACACTTGGCAGCTGCGATAGGCGTGGAAAGCGAAGAAGAAGCTCACAAAGTGCAGGAGATTCAGGGCGGGCCCCAAAAACAGGGGAGCCCACTGAAGCAGGAGAAGATCATCAAGAGGACCCACACACCAAAGGGAAGGGAGTCTCAAAAGGACGGCAATCAGCTCACCAAAGATGAAGGTCCACAGTGCAGGGGATGCGGTGAGGACACTGATCTTGGCAGAAAGACATGCTGAAGGCTGGAGATTCTTGTAGCCGGAAGATATCTGGAATGCAGAGCCAATAAGCCTTAGCGATGGCAAGTCGACACAGCACTTCCAATGAGGGATATTGACCTCAAAATTGTGGAGAGGACAGGTCAGGCCTCCAGGGAGTGGCAGAACCACCACCTGTGTTGCTGAAAATACAGACTTTTGAAGGACACTGATACAAACCAATGAAAAGCTCTTAAGCCCATAAAGAAGTATATGCTAATGTATATATAAGTGGTCTCGAAAATTCAACCTAAAAAGACATTCACACAAGGCCACTCCTTCACACACGCCACATAGCCCTCCATAAAAAAAAGCATAAGCATCATGAGCCCTGAAACACCTCAGGCTTCCTACACCGCATGGGTCCAAAAAACAATCGAGGAAGTGCAGAGGCAGTAGTGATAGAATCACCCTCCTAGACGCTATAAATAACCACTTCCACTTCCTTCACATTGATAGAATCCCATTGGTTTTTTCTTGTCCGCATCACTGCCTCAATAACGGGCAGCAGCCCACAATGCACATGTGTCAGGTTCTCCATCCTCAACCTGCACACAGCACATTGAAATTATGCAGAGCATCGAGCATCAGAAGCTAAGTGAGCAAGGCAATGAAAATGCACACCTGATATAGAAGACATCGGAATACCCTAAAAAACAACTGAAAGAAGTGGACATGAGCAGAAACAACACAAACACAGCCAACTACAGCCACAATCTTAAACTGACCCGACAACCAGGGATCCTCGTAGGTCCATGATATACATCAGATGTCGATGAGGAAAGTGACCTGTGCACACAAAGACTCCCTACACAGGCTTGCATCAGTGACATCAGACACCAATATGTGGCAGATGACGTTCAGTAAATGGGTGAGCCTGAGGGAGCGGAGGGAGGTGGCCAAATCTGAGATTGGAACAACAATAAAATTATCATGATTGCCAATGAAGTATGTAGGGTCACATTTGTACTATTTAGGCAAAGCCCAGACAGTAGCCCAGAAGTCCACTTGGATTGGCATTTGTGCCCAATCGCAACACAACACTATGATGATAATGAGGCGCACAAAGGTCATAGGGCTAAAAGGGCTTTAGCACCCTGTGCCCCCTCGTCGTCTCTCAGCCCGAGTTGCATGAGCTGCTGTGGATGAGCTGGGCAGTGTCTGGAGGCTTATCTCCGCCTCACCCAAGTTTTTTACAGGTCTTTAAAAGACCATATACATATTTACATGCCTTTGTAAACTGGTTAATAATCCTTAGCTTTTTTTCAGTGGTTCCGGTACCCCCTGGGTCCCCACTCTGCCTATTCCTTACATTTGTATTTCACAAGTAGGGATGCCACCTTTCCAAAAAAAAAATTACACACCATTTTTTGTTTAAAGAGCCTGCAATGGCCTTACCTTGAAACTAAATAGGGTTGAAAAAACATTCTGTCTTTGTTTCCTTTAATTATTAGTCATGGATCATTAATGCATCCCTAGAACCCATTTAAAATTCTTTCTGTTTATATTTAGTGTTTGAAGTATGCATAGATAAGTGCTAAAAATATCGGCTTTACATGATTTTGCTTCGTTTTGTAGTTGCTGGGACATCAAAATACTTAGCTGGCAACCCTAATCACAAGAATGAAAGTTTGTTGCAGGATCAGCATATTATTTATTTCCTGCACCCTCCATCCTTGATTAAAGCCATAATAACATGTAATTGATGACTGGCATTGAGTTTTAGATATGTCAAATTATTGCTGAGTTACTCTAAGTGTCTAGGAATACATCCTGCATTCAGACAACCCACTCATTCTCGCCCTTCACATTCACGCTCACCCTGCACTCACAGCGATCACACTACTCACCATGCACTCATGCCATTCACTCCCACCTACTCTGCACTCACACGAGCACAACGCTCACCCTGCATGCACCTGACACTCCACTCATCTGTCACTTTCACCGCTCACACTATACTCACAGCAATCACACTGCACTCATACTGCACACCACGCACTCATGCTGTTACCCTGTACTCACACTATTCATCCTCCGCTTACCCTTTGCTCACATGTTGTGGATTTTTTTCATTGTAAGCTGAGTCTGTAAATATTAAAATGCAAAGTGTTACTGGATAAAATCCACGGATACCGAAGAAGTCAAGCATTTCACAAGATCAGTTGGATGCTGTTATATTACATGTTAGAAAGTGGATTCATTTATTCCTAATACTGTTACTGCTTGATCCACATGTGAAACCAAATATAAGCTCTGTACAGCTATTTTAAGAAAGTGCACTTTTCAGTCACATCATACTTGTAACAAACATTGACATGGCAATATAATATTTTTGTGTTGTGTATTGAGAATGTTTTTATTAAACTTCACTAAAATGCAAGACATATAGCAGAAGTAGCAGGGCAAGTTTTTCTAACACAATATAAGCAGATTGACTAATGGAAGTGTGAGTGGCAGTGTGTCAGTCATGAGTGTGACAGAGTACAAATGTATGGAAGAGTGCAAGGGATATAATGAGAATGAGTGTGTGAGAGAATGTGTGTGTGTGTATGTGTGTGTGAGTGTATGTGTGTTATGCGTGCAAGCGTGCTGCTCGTCTAGCATACAGGAGGTTATTTTTGCCTTATGAACAAGGGCAGTAATATCATATGGATGGGAAGTGCTATCTATGGCAAACTGAAGGCCCTGACATGCTTCTATTAAGACACCATCATTGGTATGTGAGGACTCAAACTGTCTAACTGAGAAAGCTGCTAACCCAGTTATACCCAGCGGCAGGGACACAGAGCATGTGCCGCCATACCTGGCACGTAATTCTTAGCACATGTGTTGGATCCATAGCAAAATGTTGGAACTGATATTCGAGGTAATTCACATTTTCATAAGATTTCCTGTACTCATTTTATAGGCGTATCAATGGCAAAATGCTGACCCTTGTATACTGCCGGGGATATCTACAGGTACTCATGACTATGGCTGAAGTATCCATGGTAAATGGCGGACACTGTCATATTGTATGCACTCCTTGGCATAAGGGGCTCACCCATGAAACAATGCTGACCTTGGTTTAGTGGAAGTAATTTCTGAATTATGACATTTGAAAAAAAACTAGATCTACTCATAGGAAAGGCCAGGCTTTCCTGGTGCACCATGAAAGAATGCCCTATGAGGGTCTGAGGAGTTTTAGCAAATTGTACCCCAAAACCTGCAAAATATTCTCAGGGGAGAAGTTCACTCTCCCTTAAGCCACTACAAGAAATCTGTTAACTTGTTTTGTTTGCTGAAATTTGGGGGAAGTACAACACAGCACCATTACATGGACCTTTAGTCTGCACTAGTGAGCAGAATTTGCAGGGTGTAGAAGGGACAGTTTAAGAGTTGAGTGTGTACTGTCCCTGCAGAAACGACAGGAGCAGAGATTTCTTAATAAAATAAAAGTGTTGTCTAATCGTAAAATGGATATAATTGTTTACATTTAAAAAGTGTCAAAGCCTGTTGCTCTCTTTAATTTTTCCCAATTTATAGTCAAGGTGGTCTGGGTTATCCCAATAGCTGTCAATCTGCCTCCCATGGCTTCAGGGAGCTGCACGTATGCGGGTGGTTGCAGTTTTGGAGAGCAAACTGAGACAGTACATTTATGCAGCAAAAAAGATCAGCATGAAGCATGTTGGACTGCAACAACAGGCATGTCCTTCGGAGAACTAGGGTGGAAGGGCAGAATTATTTGCTTATTCTTTATAGCACAAATGTAAATGGAGAATAAAAACACCTGCACTGATGCCTTTGCACCATTAATGTGGATGGCACAGACATTTGAATGAGGGAACATGCTTAATGAAAACCTTCATTCACCAATAGAATTAACCTATGAATAAAAATGTGGTCCAAATTGATGGTAATGCACACAGTGAGCATGCCATGAAGAGGAACACCACCAGGAGCTCCTGGCTTGGGTATCACCTTCTGGTGAAAATCCCCGGTAAAACCACATCACCAGCACACCACTTGCCCGCTACCTGAATCGGACTGCTGTTCCCTCCGATCCATCCCGCAAAAACGAAGTTCGGCAGGGAACGTACCTGGATTGTCGACCACTGCAGCTCTGTTCGATGCCCTCGCCGCCCGGACCCCAGCACTGCCCGGACACCAGCACTGCCCGACTTGACCGGTGTCAAGCCTCCAGAGTAATCTGCGCGTTGCCTGGCTGATGCCCAATACCCGGGGAGGACGGATCTCTAATGACGAGACCCTGACCAACGGCATCTGGTCCCTGGTCCCCGCCGTGACTCCCCCAGTGATTCAACCTGAATCCTGCGGCCTGCACCGGGCCCAAGGCATCACAGCCTTAGCCCTGCGACTCGCACCGGGCTTGAGATCGGCTAACGCGGCGATGTCCATTTGTTGCGTGCCTGCTCTTCCTGCTCTGGGGCCGCGACCCGATTTCGCAGATGCTGCTCCAGCAAGCTCCTCTTGGTCCGTGATCGGCCTTTGAGCCGAGTCGTGAGCTTGCAATACAGCGCAATGGCGCTTGGATACTGCGACGCATCTCCCCCTCATTTATTAGTTATTGGACAACTGGCTGCGTGTATCGCACACAACGTGGCAGCACCTGGATATTGCGCCGTATCTCCACTTGGACCTAAAATGGCGGCGTTGTTCTCACCCGATCTCCCCGAATGACCAATAATTGCCCGAACCGTTAAATTACTACAGCCCTTGGAGCTCGGCTGTTAATGCTGCAGACAACGGCAGCTGTGAAAAGCCAGAGCCCTTCCCTGCTGTGGAAAGCCAGAGCCAGCTCCTGGACCTGTGGAGGCTGAGGCGCGCACCGAGGCAGAATCGGCAGAATCGGCAGTGGAGCCCTGGTGTTTCTGGGCGCGCACAGATGAGCCCGGCTTTGTGTGGATGGGCTTGGGGTGATAGGAGGCTAATAACCGTGCTTCGGCGACTGTATCTGGCTGATTGAGCTGGGGAGAAAGTGTTTCCATCAGCCAAGAAGCTGTGCTGAGACCACAGCTCCCTGCACCAGCGGACCTTCCGGGGGCCTCGATCTTGATCTGGGCCAACTCCCCCGTTTGTTACTGGCTACAAGGGGCTGGGGGGCCCCGGGTGACCAGGACTCTAATCCTCCATTTTGGGATCTCCGCTGCCATAAGAGCACTCCATGGGAAGACCCCACAATAATGAGCATAGACAGAGGACTATCCAAACAAAGGAAAAGCGGTGGCCATCGTGGAATGGTGCAGTTCAACAGTCTGGAATAAAAACAGTTTGGAATAAAAACTCCAACAATTCTACATTATTAAGAGACATGAGATGCTGATAATGTAGCAGTGTAAACTAAAGTAAATTTACCATATACAGGGTATAAAAGGGCCTCCAACCAAAATGGTAGCCATCATACAAGGGCTAACTCTCACACAGCTGGCAACCTAAACATCTCCCTTCCACTAATTAGGACTACAACTAGTACAGCAGTTATCTTGTTAAGGCTAACTCTGACTCATTCTCTTTTACCGGTTTGCTGGAAAGCGGCACTCCTTTCTGTCTTTGCCCTCTCTGAGGACCTTCTTCTAAATTGGATCTATGTTGACCTCATTATCTCCTGCTCACCTGAGCTGTCGCCCTCTTGGTGACTGAAGAGCATGTCTCTCAAGTGACGTACCTCAGCCGCTTTAGCTCAGTCACGACGTGCTACCCGGAGTCCCTTGTCCCTCCCCCACACAAACATCATGTTGAGTCCTGCCCTATCTGTGTCTGGTGAAGACTCCTATACCATAGTCTACCCCCCAAAGCTCTCTAAAACAGCCACTAAATCATTCAAGCACGCAACCCTAAAAAGACGCCCATAGACGCTGATATCCGACCTGCGCTACAGAGCAGATATAGGCACAGTCATTAATGACCTTATCTTCTTTTCCAGAAGAACCGCCTCCTGGCGAAAAACCCTTGCGAACCTTCTCAATATTCGCTTAACCAGGAACATTCCATACGGCACCAAGTTCACAATAGCACCCTCCCCAAACTTGCGAGCTAACCTGACCATCAACCTCTACAAAAACGGCATCGTTCTAATCCAAGCCTCAACCAACAACCTCAATAAATTCTCAGACCTTTTCCCCCTCCTCAGAAACCGCGTGAATAACTCGGATAGGGTAACCGACACACGCACCAATGACAGTCCATCCTGCCAGCCCAACATGCCTAGCCATCCACAGGCCAACCCTCCAAGGGCCTCTTCCTCAGCTCACACTATCCCCCCAACATGTCTCCTGTCCTTGACTACAGAATTTCCCCAACACCTGTGATCTCCTCCAACCTAGTGCCCCTCACTGATGGGAAGACCGATACGCTCCCATTGTCCCCTATCTCTGAGAGAGCTAGCCCGCCAATAGCTCCCACCACCGTTCACCCCTACCATTATAATTCGTCCCCCGGCACTTATAACAGAACTGCCCCTAGACCTCCGAGCTCCTCCCCGCCAGCCATCCGCCAACATCGTGACCTAGATACTCCCCCCACAAAGACCCCAGAGCCTGCTCTAGCCAATCCTTCTACATTTACATGCCCCTGTGACGGCTCCTCAAACTTTGAACCCCTTAGCTCCTCCTGTTTATAACAACCTTGAAACTCTGCACTCCAGAGCGGCTAAACTCACCCAGAGCATTCATAGCTCCATTCTGGACCTCTTGAACCTCCTTCACCTTGCCGAGATCTCACTTGCTAACCTCAAACCACCGCTTACTTCCCCCTCACCGAACACCGAGCCTCCCAAGCACCCACTCCCGCTGCCTCTGAGACATCTTCGCCCACGCAAACCGCACTGCCTCCTCTCTGAGGAGGAATCCCGCGCTCTCGCACTCTCCTACAAAGTTCCTACCGCCTCCTCCAATCCTCTAGACCTCATAGGAAGCGAAATCCTAGCCATCCTCCAAGACCACAACTCTGTCCCAGCCATCCCCCGTCTGCTAGATAGGAGTCCTGAACACCCCATTAGCACAGTCACCATCAACCCTAACAGGGTAGCCACCTTCCATAACAGAAGTGTGGTAAAAAGCAACCTCGCGCCTGTATTTCTATCCGCCCAGACTCCTGACACTCCTCCAGACACCACCTTATCTGGTCTATTAATCAACTGCCGTTCAGCAGTCAAACATGCCGCTGATATTGCTGAACTCGTCCTGGACAAAAACCTAGACCTAGCCATACTAACTGAATCTTGGCTAATACTCTTCCCCCTGCCTGGACTTATTAATCCCGCCTAATGACTACATCACCAGACTGGACAGACAGTCCAACAAGAAAGGAGGAGGCATTGCGTGTATCTACCGATCCTCCCTGCTTGTCACAGAACTCTCAACGGTCTCCACTGACTCCTGCGAATACCTCGCCCTCTCCATCTGCAGCAACTCATTACACCTTTGTAACTTGTACATTTTTTTACCACCGCCAGGTTCCAACGACTCTTTCACTGATCACATCTTGGAAATCATGACAACAAAGATTCCCTCCAATTCCACAGCGGTTTTCTTGGATGATTTCAACCTGCACTGGAACGACACTAAAGTTTCCCACGTCAATGCCATCAAAGACCTCCTAAGCGACCTAGCCCTGACTCAAGCCTGCTCACTGCCAACCCACTCAAAAGGGGCCTTCCTCGACTGGATAATCTTTAAGGACTCCGCAGTCAAGCTTATCCCCATAGACCCTTGTGACTGGTCTGACCATCACTCTATCTCTTTCATTTTGCCCGGGACCCGCAAGACAAAGTCGTCTCAACCGGTGATTCCCAAACGCTGGACCAGAGATACTAAGAACCTCGACCTGATGAGACTAGAGGCCCGTTGCAAATCCGACCTTCTCCCCCTTCGCACATAACCATGGTCAGCGGCCTCAATGAGCATTACTTGTCATCCATCTCAAACATTCTGGATGACCTTGCCCCCCTTTAACTAAAAAGAACTCAAATCAAAGACAGAAACCCGTGGTTCACTGGCTCCCTCAATATGTAGAGGAGATACCTACGGCAATCTGAAAGAATCTGGAGACAACACCACTCTGCAACGCATCTAAAACTCCTCCACCAGGCGAGAAATGCCTACAATACGCACATCCTCAATTGCAAAAAAGAATATTTCAGATCGGAACTGGGGAACGCCAAGAATAGACCCCAAAAGCTCTTCAAACTGGTCAAACTCCAATCTAATAAACAGGCAAAAACACCGAAAGAATCCCCCAAATCGCTAATATTGTCACATGAATTCTCCTGTTTTTTCGCTGATAACATTTGGGCATTAGGAATTGAACTCAGTACCACCAGCTACTCCCAACCCCTTCCTGTCCTGCCCCATTCTTCCGCACCAACCGTCCTGGCCCCTCCTAAAAAGCCCACTGGACTGACTTTGAATACTATAACGAAGATACTATCTCAAAACTCCTCTCTACCTTAAAGCCAAATAACCACTTCAACGACCCGCTACCCTCCAACTGCCTCGCTGCTGCCTCCCAATCCATCGTTCCATGCTGGACTACAATTATCAACGCCTCTCCAGCAGGGCTTGATCCCGGATCCTTTGAAAGCTGGCCAAGTCCTCCCCATTTTGAAAAAACCTTCACTGAACCCAGCCTCCCCTGACAATTTCAGACCTATCTCCAATATCCTGCTTTTAGCCAAAGTTTTGGAGAAGTGTGTACAACAGCAACTAAGTCAGCATGTCAACAACTTCCACCTACTTGATGACTTTCAATCTGGATTCAAACCAGGGCACAGCACTGAAACTGCTATGCTCCACATCGTGGATGATGCCCTCCAAGCCCTAGACCAAGGCAAAACCTGCCTTCTAATCCTCCTTGACTTATCCTCCGCCTTCGATACTATCAACCATGAAAAACTACTTGAACGCCTCAAATTCAGGATGGGTTTGGATGGCGTGGTACTAGAATGGTTCAGGTCCTTCCTACACAACCGTTCTCAGAGATTCCTCATTAACGGCAACCTATCAGTTCCCACCCTGGTCACGGTCGGAGTCCCCCAAGGCTCAACCCTGTCCCCCACCCTCTTTAATCTTTACCTAGAGCCACTCACCGAAGTTCTCTGAACTGCTAACATCTCCTAATATATGTATGCGGACGATACCCAAATATACATCAATATCTCTTCGCTCAAGTAGATCCTCTGCCTGAATGAGACCCTGAAACTGACCGTCCAATGGCTGGCCAATAACCAACTCAAACTTAATGCAAAGAAAACTGAATTTCTCCGAATCTCCCCTTCAAAAGCCAACCCGGAGATTCAAAGGTGGATCAAGGCCATCACAGCCCTGAACTTCCCACCGACCATTGTGGACTCTGCCAAATCCCTGGGCATAATCCTCGACTGCAACCTGAACATGCAAGACCACATTAACTCAATGGCTAAAGCAGCCAGATTCCAGTTGAGCTACCTTTGGAAACTGAAACCTTTCATCAATGCTCCTGACTTAAAAATTGCAGTTCAAGCACTAGTCATCTCCAGACTGGAATATGGCTGTTCCACCCTCACTGGACTGCCAAAGATCTCCTTAGCTCCTCTAAAAGCCTGCCTCAACGCGGCTGCCAGACTACTCACAGGCACCAGGAAGTTCGACCACATCTCGCCACACATGAAAGCACTAAACTGGCTCCCTCTAGAGGCCAGAATTCAGCTGAAACTTGCATGCATTACACACAAGGCCCTATACACAAACTCCCCCGCCTATCTGGCACAGAAATTAGTGATATCCGGAGGAAGCAGGAACTCCCGGTCTGCTAGAAACCTCCTACTCCAACCCTCCTCCTTTCAGAAAAAAAGAACCTACAACAGGGCGTTCACCGGAGCGGCACCAAGAATTTGGAACTCTCTCCCACCTGCCATCAGAAGAATCCCTTCTCTAGCACGTTTCAAAAATGAGGCCAAAACCTTCCTCATGGGTAAAGTCCTCGTCTAAGGCCTGCCCGCAACCACCGCATTACCTGACTAATCCAAGACTACCCATTTCCCAGATCACCAACTCCTCACGCCGAGATCATATGGGTCCTTGTGCTATTACAGACTATCATAGTGATTGTAACCCTACATGCTGATCTTGTATATTTCTGCACGCTAAACCTTTTGTTTGTTTATCACTGTATGCCTTGTAAAGCGCTCTGATACCTTCACAGGTCAAGTTTGCGCTCTATAAAACACAAACATAAAATAAAATAAAATAAATAAAATAATAAAAAATGAATATTGAGGTATGAAAAGACAAGATCCCTGTCTTCTGGGAAGCCTCTGTTTAGAGATTTTTCTCACACATCCAACTGAGGGGACTGCTCTCTTTTACTGTGTTGATAGTATGTCTTTAAACCTTCAAATTTCTTAAGGTAATCCCTCATGGAGCCACCATGATGATCCTACTGAATGTGATTTATCGCAAAGCTGTAATCATTGGACTTCCCTCCCTACCCTACATAATGTTCTTTTCCCATATTTCCCAGATTCTAGTCTTCTTTCTTATCCCTCTAGACTTGTCTAGTTTTCTAAATTTTTCTGCAGAAAAACGCCATTTGTGTACACTTGGAGGGATTGTAAGTATCCACGTTATGCATATTTCTCATCTAGCCAGTAAAATTAACATAAATAATAGCTGTTTTTGATTATTAGTTAACTCAAGAGAGGAAACGGTACTGTCTGTCACACCAAACATAATAGTAAATGTGCTTTCCTCAATGTTTATCTCTAAAACTTTGTTGATAATCTTATCCACTTCTTCCCAAAATTTATCATGAAAAGGACATCGATGGAACATATGGACATCATTCGCCTTTGGTTCCCCACATTTTGGGTAGTTTTTCACCGCCTGTTTGTTCATTTTAGTTAACTTTTCTGGAGACCAGTATGACCTGTGTAGAGTGAAAAGATGGTTTTTCCTGAGAGGTACAGATACTACAATTTGTCATAATAGTGTTCAGGATACTTGCCGTTGATGCTGCAATCTTGTGCTGGAAAAATCTTTCTCCATAAGCCGTCTGGAAGGTTAAATTCTTCATCTCCTTCTCGTATCTAACGCCAATACCACTTCGATATTTCTTTTCTTGTTGGGTCCCTTGGCAATTCATTTTCTAGCTCCACAGTAGTTTCCAGCATTGTATCCTGATCCTTTGCCCAGCTTGCCAGCTGGTAATATTTGAACCTCAATAACTTCCCGTCTGTCCCTGCTAGCAAGGAGTCCCAACTTCGCAGACCTCCTGCTTGAAACAGTTGCCCCCATTTTGTAATTCCTGCCTCCTTCAATGGACCTGCCAGAGAGTCTTTTAAGCATTCAGGGGTTCCAGGTGATTTCTAAATAGGAGCTAGGCGACTGTAGTATGGAATCATCCAAATTTTTCTTATTTCATACCTCAGCTTGCAAGCTGCGGTCAGCACATTTAGTACAAAAAAATATTGTCTGATATGCAAAAACACAAGATTAGTCAAGATCCCGGTGGAAGGAGCAAGATTCCTAAGGGAGACGAGGGAGAGAGAATAGGACATGCTGACTGAACACCCGATTAGTAATAAAATAAAGATCATATCTTGGAATGTAAACGGTCTGAGAGTGAGGAGAAGACGCCCACATTTTTTTAAATATTTGAAAATAGTAAAAAGCAAAGTTATAATTTTACAAGAAACGCACCTTTTAAAAACTGAGTGGATAGAAATTATAAAGCATCCAAAAATTGATTGATAGTTACGTGTGTACAAACCAAACTTGTTGTATCAAGGGAGTGGCTATAATCGTTAAAAAACCATCAAAAATAACAATTCTACAAGAATATGTAGATTTTAAGGGAAGGTGGGCAGCGGCCAAAATCAAATTAGAGAATAAATCATATATTGTTGTGGTTATTACGGTCCAAACACAGGCGATCCAGCCCCGCTTCAGTCTTTATATGCCCAACTAATTAATGTTTGGGTCCCAATTATTCTGGGAGGAAATTTTTATTTAATTTTGGACCCAATAAACGAAAGTTATCCCCTAGGAGCAGCTTTGAACCGCCCTAAAATGAGGGAATGACTATAGATTTAAGGAGGATTTGGGCCTGATGGACGTCTGGAAGAGTAAAGGTAACCAAAGTAACAAAATCACCGATGAAAATCATAAATATGGTCATGCGTAAGAATTGACTTCTTCTTGATAGATACACTTTTAAGCGAAAACGTAATAAAAATAGAACATGTACCCGGTCATCTATCTGATCACTCAATAGTTCACATAGAAAAAAGTCAGAGTCCTTCTCGAGGTGAAACAAGGTGGACTTTAGACCGTACACTTCTCCTGGACGAACAAATCATTGATAAACTAAAATTTATAACGGTGGACTATTTTCAGAATAATTCTAATAGAGAAACATCTACACAAGTAGTATGGGACGCTTATAAAACGGTTATAAGGGGTACTTTGATTGGTCTAGCCGACACTAGAAATAAGGAGATTAGACAAATGCTAAACCAATTGGAGCTAGATATATTAGAACTAAATAGAACTTTTGAAGTAGCAAATTCCAACGCAGAGCAAGATAGAGTAAAGAATGAAATCGCTATGAGGAAGTGTGATTTGCCAAACATATTTGAGGAAAGGGTAAGAAAAAAGTGGGAGGCCAGCAGCCTGTCAAATTATGAGTATGGAGTATGGAAGCGGGAAACTTCTGGCATGGAAGATTAAAACCAACTCAAATAAAAAAAGAATTATGGCTATTCAAGGAGACTCCACGGGTGGACAGATAGTGAACGCTCAAGGGATAGAGAAAGCCTTCACTGATTTCTTTCAATCTTTATATGACGAGGATTTAATGGTTACTAGTAATACAGTCAACTCTTATCTTAGAGACACTGAGATCCCAAAGCTAGAGGCTCAGTTATGTGAAAAGTTAAATGCAGAAATTACGATAAAGGAAATCTTGGGTGCTATAAAAAGATTGAAAAGCGGGAAGGCAGAGGGCCCAGATGCACTCTCAAATGAATTGTACAATGTATTAAAAGAAACATTGGCCCCCAGATTAGTGGATCTCTTTAATACAATCTTTAATGACGGTTTGTCACTCCCAAAATCTTGGAATGACACTACTATCAGTTTGATTTTAAAACCTGGTAAAGATGCCCTTAAATGTAAGTCGTATAGACCAATATCTCTTTTAAATAACGACTATAACATCTACACGCAGATTCGGGCAACAAGACTAGGAAGTATAACGGACAAATTAATACATAAAGACCAAAAATGTTTTATTAAAGGGAGACAAATGCACGACCTTACACACCAACTAATTGGAGCCATTGATGTGGCTATCCAAGAAAACATCCCACTGTGGTAAATAAATAATTAATTACCGGTACTATTTTTCAGGATACTCATACAAATAGATAGCTCAATAAATAAGAGTCAAGATACGAGGTAGCTAGAGTTGACAGGCTTTAATTAAGCATAAAGGACTGGAACAGGACAGCCTGTACGGGGATGGGATGGCAGCTGCCTGGGGCAGGGACAAAGGGGCGCTAGCTTTTAATAACAGTGCACAAGTATATATAGTTAAAACATTTTCATGGCATTCAATACAATAGGCGTAGCAGTAGGCGGAGTTTGTAGCAGTCGCGAAAGATAAGGCATAAAGTGGGTGTAACAAGAGGCGTATACATAGACATGTGATGCAAACGTAACAGAATATGTCATAAAAGGGGTGGAAACATGGAGGGGGCTACCTGAGCAGCTGGGACCTTTAACCTAGTGGTGCGCGCAAACTGACAATGGCGTGTTACTAGGGAGAACTGGGGGCTATGACTTCTGTGCTAGAAGAGGAGACGAAAAGTCTGGAGTGTCAGGGCGACATGTACCTAAAGCCTATCTAGTATCTAGTGTTAAGGGAACATGTTGATAGAATCCAAAAGTTATCAGGGCAAAGGCTAACAGACATTAAGACTGGTGCATGCATAATCCTATATGTAGTGTGTGTGCGAGGAATATTCTATGAATATTAATACAGTATTTCTCTTACATGGAGACATAAAGGCTAGACCATGACGGAAACTATTGATGCGATTCAGTAGCTTAGGAATGCAGAGAAGGAGGGCTGGACTGATAACTAGAATCATAACATACTCTTGGCAGACTGAGAGGCAGAGCCAGGCCGAGCCGGGCACTGCGAGGCATGAAAGTAAGCTAAGGGTCAGGGATACAGGTGGGGGCTGTATTGCTCCTCGGAGAGGGTTCAGGAAACAGGAGCTGAATCTGAGTCCGGGCCCTTTTGAGGCCTAGAAACGGGGACTTTTCAGTGAATTAACGTGCACACTGTGAAACGTGGCAACGTAGCTTTACATAGGCCTGATATTCGTTGTATTCACGAAGACTGGAAACTGGCATACTAGAGATGGACACAACTGTAATTGCGTCTTTAATCGATCAGAAGGGGAATACATGCATATCGATCATGCACATATGACATAACAGGGGGAACACGTAGGCACATACAACATGGCAAAATTTACTTTTCCACATTCCCTCCTTGTGCCCTACGTTTCCATCAGGAAACATCTATATTCATGATACCATCTATCATTTCATACAGCATCATTTGCTTGTCTCGAATTGTCTTGGAACGGGACTTAGGACTAGGAATACAAGAGGTAGCACAAATGCCGCAAATCGCAGGGCCACATTGTATACAGAGGCAGCAACTGAATATGATCATTACTGCAATACCTAGAAATGACAATACTTTCCATCCCCAGGCAGATATGATACTCCATAGCCAACCGGACCATGTCCAGGTGCCTGGATTCTGGTGTAACTGATGGGCAATTTTATGAAGTCTGGTTATAGCTGAATAAACAGACGGCGCGTTATTAGGAATGAAAATGCAGCAACTAGATCCGATGACTCTACATGCTCCTCCTCTATCGGCCAGTATGACGTCAAGAACGAGACGATTTTGGAGCACGACAAATCTCATAGCAGATTGCTCTTCGGTTAAGTTACCTAGAGCAGAAGTAGTCTCATTCACTACTGCTTCAAGGGTTCTGGTTAATCTACGTATTAACTTACTATTCTGGATAGGGCCTATAAAGAAGAAAAAACCTTTATTGAAATCTGTATACTGTTCTAGAGCAGTTTCAGTTTGATCGACAATTGGGGACTCAATCTCCCTTCTATGTCTGACGTGTACTAGATGTGTGTTTCTGTGATAATCAGATGGGGCTAGAAAAACTGGTGGCAGTAGGAAGGCAATGTAACATGTTCCATCCCAATCGAGGGGCAGACGAACATATGCGGTCTGACCACAAACAAAATAAGAATGACGTGAAGCTTTGAAAATAGATTTCCCACTGTCACTATACTCGACAGTAGTAGTACAATCACTATGTCCTACATGTGCGGAACCATTATTTCTGACACATAATTCGCCTTTGACTGGTAGTACTGAAATAGCAGGTAAGTCTGGAGTAGTATCAGACTGAACATTCAGGACCATAAAATTCGAAGAATAATTACCTAAATTATAAACTTCATTTTCTAGATCTAACCCTATTCTATGGGAGAGACCTTGCTTGTCTGGAAAACATGTTCTATTCAGAAGGGACATATCATTTGAGGATGACGTTAACATGGACCATGCTCCACACGAACCATTATGTGAAAACGGATAAGGAAAGAGTGGCAGAACTCCCTTCGGTGTCTGGAAAGGGGGGAGTCGACCACACACCCAACAATTAGTAGCATTGCTGGTCTGGTGTGAATAGTGTAACATTCTAATGAACGTGTTATTGCGCATAGCAAGACGATAGGATAACTCGTGAGGAGGCAGATCACTAAATGTGTGCTCTACTGTAGTATTAGAAAACTTATTTACATGCGGAATTGGAAAACATAAATGAAATGCATAACTTGTGCAGGTAACCATCAAACTTAGAAACAATAGAAAACTTAGAAAAACGATACATCGGATAGAGTTTTGACTAACTCTCTCACTATGGGGGTCTATCTCATACATGTCAGATACCTGTCTAACCGTTTCACCCGAGGGGGACTTAGACAATTAAACTGGCTGACTTATTTTACTAGACCGGAGTTTTAATTTATACTCCTGCTGCGGAGTTCTCTCTAACAGAGGAATTTTTAGTTCTGGATTTGAATGAATGTCTGATTTAGAGTCTGGTTTCAGGTAGTCCTTTGAAATGGAAATGTCTGTAGAAATGTCATTAAAAGTCTTGTTTCTGAGTCCGTGAAATTTCTTGACATGAGACAGATGGACCCAACCCTTACGGCCCTCCAACTTCACGGCCGTACGGGTGGTCAGAAGGACTAGTTTTGGTTCTTTCCAGCGAGGCTCCAGCGGACTTGAACGATCAAAGTTCCGTATTAAAACCAAATCCCCAGGAAGGACCTCATGCGGTTTTACTTCAGTATTGTCTGGAAATGCAGCGGCAACCTGTGAACGACAAGAGTGTAGGGCAGACATCAAGGAAGCTAGGTAATCTGTCAACATATTACTGGAAACATCTGTAATACTGCGGGGTCTAGGTGTACCCCACATATTTGGGGGGCGGCCGAATACGACCTCATAAGGGGACAGACCTGATCTGGAATGTGCGACCATGCGCATGAAGAATAAAGCAACTGGCAGGGCTACTAGCCAGTCTACACCTTTCTCTTTACATGTCTTAGCAATACGGATTTTCAGGGTCTGATTATGTCTCTCTACGAGACCGGCTGCTTCAGGATGGCGCACACAATGGAACTTCCACTGGTACCCTAACAAAAGGGAAACATGCTTCATTAGCTCAGATGAGAATGGCTGGCCGTTATCAGAATACACGACCCTAGGGAGTCCATAACGGGGGAAGAATTCACGAACCAACTGCCTGGCAGTGGTCGCTGCTGTGTAATCTGGAACTGGATATGCTTCTGTCCACCTGGACAAAGCGCATACAACTACGAGGACATACTTGAAACCTCGACATCGCTCCATCTGAATATAATCCATCTGGAGGACTTCAAAAGGGTGGTCAGGAGGCTGGAATCCACCTTGTTCCACCGGGACACTTTTACCTGGATTGAATTGACAACATATCATACAAGTACGGACTTTCTGCTTGGCTGCAGCTCGTAAGTGCTTGTTGAACCAAAGGTTCTGTATACTGTCTAACATGGCTTTTTCTCCTAGATGTGCTGGACTATGTGCGGTATTAATAATGACTTGAACCATAGAGTCGGGGAGAAACCATGTGGCTTTTCTCTTCGTCACCCATCCCTGATCTGACTGGACCCCTCCTTGTTCGGACCATTTCTTGATTTCTTCAGGAGTAGCATGTAACTGTATGTCTATGACATCTTGTGTAGGGTCCTTAACTGTCATACAAGTAGTCTGTTCTGGAGTGGATGTCTGTGTCTTGTTAACTGGAATGTCTGGTGTCTGAGCTGTAAGCTTGGCTGTTCGATCTGCTAGATCATTACCTTGGGAAATGATGTCAGTAACTTTCGTATGTGCTTTGCACTTCATGATAGCGATAGCTGTCCGTAAATGTATTGCATCTAACAGAGCTTGAATGAGGAGACCATGCTGAATCTTGGTTCCATGAGAAGTCATGAAACCTCTCTCCTGCCAGAGCACTCCGAAGTCGTGTACAACTCCGAATGCGTAACGTGAATCTGTATATATGTTTACTTTCAGGTTCTTGGCACGTATGCAGGCTTGGGTCAGAGCAACTATCTCTGCTGCTTGAGCAGACAGGGTGTCAATACGGTGTGTTTCAATAACTTCAGTGTCAGTAGTCACTGCATACGCGGCTACTAGTTCTCCTGTACTAGTTCTCATACATGAACCATCCACATAAAGTGTCAGGTCGGGATTAGGTAAAGCAATGTCTGTCAGGTCTTGTCTTGGCTTAGTCATAGTGTTAATGACTTCCACACAGTCATGTGTGGCAGGATTTGAAGTAACTGACGGTAACAGAGTAGCAGGATTTAAAACGTTGCAGCGTCTGATTTCTATGTGTGGCTGGAACAGTGTCAGTTCATAACCTGTTAAACGTGCAATGGTCAAGTGTTGAGTCTGTGTTCGGTTTAAAAGAACTTCCACGGAGTGTGGAACTTGTACTGTCAGGGAATGTCCTAATACTATGGAATCACTTTGTCTGATTGCTAGAGCTGTGGCTGCAACTGACTTGAGGCACGCAGGCAAAGCCTGGGCTACTGGATCTAATGTGCTCGAAAAATAAGCACAAGGCTTGTACTGTCCTGCTTGATCTTGTGTGAGAACAGATAATGCAGTACCATCACGTTCTGTGACAAAAAGTGTAAAAGGCTTACTGTAGTTCGGTGTAGCTAGAACAGGTGCTTGGCATAAGGCTTTCTTTAACTCATTAAAACTAAGTGTATGTTCAGATGTCCAAGGGAGAACAGTCGATACGGCTGCCTCCTGTGTCGTTAACTGTATCAGTGGCTTAGCTAGAAATGCATACTGAGGAATCCATTGTCTGCAGTAAGAAGTAAGGCCGATAAAAGCACGTACCTCCTTCTGTGTCTTGGGCTGTGGAAGACTCGCTATTAACTGGATACGGTCTGGTGTCAACTGCCTACCCCACTTGGACAGTAAGTGGCCTAAGTAGATCACTTGCTGGACACAGAACTGAATCTTCGAAGGGGACACCTTGTGCCCCATCTCGGCTAGGAAATACAGAACTGTAAGTGACGCTCGCTCGCAGTCACGTTCAGAACGGGCTGTGATCAGTAGATCATCAACATACTGGAGCAAGGCAGTGTCAGTTGGCATATGAATATTGTCTAGTTGTCTTTTAAGTGCTTGACTGTAAATGCTAGGACTTTCTGTGAAACCTTGAGGAGCTCGTGTGAATTTATAGCTCCTTCCATTTAAACAAAAACCGAAAAGGTACTGGCTGTCTGGATGAATTGGAACACTGAAAAATGCATTCTTGAGGTCTATTACTGTAAAAAATATAGCTTCAGAATCAATAGCTGTCAATAGAGATGAAATATCTGGGACTACTGGATACTGGGGTATGATACATTTATTGAGTTCTCGAAGGTCAATCACTAATCGATATACTGGAGGTGCATTTGGATCAGTGCGTTTCATGACTGGAATGATAGGAGAATTACATACATTGGAGTCAGTTTCTACAACCACTCCTTGAGCAATAAGCTCGTCAATAATTTTGGATAAGGCTGCTACAGCCTCAGGTGGCAATCTGTACTGTCTGATTCGTGGCAGGACTATACCTTGCTTGAGAGTCACACGATGGGGTGTGATTTGCATGAAACCTACATCAGTTGGACCTTGCGCCCATAAGTGCTGCGGTACATTTGACAATCTTGGATCAAAATCTCGTAATACATAGTGACCTTTAAAATCCCTCAAAAACATACGTATTCCTTCTGGGGAACAGCAAATAACTGCACCTAATTCTTTCAAAGTTTTAATACCTAACAAATTTTCTGGACATGACTTCGTAAGTAACAAATCAGTAGTTCGGGACAATGGACCAACTTCTAGAGTAACTGGCTTTGATATCTCGTTTACAATAGGCTTTCCTGAAAATCCAAGGGAAACATTTCTAGAGCCTGAGAGCGGAGCCCCTGGAACCTCGTCATGACTGATAGTAGTCCTACTTGCCCCTGTATCAATCAGAAACTTTCTGTCTTTCCCTAATACTTGACTGTGTACATAGGGACCCTCTTGATCTACAGGTATCTCGATGAGAGGCAAGCCTACCTCCCTCTCTAGGCTGTTTCATGAATACGGTTGATAATCTGGATACTCTGACTGGGCATACTGGTACATTTGCTGTGTAACATGCTGTGTTGCAGCGATAGGCTGCGGTGCTGGAACTGTCTGTTGTGCATTCTGTGGTGACTGAGAAGTCTGTGAAACTTGCTCTTGTCTAGGCGGACGTGGTCTTTCTTTAGTTTTACCAGTGGCTATGTTGTGTTTCAGAACTGCACATTCGTTTATGAAATGACCTGGCTGTTTACAATAGTTGCATGTCCCTTTAACGGGAGCTGCAGGATGACTGGCTTGATTCGGACCCCTCTTCTGACTGTCTTGTGGAACAGATTGTGCAACTAGTACTTTCATTTTCGTGTCTTTCATACGTCTCCTTTCGTGTTCTTGCTCTTCCCTGATTCTATTCTGGTGATACTGGAGCATCTGTAACATCTGGGACGGGGTACTAGCTTGCCAAGTACTTTCGACTTTCAAAACTCGATTTTTAACTTGTGGACTTGAATTCTCGACTAATTTAGTAACAAAAAGATGAGGGTATGACTCGCTACTCGTCCTGAGACCACTGTTGATACTAAAACATTTCTCGAATCTAGAATAAAAATCACTAGTGTCTTCATCCTGTTTCTGTTTGCATGCTGAGATTGCATCCCAATCTTCCTTTTTCGTGGCTAATAACCATGGCAAAACCTGAATCAATAACTCTGGCAATTCTTTACATTTCTCCCCAAGACCGGTACCTGGTACTCGTATTTTATCTTCAGCTTCTAGAGCTGTCCAATCTATCTTTTTCTCTCCCACCTCCCATTCTTTTTTCCTTGAGTTTCTCGTATACCCCTGCGGGCAACAGGACCTTTAGCATTTTAATAATATCTGGATAAGTGTATTCTCCCATTCGGAGCATGTCTTTTAATTCTCGATGGAACCCTGCTGGATCTTTGTCGTGACAGGGAATTAATTTCTTCATCTCTAAGAGTTCCATCTTTGTGATAGGGGTGTAAACAAATACTCGTTGCATTTCACCATCCGGTGTCCTAACTGGGTGTACTTCTCGTAACGGATGCTGTCTATCTATGTAAAATGGTTTACTTTCTGGAGGTGAGACGTGAACAAAATGCGGGTTCAGAAACGTTCTATATTTGTGGCGTTGTCCTAGAATGACACTAATTAAATCGGTACCTAAACCTTTCCATTTATACTGGAGTAACTCGTTCAGGACATCATGTAACGGACCTGGATCAGAATGCTGACCCTCATACAGTGTAATGAGGTGCTGGATCATATACATACCCACCAGTCGCTGCTCGGCTGGGGGCAGTTTCAGAAACATTTGTGCCACTATTTCGTCTGGAAAAGTGGTAGAATCAGGAATCCATCGGACTGCTGATCGGGCTAGTTCTTGTTCATGCATGGTACTAAGTTCACTATAACCGATACGTGATTTCAGAATGTGATCGGTAGCTTGAAATACTTGTTCCAGAGAACCTTGTTCTGGTGCTGGATGATGAATGACTTTCTTGTGTTCTAGGCGTAAATGTCGGTCTGGAAATCTAGATTTACCTACATACGCTATTCTGGCGGTATTCTCGTCTTCTACCTCTTCAGTAGAAGAGTCGTTTTCTTTCTCGCTTACTTGTGCTGTTTTACGTTGCACGTGTAACCTTATTATTTCCTTGCGAATTTTCTTGTACATACTCTCTATACTACTGAGGGTCTTGTGTCTACCCTCGGCTATATTATCACTCCACCTTGTCAGAACTTTCATTTCGGTCGGATCTTTAGTCGGACAATCTTGTTCCCTTATTTAACAATTAATTAGAAACTTTAATAGCATGAGCTGGGTCTCAGCTTTCCTTAGAGACATGATTTCGCCAATACTTTCTGGATCATCCCCAGTACGGATGAAACGATACATTCTGTCTAGATCTTCTTTCATATTCGGTAGGGTGTCCAAATACTCGGTCACCCGTCTTACACGCAATGAATATAAAACCATATTATCATCGCCTGGGACTGGATCATAACGGCATTCGGTAAGAGCTCGCCTGATATCTGCAACGGACTGATATTTGGGCGTACGCTGTAACGCACGTTCATGTAACTCGACTAATGTTACACGTTTGTGTGGCGGCGGGGTACCAGGAGGACCTCCCCCCGCGGCCCCTAAACTGGAATCGTCGACTGATACTCTTCGTGCTGGCAGAGTGACCGATGTAGCGGGAACTTGTACTATGGGCTGGACCGGGGGTACCGTAACAGGTGCTGTAACAGGTGCCCCGGTGGCTGGAAGAACAGGAATTACATTATTTACTGGAGCTGGCGGAGCAGGATTCGCATATTCTGGGACTGTGTCGTCCAAATAGGACGAGAGAAAAATATCAGCTGCGGTCGGTTTGTGACGTAGCTTAATCGGAACTAATGGCGGCGGAAAATTACATGGTGCTTCCGGGGTTGCTTTTGGCAAGCCCTCGGCAAGAAGAGGATACATACCCTTAATGAGGGCATTTCTCTGTCTGTCTGACTGTTCGGCTTTAACTCGTTCACCTACTTCGATCAATTCCCTTTCTTGGGCTCTTTCAGAGGATTCTCTACTTAATTCTGACTTTCTGATTTCTTTCTCTGTTCTTCTATGAGATTCTTTGCGCCATAACTCGATGGCATCTTTCTGGGACTGTCTGGCTTTCTTTTTCCATAATGCTTCTTCTATTCGCATGATGCACTCGGCATCCCACGTACCTGATACGGGCCATCTATACTTTTCCTTGGTGTACTCCACCCATAAGTCTAGATATAATATGGCACTTATGCCATGCTTATGATACATAAAATGACCTGGACTGTCCCTAGGCGGGACAGGAACTGCTTCTTCGAGCAGACCTTTTCTAGTTCTTAGCTGACGTAATTTTGAGAACAGAGGCATGACTAGACTGGAGTCTGGACACAATACAATACACAATGAACACAATAATAACTGCAATACGAATCATTCATACCACGACGTTGAAAACACATGAAATAACATTTAGAATAACAGTTCGGACAAGATACTACCTGAAATACTGAAAACAGAATACATGAATTTTCTCGAGAACAGAACTTACTAGAACAGACTAGATGCACTGCTGAAACAGTACGAAACTTACCGGTCCCATAAAGAGACACGTCAGGACCCGCATCCACCTAAGTGGACACTTCGTGTTGGATCTGTGTACCCAAACCCACGGACCAGAGACAAATTAATTGACCCTGTCTAGATACTACCCCAGCAACGGTACTCACCGGGCAGCAAGAACGGAAGGCCTCGGACTGGACTGGACTGCTACGACGACGGACGGACGAACTTCGGACTTCAGTTACAGGTGGGCCTCCGGATACCTCGGACCTTGGACTCTCGGCTTGGGCTCTGGTCGGGACTCGCCGCGTTCCTCCACCGCCTCGTCTGGATGCTGGACCGCAACCTCCGTCTCCTCCGTGGGCCTGAGGGATACTTGAAGCAGAAATATCTGCCGCTGCGCAGGATGGTTCCGTCACGGCTGCAGAGGGTCAGGGGGCTTGCGTGGCTTCGCCGGCGCGTGGGGAAAGGGCAAGTTCCTATTCGGGCGCCATTATGTGGTAAATAAATAATTAATTACCGGTACTATTTTTCAGGATACTCATACAAATAGATAGCTCAATAAATAAGAGTCAAGATACGAGGTAGCTAGAGTTGACAGGCTTTAATTAAGCATAAAGGACTGGAACAGGACAGCCTGTACGGGGATGGGATGGCAGCTGCCTGGGGCAGGGACAAAGGGGCGCTAGCTTTTAATAACAGTGCACAAGTATATATAGTTAAAACATTTTCATGGCATTCAATACAATAGGCGTAGCAGTAGGCGGAGTTTGTAGCAGTCGCGAAAGATAAGGCATAAAGTGGGTGTAACAAGAGGCGTATACATAGACATGTGATGCAAACGTAACAGAATATGTCATAAAAGGGGTGGAAACATGGAGGGGGCTACCTGAGCAGCTGGGACCTTTAACCTAGTGGTGCGCGCAAACTGACAATGGCGTGTTACTAGGGAGAACTGGGGGCTATGACTTCTGTGCTAGAAGAGGAGACGAAAAGTCTGGAGTGTCAGGGCGACATGTACCTAAAGCCTATCTAGTATCTAGTGTTTAGGGAACATGTTGATAGAATCCAAAAGTTATCAGGGCAAAGGCTAACAGACATTAAGACTGGTGCATGCATAATCCTATATGTAGTGTGTGTGCGAGGAATATTCTATGAATATTAATACAGTATTTCTCTTACATGGAGACATAAAGGCTAGACCATGACGGAAACTATTGATGCGATTCAGTAGCTTAGGAATGCAGAGAAGGAGGGCTGGACTGATAACTAGAATCATAACATACTCTTGGCAGACTGAGAGGCAGAGCCAGGCCGAGCCGGGCACTGCGAGGCATGAAAGTAAGCTAAGGGTCAGGGATACAGGTGGGGGCTGTATTGCTCCTCGGAGAGGGTTCAGGAAACAGGAGCTGAATCTGAGTCCGGGCCCTTTTGAGGCCTAGAAACGGGGACTTTTCAGTGAATTAACGGGCACACTGTGAAACGTGGCAACGTAGCTTTACATAGGCCTGATATTCGTTGTATTCACGAAGACTGGAAACTGGCATACTAGAGATGGACACAACTGTAATTGCGTCTTTAATCGATCAGAAGGGGAATACATGCATATCGATCATGCACATATGACATAACAGGGGGAACACGTAGGCACATACAACATGGCAAAATTTACTTTTCCACACCACTCACAGTCTTAACCTTCGATGCCTCTAAGGCATTTGATCACGTGAACTGGGTGTTTCTGCATAGGATAATATCTTATTATGGCCTACAAGATAATTTTTTAAGAGCTATAACAAACATATATGCTGCCCTGGTGGCAAACATACTCATAAATGGCAATTTAATGAAAGAGATCCAAATTAAAAGAGGTACAAGACAAGGCTGCCCCCTATCGCCTCATTTATTTAATCTAAATATTGAGCCATTCGCGAATATAATAAGAAGATCTCAGGAAATGATTCCTTTTGAATTTAATGGGTGGGTCAAATAAGTAGCTTTATACGCTGATGACTTGATGGTGTATACAAGCGACAGATCACTGCCCATCATAACAAAGTTGTTAAATTATTTTGGCGAATTCTCTGGTTATCAGGTTAACCACCAGAAAACAGAAGTAATGCAGTGGAGCTCCAAGTCATTAAAAGTGGCAAAACAGAGGGGGCGTGGCCGGCGATCAACCAAGATGGCCGTGTTCTGGTGAGGCTCCGAGGGTGAGATCGTAGCCCAGTATTAATCCGGCCATTAATCCTGTATTCCAGTACCCCAGACGCGATAACAGTGAAGCGGAGGTGATTTGAAGTGCAGCGGCCCCTCTCTGAGCTCGCCACGACGCCGGAGACCCGAGATACGTCGTGAGAGACGCTGCGGCCTGCATTGGCGCCAGAAGCACCGGCCTAGATTTGGCGGCCTGACCGAGGAGGCACCTTCGCGACCATCGGGTGTGGACGCGGGGCTGTCTTAGACGCCGGGAGGCGGGTGAGTGACGACTTGGCTTGCCCCCCCTCCCGCGCCCTACCCCCTGTCCGCCATCGACCCGTTGCAGACCTCGAGGGAGGGCTCGCTGCGTTGCAGCTCCCGTCGGAGAGGCTGAGCCGAGCTGCCGGTGGCCACTGACATCACCGGTCCCGGTGGCGGCTTGAAACACATCCATTGGTGCCCCACCGCAGCCAGAGGCGACGGAACCCCTCCTGCGTCCTCCGCGAAAGGAAGGCCGCGCGCTGAGCGGAGGGGCCGCTCCTACACTCCGACTTCCCTACGGCACGGGGTCGGCGGCGGAGCCCGGGGTCTGCTCCCACCACCGGGCCCAGAGGTGGCCTGACTCGTGGCCCTAACGGCCCACTGCAGCCTGAAGCAGCGAGATTCTTACTGTGTCCACCTCAACGGACGACGCACGCACCAGGCGAAGGGATCACTGCGGCCTCCCCGGCCCCCCCCTGCCTATCAGGGGCACAGCGACCACATTGGACCTTGGGACTGCTGCCCCCACCAGACCCGACAGCGGCATGACGCACAATCCGCCACAATCCGCAGCGGCGAGATTCCTCCGGCATTCAACACAGAGGCCAGCACACACACGGAGCGTGGGGGTCCACTCAACAGCAGAGACGCCTGGGGACACAGGCAGGGATAGGCTTTACCCTCCTACCATCTGACTCGAACCCTGACCTGCGGCACATCCCCTCTTCTGCCCGGTGTGGCCTGGAGCAGCGGGCCCCCCCCCCTTTATTGAACCATAATGGGCGGCAGGGGTAACCGAGGGACCCAACAAAGCAAATTAGATAAATTTGCTTACGCCAAGGACTTTCCACCGCTGCCGGAGCAAAAGAGAACCAGCGTGAAGGGTGCAGAGGGTGGCGCGGATCCGGCCATAACCCTAGAAGACATTATGGCGGCCCTGACGCAGGTGCAGACCACGGTGGTACCATCTCCACGGACGTCACGCTCCTGCGGGCTGATCTACAAAAGATGTCGGCGAGAGTAACAACGGTTGAACAGGTAACCACAACACTTACAGCTGACACGGCGTCGCTATTGAAAAGAGTGGCGCGATTGGAGGAGGACAATAAAATCCTGGCAGACAAGATGGATGACCAGGAAGGGCGCTCCAGGCGCAACAATATCCGCCTTATTGGTCTGCCGGAATCGGAGGGGGGGCCTGCCATGGACCTCTATGTGGAAGACCTCATAAGGAATGTACTGCAGCCTAAAGGCCTCTCCAACTTCTTCTCGGTGGAGCGGGCGCACAGAGTCCCGGGGGGGCGCCCTCGCTCTGGGGCACGACCAAGACCTGTTGTGGCGCGCATATTCAACTTTAGGGATCGGGATGCCATCCTACAGACGGTGAGGGTCGCGCCGCCCATACGCATACAGAACTCGGAAGTTTTAATTTTTCCTGACTACACGACGGCGGTAGCGGCGAAGCGGAGAAGTTTCCTCGAGGTGAAGAAAACACTGCGGTCTCGTGAGTTACCATATTCCATGCTCTTCCCGGCGCGCCTCAGGGTGGTGGCGGAGAAAAAAACTTGGTTCTTCGACACGCCGGAGGAGGCACACGACTGGCTTGAGGGGTGGAGACCGGCGGAGGGCTTAGGCAAGCAGAATGGCAGGCGCAGGAGACGAGAACAGTCCGGCGACCTAGAACTGACCGGGCAGGAGGAGAAGATTGAGACGGACCCAATCGAGGACTCTGGTGACTGACTCCTGCTGCATTAAGGAAAGTGTTAAAAACCTTTTATTTTCTTCTTATTGTTGGGCAGAGACATTGAACTAGTCCTTATGGACACTCACCTCCTTGGTGTGATACTGGGACTTTACAAGTGACTGGGACACTGAAACTGTCGGGGGCTACTGATCCCCCTTGTACTTTCACCCCCCTCAAGCTCTTGTAAGCAACGTTGTCCTTTGACTGGGGTAGTAAGCACTCTGCTGAGTTGGGGTGGCGGGCAGTTTGGAGTCCGCGAAGCAGGGAGGCAGGGAGAGGGGAGGGAGGAAGGGGATGTTCTAGGTTGTTAGTATTGGTTTTAATTGCAGCGATACAATTGACTACTCTAGTTGGCATGCTGTTGGGAATCACGTTTATTTGTATGTTGAGCACACTGATCCAGGATGATGGGGGCTGACACACTCTTGACCCGACAGGGAGGTGGAGCTACTGTGACACCGTCTCTATCGATACTTTCCTGGTATGTCCGGGGCCTTGGAGACAAAGTCAAGCGAGGGCTGGTCCTGAAGCACATCAAGAGGGAAGGGGCTGCAGTGGTCCTCCTACAGGAAACTCACCTCACAGGCACGGCTGTGAAAGCTATGAATCGCTGGGGTTTCCAGATGATGATACACTCTGAGTTCACCTCCTGGTCAAGGGGAGTGGGCGTCCTAGTCAAGAAGCAGTTTCCCCTACTTGTCCAGTCTGTCAGGTCGGACACGGCAGGAAGATTTGCTGCAATACACGCGCAGTGGGAGGGAAAACCCATTAACATCGTCTCTGTATATGAACAACAGTGCCCCTGCACAAACACAAAACCATATAGTAACAATTTTCGTGTACGATTGTAACACACAAAAATGACATATAGTGCATCAATCTAAACAGGTCGTGTAGATACGTGATTCAATGAAAAGTTCGTCTATTTCGACGGGTAAGTCAGTCAATAGTCTGTATTGGGGGTGTCCATTTTCTGTTTATTGTTCCAATTCAACAAAAGCCAACACGTGTTTCATCGCAAGGAACAAATGCGAATCTTCAGGGCCGGCCAGCCAATTATATTGTCTATTTGGCTAAAAAGTAGGGGAGGTGACTGCCTCGGTAACGGCAAGAGACCTCGTATGGCGTTTATTAGGACTGCAGTATCCGATGTGTGTTTCGTGAACGGACCGTTCACGAAACACGGCGCCGGGAAACACGTAGAGGGAGAAACACGTCCGCCAGGACAAGGCACATTGTGGTTTGAGAGCGCACCCGCCCTGTAACCACATTTACCCCGCTCCTCCCGGTTTCCACGTGACCTGCAGCAAACTAAGATGTGTTTATCCACACATCGGATACTGCAGTCCTAATAAACGCCATACGAGGTCTCTTGCCGTTACCGAGGCAGTCACCTCCCCTACTTTTTAGCCAAATAGACAATATAATTGGCTGGCCGGCCCTGAAGATTCGCATTTGTTCCTTGCGATGAAACACGTGTTGGCTTTTGTTGAATTGGAACAATAAACAGAAAATGGACACCCCCAATACAGACTATTGACTGACTTACCCGTCGAAATAGACGAACTTTTCATTGAATCACGTATCTACACGACCTGTTTAGATTGATGCACTATATGTCATTTTTGTGTGTTACAATCGTACACGAAAATTGTTACTATATGGTTTTGTGTTTGTGCAGGGGCACTGTTGTTCATATGCATTGCTGACCAGGTTCCTGGTCATCCTGAGTGGTTGTGAGGTATTACCACTCGCCCTATTGCCTACACTATTTTGTACTAGTGCCTGTCATTACTCAGCGGTTTACTAGTTGTGCGCCCAGAACATCTGGTATTTCTAAAAGACCTCAGTAGGTGCTTACAATCGTCTCTGTATACATTCCGCCTGCACTACAGAAAGCAGCCCTAGCAGACCTTAGCACTTTTATACTTGGGCTCCCCGAGGGAGGCTTACTTCTGGGGGGGATTTCAATCTGATAGCTAATAGCCTGCAGGATAGGGCCCCCCCGAAATTGGCCCCAGCTAGCGCAACACGCCTGGCAAGTTTCATGACGGCGATGGGACTGGAAGACCAATGGAGGAAATACAACCCCCAGGGCCGACAATACACATACCACTCCGACGTTCATAACACGCTCACTAGGCTCGATTATTTTCTTGCCTCTCCGGGTGGGCCTGGTGCTGTCTCCAGAATTGAAATAAGACCACGAGGTATTTCAGACCACTCCCCGCTGTTACTCACCTACACACATCACCAACCCACACGGCGTCGGATTTATCCTATCCACGCATCATACCTTCATAATCCTAAGGTCAAAAAGGAGCTGAGAGTGGGAACAAAACAATACTTCAGGGACAACACGGGCTCGGTGTCTTCGGCTGCCACTCTATGGGAGGCTTATAAAACAGTAATTCGGGGATGCGCAATAGTCTCCATCACAGCGCTTAAGCAGGAGGGACAGGCGGAGCAGTTAACCCTAGAAACGGCAGTGACGGAAGCTGAGGCGCAGCATGCGGAAGATCCAAACCCCACTACAGCGCACGCTTTGCGAACAGCAATACAACATCACAAAGCACACCTCACAGAGAAGGTCCAATTACAACTGTCTGCCACACGACACAGGGTTTACGAGGTAGGGGACAAAGCGGGCAAATTACTGGCCTGGCTGGACAGACGAGACAGACGTGACAGATGGATAGCACAACTAACAGTGCAAGGCGAGGCCCCCATTAGGGATCCAGGTGCAATAGTGGAGGCGTTGGCGACTCACTACAAAACAGTGTACGCGTCTACGTCCACAATCTCGGAAGACGAGGCATACACTTATATCAAAGATCTCAAACTGCCAGTGTTGACTGAGGAGGAGACGCGGGCCTTGGACGTAGACTTAACGACCGAGGAGATAACGCAGGCGATCAAAGCCCTACAGACGGGTAAAGCGCTGGGGCCCAATGGGATACCAGTAGACTTATATAAGCAACAGGCGGACACACTCGCACTGCACCTGCTACACATGTTCCAGGATAGCCTAGGGACAGGAGAACTCCCCCCGGATCAGCGGACAGCCACGATCGTGGCGATCCTCAAACCGGGAAAACCAGCGGACCGTTGTACATCGTACCGCCCAATTTCCCTCATTAACGCGGAGGCCAAAATACTTGCGAAACTGTTGGCGCAGCGTCTCACGCCTTATCTGGCCAAACTTATACATAAAGATCAATCCGGGTTTATGCCGGGCAGAAGCACGGCGCTTAACCTGCGCAGAGTGCACGGTGCACTTGCGCGGGCAAACTACCTGTTAGAGCCCGCGGTGATACTATCCCTTGACGCCCATATGGCGTTTGACACAGTCCACTGGCCCTTTTTATTTGCGGTTCTGCGTCACTTCGGTTTTGGCCAGAGATTCTGCTCCTGGATCCGTCTGCTTTATGCAAGGACGATGGCACATGTAGCGGCGAATGGACATATCTCGGCGGACTTTCCCTTATTCAGAGGCACGCGCCAGGGCTGTCCGCTCTCCCCATTGCTGTTCGCCATGGTCCTGGAACCACTGGCCGAATGGGTAAGGTGGGAACCAACGATCAAGGGTATCCGCTGGACGAATGACTGGGAAGATAAAATTTCCTTGTACGCCGACGATGTGCTGATATATCTCACTGCCCCCAGACGCTCGATTAACACGCTACTAGATGTTTTCACGGTCTACGGTCGAGCTTCCGGCTACTCGATCAACTGGTCAAAGTCCACCATGTACATACTGCGCGGCCCGGCGCCGAGCCTGCCAGACACCTGCCCGCTACGAATCTCGGTCGACGGGTTTAAATATTTAGGAATACACATTACAGCTGACCCTGCTTCCTTCCACAGGCAAAACCTACAGCCCCCCCTTGACCGCCTCAAACGCGACATTCGACACTGGGAGTCGCTACCGCTGACACTGCTGGGCAGTATATATACTGGGTTAGTGGTATTTGGGCTAGGTTATGGCGCTTCAGAGGAATGTACACCTTGCTATTACTGGTAAGATTGCTACTATCAGATACGGTGCTAAAAGGAAAAGAGAACCACTTTACTCTTCTGGTTTGGCCGAAGCCACAGCATATATTGCACTCCTTAGCACACGTTGGGTAAAGTTGTGAAAGTTCACAAGTGTTTCCACCATGCATCAATCATACATAAACAATAAATTCAGTTCCTAGTATTCAGGTTTGTTGATGTTGTAGTTTATTTCTGGAGACGTCACAGCCGACACGTGTTTCGTCGTTGAGGGAATGTAACCCACGACTTTTTCGAGGCTATTCTCCAAATTGTCGATATTTATTTGTTGAGGTGATACTTCCAACCCTCAGTGGGGTTCTGCTTTGGGACTTTGTTTCTGATTCTCTAAATCGTCATACCGGAGTGCCGGTCGATGTATCTCACGCTGGTTTCAGCTCACTGTCTATCCTAGATTTAGTCCCGCTGCCGCTCCTTATCGTGCAGTCGTGGGTTACATTCCCTCTACGACGAAACACGTGTCGGCTGTGACGTCTCCAGAAATAAACTACAACATCAACAAACCTGAATACTAGGAACTGAATTTATTGTTTATGTATGATTGATGCATGGTGGAAACACTTTACCCAACGTGTGCTAAGGAGTACAATAGACACTGCTGGGCAGGGCTGCCCTCTTCAAAATGATGGCCCTGCCCCGCTTTCTATATGCTCTAGAAAACACGCCCTATCCGGTCCCGCCCGCATACTTTAAAACCATCGCGGCACAAGTCTCAGTACTACTGTGGGGCTCTAAACCTGCTCGAATAGCGCAAGCCAAACTCACACGTGGCTGGTACGACGGAGGCATAGCGCTCCCAGATGTGCTCCTGTACTACTGGGCATCACAGCTAAAGATTATTAATCAATGGCTTCATCTTCCCCAGTCTGAGCTGGCCCTAAAGGCGGACAGGACGCAGTTGGGGTTCTCTGGAATGCTGACTCCCCTGTACGATGCTTCGCTAGTAGCATCGAAAGTCGGCCCATTACGGCACACACTCACCGTGTGGCACGCGGCGTTACGCAGACTGAAATGGCGGGGAGTGCTAACGCAGCTCACCCCGCTATGGGACATAAAGCAACTTGGACTGTTGCGGCACTCCAAGGGCTTCGACCGGTGGGATGCAATAGGCAATAGGCATCTCCACCATTGGAGACTTGTGGCAGAGAGGGCACGTACTGCCTTTCGAAACACTGCAACAACAATATGAGCTGGCGCTGACTGAGCGCTTTAGATATACACAGATACGTCATGCCTTGACGACGGTGTTCAAACCTGGCACAGATATCCCGGAGGCGTCCCCACTAGAGGACAGACTACTGACAGACTTCATGCCTTCAAAAGCGACATCACTAACCTACAGAAAACTTGTAAATAATCTGCCTGACCCCCTAGAGGCCCTGCGGAAGAAATGGGTACATGACTGTGGCGACATGGATGACACGGAGTGGCAGGAGGCGACCTCATCTCCAAAAGAGATAGGTATCTCGCGCGTTTACGCCTAGTACAACTACGTATATTGCACAGGTCCTATTACACAAGGGATGCACTACACAAGATGAAGCGGATTGCACACCCTTACTGTCTGAGGGGATGCGGGGAAATAGGGAACTTCTACCACACAATATGGGAATGCCCCCGAATTGAGCAATACTGGGCACAGGTGATGCGCACCATGTCACAATCTGAGGAAATATCCATACTCCCAGACCCCAAACGATGCCTCCTGAACGTGTGGGAGCCCAATGATCTCACGCTATATGGGCAGAACTGGATGACAATAGGTATGATGGTGGCGAAGAGGAATATAGCACAAAGGTGGGGTGGGGGGTTGCCTCCATCCATAGCGACCTGGAAACAGGACATGGACGCTGCAATGATTGCAGAACGGACTGTGTATCGGAACAGAAGATGTCCTAAGAAGTGGAAAAGGGTATGGGGGGCATGGAATAAATATAGAGGAGACATTTGTGACCCACCTTCTGATGTAGACGACACTGGCTCTAATACGGACTGATGCGGCCTCGCCCAAGATGTATTCCGCAACCCTTGATTTACCTTATGTAATATTTAGCTCATGTGTCAATGCTGTATCTATAATGATTTTTGATCCCGTACTCAAATGCATGTCATTTTCTTTATTGCTGAGAGACATTGTATCGCGCTGTTTTTTGAAAATGCAAATAAAAATGTTTTTTAAAAAAAAAGTGGCAAAACAAAATAGAATTGAATACTTGGGGATAGAGATCCTAAAAAATATTGATGAAATTGCAGAGTAAATTTTGATCTAAGAGTGAAGGAGACGAGAAAGCTGTTAAGATCTTGGAGCGGTCTATCTCTTTAATTTCTGGGGAGATCCAAAATTATAAAAATGTCCATCCTGCCTAGATTCTCCTTCATTTTTAACGCTATACCACTGGATTTTAAGACACAGTGGTTTAAAAACATTCAAGGTGAAATCAAGGGGTTCATATGGGCTTCGAAAGGCGTGAGGATAGCGTGGAAAAAGCTACACAAAGGGAAGAACCAAGGAGGCATTGCAAGCCCCGACTTTCTCTTTTACTTTAGAGCCTTTCACTTTAAGAACAGTATTATCCTTTTTAGAGCCCATTCCTGTTATACTCCCTACTGGAAAGCTGTTACAGACGAGGACTAGTGCCTATATAAATTTGGCCACCCAAAATTCTTTAAGAAAACGAAACTATTAGCCAATACTATTACCACATAGTAAAGAAGTCTTCCAATTGCAGACTGCCACATCATTGTGTTATTTTAGGTGACTGAACTCCCCTCACGATCCAACAGGAGTACTACAAACAATGTTTCTCAATGGCAGCGCACGCCTTCTGCCCAATCATTTTTTGTACTCAAGGTAACCAACATGTTGACGGAGACAAAGTTCTCTCTTAAGTGTGCTTCTTACAGCCCTTAATCTATTGATCACATATGGTCAGGTGACTGCTGCGATATGCATCCAGACATAAAATATTTTCTAACATCTCATTGGGTAAACTAAAACTGTACCTTCAGCCAACAACGGGTGAGGAATATTTTTCTGGAGTTGAAATGTGTTGAAGTCTAGGAACAGCATGAAATCCACAAAAAATATGTTTGTATCACGCTTGTCCAATATGTTTAAACTGCACAATTTGTCACTTCTTTTTCCTCATCTAATGGCTGTGAAGTTAGCTCAAACCCATTTTTAGGTTTTGCCTTAGCCATGCGTACGAAGTACGCATGCGCTAGCAAAACCTCTTGATTTCTATCTGGGCTGATGACCCGCCTCTGCCTATCATTGGCTAGCTCCATAAATGGAGGCTAGCCATTGGGAGGCAGAGGCTGTCAATCGCGTTTTCTCTCGAAAACGCGATTCGGGGGCGTTTCTGGTGCTTTTTTTAAGCCCCGCCCCTTTGTCCCGGGCCGCGCTGCGATTGGCTGCCGGCCCGGGACACCCCCGTGACGTCATTCCCGGGCCGCGCTGTGATTGGCTGCCGGCCCGGGACACCCCCGTGACGTCAGCCAATCACAGCGCGGCCCGGGACCTGACTTGTTTTTTTCTTCTCTTTTCTTTTTTGTATTATTTTTGCTTATGCTTCATATTGTATCTTTGGCATTTTATGTTTCTATGCAGATATTTGTTTACTGATCATTGTTCGATTAATATGGCAAAAAATGTAATAAAGAATTGAAATGCAGAAAAAACACGCTTCTGCAGCCCTGGATAAGACTCACGGCTGGGGACGGGCCCTTTAAGCAACATTACGCACTGGGTAATTAGAGAGCGAGCCCTGCCCACCTGCCCTCGGCTCCTGGGACACACCTCGCGCTGTACCTCTCTCTCTAGTTAATGTTTGTTCCCACCGCTCTTGGAGACAGAGGAGCTGCTTGCTGCTTGCCGCCGTCATGGGGAAGCTGCTCGTGCTCGCTATCGTGGGAATACTGGCTGCCTTGTTTAACTAATGTTTTTCACTGTCCCTGGGGTGTTTTTTCCGTCGCTCCTTAAGGTGCGTGTGCGCTCCTTCCCAGCCCGGAGAACTCAGGCTGAGTCCGGGTAATGTACACCAGGAAGCTTGTGATAGGTGCATTTCACCACAATGCACAGAGCCTTGGGTGAGGGCCGTGTTCACAATTACTGGAGGGGGCATGCATTATTTAAACATTAGGTAATGTATGCTCGGCTGGGCGCTTTTCATTTCCCTCATTGACAGATATGTGTCCATTTCGCTAATCTCTTCCGTTTCAGTTACATGTCTTATCTACGTGATTCGCGCCTCGTGCTCCTGCCTCAGCTCGGATCTGGTGGAGGCCCAGGGATGGGGCTGTGCTTTCTCCGTGAATTATATTTCCAGAGCGCGTTACTAAGGCGTGAAGCGGGGGGCCCCTTGTGGGCGCCAGGGCGTCAGCCCTCTGCCACTACTGCTAGCATATCACAGCTTTTATATGAAAACAAACGAGCTCACAAATGTTTGTTTGCATGTAAAAGCTGCAATGTCAGGTTTGTCGCAGAAGTGGGCTCCTCTAACCGTTTTGCGCATTTATCAGACGGGAGCTGTTACAACCCAGCCAAACATACACACAAAACATCTGACATGCTGCACTAGTGACGCGCACTACCCCATGTCAAATAATGGAACCACACGCCCTCTTGCCTAATCAGAATATGGAATACAGGGGAGGTTGGTGCGCTATGGTAGAGGGGGGCTCAACAGCATGATCCAGCACGCGGGCTTTGCCAAACTCCAGGGCAGATAAGCAGGCACACAGAAACACAATTCCAGGAATGAAAACAAATACATACATACAACCACATGCCATTCCCAGCACAGAGACAAACACACAGACTTAAATTCAGAAATACTAACCTGAGGGAGGCAGGCCCACGATTTTCAACACTCTCACCTATCTACAGCAGCCAGGGACAGACCCACGAGGTTCCACCCAATCGGAAGCTGGAATAGGGTTGAAACTACCGAGGCAGAGTGCTGGATCGTGCTATTGGGCCTCACGTCACCACGTCCACCGGCCACCACTGTTCTTACGTCCCTTTGGCTCCAGCACCCTTCCGGCCGGCCTCCTCTGACATGTCCGTGATCAACCCACATGTGTCTTGATTGAGAGCCGCGCTTCCCCCTTCTGGTTTGGGCTCTGAAGCTCGGACCTCCCACTCTATATTTCTACCGCGCTATAATCCTAAGTGGTAGAGCAGCTAGTGCTTAGCATTGACACCCTTAAGAGGAGTATTAGAAGAGGTCAGCAGGCCCAGCTCCATGATCCCGGATCTGGGAGGGCAACGAAGAAACATGGGGTTGTCTAGCTTCTTCCCAGAGTCTTAGGGCTGCCTTTGGGCATGCTTAATGGCCTTGTAGTGGTACGAGTAGCATATTCTACCTATTGCCAGGATTATGCCTATTTGTTTTACTCTGTATTACTGGGGATTTGTACCTACTTGCTTTATCTCTTCTGTTGTGCCTTCGCTCTGCATCCCCCTGCTCTTCTGTCCACCTAAATCTCTGCTTCACCCTATTCTCTCTCCACCTAACCCTTCTCTCTATCCACCTCACAGTCCTCACTCTCTCTGCTTCACCCTCTGCTCTCTCCACTTCATCCTGCCCTCTCCCTTGTGTAGCTTTCTCCCTCTCTCTGTCCCACCTCATCCTCTTTCCTCTCACCTGCCTCTCTTTCTGCCTTCCTCTCATCTCTCTCTCAATCCTCACCATCTGCTCACAGTGCACCCTGTCTCTCCTATCCTCACCATTCTGTCTCCACCTCACCTTTCCCTCTCAACATCACTCCTCTCTCTCTCTGAATTTCTCTCCTCTCATTCTCCGCCTCGTCCTCCCTCTCTGTCTCACTATCTTCTATTTTCTACCACACACCTTTCATGCTATCTCTCATACCTATCACCTTCCACTCTCTCTGCTTCTCCCTCCCCTCTCTCCACTACTCCCACCTCTCACTTCACCTCACCCATGACTCTCCACATCACACCCTTCTGTCAGCCTCACTTTCACTTCTGAGGCATTATGGAGTAACGGTTTTGTGTATGTAATGGAATTGAGCTGCTGCCGTACAAGTGGTTTTTCTTGAGTGAACGCGTGGGAGAGGAAAAGGGAGAGTGAGTGAGTGAGTGAGTGAGTTTGTGTGTGTGTGTGTATGTGTTCATACCCTTTACTCCTGTTCCCCTGTACCTGTTCTTCACTGGCAGCTCTCAACATTTTGAACAGCGACAGAGCTACAATGACCTGGGGTCCATATGTATTTTAAAGAGATAGTAACGTTTTAAAGTTGTGGATAGTGCCTACTTCAGAACATTTACTGCAAATAACTGTGATAACAATTGGACATGCAAACAAAGTTGGAAACCTGAGCAGACCCGATGAACAATCATATGTGGGCCTGTTTCTTCTTCTTCATGCTTACTGAGTACAGCTTCAAAGCAGTGGCGGCTCTTCCATTATAGCGGAGGAGTGTCGACCCACTAAAATGCCCCCAGAAATGAAAAATAAAATGGTAATTAAGTTCATTTATTACTATTTTATTTTTCATCACCCCGATCTACACCGAGTGTCAGGACAGGGCGGGGCCTGCTGAGTGGCAGGCAGGGAGAAGTGGTGAGCAGAGGGCTGCCTGTGAACTTTTTAAAGTGTGCATGGCTCTTTGGCCGGACATCTTGCGACGGCCAGCCAGACATGCGCACTTTAAACCTCTCTATCCAGTTGTCTAAAGACTGCTAGGTTGAGAGCAACAGCAGGCCTCCAGTGTCCTCGGAAACGCTGACAGAGGCCACTCCCTCCAATCCCGGTGCGTCTCTTATGCTGGTTAACAGCATTAGAGATAAGATATGGTTGGTTAAGGAAGTTGGCTGGGGGCTTGATATCACAGAGAAGAAGAGGACCAGAGCGAGGAGGATGGCTGCTGCATGGTAAGTAACTTTGTACTTTATTTATTTATTTAATGTAATTCCCCCACTCTCCTCCTACTCACAGTAGTGGCAGTCACCACTGCTTCTAAGGTCGATGACTGGTCTTCTCAGTTGGTGGTTAGTTTCTCAACCAATATCTGGTTGTGAGTGGCTTGAGCAAAATATATTTTAATGGTACCAAAGAGGAAATGTACAACTGATGTGAATACCTCAAAACTGAATTGTCTCTCCTAAATTGTGAATGGCATAGTTTTGCCCCTCTCCCATTCTCTATCTCTATCCCACTAGTATGTCCTTTTCCCATCACCTTTCATTTCTAGCAACTCATGTATTTCCAACAAAGAGAAACGAACATGCTACCAAGTTCCTTATTAATTCTTTTGAGATGCCCCTTCCAATGGGTGTGAAAAAACACCTTTAGATTTTTCTAAAAAGGCCCCTCACACACCAGCCTAGTTAGCATATTTCATCATTGGGGTTTCTATGTTAATCCATGAATGTCTGAAATGTTGCCCATACAGATACAGCTTATTCCTCACCTCTTGCTACCGAAAGAGAGCTATACATACCGCATCTACAGGTTTCTATTCCAGTACCTGAAAGACTATTTGAAATTTACAATGTTCCTGTCTAGTGCAGAAAGGACAATATTATGTGCTGGACCTAGACGTTATGTTATGTCTTTGAGGGATTGCCAGGAGGAGGGGAGAGGATAGGATGGGTGGGAGTGTGTGTTTGTTTTTTTTGGGTACTTGATAAATTGTAAACTATATAGAGTTGTTTCTTTTTTTGTATCTGGAGGAGTTTATGTTGTCTAGAATAGCTTTCCTGGCCTTCAAAGACATTATCGTATCGTATGTTTAGCATGCAAATTTGCACCAAAGCTTTATGATAGTCTCTCAAACTCAGAAACACTATGGCAGGTCTCTGAATGGTTATGCACAGTGCTTAATGTTAGCCGGTGATTTCCTGTGCTCAGTACCAGCACTTACTCATCAACAACCGCGTTTGAGCACCAGTTAAGGACACTCATTTTTAGTAGGCACAGATAGATTAAGAAATTCACCAAAGATCACAGGATTTTGTTGATGCCGAGACTCGAACCTGGTTCCCCAGCTCCGAGGTTGGCAGCTCTGGCCACATCCTCTCCCCGCTTGTTTAGGTTTCGACCTGGCGAGGGGCACGCAGTGCCCCTCCCAGATCGAAAACTTTTGTCTTCAGTAGGGATGTTTGGACCGCCTCTGTTTCCAATTGGCTAGCTCCATAAATGGAGGCTAGCCATTGGGAGACAGAGGCTGTCAATCACGCTTTCTTGCGAAAACGCGATTTGGGGGCATTTCTCGGGCTTTTTTAAGTCCCGCCCCTTTGTCCCGGGCCGTGCTGTGATTGGCTGCCGGCCCGGGACACCTCTGTGACGTCATTCCCCGGGCCGCGCTGTGATTGGCTGCCGGCCCGGGACCTGACTTTTTTTTTTTTTTTAAATACTGGTGGTGTGAAACATAACTATGGTTGCCACATTCCATGAGAAAAATACCGACCATCTGTAGTGTTTTAAGACCCTGCAATAGCCCGAACATGATACTAAATTGTACACTAAACAAAATCGTAACTTGACGTTGCTGCCTTTGTTACTTTAATTAACAGGGACCGTGAACGCAGCTTTGGTGCACATCTAAAATGTTGTTCTAATTACATTTGCTGTTTGAATTACGCACGGATTAAGGGGAAAAATACCGGCTTTGGGTGATTTTGCTTATTTTTGTACCAAAAGGGGAATTAAAAAACCGGCCACATGGCAACCCTACAGGCGACGTATGAAGCTTGCAAGCTACATCCTTCCCTCACTCAGCATATATCACCTACTTGTCTTTTGACCCACACCCTCAATAGTTCCCTACATCCTGTAATCTCAGCACCCCCCCCTCTAGCATTTCTACTGTCACCTCACGTTTCCGCCTCCTTCTACTCCAAATGAACTACTCTTCCCGTCGTGCGCTGCGGGCTTGTTATTCTGTGACATCACGTGTTGCCGGATGAAGATGGCGGCACGCTGGAGCAGTGAGAATGTGGTGGTGGAATTCAGGGACTCTCAGGTGAGTTAGGGGCGGGCCTGGGACTTCAGGATAAGGAGAACCTACTGCATTGTGGCTTATGGAAGCCTTGCATATCCTCACACGTTTTCCATTTTAACTGTATTTAGTTCTCTCCTGTGCGATCTTATGTCACTCCCAGTCAGAGTTTGTGATGTGCAGTCTGTAGATTTTACGTGTGTGCGGTGAGACGTTCAAATGTTTGCGAGCAAAGGGAATGGATCATATTCGATCTGTTGTTTCTTCTCCATCTGCTGTGCTCTCAAGTTTAGAGTTTCTTCTGCCACCATTTACTGTTTGACTGTCTCTTCAATGCTCGATGTTGGCTGGGTCAAAAGTAAAGATGACCATTTAGATCTCAGAGCGCCTCTTCTTACTGTTGCTGAGTACACGTTGTCTGCGGTGCTCCCGCCCTCATTTCACCTGTCCTTGATGTTTGGTCGTATACACGAAGAGCCTTTACAAACGAATTAGGTTTTGCCTTGCCCAGCCCACGCCCGGACATTGACAAAATGTACCTGGACTGTGTTTTGGAGAGGTTTCGTTATTCATCTTAACTAAAACGTACTTTTTTTGTATATTCGCTTGCATTGATTCCTCTCTTCTCTGCGACTGCTTGAGCTTTAATGTTATTACATAAAGTATTTATTTCTTTCCCTTCTTCGCATTCCTCTCACCTCGCATCTCACCCCCACCCGTACTTCAGTTCTCTTTTGCTTTCTCTTCCATTTTCTCTTCTTACCTCACCTCATCACTCTTTCTTCCTTAGTCTCTTTCTTTCATGTATTACCTCTTCTCTTAAATTCCTTTATCTTTCCTGTATTCCCCGTTTAATTTTATTTCCCTCGTCTCCTTTCCCTCCCCTTGCCTCTCTGTTTTATTTCCATTACTTTTTCTCTAGTCGCTCCTCATTTCGCGTTGTTTCCTTTCAAATTTTTCTCTTCTTCCCATCCACACTTCCCTGAACCTAACTCCCAATCTCCTTTCTTTCCTGTAGGTGTTATCCTGTCTTCTATCCTTCCATCTTGCAGAACTTCTTCTGTCCCCTCTCTTTTCATTCATTCTTTCTCTCTCTCCTTCACCCTTCTACCCAACTCTTGCCTCGCGAACTCCTACAACCTCGTGTCATTTCCTTGTGCACAGAAGTGATCTGGTCTCTCCTGTGTTAGAGGGTTTTAAGCGTAGAAATTATTGAAAGCCCAGTGTGTTCACAATCAGGTGTCAGACTTCAGTGCCTGTCGGCGTTTTATACGTAGGCGCTACAGCAATGTATGCAGACGCTTGTTTATTTCTGCAGTGTTTCATTTATAAAGTGTTAAATGTAGAGGCAGACTCATTTTCTCAGCAGCTGCGTCCTTCCCAGTGGCTATAATATACTCAATATCAGCTTTGAAGCCAGCTCTTTTGGACAGTTAGGTGCTGAGTGTACGATCTGTCACAAGGGCCTCTGCCTCTGGAATTATGCGGCAAAGGAGGACCCAAATAAGCCTTAAGGTAAGGCTAACTCAATCAATTAGCAGAATGCTACAGCATATCATGTGACGGTATACGCTTGTTATTTTATCATTTTATCAAAGATGCAGATTATACAGTAGATTATGGTAAATTCACAACTATACCAACACATAAATATAAATTTTGTCATTTACAATGCCAAAAGCTCAAACTTTTCCAAAGGCGAAACCGTTGCATTGTAAATGCTTGTTTGGAAATGCTTGTCCTGCCCCATTGCTGGGAGAATGGCTGGCTTTGGGCTCTGCTACCTGGTCAGTAGCACCTGCTATTGACTTTGGTGCGGGCAGAGGGGGGGTTCTGTGTTTAAAAATAACGTTTGGTTTAAAAATAACGTTTGGTTTAAAAGCACATGAACTTCCTTGTGCATCCAGCTGTTTTCAGGCAACAATTAAAAAGTCAAGAAAACTTTGGTGATTAATGTTCCTACTGGCGAGAGACCGTAATTTGTCTAGAGGCAGTTAAGACTGATCGTAAAGTAGCATGGAGGGTAAATCTGACTGCTGCAAAGGATGCGTACCATGCTGATCACAGAACTGAGTGTGAGTAAACTATGAGTGGCACTATAAAAAAAATAAAAAGTTCATCTAAGAGAGGATGTGGAGAGATGAGGTGCACTGTTGGAGAGTGGTAGTGAGGAAATTCATGGAGGAGGGTGTAGTGATGGAACTCAGCAAGGCCTACCAGTGCTAGGGGTTCACCCTTCTCTGCACAAGTCCTCAGACCAATAGGAAAGAAGTTGGCACAGAAACTGGAATATAAAACAAAGTATTTATTAACCTCATGAGGTGGAACTACATTTACACAACATCCTTCGGTAGTGTATGAAGTAGCACACTGAATGGAAGGAGCTTGGTCCTTTTATACCCACACAGGGGCTCAAAAGAAGGCGGTACAAGTACAACAAGAAGGTTTTAGGTACATATAAGGTCATACAGAAAATGCACAGTCAACAAGTGGGAGGAGCTAACAGTTGCTAATTCTGGTGAACACATCCTGACAGTTACAGACTAACAGCAGCTGCATGGACAGCTGCAAGCTCAACTGAGCATGTACGAAGCAGAAGAAGCTAAATATAACATGTCTCTAGGCAGATTCCAAGAACAGACAACAGCAAGGTAGGACAGAGCACATGGCATGCACGTAGTAGCACATGGCAAACAAGATGGCTGCCAGAAATGCAAAATGGATTCCACAAAACGGATAAGATAACCTCTAAATACAGGATGGCTTCTGCTAATGCTAACCCAATCGCTGCCAATTTACAACAAGGGTGTGCCAAAAAAGACTGTCACCAACGTTCGAGCCGGTCCTGGCTGGAAGTTGTAGGCAGGAACAAGACATTCCCCTGCTGTACAAAGATAATGAATTGAATTTGATACCTTGAGGCAGGGCGGAATCATGCTCTAGGCCAGCGGATGCCCTCTAATGTTGCACCTGCACATTGGCTTAGCACGCTAGGAGTCAGTAATAAAATGTGAATGCAGTATGACTAAATTTTAGGGATGGGCAACGTTTTTCATGAAGGTCGATGGAAAACTGCAACTTTCCCTAGATTGTAAAGTTGTGCACTTCAGGATATCTTCTTGGAAATCGTGATTTTCTTTCTCAAATTTTATTTATTTGATTTTATCGGCACACATACATCAAAGAAACGGAGCTCCAGGTGACCCATATATCAAAATCATGCAATTGTATTGAACAGAATCCCACAACATAGTTCTCATATAAGGCCATAGTGATTGTCCCTTGAGCTACTTCCTGCTTTGTTCACTGGAACTGAGCCGTATTATAAGATAAATACCAATTAAGTAAAATAATATGAAATAAAAAAGGTAGAATATGCACACACAGATCATCAACACATCAAGTAAGAGTTCGCAGGTATAAGTTGTAAGTTGGGTTTCATGTTGCATCAGCCAGGGTTGACTTCACGTAGAGTAAGAATGGGAACGAATCGCCTTACAGGATTAGATCGGGAATAAATGAAGGGCACAAGTGCGAGGGTGGCAGGAAAACTGTGGCAAAACCCCTTGATAAATATCCCACCAGTGGGCCCCATATGTAATCAAAACCTTTCCGATCGCCTGTGAGCTTATCCATCATTCGCAACGTAGTTAGGCTTTGCCACAAATGAACATGCCATTGTAGCATGGAAGGGGCCAATGCTGTTTCCCATGCCGCTGCAAATGCCATTTTGGCTGCCCCAAAACTGAACCACATTATGAATCTGTCCCCATTGTTTGGTGTTTAGTGAAAGGATCTCGTCATTAGTAGAGAAAAAAATGTGTCCATTAAATTTAAGGAAAACCAGGAAACTTTGCATGTTGCTCGATGGTCTAAAATTGGAAATTTCGCAAAACTCGCATACCCCTGCAAACCTTGAAGAATTACGGCTGGCTCTTAGCTCTGTTCAGTGACCGTATTGAACTACTGAGGAATCTGATGGTCTGGTGGGTGGTGAGAGGGTCTTGCTGTATTGATCTAGAGCAGCGCATGTATAGGTTACAATGATAGGTTTTAGTTCCATCTGTCGAGCGTGTTTGTTTCTTCTATCTGCGTTATTGGAATGTGCTTAGTTTGTTCTTAAAAAACAAGTTTAGAAATTAAAAACTACCGGGCATACCATCAACGAGGCGATAAAAATGTATCGCCGCATTTGTATCTGTTTTTGGACGAAAAGCAACAATAATTTTATCGCCTAATCAGCAAGGTCACGCTATCGCGTGAAACCTTGCATTAGCGCCTGTTTTCTGAACGCCCATCTTTGCATCTCTAATGATATACAAAGTGGGCATTCCTGCACTGACATAACTGGAGAAATGTCGCTAAGCGACATTTCTCCAATTATCAATGGGCACGCTAACCTGCAAAGTAGCGATAACCTCTGTTATCGCTACTTTCCTTTCGCCTGCTTCAGGACTGATTTAGCCATGATATCCTATGTAAGGTGGATATGATGGCTAAGTATGCCTTGCCCTATCATCAAGCTATCGCCAAACTTTGTGAGATTATCGCTGTATTTCCAGCGATAATCTCACATTTGGCAGTTAGCGCTTGGAATTTTATCGGTTTTGAGATAAGCGTTGCTAATAGCACGCTATCTCAGTGATAAAATTCCACGTTACCCTGTGATAATTATCCTAGCTCTAAATTTGCTTAGCGATAATTATCGCCGGTCCTTGATGAAATGCCCCTATAGTGCATTAAAAAGGAGCGGAGAGTTATGGAAACGTAGGGATTCACCAATAAAAGGATTATTTGTGGAGGGCAGGGGAGAGGCTATAGGAGCGGGAAGGGAGAGTAGATGCCAGCCAAAGGAAGCTGTGAACAGGATTGCTCAGTAAGGGGCAGAGACCGAAGGTGTGGCAACGGAGAAGGTGAATGGAAAGAGACATCTCTAAGGTAGGTCATTATTTATACCACACTGTTGACCACTTGATGACTGTATCATCTAAGCAGAGGTAGGTTATTTTGACATTTCTTCCGTAGCAATAAGAGGCTCATGTGCGCTCTGTAACCCGTGATGACATGGCAACTCGCCATGCTGCGTGGAGCAGTGCCACTATTCCTTTGCATGGGTCTTGGTGCAATTGGCAATAAATAGAACTAGACTAAACCTCCTAAGGTAAGGTCAAACTAATTTCCAATTAGTCCTATTCTGTAATGTCATAAACGTGCTGTAAAACGACGGAATGGAATGCTACCCAGAGTAATTCCAAGTGGCTATTCAATAATTTCTATGCATAGCTTTTTGCTGTAAAATTAAGTCTCCCTCAAGTCACACAGTGTGTTCCAGAGCTCAATGTGCCATAAGGATTTGAGCTACACCTAACCCTAGGGGCTCAACAAAATAAAACGCGTCTACTCTGGAGTCGCTTCTGTTTTCAGACACCGTGAACATGGCCTAGCACTTTGGCCAAACTGCTACTTCGTTAGCAGAAGTAAGGCAGGCTTGACCATGGGTAGTTTCCTATTTTGACGACACTGATGAGCTAAAAATGATGGAATGGAATGCTCTTCTGTAAAATTCTAAATCCCACTGATCCAAGCATTTTCATTCATCTATTTTTTGTTTTTCACTGCAAAAGCAGTGTGCAATTTCTGCACTTCCGCAGAGTGCTATGTTTTATCCATCCCAACGCAGTCATACTGACAATCAAATCTCAGAAGAAATGTTGTAATACCTTACACTGAATGAAGACAGACGTGTTTTTAGCATCTCTGTAATGTGGACACCTGCCGCAACGGGATACACGCATCCATCGACTACAAGGCGTACAAAAAGACCAATTTACAAAATGTCTGACACGCAATGGTTATGCTGAACGACCAAGGTCCTCATTTGCATAGAATTGGCATAAGGCGGCACTGTAAGTGATTTTGTTGCGCTGCCCTACACCAATTCCAAAGAGCAGGAATGCACCGTATTTACAAGATATGGTGCATTCCTGTCCTTTCAGCCAGCGCTGGCGCACAATTTGCAGACAAGGGCCAGTGCAGGCACCCTTGCACCATGGTGCAAGAGTATCTGTGTTGGTGGCATGATTGTTTTTGTGAAAGAAGGGGCACCTATCTGCACAGAAATAATCACAAGAGGCATTTTCCTTGTTCTATGTGTTCTGCAAAATGCAGCACAAACGGAAAGAGGTAAAAACTAGGAGAAATATAAACATTTCTCCTCATTACGCCTGCTCCGGAAAAGCACACGTTGTTGGTGCTGCCCTAGGTTTACATGGTGTTGTAAATCTTGGGCAGTATCAAAATCCATGAGTGTTAAGTGGGAACACCTACAGCAAAGCCCATGAAATGCCTCCTTGATGTAGAGTAAGACAAGGCAGCGCTTTGCATTGCCTTCCCTTACTCCATATCTATGAGGCCATGCAAAGCCACGTATAATGCCTTAGCTTAAGCATTAAGCTATATCTGAGGAAGGTGCATCGAAATCAGACCCCTTTGCCGCTATGTCCCTCTCATGGCTGTTGAGGTCTTGGAAGTCCAAATATTTTCTCAGTCCTCACTCTTTCAGGGTATCTGGAACCGCTCCTCTGGGTCATTGCCAAGGCTCCCAGGACCTCAGGGATAGCACACAGGGAGCAGGACTGACTCCAGCAGAGGCCACACTAAGGTGCGGTCCAGGTCCAGTTGTGCAGGTAACTTAAGGAAAAAGGCTGCTTACTGCTTGTTGTGTCTCTGTAGCCTCACAGGATGCCAGACAACTGACCCATAGGTCAACTACTATGCCCTGGGTACAAGAGGTAGAAGGTCGAGCCCTTGAGGGAACTCCTCCGGTCACAGAGACAACAGGTCCAGTCCTCTTCTGATCTTCCACAGGTCCAGAAAATGTTCTCAGGAGGGGACCCAGTGGGCCATATTTAAACATGGCACCAGGTGGTGGATAAAGGTTACTCCTGGCTCCTCCTTAACAGTGGGTAAATGTTTCCAAGGGCAACCATATCCACATTTGCACAGTTCCTGTTTTTCGTACTGAAAACTATTGAATGGTGTATGTTACTCCAAAAATCCAAGTTGAGGAAACCCTTTTCCCCTTGGGCAAACTCTGTGTGCCCACCCAGAGATGTGGCCAAGGTAGTGCGCAGTCGTCGCCTCTGTGGTCACTAAAAAACAGTTCTTGGGTAGCTCCCCTTCAACTGTGTTTAGTGCCAGCCTGGTTGTTTGCTCCATGAAAATGATTAAAGTATTAAAGTAATTTATGTAAAAGGCAAGAGAACCTTTCCGGGCTGGAAAATGAAAAGGGAACAAAGCAAGAGCTTCTCCACGGGACAAACAATTCCTTGTGGAGAAAAAAACCAAAAAGTAATTTACTTATGCACATTTCTGCCTGGCTTACTCTTGTGGAATGTCTGCAACGAGGACACTTACAGAAGGAGGACCAGGAGAATGCAGTGAAATATATGATTTGTGCTCTTAGGAGATTGTGCAAATCTGCCAAAAATAAATAATTCTATGAACATCACAAACATAAGTCCTAAGGTTGGCACATTTTTGTGACTGGAGGGCAAGGTTCAAAGGACCACATTAAAAACAGTTGCGCAATTTAGTGAGTATCGATAATAAAAAACAGAGAGAGAATGTGATGGAAAATGGCATTATGCTTAGACGTCTTTTTTAGGTCTGGTGGTAGCTAAGACGTCTTGTTTTTATTAACAATCTATCTGTCTCTCTCCTTATATATATAAGTGTGTGTGTGTGTGTGCGTGTGTGTGTGTGTGTGTGTGTGTGTGTGTATACATACAATTATATACCAATGGTTAAAGTGGATTTATATGTGAGGAAGTGAGTACAATATTAACTGACCTTAAACAATCCTTAGAAATTCACTGAAAAAGCACTACCATTTAAAAAACACTGAAATTTGGCAATTATATGTAACTGCCATAACTATAACTTGCACCGCTGTGACGCACTCCTACTGACTAAACATATTACATTTTTCAATCTGAACCCAGGGGGTCCACAAGGTCCAGAGGACTGAATCGCCAAGTCTTGTATTGGGGGATGCAACATTTTTTTTCAGGTTGCTGGCAGGCAACCATAGGTCGAGCTCCTGTTGGACCGTTTCGCTTCTGGGGGGAAAAGACAGAAAAAAAGCCTGATCGAGCAATCATAATGCTTTATTTTTTTTAATTTGTGGATCTGCAGGTCTACCACAGGTGTCCTAAGAGACCAACAGCCAATATATCTATACATTTTGAACCTTAATTTCTAACAAAAAGCTACTGGACATATTTACAGCAATAACAACAAGCATTGGAAATGCAATAGGTCTCGCATTAGAAAAGTTGGAGCTATTGGTTTTGTAAATGACAATTTTTTTTGTGTTTTGGTCTTGAATATAGCAAAATTAATAGCTTTGTCATTTACAATGCCAATACTTTTAACTTTTTCAAATGTGACACCTATAGCATTTGTAATACAACATGTTTTGTATGTACGTGACTTACGATCCAAATGCTGTTCAGGTATTCTTGTATAAACGTATCTAACACAGTGCGGTGCAATGACTTGCTGGGCCTTCAACTGCGAAAGGACATGAGTGCAAACAAAAGAATCCCTGCTCAAGCTGTATTTTCTGTTTTCAGGACTGGCTCATCTGACTGGATCGCCGATGCTCAAGGCATACATGAATGGCTTTTTTATTGACATACGATTGTATCATAAAGTAAGGGAAAAGGCAAATAAAGCCTGCCTGGTCTATCACCTTGTTGCAGTAACTGTGCAGTGAGGGGATGTAACTTCAAGCTGCAGCTCATCCACATTTCCTTCTTGTTTGTGTTTAAAGGTGAAAGCAATGGTTAATCCGTTTGCTTATGAAGATTACAGACGAGAAAAGATAAGGCAGAAGATCGAAGAAACACATGCACAGAGGGTCCAAATAAAGGTGAAATCACCGATACGGCAAATATTACCAGTGTACATGCGCTTTTGAGACATTTGTGCTCTAGCTGGTTGTGCTGGAGGGAGTTAATTAAGACAAAAAGGGAGCAAGCAACCAGGCGCAATCAAAGGTAGAGCGTGTGCATATGTTTAAGTGTCAGGAGCGAGTGCGTGGCAGAGTGAAAGGCAAGGCCAGGTAATAACATCAGGAACAGACACAGGGATGCTAAAATATAAGAATCAGTGGCAGGACAGAGTGCGGGGCAGAGGGAACCGAATACGGCACTGTTGTGTGTTGAGGCAACAAAAGCGAAGAAAAGCAAAGTAAATACCATGCGGCACATAATAAAACTTGAGGGAGTTAATTAAGACAACAAGCTCTTGGCATTGCTGTGGGGAGGGAGGAGGAGAAATGCGACACGACCGAAAGCCTTTGAAGCAGCAGGGGGCGGAGCGGATGCCTTTCAACTGAAGCTGCTGGCGGCAGATGGCTGGCTTACATGTGCATGCGCATTTTAGGTCAATGCGCTTGCGCATTGAGCTTGCTTTTCACGGGCACTGCATGGAATCGTCCGATCGTTAAGCTTTGGTTAAGCCCCTACATTCTCGCAAGCGCATTGACAGACGAGACCTAAAAAACACAAGGTCCCTAAAAAGGACAGAATTTCCAAAACATTGTTGTAGTTAGAAATTGAAAAGCGGTATAAAATAAGTATGAAAACTCAAACATGCAACTCTATAAAGGACTCTAACATGTTATTGCAATTAGGCAACAAGAGCAAACCCTAGACCTACGTGAACATGGGTATACAATTTCTGTTTTACTTCCTTTTATTGTTCGTTGTGGTCTTCACTTGGGACACATTACACTTATTTTAAAACTGTGAACGTCATTTCACAAAGAATTGTTATAAAAATTACTTACATAAAAATAAGATGAGTGAGGGTCATGTGTGTTGTATGCATTAATTACATTTAGTGATTTCACCAATTATCAGAAATGTGGCAAAATGAAACCGATGAGAACCACTGTAATCTTTTATACAAAAGAGAAACGCTAGCAAACATAACCCAATTGGGTACCAAAAGTGTAAAACTACTTTATGTGGAAGGAAAATGGCATGTTAGTTCAAAAGCTACACTTGTTACTCATTCACTATTGGCAATTTTCGTTCCTCCGACTCATCTCTTAGTCAGCCTCAGCACCGCCACATAACTGCAGGACTCCTTCCTTCTCCAAACAGGTACTTGGTACTAACTTGAAGGTGTTCAGCTGCCTCAAAACTGCAATTTGACCTCTCACCGGTCCCTGTACACTTTACTCCACACAATAAAGAAGGCAGTGTGATCTGCTGATGTTTTTAACAAAGGCATACCCTTCTAAGATGATGATTTTGTACCAACTTTGATGGAATACACAGTATATGTACGTTTGACTAAAACAAAGGGCTTGGCTTCTCTTACCTGAGCAGATATGGGAGACTGAGCACTATTGGTGTGGCGTGGCCTTCTCTCTTCTTGGGTGCAATATCATTCACCCATAGAATTGTCCCTTTCATATCGTTGCAAATATGTTTAACTGTTTATTTCGTCTTTAAAGTCACAAAATCTTATTGAAACAGACTGGCTCATTAAAAAAGCAGTTATGAAAATGGGTGGCACTGATTCAAACGCTGGACTTATCTTGCATAATTTAAAATTGTAGATAATAAATTGGATGTCGACTTAAGCTTACACCAGGTACTCAGTTCACATACATAAGTCAAAACCACATACCTCTTATCCATTTTTATGTAGATGCAATCTGATCTCTATAAGCACACAACTAACGACATACACCACCTCTGGCCTACCTTAAAGAGCAATATTTACATATCCAAAACACACGACCTCGAAGCTAACGCACGCATCTCTGACCCCCATGCACACACTTACACCGCTCAATACCCCCTTGCTATTACAGAGGTACAGACAAGCATGGTCTTGGACTGCCGGCCACCTCCCCCCTTGAACACCGACTGAATTACCCAATTCAACCAGTCAACACATGGGGGTCTTTGGAAGTCAAGGGGGGGTACGGGGCCCCCCCCCTGGCCGTATTTATTAAAATATAAAAACAAATCAAAAATTTTAATCAAATAAACATTTCTGACAATTATTAAAATGCACACTTTTCAGAATATTAGATTGACATCCGTTTCGACATGGTATGATGGGCTAACCTTAACAAATAGCTAATACAGCGTGTCTCCTAACGTAATCTAATCATCCTGAAAATTAAACTGCATTCTAATATTTTTAATACTTTTAATACCTTTAATAAAGTCCTACGGCAAGGTCGCCAACCGGTGTCAGATCCTTTTACAGCTGCGCTCTCACGTTGAAGATGCGCATGCGCAACCCAGGGCACGTTACACCCACGTGCGCTCCCCGAACTCCATTTAACCATAACAGGAGGGCCCAGACACTCGCGCACCTTAGTGACGTCATAGTGTTGTGAGGGGTGGCTACCAGCCTGAGGAAAGCGTAGACTCCCTCCCCCGCACCCTTTAAATTAATGGAGATCATATCCTGCCCCTGAAGTTCTGAGAGAGACCAAATGGCCCCTCCCGCGGGCGGCCCCTTTCGTGAATGGGTCCGCCCCCCCCGTAAGGACCTTAAAATGCTGCTCACCGATTAATGACCTTACCGCCAGACACACATAATAAATACGACATTGCTATTCTAAAAGGAAAAAAGGCCTAAGGATAAAATTGTTAACACACAGCAAAGCACAAACATCTACATATATAGTTACTCCTGTAAGCGGGAAAAAGGGCCTAAGGAAAGAATTAGTTAAATATCACGACACTGCACCAAAAGTTTAAATTCTGTTCTTCCTTCCAGTAAACAGGAAATTCAAGGCCTACTGGATCAAGCCCCCCTTAAATCTATGTTCCGGCACATTGACAAACCTGATACTCACCATTTGCCAAGCCCCAAGGTCTGCTAAAAAGGGATGGAGGGTGGGGAAAATTAAACGGCCCCACGGTGGGGCGAGGAGCGAGCCTGGGAGCGCGGGCACAAAGAGGCCACTTCCCGCGCTCCCCAGGCTTTTAACCCTTTCGCCGCCGCGGCCCCCGCCCCCTCGCCCCGGAAGCACACCAGTACTTCCGGGGCGAGGGGGTGGGGAAAGCGGCCCGAAAGGGACGGGGTGTGGGAGGGACCGGGCCCCGCCATGCTTGCGTGGGGGCCTATTGGCCCCCCCTTGTATCATGGTCTTGGACTGCCGGCCACCTCCCCCCTTGAACACCGACTGAATTACCCAATTCAACCAGTCAACACATGGGGGTCTTTGGAAGTCAAGGGGGGGTACGGGGCCCCCCCCCTGGCCGTATTTATTAAAATATAAAAACAAATCAAAAATTTTATTCAAATAAACATTTCTGACAATTATTAAAATGCACACTTTTCAGAATATTAGATTGACATCCGTTTCGACATGGTATGATGGGCTAACCTTAACAAATAGCTAATACAGCGTGTCTCCTAACGTAATCTAATCATCCTGAAAATTAAACTGCATTCTAATATTTTTAATACTTTTAATACCTTTAATAAAGTCCTACGGCAAGGTCGCCAACCGGTGTCAGATCCTTTTACAGCTGCGCTCTCACGTTGAAGATGCGCATGCGCAACCCAGGGCACGTTACACCCACGTGCGCTCCCCGAACTCCATTTAACCATAACAGGAGGGCCCAGACACTCGCGCACCTTAGTGACGTCATAGTGTTGTGAGGGGTGGCTACCAGCCTGAGGAAAGCGTAGACTCCCTCCCCCGCACCCTTTAAATTAATGGAGATCATATCCTGCCCCTGAAGTTCTGAGAGAGACCAAATGGCCTCTCCCGCGGGCGGCCCCTTTCGTGAATGGGTCCGCCCCCCCCGTAAGGACCTTAAAATGCTGCTCACCGATTAATGACCTTACCGCCACAGGCCAGGTAGTTAACCGACTATCTGGCCCCCCCCCCAGAACACCCCCCTTCTAGAAAGGTCATTCTCTTCCTGCAAAAACTTCCACCCATGCCAGGATGTTTCTTATAAAAAGGGCATTCCCCTCCTCTGTTAAGTGAACCCCGTCCCGCAGGTAGAAGTGTTCCCCCCAAATGCAACCGTGAGGGATGGTCTGTAAGACCGGAGTCCTAAATAACCTGTCCAGCTTGTTGTTGACCCTCTTTAACGAGCTGTTCAACGCGCTGACTGAGTTTCCCCCCCTCCATTGCATCCTTGGTATCAGTTGTGACCATACTACAACACTACCTGGTAACCGCTTTGCTAGCCAACCCGCTGCAGATATAATTTCTTCAAGGAGGACCCTTCTGCCCAGACCTACCAGATCATTCCCCCCTAAATGAAGTATTACCGCCGAGGGTGGTGTAGTATGTCGCGCTAGTAAGTCCGACATATAGTCCCTGAACTGATTGAGGCGGAGCCCCCCCCTGCCATGGAAGGAGACCCTGCACCCCCTACTTTCCACCCTTTGTTTGCCTGAACCTGCAAGAAAAATTTTGTTAGCACGTTTGACATATGAATGCCCCACTACCCAAATGACTACGGTCTTCTGTCTGTCCTCCTGGTTCCTCCATGCTGTAGTAAAGTTGCCTTGATGATCCATGGGTAGTTTCCGTCCTGCGTCACAGGCCCGTGAAACTGTAAATAACCAGAAAAACAGCAGGTATTAGCAATACTCCACATGGCGGCAGCTCTCACAACATGTGCAACCGCACGTAGCGTTTATAAGCGCTTGAGGACCATCTCCCAATTCTTTGCACACTATTTGTGGTCAAACCCCTAGCTGTTGCTTCTGTGGCTGCCCCTATCCGGAAGGAGTGTGTCCCAAACTCTTTGTGGTTATAACCAGCTTTTGCCATGCTCATGGCTAGTACCCTCTGGAACTGAAACCTGGTAAGAGGAGTCCCATCCCCATGCATTAGCAGTGACCCCACACACTCCTGTGCCCGCTGTCTTATCAGTTCCTCCACATGTGTCACCGGGCAGCAGGGATTGTTCCTTGCCCGATGTAACGCCAAACTTTGGCCCCTAGCGTCCTGATCAGTTTTAGATTTCCTGATGCTGATCCACATAGTGTCGCCCCTTATGCTGATATCCTGCAGCTGAAGGCCGCCTATCTTATCACCTTTGTTGGCCGCCACGAGTTCACCTACCCTGAATGCCCCATAGAAGGCTAAAGAGAAAGCAGCTTTAAATAGGCCCACCTCAGATGTAGAGCTACATGTGTCCGGCAGCGCGAGGAGAACAGCTGATAGACGTTCAAAACCTATGGGTTTCCTAGAATCTATGGAGGGGGGCTGCATGCGCCGCCATCCTTTTAATGCCCTCTGGGCCTGGAAGCTGTGCGTAGGGTCCCTGCCCCCTCGTGCCCGTGCGAAAAAGGAGATAGCGGCCTTGTGCCTGTTGGCTGTTGCCGCCGTGCGCCCTTCCTTGTGTAGGCTGCCTAAATACCCATTGAAGCTAGCCTCCATAGTCCAACTACTCTCCCAGCCCTGTCCCAGAAAGTGACAGTAAGACCTGAACGCCCCTTCGTATGCCGTCCTTGTCTTGGGTGCTAGGCTGGCTGCCACGAGGTCATGTAGTTGGGGGCACCAATTTGCCAAAGAATCGCCGGGAATTGAGCTGGCGCTGTCTCTGCCTCCGGCAAGTGATCCCTGAACACCTGCATCTTAAAGCGAGAAAGGGCATCAGCTGCATTGTTTAACACCCCTGGGACATGTTTTGCTCTGAAAAGTACATTCCTCGTCATGCAACACAGCACAATCTCTTTGATCAAGCGTAAAATGAGTGGACACCTTGCAGCTTGTTGGTTGATGCATTCCACCACTGACATATTGTCTGACCAGAATATTACCGATCTGTTGGCCAGCTCCTCGGGCCAGACTTTCAGTGCCACCCAGATTGGGAAGAGCTCGAGGAAACCAATGTTCACCGTCAGCCCGCTCTCCTCCCACCAGGCGGGCCACTTCTGCGCCACCCATTTCTTGCCAAGGATGGCACCAAACCCAACACTGCCCGCCGCATCGGTCCATAAACCAATGTCCTCCGAAGACACCGTGGGTGCACCCCACAGCACTCTTCCATTGAAATCCGCCAGGAATGCCATCCATATCCGCATGTCCTGGCGCACCTCAGCAGACAGCCGTGTCCGGTGATGTTTTTCACGAAGACCCCTCATGGCCTGTGCATTTGAGCGTGAAAATGGGCGAGCCATAGGAATTACTCTCAACGCAAAATTCAACTGTCCCACTGTCTGCTGCAACAGCCCTAAATTCACCTTCTTCGCTTGTAAGCACAGTCCTAGAGTCTGTTTGAATTTTTGGATCTTTTCTGCTGGTAATCTAAAACAACCCTCAACAGAATCCAGTTCAATGCCTAAAAATTCCAGGCATGTCACTGGTCCAACTGTCTTCCCCTGTGCCAACGGGACCCCGAAAGAGCGCATGAGCACGCAAAATTCCTGCAATGCTGACGCACACTCCCGTGAACCCGCCGGGCCCAGAAAAAGAAAGTCATCCAGGTAGTGCATCACCCACTGGTGACCCGTATGTTGTCTTAATGCCCATTCCAAAAAGGAGCTAAACTGTTCAAAATAAGCACATGAAATTGAGCAACCCATGGGCATACACTTATCCATGTAGTACTTCCCCTTAAAGGAGAAACCCAGCAGGTGCTGGTCCTCTGGGTGAACCGGGAGTAGTCTAAAGGCTGACTCAATGTCTGACTTAGCCATCAGTGTTCCCGCGCCCAAACTCCTCAGCATGCCCGCTGCCTGATCGAAGGACGCATACTTCACAGAGCAAATTGTATCATCAATAGCATCATTCAATGATGTCCCCCTCGGTGCGGACAAGTTGTGGATGAGCCTAAATTCCCCTTGTTCTTTCTTAGGCACCACCCCCAGAGGAGAGCACACAAAATTCTGCGTGGGAATGACGTGAAATGGTCCCGCTACCCTCCCCAAACGCACTTCTTTAGCTATTTTTGTTGACACCACTGTTGGATTGGCAAGGACTGATAGCTGATTCCTACACTGTGGTCTCCCGACATACCCCCCAGCAGGAATTCGAAAACCATGTGTGAAACCCTCTTGTAATAATCTAGCAGACGTGTGATTCGGGTACCTGTTCAACCAGGGGATCAATGCTGACAACTGAATGGGTGAATGTGCTATTAGAGGGTGGATCTTACTATTCAGGTTTCCTCCTACCCCTGTGTCCTGCACCACTATTTTTATTTCGGCATGTTGTTTCGGGGTGGGAAGGGTGGCCACATACGCTGCATGCGTGCCTGAACTTACAGGTACCTGGTGCCCTGTTGCATGTCCGCCTATTGAAGTCCCAACATACCCCCTTCGCCCCTCCATTTGCTCTCTGCTTTTGGGCCGTCTCCCCTCCCGGTGCTGATCGAAAGGGCTGTTGAAACGGCTGCTGCGGCCTGGGGAAATAACCTCTACCCGCATTTGTGCTTGTGCTTGCCCCCTGCCCCTTCTCGAATTGATTGTGCCATGAGATAGAATCCACCTTGTCCCACGATTCTAGACTAGAAGTCGGTCTACCGGTACCAATCACATGGTCTGACCATCTAGCAGTCCCGTTGTCCCTAGACATTCCCTGTCCTGATGTTACGGCCAATATTGGTAAAAAACAATTTAAAAGGAGCTTTAAAAATTTCACTAAGGAGGCACTGGCACCTTTTGTCTGCAACACCAGTATCTCAACTAAACAGAAGGTTGATGATTCGGCTCAGGATCTAACTGATGCCATTATCAAAGCTGCTGATGAGCTAGCTCCCCCCTCCTTGAAATCTGCAGCTAGACAGAAGCCATCCGCCTCTTGGTTCTCTGCCGATCTGAGGTTGCTCAGACAAAAATGTAGACAGAAGGAACGTGGTTGGCGTAAATCCTGGGATTTAAAAGACAGAGAAGGTTACAAGAGTCTACTACGGGAGTATAGAAAGCGTATCATTAAGGAAAAACAGGACTATCTTTCCAATTTAACCTGTTCGTTAACATCCTCCAGAGAGCTTTTTAAAATTGTAGACTCCCTTTGCTCTCTTCAGGTTCCTGATCCAGTAGTTGCTTCCCAGGAGCTATGTGATGACATATCGAACTTTTTCTATAAAAAGATAGATGATATTTACATAGCCCTAAAGACGCAGAGGAATTTACTCAGTTCGGAGGATTCCGTACAAATCACACGTCTGGAGGCTTGGAATGTAGACTCCCCTCAGTCCCTTGAACACTTCCCGGCTCTTACGTTAGAAGATCTCAATAGCCTGCTGGATAAAACCAAATCTTCATCTCCCCTTGATCCACTGCCCCTCAAGGTACTTAAAAACTGCAGAGAGATCATTCTCCCCCCGATGCTTGAGGTAATGAATGGAGCCTTGGAACAGGGCATTTTTCCATCACTTTGGAAGAGAGCCATCGTAAAGCCGCTTCTGAAGAAGACCACCTTAGACCCTGGAGTGCTGAAAAATTTTAGACCCATCTCTCTGCTGCCGGCCCCTGCTAAGATGTTGGAGACCCACCTGAATTTCCATCTTTCGAACTTCCTCGAGGCCTCCGGCTTCTTGGATGGGTCCCAACATGGCTTTAGAAAGCTACATAGCACGGAGTCTGCCTTGACAAAAGTCATGGATAACATCCGCAGAAAAGTAGATTTGGGTCTTTCCACCGTACTGGTGCTGCTGGATCTTTCAGCAGCTTTCGACACCCTGTCTCCCCTGACTTTAACATCTAGGTTAAGGGAGGCAGGGGTAGCCGGACCAGCGCTCAGTCTCCTGAGCTCCTTTTTACAACATCGAGAGCAACGTGTCATGCTAGGTGAATACCTCTCCCCTGCCAAGTCTTTGCAATGTGGGGTGCCACAGGGGTCGGCATTGAGTCCGACCCTGTTCAACATCTACGTGGCCCCCCTTGCAAGACTTGTAAGATCTCAGGGGATGGAGGTAGTGTCGTATGCGGACGACACGCAGATTATGGTATCCCTGACCCACTCTGTCAGTGAAACTGCTTCTAACTTTAGGGCCTGCATGCAACTTGTTGCAGAGTGGATGGTTTCCAACTCCCTAAAGTTGAACGGGGACAAGACAGAGGTCCTGGTCTTTGGCAAGGACCAGGACATATGGTCAGATGACTGGTGGCCCCCTTCTTTAGGCAGCTGCCCTATACCTACTAAATCTGCTAGAAACCTAGGTGTCATCTTTGACACCCAGCTCTCCATGGAGCTACAGGTGAATAGAACGGTGGCGACCTGTTGGGGCGTCATCAAGACCCTGAAAAGGATTGTGCACTATCTGTCCCCACAGGCGCGGAAACAGGTGGTGATTGCCCTTGTTGGCTCAAGGCTCGATTACTGTAACTCAGTGTACGCCGGGGCCAACAAGGGCTTGCTCCAGCGTCTACAGGTCATACAGAACGCTGCAGCGCGGTTTGCTCTCGCTTTGCCCTGGCTGTCATCTATGACTTTAGCGAGGAAGAACCTTCACTGGCTACCCATTCCGTCAAGGATCACCTTCAAACTTCTTTGCCTCACTTATAAGGCTCTAACTGCAGGCTCGGCTGATGCCCTTGGTTCATTACTTATCAGATATGTTCCGAGCAGATGTTTACGATCCAGCGAGCAACACCAACTGGTAATCCCCAGAGCCAAGAAGGCCAGATGGGGGTCCAAAGCTTTTTCCATACTGGCACCTCTGATGTGGAACTCACTCCCCCTTGAAATCAAACGACTTCCCTCCCTTGATCTCTTTAGGAAGTCTGTGAAAACTTGGCTCTTTATTAAGGCATACCAGTAGGCTCTGTTTCTGTCTGTTAACAGCTTTATATTTTGGTGTAGGCGCCTTGACGCCCACTGGGCATAGCTGCGCGTTACAAATAAAATTTCATTCATTCATAAAGTTTTATCAAATTCTTTGGACTTTCTGAAAGCGACATCATATTCCTTCCATACATCCCCTGCATGATTCTCATGGAACATTGTTATCCTACTTTGATAGCAGTTCATGGCTGGTTGCATTCCCTTAAAACGTTCGCCCATTACTGCGCCGAACACTGCAAAAGCCCTCAGCCAGTTGATGAGGTTTTCTTCTACCCTAAACTTGTACAACTTCGCTCTCCATTCACTGGGCAACAACATTTCCTTCTGTGATTTTGCATATTCCCATTCCCTGTTATCTATCAGCAATGAAAACATGTTCACATACTTGTCAGCCCATATCATTTCCTTTACACTCTGTGACACATGCTGTGCTAAGCACTCACCCCTAGAGGGCAATGTTCCTTCGCCCAGCAAAGGAAGGGCAATCTCCTTACCATTCCCATTGTCGTTGGGTAACGTTGCCTCCGCGGTCTTGGCACTGCCTCCATCATTCGCTGGACCTGTTTGGGGAGAAACCGGTGCAGGCGGCGTTGCGCCCCTACCACTAGCCAACAATATCTGAGTCAGCAATGTTTGTTGCTCCGTTGTCAGGGCAGTATTGACCGGCAACGCAACCCCCCCTAACCAAGGGAGAATAGCCGCCACCTGAGCTGCCAGGTCTATTGGCACTGGCGCGGGAATGGGAGTATGGCCCGCACCTAGGGGCCCCGGAGCCTGTGGTGGCGCGACGGGTGGCACTGGTGCCGCTGCCGGTATTACTGCAAACACAACAATGATGGACAGAATGTGGATCAATGTCACACATTCACCCCAGTCCAAAGATCTGGGCCCAAATCCATCGTTTTTCCACTCCACACCACCCTGGGTTAGACAATGGCGATATGCAAATCAGCGCTGACCCTGTGCCCCATGGGAACAGTCCAGTCCGAACTACAAAAGCCATGTCCTTCCCAGAACGGAAACAAGCATCCGAGGACCGGCCCGGTTTCGAGGTAACACCTCTCTTCAGCCCGGCTAGCTTGATTTCAGTGGTGTGGAGTGCCTGGGACTCACGTCTGAGCATCCCCAGTACACTTAGAGCGGTAACTGCAAACACAACAATGATGGACAGAATGTGGATCAATGTCACACATTCACCCCAGTCCAAAGATCTGGGCCCAAATCCATCGTTTTTCCACTCCACACCACCCTGGGTTAGACAATGGCGATATGCAAATCAGCGCTGACCCTGTGCCCCATGGGAACAGTCCAGTCCGAACTACAAAAGCCATGTCCTTCCCAGAACGGAAACAAGCATCCGAGGACCGGACCGGTTTCGAGGTAACACCTCTCTTCAGCCCGGCTAGCTTGATTCCAGTGGTGTGGAGTGCCTGGGACTCACGTCTGAGCATCCCCAGTACACTTAGAGCGGTAACTGCAAACACAACAATGATGGACAGAATGTGGATCAATGTCACACATTCACCCCAGTCCAAAGATCTGGGCCCAAATCCATCGTTTTTCCACTCCACACCACCCTGGGTTAGACAATGGCGATATGCAAATCAGCGCTGACCCTGTGCCCCATGGGAACAGTCCAGTCCGAACTACAAAAGCCATGTCCTTCCCAGAACGGAAACAAGCATCCGAGGACCGGCCCGGTTTCGAGGTAACACCTCTCTTCAGCCCGGCTAGCTTGATTCCAGTGGTGTGGAGTGCCTGGGACTCACGTCTGAGCATCCCCAGTACACTTAGAGCGGTAACTGCAAACACAACAATGATGGACAGAATGTGGATCAATGTCACACATTCACCCCAGTCCAAAGATCTGGGCCCAAATCCATCGTTTTTCCACTCCACACCACCCTGGGTTAGACAATGGCGATATGCAAATCAGCGCTGACCCTGTGCCCCATGGGAACAGTCCAGTCCGAACTACAAAAGCCATGTCCTTCCCAGAACGGAAACAAGCATCCGAGGACCGGCCCGGTTTCGAGGTAACACCTCTCTTCAGCCCGGCTAGCTTGATTCCAGTGGTGTGGAGTGCCTGGGACTCACGTCTGAGCATCCCCAGTACACTTAGAGCGGTAACTGCAAACACAATAATGATGGACAGAATGTGGATCAATGTCACACATTCACCCCAGTCCAAAGATCTGGGCCCAAATCCATCGTTACCTCGAAACCGGTCCGGTCCTCGGATGCTTGATTCCGGTCTGGGAAAGATATGGCTGTTGTAGTTCGGACTGGACTGTTCCCATGGGGCAACAGGGTCAGAGCTGATTTGCATAAAGCCATTATCTGACCCAGGGTGGTGTGGAGTGCAAAAAAACGATGGATTTGGGCCCAGATCTTTTGACTGGGGGAGTGTGTGACATTGATCCACATTCAGTCCATCACTTGTTGTTTTTTGCAATTGCCGCCCTAAGTGCGCTGGGGATGCCCAGACGTGGGTCCCAGGCACTCCACACCACTTGGAGTCAAGCTAGCCGGGCTGAAGAGAGGTGTTACCTCGAAACCGGTCCGGTCCTCGGATGCTTGATTCCGGTCTGGGAAAGATATGGCTGTTGTAGTTCGGACTGGACTGTTCCCATGGGGCAACAGGGTCAGAGCTGATTTGCATAAAGCCATTATCTGACCCAGGGTGGTGTGGAGTGCAAAAAAACGATGGATTTGGGCCCAGATCTTTTGACTGGGGGAGTGTGTGACATTGATCCACATTCAGTCCATCACTTGTTGTTTTTTGCAATTGCCGCCCTAAGTGCGCTGGGGATGCCCAGACGTGGGTCCCAGGCACTCCACACCACTTGGAGTCAAGCTAGCCGGGCTGAAGAGAGGTGTTACCTCGAAACCGGTCCGGTCCTCGGATGCTTGATTCCGGTCTGGGAAAGATATGGCTGTTGTAGTTCGGACTGGACTGTTCCCATGGGGCAACAGGGTCAGAGCTGATTTGCATAAAGCCATTATCTGACCCAGGGTGGTGTGGAGTGCAAAAAAACGATGGATTTGGGCCCAGATCTTTTGACTGGGGGAGTGTGTGACATTGATCCACATTCAGTCCATCACTTGTTGTTTTTTGCAATTGCCGCCCTAAGTGCGCTGGGGATGCCCAGACGTGGGTCCCAGGCACTCCACACCACTTGGAGTCAAGCTAGCCGGGCTGAAGAGAGGTGTTACCTCGAAACCGGTCCGGTCCTCGGATGCTTGATTCCGGTCTGGGAAAGATATGGCTGTTGTAGTTCGGACTGGACTGTTCCCATGGGGCAACAGGGTCAGAGCTGATTTGCATAAAGCCATTATCTGACCCAGGGTGGTGTGGAGTGCAAAAAAACGATGGATTTGGGCCCAGATCTTTTGACTGGGGGAGTGTGTGACATTGATCCACATTCAGTCCATCACTTGTTGTTTTTTGCAATTGCCGCCCTAAGTGCGCTGGGGATGCCCAGACGTGGGTCCCAGGCACTCCACACCACTTGGAGTCAAGCTAGCCGGGCTGAAGAGAGGTGTTACCTCGAAACCGGTCCGGTCCTCGGATGCTTGATTCCGGTCTGGGAAAGATATGGCTGTTGTAGTTCGGACTGGACTGTTCCCATGGGGCAACAGGGTCAGAGCTGATTTGCATAAAGCCATTATCTGACCCAGGGTGGTGTGGAGTGCAAAAAAACGATGGATTTGGGCCCAGATCTTTTGACTGGGGGAGTGTGTGACATTGATCCACATTCAGTCCATCACTTGTTGTTTTTTGCAATTGCCGCCCTAAGTGCGCTGGGGATGCCCAGACGTGGGTCCCAGGCACTCCACACCACTTGGAGTCAAGCTAGCCGGGCTGAAGAGAGGTGTTACCTCGAAACCGGTCCGGTCCTCGGATGCTTGATTCCGGTCTGGGAAAGATATGGCTGTTGTAGTTCGGACTGGACTGTTCCCATGGGGCAACAGGGTCAGAGCTGATTTGCATAAAGCCATTATCTGACCCAGGGTGGTGTGGAGTGCAAAAAAACGATGGATTTGGGCCCAGATCTTTTGACTGGGGGAGTGTGTGACATTGATCCACATTCAGTCCATCACTTGTTGTTTTTTGCAATTGCCGCCCTAAGTGCGCTGGGGATGCCCAGACGTGGGTCCCAGGCACTCCACACCACTTGGAGTCAAGCTAGCCGGGCTGAAGAGAGGTGTTACCTCGAAACCGGTCCGGTCCTCGGATGCTTGATTCCGGTCTGGGAAAGATATGGCTGTTGTAGTTCGGACTGGACTGTTCCCATGGGGCAACAGGGTCAGAGCTGATTTGCATAAAGCCATTATCTGACCCAGGGTGGTGTGGAGTGCAAAAAAACGATGGATTTGGGCTCAGATCTTTTGACTGGGGGAGTGTGTGACATTGATCCACATTCAGTCCATCACTTGTTGTTTTTTGCAATTGCCGCCCTAAGTGCGCTGGGGATGCCCAGACGTGGGTCCCAGGCACTCCACACCACTTGGAGTCAAGCTAGCCGGGCTGAAGAGAGGTGTTACCTCGAAACCGGTCCGGTCCTCGGATGCTTGATTCCGGTCTGGGAAAGATATGGCTGTTGTAGTTCGGACTGGACTGTTCCCATGGGGCAACAGGGTCAGAGCTGATTTGCATAAAGCCATTATCTGACCCAGGGTGGTGTGGAGTGCAAAAAAACGATGGATTTGGGCCCAGATCTTTTGACTGGGGGAGTGTGTGACATTGATCCACATTCAGTCCATCACTTGTTGTTTTTTGCAATTGCCGGTATTACTGGCACATTTGGTAGTGCCACTGGCAACTGGGGCACCGGTGCTGGAACGGGGACCGGGACCTGAGGTGGCAGGAGTGGGGCAGCAGGGGGTACCTGTGGTGGCAGAATTGGTGCAGCAGGAGGTAGGATGGGAGTAATACTCTGTGGCTGCCCCCCCACCCTCTTATTTCTTGCCCGCCTGGGTGGTGTCACAAAGACGCCCCTTGGTTTGGGCGGTACAATCGTCCGCTTGGGTCTTCCAGATGGACCGGCCTGGGCATCTACTTTGGCCCCCAGGTCCGCTAAAGCCTTATCCATTTTATCAACCTTCCCCAGTCTCTTATCCATTGCAGACATTCTGCGCATCATTTTTTGTAACATTACACCCACATTTGGATTGACACGCCCCCTTCTTTGAGACATATTTATGAGCACACCGTGCTCCGTACCTGACCCAGTTGGCGGTGCACGACCTGCAATACCTGACCCGATCAAAAGCGCCTGTGCTGATGTATGGCGACCACAACCTAGTCTCGCAGTCCTGAAAAACAAAGAGCGTTACCTTTCCAACTAGTGACCATGAACTAGAGAAACCTTGTACCGGGAAAATAATATTAGCAAATTCCCCTCTGCTTACCCACCAATTCGCATAGACACACAAAATCCTTAACAGGCAGTAATGCAAATTCCCTTGGTGCCCTAGAGGTCCTTCCCCTCACAGGATAACTAACTGCTTAATCGTCAATACTTGAATTGCAAGCACTTGACTAAACTATCAGCATATAGAAAGTATCAGAACCCCCTTCAGCACGATTAAGTTAATAGCGCACCCTGATATGTGCATCAAATGGTATGTGTTAAAGTTTAAACATATATTCGCAGGATTACACCAATGTAACACACAACTGTATCCCCCAGAATGAAAGCGCTATGAATCGTGCAGTAATCCTTGTTCAAAACATAAAAATCGTGATTTTACTACCCATATAGCACAGTAACTGACCCCCAGTGCCCCCACAAACCGAATTAAGCGTTTTTTGTTCAAAATCACAGTGAGAGACCACACATGCAACCACAGGCAAAATTATGCGTATTATTGAAACACCTCGATTATTATTCCAAGGTTCAAACTGGCTCAGTGCTCAATTTCCTTGGAAACCGCTTTTGTCCCCCATCCAGTTCCTGCCCTAGCTGTCCCTGCTTAACTTTCACCGTCCCAAGCGCCGGCTTGCACACCGCTGCAGCCTCACACGCGACTGGCCGCTCCTGCGCCGCTGCAGCCCCCCCCTGCCCTTTACGATACCTCGATGTAAGCTCTATGAGCTTTTAATTTTATCACGCACAATGAGCAGCCTGCAGCGCGCTCACCCCAATACCTTGATACCGGCTCTTGCGCACGTCCGCTAAGGCCCCCCCACGCCCCGCACAATACCTCGTGTCTCGTTGCGACCCTTTTCTCTGTGCCCGGTCGACCTGGAGTGACCTCGCTCCGCTCGTGTCCCGAATGGTCGCTCCGAATACCCTCCGCTCGGCGGTGCGCCTCTGGATCTCCTCGCAGCTGGTCCCGGCCAAATTCTCCCCGCTCAGTACTCAGTGGGCAGCCAATACGATGTCCCGAGATCGCCGCCCAACACACCGCAGTCCTCGGTCGGTCGGGCTCCTCCGCTCACTGCCTCGAACGCGGCAAAACTCTTCCGGTCCAAACAACTCTAGTGCTCCACTCCAACGCGTCGGTCGCAGTTTCTTATCGCGAAGCACACCTGAAAAACAAAAGTAGAAAATTAAACGGCCCCACGGTGGGGCGAGGAGCGAGCCTGGGAGCGCGGGCACAAAGAGGCCGCTTCCCGCGCTCCCCAGGCTTTTAACCCTTTCGCCGCCGCGGCCCCCGCCCCCTCGCCCCGGAAGCACACCAGTACTTCCGGGGCGAGGGGGCGGGGAAAGCGGCCCCGAAAGGGACGGGGTGTGGGAGGGACCGGGCCCCGCCATGCTTGCGTGGGGGCCTATTGGCCCCCCCTTGTATTCTCGTGACACAATCGCACAAACATCTCTCCTGCAGGTGTCAAATTGATAGTATGCATGCGTGCCAATGTGAGCCAATACCTTAAACTTGAATTCTGGGTTCTTTGAGCCTCGAATTGGAACAGTGAGAGGTTACAATTAAAAGTCCAGGCTTGCAGACTAAGGCGGAGTAAAAAGGCAAAATATAACTAAAAAAACGATACACACGTTATCGGCTACGTTGGAGCTTCGCCGTACACATCTCCAGTGACCCTCAAAAATTCACACAAACGATGTATGCACCCACCATACATAGACCAATCATCTCATTAGAAGGAAACATGCATATCATGTCATTGTTATACAGAGAGCTCAAATCCCACACATGGCCTCGTCACCGTAAAAGTGCTCTTTAAATGCAATTACAATATATTACCGTGGAATGGCAGTTTCGTGCTCTCCCTTCAACCCCTCCACCCAACCTACTACCACCACTCACCATGTCGTACACATTGAGGGGGCGGTAATTGCAATAGTTTCTAGCACATGGTGCCCGAGCCGATGCAAGCCAGAGGACCGGTGCCATAGTTATAAGCAGCGCTACCTTCAAAGATGATGCTGCGCCGACCGGGAACTATCTAGCTGCATCGAGCGCCCAAAATAAACTGCGCGCGCTTCCACAGTGACGTCCCACCGTGATGACATCAGCCTGCCAGTAAGAGCCGAGCCGACTGAACTAAAGCTGCCTGCAGCCTTAGCTTAGCTGAACACCAAGCCTGCTGGAGCAGCGCGCATAAGCAACAGGCTGTGCGCTGCCACAGAGACTCAGTTTTACTCAGCCTTGACAGTGAAATCCTCAAATACTGGTAATCACTCAGCTTCTTAAATACGCTGATTTGCGTGACAATCCTTTCACATGCGGTAATGCGGTAATGTACCTTAAAATGCGTTAGTGTCACACCGGATGTGTGACACTTGGCAGAGCTGTTGAGAATGACGGGCTGGTTGGCCATGCTCTCCGCCCAGTGCCGTTCAGTTCTCCTCCCCGGGCTCAGCCCTCCGCCAGGTCACAATGGGCGCCGGCGGGGTAGCTGAGCCCACACTAAGTGCCCAAGATCAGCGCGCACGACCGGAGCTCCACATGGCCACCTCACTCCCCGCAGCCTGGGGCTGCGCCGCTACAGGTGGCGTCGTGACGCTCGCCGCCTCCTCCGCCCGGCTCCCAGTCCCGCCAGCGAGCTCAGCCAGGTAGGCACCGGCAGCTGATGCTCGACCACAGCAGCTGTTCGGTGCTGCTTGATGAGAAGTTGGAGGAGTGGCCTGTTTACGTAGATAAAAGATCCTATTCACAACGGTGAGCCGTAATAGAGGTAGAAAGAGGACTGTGTGAGGGACAGCTACTATAAACGAGACCTGGTAGGGCGGGGGCTGCCCGCGCATGCGCGGCATTTCTCCCTTTCATTCTGAAGAGCCCCGGTTAGAAATGCCGCGCATGCGCGGGCAGCCCCCGCCCTACCAGGTCTGGCAGCTGAAGTCCCGTCGTGAAGAACATCGGAAAGGGGCTCCCATGCCTAAGGGGAGAGGAGCCCGGTGAGTAGGAGTAGGGGTGTACGCGCGTGTGTCTGTACGCGTGTGTCTGTTCGAGTGTGTCTGTGCGTGCGTCTGTCTGTGCGTGCGTCTGTCTGTGTGCGCGTCTGTCTGTTTAAGGGGGGGTGCATGTGTGTATGCAGTGTGTGTGTGCCTGTGCCTGTGTATGCGTGTGGCTGTGTATGTGCGCATGCGTGAGTGTGGCTGTGTGAGTGTGTTTGTGCATGGGAATATGAGGCACGAGAGGGGCACGGCGCCGTGCGCGCACACGAGGTGAAATCTGCGCTCGTGCCCCTCTCGTGTCTACATTCCCAAATACGGGCAGCAATAGGTCTCGAGCAGACTACTCTGCTCAACCTAAAAAGGACGGTTTGAAGCCTAAACGCCTCTCGAACTTCTCACAGAGCACTGATACCATTACTGAAGCCCGGAGCGCCCCCAGAACTATTATTGCTAGGATCCATAACTACCACGACCGCAACGCCATTTTGCAGGCTGCTCGCACTTGGGGGGACCTGCCATATGAAAACACAATGATCCAATTCTTTCCGGACTTCACCCTCCCGGTGCAGCTTCAACGGCGTATCTTTGATGAGGTTTAAGAGCGATACAGGATTAAAAACTCAAGTACATGATGTTATTCCCGGCCAAACTCCGGGTGTTGGACAATGGCAAGTCATGGTGCTTCACAGCGCCAGAGGAGGTGTGGGACTGGCTTGAAGGTGGACGAGCACCCAGGCAGCAGCAACGGCGGGTATATGACTGGAGTCAAAGCAGGGACCAAAGTGATGACTCCCCCAAGGAGTCACACAACAATGCTATAGATGGGAGACTTTCTTCGGAGGCGCACCCTTCCAGCTCAATCAAGTGAACATGTTTGAATGGGGGGGCTATGAACTTCATTTGAGAATGAAGGATGACGGAGTGGGGTGTGTTGGAGAGCGGGCCTGGCCTGGCCTGGGCCTCGAACATAATGAACAATGTACTGAACTTAGGTCTTCACAATCTCTGCAGGTTATGGAAGTGACAGGAACTTTTCTGACGTACATATTGCCACACTTTAAATGCTGAAGTTGAGGGGGTTGGGTGAAGGGTTACCATCTGCTCGGAGGTGGTGATGCCAGCCAACCCCAGTGTATTGCTATAGGCAACTGGTGCTCTGCAAATTGGGGGAGTGGGTAGTTGTAGAACCTACGGTGCATGGTAACAGGGTTGGGGGTGGTTTTGACAGGAACTTGTTTTATACATTCCTACGTTCTGCATGTTTTATTTTTTTGTTGTTTCTGAGGTAAAATACACCACTCCGAGGGTTACACCACATTCTAATATGGAGAGGGGAAGGCAGTGGGGCAGCAGGACAGGCCACAGTTTACCCTAGTTAAGATATGACATCACAATCTACAACCGTATTGAGGGTTCTGACATGGGACGTCAACGGCTTGGGGGACAAAATTAAGTGTATCATGGACTTTCAATACCTAGACAATACCTAGACAGTCCCCTGACATTTATTTTACAAGAGACACACCTGTGTGGCAACCACTACCTAGCGCTCAATAGATTTGGATACACCAAGGGATTTACTTTAGGCTCTAGAGGGGTAGCGATCATAGTAAAAAATACGGTTCCCTTCCCTTGGATCTCATTTGGCAAGACCCCTTGGGCAGATATGTAGCGCTGCCTGGGACCTGGGAGGTTCGGGCTCTCAATTTATGCTCCACCTACATACCTCTGAAACTACATACTGAAACACTCTCTGAACTAAGCAGATTGTTGCTTGCTATGCCCCCAGGCATCCTAATACTGGGAGGGGACATGAATGCCACAATGTCACCTGATCTCGATAGAACTACGGCTTCTCTCTGGGACACCGGCCCAGAGCCACTGCAAGTGTTTGCGGAGGCGCTAGGGCTTACAGATTTGTGGAGGGTACACAATCCGACCACTAAGCAATATACGCATATTTCGGCTGCGCATGGCAGTGGGTCTCGACTGGACTACATTTTCACACACTGCATACACGAGGGGCAATTTTGCGACACACAACATAAAGCGAGGGGTACATTGAATCATTCTCCAGTTGAGGTAAGCCTCTGAGGTCCTGCCCGAGACTATAATCTCCCACTACGCATAGATCCTTGGCATTTTAAGGACCGAGAATTCCAGGAGATGTTTAGGGAGTGAAAAAAATAGAACTTTGAGGAAAAATTCTGGTTCCCTAAGAACACAATACACATTGTGGGAGGGATATAAATTGGTAGCACGGGGCTATGTCTAGGTGGCGGCCAGGGGTAAGAGGAAGAAGCGGCGCTCACAGTGCACCGAACTGGAAAAGAAAATTACCACAATTGAGACACAGCTGGGACGCGAGGAGACAATTGACCCTGACCTGAGGCACATGTTGTGCATCAAACAGAGGTAAATTAGAGATCTGGAGGAAGATGTGGCCCGCTTACACACGGTTGACACGCAGAGATACCTATATGGCCTGTGCGACAAGGCCAACAAACTGATACCGTGGCTGGAGAGGAGGGGCAGGGACCAGAGTTGAGTGCTGGAGCTCCAGGTGCCAGATGGCACCCTGTGATGGTCCAGAGCGGCCATAGCCGCGGCTTTTGCAACTTATTATGAGGCGCTATATCAGTTGGCCTCTAGTAGGATGGGAGATGATAGTGTCGACCTGCTTAAGGACATTTCTCTGCAGGAACTTTTGGGGAAGACAGGGAGGCTATTGGCCGCAACCTGACAATAGAGGAGATTTGCAGGGGCCATAAGGGACTTACAATCCGGAAAGGCTCCAGGTCAAAATGGATTGCCCACTGAATTATATAAATGTGTAGCAGACACTGTGGCCCAACCAATGCTAACTATGTTCCAAATGGCGCAGGTTGAAGTGCTGCTGCCAGAGGACTTAAGACTGGCTACCATAGTGGTTATTCAAAAGGAAGGTATACCCCAGAGTTATGCAGCTCCTATAGACCCATCCCCTACTTAATTTTGAGGCCAAGGTGCTGGCAAAGGTGCTGGCTAATTGGCTACATCCCGTTAGCTCCACGGTAATCCACCCGGACCAATCAGGGCTTATGTCACATAGGAGCAGCCATGCATGTAACCGCGACCCACCTGGCTGAGTCTGCAGCAGTACTTTGGCCTTTCGTTAGATGCCAGTGTGGCATTCAATAGAATCCAGTGGCCGTACCGGTTTGCGGTATTATCCAGACTGGGCTTTGGACCAAAATGTTGTGCCTCGGTCTGGCTCCTGCACTCTGATCTGTTAGCAAGAGTCTGTGTGAACAGGGTGATATCCAGGCCGTTCGTATTATGCAGGGGCACACAACAGGGGGGACCACTCTCCCCTATGATTTTCATGATGGCACTGAAACACTCATGGCATGGGTGGGTAGGGACCCTCTAGTCCAGGGTATTGACATTGGGGACGGCTGGGAGGAACTTATTTTCCTGTATGCAGATGATGTTCTGCTCTATGCACACAAGCCTTGCCAGACGTTTCATAGACTCATCCACATCTTCCGAACGTTTGGCAGCTATTCAGGCTACCAGATAAATTGGGATAAGTCATTGGTTCCCCTAGCCGAAGAGATCCCACCATAACATCAGCCCATGCAGCCTTGACACAGAAAGATTAATTCAAATACTCAGGGATTTGGATCAGAGGAGAACTTCCTGGCTTTGAATTTACACTCCCAACAGGAGAGGTTACGAAGGGATTTGAGCCATTGGAGACAGTTCCTAGTCACCCTTATGGGTAGGGCTGTCTTATTCAAGATGATGGGCCTCTCTCACCTGCTATAAGTGTTCTGTTATGGGAGTGGGTCAACCCGCTTATTGAGTTGCATAAATTGCAGCAGGGGTCTATTAGTTATTATCTGGTGTCCCACCTCATTAGTATCAATGATTGGGTCTTTGCACCCTACACTGAGCTAGCGTACCGTGTGGACCGCCATACCATGGGAAATGGAGGTTACCCAGCTGCACTGTATCATAGGGGCCACGATAAACCTCTTCCTGTGCACACACCGACGGTGATACAGGCATAGCGAGCTGCCACCATATTACTGGGGTGGGAGACCAAACTGACGGAACAAACCCCGCTTTGGGATTGTGATCTGCTGGGCGAAGTGGGGTGTCTGCATGGCTTTCGCAGGTGGGGCCTTGTCAGGCTAGACCACCTCGGATAGGTTTGGCGGAAGGGAGCAAGGATTACATTTGAAGACCTGCAGACAGAATATCAGATGACTGATGGAGATAGGCTCCGTTAACTGAAGTTGAGACATGCCCTACAGTGCCATATACCGGAGTGAGTGCTCTCCAACTCTTCCCCGTTAGAAGACAGATTGCTTCTTGACCAGCTGGTAGGCAAGGCTATCTCTATCACATATCGGAAGATGATGAATAACTTCCCAGATCCTTTGGGCCCCCTGAGGGAGGCGTGCGAGACAGATGTTGGACCACTGGAGGACGACAATTGGGCTGAGGCCCTACAGAGCACTAGAGAAAGGGCTATACCAGCACAGTTCAGACTCCAGCACTGTCCCTGGGTGCCCGCCCTTGGGACATTGCAGTTTGCTATGGCATGGTGGGAGCACTGTGTGAATGTCTGTATCAGTCTGTCAGTTGGTGTGTAAGTGGCTGCATGGGTTGGTGAGTAGGTACATGAGTGGCTGTGTACGTTACTGATTGGTTTTCTGAGTACCTGCATGGGTGTATGAGTGTGTGGGTGGGTGAGGGGATGTGTGACTCTGCATGGATGAGTGAGTAGCTGAATCACTGACTGTATGGGTTCGTGAATGCATCTGAGAGGGGCTGTATAGGTGAGTGAGTGTCCGTATGGCTGTGTCGGTGAGTGAATGGATGTGTCAGTGGTATATGGGTGAGTAACTACATGTGTGAAAGGCAGTATAGGTGAGTGTTGGAGCATATAAGTGACTGTATGTGTGAGTGAGTGATTGTGAGAGTATCTGTATGGGTGAGTGTGTACTTGTGTCAATGACTGTATAGGTGAGTAAGTATGTGTTAGTATGTGTATGAATAAGTGAGTTGGTGTGTGTATAACTATAAGTGAGTAAGTGACTGTGTGATTGACTATATGGGTGAGCATATATGGGTGAGTGAGTAGGTATGTGAGTAGCTCTATGAGTGTCTGACAGTGTATGATTGGCTGTATGGGTTTATGAGTGGATATGTCAGTGGCTGTATTAGTGAGTGGGTATATCAGTGGCTGTATGGGTAAGTGAGTGGATGTGTGTGTAGACCTATGAATGAGTGAGTGGGTATGTAAGTACTGGTATTGGTATGTCAATGGTTTAGATAATTGTAGTGTAGGGGGTGTGGCTTGTGCACGTCGAGTATGGCCGCGTTTGAATAGAGCTCCGGTCGACGAAGGAAGGCAGACGCGCTCCTAGTGCCACCAGCGCAAATTACGAAGCGGAAATGGAACCGTGAACAGAGTCTCACCTTCAGGACTCCTTGCTGACAGCTCTCTAAGGAATTATGATGGTTTATTATGCAACAGTTTTCCGGTGGCGGGGCTGATTTCACCGCGTCCGCCATTTTAAATCCGAACCTTGTGGTACAGCTACTCCTTGTCTGACTGCAGCGTTATCTGAAATTTAAAAGGTACTTTTTCAATCTGATTGCCTGATTAGAGGTTTTCTCTGGATTGTGTGTTCTTCATAGCCTGGAGATGGTTAAGAAATGCAACAGATATGTTCTGCCTCACTTCAGAAAGCTTCTGAGGCATTAATATACGGCTGCCATTTTGGGAAATATTCTTACACTGAAAGTGGTTTTCCTCTTATATGGACTTTACTAATGGCCATACATAATGATTCTTCCTGCAAGTGTCCTATTTTTGGGCTCAGGATTATTATTTCATTTTTTTTAAAAAGGCGAATTACCAGCCTACATGTAGTTTGGTGAGCTGGCAGTAGCTATAGGTATTTTGTCATTTACTGAATTCTTAGCATCTCGAGGAGTGATTAAAATCTTGTCTCCGCGCCTCACCCATTCTATACATTGATGGCTGGGATAAAAGGGAATTTTTATACTACCTCTAAGCCTAAGCAGCCTTTTATTAAGAATTCAAAAGTCTTTTCAGAGCTTTCTAAACTCGAGGACTCAGGTGTGCTTCAGTTGGAGGATAACATTGTTACTATGGAATCCACCCTAATTCCTGCGGGTAAACCAAATGTAAAACGCTTAACGAAGGATCCTCCTACACCACCGAAACCACCCTCTCCAGTCTCTATGGAATTACTGCTACAGGAGATAAGAGCACTTAGACCTTTTGATGAAGAAACAAACTCCAAATTGCAAATTCTTTCTGAGAATTGGTCTCTACTTGATACCAGGCTCACGACAGTGGAACAAAAAGTCTCCTCCTTCACGGAAACCTCCAAATGTGTGTCTTTTATGCAGTCCCAAGTATCGTCACTTCAAAGACAGGTCGAGAATCTGGAAAATCGAAACAGGAGAAATAATATTCGCATTTATGGTCTGGTGGAAGGGGCAGACCCCATTGGCTTCTTCAAATCCTTCCTCCCCAAGATTCTTCAGTTACCAGGGGATGTAGTGTTGAACATACAACGAGCATACAGACTGGGTCGAACCTCCATTAACAACTCCTCTTCTCAATGGCCTAGAGGTGTCATCCTGTATTTCCTCGAGTACACAGACTTGCTGAAAGTACCATCAGCTGCTAAAGCCATTCAACATATTTCTGCGTTGTTAGGCTTCTGCTGCCAGATGCAAGGCTTTTCTGAATATGAGGCCGGACCTACACTGTATGGGTGCCAGATATGGTCTCTTTCATCCATGTCTATTTAAAGTCACTTACAATAATAAAACTACTTCTTATGAGGACCCAGTTCAGTTACAGAGCTTTATTAATTCACATAAGTCAGCTCTTCTGGACTCCACCAGCTCTACCTCCTCAAGTATTACTTAACTTTTTTGAAATGTACTCCTGATATGTTCTCATTTCTTACGCTGCATGAATCAAGTTGTTGCTTTATCTACAACTGTGCTTAGATATTTTACATCTAAATAGAGTTAAAGATGTTATGGGTCTATGTTTTCAAGACTCCATGTTGTTTTAGATCTATTGCTCCTTGTTCCTTGTTTTGTGTGTTTATTGTATTAATATGGTACACTTTTTCTTTCCATAGTTCTGTCTACTTTCTGAAGTGCTGCTTTCCTGGTTTTGTCCGGTTTTCCTTAGACGATTTGGCTACTCCATGTGGTTCTTCCCTCCCCCACACATGTACTCCCTCTTTGTAGGTATATTTTTTGTTTTGCTTGTGTTTATCTGTATTGTTTTTATCGTCTTTATCTTTCTTTCTTCAGATATCTACGCTTTCTCTCTTGCTTTCTTCATTCTCATAATTGGAATTTTTTATATTAATATATCCCTGAACCCTTCATTCTTACTTTTCTCTTATCAGCCACTAATGATTTCTTTTTTTTTACACTCTATCTTACTTAAGTCTTTACATGAAATTCAGTCACTAGTCTCTCCCAACTTTTTTGGGCATGGGAATATTTTGTCTAATTACTTCTCTCTCTTCTTTTTATGCATGATTCAATACAATTTCACTGAATTGGACTCCTACTGTCAATTTCTTTGTCATTTTTTTGTTGCTCTATTATGTCATTGAAATTAATTTCTTGGAATGTTAGAGGATTAAACTCTCCTATTAAAAGACAGAGAGTTTTAACCCACCTTGCCAAATTTGGTGCTGATGTTGTTTTTCTACAAGAAACTCATCTTACGTAGGCGGAATCTTTGAAACTGAAATTTTTTTTTCTCAGGGTGACAGGAAACGAAATGGAGTTATGATTTTTTGTCGTAAATCTCTTCCAATTACGATTGTTTCACAAGAATCAGATACTGATGGCAGATGGTTACTGGTTAAGTTATTAATGAGGGGTGTTCCAGTTTATTTTCTTAATGTTTATGCCCCGACGGTAGCAGATACCTCATTCTGGCCTTTACTAGCTGAACAAATTTCTCAAAGCATTGAGGATAATTTTGTACTAGCTGGGGACTGTAATCAAGTGTTTGACCCATTTATAGATAGGAATTCTAACGTGCCTGTTGTTCCCCTTAACCACACAAATCTTTTGTCCATACTATTACCCAGCATAAGCTATTATGCGCTTGGCGTCTATGCAATCCAACCACTAGGGAATACACCTTTTATTCTCCAATGCACCAAACTCATTCTGGGATTGATTACATCTTTGTTTCCCATAATATCTCACAGTACCTTTCGTATGCTGATATTGGCCCTATCCTTTTAGCTGATCACGCCCGGTCTCAATTGGCATAGATATATTACCCAAGATAAATTCTCCTAAACGATGGTGTTTTATCAACGCACTCCTCTGAGACCCAAAATTTACTGCAACCTTTACTGAATTTTTTAATGAGTATTTTATGATAAATCAGACTGATTCCTTACCTTTCTCCACTATTTGGGATGCTTTCAAAGTCTCAGCTAGAGATTTCATCATTAGCTTCGTAGCAAGGAAACGGAGAATTGCACGTAAACTTACTATTGACCTCCTAATGATATTAAGAAACTGGAGCACTCTTTGTCACAGTTCTCCAATATTCAAAAGCCACATTATGCTCCATCAATATTATCTCCCCTAGAAACAGAAATATCACAACAAGAACTCCAAAAGGCTCTTCAAGCCTGTAAAAAAGATAAAGCACGTGGACCGGATGGTTTTACAGTTGAGTTTTATTTGCATTTCTCTAGGCTTCTCATGCCTAAATTACATACCTTGATACACTTTTTTCAATCTGCAAGTGGTTCCACTGGTTCTTTCTCAGAAGCACACATTTGCCTCATTCCCAAAGAAGGTAAAGATGCTAAATTCTGTAAAAATTATCGGCCTATTTCATTGGTTAATATTGACTACAAAATATTTTCCAAAGCATTAGCCAGCTGTTTAGACTCTCATTTACCGACCCTATTAGGGAAAGAACAATCCGGATTTGTTAAGGGTCGGGTCATAACAGACAACTGTTTTAATGTTCTATCCAAAATCTTCTCGTCTCAAAAGCTCTCTAGCAGCAGTAGCTTTGGATGCAGAAAAAGCTTTCGATAGAGTTGAATGGAAATACTTATTCCACACTCTCAGATGGTTTGGTTTTGGTCCGAATTTTATATCTTTAATTTCTCTCCTTTATTCTAAACCTCGGGCTGAAGTTTATGCCAATGGCTTGATCTCCCCTTTTTTCAATCTAGGCAGAGGAGTACGCCAAGGCTTCCCCCTTTCTCCTTTTCTTATTAATATGGCTTTAAAACCTTTCTTGTCCAAACTGCGTCAAAATCCAAATATACATGGCTTTCAAACTTCCAGTGTCCATATTAAACTTGCAGCCTATGCCGACGATATTTTGTTATTTCTATCACAACCAGATGTATCAGTCCCTGCTTTCTTAGAAGAAGTAAAGTCATACTCCCTAGTATCTGGCTATAAATTAAACAATGATAAATGCGAAATTCTGCCCCTAACGAAATATACTTTTGAAACAGAATTCACTGCCTCCAACTTCACTTGGAGCTCCTATCACATTAAATATTTAGGTCTATACTTCACCTCTCCACTTTCAGACACAATAACACTTTGCATGAATAAACGCATCCAAAACATCTCTGAGTTAACCGCTAACTGACATCCCCTATATCTTTCATGGTGGGGTCGTTTAGACACTATTAAAATGATGCTAGCACCCATAGTCTTATATACGGTTTCCTGTCACATTTTTAAAAAGTTAATTCCATTTTGTCCTCCTTTTTATGGAGTAATAAGAAGTCACGCATATTTATTTCAAAATTATCACGCCCTAAGGCAGAAGGTGGTGTCAACTATCCGGATTTCCAGGCTTATCAGAAAGCTTTTTGTTGGGATGGGAAGTCTCCTGCATGTCTCTGGAGAGAGTGCTTCCCCTGCCTTATGCTAATCTCCAGGCAAGTCACTCAAAAAGCTACTGTATAGTTTCTAGATCCCTACCTCAGTGAGCATGACAATCATACATGTCCACTGAGGGTCTCCCTGTTTACCTGGATTGAGACCCTAGAGCTGGGCTCTGAGGTCGAGGGGGCATGCCTAGTGCACCCCTATTTTTCAGAGAGTGGCTACTGCCCTCTCTATTATGGCTGTGGTAGACTGACAGTGGTGGCAGCAATAAACCTATAGTCAGGAGGGGTGAGTCCCTAGGCACCCTCCTGACCAAGTCTGTGCAGTTTGCCATGCCTGTGGGCCTGTTGCCGTTGTCTGGCTGATGTGTGTTTGAGAGCCCGTGGGTGTACAGGGGAAGAATGGTGATTTGAGGCAGTGTGAGGAATGCGAGCTGTCCTGCTGGACATCCCAGCTCCCCCGTCCCCCTCCCTATTTCCTTGGAAAGGCCTGGTGGGCTGGGGGAGACCCTCAGCTCTTATCTGGGTTTAGCTGCACTAACTGTGTGGATAGGACCCTCCCTCACTTGTCAGGGCCTCCTGGGCTGGAGTTAATTAAAATTCCTCTCTAGAGGGTTGCGCAGCCTGATACCAGAACACGACCTGCTACATGCTTTACCCATGCATTGAACACGCGGTGAATGGTCTGTGATTGGAGGTGTAAAAAGTAGCAGACCCTCTGATTGGATGAGCCTATCAATCAGAGGTGATAAAAGTCTGGCCTGAGTGGTCAGCTGTTGTTCAAAGACTGGGCTATGACAGAGAAGATAGCCAGGCACGGACCCCGCTGGTGTGAAGACAGATGATAAGACTCTGTTCACTGCGGTCTGGAAGGAAGGACATTAAGGACCAGCTGTTTGTGAGGCTTGGATGAGCGTTCGCTTTGGACCAAGGAAATTACAGACAGCTGCCCAATGTGTGGGAAGGAAGCTTGCGGCACATCACCCAGTGTGGAGAGGAAGCTTACAGCACATCACAGAGGCTGGTGGAAAGAAGCTTGCAGCACATGACGAGAGCCAGAGAGGAGGATGCTTGATTCTAGTCCTTGAAGGTGAGATCAAATCCCCTCTAGGCTCCTCCCTTGCGCTGTGGGAGCCTGTACAAGCAGTAACTGGTTAGAGAGGCCAGTGAAGCAGACCCCACCTTTCTTTTTTTGTGAACTCTGAGGGTATCAGGGTGAACTGGCACTCTGCCCAGCCACTACCCTTCTTCAGCTAGCCAGTGGCTACTGGACTGGTGGGACTCCAGTAAACTGTGCCAAGACATCCGGCACCTCTGATCAGATCCCTGACACCTCTAGAGCAGTGTCCTCACTCACAATGGGAGGGCACTTCTGTTGCTTTGGTGGAGGGTTGTGGGGCTGATCACGACCATTTGACTTTGCATCATATGCTGAAACTATATCCTTTCAATACAAAGTTTGGTATCAAGGCTCTAGTGAATGAGAACAGCCCTGTGTAACATGATCTGTAATATGCAATGCTTACTGTGTGTTTTCATGTTAACTGTGTTTTTATAGTGCTTGGCGTCTAGGCGCTATAATACTGTTCGGGGTCAGAACTCTGCCCCAGAGGGTTAGAGACTTCTGGTTTTCACTGTTTATCCTAGTTTTATGTGCAGAATAATTATCTTATGTGTATTAAAGTACTTTTCTTTTATAAAAAGTAAAGCACTGACTGGACATTGAGTTTATCAGCTGGTGGTACGGTTTACACTGTAATCTGAATGTCTAACCCCACCTCACCTCCTTGAGTAAGCCTTGGACTGCTCTGTCTCGCTACCCTGAGAGAGTCAAGTGCTGGAGAGGAGTACTTGGTTATCCAGTTTTGGGTCCTTTAGTACTGAGGCCCCAGGACATCAGTGAGGGAACACTCCAGTTGATGCGATTGGAGCGCAGTTACCCCTGAGTGCCCTGGTGCCCAGGAAGCCGGGTCTAACACTTTTCTTCTACAGCAAGCTTCTCTTTGGCTGCTTGATTCTACTGAAGATTGCCCTTTGCGGACCTCCATTGAACACCTCTTTTTATCTCCCTTTTCTTTCCACGAATACTTATCTTTCTCACATAAACCACAACACCTCTCTACGCCTATAATAAAACATACTTCCAAACTCCTTAACTCAGCTTCCCCTTCAACTCACCTCACCATTGACTCTTTTCTCGACTCAACGATTTGGCATAACAAAAACAAGGGAAACCTTTTTACTGGGAAACATGGGGACATAAGGGAATAATTTGGGTTAATCAGTTATTTTTAGACTCAAAGTTTATTTCCTTTAATTCGCTTTGCCATTCTTTCAGTTTGCCTTCCTCATTTATCCCCAAATACGATTTGTCCAAGAAGACGATTATGGATGTTTACACTCATCTTCCTAAATCACACGATAATCCTACCAATTTGAACCCTTCTCTAAGCCTTCATACTTTACTGAAAACAGTCCCCAAAGCATCTATTATTTATAGATTTTTGCATAACTCTGTTGTAGATAGGCAGAAGCAGGCCCGGACTGGCCGTAGCGGGCACCGGGCAATCCCCCGGTGCGCCGCACGGGTGGGGGCCGGTTTTGGACCCCTGGGGGCCGTTTTTGTTACAGGGCCGTTTTTGCAGCACTTGGAACTAAATTTTCTTTTTCCTTTAAACATGTTTTCTTAGGCAGCCTCTATTCGGTTTGGGAGAACGTAGTATCTAATGTCAAAATTATTGATTTATTATTAGCAATTGCTTTTCAGCAAATAACTGTTAATTGGAAGGACTCAAATAAGATTTCATATAAGGCTTGGTGGTATGCTGTTTGCCATAACCACAGACTGGATACCACCTTTGTTTACCCTTTATGTATGGCAATGAAATGCTTGTACCTATGGTCACCAGTTACTTCGTATATCAATATGTGTGCAAAAGATTTTCCAAACCTCTGCCATCCCAGCATGAAGTGTTGAAACCACCTTGATCCTCTATTGTGTTCAAATTAGGCTTTATATAATAATGATATGTACATCACATTTAGTTATTTGATTTCACTCTCCTCCAATGTCAAGTCTGATTCATAAGATTTTATTATAACAGGTTTATATTATGATGAATTGGTGCGATTTTAATATTACATGCTGTATGTAGACATCTTATTTTTCTTCAATAGAACTTCTTTGAACTTAAAAAAAGAGAATTGTAGTGTGAATGTTGGAGTGGGTGTATGATTTGAATGGTTACATGGGGGTATGACTAGCTGCATCAGAGATTCTCAGGATGATGTCATCAGTGACGTCACTGACCATGTCATGAGTGATGCAATATGTGAGGTCATAAACAGTGCATTGCGGGGGCGTGAGTTATAGTTAGCCGAGCTAACTATAACTGCTGAATTTTCTCTGGTTTTGTACGAGTGAAATATCACCCTAACTATAACGCCCCTGTAACCTTTGGTTGTTTCAGTAAACTTCTATTTTTAAAAAAAAATCCTGTTATCTCCAGTAAGTCCCACACAATGAGATTGGTAAGAAGTATTCAGAGGACCTTCCTGCCCTGAAGAGAGTAGATTACAGAGCTTACTCCAATAATGTACAAGGCAGAATGCTTTAACAAATATATACATGTGAAAGTCATAGAGAGAAGAATAATGTACATATTACTAGTGTGCTTGATGCAGTGTACTTGCAGAATTACTCATGACTGAATTTGATTTATAACTGACAACAACCCAGTGTCACTTGACTCCTTGGGAAATCCACATATTGTCAGGATCAGGCAAATCTGGATTGTTTCTTTCTCTCTCTTCCAAATCCCCTTTCCCTCTTGGGGAGAACCTTTTTTACAGAGTTCAGTTCTGATGTCAGTTGGTATTCATTGGGTGTTTGAGTACTAAGCATAGCTCCTGCTGGATCCACAACATATGAAGATTAGCATTTAACGTATTTCTTAGTTTTTGAGCTAGTCCATGGAACCCTCCTCAGATTACCACATAAAAGGCCTCCCACAGCATGCGAAAAGGCTAGGTATTGCCAATGTTAACCTAAAATAAGGCTCACCTTCCTCCCAAAAGGTACTGTAAGAAGTCTGTGTCTATAAATCAGTAAGGTTAAAATAGCAGCCTCCTGAGGAGTACACGAACTCCATACCACCACCGGAATTCATGGGTTGAAATTAAGAAATAGTCAAAACGGAAAAAATTCTGATGCATAATTGAGAAACATGCACCTGCTGTACTCTGTGGGTGCTATCTTCGCCAAATATCTTGTGCACTATGATAGACGTCCAAGTTGAGAGAGGAAAAACCTGATGTATGTCCTTTCTCCCTGTACTGCAAAAATTCCAGTCTGTATCTATCACTGCATTAAAGTCACCACTTATCAGTGGAATACTTGGTAGAGCCTTAACCAACAGCACATTAAACTCAAGGTAGGCACATGATGCCAGGGTGGGATGTAAAAGCACATAAAAGTCCATGGTCTCTTCCCTAACGTTCAAGATACCATCAGCCATCCGCCCAGACCGTCCAGCCGCTGCTTAGTAGCCAGAAAGGACAAATATTATCTAAGCCGTAAGTTCACCTCCTACAGCTATTATTAAGACCAGTATGGAAAACCCAGGTGTAACCAAAATCCCCAGGAAATTACACTGAAGAGATCAGTGTCTTGCAATGTGAGAACAGCAGAAACTGCAAAATTGCACCTCTTTTTATTAAATTCAGACCACTACACACTGAACTTCAGATAAAGGCCACTATCACTCTGAGTTTAGCTCTGTGGTTTTGTGTTGCTGGTTCATACAGGCGTAGTAGACACCTGGGACCACCTCTCATCTGACCACCCCCAGTCCTGCCCTCACTCAACCACCACATCAGGCTCAGGGAGCAACGCTCAATCGTCCAAAGAGGCCCAAGAGCATGGCTACCACCTGTCTGCCGACCCACTGCCAGTCTGGTCCTCACACACCCAAGGGCTGGGGAGCACCGGAAGCCGAATCTCCTAATGTATTAAAAGCCGTGTACAGAGGTCTTATGACTTCCTGAAGCCACTGCCACACTGCAGCGATGCCAGGCATACCTACCTTACAGGCATTAAACAGGATTTTTGGGGCAGCAAATAGATCCCTACCATGTTGTGCCCACCATCTCGGACTGCCAGACCACATGCCCCTTTGAAACAAGTTTAATCTAGGAAAGACGTCTACACAGCCTCACACAAGAGTCCTGAAGCAACTGACCGACGGCTACCTGAGACTTCAAGACAAAATCTAGATTGAAATACAATGCGAACACATTGGAACCTGCCATGCAAGTAAGCTGAGAAGAAGGGCAGTTAAAATATGAGCTCACCTATTTACATAAGTGCATATAAAAATACAACGCAAAGCTCCAATCAAATGCTTTAAGGTGAACCTACTACAGGAAGTTCCCTTGTTAGAGCTTGAGGTTGTGTCAGGTGGTAAAAGCTCATTTTGTGTGACTTCCAAATATTTCTGAGCAAATCCAAATGTTGTCGGGACCCTGAAACCTAACTCTGGAATGCTTTGCATCTTTTCTCAGAGGTTGAACCTGTGATGTCAAGCTAGGCTGCTAGACTTCGCTTTGCCGTCCCTTTATTGCATAGACCATATCGGTGGTCCTTTTTCTTTTGATCTATGCCAAAGGCATGACATTTTGTTTGTAGGCCAGTAAAACCTAGCTCTACCTTCAAGTGCCAGATCCAGGTGACTCATTTCCAGAAATGATTGACTGACCAAGATAGCTGATTGGTATGGAGCAAAGACTTTTAGACTTAACAAAGGCAAAATGGACAGTGCTGGTTCCTCCGCTAAGGTGGAGGAGTGTCGCCCTACTTATTTAAAAGGAAAAATAAAATTATAATAACGCAAGGTTAATAACGTTACTTTATTATCATTTTATTTTTTGTACGGAGCCCGAGCCAGGTTAGGGTGTGGCAGGAGTTGGCTGTCCTCACAGGGAGGAGGAGTGGTCCCTGCACCATAAGTACACATGACGGTTTGGCCGGCAGTCTTGAGCCGGTCAAACCATCATGTGCACTTAGCATATTCTCCACCCCACTGCATTGCAAGGCCAAATTTAGAACTTGCACAGGCTCCCACTCCCTGTCTGAGCGCGGAACCAGGGCGCTCAGACCAATCACAATGCTGCTGTCATGCTGGTGACAGCAGCGTCATGATTGGCTAGGGGAGTCTAGGTGCCTGTGTGCTTCCTGCTTCCTGGAGACTACAGAAGAGGACGAAGAAAAAACGGTGACCGGTAGGTAAGTGACCTTTTTTTACTTTCTTTAAAAAAATTTAGTAACTATCCCCACCTCCACCATCTCCCCACCACTACATTTCCCTAGCAGCCTCTCCTGAAAATGGAGATTATGCTCCTGCACCCTAAGCATCTCCAATCCTTACTAACTTGGTGCTCTAACCTAACTATCTTTTTAGGCATTTCTATCAAATTTGCAGAAACAGTATAAAATCTGGATTTTTATTTCTGGGATGGCCCATATTCATACAGTGGCTAATGGCTGCTGATTTAAATTACATCAGCTATGCAAAGACATCCACGTTCTTTCACGCACATTCAGTAGTGATTGGAGCCTGAATCAACACCAAACCTACATATGGAAATTCTCTTCAGTCTGTCACATGTGCATGCCGCTCCATCCCATTTAGCGTTTCTTGGGCAGCACGCAGGATCTCCAAAGAAGCGCAAAATAATCCACAGGGCAATGGTAAAAAATGTGTCAGCCCTGCTTCGTGCATGGTGTTGTCCTGCAGGCCTAAAGAAGGAGGTAAGGCCATGGTCCCTGCTCTACCTCTGACTCCACATTTTTGTACTGTGTCACAGCCTGGGGTGGTGCAGCTATTTTGCTGACTCTAGCACACCCTGTGGCAAGGTTTGCAATGTGAAAGCAGAGTCCTCTGTTCCACCCTCCTATGGGCCATGATGAGTGTGTCCCTACTCTGCCCTTCACACAGCCAACAAGCTGAATTCCTAAGTCTGCTACGCCCTGCCATTACTCTGGGCCCTCTCCCTCAGGAGCAGTGTGCAATTTCAAGAGCTACCCTTAATTCCACTGGAACCTGGGTATTAGATGATTACCGACACCAGTGGTTCTCAGAGGTATAATTTTGTACACAATATCAATATAATCATCCCAATCACAGCAGGCACTTAATGCAATAAAGCAACAAAAACTTCAATAATTATGTTATGTTATGTGCATTTGTATAGCGTGGCTTGTCACCTGTGAGGGTATCCAGGTGCTAAGCAGGTGTGTCTGGATGACACCGAGCCTGCATGCAGACTGTCTCAGCGGGTCCCACAAGGTTAGTTGAAAAGCCAGTCTTCAGCTTTGTGCGGATTCCAAGCAAAGAGGAGACCCTTATGTGTTGGGAGAGGTCGTTCCAGGTCTTGGCTGTGATGTAGGGGAGTGAATGACCTCCAGGCTTCGTTCTGTGGATGCAGGGGGGTGGTGTGCGAGTGAGAGTGGCGGTGAGTGCAGTTCTCTGGTGGGATGGTAGAGGTCCCGTGTTGTGCCGTGCCCCCAGAATGCATGTGTGAGCGAGAAGTTTGAATAGGCATAGTTTCTGGATAGGGAGCCAGTGGAGGTCACTGAGGTTTGGTGTGATGTGGGTGCGGCGTGGGAGGATGAGTCTGGCAGCGGCGTTCTGGATGGTATGGAGTATGTTGAGTAGATGGGTTGAAATTCGGGCATAGAATGAATTGCCATAGTCTAATCTGCTTGTGATGCAGGTTTGTGGTGCGTCTGTAGTTCTGGGGGAGCCACGTGAAGATCATCAACAGCATATAAGGATGTGGAAGCAGGAAGAGCTGATGGCATTGACCTGTGATGCCAGGGTGAGTTTGTTGCCCAGGATGAGTCCTAGGCTTGTGGTGTGGTCCGTAGGTGTTGTTGTGGGTGCTACCTCCATAGGCAGTAGGATATCCAAAAATCCATTTAACAATCCATACACTATATACATATCTCACATTTTCTTAGTGAGAGGTGACCCCAGAGCACAGTGCAGTGAGCAAATATTTACAGCCATAAAAATAAAAAACAGTTTCTTAGTGTGTATTTCTCTTAACAAACTTTTTTGATTCCAAATGATTCATTGGTATTGCGCTGAATATTTTGTTGCATTCAACAACGTTTCAAACTATTTGAGGATATGAGGTTCTCATCAGGACAGTAAAATTACTGGGGCTTCTGTTGTAATCTCGAGAATAGTCGAGGTACAGATGGTATCCCAAAAATGAATTCCCAACAGTGCAAAAATAATAATTGTTACACAGAGGTAGCCTAATACCCCTAGTGGTAAGGTGCATCGGAAATTGGCCAGGGGGACCTGGCTCACGAATAAAGCCTATTAAGTCCAGGGGCACAACTAGACCCTAACTTCGGGGGGGCTAACACTCCCAGCCATGGCTGGCCCTAGCACTGGTCCCACACAGTGCAACAGTCTTTTTTTGGCACACCCTTCCCCATTTCCTCCTTCTCCATGAATTCCCTCACTACCACTTGTCATGACCTGGCAATGGGCACTAGGACCCTGGGGTCACAGATGTGGGGAGGGGACACCGGACACCACATCCGGTCAAGGGGCAGGACATGGGCATTCAGGAGGGCAGAGGGCGAGGAGCAGGACGCACGACAGGCTGTGTACAGACAGACAATAAAAGTACCTGAAAGAGACCGACTGCATCGACTGGGGGGCGAGCAGAATACCACAACTGGCGACGAAGGACGGATGATATCCACGTGTGTGCTGTCTGCCTGCCTCGCAATTTAAACCAGGAGCCCACCCTGGATTGCGTCGTGTGCAGAAGAAAGATCGCGGCATCACAGTGAAGCCAGGAGCCCACCCTGGTTCGCGCCACGAAGAAGAGCAACGATGCGGGAGCCCACCCCGACCGCTGCCGAAGAAACGTCTCAACTGCCCGGTAAGCGCCGAGCGTCAGGCGCGAGACTTTAAGAGATTGTGGCGCGAGCTCTTGCGAGAGTCTCAGCGGCCATTTTGATGTCAGGCAAATAGATTCAGAAAAGGGGGTGATGATGAACAGAGTGTCTGAATTAAGCAGACCACTCTTACCCAGTCCAAAGATCAGGGCTAGATCCATCACCGTTATTTAGCTCACTGCCCCATCCCAGCTCAGAACCTAGCTATATGCAAATTAGTCTGTCCCTGGCCCAGTGCATCATGGGAACAGGGCAGACCAAACTACCAAGCCAATTCTTCACCAGAAAGGAGACAAGCTTCCGGGGACCGGTTTCTGCCATTCCAGGCGTCGTCGGCCCGGCTTGCTTGAATCCTGATGGAGCAGTGAGCAAGGGACTCATGTCTGAGTATACCCTTCCATGCTTATGGTGGACAAAATGATTCAGAAAAGGGGGTGGTGATGAACAGAGTGTCTGAATTAAGCAGACCACTCTTACCCAGTCCAAAGATCAGGGCTTGATCCATCACCGTTATTTAGCTCACTGCCCCATCCCAGCTCAGAACCTGGCTATATGCAAATTAGTCTGTCCCTGGCCCAGTGCATCATGGGAACAGGGCAGACCAAACTACCAAGCCAATTCTTCACCAGAAAGGAGACAAGCTTCCGGGGACCGGTTTCTGCCATTCCAGGCGTCGTTGGCCCGGCTTGCTTGAATCCTGATGGAGCAGTGAGCAAGGGACTCATGTCTGAGTATACCCTTCCACGCTTATGGTGGACAAAATGATTCAGAAAAGGGGGTGGTGATGAACAGAGTGTCTGAATTAAGCAGACCACTCTTACCCAGTCCAAAGATCAGGGCTTGATCCATCACCGTTATGTAGCTCACTGCCCCATCCCAGCTCAGAACCTGGCTATATTCAAATTAGTCTGTCCCTGGCCCAGTGCATCATGGGAACAGGGCAGACCAAACTACCAAGCCAATTCTTCACCAGAAAGGAGACAAGCTTCCGGGGACCGGTTTCTGCCATTCCAGGCGTCGTCGGCCCGGCTTGCTTGAATCCTGATGGAGCAGTGAGCAAGGGACTCATGTCTGAGTATACCCTTCCACGCTTATGGTGGACAAAATGATTCAGAAAAGGGGGTGGTGATGAACAGAGTGTCTGAATTAAGCAGACCACTCTTACCCAGTCCAAAGATCAGGGCTTGATCCATCACCGTTATTTAGCTCACTGCCCCATCCCAGCTCAGAACCTGGCTATATGCAAATTAGTCTGTCCCTGGCCCAGTGCATCATGGGAACAGGGCAGACCAAACTACCAAGCCAATTCTACACCAGGCAAATAGAGCCAATCAGCACGCGGGACGAGCCGGCGGCCATCTTTAAATCAGGCAACATTGTGATTGGTCCCGAAGTCTCGCGAGAGTATCGGTGGCCATTTTGGGGTCAGGCAAAAGGACCAATCAGGCAGCAGGAAAAGCCGGCGGCCATTTTGAGGCCAGGCAAAATCAAAAACAAAGGAAAAAGTGCCCAAAAGAGCACCAGCCAGGCAGAAAAAGCCCAAATAAAGACAAATTAAAGAAAGTGGGCAACAAAGAAAATATAACAAAAGAAAAAAAAAGAGAAGGAAATTAAAGAAGGCACAAAGAGATGCCATACAAAGAGAATCAATAGAAAATAACAGGAAGTCAAGCATAAACAGCGAAGGGCCACTAAGAGCATAAAGCAAAGAAAATGGCAGAGCCAAGGAGTGAAAGGCACAGCGCCCAATATCGCAGACCTCTCCCATTCAACCTCTCAGAGCCACAAGTGGGAATAAGATGGGAGAGGTGGGTCAAAAGATTTGAAAGGTACATGGAAGCAACTGATGTAATAGAGGCCAAGCAACTAGGCCTGTTCCTCAACTTAGTGGGCGAAGAAGTAGATGACCTACTGGTGACCCTACCAGAAAATGACATATCAACCTACAAAGACCTAATAAAGTGCCTAACAAACAAATTTTATACTTTCACCATAGCGTTCCAACACACAGATGAGTCACTAGATGATTTTGCGACGAGACTAAGGAAGCTAGTAACTCACTGCGAGTTCGATAAATATGACAACGAGCAAGCAATTCGCCTACGCATAATTGAAGGGTGTCGTGCCGCACAAGGATTCTGAAGGAACCAACATCACTAGAGAACATCCTATCACTAGCAAGGGCAGAAGCAAGAGTAGCAATACAAGCGAAGGAAATGGAACGAGGTAAAGAACGACGAGTCGAACAGGCACACCGCATGACAGAACACAGTCGCACCAACAACTGGAAGAAAGGAAAAAATTACCAAATAGCAAGAAAACAACCAGAATCATCATGCTACAGATGCAGACTGGAATTTCCACATAGAGGCGCATGCCCAGCGTTTGGCCAAAACTGCAGGAAATGCAACAGGAGCAATCACTTTGCCAGTGTTTGCCAAGGGCTGCAAATTAGAAGTAAAAGAGGAAGACTGGGAAGACAGCGGACGACGATGAGCAGACACGTCAGGCATGTCGAGACGGCAAACAGAAGCTCTTCAATATAGTCGGTAGATGAAGAAGATGAAGAAAAGGTAGAGAGACTGTACCTCATGTCAGACACTGCTGTCATGTCCATAGATGAAGACAAAACTGAAGAAGCATCCGTCTCGTAGACAAAAGCACCATAAAAAAGACAGAGTCTGTGACCATTGACGTAGGACCACACAGAACACAGTTCGTGCTCGACAGCGGCGCCACATGCAACATCATGTGTGCGTCGAAATATGGAAGGATGGAAGTAAAACCAGCGCTGAAACCGTCGAAAGTTGAGGTGTTCACATGGGGGTCAAAAAGGCCCGTGACCAACCTGGGAAAATTCACAGAGAACCTAACATACAAAAGTCAAACGACAAAAGAAGAGATTCATGTACTGAGAGATGACATTCCAGCACTGTGCCTGTTGAGCAACGTCACAGCCGAAGTGATGGGCCTCCTTGAGATGACGTATAACATGTCGGAAGAAAAGAGCATCTTAAAAGAATATCCCAAACCACTGAAAGGGCTGGGGAAGCTAAAGGGGCTCCAAATAACGCTGCACATCGACGAAGCGATAAGGCCAGTAGCTCAACACCACCGGCAAGTGCCGATACACCTGCAACCGCAAGTGGAAGAAGAGATTGAGGCACTGCTCAATCAGGACATTATAGAACCAGCTGAAGGGCCGACGCCCTGGGTGTCGCCAATAGTGGCTGTACCAAAGAAAAACACGTCCAAAATTTGCATCTTTGTTGACATTAGGATACTGTAACAGTAGCGGTAGGAAGGGGCAGGAGACGTGTTTTGGTACGAGGTTGATATATTTTAGTCAAGAGAAAATCAGTACATGTGGGGCGTGAAGACACTCTTCGTGGGGAACGGCTCCGGTCTGTCCGCCTTCTCCTCCTCGGAACGTCTTCTTCCTTGTCCGGTCTGGCCGGGCTTCTCCGGAATCTCGACTCCTTTGGCTCCGTGATGTCAGCACACGCCGAGGCGGGGAGAGAAGGGAGACAAGGATCAGTTCCAATGCCCTCTGTAAACAGTGTAGGGGAAGGGAGTGAGGGATACACCAGTAGTGAACTCTTCGGCGTCGAGGGTGAGAAAGGGTAGGGCGGTGCAGGGACGGGAACACCGGAGTAACACCCAAGAGAAGCGGTAACGTCTCGGACCCTCCCTTGCGTCCCACCCAACCCGCAATACGATCACGTACCTCGCGGAGCCACACGCCTCCTCCTAGCGTGCGGCTGGGCGGCTCGTGTTGTCGTTGGCCTCCTGGCTCTCGTCGCAGGGACGGCTCCTCACTCACGGTCCTGCTTCCCACGGGTACTTCGGTCAGCTCTTTGGTTCTCTCCAGCCCTGATACTACGACTTCCTCCTGTAGAACGCCGCTCTCCTCCTCGCCACGAAACACACCTCCTCCGGTGAACAAGCACACCTGTTCCTGCTTCAGCTCGGGTTTTGACGGGACGTCGGACTCCGCCCACTCTCCGACCCTTGACCAGTTAAAGGAGCCGCACTCCTCGTCCTCTTCGGCTACTGTCCAGGGCAAGTTGTGCCGCCACCATTCCTGCTGCTGTTCATGTGTCTGCAGAGACAAGAGGGAGGGGTCATGGAATACATCCCGAGTACGGGTACTGGGGTGTTTAGAACATGGTGGCAATGGGCTCCCTTTGTTACAGATACCAAACACAGCAATTGAACGGGAAAGACACCCTGGACCTCATCTCGACGACATGATCAGCTGCCTAACAGGCACCAGAAAGTTCTCCAAACTAGACTTGTGCAAAGGATATCACCAGCTAGAGCTTGATCCTCAGTCACGATACATAACAACATTCTCCACGCACCTTGGTCTGTTCCCTACAAGCGTCCGAGATATTTCAAGAGACAATAAGACAAGTGATAAGGCCAGTAAAGAATAGTCTGAACTACAGCGACGACATTCTAGTGTTCGGCAAGTCGGATGAAGAACATGACAAGGCGCTGCGAGAAGTATGCTATCTACTAGAGCAGGCAGGGCTCACGTTAAACGAAGACAAATGTGAACTGGGGCGAGATGAACTAGTATTCTTCTGACACATTTTTTTCAAAAAGAGGAATGCGGCCAGATCACAGCAAGGTGGACACATTGGAAAAAGCCAGGCAGCCAAGCGATGTGGCAGAAGTAAGGTCATTTCTTGGTCTTGCCAGCTACTGTGCAAGATACATCAAAGACTTTGCCACAGTAAGCGCACCATTGCGAGAACTGACAAAACAAGGACAGAGCTTTGCATGGACAGAGGAATGCAGCAAAGCCTTTGAAGAGATCAGAAAAGCCGTGACTGCAGTAGATCATCTAGCATACTTTGATCCGCGACTGTGCACTGAATAAACAGTGGATGCAAGCCCAGTGGGGTTGGGAGCAATACTGGCACAACACAGACCAGGAAAGGACTCACCAAGATGTGTGGTGGCATATGGAAGCAAGAGTCTCTCTGACGTTGAGCGAGCATACTCTCAACCGGAAAAAGGGAGTTTAGCAGTTGTGTGAGCCTGCGAACATTATCACATGTTCATCTATGGGAAACCATTCACGATAATAACAGACCACCAGGCACTCATAACAATCTATGGAAACCCCAACGCAAAGATACCACCCCGGATAGAGAGGTGGGGGATAAGACTAATGGATTACAATTTCAAAATAATACACAAGCCTGGCAAAGAACACAACCCGGCTGACTACATGTCCAGACATCCGTTGCCACACGCAACTGAGGCCACGACAATGGCGGAGGAATACCTGAACTTCATACTGAAACACAATACGCCGGCCTCAATAACAATGGCAGAGCTGGAACATGAGACCAAGCGGGATCCCACCATGCGAGCAATACAGAAAGTGACAAGACAGCAAAGGTGGAGACACATCAACAATAACAACATCGTGGATGACGGAGTAATGAAGGAGGAACTGTTAGCATTCGAAAAGATCCACAAAGAGCTCTCAGAGACCGAAAATGGCATCATGATGAGAGGAACGAGAATCGTGATGCCCCGAACACTGAGGAAGCAGACAATAGAACTGGCACACGAGTCACACAGAGGGATGGTCGCAACTAAGAAAATGCTACGAGAAAATGTGTGGTTCCCGGGGCTAGGCAGCATGGTCGAGGCGACTGTCATGCGTTGTCACGTCTGCCAAGGGACGGGGCCGCTGCCCAAGCCAGAGCCACTTCAGATGTCTGAACTACCAAAAGCAGTGTGGACCGAGCTGGCGGCAGATTTCTATGGACCATTGGATACAGGAAACTACCTGTTGGTAATAATAGATGAGTTCTCCCGTTTTCCAATTGTCAGGCAAGTAGCATCAACGTCAGCAAGCGAGACACTACCTGTCATGGATGACGTGTTTGCAGCATGGGGCTCGCCTGAGACATTAAAAACTGACAATGGGCCGCCATTCTCAGGAGAAGAGTTCCGGAAGTTCATGGATTACCTATGCATCCGTCATCGGAAGATAACGCCTCTGTGGCCACAAGCGAATGGGATGGCAGAAAGGTTCATGGGGACAATAAAGAAGGTGGTGCAGAGAGCAAAGATAACACAAATATCGATAGGACAAGCACTATGCCAGGTACTGAGGGACTACAGGAACACGCCTCACAGCTCCACAGGCCGGTGCCCGGCCGAGCTCGTGCTCGGACACCCGAGCAGGACCTGGTTACGGCAGGTGGAAACGATGTCAAGTGTGGAGCGAACACATTGGAACCTGCCATGCAAGTAAGCTGAGAAGAAGGGCAGTTAAAATATGAGCTCACCTATTTACATAAGTGCATATAAAAATACAACGCAAAGCTCCAATCAAATGCTTTAAGGTGAACCTACTACAGGAAGTTCCCTTGTTAGAGCTTGAGGTTGTGTCAGGTGGTAAAAGCTCATTTTGTGTGACTTCCAAATATTTCTGAGCAAATCCAAATGTTGTCGGGACCCTGAAACCTAACTCTGGAATGCTTTGCATCTTTTCTCAGAGGTTGAACCTGTGATGTCAAGCTAGGCTGCTAGACTTCGCTTTGCCGTCCCTTTATTGCATAGACCATATCGGTGGTCCTTTTTCTTTTGATCTATGCCAAAGGCATGACATTTTGTTTGTAGGCCAGTAAAACCTAGCTCTACCTTCAAGTGCCAGATCCAGGTGACTCATTTCCAGAAATGATTGACTGACCAAGATAGCTGATTGGTATGGAGCAAAGACTTTTAGACTTAACAAAGGCAAAATGGACAGTGCTGGTTCCTCCGCTAAGGTGGAGGAGTGTCGCCCTACTTATTTAAAAGGAAAAATAAAATTATAATAACGCAAGGTTAATAACGTTACTTTATTATCATTTTATTTTTTGTACGGAGCCCGAGCCAGGTTAGGGTGTGGCAGGAGTTGGCTGTCCTCACAGGGAGGAGGAGTGGTCCCTGCACCATAAGTACACATGACGGTTTGGCCGGCAGTCTTGAGCCGGTCAAACCATCATGTGCACTTAGCATATTCTCCACCCCACTGCATTGCAAGGCCAAATTTAGAACTTGCACAGGCTCCCACTCCCTGTCTGAGCGCGGAACCAGGGCGCTCAGACCAATCACAATGCTGCTGTCATGCTGGTGACAGCAGCGTCATGATTGGCTAGGGGAGTCTAGGTGCCTGTGTGCTTCCTGCTTCCTGGAGACTACAGAAGAGGACGAAGAAAAAACGGTGACCGGTAGGTAAGTGACCTTTTTTTACTTTCTTTAAAAAAATTTAGTAACTATCCCCACCTCCACCATCTCCCCACCACTACATTTCCCTAGCAGCCTCTCCTGAAAATGGAGATTATGCTCCTGCACCCTAAGCATCTCCAATCCTTACTAACTTGGTGCTCTAACCTAACTATCTTTTTAGGCATTTCTATCAAATTTGCAGAAACAGTATAAAATCTGGATTTTTATTTCTGGGATGGCCCATATTCATACAGTGGCTAATGGCTGCTGATTTAAATTACATCAGCTATGCAAAGACATCCACGTTCTTTCACGCACATTCAGTAGTGATTGGAGCCTGAATCAACACCAAACCTACATATGGAAATTCTCTTCAGTCTGTCACATGTGCATGCCGCTCCATCCCATTTAGCGTTTCTTGGGCAGCACGCAGGATCTCCAAAGAAGCGCAAAATAATCCACAGGGCAATGGTAAAAAATGTGTCAGCCCTGCTTCGTGCATGGTGTTGTCCTGCAGGCCTAAAGAAGGAGGTAAGGCCATGGTCCCTGCTCTACCTCTGACTCCACATTTTTGTACTGTGTCACAGCCTGGGGTGGTGCAGCTATTTTGCTGACTCTAGCACACCCTGTGGCAAGGTTTGCAATGTGAAAGCAGAGTCCTCTGTTCCACCCTCCTATGGGCCATGATGAGTGTGTCCCTACTCTGCCCTTCACACAGCCAACAAGCTGAATTCCTAAGTCTGCTACGCCCTGCCATTACTCTGGGCCCTCTCCCTCAGGAGCAGTGTGCAATTTCAAGAGCTACCCTTAATTCCACTGGAACCTGGGTATTAGATGATTACCGACACCAGTGGTTCTCAGAGGTATAATTTTGTACACAATATCAATATAATCATCCCAATCACAGCAGGCACTTAATGCAATAAAGCAACAAAAACTTCAATAATTATGTTATGTTATGTGCATTTGTATAGCGTGGCTTGTCACCTGTGAGGGTATCCAGGTGCTAAGCAGGTGTGTCTGGATGACACCGAGCCTGCATGCAGACTGTCTCAGCGGGTCCCACAAGGTTAGTTGAAAAGCCAGTCTTCAGCTTTGTGCGGATTCCAAGCAAAGAGGAGACCCTTATGTGTTGGGAGAGGTCGTTCCAGGTCTTGGCTGTGATGTAGGGGAGTGAATGACCTCCAGGCTTCGTTCTGTGGATGCAGGGGGGTGGTGTGCGAGTGAGAGTGGCGGTGAGTGCAGTTCTCTGGTGGGATGGTAGAGGTCCCGTGTTGTGCCGTGCCCCCAGAATGCATGTGTGAGCGAGAAGTTTGAATAGGCATAGTTTCTGGATAGGGAGCCAGTGGAGGTCACTGAGGTTTGGTGTGATGTGGGTGCGGCGTGGGAGGATGAGTCTGGCAGCGGCGTTCTGGATGGTATGGAGTATGTTGAGTAGATGGGTTGAAATTCGGGCATAGAATGAATTGCCATAGTCTAATCTGCTTGTGATGCAGGTTTGTGGTGCGTCTGTAGTTCTGGGGGAGCCACGTGAAGATCATCAACAGCATATAAGGATGTGGAAGCAGGAAGAGCTGATGGCATTGACCTGTGATGCCAGGGTGAGTTTGTTGCCCAGGATGAGTCCTAGGCTTGTGGTGTGGTCCGTAGGTGTTGTTGTGGGTGCTACCTCCATAGGCAGTAGGATATCCAAAAATCCATTTAACAATCCATACACTATATACATATCTCACATTTTCTTAGTGAGAGGTGACCCCAGAGCACAGTGCAGTGAGCAAATATTTACAGCCATAAAAATAAAAAACAGTTTCTTAGTGTGTATTTCTCTTAACAAACTTTTTTGATTCCAAATGATTCATTGGTATTGCGCTGAATATTTTGTTGCATTCAACAACGTTTCAAACTATTTGAGGATATGAGGTTCTCATCAGGACAGTAAAATTACTGGGGCTTCTGTTGTAATCTCGAGAATAGTCGAGGTACAGATGGTATCCCAAAAATGAATTCCCAACAGTGCAAAAATAATAATTGTTACACAGAGGTAGCCTAATACCCCTAGTGGTAAGGTGCATCGGAAATTGGCCAGGGGGACCTGGCTCACGAATAAAGCCTATTAAGTCCAGGGGCACAACTAGACCCTAACTTCGGGGGGGCTAACACTCCCAGCCATGGCTGGCCCTAGCACTGGTCCCACACAGTGCAACAGTCTTTTTTTGGCACACCCTTCCCCATTTCCTCCTTCTCCATGAATTCCCTCACTACCACTTGTCATGACCTGGCAATGGGCACTAGGACCCTGGGGTCACAGATGTGGGGAGGGGACACCGGACACCACATCCGGTCAAGGGGCAGGACATGGGCATTCAGGAGGGCAGAGGGCGAGGAGCAGGACGCACGACAGGCTGTGTACAGACAGACAATAAAAGTACCTGAAAGAGACCGACTGCATCGACTGGGGGGCGAGCAGAATACCACAACTGGCGACGAAGGACGGATGATATCCACGTGTGTGCTGTCTGCCTGCCTCGCAATTTAAACCAGGAGCCCACCCTGGATTGCGTCGTGTGCAGAAGAAAGATCGCGGCATCACAGTGAAGCCAGGAGCCCACCCTGGTTCGCGCCACGAAGAAGAGCAACGATGCGGGAGCCCACCCCGACCGCTGCCGAAGAAACGTCTCAACTGCCCGGTAAGCGCCGAGCGTCAGGCGCGAGACTTTAAGAGATTGTGGCGCGAGCTCTTGCGAGAGTCTCAGCGGCCATTTTGATGTCAGGCAAATAGATTCAGAAAAGGGGGTGATGATGAACAGAGTGTCTGAATTAAGCAGACCACTCTTACCCAGTCCAAAGATCAGGGCTAGATCCATCACCGTTATTTAGCTCACTGCCCCATCCCAGCTCAGAACCTAGCTATATGCAAATTAGTCTGTCCCTGGCCCAGTGCATCATGGGAACAGGGCAGACCAAACTACCAAGCCAATTCTTCACCAGAAAGGAGACAAGCTTCCGGGGACCGGTTTCTGCCATTCCAGGCGTCGTCGGCCCGGCTTGCTTGAATCCTGATGGAGCAGTGAGCAAGGGACTCATGTCTGAGTATACCCTTCCATGCTTATGGTGGACAAAATGATTCAGAAAAGGGGGTGGTGATGAACAGAGTGTCTGAATTAAGCAGACCACTCTTACCCAGTCCAAAGATCAGGGCTTGATCCATCACCGTTATTTAGCTCACTGCCCCATCCCAGCTCAGAACCTGGCTATATGCAAATTAGTCTGTCCCTGGCCCAGTGCATCATGGGAACAGGGCAGACCAAACTACCAAGCCAATTCTTCACCAGAAAGGAGACAAGCTTCCGGGGACCGGTTTCTGCCATTCCAGGCGTCGTTGGCCCGGCTTGCTTGAATCCTGATGGAGCAGTGAGCAAGGGACTCATGTCTGAGTATACCCTTCCACGCTTATGGTGGACAAAATGATTCAGAAAAGGGGGTGGTGATGAACAGAGTGTCTGAATTAAGCAGACCACTCTTACCCAGTCCAAAGATCAGGGCTTGATCCATCACCGTTATGTAGCTCACTGCCCCATCCCAGCTCAGAACCTGGCTATATTCAAATTAGTCTGTCCCTGGCCCAGTGCATCATGGGAACAGGGCAGACCAAACTACCAAGCCAATTCTTCACCAGAAAGGAGACAAGCTTCCGGGGACCGGTTTCTGCCATTCCAGGCGTCGTCGGCCCGGCTTGCTTGAATCCTGATGGAGCAGTGAGCAAGGGACTCATGTCTGAGTATACCCTTCCACGCTTATGGTGGACAAAATGATTCAGAAAAGGGGGTGGTGATGAACAGAGTGTCTGAATTAAGCAGACCACTCTTACCCAGTCCAAAGATCAGGGCTTGATCCATCACCGTTATTTAGCTCACTGCCCCATCCCAGCTCAGAACCTGGCTATATGCAAATTAGTCTGTCCCTGGCCCAGTGCATCATGGGAACAGGGCAGACCAAACTACCAAGCCAATTCTACACCAGGCAAATAGAGCCAATCAGCACGCGGGACGAGCCGGCGGCCATCTTTAAATCAGGCAACATTGTGATTGGTCCCGAAGTCTCGCGAGAGTATCGGTGGCCATTTTGGGGTCAGGCAAAAGGACCAATCAGGCAGCAGGAAAAGCCGGCGGCCATTTTGAGGCCAGGCAAAATCAAAAACAAAGGAAAAAGTGCCCAAAAGAGCACCAGCCAGGCAGAAAAAGCCCAAATAAAGACAAATTAAAGAAAGTGGGCAACAAAGAAAATATAACAAAAGAAAAAAAAAGAGAAGGAAATTAAAGAAGGCACAAAGAGATGCCATACAAAGAGAATCAATAGAAAATAACAGGAAGTCAAGCATAAACAGCGAAGGGCCACTAAGAGCATAAAGCAAAGAAAATGGCAGAGCCAAGGAGTGAAAGGCACAGCGCCCAATATCGCAGACCTCTCCCATTCAACCTCTCAGAGCCACAAGTGGGAATAAGATGGGAGAGGTGGGTCAAAAGATTTGAAAGGTACATGGAAGCAACTGATGTAATAGAGGCCAAGCAACTAGGCCTGTTCCTCAACTTAGTGGGCGAAGAAGTAGATGACCTACTGGTGACCCTACCAGAAAATGACATATCAACCTACAAAGACCTAATAAAGTGCCTAACAAACAAATTTTATACTTTCACCATAGCGTTCCAACACACAGATGAGTCACTAGATGATTTTGCGACGAGACTAAGGAAGCTAGTAACTCACTGCGAGTTCGATAAATATGACAACGAGCAAGCAATTCGCCTACGCATAATTGAAGGGTGTCGTGCCGCACAAGGATTCTGAAGGAACCAACATCACTAGAGAACATCCTATCACTAGCAAGGGCAGAAGCAAGAGTAGCAATACAAGCGAAGGAAATGGAACGAGGTAAAGAACGACGAGTCGAACAGGCACACCGCATGACAGAACACAGTCGCACCAACAACTGGAAGAAAGGAAAAAATTACCAAATAGCAAGAAAACAACCAGAATCATCATGCTACAGATGCAGACTGGAATTTCCACATAGAGGCGCATGCCCAGCGTTTGGCCAAAACTGCAGGAAATGCAACAGGAGCAATCACTTTGCCAGTGTTTGCCAAGGGCTGCAAATTAGAAGTAAAAGAGGAAGACTGGGAAGACAGCGGACGACGATGAGCAGACACGTCAGGCATGTCGAGACGGCAAACAGAAGCTCTTCAATATAGTCGGTAGATGAAGAAGATGAAGAAAAGGTAGAGAGACTGTACCTCATGTCAGACACTGCTGTCATGTCCATAGATGAAGACAAAACTGAAGAAGCATCCGTCTCGTAGACAAAAGCACCATAAAAAAGACAGAGTCTGTGACCATTGACGTAGGACCACACAGAACACAGTTCGTGCTCGACAGCGGCGCCACATGCAACATCATGTGTGCGTCGAAATATGGAAGGATGGAAGTAAAACCAGCGCTGAAACCGTCGAAAGTTGAGGTGTTCACATGGGGGTCAAAAAGGCCCGTGACCAACCTGGGAAAATTCACAGAGAACCTAACATACAAAAGTCAAACGACAAAAGAAGAGATTCATGTACTGAGAGATGACATTCCAGCACTGTGCCTGTTGAGCAACGTCACAGCCGAAGTGATGGGCCTCCTTGAGATGACGTATAACATGTCGGAAGAAAAGAGCATCTTAAAAGAATATCCCAAACCACTGAAAGGGCTGGGGAAGCTAAAGGGGCTCCAAATAACGCTGCACATCGACGAAGCGATAAGGCCAGTAGCTCAACACCACCGGCAAGTGCCGATACACCTGCAACCGCAAGTGGAAGAAGAGATTGAGGCACTGCTCAATCAGGACATTATAGAACCAGCTGAAGGGCCGACGCCCTGGGTGTCGCCAATAGTGGCTGTACCAAAGAAAAACACGTCCAAAATTTGCATCTTTGTTGACATTAGGATACTGTAACAGTAGCGGTAGGAAGGGGCAGGAGACGTGTTTTGGTACGAGGTTGATATATTTTAGTCAAGAGAAAATCAGTACATGTGGGGCGTGAAGACACTCTTCGTGGGGAACGGCTCCGGTCTGTCCGCCTTCTCCTCCTCGGAACGTCTTCTTCCTTGTCCGGTCTGGCCGGGCTTCTCCGGAATCTCGACTCCTTTGGCTCCGTGATGTCAGCACACGCCGAGGCGGGGAGAGAAGGGAGACAAGGATCAGTTCCAATGCCCTCTGTAAACAGTGTAGGGGAAGGGAGTGAGGGATACACCAGTAGTGAACTCTTCGGCGTCGAGGGTGAGAAAGGGTAGGGCGGTGCAGGGACGGGAACACCGGAGTAACACCCAAGAGAAGCGGTAACGTCTCGGACCCTCCCTTGCGTCCCACCCAACCCGCAATACGATCACGTACCTCGCGGAGCCACACGCCTCCTCCTAGCGTGCGGCTGGGCGGCTCGTGTTGTCGTTGGCCTCCTGGCTCTCGTCGCAGGGACGGCTCCTCACTCACGGTCCTGCTTCCCACGGGTACTTCGGTCAGCTCTTTGGTTCTCTCCAGCCCTGATACTACGACTTCCTCCTGTAGAACGCCGCTCTCCTCCTCGCCACGAAACACACCTCCTCCGGTGAACAAGCACACCTGTTCCTGCTTCAGCTCGGGTTTTGACGGGACGTCGGACTCCGCCCACTCTCCGACCCTTGACCAGTTAAAGGAGCCGCACTCCTCGTCCTCTTCGGCTACTGTCCAGGGCAAGTTGTGCCGCCACCATTCCTGCTGCTGTTCATGTGTCTGCAGAGACAAGAGGGAGGGGTCATGGAATACATCCCGAGTACGGGTACTGGGGTGTTTAGAACATGGTGGCAATGGGCTCCCTTTGTTACAGATACCAAACACAGCAATTGAACGGGAAAGACACCCTGGACCTCATCTCGACGACATGATCAGCTGCCTAACAGGCACCAGAAAGTTCTCCAAACTAGACTTGTGCAAAGGATATCACCAGCTAGAGCTTGATCCTCAGTCACGATACATAACAACATTCTCCACGCACCTTGGTCTGTTCCCTACAAGCGTCCGAGATATTTCAAGAGACAATAAGACAAGTGATAAGGCCAGTAAAGAATAGTCTGAACTACAGCGACGACATTCTAGTGTTCGGCAAGTCGGATGAAGAACATGACAAGGCGCTGCGAGAAGTATGCTATCTACTAGAGCAGGCAGGGCTCACGTTAAACGAAGACAAATGTGAACTGGGGCGAGATGAACTAGTATTCTTCTGACACATTTTTTTCAAAAAGAGGAATGCGGCCAGATCACAGCAAGGTGGACACATTGGAAAAAGCCAGGCAGCCAAGCGATGTGGCAGAAGTAAGGTCATTTCTTGGTCTTGCCAGCTACTGTGCAAGATACATCAAAGACTTTGCCACAGTAAGCGCACCATTGCGAGAACTGACAAAACAAGGACAGAGCTTTGCATGGACAGAGGAATGCAGCAAAGCCTTTGAAGAGATCAGAAAAGCCGTGACTGCAGTAGATCATCTAGCATACTTTGATCCGCGACTGTGCACTGAATAAACAGTGGATGCAAGCCCAGTGGGGTTGGGAGCAATACTGGCACAACACAGACCAGGAAAGGACTCACCAAGATGTGTGGTGGCATATGGAAGCAAGAGTCTCTCTGACGTTGAGCGAGCATACTCTCAACCGGAAAAAGGGAGTTTAGCAGTTGTGTGAGCCTGCGAACATTATCACATGTTCATCTATGGGAAACCATTCACGATAATAACAGACCACCAGGCACTCATAACAATCTATGGAAACCCCAACGCAAAGATACCACCCCGGATAGAGAGGTGGGGGATAAGACTAATGGATTACAATTTCAAAATAATACACAAGCCTGGCAAAGAACACAACCCGGCTGACTACATGTCCAGACATCCGTTGCCACACGCAACTGAGGCCACGACAATGGCGGAGGAATACCTGAACTTCATACTGAAACACAATACGCCGGCCTCAATAACAATGGCAGAGCTGGAACATGAGACCAAGCGGGATCCCACCATGCGAGCAATACAGAAAGTGACAAGACAGCAAAGGTGGAGACACATCAACAATAACAACATCGTGGATGACGGAGTAATGAAGGAGGAACTGTTAGCATTCGAAAAGATCCACAAAGAGCTCTCAGAGACCGAAAATGGCATCATGATGAGAGGAACGAGAATCGTGATGCCCCGAACACTGAGGAAGCAGACAATAGAACTGGCACACGAGTCACACAGAGGGATGGTCGCAACTAAGAAAATGCTACGAGAAAATGTGTGGTTCCCGGGGCTAGGCAGCATGGTCGAGGCGACTGTCATGCGTTGTCACGTCTGCCAAGGGACGGGGCCGCTGCCCAAGCCAGAGCCACTTCAGATGTCTGAACTACCAAAAGCAGTGTGGACCGAGCTGGCGGCAGATTTCTATGGACCATTGGATACAGGAAACTACCTGTTGGTAATAATAGATGAGTTCTCCCGTTTTCCAATTGTCAGGCAAGTAGCATCAACGTCAGCAAGCGAGACACTACCTGTCATGGATGACGTGTTTGCAGCATGGGGCTCGCCTGAGACATTAAAAACTGACAATGGGCCGCCATTCTCAGGAGAAGAGTTCCGGAAGTTCATGGATTACCTATGCATCCGTCATCGGAAGATAACGCCTCTGTGGCCACAAGCGAATGGGATGGCAGAAAGGTTCATGGGGACAATAAAGAAGGTGGTGCAGAGAGCAAAGATAACACAAATATCGATAGGACAAGCACTATGCCAGGTACTGAGGGACTACAGGAACACGCCTCACAGCTCCACAGGCCGGTGCCCGGCCGAGCTCGTGCTCGGACACCCGAGCAGGACCTGGTTACGGCAGGTGGAAACGATGTCAAGTGTGGAGCGAAGCAACATAGCTGCAAAAGACGAAGAGGCAAAAGCAAAAATGAAGGCGTACGCAGATCAAAGAAGACACGCCACCAACGCAAGACTAAAAGAAGGGGACACAGTGGTGGTACGGCAAAGACAGCAGAGGAAATCGGACAGTGCTTTCTCGAAGGACCCGCTGAACGTGACGGAAGTGAAAGGACCGATGATCACAGCATCTGCCGGGCGGTTCAGCATCACAAGGAACAGCTCACATTTCAAAGAGTTGAGAATGAAATAAGAAGAACAGCCGGCACCAGTGCCAGAGGCAACAAAAGAGGAAGAAAGTGTACAGGCGGACGACAGAGAAACAAGGCCGAGAAGAACATGCAAGAAGCCACAAAGACTGATTGAAGAGATGTATTGGGGCGAGCGCCTGTGAAGATCTCTCTCTCTCTTTTCTCTCTCTCTCTCTCTCTCTCTTCTTCTCTCTCTCTCTCTCTCTCTCTCTCTCTCTCTCTCTCTCAGCACTCACTGACTAGTGGTCACAGGCCGCGTCACAACAAATCTTTAAATGTTTGTTTGCAACAAAGGGGGAGATGTCATGACCTGGCAATGGGCACTAGGACCCTGGGGTCACAGATGTGGGGAGGGGACACCGGACACCACATACGGTCAAGGGGCAGGACATGGGCATTCAGGAGAGCAGAGGGCGAGGAGCAGGACGCACGACAGGCTGTGTACAGACAGACAATAAAAGTACCTGAAAGAGACCGACTGCATCGCATCATCATTGATGGGCGAGCAGAATACCACACCACTCACCAGCAATGCACATCATCTCTCTATAGCACCTTTCTGACAAACATTTTATTTATTAATAGTGCTAATCATAGTTTACTCACGCTCAGTTCTGTAATCTGTATGGTACACATTCTTTGTAGCAGGCATGTGAACCCTCCACACTGTGAGGGTGGCAGGAGTGCTCATGTGAGTGCACGGTGAGTGATGCAACAGTGTGCGAGTAGGGTGAGATGAGTGACTGCAGGGTGAGTGAGGTGACCATGTGAATTTGGGTGCTCATGTAAGTGAAGAGTGGGAAGAATGAATGCATGGTTAGTGATGGGCTTGTTTGAGTGAAATTGCAGATTGAGCAGTAAAGGGGACAGGTGAGTGAAGTGTCACATGAGGTACAGGGTGAACAGCGCAAGTGCATTATGGGTGCAGAGTGATCACTGTGAGTGCAAGGTGAGCGGGTGAATGGTGTGAGTGCATGGTGATCAGTGTGAGTGCATTGTGATCGCTGTGAATGCAGGCTGAGAGTGAAAATGAAGGGCGAGAATGAGGAGTGAGTTGTCTGAATGCAGGGTGCATTCCCAGACACTTGAAGTAACTCAGTGTGTTATTGACGGCGGTGTAGGGTTTCAGATATGAGTTAAATTATTGCTATTATGACATTAATCAAGGATCGAGGGTGGAGGAAATAATGTGCTGCTCCTTCAACAAACTTCCAGTCTTCTGATTAGGGTTGCCAGCTCATTATTTTGATGTTCTAGACGGTAAAAAAATAAGCAGTCACCTAAAGCTGTATTTTCAGCACCTATCTGTGCACACTTCGAACAGCAAATATAAATAGAAAGCACTTTTAATTGTGTTGTAGGGCTGCCTGAATGATCCATGACTGATAATGAAAGGGAACAACGACAGAAAAGTCGCATTACAAATGAATACATACTTTTTATATGTATAACCTTATTTAGTGTCAAGAGGAGATATTTGCAGGCTCTTTAAACAACACATGGCTGGCATTTTTCTTTTGGCAACCCTACTTTATATTCCTTTTCATGAAATGAATTCTCCCACAACAGCAGTAAATGTAAAGTACAAATGTAAGGAATAGGCAGAATGAGGGTCCAGGGGGGTACTGGTACCAGAAAAGACCTGTGAAAAACTCGGGTGTGCCAGAGATAAGACTGGGTCTGGATTCAGCAACACAGAATTCAGTCATTCAAATACTGATTTTTGCTTTGCTCACAAGATAGTGTCACTCAAAGTGTCACACATTTGACTTTTGAATGCCATTTATATGCACAAGGAAATCACAGAAATGCCACACAGAAGCAATCAGCAAACTTGACAGTTTATGAGAGGCCTAATACCGCATTGGTGTTTCAGCGAATCGGTCCGTGCACTGCAGCGCCCTCTTCCTGTCACCGGTTGCAAAAAATTGAGGGTGGAGGATGACGCTAGGAGATCATGGAGCAATGGGCCACAAAAACAGAAAATAAGCTGTGGGACAGGGACCAAGAGTCGCCTGAAATTTAATGGACGCGCTCACTACATGTACAATAGATCCCAGCTCTGCTGTCTAACGAGAGTATATTTTTCAAAAACAAATGCAAATAGTAGTTGCATAATGCCACACTGCCATCTACTGGATAATAAGGAAAATGCATCACACGCTTTGTGTCTCCTACATAAACAGAATATTACTATTTCTTTCGATCGCTAATTACTTGGTTTTTCTATCTCTTCACTTTGAAGGCAAAGATTAAGGGTAGCGGGTAAAGATTTGGCCTTTGGTCTAGCAGGTATATTAGAGAAAGAAAAAAGCAATGTCCATTGACGTATGTACTCTTCGGATTATAGCTACTCACCATGCTTCGGCCCAGGTTTACAGAATGTCATGGAACGCAGCGCAGCACCCAAAGTGGCTGTGCTACATTGCATGACGGGGACAGAGCAGGACAGCTCCGTATCTACAGAGATATGGCACTCTCCTCCCCTCTCCCAGCGCAGGCATACAATCAGGCTGCTGACACCATGCACACACCCTTGCACCATAGTTCAGAGGGGTCTGTATGAATACAGAATAGGTTTTGTACTAGAAGGATACTATGCTTAGACTGACTTTAGAACTTTTCCTACTTTGGATGTGTGCTGTACAGCGAGACACAAATATAAAGTGAGAAGAATAAGAAGAAATAAATGCTTTATTTACTAAAATGCCTGCTTTCAAGTGGCGTTCATTTTTGGCGCAAAACCCAGTCTACTTTTGTTAGCAGATAGTATTTTACATCACAATCCATGGGTGGTTGCTCAAGGATGCCCATGTCCCACCCATGGAACTCCCCTTACTTAACCCCTTCAGCGCTCATGACGGAGCGGTTCCGTCATGAGCGTCGGTTGGGCTGTGCGCATGACGGAACCGCTCCGTCACGGCCCCGCCCGCTCAATAGAACCTTCAGCACAGCGCGAAAATTTGAACCGTGCTGACAGGGTTAACGCAGAGTAACTCAAGGCTGCAATTAGCACTGTTTTATGTTACTTTTTCTTCCACACCAAAGCAAATACCAATTAGCATTGGTTTGTAAATCCTGAAAATTATTTGCATTGGGTCTGTGTTATAAAAGTGGACACACATGCTGGTAAGCAAGTGGAAACTCGTGGCAAAACCATCGTAAATCTGTCTCTTCCTGCTGAAGAGCTCTGTAGAAGCTCATCTATTGGCGAGCTCTATGATCCTCTGCACTTACAAATCTGTGCTTGAACTTACCTTATCCTGTCCAGGAACCTGCTGCATGGTTCTAAAACGCAATATTTATGTACCTTCTTTTTCCTAATTTGCACCATTGTAAATATAGAACATTGCAATCTACCTCCATTGAAGACAGTAGGACCGCAGCAGCAAAATATCATGCATATTTCATCAGCCCACTGTCATAAACATTACAATACCCTCATCTACCGGCTCTTCCCTGTCTGGAATCAGGGTATTTTAAAGTGCCATTTGGCTTTCAGTCACGCTGCATGCACCCCGGGGTCAGGAGCCGGGCTTGGTCCAAGGGAATAAATAAACAGGATGTGGACCACTCAAGGCCATTCCCAGATGTTAGTAAGCATCTGTGTGTGTGTGTGTGTGTGCGTGTGTGTGTGTCTCTGCCTGCATGGTTCTCGGCCTTTGCCACTAGGCCCGAGCATAGTTACTCTGCGGCAGTGACAGTAGTTGGGGCTCCGCACTGTGAGCACACCTGCCACTGACAGCCTGGCCTCACTTGCTTCCTTGCAACAGGCACTTGCCATCTGAAGTTCACCATTCACATGCCGGATTCACCTCCCAACTGCTTCCATACTGTTCCACTCACCTCCTGAGCCCAAGCCTCAGACAGGCAACCACTGTACTGCACATTCTGTCCCTGCAATCAGCACTGTGTGAGTAGGGCCCCCAGCAGTTCACCTACTCTCCTCACCTGGGGGATGGTGAGTGGAGCATCTACCTGGCATGTGCCTGCTTGGGGGAGCTAGCCAATCAGAGGCCTCCGCTCGTGGGTGTGCAGAATTAGCACTACCTAGTGGCTGGAGGTGATACTGCACCTGGATTAAGTGCAAACTTGAGGAAGCCTTATTCTCTGGCCTCAATCTTGTGCTCCTGGCCGGTGGGGAAGCCATCCAGTGGAATAGGAGGAACCCTGTCTCATCTGCCCCACACTCCTGTCTACTAAGGTGGCTAAGAGCAAGGTGTCTAGGTCAGCAGCCTCTTTGGAGGGCAATGGAGGACTCCTTTCTCCTCTGCGCCTTCAGCATGGTAGACCAGGAGCCCCAGAAACAGGCTCCTGCCCCACTTCTGCCTCAAGGACTGAACACACATGCCTTGCTGACAGTTCGGGCCACTTTCAGCTCTCTGGGATATACGGCGACCGCTACAACAATTTTTGCACGATGCAGGAAACCAATGGAACAGTCAACAGATCGCTCTTCCTACACTTAGGATATGAGGAGATTATCAGCTCTTCTAGACCTCGTCATGGAGCGGGGCCAACCATGACTATAATGTTGTGGTGACTGCCCTCAACACTTAACTCAACAACCCAACTCAACCCCAATTTTGAGCAGCGTCCGGCACATGAGCATTGACACATTCCACGCCTGGCTGCAGACCCTTGCCAGCATGTGTGTGACAATGACCAGGCCAAAGAGGTCCATGCCCAAATCTTACAAGGTTGTCGCTCCTCCACATTGAGCCGTCTGATCCCCCGCCAGCCCGGCATCACACTGGACGCCATCCTTGTGCTAGAACACTCACACAAGCTCTCAAACAGCAGGGCAGAGAAGATGGAGTTGGCCCTCTCCAGGCACTCTAGGTCAGAAAGAGCAGGCAAAATGGGCCCTAGATGCAGGTTCATCACGCACCCGCCCAGACAAAGTGTGGGAACTGCTGCCTGGAACATCAACAAGCAGATACCTGCTCTGCGAAGGGCAAGACATGCTCCTGATGCAGGAAGGTGAACCACTTTGCCCATGTCTGTAGGAGCTCTGACAAGATCAAACACCTCAGGTCAAACAGTGGCCACGGTCCTCGCTGGGGAACCTGACACTGGAAGTGGGAGCCACAGACAAAGGGGGCGTGAGCAGACGACCAGGGACAGGTGTCTCAACAGTGATGAAGATGATGTCTTCACAAACTTCATGGCACAACCAGTGAACACCAAGAAGAAGCTGTCCCCTGTGTGTACTGTACCGTATTGGAGGATGAGGTGCAAGTCCTGCCCTGACCGACATTGAAGCATCCATGAATGTCACGGACACATAGAGGTTTAAGAAGCTGCAGCCTCAACACCCACTGGAATACACTAAAGCTAAGATATTCGTATATGGCAGTCGGTTTCCACTGCATGAATGGGGTAATTGATGTGGCGGTGACGAATGGTGAATGCACGGTGCTGGCCCGATTATGTATCACGAAGCAGGGGATGGGCACTCTCCTCTGATGTCACACCACGTAGGCCCTTCGGCTGGTTTTCTTCATATGGCAGGTTCATGACACGCAGGTGGAGGCTGTCTCGGAGAACTTTCTAGAGCTGTTTCAAGGCTTTGACTGTCTGAAGGGTGCACAGACCAGGCTGCACATTAACCAGGCTGTGCGACCAGTGGTCCTGCGCCTTCCACATGGGGAGCTTGGTTGAGGAGGAACTAAAAAAGCTAGAGTAGCTGGTTGCAATCAAGAATGTGACTGGTCCAACCCTGTGGGTATCCCTGTTGATGGTGGCACCCAATCCAAGACAGCGGAGGCCAGCCGCCTCTGCGTGGACATGCATCTCCCATACAACGCGATCAGTTGGGACCACCATCCCACACTCACAATGACATTATCTCAGATTTAAATGGAGCACAGGAGTTCAGGAAGTTGTACTTCAGTGCGAGGTACTGTGAGCTTGAGCTGGATACTGCCTGCCGCTACATCTCAACCTTCTCCATGCATCTAGGATTAAGGTGATACGAATGCATGAACTTTGTCATCCCCTTGGCCACCGAGGTCTTTCAAAACACCATTAGGGAAGAGCTAACCAGACTGGCAGGGCTTTTAATATCAGTGGTGATATTCTGATATTCTTCAACATGCTGCAAGAACACCAGATATGAATTAGAGCAACACTAGCTCATCTTGCAGGACACAGTGCATTGGCAAAAGTGTCTGTTCTTCGAGCAGTCCATACAATTCTTTGGATACATATTCTCTAAGGAAGGCCTACAGGTGTACCCAAAGAAAGGGGAGACCATCTGTTAGGCACCAGTGCTGAAGACAGCTTTGGAGTTTGGAGTTTTCGGGCGTGGCCACCTAATGTGGGAGATTTATACAATTCTAGGTGCTATCTCAGAAGTCCTGAGACCACTCATAAAGGCTGATGCACCATGGGATTGGGATGCCAAGGTGGATAGAGCATTCAGAAATGTGAAGACCGCCCTGCTGAAGGATGCAACAATGGCTTACTACACCCCTCACCATAATATGGAGCTGGTTGCAGATGCAGGATCCACATCACCTTCTTCAACCGGGCCCTGACAGGTATCGCATCCTTGTAATCCCAAATCGAAAAGGAGGCACTGGCAATACTAACCACAAGCCAATAGTCCTGCCATTTGAGGACACCTTACTCAACCCACCACCTAGATTTGACCGTCGTGCCATCCAGCTACAGATGTACGATTTTGATATCACATACTGTCCAGGGGTCCACAATCCAGCCTACGTCCTATCGAGACACCAAAAATCAGAGAAGTCAAGATAAATGGGCCGATGACTTTGTCTGCATGGTTGTGCAAGGTGCCTAATATGCATGCCTGCAGAAGGCGATTGAAGTGTTACTCTGCAAAGCATTGAAACACTTTCTGGATGGCATAAAGTGATGACCACCCAAAAAAACTGGTCATGACTCAGCTTTGGTGCGTACACACCACGGATGGACTCCTGCTGTGTGGACACTGAAAAGTCATCCCAAATGCCCCGTGGGACAGGATGGATGAGTTGGCACACTAGGGTCGCCAGAAAGGTTTGGTTTCCCAGAATGGATGACTTGGTTGACAACACCAAGCTTCGCCACCCATGCCAGCTCCCCAGTGGTGGTACCAAGCCAGCACCAGTCATCATCAAGGAGTTCCACCCCATTCGAGGTACTCATCTGAGAATGGACTTCAACAGTTTCCTGATGTACCCATTGGTTGAAGTGATGCAGTCCACCATGTTCTGGATAATAAGACCTATGATAGAAAATACTTTTTTTGCCCTCCTCTGCCTTCCGGAAGAAGTCAAGACTGACAACAGTCCACCATTTCAGGGTCAAGGCTTTGGCTCTCATATCAAGAGACTGGCAGCTTTGGCACAAGGAAATCATGCCACAATAGTCGCAGGTGAATGGAGAGATTGAAAAAGTATCCGTACCCTCAACAAGGAATTGAGGATAGGGGTCAACCAAGGAGAAGACCTCAAAGAATGCCTCCATCCGTTCCTGGGGGTCTACCAACAAATGCCGCACTGCACCACTGGGTGTGCCCCAGTAGATCTCCTACTGAGGCAACCAAAGAGAGGCAAAAATGGGAGTGCAAGAGTGTTATCCCCTTCTCTCTGACGCGTGCTTATTTACCCCTCTTATCCCAATCTCATACTTCATGTTGTTCCCACCTAAGTTTGTGGATTGCTTCCACTGCCCCTCCCGGTTTCACTATGCTTTGTCTTTTTCCAAATTAAAAAAAACACACACAGATCCTGATCGTTCACAGGTCCCTTCCTGATGCTGCTGTCGACATTCACTTTGAATCCCCACACTTTTCACCTACTCCAGACTTACTCCCCTCTCACTGATGTTCTTTTTCTCGTTAACTTTTTTTTCTTTTTTGGAGGGCCCAGCAGCAATCTACTGCCAAGTTGCTTCATTCTAAAATATGAAAAATGCGCTTTGGGGAACTTGTTTCTTAATATACTGCTCCTCGATGGGTGTCCGCCATCTTGAAATGGTAAATTAAAACAAAAGCAAAATGATTGCCATGTCACAACAGCAAAAAAATACGAGCAAATCAAATAGGTCTGTATTGGCGTAGCCAAATGGCATGACATCTTGGCACTCCTGTTAGAAATGGGATCCCCGGCTGGCCAAGGCTCGCGCCAAAACCAGCCAGAGACCACCACTCTAAGTCAGGGCAAGGGAGTTACACGCCAAGATAACCCCTGCTCACCCCCTTGGTAATGTGACACGAGCAGTAAGGCTAAACTCGTAGGCAATGTGAGTTAAGCTTTTGCGCGTACACCCAGCAACAACACCCAAGGCCCACCACAAAGGAAACTCCACACAAGGTTATGTATAAAAATAGCCTTTGTATTGTAGCAAACACATTAGATAAAAACACACACTTTACAATGTGCCAACAGGCACGGGCAGAATTTACAGGGGATATGTACAGGACAGGGCCACATGGACCACTGTCAGGAATATGCACTTTTAGGTTTAGAATACTCGTTGGAATTAGCACTTAGAACATAGAATATAACATCACTGTAGCACAAAATAGAAAATAGAGCACGTAACCAGTAATCACTGGTAACAGGTAAGTACCACCTACGCAACCCTAACCACCTTAGGAGAATGTCACGAAGGGAATCAGGACCTTACTAGCAACACCTGTACTAGAAAGAACAACCACCTAAGTATCACTATACATTTAGGGGTATAGGCATGAACACATTACACATGATGCATCACAACATTCAGAGGTGTAGGAAAGAAAACACATGATGCATAAACATACATTCATGTAAATGTAAATGTACAGGAATTTATATAGCGCAAATCACCAAGCGGTTTCTAAGCGCTTGCTTAGGGAACCCGTCCTGGTATTCCCCTGTGAGATAACCCCAGGCAGGGTATCCGCAAGGTGAAAGCCAGGCATCCCGCCGCGAGGGGCCGTTGTGGAGATTAAGCAAGCTATTGCCCAGAGTCGCAGAGTGTGAACCCGTGAATCGAGTAGGCACCGGAGCGAGAATTGTCGAGTCCATGGACATTTTAGGACTCAAGACCCCGCCGAGCCGGGAATTGAACCCTGGTCCCGGGCTGACCTCTGCTTCCAGGTCTGCCTCCTCTAACCAGTGAGCCACACTTCTCCACATTCAGCGGTGTAGGGAAAAGCACATGGCGCATAAAAACACATTCAGAGGTGCAGCAAAGAACAATTGCGCAGAAATCACATAGGCCACAACCTGTGACTGTCCCCAGGCCAACTGACCTCTCTGGGGCACGGACGCCCTGTGTCCCAAATGTCAGGGCAGGCTGCAGGCAGCCAAAGAAGAAATGCGCCAGGCCTAAACGTAGCAGCTGCCCACTAAGTGCTGGGCAGCTGTGGAGACAAGGGAGCCAACACGTTGGAGTCCCTCTCGGGGGACTCGACACCAAATAAATGTCCCCAAGAGCCTTGTGGGCTCTAAACAAACAATGCGGGCGGGGAGCCTCTTGGGCTCAAACAATGATGCCCCCAAGATGTTGGAGTCTCGCTCGGGGGGCTAGACAACTAATTTATGGCCCAAAACGCGAAGGTAGCACGTAGCAGGAGGGGGCGGGCACTGGCAATGTGCCCAGACGCCCCCTCTATCAATATTGGCCCCCAGGGGTCGTAGGAGCCTCGGCGGGCTCGAAATAACTCAACTGCCACGTTGTGCCCCCTAGAGCCCCGTGGGCTCTAACGCAAAACGCCCCTGTAATCGTGGGAGCGGCCAGCTGCCCTTCGCGGCCGCTCAACCAGCCCGGCTGCTCCCACCAAGAAGCCATCCTTTACTCACTGGGTGTCGGGCGGGAGAACTGCACTCTTCCTGGCGGGCGGCGGGGTATGGCCGGTACCGGTGCAGGGCTTCCCTCACTTCTGGGGCCCCGCGCTGCAGAGACCTTGGTCGCGACGTCCGGCCAACTACAGGTATGGAGCCTGCGGGCCTCCCGTCGTCTCTCTGCTTCCGGGGCCTTCTCTGGGTGACGTCGTGGGCGCGGGGCTTCCCTCGCTTCAGCGGAAGTCCCGCCCTGAGTCAGGCGTCGTCCTGCCTGACATCCTGCGGGCTGGTCCGGGCCCGCGGCAGAGATCTTCAGCTGTCCAGGACTGCGGCGGTGATGCGGGGCAGATGAGGGGTAGGCTCCCTCTTTTAATTTAAATATAAAGCGGGCTGGCCACCCGCTAGGGCACATATATCGGCACCGCATCCAGGGACATAAAAAGTTGGCAAATAAGCAGGGTGGGCACCCGCGCCTAGGATCGAAGTGTAGGGGGATCCCCACGCCGGGAGAATCCCTCAGGCCTGAAATTGCAGCTACGGGCTGCTGGTCACAATGGGAAGCCCTACTCAGGAAAGCCAGGCGCTCCATAGGGGCTGGCAGGCCCACAAAGTCCCAAAGAAAAGCAAAAGTCCTTCAAGAAGGGGGGGGCAGGGCTGGGCCCAGGTGCCAGCTCACAGGGTTCTCCTAGGCAGGGAGGCAATCCCCAGTGACGATCCTCCTGGCGCCCAGCAGCAGCAGCAGGCCCTCCTCCAAATTAAGATCAGCAAGAACATTTTGTAAGAGGTCACAGCCTCTTTTTATACAGTATATCCCTTTGTCTCAGGGTGCAGGGTGGGGGAAAAACCAGTCGCAGATGGTTTTGGAGCACTTTGTTTTCCTCAGCCACCCTTTCCATTCACTAGGCAGTCTAGGGTCATTAGACGCACCACAGGGGGCGGAGCCAGCATTGTGTGGGGAAAGCCCAGCCCTATTCAGGTCCCAGGTGTACTCCTCCCTCACATCACTCATGCTAATCTCAACACTCACCACCGGGGTAGACCCATCATGACTCATGGAGCCAGGCTCACAAGCCAGCTCCAGCCAATCACAAGCCAGACACAAATTACACCAACATGTCAACTTCTAGAAGTGGCACTTCCACACTAGACACAATCACGCCGCATACATCTGTGCGCAGCATTTAATCACACAAGTCCGCACATACCAAACTCGCACCTGCACTCCCCACGCATCAGGAACTACCAGGGACACATACATTCCCCATGCATTCCTATGGGAGGGCAGGCCAACCTCACCACACGCACGCACTTTACCCTGGGACACAGTGGTAAAGTGCGCAGAAACCAAAAATCACTATCACCAGGTCACCATTAAAAAGCAAAAAGTTCAGGGGTGAACCTGCCAGAAGGGCCAAGTCCAACACAACCCCCTTGCAGCCAAAACGCAGGGTAGACCAATCACCACCGTGATGGGATTCTCTGCTTGGGGCGATAGAACACGGACGCGGGCCCGCAACTGCAGGGACACCCTCCTGTTCTACGCCACGGTGAACCCAGCGGGTGCCTTCTAGAAACACTGTCTGGAACAACTGGGCTACCCCACTGGTACTCTCAAGCTGTCCGCGGCCAGGACCAGGCCCTAGGCCACCCAAGTGCCACTGGTCCTTGCCTATTCACAGAGTGGGGGATAATAACCCCATGTACATTGTGGCCATTCTCCACTCTTCCTGTCTGTAAGAGAGGGCTAGACTGCCACTGGTTCTCCAGCCTAGGGTCTACACCCTCAGGCGGACCAGGAGTCTCAGGGGAGGCTCTTCTCCCCTACCTCTCCGTCTAGGGTTCCTCCTCCTCCTGCAAGGGGTACCCCTAGAACGCCATTCTCCCAACCTAGGGTTTAACCCCTCAGGTTGCACCGGGGTCAGAGGCGGGCTCTCCCACCCTCTGCACCCCCTTCCAGAGTTCTGCACCCTCTAAACTGGAATGGTACCCCTGGAAGATGAACCGGTCAGGACGCTGGTTACAGACGTCCTACCCTTCAGGTCAGGCGGATCCTGAACCTGGCCTTCCAACCTCTGGTCTAGAACCTTCAGAGGAATAACTGCCTGGCACTCCAGGACTTCTGGGGATTCACACACCATCCCCCTGAGGCTGACACATGACTCATGTGTCGTGTGACTGTCTGTCTGGTTCAGATCTCCCATCCCCTGTCCAACTGACAGTAAGCGAAGATGCCCCAGACCAGAAGTGGCGCCACCCGGGTCCCCCCAAGAAGATCTAGCCCAACTGGCTAGTCCCTGGTCCACTGGTTCTTCCACTGAGGAACACATCCCCCATTCACACCTCACTTCGGACTCCTGTGCCCTCCCAACTGGAGTGGTACTGTCGGACACTGAAACCCCTAGAGCTCTAGTTACAGATGCTCCAGGTTCCCTAGACACTAGGAGATCCTCCTCAAGTGGACTAACAGGACAGCCTAGGTCCCCAACCTGGTGTTCCCTCATGAAACCACCCAGGTTCTGAGATAGGGCTTCGGGCATCTGGGGACTCTCAGCCACCCACTGACTCCTGCTCCACTGAGCCAGGTAGTAAGTCTCTACACCCCTCTCGCTACTCTGGGACCTAGCTGGGCTACTCTGAACCTCTTCCACCACGCTGGGCTGGAAGATACCTGAACCACTACTTCTGGAATCACTCACTAATGACTCTAAAGAACCTCTGGCACTCTCCCAGCGCTCTGCTTCTTCTGCAAGGGTGTCAGGATCAGCTAACTCATACGCCAACAGGTGTTGGCGCAACCCTGGCAAACAACTACTGAGCACCTGCTCTCTGAGAACCAGATCAAACAGTTTGGCAAAATCAGGTTCCTTGTGAACCTCTAACCAATCAGACAGTGCATCTTGACATTCATCCAAAAACTCCCCCCAAGACTGGTGAGACAGTTTCCTACTGCCTCTGAATCTCAACCTATACTCCTCTTCTTGGGAAACAGGTACCATACTCTAGGAACTGGGAACGGGATTTCCTGCACTGATGCCTATATAGCTGCCACCACTGGACTCAACCCTCCCTGGGGAGTCCAGAAAATTATAACTGTGCGCAGGGGATATTCTACCCTCCAGAGCTACTTTCTCTCTGGTGAAGGCCCTTTCAGCCTCCTCTATCCTCTCCTGTGCTAAGACCCTCTCAGTCTCTAGCTGTTGCTTCTTAACACCCAGCTGTGCTATCGCCTGGGCATGCTCTAACCTGAGCTTTTCTAAAGCCAGCTGGTGCTCCCTTTCTTTCCTCCTATCTTCCCACTCCTCTGGGGACAGGGAAAGGGATGAGGCGCTGCCTCCTACGCTGGACCCAGCAAGGGACTCCCTATCTATGGGGTCTTCACTCTCTACTGGCATCCAGGTACCGTCATCTTCTCCCTCTTCTTCAGAATCCTCAGGACTCCCCACAGACCCACCACCCTCACGGCGTGAGGCCCGGGCCCTTTCCTCACTGCGCTCAAGATCCCATTGACCCTTTTGCCATAGGATCAGGCTGTTCTTAAGTTCGGACTGAGTGTAGGACTCATCCACCCCTATGTCTCTCTCTCTACAGAACCTTTGCAACTCCCACATACTGTATCTACATAGATCACAGAAATCAAAAGCAGGCTCCATTTTGGCGGACGTTCTTGAGAAAAGTTTGACACAGGGAACGTAGGGGGTCTGAGCTAACATAGGAGTACACAATTCACAAAGGTTCAGCAAGCTGCCTATCCCAGAGAACTCACACTCACTTGTCTAGTGCCACACACCATTCATCCACACACAACCCCCCCTCGGACTGGTAAGGCAGTTTCTACCACCCCTGATTTCTCAACCTGACCACACGTGACACAGGTACCAAACTCTAGGAGTGGGGCGGGGAACAAATGTACTGGACACTATTTAAAAATGACACTCTTCGGAGAAAAAATAATGGAACTTCAAAAACAAAACCCCCAAAAATGTGGTTATCTAAAATGCAGTGTTTTGTGGTGCAGCCAGTTGCCACTGCGGTACAGTGCAAACGCAAATCCTTATCCTTTTCGCTGTCAGGATATAGCTTTATTTGCTGTCAGAATCTGCCTTTTATTTAATCTGACCTAAATTCATATATGCATCTTGTACCAAAGTTTACTGTACAGCAATGCTTGTTTTTTGTCTTGATACTGTGCCTATGTTTGTTGAGAAACATTACTGCACCAATGCTTGTTGGTTCTTTGAGAAACATTAGTGCGCCAATGCTTGTTGGTTCTTTGTATGCTGCTGGTAGTCTTTTTGTCCCTTTGCAGCATCGGTAACTGGATACAGGTCTATAAATAGTGGCACGCCCTGGAAGCCGTGCGGATTATTGAAGATGTTTCCAGAGTGAAGACGGCTTTGTTCCGGTCCGGTCCTTCGTTCCAGATCCGTGTGCTGAGAAGTGCAACTGCAGTTCCTGATTTATGGTAGTATCCTACCTCGAAAATCCGCTTGCAGAAAACGCAGGTAGGATCTAACCATTTCTGCTAGCTTACGAGCTTTTTCGAGTTCACGATATCCCGGCTGGGTGATTTCCTTGAGGCACTCGTCTTTCTTCACGCGGTTGTCAATTGAAGCGTGTTTACATTTCTCGAACGCTGCAGTTTCATTCTTTGAAGTGCATTCTTGGTTATAGCTTCGACAAGCCCTTTCAGTGTCGAGTGTGAACTTTGCATACCGCGCTTTAAGGCACAAGTACATTATTGGAGTTCATTGCATTTTCCCGGATTTAAACGAACATGTTTGGTTTGGTTTGAATTCCATTATACAATAGGGTTTTTCATCACATCACAGCGTTTCCTATCCATGTACCCAATGTAAGATTCACTACATTTCATTGCATGAGCACACTGCAAGGTTAATCTTTGATATATTCTAAATCTGTATTCCTTGGTTTATCTTTTGATTTATGCGAACATCAACAGGACAATAGTCATGCTGCACCTTATCTTTGTTTCATATTGTGGGTATTGTTTTAGATGAAAATACATCAAAGTGAAGTTAACTTGCACAACTTTGTTAATAAGGTAATCTTTCCTTAGATACAGGAATCTACACCATCTAAGGAATTTTAGCTGGAAGCGTACAGGAGTTTGTGTGTTCCAGTTGTTTTGTTTCTTCTCATTTCAGATCTCCCTCCCCGCAGTACCCTCCCTTACCTCCCCTCGTCTAGCCACTTCGATCCTCTGCAGAACTTTCTAAGTGCAGAGCCGAAGCTGCTGGAAGGTGGGCTTTTGGGTACTGCTCCTGAGGAACGTAAACTAAAACATAACATTAAGTCTGACAGAATAATCCGCCCAAGAATTTAGTTCCTCCTGAGCAGTACACAAAAGATGGCCACCATGAACGATCTTTGTGCCATGATGGGGAATCTGCAGAAGGAGCTAGCTGCCAGTAGACAAGAAACTGCCGCTTTAGCCAGTAAAGTCACCCATTTACAGTCACGGTTAGACTCAGGGCCACCAACTTGTCAACCTCAAACTAATGCTACTAGCTCTAGTCCGTCAGTTTCAGTTACAGTACCCACGTCAGTTCCTTTAGCCCAACCCGAAAGGTTTGCTGGGAAACGGAACAAATTTCAGACATTTTTAACTCAGGTACAATTGCATTTTATGGTAAAACCAGCTTCATTTCCAGACGCTCAATCTCGTATCACCTTTTTGATCTCCTTTTTGAGTGGAGATGCAGCTTTGTGGGCGGTTCCTTTGGTACAATCTGACGATCCGTTCTTATATAATTGGGTGCAGTTCAAACGTGAATTTGAAAGGATCTTTGATAGACTGACAATCACAGGATCAGCAGATAGAGAACAATTAGAATTAAAACAGGGAAATAAGGAGTTGATCCACTACCTCACTCAGTTCAAACGCCTAGTGGCAGAGACCGATTGGCCAGAGGCAAAAAGAGCAGCCCTGTAATACCAAGGACTAAAAGATGAGCTGAAAGACCTAATTGCACCGATCGACCCTCAACCCCGGTCATGTGCTGATTTGATAGCGCTTAGTCTTCGTTTGGATCATCGGGTTGCGGATCGTAAAGGTGGTAAAAGACGAACGGACGTCCGAATATTTACAAGAGCCAAAGACAGGTCACACTCTAACTCTCAAGAGTCCATAGAACCCATGGAAATCGGAAGTTTGAGGAAACCATTTACCTCTGAAGAAAAAGATACTCAGCGAAAAAATGGTCTTTGCCTGTACTGTGGAAAAAAAGGCCATTTTGTTAGAGACTGTCCTCTTAAGCCCAAAAATTCTTGGTCTCGTGACAAGAAAGAAAACAAGTCGGAAAACTAGTTAACTCAAAATTGGATCAGGAGACTTATTCAAATTGGCAATTTCCTCCTGAACAATCAGTAGCAAACACTCTACAGTTAACTGTACCACATCTAACTTTAAACGTTCAGTTCATTTTGCCAGATCAGAAACAAATAATGGTAGCAGTTATGGTTGACTCCGGGGCTACCGGAAATTTCATCGATACTACGTTTGTTTCCAAGACAAACATACCAATAACCACAAAAGCAAAACCTGAAATAGTCTATGCAGTTGAAGGGACTCAGCTAACTTCTGGAATGATCACCCATTGTACCAACTCACTGTTAATGATCTGTGATTCTGATTACAAAAAACACCAATAGACCATTTCATTTGATGTAATCGATGCACCTTAATTCGGAGTAATCCTTGGCATACCCTGGTTAACCTTACACAACCCCCCCATAGATTGGGTTAAGCGTTCTATTGAATTCGCATCTCTTTGGTGCAAGCAAGAATGTTTTGGTCCAAAGCAAGAACTGAAAAATCTCCAAGTTCTTTCCTTCATAATGCTTCTGCTCTTCATGTGTCTACTGCCGCTGAACAAGACATAGACTTACCACCTACCTATGAAGCTTTCACTGATGTTTTTTGTGAACAAAAGGCTGAAATTCTACCACCACATAGGGATTATGATTGTGCTATTGATCTAGTATCAGGAGCCAAAATACCCTGTAGTAGAATTTATGCCACAGATATTGGCACCGCGTCCAGGGACATAAAAAGACGGCAAATAAGCAGGGTGGGCACCCGCGCCGAGGATCGAAGTGTAGGGGGATCCCCACGCCGGGGGATCCCTCAGGCCTGAAATTGCAGCTCCGGGCTGCTGGTCACAATGGGAAGCCCTACTCAGGAAAGCCAGGCACTCCCTAGGGGCTGGCAGGCCCACAAAGTCCCAAAGAAAAGCAAAAGTCCTTCAGGAGGTGGGGGGGGGGGCAGGGCTGGGCCCAGGTGCCAGCTCACAGGGTCCTCCTAGGCAGGGAGGCAATCCCCAGTGGTGTTCCTCCTGGCGCCCAGCAGCAGCAGCAGGCCCCCTCCAAATTAAGATCAGCAAGAACATTTTGTAAGAGGTCACAGCCTCTTTTTATACAGTAAATCCCTTTGTCTCAGGGTGCAGGGTGGGGGAAAAACCAGTCGCAGCTGGTTTTGGAGCACTTTGTTTTCCTCAGCCCCCCTTTCCATTCACTAGGCAGGCTAGGGTCATTAGACGCACCACAGGGGGCGGAGCCAGCATTGTGTGGGGAAAGCCCAGCCCTATTCAGGTCCCAGGTGTACTCCTCCCTCACATCACTCATGCTAATCTCAACACTCACCACCGGGGCAGACCCATCATGACTCATGGAGCCAGTATCACCAGCCAGCTCCAGCCAATCACAAGCCAGACACAAATTACACCAACATGCCAACTTCTAGAAGTGGCACTTCCCACACTAGACACAATCACGCCGCATACATCATTGCGCAGCATTTAATCACACGGGTCCGGACATACCAAACTCGCACCTGCACTCCCCACGCATCAGGAACTACCAGGGACACATACAATCCCCATGCATTCCTATGGGAGGGCAGACCAACCTCACCACACGCATGCACTTTACCCTGGGACACAGCGGTAAAGTGCGCAGAAACCAAAAATCACTATCACCAGGTCACCATTAAAAAGCAAAAAGTTCAGGGGTTAACCTGCCAGAAGGGCCAAGTCCAACAACTCCCAATTCGTGTTTATTACTTTCGGTGCTGAGCACTGACATTATACACTGCACTTAAACCCCTGTTTACAAACTATGCTTGGGAATATGCAAATACCGCTATGTTCATACATATATAGAAATACTTGCTAAACCTTCCTGGATGTATAAACATGGCAGCATCGTTGGCTAGCAGAGCGGGCGAGAACTCTCTGGCCAGTAAGCTTCATCTCACTTTGGGCTAGTAGGTTAAAATATCGGATTCCTCCTCCTTGCTGTATGCTGAGGTCAGGGAAGCAGCAGTGTGGTGCAGCTTCGTTGTATTACTCAACAATGTTTTAGTAGGTGGTACCACTGCTAAACAACCATCAAACACATCTGTCCTTGACCGTGGCCGCACTTAACTGAGTTAAAGGAAAGCGTGGCAGCACGAAACAGGGGCGCCCAAGTCGGCATCTTCCACCAATGAGGTAATTTCTCCTTCTTAAATATTGTGGTATGGAAATCATTAAGGCCATAATGGGTGTAGACTTTCTATGATGAACTCCAGTGGGGTGATAGTTTTGTAAACAATTTTTAGGACACAATATTTTTGTCAGACGCTGTTGAGGGCACAATATTTTGGTAACGTACCCCAACACCTGTTATCCTTCCCCCTTGAAAGCAGCTTTACCACTGCGCATTGCACCCTGGAATCACCGGAGGCGCCCTCTGGCCAGAATGAAAATTGGGCAATTGACAAGGATCACGTGCAGCAGGCTGCCCTTTTAATGTGAACTTCAACCCCTGGCGCCGGCCATTTTGGATTTTTTTTTGATAACCAACTTTATTGATTTTTGTAAGAAGCATACATGAAAAGACAAAAGACCAACAGCAAGTGCAGAGAAGAAGCTTGATGTCCTTAAAGCATTATACATGATCTTAATGGACAATAAGAAGCAGAATAACACCCACCACATCCCGCGAGTGCCCAAAGAGAGTGTCAGTCTTCTATCACCCCCACCCATTTACCCTACACCTTGCGATATTTCTTCGGACCCATGTTGGATTTGTTACTCCTTATGCAAGCAATTGTTCTCAGAAGAACTGGTGAGTGTGAGTAAAAGTCAGCATGTCCAGATATAGTTCTTGGAAGACGCTGAGCTAATTGCTTTGGATAAAAGAGCTCTGTGGGATTTGCTGTCATAATCTAATAGCCCACTGAATATCCCTTTGAGCTCCATGGTTCAAGCAATTGCATGCAAATTAAACTTCCCTTCCTGGCTAATATCTGTTAGTTTTAGATCTCTGCACTTTTGTAATTGAATTAGTGAACATGTAGAAGAAAACATTGTCACGTTTCTGTTGTCAGAAGTTGCAGCAGAGTGAGTTTATATGGGCTCCTGAAGTTAATGAACACATCTCATCTAACAGAAATGTACACTCTGTTTTAGCCTCTATGAAAGGGTGCCATCCCTTCCCACATCATTATCACATCATAGCATGGGTGAACTGAAGGGGTGCAGGGGAACACTCATTGCAATTCAACTGCTGGGGACCCTTGGGCAGCCGCAGTTGTGACACCACACCAACAATCTGCAAAACACACCTCATGTTTTCTACCAACATCTACTCTACTTTCCAAGAAGCCGCTGTGGGCTCACAAGATGTCGCATGGAAAGAATTCTACTAGGACAACCCTTATCCTTAACCTGACCTTAGCTCTACTGTTTGTTGCCAATGTTTTACTTCCTCGTCTTTTAGGAGCAAGAACATTGTCAGCCATGTTCCTATTTTCCTAGATCATGGGTTAGATGACTTGTATTGTAAACAGCTCTTTATGGCTGCAGACAGCTCTTCTATGAGGATCTCAAACCCCTTTGTTATCGGCCATGGTACCAGGCAGGGCTGCCCATTATCCCCTCTCATCTTCACCCTCGCAAAGGAGCCCATTCCTATTTGTCTGCAATGTGGGGGTTCAGTGTGGGGTACTGCATTAGGTTTCCCTCTATGCAGATGATATGCTGCTCTACATACTAGATGTATCTTCAGACCTGTCTGACATTATGCATGCCCTCCTCCCTTTTTTCCTCCAAGTGCCCACCCTGAGGGTTACTTACCACAAGTCCTATTTGTTTTCCCTGCTCACTGATGCATTACAGACCCATCTACATTTCTGAAAATAGGGATCTCTCCGATAGCAATGTAACCAGGGCACAGGCGCTAGAAGTAGGGGTGCTGTGGGTGCTGCAGCACCCCCAAAATAAAAATGCTGATGTTCATCAGGTAAATGAGCAATAAAGATGCCTTAATTTCTTTTGTTTATCTTGTCACATTTGCTATGCGATTAAAGACAGAAGTCAAATGTCATGCTCTGTCTTCTGACAAATTGCTGATTATTCTTTGGCGAGTGGTGTTTACTTTTCTTTCTCTGACTGCAAAGTTAGAAGTATGTAAAGCAAACTATCTGACACTCTTTCTGGGGCACTTTGAGTGTGAAAGCAAAGCCTATAAGATGTCAGTGTTTTGTATACCTTTATAACGCAACAACATTTAAATACCTGTAAACTAACTATAACAGCTAAGCATATAGTTAAAAGTGATTATCTGACCATACTCCCTCCCTCTTATAAGGAGGTTATCTCTGCTCTGAATTATTCATGGAGAAACAAGGCCCTTGGTCCGGATGTGGTCCCAGTCGCCCTTTACTTAGACAACCTTAATCTATCGGCCCCTCTGTTGACACATGTTCTAAGAAGTGTGGCAATAGAAGGTCAGCCAAAATCTTGGTGCTGTGCAAATATATTACCTGTTTTCAAACAGGGCAACAGATCAGAGCCTCGATGCTACTGCCCAATTTCTATAATAGATATCGCGTGTAAAGTTATGGGGGGAATTTTACTTGACCGGTTGGAGACTTTGGTAACAGATATGGGGTGTTTTTTCAGATGTGTTAGTTTCAGGCAAAACCTCAGCACTGTTGAACAGTGACTGAATTTCCACCTAGTCATTTCTATATATACAGCGGTCAGTGGTGGTAGTATCCACCTAGGTTTTATGGATCTACAGCATCATTTGACTGGGTGGATAGAGGGAGATTGAGGTCCATTATGCTTGACATTGGTATTGACTCAGCATTGGTTCATTTCTTGGCCCAGATGCATGAGGGAGTAAAAGCGAGGATAAGATACAAGAAAAATGGAGAGCTTACTGATACATTTGAAATAAAATGCGGTGTGAGACAAGGCTGCGTATTGGCCTCATACCTATTAACGATCTGGAAAAACATCTTAATCTAGATGAGGCGGATCCACCAAGACTTGGACCTAGGAAACGACGTGCTCTATAGAATGCAGATGATTGTGTTTCAATTTCAAGCACCGGGGAAAACCTGCAAAAATTGTTAAATAAATGTCATTTGCTTATGAATGGTTTGGGTCTCAAAACTAATACCGGCAAATCTCACGTTATGGTCATAGGGAAATCCTCTAAACTGCCAAATACCCATTATATCAATGGTGAACTATTACTGAGGCCCTCATTAGGATGTTGGTGGGACCGCCACAGACAGGCTCTCTGTGGCGGGAAACATCCATCACAACGCAACTTTTACGACGCACTACCATTAAAATGCAAGATTTACAACGCAAGTCATTACAACGGCTTGTGCTGGAGGGCGCTGTAGGATAGGGAATAGTTTAATTTACTATCCAAAACCTTCCCTACTATCCACGGGGACTGGAGTTGGAATAGTAAATTAAACTATTCCACAATCCAGCGCCCCCCCAACGCAAGTCGTTGTAACGACTTGCGATGTAAAACCTGCGTTGTAAAGGCATGCATAGTAAAAGCATGCGTTGTGATGACATACATCCCTCTGTGGTGGTCCCACCCAACATACAGGCCATCGGTCCGACCACCACATTACAATTCAGATGGTCAGACCACAGCGGTCAGGGGAAAGACCTACGCCTCCGGAAGGATCAAGGATCCTGTGAGGCGGCGGTCAGAATTCCATCCCTACAATGGAGACCTTGCCTGCGCAGGTACCATCGTAGGAATTAGAATGTCCCTCTCCAACTGCATTTTCATGGCGATCCGATCGCCATGAAAATGGAGACGGAAACAGACTTTGGGGGCCCCAAGCAGTGCCCTCATCTCTCTTGGGTCACTGCTAAGTGGCTAGGGGGGGCATATGCCCCCCACACATCCATGGCCTGTGTGCCTGGCGCACGGTGCATGGAGGTGCAATAAGTGCTTTTTTGTAATGCAGCTTGTGCTGTGGCCCTTTTCCTGCGGCGCAGCACAAGCTGCAGTACAAAAAAGCACGTTCCGGCTGCAGAGTCATCCAGACTAGAGCCCTGACACTTATTTTGTTTTACAAATTAAGCACTGCAGGAGATAGTGGTGGTTTCTTGGAGTATGTCGGATGACTGAGTGGAGATTGAGTGTTTCTGGATGGAAAGATGCTGACTGAAGATCTTCTTTGGCCAACGTTCACTTTTTTTCTGCCTGAGAATTTGCACTATCGCCTTCGCATATTGTAACAGGGCAGGTAGGACTGCCGAATTATTATCAGACGGTCTCCTGCCTGATGGCGGTCAACGGTCTGACCCATCGTCATCATAATGAGGGCTTCAGTGTCACCACCTTCGCATTCTGTCATACACAACATTTTTATTAGACTTAATTTAGGTTAGATATTGCACATTATCTGGTTTCTTACCCGAGCTGTACTTATCACAATTCCTTTTTAAAGCCTTGACCGTGTGACTCAAAAACGAGTTAGTCTTTGTTACACGTTTTATTTTTTTGCAAGTTATATACTATACCGAGGATACTGTTTTTAATCCCATTGTTGAAGAATTTGAATATTAGTTACTGTAGACCAGCTTTATTTTATTTGCAGCTTCTTCAAACAGAATATATATGTCTGATGGTTTATAAATACATATCTTCCACCGAACGCCTAAGACAACTATTGGGAAAATAAATGGGTCATATACATGTTGCCTGAATTATATCTCTGTGCATTGACATTATACCTCACTTATCTTTACGCTTGCATAAATTGTCGTGTAACAGTGATAGGGATTTATGGCATAGCCGTGTGTGTTGTATCATTGCAAAAGATATGTTTCAATTGTATTGTATAGTTTTGTATTTGTTTTGAAAATCTCTTTGTTTCTAATTGTTACTGCTATGCAGATATTACATCTTTTACGGTATTTGGGAAATGAATCGCTTTGTTTCTCATTTCTCCAGTCATACAGTACTGTTTATAGTGTTTTCCATTCCCTTTTTCTGATTTTATTTGTATTTTCTCTTTTATGGCTATACTTTTGTATACCGAATAAAAATGTATCTGAACTGTGCAATTATTTCAAAACATATCAGCAGTTAGTAAAGCTTAAATGTAATTCTGTAATTTTTGTAATTTTGAAGTGTGATAAAAATAAATATTTAATAGGATTAAAGCAATTAAGCAAACCAAGGCACTTTACCTGGTAATGCACGTATGATAAATATTTGCTGAAACCAGATTTCCACACAATATTTTTTGTGCACTATATAGTTTGATCAGTAAAGCTGCATGTCAGTGCAAATTTTGTTGCCATTTCAATGGAAAAAAGTGCATTTTGTAAATGAAAATGTGCTACCGTACCATGCTTAAGTAATATATTTGCTATATATACTCTAAAATACACAACTGGCTACACACCACACCCTTCCCACTCTCCGGCTGAACCGGTGTGGCTCATTTGTCATACTTGTTCTTTGGGTGACGCTTGAACCCTATGATTTTGGAGATGTAACATTGATGCCAGCTCTCCCACTACAAACATTGTTCCACCATCACTAAACCAGGGCCATCACTGCACTTAAAAGCTATGTGGCCTTCTGGAGAACTGTAATGCTATCGGTATTGGGGAGATTGGCACTCTCGAAAATTATCATGCTACTTCTTCTTTTATGTTTGTTCGCAAACCTCTCCATAAACCTCCCAGCTGGATTTTACATGCCCTCTTGGGGGCTTGTTTTCGTCACAATGTCTGAGGGCCTGGGAGCGCCAAACTTCTAACAATATTACCTGACTGCCCAGATACAGTCGGTTTGCTGCTGGATGACCAGGCTGTTTCTAGAAGACAGCATTTTCGCAGAGGCAGGAAAATCTACTGAAGCTAATCTACCCAATGTGTGGTCCTGGCCACCAGGCTCCCGTCTTTTGCGAGTGGCCCTCACCAGTTTTAGAAGAAGTGCATGTCTCACTGACCAGGCTTTTCGTGATGCACCATCTGTCCCTCTTCTAACCCTACAAGAACATGAGAGTTCAATCACAGCACCCGCCCTGAAGTTCTGGGCTGCTGCAGGCTTGCAACCTTGGGTGACCTCTGTGGATCAGGTTTTTCTTAATTTGTAGTGTTTAACGTAGAAGAAAACAAGCTCACACTTTCTTGGGTTGATTTTATGCTTTCTTCTATTTGGGATGTGACATCATAATATCACATGATCACTGCCACTGTTGTTTTACGCTGTAAGAAAGAATTTGCAGCTTTCACTGAAAAGACTGACACTTTCTAGGTCGGTGAGCACTATTAGGGACTATACTGCTCCCTGTCCAAGACGATGGCGTGCAATAGGCTCGTGTTGAGATACAGGTTAGTGCGCCGACACCTGTTTCAGGACAGTCTCCTTTTGACTTTTGACGAGATCATGTCTCAGCATACTGTACATAAGAGTAGTGGCGGCTGGGGGAATTGGAGAGTGGTAGGGCAGAAAGAACCAACATGTATTGCTATGTGCGAGAACGTTCTTCCAAGGGGCGTTCAACGAGTTTAGAATTCCAGTGTGACGCATAATATGTTCAGCATTGCTAATAATAGGAACAGCTACCTTTGTTAGCCTGATAAAAACATTTGCAGTAAACAGAAGGCGATATTGCAAATTTTTAGGCAGAGAAAAGTGAACGTTGGCCAAAGAGGAGCTTGAGTCAGCATTTTTCCATCGAGAAACACTCAATCTCCACTCAGTCGTCCGACATACCCAGAGAAACCACCACTATCTACTGCGGTGCTTAATTTGTAAAAAAAAAATTGCCAGGGCTCTAGTCTGGATGACTCTCTGCAGCTTGCACCACCCATTGCCACTGCCAGAGTTGCCAATGACAGTACCTACACAACTACTAACCAGCACACTGCTACAAGAGTGACAATTCAGACTATTCCATGCCCCCAAAGCTATAAAAATAGCTTTGGATGTAGCTTTTAGTTGTTTTTAAAGCATACTGAATTAATAAATAATTGCTGGTTTGCTTATCTCTAAATTATAGAAATAGCGCCACCCTGTGGCAGCTATAAGTTCTGGTGTCGACAATTAAGTGCCGGTGTCACAATTAAGTGCTGGTGCCCAGCAACGAAAACCACCGGCTAAAATTAAGCACTGACACTGAACCCTCCAGCTACTGTACTCCATATCTCCCTCCAATTTTCTATCCCTTGCACCCATCCAAGAAGTCCAAAATGTACTGAAAGCGAGAGACAAAGAGCCATAACCATCCAAAATCCCACTTACATTCTTCTTACAGTTCCCACGAATTAGTCTTTGATGTACTGTGCAATGCTTCATGCCATCGCTGCACAATGATAGGGAGAGGCACAGATGATTCCTTTCGTTAAATTACATTCAGCTACAGTTAAAAACATTCCTGAAGGTGGCGCTGTTTACTCAAATTCCTATCACTACAGTAACGGTTTTAAAATACACATATGCGTGAGAAATAATTACTTATACCAAATATAGAATATGAATGAGTTGTACGCTGCTACTTCGAAACTCAAACATAATTATTCAAAGAGGGACCTGCATTTTTCATTACCTAAAAGGGCAATGATGTAGTTATTTCTTCATGAAGCTTAATTGTAAATCAGGATTTCAAGCATCTTAAATGAAGTACATGTTGCGGAGACCTTTATGAAAGTTTCAAAATCACTGGCATCCAACAGCTGTGCCAAAATACACCCACTGGGGGAGGGGGAGGGGTGGTGGCATGGCGGCAGTCCGTTTTTACTTAAACGTAATCATTGAAGATGAAAAAGGAGGATTTTCAATGACGAGGGACGTAAAAGACCTTGCGTCATCATGAAGGACTTCAGCATGCACCACCTTGTGGGAAAGAATTTCATTGGATGCAGGCTACGTCACTGATGAGGCAGATTTATTATGAAAATCAAGGGCTGCAAAAAGGTAAGCCCTACGTGAAAGACTCCCCCACCTGCGCATTGAATGTCCCATCATTTCTTAGGGGGCCTTTCATAGATTGGAGCGAGCAAAAAGCAGCCTGGCACTTGAGGTAATTGTGCAAGTGCAGGGGTAACGGAAAATATGTTTAAAGGCCTGGAAATAAAGTGGGTGCAGCCCCTGCGCTCTGAACCGCCAATGTATAAGGGCTTATTTTTAACATATGATTCACTGACTCGTGTGCCTTGGTCAAGAATGGGGTACAAAAGGGGGTGGTGATGGACGGAGCATCTGAACCAATCAAACACTCACACCCAGTCAACAGATCTGGGTTTAATCCATCACCGTTCTTTAGCCCACTCTGCCACCCCAGTTCAGACATGGCCATATGCAATCAGTCTGACCCTGTGCCTCATGGGAACTGGGGTGGCAGAGTGGGCTAAAGAACGGTGATGGATTAAACCCAGATCTGTTGACTGGGTGAGAGTGTTTGATTGGTTCAGATGCTCCGTCCAGCACCACCCCCTTTTGTACTGCTCCGTTCGGCTGAAATACCAGAAACCGGTCCTTGGAAGCTTGTTTCCGGTCCAGGGAAGGCATGGCTTGGCAGTTTGGGCTGGACTGTTCCCATGAGGCACAGGGTCAGACTGATTTGCATATGGCCATGTCTGAACTGGGGTGGCAGAGTGGGCTAAAGAACGGTGATGGATTAAACCCAGATCTGTTGACTGGGTGTGAGTGTTTGATTGGGTCAGATGCTCCGTCCATCACCACCCCCTTTTGTACCGCTTTGTTCGCCATAAGTTGGCAGGGTATGCTCAGACGTGAATGGCTGAAATGCCAGAAACCGGTCCTAGGAAGCTTGTTTCCGGCCCAGGGAAGGCATGGCTTGGCAGTTTGGGCTGGACTGTTCCCATGAGGCACAGGGTCAGACTGATTTGCATATGGCCATGTCTGAACTGGGGTGGCAGAGTGGGCTAAAGAACGGTGATGGATTAAACCCAGATCTGTTGACTGGGTGTGAGTGTTTGATTGGTTCAGATGCTCCGTCCAGCACCACCCCCTTTTGTACCGCTTTGTTCGCCATAAGTTGGCCGGGTATGCTCAGACGTGAGTCCCTTGCTCACTTTGCCACTGGATTCAAGCAAGCCTGGTTGAAGACGGCTGAAATGCCAGAAACCGGTCCTAGGAAGCTTGTTTCCGGTCCAGGGAAGGCATGGCTTGGCAGTTTGGGCTGGACTGTTCCCATGAGGCACAGGGTCAGACTGATTTGCATATGGCCATGTCTGAACTGGGGTGGCAGAGTGGGCTAAAGAACGGTGATGGATTAAACCCAGATCTGTTGACTGGGTGTGAGTGTTTGATTGGTTCAGATGCTCCGTCCATCACCACCCCCTTTTGTACCGCTTTTGCCAGAAACCGGTCCTAGGAAGCTTGTTTCCGGTCCAGGGAAAGCATGGCTTGGCAGTATGGGCTGGACTGTTCCCATGAGGCACAGGGTCAGACTGATTTGCATATGACCACGTCTGAACTGGGGTGGCAGAGTGGACTAAAGAACGGTGATGGATTAAACCCAGGTGTGAGTGTTTGATTGGTTCAGATGCTCTGTCCATCACCACCCCCTTTTGTACCGCTTAGTTCACCATAAGTTGGCAGGGTATGCTCAGACGTGAGTCCTTTGCTCTCTTTGCCACTGGATTCAAGCAAGCCGGGCTGAAGATGGCTGAAATGCCAGAAACCGGTCCTAGGAAGCTTGTTTCCGGTCCAGGGAAGGCATGGCTTGGCAGTTCGGGCTGCACTGTTCCCATGAGGCACAGGGTCAGACTGATTTGCATGTGGCCATGTCTGAACCGGGGTGGCAGAGTGGGCTAAAGAACTGTTAAACCCAGATCTGTTGACTGGGTGTGAGTGTTTGATTGGTTCAGATGCTCCGTCCAGCACCACCCCCTTTTGTACCGCTTTGTTCGCCATAAGTTGGCCGGGTATGCTCAGACGTGAGTCCCTTGCTCACTTTGCCACTGGATTCAAGCAAGCCTGGTTGAAGACGGCTGAAATGCCAGAAACCGGTCCTAGGAAGCTTGGTTCCGGTCCAGGGAAGGCATGGCTTGGCAGTTTGGGCTGGACTGTTCCCATGAGGCACAGGGTCAGACTGATCTGCATATGGCCATGTCTGAACTGGGGTGGCAGAGTGGGCTAAAGAACGGTGATGGATTAAACCCAGATCTGTTGACTGGGTGTGAGTGTTTGATTGGGTCAGATGCTCCGTCCATCACCACCCCCTTTTGTACCGCTTTTGCCAGAAACCGGTCCTAGGAAGCTTGTTTCCGGTCCAGGGAAAGCATGGCTTGGCAGTTTGGGCTGGACTGTTCCCATGAGGCACAGGGTCAGATTGATTTGCATATGACCATGTCTGAACTGGGGTGGCAGAGTGGACTAAAGAACGGTGATGGATTAAACCCAGGTGTGAGTGTTTGATTGGTTCAGATGCTCTGTCCATCACCACCCCCTTTTGCACGCTTTGTTCTCCATAAGTTGGCAGGGTATGCTCAGACGTGAGTCCTTTGCTCTCTTTGCCACTGGATTCAAGCAAGCCTGGCTGAAGATGGCTGAAATGCCAGAAACCGGTCCTAGGAAGCTTGTTTCCGGTCCAGGGAAGGCATGGCTTGGCAGTTCGGGCTGCACTGTTCCCATGAGGCACAGGGTCAGACTGATTTGCATGTGGCCATGTCTGAACCGGGGTGGCAGAGTGGGCTAAAGAACTCTTAAACCCAGATCTGTTGACTGGGTGTGAGTGTTTTGATTGGTTCAGATGCTCCGTCCATCAACACCCCCTTTTGTACCGCTTTGTTCGCGATAAGTTGACAGGGTATGCTCAGATGTGAGTCCCTTGCTCACTTTGCCACTGGATTTAAGCAAGCCTGGCTGAAGACGGGTGAAATGCCAGAAACCGGTCCTAGGAAGCTTGTTTCCGGTCCAGGGAAGGCATGGCTTGGCAGTTCGGGCTGGACTGTTCCCATGAGGCAAAGGGTCAGACTGATTTGCATATGGCCATGTCTGAACTGGGGTGGCAGAGTGGGCTAAAGAACGGTGATGGATTAATCCCAGATCTGTTGACTGGGTGTGAGTGTTTGATTGGTTCAGATGCTCCGTCCATCACCACCCCCTTTTTTACCGCTTTGTTCGCCATAAGTTGGCAGGGTATGCTCAGACGTGAGTCCCTTGCTCACTTTGCCACTGGATTCAAGCAAGCCAGGCTGAAGACGGCTGAAATGCCCGAAACCGGTCCTAGGAAGCTTGTTTCCGGTCCAGGGAAGGCATGGCTTGGCAGTTCGGGCTGGACTGTTCCCATGAGGCACAGGGTCAGACTGATTTGCATATGGCCATGTCTGAACTGGGGTGGCAGAGTGGGCTAAAGAACGGTGATGGATTAATCCCAGATCTGTTGACTGGGTGTGAGTGTTTGATTGGTTCAGATGCTCCGTCCATCACCACCCCCTTTTTTACCGCTTTGTTCGCCATAAGTTGGCAGGGTATGCTCAGACGTGAGTACCTTGCTCACTTTGCCGCTGGATTCAAGCAAGCCAGGCTGAAGACGGCTGAAATGCCCGAAACCGGTCCTAGGAAGCTTGTTTCCGGTCCAGGGAAGGCATGGCTTGGCAGTTCGGGCTGGACTGTTCCCATGAGGCACAGGGTCAGACTGATTTGCATATGGCCATGTCTGAACTGGGGTGGCAGAGTGGGCTAAAGAACGGTGATGGATTAATCCCAGATCTGTTGACTGGGTGTGAGTGTTTGATTGGTTCAGATGCTCCGTCCATCACCACCCCCTTTTGTACCGCTTTGTTCGCCATAAGTTTGCCGGGTATGCTCAGACGTGAGTCCCTTGCTCACTTTGCCACTGGATTCAAGCAAGCCTGGTTGAAGACGGCTGAAATGCCAGAAACCGGTCCTAGGAAGCTTGTTTCCGGTCCAGGGAAGGCATGGCTTGGCAGTTTGGGCTGGACTGTTCCCATGAGGCACAGGGTCAGACTGATTTGCATTTGGCCATGTCTGAACTGGGGTGGCAGAGTGAGCTAAAGAATGGTGATGGATTAAACTCAGATCAGTTGACTGGGGGTGAGTGTTTGATTTGCTCAAACGGTCCGTCCATCATCCCCTTTTGTATCGCCTCATGATGGAATTGAGGCAAGGAAGCTGCGAGAGTACATTTGGAACTTGGGAGTAAGGGCTCTTGAGGAAGAATAAACAGAAGTCAGTGTGGACTTTCCACTTGCTGTGTAGCCAGAGTAGCATATCCTGCAGCCCTGCATTGCTGCTATCCTCAACTTGCTCGATGCGGCTGTGGCCCAACACAACTTTTGTGTGCCATGGCAACACCTGTAGAATCTGTGCGCAGTACCCCAGCATGGTAATTGCTGAGCGTGCGTGAGTCCAGTAGGCACCACAGCCATACTTACCTGCATTGGCAGCATTACGGCTGGGGACAATGCCTGTGCTGTTGCAGGCAGGGTCACAGCAAGCTGAGCAGTGGTGCTGATGCCGTTGCCATCCCTGGACCTACGAATTACAGGCAGCAATAGTAGCGACATCACCTGCTGTGCTCGAGCAGCTACCTGTTCTGCAAATAACACAGTTATACTGCACTGATTAATATATGCAAAAAAAGCATTTTCATTTGGTGTACATTTTGCTTTTGCACTCAGTGTAGGTAAGAAAGTAAAACACAAGTCATCTTGCTCTTCTTTAGGAAAGACAACAGGAAAACGGAGAGTTCAAAATAGCAGGGACATGTACAGGCTGACGACAGGGGTCACAGGCAGCAGCAGTGTTATAGATGAGAAAGAGAGAGCAGGAGTAAAGAGGAGAAAGAAACAAGAGGATAGGAGAGAGATAAGAGGGAGCTGAGTAGAAGAAAAGGAGAGCAAATCAGATAGAAAGAGAAAGCAGCCATGATGTGAAGAAGAGAGCATTAAGAAGAGAGAAGATAGAATGAAAGGATGTAGATGACAGGACAGAGGAAAAAAACAGACAAATGATAACATGGAGACACAGCTAATCACTGCTAGAAGAGTGATCGTAAAGAGCCAAGATCGAGGAGAGAGAGAGCAGAGCATGGATAAAAGTGAAGAGGAAAAAAGGCAGGGGTAGATTGAATAGAGGGCAAACAATTAGAGAGGTGAGAGGATAGACTCTTAGAGCAAAGACTTAGGGGACAGACAACAGATCAAGGTTAGAAGATAGAGACTGAGGCAGTGAGAGTTGAAAGTGGGGCTCACTAGAGGAAGAAGTGATCTGTGGCCTCCTTGGCAACATTTTCAGCACATGCACTTCTTTTTTACAAATTAAGCACTGGCTACAACTGATGACGAGATAGGGGATAAGTAACCCGAAGATCGACAGTGCTCTCCCAGAGAGTTTGCCGTAGCCCCGCAAACTGCTCGTGCATGCCACATGTGCCTCAGTTGCAGTGCCAAATCGACGCATGGCGTATGTGGAGTCAAAGCACAACTCCAGTCTGTGTAAAGCATTTGAAGATAACGAAAGCTTCACTGAGAAGTCTACAAATCCTTGGCCGAGAACTTGCTGGGTAAGCCCCCAAAAGAGGTACTACGCAACCTAAAGCTATACATCATACATGGTGATAACGCTAAAGGTGGACACAACCAGGTTGTTTTTAAAGAGCAGCATCTAGCGACAGCCAACTACAAGATAACGCTGCGAACAGAAGCACTGCGAGTCAGAGATCAATCAGGTGCCAGGCAATAAAACAAGGCAATTACATCAAAGCAGGTCAAATACCAGAAACTGTCATCTGCTTAACAGAAATGAGTAAAGAGAGTCATATCACAGCCTTGGGCAGAATAGCCCCAGAAGAAGTGCCCGGGTTTGTGTTGACAGAGCTTTCCATACCCAAAGTGGCACGACATCAAAGCGGCTGGGTGGCGGCTCAGAACAACTCCAGAGATTTCCAGTAAAGTGAAGGGTTCCCATGGAGACCAAAAGAGAGGTCACAGTTCTAACGACTAGCCGAGATGGCCCAGAGGCCAGAACAGCACAGGGCTTTAGAGATGGTTTGAATGAAGCCGGTCCTAGTGGACAACAGGCAATGTCGGAGAGATCTCTGCTCTCAGTGTCAGCCAATCACACAAATGGTTATAATGCTGCCACCTTCCTAAAACCACCACCACCGGGGGCGTGGCTTGACACATCAAGATGGCGGTCGCACTCTAAGAGTGCTCCAGACCCCTCTGTCATATGCACCAAGATCCGCCAACATCAGCAGTCATCCGACCCTGCAATCTACAGTTAATGCTTTACCACAGCCTATGCCACCTTTATGCGATGATGGCTGCCACAAATTGTCCGCTATTCCCACCTCGCCACACCTGACATGGCCGGCACCCGTTCCCTGGGCCTCTGAGCCCTAATCTGTGACAAGTTGTGACGGGGTGGCGGGCTCTGGGGATGACAATGCTGATATGCCCTCGGACTGGTGGTCCGCATTGCCGCTGACCCCCCTTTCTGTCGTCCCTGTACAGACTGATGCCACAGGACTAGGGGACTGGTGTGCAACGAAGGACACCGGTGTGTGGGACTACCCTACGGATATAGAGCACGGTCCCTTTAACCCAGGACTAAAGGTCGGCGAGGCCACGCCCACCAACAGCGCGGAAGAGCCAAAAGCCGGAAGAGCGACGGAGAAGACGGACGGCGTTTCCCTGGAGGCGGATGGTGGACTGGAGTGGAGACGGAGAGCGGTGCAGACGGAGATCGGAGGAGAAGATTACGGAGAGAGCCCAGCGGTCGTCAAGCCAGGAGGCCACCGATTTGGCGCTTCGCCCTGCCGCGGTCCCACGGGAGGAGCGTGGCTGGACAAGGTACGGGGTGCAGTTGCGGGCTGGGTGGGACGGAGTGAGCCGTTGAGACCTCGAGAACCAGTGTAAATACTGTATAGCCGAGTTCCCTTCCCCTCACGAGCACCACGGACGGCTGTTTGTAATTGTGCACTTGGTTTCCCTCACTCCCCGGGCCCCTGTAAGTCCAGTGCGGACGCCCCACTTACTGTTTCCTTTCTTTTCTTTGCTTTTGGGGATTCCTCCGGACGGAGTCACGAGCCAGTCGGCAGACCGTCATCCACTCACCTTACGACCGGAGCGAGCGGATCGACTGGTCTACAGCCCTGCTTCATTCTGGCTAGCCCCGGTTTCATAAGAGGAGTCAGAACGGAGACCTCTGACTTCGCAAGACTGAGAGTGACTACTAAGAGGAGAAAATCCTATTAAAAAATAAAGCCTTCGCTTCGTGCACTATTTCCTGACTCTGCCTCATTTGAAACTGATCCTAGTGTTTCTGAATCACCATCCCCTGTGGTCCCCGACCCTGCCCCCTCACAACTGGTGTCAGAAGTGGGATCACAGTCCATCTGTGAATCCGAGATGGACGCCCTGCTGCAGCATCTAATCAAGGGGCAGGAGAAACTTGAATGGGCCGTCGAGCGGCAGATGACTTCGGCCCAAGCCGACAGGGACCTGTTCAAGAACACTATAGCCGCCCAGATGGACAACATGCAGAAAACAATGTCACACCCCACAGGGTTGGTTCCTGTAGAGAGTAGAGCCCATGTACCTAGCCCATCCGGTATAGCGTTACAAAATGACGTGCACGGTGAGGACCCTGACGCCTTTTTGATGAATTTCGAGAGGGCGGCCAGGGCTCTGGGTTGGCCCGAAGAGAAGTGGCCGTTCTTCTTGGCCCCCCTGCTGACTGGGGAGGCCCAGTTCGCATATCAGGTTGCGAACCCTGCTGGGAACGCTCCCTATGCTCTGATCAAGAACGTGATCCTGGACCACCTGGGACTGGGCTCCGAAGCATACCGCGTCAGGTTCCGCAAGGAAAAAGGGATCCCGGGAGAGAACCCAAAAACCCTTTTCTTCCGCTTGAAGATGATGGCCGATAAGTGGCTGAAATCCGGCTCCAGTACAAAAGAGGAAATCCTGGCACAAATATACTTGGAGCAATTCATGGAGGCGCTCCCCTATGGTTCCCAGAGGTGGCTGAGACAGCACTCGGGTCTCACGGTGGAACAGGCCATAGAGATGGCCGCCAACTATGCACGTGCACAGCCCAGGGGCATAGGATGGGAACCGGAGAAGGCCACGAAACCACTGTCATTGGGAAGAGGGGAAAAGAAAGCCAAACCCACCCCGGAGCCCTTCCGGCCTCGCCCTATCCGGATGGAACCGCCCATACCCAGAGGCCCTCAATGCTTTGAGTGCGGCGAGTGGGGGCACATTGCCCGCCTTTGCCCCAGGAGAAGAGCCTATGGAGGTGGGGTATCTCCCCAAGGCAGTCCTCTACTCCGCGGAGCTGGGCACATCATTCCATGTGAGTATAAAGGTGAACGGGTATAGCATCAAAGCCCTCCTGGACTCCGGGTGTAGGCAGTCTGTGGTGCAAGAAAGGTTTGTCCTGCCCGGCCAATATGTCCCGGAGGCGATAGTACACATCCGGTGCGTGCACGGTGACATAAAGCCGTATCCCGTGGCCCAGGTGTCTGTTGTCCCTAGTAATCACCCCGAAAGTACGGTAAGGGTAGGAGTGTTGCAGACCCTCCCTGAGGAAATGATCCTTGGTGTAGACAATCCTGGCTTCCTGGATCTGTTTCGAAGAACGGTTTACGAACAGCCCCGGAACGAGCCCAAACCCCATTCGGCTCTGGTCACTGCCGAACCATGGGTCCTTGACCGCAGCTTCCGGTTCGCCCAGTCAGAGGACCGTGCTTTGTTTAACGCATGGGAGGCCGCGCAGGCCACTCAGGAAGAGTCCACTAACACATATCCCAGGTTCATCATAAAAAGAGACCTGTTGTACAGAGAAGCAGCTGCAGGAAAGGAGTTACAGCTCTTGGTTCCGACGTCTTTCCGCGAACAGGTGCTATTCTTTGCCCATGCTCATCTCACGGCAGGCCATGCGGGTAAAGAGAAGACCACAGAGAGTGTCATTCGGCATTTCTACTGGCCAGGGATCTACAGAGATGTGCAGGAGTACTGCAGGAAGTGCAAGATCTGCCAGAGGAGGAACACACACAGACCCCCGGCGGCCCCCTTGCAGCCAATGCCCATCATTGGGGTGCCCTTTGAGCGTGTGGGGATGGACCTCATAGGGCCCCTCCCGAAGACCCCCAGAGGGCATCTCTATGCGCTGGTGATCGTGGACTACGCCACAAGATACATAGAGGCCTTTCCCTTGAAAACCCCCACAACCGCCAATGTGGCTGAGAAGTTCGTAGAACTGTTTTCCAGGGTGGGCTTTCCGAAAGAGGTGGTAACCGACCAGGGAACACCGTTTACCTCACGTCTCATGAAAGAAATCTGTAAATCCCTGGACATACACCATCTGAAAACATCCGTGTACCACCCACAGACAGACGGCCTTGTGGAGAGGTACAACCAAACCCTCAAAGCTACCTTGAAAAAAATGTTGTCCTCCGAAGGACCGGCCTGGGACCGGTTACTCCCGTTAGCCCTGTACGTACTCCGGGCTCAAAAACAGAGTAGTCTCGGTCATTCGGCCTTTGAACTCCTATACGGGAGGATACCAAGAACCCTGCTACAAATAACCAAAGATGCATGGGAAGCGCAGGAAGACCAAGAGAGAAACACCCCCCTGGAATACACTGCACAACTGAGGTCCAAGCTGGGGAAGTTACGTAGCCTGGCCTATACAAACCTCGAAAAACAACAGAAGAAACAAAAGAAGACATACGACAGAGGGACACGACTACGACGAATGGGAGTAGGTGACTGGGCCTTGGTGTTATTACCCTCAATCACGAAGAAAAACGAGTGGGTCGGGCCATACGAAGTAACCGAAACGATAGGAGAGACCACCTACAGGTTACGTCTCTCTCCATCAAAAACCCAGACCTACCACATAAACATACTCAAAAAGTGGATCGGTCCCACACCCAGGAGTGCCCACTTGGCGGTCCCAAATAAAAGGACGGAAGATAACACCCTAAAACACCTCGTGGTAAACCCTGACCTGTCAGAAAGACAACAACAAGACCTAAGGGAAACCCTGTTGCCCTTCATGTCTGTGTTTTCGGATTTGCCGGGGAAAACACACCTGGTGGAGCACCACATCGAGACGATCCCAGGGAAAATAGTAAGACAGCGGCCCTATAGGATCCCCGCCGCCCGGAGAGATGCCGTAAGACAAGAGGTACAGGATATGTTAGAGCTGGGGGTGATCCGACCGTCCACCAGCAACTGGGCCTCCCCGATAGTGATGGTACCCAAACCTGACGGCACAAAACGCTTTTGCATGGACTTCCGAGCCTTGAACCTGATTTCCTCTTTCGACGCATATCCCATTCCCCGCGTTGATGAGTTGATTGAGAACCTAGGGGAGGCAGTGTACATAACGACCATAGACCTGACCAAGGGGTATTGGCAGGTGCCCCTTAGGGAGGAGGTCCGGAAAAAGACCGCCTTCATCACTGACGAAGGGCTATACGAATTCACAGTGCTCCCCTTTGGGCTTCATGGCGCCCCGGCCACGTTCCAACGGCTCATGAACCACATCTTGAAACCCTTTCCGTCTTTCTGCTCGGCCTACCTAGACGATATCGTCGTCCACAGCAAAACATGGAAAGAGCACCTACAACACCTCCAAGCCATCCTCCGGGCCCTGCAGGAGGCGGGCCTGCATGTCAGTGCAAAGAAGTCTCGGGCAGCATTTACGTTGGTCAAATACCTGGGCTACGTGCTAGGCGAGGGCACCATAGCCCCCCAGGACGAGAAGGTCAGGGCCATCAGAGACACGTGTTTCCCGGCAACGAAAAGGGAGCTTCGCGCTTTTCTTGGGCTAATCGGGTATTACCGAAGGTTCATTCCCAGGTTTGCTGAAGTGGCCACCCCCTTGACGGACCTCCTGCGCAAAGAAGTAAAGACTAAGGCGATACAGACACCCCCTAGGGAAGCCCTGGAGGCTTTCGTCCTCTTGAACAACGCCATCACATCGGCCCCCGTTTTGTTATCCCCGGATTTCAATAGGGACTTCCTCCTAGCCACTGATGCATCAGAGACCGGCCTGGGGGCCATTCTATCGCAGTTGGACGATGAGGGTATCGAGCACCCGGTCCTGTTTACAAGCCGGAAACTCTTCCCTAGGGAACAGAAGTACTCCACTGTGGAGCGAGAGTGTCTCGCCATCAAATGGGCGATAGAAAAACTGCATTACTATTTGGAGGGCCGGCCCTTTATCCTGCAGACAGACCATGCCCCCCTGCGGTGGATGTACCGCAACAGGTCGCTCAACCCAAGAGTGCTCAGATGGTTTCTTTCTCTGCAGCCCTACTCCTTCACTGTGCTGCACAAAAAAGGGTCCGATAACGGGAATGCTGATTTTCTGTCCAGGGTCCTCCCTCTCCCCGATCGGGAGAGTCCAGGGGGGAGGTGTGTGACGGGGTGGCGGGCTCTGGGGATCACAATGCTGATATGCCCTCGGACTGGTGGTCCGCATTGCCGCTGACCCCCCTTTCTGTCGTCCCTGTACAGACTGATGCCACAGGACTAGGGGACTGGTGTGCAACGAAGGACCCCGGTGTGTGGGACTACCCTACGGATATAGAGCACGGTCCCTTTAACCCAGGACTAAAGGTCGGCGAGGCCACGCCCACCAACAGCGCGGAAGAGCCAAAAGCCGGAAGAGCGACGGAGAAGACGGACGGCGTTTCCCTGGAGGCGGATGGTGGACTGGAGTGGAGACGGAGAGCGGTGCAGACGGAGATCGGAGGAGAAGATTATGGAGAGAGCCCAGCGGTCGTCAAGCCAGGAGGCCACCGATTTGGCGCTTTGCCCTGCCACGGTCCCACGGGAGGAGCGTGGCTGGACAAGGTACGGGGTGCAGTTGCGGGCTGGGTGGGACGGAGTGAGCCGTTGAGACCTCGAGACCCAGTGTAAATACTGTATAGCCGAGTTCCCTTCCCCTCACGAGCACCACGGACGGCTGTTTGTAATTGTGCACTTGGTTTCCCTCACTCCCCGGGCCCATGTAAGTCCAGTGCGGACTCCCCACTGACTGTTTCCTTTCTTTTCTTTGCTTTTGGGGATTCCTCCGGACGGAGTCACGAGCCAGTCGGCAGACCGTCATCCACTCACCTTACGACCGGAGCGAGCGGATCGACTGGTCTACAGCCCTGCTTCATTCTGGCTAGCCCCGGTTTCATAAGAGGAGTCAGAACGGAGACCTCTGACTTCGCAAGACTGAGAGTGACTACTAAGAGGAGAAAAGCCTATTTAAAAATAAAGCCTTCGCTTCGTGCACTATTTCCTGACTCTGCCTCATTTGAAACTGATCCTAGTGTTTCTGAATCACCATCCCCTGTGGTCCCCGACCCTGCCCCCTCACACAAGTGGTGGATCCGGCTCACCCACGACCAAGGGGCCCTACCGGGTGACAGGATGATCGGAGGAGTTGCCTGGCAATGGTAAAGGGGGAGCTGTGAAGACCGCAGCTGCTCCCGCCTTCCGGCGATCCGAGGCGTGACGCCTGGAAGTGCTGCACAGTCTAAGGCCTCCTTTACTAGTCTTGCATTCCTGAAGTTGCTGTGAGACCCCTGCGCCGCAAATAGAACCGACGGCCACACAGAGATAGCGTTTGGGAGATCAGCCGTCAATCCGTGCAGCGAGGTGGACCCACCCCTACAACCACAACCCTCCTGTGACCGGGTAATGCTCCGGAGCTTGGCCAGGCCCGGCGTGCCCGTGCATTGTGGTGGTTGTAGACGCTGCCCCTGGGACCGCCGCCTGCATGCCCAGCAATCCGGCCGGTGACTGAACGCCACCCTTCGGGGCACCGGTGAGTGTGGAGGGAGGCGGCACGACAACTAAGGGATTTGTCCTGCAGGGGACCCCCGGCCTGTATTAATCCTGAGGCTGATTAACAATGGATCAGGCAGCAGGGGTTCGGGAGAGGTGGCCTCCACCACTCTCTCCCTTCCCCCCTCCACCATTCCAGTGACACGATCGAGCTCTGACAGCCCTGACACCGGGCCAGCTCCGCCTTAGCGGTACTCCTTGTCACCTGCGAAGAGCTGAGTGACACCTGGGGCTCGAGCCCGGATCCCGGCCCTCCAAGCCATAGACGCATCCCGGACATCACTGGAGGAGAAGATCGGGGAAGTCCGGGAGTGTCCTGATGACTGGACCTCAGGCGTGAATTTACGGCGCACCCGCGTGGATGACTGGCCATACTGACTCTGGCCACTGATCCTCCCTATTATTAGTCTTGCTGCTACCCACGACCTCCCTTGGCCCTGGCGAGCTCCTGAACTCCTGCAGTGGCTGCATTAGATTATACAAAGCACATTGGTCCCACACATACTCCTAGACTGGACCCCTCGAGATCCCGCCGGTAGCTGAGGGGTGCAGACCACGAGAGGTCTTTCGCACCGTCTAGGGCCTGTCCCATCACTACTAAGCCCCATGGAGGAGCACTGCCCGGTATTCTGTGTAAAGAGGCTCGGCTGTGACGCTGTGTGGCGGTAGCCGTTGCGGTGGGCTCCTGGTTGGGAACCACCCTACCTCCTACGACCTACACATCCACAGATCACAACTATGAACTAAACGTATGTCCCCAGCGGGCTGTTGCCCCGCTGCGCCGGAACCATCACCCAAGTAATCGGCCATCGTGGCTACTATCCATGCGCTCTGAGACGTGATTTTCTTTTCAGAGGCCTCCCTTCAACATCCTTAACGAGGGAGACCCACAGTACTTAACTTCTCCATCAAGGCCTCCTGGCTACCCCACCCCTTAGCCGGTGGTGACCCGGCCCGACGGCCCCCTACTTCCCCTGCATTGTGGCCCTGTTCGAGCCTGGTGCTGACCCACAACCTCACAATTTTGGGGCACTGAGGTACTGTTCCCCTAGAGCCCTAACCCAGTTATAAAATGTTGGAACTGAGCGCCCTGGTGACCTTTGACTAAGGACTCTGGCCGAAGGACCTACTGAATCTGACCTAATGCGCCCTTTCTTCACCAAACATGGGGTGAGCCCGCGGGCCGAAATCCTCTGCCACCCACACGCAAACTAAAATAGACCAATTCATCACGGTGGACCAAAACCCCCCAGAGGGGGCGATGGGCAGCCTATCTCTGACCAGGCCACCATCCTCCAAGCCATAGACGCATCCCGGACATCAGTGGAGGAGAAGATCAGGGGAGTCCGGGTGGACATGTCCCTCATCAGGCAAGACCTGTGTAATGCCACAACCGGCATCTCAGAGGCCGAGTCCCGCCTCTTCACAGTGGGGAACGTTGTCCATCAGCTACAAGAAAAGGTGGCCCGCCTAAAATACCACACTACAGACCTACACAAGAGAGCCAAGGACGCTGAAAACCGCTCTTGTCGTAACAACTTGCGCTTGGTGGGCTTTCGGGAAGGCAGCGAGCAGGGCGAGATGGCCACCTTCATTGAAACTTGGATATCGTCCTGGATGCCTAAAGACACACTCTCTCCCTGTTTCGCGATCGAGCAAGCCCACCGTTTGCTTGCCCTCAAGCCACCACCTGGAGCCCCTCATCGACCTATAATTGCCTGGGTATTCAATTTCAAAGATCAAGATGCAATCCTATGTGAAGCTCGGACTCTGGGCCCACTGAAGTTCCAGAATTAAAACATCATGGTCTTCCCAGACTACACAAGGGAAGTGTAGACTCAAAGGCGCTCCTACACAGAGGTCAAGCAGAAACTGAGAAATCTTGGCTTCCAGTACAGACTCCTCTTACCTGCCCACCTCCGGGTCATCTTCAAAGGCAAGATGCAAGTCTTCGAATCCCCTCATGCCGCTTGGACTTGGCTGACCAAGGAGCGTCCCCTGGGGCCTCAACCAATCCCCTCGCCTGCCCATTCGGGTCCGCAGGCCTCACAACCATTGTCCCCTAAACAACGCAGGAGACGTATACAATCTCACAAAAGACGAGAGGGTAATGCAAACGCGCCCAGATCATTGATCCTGACTTACCATGGGCCTGGCACCAGGTCCTCCCCCTCCGTTTCTCACCCCAGGCAAAGGAATAGATCAGCTGACAATTCCTCCAGAGAACGCACTCCCCGGGGTGTCCATGACCAGGCGGCCACAGACTCCGACTTCTCCCGCAGCCCAGTAATCTGAACGTTCCCCTAAGGGGTGAAAAAGCCGACATGGAGAATCATCACCATCTGGGAATATAGGACTATTTATCCTGCAATGTCATACTATAGAATTTGACACTGTCAATGCTGCATTTACATCCGACATAAGCTGAGGGGTTCACCACGCATCTCCTGTACTAAACACTATTGTTTAGCTGGTTTCCATCACATTGTAGGGCGACACATGCTTCGGATCCAGAAGTATAGGGCGGGGGAGAGGGAAGAGGGGGGTCAGTATCGTTGTCCTATGTATCATTTTAGGATTTACACCTCATTTTCCATTCCAGACAGCACAATGCACTTTCACACGACCGCATCGCAAACACATGCTGACCTTGCACACTGGACACAACTTGAAGTGTCACACTAATTTCTCACCCCAGACCCACCGCTCTTTGTATCTCTCACTCTACATGACACACACATCCCAAGTACACCACTCTCTCCGGGTCATGTCCTGGAATGTAAACTGCCTGCTTGATCGCATCAAACGTACGGCAGTCCTGAAGTATGCCCAGCGACACTCTCCCGATGTTGTCCTGCTCCAGGAGACCCACCTCATTGGATCACACTGTGCCTTTCTGGTGCGCTATGGCTCCGACAGAGTTTGGCACTCCGGCTTTAACAGGGGCTCTCGAGGAGTAGCCATTCTACTCAGAAAGTAATTCCCATTTGTCCTCTCCCATGTGGCTGAAGACCCGCAGGGGTGTTTCGTGGTTCTCTCAGAGACGCTGGGCGGGAAAGTCCTTCATCACTTATCTATCTACATCTCCCCACAACACTTGCCTCAACACTACAACATCTCACTAATAACATCTCCAACTTAACCGAAGGTCAGATGATCCTGGGTAGAGATTTCAACGCGGTTATTCAACCCACTCTTGACTCTACAGGTTTCCCCTCCCCTACCAGGTTGCCCCATACCAAGAAATTGTCTGACTGGGTGGCCAACTTGGGTCTCTGTGACATATGGAGGGTCTGGAACCCGCACACACCCCAATTCATGCACACCTCAGCGGCGCACCATTCACACACCCGTATTAACATGATTCTTATGCCGGCCCGGACTGCCAATGCGTGACCAATGCCTTCATCCTTCCCCGGGGATCTCAGACAACTTAGCACCGATCATGCCCCCGATAGGCTAAGCCCTATATGGCATTTGAACGCCTGGTTCCTTCAAAATTAAGAATTTCGCAAGGCCGTAGGAGAGGAACTTAAACAATACTTCCTCAGAAACATAGGTTTGGTGACCTCGCCAAGTATCCTTTGGGAGGCTGGTAAGGCTACCATCTGGGGAGCGGCCAGAAGCCACCTTTGGTCGCAGCAGCAAAACCGAGATGGTCATCTCGCACTCCTTGAAGCACAAGAACTCCGGCTGGATGCTGACCTGACCGGATCCCCGAGCAGAACCCACGAACAGCGACTGGCAGCCGTGCGGGAAGAGATTAAACAAACTGCACTGGAGTCGGCCAAACTGTTGTGGCGCTCAGCTGTCACCCGTGTATATGGATGTGTGGACAAAAACGGGAGACTCCTCCACAGGCTGGCCTCTTAACCCTTGGCATCTTGGATAATTCCCGAGATCTGAGATCCCTCAGGAACCATTTGCTGTACCTCCCCGGAGATTGTAAAAGTTTTTGCTGTTTTTTACTCTCATTTATACTCAGCGCACCAGCTGAACGATACTCTTGCAGACTTTCTAAGTCCCTTGCAGATCCACATTCCCTGCCTGTCGAAATCGGAAGCCGCTAGCTTGGACCCCCCCTCCTCCCTAGAGGAGATAGGGGCAGCAATCTTCCTCCTGGCGTCTCAGAAAACTCCGGGCCCCGATGGGTTCCCCCAACTGTACTATGCGTCCTACCTTGACAAAGTGATCCTCCACCTCGCGGCCTTGTTCCGCCACCTGGCGAGGAGACAGATATAGCCACCATTGTGGTCATACCTATAACCCAGTCACCCTCGTCGTCCTGCGTGGATTACCGACCAATCTCCCTGTTTAACACCAAGCTTAAAATCTATGCCACGGTTTTGGCTCAACGCCTGCGCCTAGCTCCTCGCCACCCTGATCCACCTGGGCCAATGCAGCTTCATGCCTGCTCGTGCCACCTGACTCTGACTACGGCGCCTCGACTTGGCACTCACTGTCAGGCGCTCACCCCCTACTTAATGCTCATTCTCGTAGCTTTTGAGAAGGCCTTCGATATGGTGGACTGGCACCACTTTGATGAAGTACTTACAACGATGGGCATGGGTCAGCAATTCCACTGTTTCGTCCATGTCCTCTACTCCAACACTCAAGCCAGAGTACTGGTTAATGGTTCTCTCTGAGGTATTTCCAATCCAGAGGGGTTCAAAGCAGGGCTGCCCCCTCTTCCACTACTTTTCACTCTGGCGATGGAGCCCCTGGCGTGCCTCATCCATGCAGACAACTTGATTCAGGGCTGGGCATGGGGGAGCCACCGCGTGGATAAAATCGCATTGTATACGGATGATGTCCTGCTCTTCTTCGCCGATACGGCCAACTCTGTCCCCAGATGTCTCCAATCCCTCCAGCACTTTGAGAAGGTCTCGGGTCTACGGCTGAAACCGGCCAAGTCAACCCTTGTGCCTCTCCATCCCTCCAGGGAATGTTTCAACTGGCAGTCTACTATACCTATTAGACATCAGTCGTTTAAATACCTCAGCATATGGGTAGCCCTACTCCCTGAATTGGAATGGGCGCTGAATGTCACCCCACTTGTTAAGCGGACCACGAAGGATCTCAGTCACTGGCAACCCCTACCACTCAATCCACTCGGAAGGGTGGCGCTATTTAAAATGGTGATCCTCCCTCGGTTCCTATATATCTTTCAAAACACTCCCTCCCACTACCAGGTAGCTGGCACCAAGAGATCGACTTAATGGTCATACGTTTCTTATGGGGCACGTGACAACAACGCATGTCCCTTGATCGCTGCCGTATTCCGTCCTTTGATGAAGGAATGGGCATGACTGACCTGTACCTATACTATCTGGCGACTAGGCTGCTTGTCCTCTATGATTGGTTCACGGGGATGGTCTGACCCGGCTTATCAAACCGAAAGCCGAGGCATGGATTTTCCTCAAACCCAAGCCCTCTTGTACGGCTCACCAGACGCTCCCGGTGGTTACCCAAACGATCTTCCTGGCCTGGCGTTTGGCCTTGCGTCATACATGCTGGGAAGCTGAATTGACCCAACAAAATCCACTCTGGCAGGGTGCATGGCTCGGCGAGGTGGGACCTCATTGGGATAATCACAACAGAAATTAAATGGGGGTCTAAAGGATAGGTTTAAAGACCAACACGGATTCAAATCCCCAAATACAGAACTAAATTAAACCAAAGAAAATCCGTGAGCACAAACAGTACACGTTTTCAAAATCCCGGAATCCCATCACCCACCGAAGTGGCATGCTTCATCATCTAGGATCTCCTCTTGGTTGCAAACTTTTTGCAGTAGCGATAAACTATCTAGGTCCTGAGGAAGGTTGAGATCATACCTTGATCGACACAGCCAAAACATGTAGACCTGTTTTGCGGAATAAATGCAGGTATTTGGTCTAAACTGCATACGCACTGGTTTTATATTTGACAGCAGGATAGATTCAATTAAAGATTTTTTTCTCCCTGGTAGCCAATTTTAAATCACTTTTCACTTCATCACAGCACGCACTGCAACCATCACCCTAAATATCGATGTTGCTTCACTTCTAGTGGATATTAGTAGATGCTAGTCTTGATTACCTAAAACACCCCTGAGCTCCTTCCTCCCAGGGTGGGAGTTGTAGCCCTTGGTTGCACTAGGCTTTGCAGCCAAGAGGAGATCCCAGATGATGAAGCATGCCACTTCGGTGGGTGATGGGATTCCTTCCTCAATAAAGGACTCCCCTAAGAACTAAGAGGGATTTTGAAAACTTGTACTGTTTGTGCTCCTGAGTGTGTTAGTCTCACGGATTTTCTTTGGTTTAATATGGGACCTCATTGGGACCACATTGGAATCTCCCAGCTGGGTGATGTGTGGGTAGGGGATCACATACGATCTTTTCAAGATTTATAGAGTCGCTTCTCCCTACACACCTCACAATTCTACAGATACCTGCAAATTTGGCACACCCTTAATTCACATATCCCCGCAGATACCACGCTTCCTGAGTTCAGACCACCAGAAGCACAGGTCATGATGGGGAATCTCGGGAAGGGAGGCATATCACACATATACCGCACTCCCACGAACAACAGCCCCACATCCCTGGACCCGCTTAGAGCTCCCTGGGAGGGTTGGCTGGGTCCCCTTGAGGATGAGGACTGGCAGGATGCACTGATGGCCCCCAAACTGATCACTACCTCGGCCAGACTCCGTCTCTTCCAGACCTACTACTGCCACACCGCATATCTTACTCCAGACCGGCTGCACAAAGCAGGAATGCAGGCCTCCCCCGAATGCGCGCAAAGAGGGCACCACCCAGCAGACTTCTTCCATATGGTCTTGCCCCTCCTCGCAAGGGATAAAATAGAAACTGAGCTTACACACATTTTGATTTGGCAAGTACCACATGATGGAGAAAAACCAAAGGTGGTGATGGACGGAGCGTTGACAATACAAACACTCACCCCCAGTCAAATGATCTGGGTTTAATCCATCACCGTTCTTTAGCTCACTCCGCCAACCCTTTTCAGACATGGCCATATGCAAATCAGTCTTACGCTGTGCCTCATGGGAACAGTCCAGCCCGAACTGCCAAGCCATGTCTTCCCTGGACCGGAATCAAGCTTCCCAGGACCGGTTTCTGGCATTACAGTCGTCTTCAGCCGGGCTTGCTTGACTCCAGTGGCAAAGTGAGCAAGGGACTCACGTCTGAGCATACCCTGCCAACTTAGGGCCAACAAGAAAAAACAAAGGTGGTGGTGGACGGAGCGTTGACAATACAAACACTCACCCCCAGTCAAATGATCTGGGTTTAATCCATCACCGTTCTTTAGCTCACTCCGCCACCCCAGTTCAGACATGGCCATATGCAAATCAGTCTGACCCTGTGCCTCATGGGAACAGTCCAGGCCGAACTGCCAAGCCATGTCTTCCCTGGACCGGAATCAAGCTTCCCAGGACTTTCTGGCATTACAGCCGTCTTCAGCCGGGCTTGCTTGACTCCAGTGTCAAAGTGAGCAAGAGACTCCCGTCTGAGCATACCCTGCCAACTTAGGGCCAACAAAGAAAAACCAAAGGTGGTGATGGACGGAGCGTTGACAATACAAACACTCACCCCCAGTCAAATGATCTGACTGGGGGTGAGTGTTTGATTTGTTCAAACGCTCCGTCCATCATCCCCTTTTGTATCGCTAAGTACCACATGATCCCATGTGTCTTCCCCTGGGCATTACTGATGGTCTAGATGGGACCAGCGCCGACAAATTATTCCTGGGAACTGCCATCGTTGTGGCCAAACGAGACATTGCCATGGCCTGGATGCAGGCGAAGGAAAAAATAAGTGCGTCATGGCACAAAGATAAAACGGCTGTCTGAACCCTTCAGAAGCCACGCTTGACGCACGCCAACGTCTAGCCCCCACAATAATTGAGGCAAATCAACACCAAACCAAGTCAATCATCATATAAATCATTGTCAAACAATTCTTCTGTATCAGTGTCAAGTGAAAATGAAGACGATGGTTGTGCAATGTTAATGTTTACCTCAGAAAATGTGCGCCAGTTGGACTGGCTGTGTGTGGAGAAAAATATAGGTCGAAGAAATGTTGACATGGCAAAGCACTAAAGTCATTCTAACATTGTTGGAAGATGACACTAAACGAGAAGGGTTGCTCAATACCTTTTATTATCGACAGCAGTGCGTCGATAAATATAATTCTGGAGGAGAAAAACAATGAATTATCTCTGTTGCCAAGACATAAGCCATCGAACACTAAAGTGTATACTTGGGCTGCATTGACACCATTAAAAAGTCAATGTTCATTTGAAACAACAATGAAACATAAGAAAACTAAAGTACAAGCATCTATACATGTACTTCAAGGTACGGTGGCAAGAGCCTGATTATTAAGTTTCAGTACAGCTGCTGAGGTGGGACTGATAATGGTAAACTATAACATGAATGGCGATCACAAAATAGTAAGTCAGTTCCCTTCATAGTTTCATGGATTAGGAAAACTCAAGACTGTGAAAGTACAATTACACATTAATGAGGACATCCTTTCTATTGCTCAAAGACACAGACGAACTGCATTTCATTTACAGGAAGCTGTTGAAAAAGAACTTGACTCATTGGTCAAACATGATATCATTGAACGTTCCACTGGTCCAATGCCCTAGGTTCTCCCATTGTTGTAGTGCGCAAAAAGGACAGTGAAGGAGCTGTATGCATCTGCATTGACATGCGTCAAGCGAATAAGGCAATTGAACGAGAATGACATCCAGGTCCGCACATTGCTGACATGATAACCCAATTGAATGGTGTGAAGTTCTTCTCGCACCGTGATTTTAATAAAGGATATCATTAGTTGGAACTCGAAAACAGTTGCAGGTATTGCAACATTTTCTACACATATAGATTGGTTCTGATACAAAAGACTAAGTTTTGGTGTGTCATCAGCTGCAGAGGTATTTTAAAATGAGATTCAACGTATCATACAGCCTGTCATGAATGCATTTAATTATAGTGATGACATTTTGGTTTTCGTAGCTACACAGAAACAGTATGCTAAAGCTTTCATTCAAGTGGTTAGTTTATTTGCAGATGCAGATGTGAGCTCCATAAGACAAAGCTAAAATTATTTGGCCAACGCTCGATCCAGCTAAAGTACAAACGCTGTCTCATGCTGATTCCCCACAAGATGTTTCCATGTTACATTCATTCTTGGGCATGGCTAGAGACTGTTCTAGCTATATACCAGACTTTGCCACCGTATGTGCTCCTTTGAGAGACTTGATGAAAAAGAATGTTTCATTTCATTGGTCATATGAATGCGAGCATAGCTTCAAGAAGATTAAACAAGCAATTGAAAATGTTACTGAAATGGCATACTTTGATCCAAAGCTTCATACAGAGGTTGTTGTTAATGCTAACCCTGTTGGGTTAGGCGCAATCCTTGCACAGCACATCGGACACCTGAATGCTTGAAGCCATATTGTGGCAAATGCATGCTAATGTTTGTCCCAAACTGAACATGCTTATTCACAACCTGAGAAAGTTTAGCAGTGGTATGGGCTTCGGAACATTTCCACATATTCTTATATGGAAACATATTCACACTTGTAATGGCTCATCAAGCGCTGTTGTCTTTGACAATCCAAAAGCCAAGAGGCCTCCTCGCACTGAATGTTAGGTCTATGATTACAAGAATACAACAACATAATTGTGCACCGTCCAGGAAGAAGATCAAGACCCTGCTGACTACTTCTCACAAGTGCCTCTACAGTGTCATGGTACCCCTGCTAAGACACCTGAAGCCTGCATAAATTTCATTGTGAAATCAACCACACCAGATGCCAATTTGTTGGAACAAATTGTCACCGCCACAAGTCAAAATAGTGACGGTAAAATTGAAAGACATTATCGCACATCAGTCTTGAAAACAACACACTCAATCTCTTACCAATAACAGTGAAAACCAGAAGTTTAGAAATGTCAAAGACGAACTATCGGTTACTCAAGAAGGCTTTATCCTGAGAGGTTTAAGAATTGTTATTCCAGAGATTCTGCAACAACAGATAGTTGAAGTGGCCCATGAAGGACATCATGAAATAGGGGCCACAAAAGGAGCTCTCAGAGATTGAGGGGCTAATTATGAGTTTGGGGGTCCGATGGACTGCCAAACCCACAGTTGCGGTGCGGCCTGCCGCACTGGCCGTACGACTGCCGTATTACGAGTTGGGCGGTCGGACCGCCATTGGACCTCTGCTACCACCAGGGATCCGTGATCCCTGGCGGTCTTGCAGCGGTCTGAGGTCCACAGTATGCTTGGCAGTGCTGCTGCGGCACCACCAAGCATATCACAAGTTTCCTCACTGCCACAATTTTCATGGCGGTGAGTCCGCCATGAAAAGTGTGGCAGTAAATGCAAGTGAGGCATGCAAGGGGTAACATGTTTTGCCCCCATGTATGCATGAACCCCCAGTTCCTGCACAGCATGTATTTAACAGACCATTCCATGCAGGAACGTGCAGAGGTGCTCCCATTGCAATGCCTCTCTTAGGATCAGATCTGAGCCTTTGGAAGGCCCCGCCTTGGGACCACAGCCACAGGACCGCCCGACCGGTATGCTAATTGGAATACGGTGGCCGGCCAGACTATGGGTTTGGCGGTCTTGGGGCAGGGCCTGGTGTGGTGGTCCAATCCAACCCCGCCAAACTCGTAATCATGCCCTGAGTCTGTTTTACACATCTCGATGAGACAGTTCACAGAGAATTGAAGGCCTATCATCTATGCAACTGCCTTTCATCGACAATCACTCAACACATCTTAAACAAGTTGCCAAAGCATGCACGGGAAAGAATTACCATTGTCTTCTTCGGTCCTATTGACAATGGACATCACCTGATGGTGATTGTCGATGAATACTTCCAAACTCTCATCCACCACTCAAGAAAGAGCAATCAAGAGATTAGACAGCATCTTCGCGGCATGGGGTTTTCTTGCGATCCTAAAATCTGACAATGGTCCACCTTTCAACAGTCAAGAATTCAGAGACTTTCTCAGTCATCATAATGTGAAGCATTAGAAGAGCACACCTCTTCGGCCACAGGCCAATGGCCTTGTCAAATGTTTCATGAGTACTTTCAAGAAAGCTGTTCAGCGTGTTGTATTGAAAAAGCTCTACCTTAAAACTGTCTTAAAGTCTACTCTTTGAGCTTACTGTTTGACCCCTTACTCGCCCACAGGTAAAAGCCCTGCAACCTTGCTGTTCGGGAGAGCCATGACGACCAAGTTACCTCAGCGGACCAACGGAACATCAAGCACTGAGGAAGAAACCCTTATAAGAGACTTGGATAGTAAGAAAAAAATGAAAGCCTATGCAGACAAGCACCGACATGCAATCTGCTGTGTTTCTGTACTTGGATTGCCCCCTCTGCACATGTCCTGCTCAACTGACTGTTCCTTTGAACAGTCACAGAGAAAAATAGCATTAAAGAGCACCAATGACCAACTTTCCACAAACAGTGATGAATAAACATTACTTCTACCTCAGTGGGTTAATGGTTTTCTCCATGTCCTTAATAGAATTAATACTTTGCGTCTCAGCTGCTAGCAAAATCTGTATTCTACATCAGGACTGGAGGAGCATTTTATGCTTTCAAAAAGTCTGCTTATTAACATTGAAGCCACATGCTTGAAGTAAAATTTCTTAAGCATTGGCAAAGCCAATATCTCTTTCCTTTGAGACCTTTTTGCTTTGCTAATGACTTTTTAACCAAGCTGTACGGGAAGAAGTGCAGGAAAGAATCACTGGGAGAGGAGTACACAAGGGTAAGCCCATCCCGTTGGGGAGCATGGGAAAACCACACAAACAAGAGAGAGCAGCGCGCAGAGGGGACGAGAACCACACTAGGTAAACAACTGGAAAACACTTGTGCTCTTGTGGTGTGCTTAAAAAGAAAGAAGCATTGGCATAGCCAATAGGTCTCGCCTTTGGGACCTTATAAGTGTTTAGGCATGCAACAGTTGATGTTGTTTCACCAAGGATATTGTGCTAGATAACTAAGCACTTATAAGGTCCCAAAAGGTGAGACCTATTGGCTATGCCAATGCTTGTTTTAGGTTCATTACGGGCCATTTATTTTACGGCTACCTTCTATTGGCCTCATTTTTAGTTTATTTTCTGGGATCCCAGTCGCGGGATGGTGCTGCTGTGCGTCAGAACAGGTAAGTACTTTTTAAAAGTTTTTTAGGGTTTTGAGGGTAGGGTGTATATAAGGGGTAGTTCTAGAGGTTAGTTATAGTGTTATTTGTGGGTTTTTAGTACATTAGTTGTAGTAAATGTAGTGTTTTTCACTAGTCTGTTGGTTTAGGTTTTCGTACAGTGTTTTAGTAATTTGTCAATATATTATGTTATGTTCTGTTATGTTATTTGATTTTTGATGATTAAGTGTAATGTAAATTTAATTTTTGATTGTACAGTTTTTTTGGTGTGACAATTTTGATTTACTTTGCAGGTTTTTCTTTACAGATGTGTCCTAAGGATATTTTTACATTGATTTACTTTTTTTGCAGTTTCCTGGAGAGTTTCTGGTTTTTAAAAACTTTTTTTGTGCGTTCATGTTTCCTGGATACTTTGTGTGACTTCACGGATCTCTATTGGATTGATTTTATTATGCATTTTTTTGGGCTTTTGGGAAACAATTTTTCCAGTTTTTGGTGGATTATACTTTTTGACTGTGTGAATACAGAGGATGAGCTGCAGCTACAGAACAGTAAGTAATATTTATTGTATTTGTTTTCGTGGTGAAATGTGATATTTGATCATTTATGTAAGAGTTCTTCGAATTGTTATTTGGTTTTATATATTTTATGTGTTGTAATTATTTTCCACAACAGATTGAGCTTGTTGTTTGAGGTTTCTGATTGGTGAGATTTTGGTTTTGTATACAAATATTATACATATTATTTTATTGTATCTATCTTGTTTAAAATATAATATTTAACTGATGTAATAAAATATTATGTATGTAAAAAACAATTTGTAATGTTAGTTAAGATTATGCTATATTTTTGTGGGTTAATATGTATTTTATAATATGTTTTTGGCAATTATTTCTAAGTAATCTACTCCTTTGTTTTTTATGAAGAGTTGTACTTTAAATTGTACTTTAAATTGTAGCATGTCATACATTCTTTTGGTTTGTTTGCTCATGTTAGGCGCAAATTGGATTACAGATTGCTTGATTCATAGTTGGTGGTAGCTTTTCTCTTTTTGTAAAGCTTCTATAAATGTATGGAGTGCAGGTTGTGTTCTGCGAAGTGTGGATTGGCATGCATTGTGCCATTCTTCTACTGAGTTGTTAGTTTTGTCTATTTAGAAGGAAAACATCACTCCTTCGCCCCTCCAAAACCTCCCACCCATCAAGCAATTGCAATCTAGTTCTCGCTCCCATTAAACCAACTGCTGAATTCGTATCTTTTGATCGTTTCTCTGATTCTCAGATTTTTTACATCATTTTGCAAACTTGCCCCTTGGATCCCAAAACCATTTTTGCCCAGCAAACCAGATGCACCTTCTATACCCATTCCGAAAAGACCATTTGGTTCAACTTTTTAAATGTTCTTTTTCCAAAGGGAAAGTTACGGCTAAATGGAAGCAATAGGTAGCCAAGCTGATGCTGAAAAAGCCCTCTTTAAATATTGATGAGACAACTAATTTTTTACCTTTTTCTCCTGTACCTTATCTAGTTAAAATAAAGGAAAATCGTGTTTTTGCCCAACTACAAACATTTGCTGAACATAATTAACTGCTTGATCCCAACCATACTGGTTTTAGGCTCGGACTCTAAAGTATCCATCTTGTGTCCTTTCTTTCTCTGGCTCTTCAGGCCTCCAAGGTGGCTAATGTTTGTTAGTTTAGGTGAACAACGTTCAAAAAATGTCTCCCTAATGTGGATGCTGATTTTCATATCCCTATCATTAATGCATTAGTACATTCACAACTGTCATGACTGAATAAATACATGAATGATTTTAAAATCAGCATCCACATATGTTTTTTCAGACTTTTTAAAAAAGGAATGCTAATTCGACCTACCTGGCATATCCTTCCAAAATATTTCACCATATTCAGGTTGTGCAGAACACAGCGGCACTTCTTCTTTCTGATTGTTGTTGAAAGTTGGGCTGAGACCGTCAACATTATCGGCGCCCTCTTGCTCTCCTTAACCTTTTTGTGCGCGTAAAACAGCCGCCATTTTGAACACCATGGTTTCCCTGCTCTCGCCGAGAGCCAGCGCGCCTCTCTCCCCCTCCTAGCTTCGCCGGCATCCCCCGCATACTGACAACCCCCCTGCCTGCACCTGCCGCGAATCATAAAACCCCTCTTCAGCGCTGCTCTGCCCCGGGCCCTCGTCCTGTTCTCAGCGCAACACCTCCCCTCTCCCCATTTATGATCCCCGGCCCTTTGATGCAAAACCCCTTTTTCCCGTGTGCCCGTTCGTCCTCCTCGTTCCCAAGCCGACACCCAGCTCTGCCGATACTGTTCCTTGCCCCTCCCCGTACAATAGAAAGTTTCCCCCCAGCAAGGGATCCCCGGGTTGATCAAAGCCCCCCCCGCCCTACGAGATCCGATCGAACCCCACACACACCATGAATCGGCGGAATATCCAGCTGCGCGATGATCACCACCTGTTGTGAACGGGGCAGGGACTTCCACTGTAACCTTGCGTGGGAACGGGTTGGGAAGGGGGGAGTCTGAGGATGTCTTTCCGTACATCAAAGTACCGACGAGAATGTGTTACGTGCAATAAAGAGATAAACTTGTGTATAAGAGGCCAGGCCTCAGGGATGCAGTTAGAGCACCTCAGAACGATACCTTCTGTCTGTTTCGTTGTGTTCTCCTCCGGAGAGAATAAAAATCTTGTTTCCTGCCTTCCAGTCTCCAGCGCCTGCCTCTTCAATAGTTTAACTTCTTTATGGGTTCAAGAGGCGACACCGCCGGGCAATACTTAAGGATCGTATATTCTGGTTGGTAGTGCCACCCTTATTTCAACAATTGGCGCCCAACGTGGGGCCCATCAGCGACCCATGGATCCAGTGGGAGAGGTCCTGACGACAAAGTGAACGACTGCAACGATCGGGAACGCGTCTGTCCGATAGACCCTCGTCTGACAGCCGATCATCCGAACTTCACTGGTTCCGAACAGACCTCTCTCGGGTGATCTACGGTCCTGACTGGGAACCATAAGGAGTGCCGCGAGGATAACGGAGAAGAGAGGACGATCGGGCGCTGGATTCGGAAGACAAGAAACTGTCCATGCGGTCCGGGTAAGGTCGTGTAATCACGACAAGTTGCGAAATGATTGCTTGATTGCTTGATTGTTTAAAAATACTAGTATTGCTCTTTTTATTTATTTGGAGATTCACTGTCTGCAAACGGAGAAACAACGGGCTCTCTCTTTGCAAGCAGTGGAGGATAGGTAGGGCAGCAGCCGTGCTTATTTTTTCTCCCCCACTCAATAATTACTTGAAACTGAACTGTTGTTCGCAAAACTATTGTTTCCTGGAGATTCCCTGTCTGCAAACAGGGAAGAGACCACCCTTTTTGCAGACAGTGAAAAGGGTAGGTAACGCAGATCTTTGCGGACCTACTCATTCTCCCCATTGTTATTTATTGGTCTTTTGTTATTTTGATCCATGAGGTATTCACTGCCTGCAAACAACGTAGAATAGAAATATTCTGTCCAGTCTTTGCACCTAGTGATAAGATAGGCAGTGCTGACTTTTTTGTCCCTCGTTACGAGCCGTCATGTCTGTCTTCTCCCCACTGATTAGTAGCCTGTTTAGCCCGGACCGCTTATTAGAGATGGACCATCCAGCCCCACTGAAAGGCACCCCTAATAAGGACATGTTCATGAAGCATGGATTGACCGCCATAGCCTATAGTAAACTATGGCATAAATATACGAAAAAGGGTCAAGAAAGTCAGTGGCCCCTGATAGGATCCTTCGATGATGATAAAATAAAAACGCTAGAAACTGCCCTGGGTAAAAACAAGACAACACCCACTATGCTTGACAGTTTCGGCATGTGGCGAAAAGAAACTGAACAACGTAAAAAGAAAACTGAGAGTAGGCTGGAAAAAGAGCTGCGAAAAGCAGCCCACCTAGCTGCCCAGAACTTAGAAAAAGAGATAAAGGAAAGAGAGAAAGCTAAACAGAAACTAGAAATGGAAACGTCAAGCCAGTGTCCGGTTAGAACTCCCTCCATGCTCTACCCTGATTTACCCTCGAAACAACGAGCCAATGAGGACCTGCTGTTAGGTCCTCTTATCATCTACATGCCCCCTCCATATGCCCCTTCTCAACCCTTGGCGCAGCACGCGCCACCCCCAGGTACAAACGAAGGTACCGCCACAGCGTCGGCCCCAATGGCCTCTGTGCCAGCCGAACTCCTCGTATTAAAACCCGCATCAACAACAACGTTAGACGACCATGAGACTCGAGGGGCTGGCCCTGCAAGAACAAACAGACTAGACAAAGATGAGCGAGCGGGGATCGACAAAATAGCAAGGACACTGGTAGAAAGGAAGGATGATGAAGAGTACATCACAGATATGTTCAGCTCGTATACAGGGAGTCACAGACGACATTTTACCGTACGACTGTGTTATCATGTCTTGAATGCATACGAGGACCGATATCGAGACAAAGGTCCCGAGAGCCTAAGGACTCTGTACCGGAAGGTCGATATCGGGGATGAGGGCGAGTGTGATGTGTCGGACCTCCTTACGCGTACGCTTGAGGTTTTCCGCCACCTCACTGAACGAAAGCCGGGAGCTAAATCCGCAACCTCCGTAGTGACCGAACCACCAACCGAGCAATCTAACACCATGATGCCGATACGAGAGGCTGCCCCTTACTGGGTTCCTCCTCGGGGTACAGGGACTCACGATGATGCAAACAACCAAGATGCGAAGGGAAGGGTAGTGTACAACTGGGTCTACCAGCCATGGGACCGGCAAGAGATACTGACATTCCGGAAATCTCTACCCGACCTACGTAAAAACCCCACTGCCTTCTATACTGAATTGGGTACAGCCCTGGGCTCAACGATTATGACCCTGGCTGACATCGACTTGTTCTTCGGGTTATGTCTACCAGCTGATGTGTGGAAGCAAATCCGGAAAGTCGACCACCTTGAGCTGTTTGGACATACCTGGTCACAACTCAATGACCTGGATAAACAACGGGGACCAGGACAAAAGCCTTTGAAATCCATTCTAGACCTTCCAGATAAAATCGTAGAGAAATTAAAAACCCTAATCCCAGAAAAGAAAGTGGACTGGTCGATAGTAACAGCCTGTCGCCAAAAACCCCAGGAGGATGTATCGGAATACTTCTCCCGGTTTGAAACGGTGTTCTCCGATTACAGCGGCCAGGACATGACCACTGCAACCGGACACCATCTGTTTGTCCAGAATTATGTTAAGGGCCTATCATCGGAAATCTCCCAGAAACTACAGGCCAGCGAGAGTAGTTGGGCAGCCTCCAAACCTACAGCGATTCTCCAAATGGCCCAATATTATGAGCATCAGAAAAATGAAAACGATAGGGCGACAGAGAAAAAGAAGAAGGACTTAAAAGAGAGGGTGATGATTGCCAAACTGCAAGGGGTGACTATAGGACGAGACCAATACCGGGGAAACTACCAGACGAACGTCCCTAAGACTACATTTCCCCAGGACCGCACTCTGACTTCCTACAGTGGACGCACAGACCTTAGAGAAAACCAGTGCGCTTTCTGCAAAGGGACTGGCCATTGGAAATCCCAGTGCCCAGTTCTTCTGGAAATGATCAGAAACAAAGACCCCAGGGATGTAGCAAACGGACCGAGACCTAAGGGACACCAACGAGGGCCCCCAAATGACGCGACTAACGACAGATCAAGCAGACCAAATACGTTCGATCGACCCAGGCAGAACCAATATCAACAATCTGACTATGACGACACTCACACCTTCGCATAGGACAGCCAAGGGCGAGGGAGGGATCCAGTCGAGCTCTATGTTGACCAGCAGGGCCCTTATGTCACTGCTAAGGTCCTGGGTACCAAGTCTCCATTTCTGGTAGACACTGGCGTAACACGTAGTGCGTTATCTAAACGACTGATTCCAAGGGCACCCTTGTCTGGCTCACTCATAACATCGACAGGTTTCGATGGAACGCCCTCCACCAACCCTTTGTCTGCCCCGATTCTCTTTGACGTAGAAAACAACACCACCGACACCACGTTCTTGCTTTCCTCCAATAGCCCTGACGCCATTATGGGACTTGACTTACTGAAACACTTCCGAGCGACGATCAGGTGTTCTCAAGATGGAGTTCGAGTGTTTCTTTACGACAACCCCGTTCTGCTTAGACATTGCTCTCCCCGACACATGTTTTCCATCACCGACGTTGACGCGTCCCTGCTTGACACTCTACCTCCGTATCTGTGGGCCAAAGCGGATTCGGACGTAGGGCGTATGTTAATTGACCCAGTGCACATTACTGTCCGACCAGACGCAACACTCCCAAAACTCCCACAATATCGGATATCGCCAGAGGGCGAGAAGGCATTGGTAATGATTATCCAGTCACTGATAGACGCAGGAGTGGTAGAGGAAGTGGTTAGCAACGTTTGCAACAGCCCTATCTTGCCCATTATCAAGAAGCAGGGAGAGGGAGATGAGAAAGCATACCGTTTTATCATCGACCTCCGAGAGATCAACAAAGTGGTGGTACCCCAGTACCCTGTGGTCTCAGACATCACCACCATCCTGACTTTGATTCCATCCACTGCCACCACCTTTTCCGTCATCGACCTCAAGAACGCATTCTTCTCCATCCCCATCCACCCAGACAGCCGATATCTCTTCGGCTTTACCCTAAAAGCCCGCTCATATAGGTTTTGCCGAGCGCCTCAAGGCTACACGGAAAGCCCTAGCATTTACAGCCAGGCCCTCAAAAGACAACTAGACCAAGTCCAGTTACCCGACGGAGTGGTGTTGGTACAATATGTCGATGACATCCTTTTGGCAGCCGACACCACCCCTCTAGCGGTTACCGCCACCATTCAACTCTTGCACTTCCTTGCGGAAAATGGCCACAAGGTCTCCAAGAAGAAGTTGCAATTCTGCCTACCCCAGGTCACTTACCTAGGCCACCTTTTGTCCAAGGATGGAAGAAAACTCACCCCTGATCGAATCCAAACCATTCTAGATACCCCTGTCCCTAAGACCCAGAAGCAGGTTCGCTCCCTATTAGGCCTCACCTCCTTCTGCCGACAATGGTTACCAAACTTCAGCCTCGTTGTAAAACCACTGCTTTCTCTGCTAAACAAAGACATCCCTTTCCCACTCCCTTGGACCCCTGAGTGTCAAACTTCCTTCACAGAACTGCGAGATGCCCTTTGCTCAGCCCCTGTCCTAGGTACCCCTGATTACAAAAAGCCCTTCTCCCTTTACACTCACGAAAGGGAGGGGTGCGCTTTATCTGTCCTGACCCAGGCCATCGGCCCTAAGCAACGACCGTGCGCTTACTTCTCTGCCACTCTTGACCCTGTCGCCAGAGCCTTGCCTGCCTGCCTTCGAGCTGTAGCTGCTGCTGCAATCTCTATCCGACAGAGTGAGGGGATTGTACTCTCGAATTCCCTCACGGTACTGGTACCCCATGCAGTCGACACCCTCCTGAACCAAACCAAGACGCAACATCTGACGAGTGCACGACTGACTGGATACGAACTGACCTTGCTTTCCCCCCATATCACCCTGAAAAGATGCACCACACTGAACCCAGCAACTCTGTTACCCTTGCCAGAGAACGATCCCAATGTGCACCCCGTACATGACTGCGTGACTCTTACGGACGAACAGACCAGGAGCAGGGTCGATCTCGGAGACACGGCTTTCCCTGACCCCGACGGGGAGCTGTGGGTGGACGGTTCTTGCATCAAACTCTCCGATGGTACCACTTCCGCTGCCTATGCAGTCACCACGGCTCGAACTGTAGTAGAAACAGCCCGCATCACCCAGCGATCTGCCCAGGCAGCGGAACTGATTGCTTTGACGCGAGCCTGCATCCTGGCAACAGGAACCACAGCGAACATTTACACCGACAGCCAGTATGCCTTCGGGGTGGTTCACCATTTTGGGCTCCTCTGGAGGGAGAGAGGATTCTTGACCTCACACGGCACACCCATTTTGCACGGGGATTTAGTCTCCGCCTTAATCGAAGCTGTCCTCCTCCCCAACAAACTTGCCGTTATCAAATGCCAGGCACACAAGAAAGTGACAGACATTATTGGACAGGGAAATGCACTAGCCGACATCACCGCCCGAACGACAGCTGAAAATAGAACGACAACACGTATGTACGTGACCAGGTCACAAGCAGAAAACTGGACTGACGCCAAGGACACAATTAGAGACATACAAACGGCTAGCACACAACACGAATTGACTGAATGGACACGGGTGGGATTGAAAGACGATGAAGGCTGCTGGCGGACAAAAGACACGAACAGATGGTTGCTACCTGATTCATACTTGATTCCCATATTAACCATGGCACACTCCCCTGCCCACATAGGATCAGCCCCCATGATCGAACTTGTCTCCAGGGTTTGGCACAATGACAAGATCCCAGATTCCGCCAAACGCCTGGTCCAACAATGCTTAATATGCCTGCAACACAACCCCGGGAAAGGAACTGTAGTACCCCGGGGGGGATTTGGGGTCCCAAACCACCCATTTGAAGTCCTGCAGATGGACTACATCCAGCTAGACAGATGCCAAGGCTTGAAATATGTGCTCGTCGTGGTGTGCGCATTTAGCAAATGGGTGGAAGCATATCCAACCCGTGACAACACCGCTATGGTCACTGCAAAGGTTCTGTTAAAGGAGTTTTTCCCCCGTTATGGCCTCTGTCGTGTTTTATGGAGTGATAATGGCCCCCACTTCGTAGCCAAAGTTATCCAGCTCATCCTAAATGGGCTGGGTATTAAACAGAAATTCCACGCAGTCTTCCACCCTCAATCTGCTGGGCTTGTCGAACGACACAATGCCACACTAAAGCTTAAACTGGCCAAAATAGTGGCTACCACGGGCCTGAAATGGCCAGACGCCCTCCCATTGGCATTGCTATCGATGCGCTCTATCCCCACCCGACATCACTTAACCCCTTATGAAGTTGTCTTCGGTCGACCCATGAGCGTCTGGTCTGCCCCGAAACCAACTTCCATTCATGACGTTCCGGACGTCCTAATGTCTGATTATCTGTACAAATTGACTGAAACTTTGTCTGTCCTTCATCAGCAGGTGCAGCAGGCCATCCCCGATGCTTCCAGGGGTCCGGGTCACGCCATCCAGCCGGGGGACTTCGTGCTGATCCGAAATTTTCAGCGATCAAAGAGTTTGGAACCCCGGTGGACGGGCCCCTGGCAAGTGCTGATCACCACTCGGACCGCACTTCGAGTGGAGGGGAAGAAACACTGGCTGCACGCTCATCACTGCAAAAAGGTCTCTCCAGCCCTGGCCACGACAGACACCGTCAACACCCAAGAAGAGCTCCTGAACCAGGACCGACCATCGTTGAACTGCTATCCTGATACTGAGACACTTGAACTTTCAAAACATCCTGACCCCACTGTGCCATCTCGAGAAGGGTATTTCCTGCGTCGAAAGGAGGGAGCTTCGGCTAAGTAGGCCACGGACTAGGTTAAAGGATCTCAGAACGGTGACCCAAACTACCAAAGGTTACCTGGAGAGAAGCTAAAACTAAGTCTGTGGTCCTGCCCACTACCGAGCACCTTGAAAACGAAGATGATGGAAGCGCCAGATAAGAAGATGATGGAAGCGCCAAACAAGAAGCCGACGGGGACAGCAGGAAATACCCACTACAGAAATCCGAGAACAGACAGACTCCATAGCTCAAAGACAATTGCACTCTTCATCACAATCCTCTTCTGTTTTCTCCTCATGACCACGCTCTGGATTTTGGAAGAACATGCACCTGCTCACGAAACATTCCTAACCACTGCTCAGCCTACCACCATGAAGGACCATTATCTAATTTCGCTCTCTCCTCAACTAAGAGAGAGGCGAAAGGAGTTTTGGAACAACTCTTTCGTGCAGCTACTTCACCAGCACAATCTTGCCACCAATACCACCAACTGCTGGATCTGTGGGTTGCTACCCCATGCCACTGGACATTCAATACCATTCATCCCTTCACCCTTCTCTGTCCACGGCTCCTGCCTTGCTTGGCTGATCCTCCTGCAAGAAAGCTATACGGGCAATGCCACCTCCAGCAGAACTGCAGCACATTCTTCTCACGGGGCCGGGCGAAACAAGACAAAGACACACTTCTGCCCGCTGACCCCCAGCGACTCGATCCAAATGGACATCCCGGCTAAAGAACGAATCGAAATGCAGGTGTTCAACAATCCAACCAGACCCACCTTCTCCTATCTGCGGAAACGAACGGCTGCCACTCTGACTGTGGCCCTGTCGGTCATCAACGTCACAGGCCACATGTGTGTAGAAGGACTTGGGACACAGCTGGTGGGTCGCAGCGCTTGCCGCTTTACCAGCACTTTGGATTCCACGGATCCACCTTCCTTTGTGTCATCCCCGAACATGTATTTCATCTGCGGCACGAAGGCCTACACCTGGCTCCCCAAAGGCTGGGGGGGCACTTGCTACATCTCCTTCGTCCTTCCTCCGACTTATGTAGCCCCAGCGAATCACCACAGGCAAAAACGAGCCAAAGACATTGAACAAGCTGACTCAACAGGGGCGCAGTTCCTCGATGCTATGAAAGGACTCGTCCCCCTCTGGGGCCCGATGGCAAACAGCCGTGCCATCCGACATTTGACTCAGGCAGTCGAGACGACCATGAACATCACAGCGGGCATCTTTGCCAACAACACTGCCGAGCTCCAAGCGGTCCGTTTGGTGGCTCTTCAGAACCGCCTCGTTCTAGATGTGGTTCTGGCGGACCGTGGAGGAGCATGCCGCATTATTGGGTCCAGTTGTTGCACATACATACCGGACAACTCACCCTCAGTGTACAAAGCCATCGAACATCTTCACAGACTCTCTTCGGAAGTTCACCAAGAGCAAGAAGAATGGTCGCTTGGTGGTTGGTTCTGGGACACCGTCAAAAGCTGGGGCTGGAGACTGCTCACCATTATCATGATTCCCGTAGTTGTAATATGTGGCCTGTGCTTGGGAATTCAATGTCTGCCACCTATGTGTTCTTTATGTGCGAGTTGTATTTTTCCCAAAACTGTGGACTTTGGAAGCGAACACATGAGAGCATTGTATGATGCCGAAGTTAGGAAATTGATGAAAATTGACATTGAGTAAAGCAAGTTGGCTAGATATGTTGAAAAGGGGGGACTGTTGAAAGTTGGGCTGAGACCGTCAACATTATCGGCGCCCTCTTGCTCTCCTTAACCTTTTTGTGCGCGTAAAACAGCCGCCATTTTGAACACCATGGTTTCCCTGCTCTCGCCGAGAGCCAGCGCGCCTCTCTCCCCCTCCTAGCTTCGCCGGCATCCCCCGCATACTGACAACCCCCCTGCCTGCACCTGCCGCGAATCATAAAACCCCTCTTCAGCGCTGCTCTGCCCCGGGCCCTCGTCCTGTTCTCAGCGCAACACCTCCCCTCTCCCCATTTATGATCCCCGGCCCTTTGATGCAAAACCCCTTTTTCCCGTGTGCCCGTTCGTCCTCCTCGTTCCCAAGCCGACACCCAGCTCTGCCGATACTGTTCCTTGCCCCTCCCCGTACAATAGAAAGTTTCCCCCCAGCAAGGGATCCCCGGGTTGATCAAAGCCCCCCCCGCCCTACGAGATCCGATCGAACCCCACACACACCATGAATCGGCGGAATATCCAGCTGCGCGATGATCACCACCTGTTGTGAACGGGGCAGGGACTTCCACTGTAACCTTGCGTGGGAACGGGTTGGGAAGGGGGGAGTCTGAGGATGTCTTTCCGTACATCAAAGTACCGACGAGAATGTGTTACGTGCAATAAAGAGATAAACTTGTGTATAAGAGGCCAGGCCTCAGGGATGCAGTTAGAGCACCTCAGAACGATACCTTCTGTCTGTTTCGTTGTGTTCTCCTCCGGAGAGAATAAAAATCTTGTTTCCTGCCTTCCAGTCTCCAGCGCCTGCCTCTTCAATAGTTTAACTTCTTTATGGGTTCAAGAGGCGACACCGCCGGGCAATACTTAAGGATCGTATATTCTGGTTGGTAGTGCCACCCTTATTTCAACATTGTGCCATGCAGAACCACATTACTCCCATTTTGAGATCTGTTCATTGGCTAACAATTTGTAGTAGAGTCATCCTCAAATCTATGCCATTGTGCATAACGCTGTTGATGAAACAACTCATGCTTTCTTGGCCACCAACTATTCCAGGCAAAATCGTAGTAGAAATTTGCTTTGAGCATACTGGTTCGTTCTGTCTGTTGTTTGATCAAGTTTCTTTTGGTCATAGGTCCATCTTCATCACTGCTGCTAAAATGTGGAACCCTTTGACCCCCGCCCAACCCCCTCTCTCTGAGATCGCAAGTTTGATTCCTCCATTTCAAGAAGAAATTGAAAATCTGGCTATTTAATCAATAATTCACTTTACTTTTCACTGGATTATGTTAATGCTCTAGTGTGTCAAGAGACGTATGTGTATGTGCACTCAATAAATACTGTCTATATAACATAACATAGTGGTTGATAATCCTGCACAGGCCAAATATTCACAAGGTAACTAAATAATCAATGTGGAGCACCACCACCATTCCAATATGGCCTCCACTTTTTGAGCCATGCTCCTTTTCGCTCTCAGCATGCTTTGTGGTGATGGTCACATTCTGTCTTTGCCCAGTGTTCCTCTTTACCAGTGTTGGCCACCTCGCTTCATCTGGGAGAGGCCCCATATTGGAGAGGTGTGAATTATTGATTAAATAGCTAGATTTTCATTTGCTTCTTGAAATGGAAGAGGCAAACAGGAGTGGTCAATGGGCCTCACCTGGCTGATAATTGTTCCACTGCTGTTCACTACGAGTGTGCACTGCCGCAATTCCCCTAAATGTCCCAGTGTCAGTCCAGGTATGAAGAAAGCAGATGTACTTTGAGTTTAGCACACAACAATAACTACTCGCAAGGATTGGCAGAGTCAGCTGCACAGATGTCGAGAGGGTTTTGGATCCAGGAGATGGAGGTGATGAAATCTATCAATATTGGTGATGAGTTGATTATAGGAGATTCTTGGGGTCGTATTACTGCTTGGAAATGTGAAGCTGTTTATAGAGGTTAGAGGGGAATTAGAGAGATAAGACGTTGTATGTCCTTCAGGTCAGTACCAATATCAATCGTTCTCTTGATCTGCTGCTCCCCTCTGATGATGGTCACACAGCCAACCTTGCACAGGAAGTACAATTTACTGAAAAGTGATGGGGGCTGGAATGTCAGTTATTGGACCTGGGTCACATGCTATGAGCTTTTCTGGGGATGGAAGTGTGTTAGGGTGATTTGGAGTCACGCGCCAGTAGAGGTTTTCACATACTCCCTCACACTTGATTGTATGACAGAATCACACATGTGTTTTGCCCACATGCCTTTTCAATGCCAGCATAGAACAAATGCCACATTATAATGCGTTCCTTTTGCGCGCAAGATGTCACAATGACTTGCCTTGGGGGGCGCTGGACTACGGATTAGTATAATTTACTATTCCAACTCCAGTCTGCGCAACAGTAGGGAAGGTTTTGGACCCTAAATACAACATCACTCCACCAATGCGCCCCATAACGCCAGTCGTTAGAATGACTTGCGTGCTAAATGAATGCATGGTAAAGACGCGTTTGTTCTATTGTCGGCACTATAAAGGCACAGAGTGAATCCAGCTTTGTACTAAAGAATGTTTCCCTTCACACTTTTCTCAGTGGCATGCATGGAGGTTATACCAGCTCGCAGTAATCAATTTATCTAATGTCTTAAGCTAGTAGAGAGCTGCGGAAGGATCAGTTCTCCTGGTCACCACATCCTATGTGCATTCATGCTTGAATTTGTTGCTGTTGGTCGCCTGTAGCTCACCCTTGTTTCCCGCCGGAGGGTGTATGCTCAGTTGAGTTTCCACTTTCTACACATCACTCCATGTCCACAACCAGTTCAGGGACACTGGTGTATGTGATCATGCTGTCTTCTGGACTAAGTGAGGCGTACGGCCCAAGAAGACATTACTTGGTGGTGCAGCGCCCTCTACAAATGTCGGGAGTTCCACAGCTGTCTACAATTCTAAGCTTCTTCAGTATCATTACCACAGAACTTCCGAAACTCTTTCAAAAGAATAACGCTAATTGGACATTGTATTTATTGCAAATAGGCTGTAAGTGTTCAACTTAGCTGCGCCCTGAAAGTCAGAGCTGGAAAGAGAGGTGAATCAGTGAGCTTATAGTAGCACCTGGGTCCTGTGTCTCCAAGGACAGTTGATAATCTTATCCGAAGACAAGCCAAAGACCTGCCCGTCTGCGCCCGTCCGCGCCAGGACGGAGCCAGGAGCCAGGGGCTATGCCCAAAAAACTCATCCTACAGAGACCCATCAGGTATTCCGCCTTAGAATTATTGGCCCTGAAAACAGCCCATCCATCATGCTGCATTAATGAGAACTGGACATATCCAGAAGGCCCTTTCTCCTGCAATATATGTCATTTTCAGGCTAATATTCAATCTCATCCAGACCCCAAGATTTCAGAGGCAAGCAAACATCAAAACAGACTACAATGTATATTGCTAAATGTACGGTCAATGCCTAAACATCAACTTCAGATATGGGATTTACTCCACACATCTCAGCCTGATCTGTGTTTCCTGACGGAAAAATGGCTTAAACCCCATACAACCCCCGCCATTACGATCGCGATCCCCTCAGGATACAAGTTCTTAAATATGGATCGACCGATTAAGGCAGGAGGCGGGTTAGCCATCATACATAAGGAATATCTAAAAGTCACTATTATAGAGAAAAAATGTAGTCCCACTCTAGAAATTATAACTTTCAGAATTAATCTTTCCACTAAAATAGCCAAGAAAGGTGCACTTATATACCGCCCACCGGGACCATGTGCAGGGTTCTCCCTCTCCCTCATGGAATCACTAGCCCCTTACCTTAGAGCCAAAGAAGACTTCGTCCTCCTAGGCGATTTTAATATACATGTAGACAACCCGTAACTTGCGGAAACAAAAGCTTTGCTTGCAGACATGTCTACACTAGGGCTTCAACTCCATAACTCTGATCCCACCCATGAAGGGGGACACCTCCTTGATTTACTATTCTCGAATTGCCCCACTTTGCCTTGTAAAGCCACCTCTCAGCTGGATTGGACAGACCACTATCTGTTAGAATTTGACCTTCCAACAACAAATAAACGGCCACCCAACAAAACTCTTCCTCCCGTATGGCGGCGTCAGTGGCATAAAGTCACTACAGAAGGACTACAGAAGATCTGGGAAAAACCCAAATCCCTTGCAACAGATAAAGTAGAAGATACGTTAATCAGATTCAAGGATTCTTTAATGAAGGCAATAGATAAGCTAGCCCCGTTAAAACCTCACAAACAATTTCCCACCCACAAAAAGGAGAAATGGTACACAGACATATTAAGAACTGAGAAGCAAGGGTGCAGAAGACTGGAAAAAAAGTGGAGGAGGTCACACCTCGTAGAGGATGGAAAGCCTATTTAGAAGCCCAATCGAAATACTATAAAAACATCAGAAAGGCTCGTAAGAATAGTTTGGCCCAACAACTGTTAGAGGCAGGTAACTCCTCGAAGGAATTATATAAGATACTTGAATCCTTTGTAAAACCTATAGCATGTGTAAGCTCGGATGATTTCTCACTGCCACTCTGTAATGAGATATCCCTGTACTTCGAGAGTAAAATCAACACCATATATGATAAAATCTTGAAAGCCACTCCTGCCAACAGTGGCTACCCTGCCCCCACTGCATTGCAACAAAAAACAGTATCACTACTTTCCTTTCCCCTAGTATCTAACACCGATCTCCCCCTTTTAATTAACCATATAAAATCTGGCTCCCCTAATGACCTCATACCTGCGAAAATGATGGCCCCTCTAAACTCCTTCCTAGGCCCATTCATACAAACCATCTTAAATCAATCCCTTAGCGAAGGACAGGTGCCATCTGAGTGGAAACAAGCAGTAGTCAATCCAATTCGGAAAAATACCACACTACCTTGGTCTGACTTATCAAACCTCAGACCCATCTCCCTCCTACCCTACCTCAGTAAACTCACCGAGAAGCATGTTAACACTCACCTGTCGAATTACATCGAGGCAGCGGAGGGCCTGGACCCATCTCAATCGGGTTTCAGGCCCAATCACAGCACTGAATCAGCCCTCCTCTCCGTGACCGACAACATCAGGATGTCACTGGACAGGGGGGAATCAGTGATTCTAGTGCTGTTAGACTTATCCGCTGCCTTCGACACGGTATCACATGAACTTCTTCTCGAAAGACTGAGTGATGTGGGGGTAGGAGGTACGGCTCTATCATGGCTGCAAAGCTTTCTCTCTGGCCGTACTCAAGGTGTCAGACTGGGCTCTCATTCTTCACCATCAAGAGTGCTAACTAAGGGAGTGCCACAGGGCTCGTGCCTCAGCCCCACGCTTTTTAACATTTATGTGGCCTCCTTAGCTAATTTGATAAGATCGTTCGGATTTACTCCTGTGTCATACGCTGATGACACCCAGCTTTTATTCCCCTTTCAAACTCTCACACCGGCAATTCAGTCATCATTTGCGGATGGGATGAGAGCAGTAGCACATTGGATGGCTCAAAATTTTCTTCAATGCAATGTGTCCAAAACCGAGGTTATGCTGTTTGGAGGGGCGACTCTTCTTTGGTCCCCAGAATGGTGGCCCTCGGAGCTAGGCCCCGTTCCCACACCCAAACCAATAGCAAAAAACCTTGGCGTCAAACTAGACCAGGCGCTCCTGCTTAAGGAGCACACCACGCAAGTGGCAGGGGCTTGCCTCCATGTGGTGGGGCTTTTGAGACGCGCCTTCCCATTTCTTCCAGATAGTCATAGAAAAACTCTCATCCAAACTCTTATAATAAGCAGAATGGACTACTGCAACGGACTATATATATCAGCAAATGAAGAACAGCTAGATAAACTTCAGGTTGTCCAAAATACGGCAGCTAGACTGGCCCTCAATGCCCCTCCCAGAACGCCTTCCCGCCCTTTACTTCGCCAACTTCACTGGCTACCAGTAAAGCAGCGCATTAAATTTTAAATCTGTAATATTATACATAGATGCCTGTTTGGTACTAGCCCCAGTTATCTAAAAGAAAAATGTATACCCTACATCCCTGGACGCACTCTATGTTCCAGCAACCATCTACTGCTACAGGTCCCAAAGATAAGAAGAGCCAGACAGGGAGGTCGAGCCCTGTCTTATAAAGGACCTATCCTCTGGAACTCTCTACCCACCGAACTGAAACAGATCAGGAATTTAGAACCATTTAGGAAGAAACTGAAAACTTACCTCTTTACTTTGCCTTAAAATTTATTTGACCTCCCCTCTTCAGCTCTAATTCATACAGTAAACTGTCTAAATGCAAGTAACAGCGCAGAGATATCCCTTCGGGAATTGACTCAGGCACTTAACAAGCAAATAAATAAATAAATGGTTCACTTATCACTAACTGCATTTAATTCTCACAGGCCCCAGAGAAATGGCCTGACAATAGGGCAAGCATTAAGGGAACCAGAGCCTACATTTTGGAGAGCCCCGTAACCCAAACAATACCCTAAAGTGATATATTTCTTATCACTGGTTAGAAAAGATGGTAGAGAACTATCAGATTAGTGAAGCTGAATGGGAGGCTGCCCTGGGAGGCCATGCTTTTATCATCATACATGCAAATACAGCTGCTCAGGTTCAGAGGTTGGCCCTTTCTGGATGCACAGACTACCCAACCAAAAACAGTGCACACCTCCTCATACTCAGTACACAATGGAGAGTTCTTGCGTTAAGAGGGGGATACACATTGCAGCTTAGAATACAAAATGCTCATGCCACATGCTGCTCTCTTTCCCGGTTGGTTTCTACAAGTTAGTATACATCATGCTCCGGAAAACCTTTCACTGCCTCCTCCAGCTTGTAAAAAAGGAAGCATCAAGGCTAGTATTGTGTCTGAAAAGATCAGACCACACATCACCTGCTTTGTACTCTTTACAATGCCTTATTTAAGTCCTATGAGTCACCTTCAATATGACAATGAGGCATAAAGCAAAGTGGGTCCGCACTCTAAATACCTGAGCAATTTTTTTCATACCTCTAACAAAAATTGTAGAGGAAGGAATCCCAAGGTATAAGCCATTGAGGCATGACACACACTACATCTAAGGTTCATGACACTGAAGCATGAAACACATTAGACCTAAGGTGCACGCTACTGAAGCATGAAACATGCTAGGCCTAAGGTGGGCGCCACGGAAGCATGAAGCACATTAGACCTAAGGTGCAGGCTACTGAAGCATGAAGCATGCTAGGCCTAAGGTGGGCGCCACTGAAGCATGAAACACGCTAGGCCTAAGGTGCAGGCTACTGAAGCATGAAGCATGCTAGGCCTAAGTTGGGCGCCACTGAAGCATGGAACACGCTAGGCCTAAGGTGGTCGCCACTGAAGCATGAAGCACATTAGACCTAAGGTGCACGCTACTGAAGCATGAAGCATGCTAGGCCTAAGGTGGTCGCCACTGAAGCATGAAACATGCTAGGCCTAAGGTGCAGGCTACTGAAGCATGAAGCATGCTAGGCCTAAGGTGGGCGCCACTGAAGCATGAAACACGCTAGGCCTAAGGTGGTCACCACTGAAGCATGAAGCACATTAGACCTAAGGTGGTCGCCACTGAAGCATGAAGCACATTAGACCTAAGGTGGTCGCCACTGAAGCATGAAGCACATTAGACCTAAGGTGGTCGCCACTGAAGCATGAAACATGCTAGGCCTAAGGTGGGCGCCACTGAAGCATGAAGCACATTAGACCTAAGGTGCAGGCTACTGGAGCATGAAGCATGCTAGGCCTAAGGTGGGCGCCACTGAAGCATGAAACACGCTAGGCCTAAGGTGCAGGCTACTGAAGCATGAAGCATGCTAGGCCTAAGGTGGGCGCCACTGAAGCATGAAACACGCTAGGCCTAAGGTGGTCGCCACTGAAGCATGAAGCACATTAGACCTAAGGTGCACGCTACTGAAGCATGAAGCATGCTAGGCCTAAGGTGGTCGCCACTGAAGCATGAAACACGCTAGGCCTAAGGTGGTCACCACTGAAGCATGAAGCACATTAGACCTAAGGTGGTCGCCACTGAAGCATGAAGCACATTAGACCTAAGGTGGTCGCCACTGAAGCATGAAGCACATTAGACCTAAGGTGGTCGCCACTGAAGCATGAAGCACATTAGACCTAAGGTGCAGGCTACTGAAGCATGAAGCATGCTAGGCCTAAGGTGGGCGCCACTGAAGCATGAAACACGCTAGACCTAAGGTGGTCGCCACTGAAGCATGAAGCACATTAGACCTAAGGTGCACGCTACTGAAGCATGAAGCACGCTAGGCCTAAGGTGCGCGCCATTGAAGAATCAAACACACTAGGGCTAAGGTGCGCGTCACTGAAGCATGAAACACATTGAGCAGTGTCATTTTAGATCCATCTTTACACATAATAGAAGTGTGATATTTACATGCACTAAGCACCATATATATTCTGTGTGCCTTAATCCTATTAATGTAAAATGCAGCTCCAGGCAGACTGCTGGAGTATATTAACTGTAGAAAGTAGTCATTTATATGAGTGTGTGCTCTAATACTTTTATTATAATGCCACATATTGAACTTCTTGTTCACATTTAAACTTGTGCACTTTGAATATTGCTGCTTTTATTGAAATTTCATTCTTGTGTACTGATGTATTAAAATGATGATGCTATGCATTTATTCTGTTATTGGTGGTGCATAAATACCCATGTATATACTGTGTGCACTGACTGATTTGTTAAGTTACCTTAACCAAATGTTTAACCTTCAACGTGAAAGTTTTGCTTGCATTGCAATGTTCTTTCTTTTGCAGGTGCGTTCACATGATCTCCAATGGTGGCTGGCATCCACAGAGATGGGGTGTGCGTGCATGCAAATACTAAAAACATAAAACGTACCTGATCCGACGTCCTCCGCTCCGGACCCATTCCAATGAACTGCGTGCTGCTGTGTGGGCACCTATCCTGGTGCGCCTCTCAGGCTGTGAGAGCAGTGGTCTGATTAGAGGGAGCGGCCTCACTTGGCACTCCCCTGTGCCCAGGAGTCCTGCACTTACTCTAACTTAGCTGTCTTAAGACAGCTGGGTTAGAGTTTCAAATTGTGCATGTCTGACTGGCCATCGCAAGCAGGCTGGCCAAAGAGAAATGAGCACTTTGAAAAGTGCACAAACAGCCTACCCTCCTTCCTGTTGCTGTCATTTGCAGCGGCCTCACCCCGCTCTGTCAGCGGCCTCACCCCGTCCTGCCACTCGTTTCAGGACGGGAGGATGAAAAATAAAATGGTAATGGATTAGCATTTTATTTTTCATCTTTGGGGGTAATTAAAGTGGGTCAACGCTCCTCCGCTTCAACAGAGCCCCTGTGTGATCTCATAGTCAGAGAAAGGCATATTGTGCATTAGGGAGAATACGGTAGGAGGAGAACTTTTGGCAAGGATGCGAGGTGCTAACAATCTAAAATGAAGACTTCTATTCATGCCATACCAGTAGCAGGGAGACATCCAAGATAATTCTGATGTCCAAACCTTGCAGAATCTTTTGGTAGCTGGTATTCTGGCTACGATATTTTTTGAAGACGTTTTAGCACACTATTCCGACATACCACCAAAAGTGATGTTGTTCCTAAAAAAGCAGAAGCAATTTTGTAATGGTGTTTGAAGCTTAGAGACGTTTTAGTTTGTTGTGTGAGCCTAAGAAATAAATATAAATCAAATGTTCCCGACAAATTGCTGTACAGAGATGGAACGGTGACGAAGACTCTATGCTTTAAAAGTATTTGACTACTCGCGTCCTTAGGTTTGTTCCACTCTTTCCATATTTTTTCTCGTGCCGCGGCAAGTTGTGCTCAAGAAATCATCAAGAAATAAAAAGATAAGATTCTGATGAAGACAATAATAATAAAGCATCTGATTGATCTTTATACTGGTTCAATGATTAATCTTGTTATGCCTGTAATTTCCTACTGGTTCACTAGATGGCGCTGAAGGATTTTACGACGCTACCATAACTAACGCCTTTTAACATTGACAATAAATTACTGCGGCTAAAATTACTGATCTAGAAACAATAAACAAGGAACCATGTTTCACTGCTCGGGTTGTTGAGTCTCCAATGAGCCTGAAGTCAATTGTATTAGAGAGTGAAATAGTTTGAATAAATCGCATCAATGAAATCGCTTTAGGCGAGCATATTTGCTTTGGAGTTCACCAGGGCCTGTTCTGCTTGCAGCCATATTTAAATAATGACACGTTATTTGGCTGCAAGAATAAAGGGGTTTACACCCCCTATTCTCACATTCTAATATAAGCAGCAGCCAATTGTTATGAAGAAAGGTTACTCACTCAAGTTTTGATAAGCTTCTTTTAATAATAGCTTAAATCCTCATATAGCAACAGGGAAGTTCGCTCTAGAAACTCTAGCTCAGCTCGAGACACAACACTTCCCCTTCCCTACAACAAAAAACACAGCAACAATATAAATATATATATGCAAGAAACCTCCTTCCGAGAAAAGAGACAGAGACCCAGGAGGAAACGGTAGGAGGCACTCATTTATTTGCACAATTGCGAATGCATTTCGGCAGCCTTCTGCCTTCCTCAGCGCCCAAAGTGTCCTGCGAGTGGTATCATATGCTGCAGGTGAGTCCCTCGTCTTAAACGCTTGCCGATGCAAGCCAACAAATATATATATATATATATATATATATATATATATATATATATATATATATATATATATATATATATATATATATATATATATATATATATATATATATATATATATATATATATATATATATATATATATATATACATATATCCATAAAAAACGTACTGAATTATAGACTAGAGAGAGACATGTTAACAATAAATATGTGTAACAAAATCCTAAAGCTTCATACACTAAAGGAACAAAGAGGGCAATTCTTCAGACACAGGTACCCTCCACTCACATAATTTTTACACACAACCTGGTCCTACTCTACTACAGGCCAGTGTACCTAATACATAAGATCTCTTGTTGACAGTTTGTGCGGTTATTCTTAACCTAACACCCACTCGCAGACTTTACAACAAGGTATGCCTGTCTTTAAAATGTCCTCATAAAAAATCTCTGCCTGTCATTTACTATATGTCTACAGTCCCTATACTCAAGTTGTGCTTGTGCAACCCCATGTGTGGATGCAGATAGGGAGAAGTCCAGTCGTTGCAAATCAAGAGCAAGAAAAAATCAAGAAAAATGTGTGGACGATGGGAAGGTACCTCACGGGAGCAACCACCAGGGAACTGCTGACAGGTTCTCGTCAGTTTGTTCCACTTCTCATCATTGGCTCCTTCTCATCTTAAATAAACAAACTGGAAAGTAGGAAAAAAGGAAAATAGGTTAGCTCAACAGTGTATGTCCCTACTATAACCGTGTGCATCTACCCCCATGCACATCACCACCGCTATTCAGTGTGATGCTAAATTAAAAATGGAGTTAGAATTCCCTAGCTATGAGTACACCTTTATTCTGTGCCGGGTTTCTACTCCAGCTAAAACCAACACTCTACCGTTGTGCTTCGTTTGTGTATTTTATGAAGCCAACATGTTTCATTGCCTGTGTGCTATCATCTGCAATTTCATCAGGGCTGGGGGTGTTTTCTCCACACACCACCGGTCACCGCCGGCGAAATTCTGTAGACATATATGACATCACCAGAGAAACAAAACACACAACATAAAAACAAAGAGTGACACGTATTAGGATAATTGCCCATTGTTTCTGCATCTCTGAATTCCAACTGTCACACGGACATATCCATACTCGTTACCTTTATCTCTTTGGAGGCTCATGTACCTGGGGTTGCTAGTTTCCCCTATGTTTTGTCGAGTTGGTGCTCGACCACCTTGTCAGGTTGGGCAGGTCGCTTTTCGTCGACCTGAAAATACACATACATTCTCTGTCAGTATTTCATACTGCAGCAATCCATCCTTCTTTCCCCGTATTCTTATTAAAAATCAGTGGGTAATCGTGCTATAGACCGTACCCTCAGTCTACAGTGCATATTGTTTTTCATAAAATTTCCTCGTGCTCTCATTTGCCTTCTAATTTAGACTTCTAATGCACGACTTTTCAGCGTGTGGTTTACAATTAGCCCTGCTTAGCCTCTACCTACTCCTACGTTGGTAATCAGGAGGGTCGTGGGTGGATTCCTGTGTATTGCCTGAGTATGTGCCCGTCTATCTGGTTTCTATTTCCCAACTCCTTACCGTCTTTCCGTGAAGACGCTTCTTTTTGTCGGGGCTCCCGTTCCCCGTGGCTCGTACTGCGGACCTCGCCGCGGTGTTTACCTATTCGGCGTGTGACGTCACACATCACGTGACCTGTTCGCTACGTGGCGGCCATCTTGGATTGGGGTACTCGGTTGAGTTACCATGCCCCGCCGTCTGCCCTCCTTACATATTAAAAAACTCTTGTTATGTTTCTTGTACGCCCGTATCTAGCGCTCCTAAATTAGTGAATTTAGCACAATGCGAATTCGGGGCTTTTTGAATGGCCTGTCATGGCATTTTCAATGCAGGTGTTTTATTCTCAAAAGTCGTGCAGGCGGCAGATGTTAATTATTACCTCATTCACTATGTTTTGGTGTATCTAAGCACCCCCTAGTTGTTTCATAAAATGTCTGGTCATAATAACCATTGTGTCTGGCAGATTCAGTGGATTTACTTTTATACACTCCCATGTGAAATTCTAGGGATCATAATTTGCAGACAGCCCTCCGCAGGTCTCCCAACAGTGTTCTGTCACCTTGCAGATACTTTGCTCCACTCAATAAAATCATTGAGTCCTTCTTTGTCTGCCCTCTCTTGATAAATCCAACGTGCCTCCTTTGTCATTAATCTGGTTTCAATCGTGTTGGGATTCCCCACGATTTTTTCCAGAATCACCCAGCAGATGTCTTTCGGTTGGTGTTTAGACGACTTGAGATGCTGGACCAGCTTGGTTGTGAGTCGTCCCGCTCTCACCGTGCTGAGGTGTTCCTGGATGCGGACCTTGGCCTTTATGGTTGTCAGCCCAATGTAATGAAGTCCGCGTGGGCACGTGGGTCGGTATATGACGTTGGCTGTGTTGCAGTTGGTAAAGTTATTCAAATGCCAAATCCTTCCACTGGCCAGTTGGATGGTCTTGGTTTTTATGGTCAGTCCACATACTGAACAACATCCACAAGGGTGGTGCCCCGTGACGGTCGGGGGTGCTGTCCCTTCCTGTCTAGGTCGAGAGTGCACCAACCTGTCCTTCAGGTTTTGCGATCTCCGGAAGGCGAACCTCGGTGGTGGCATTTTGAAGCTGCTGGTGCTCAGCAGATGCCAGTGTTTCCTCAAAATCAGACGTATTTTGGAAGACAAAGGATCAAAGGTGGTAACCACTGGTAGACACTCTCCCGACTCCTTCGGGGCTCGTTCAAGGAGGCTTTCACGCGGAGTATTCAAAGCTCGCTTCCATGCCGATTTCACTATTCTCTTGGGGTACGCCCGTTTTTCCAGCTTCACCATCAATTCACTTGCTTCAGCTACATACGTTTCCCTGGTGCTGCAATTCCGTCTATACCGGAGGAACTGTCCTACCGGCAGATTGTCACGGAGGGCACGGGGGTGGAATGAGTTGTAATGGAGCAGTGAGTTCTTGTCGGTTGGCTTCTTGTCTACCTGTGTGATGATGTGGTTCTCATGAACCAGTATGTCCAGGTCCAGGTATACTGCTGTTTTCCTGTCGTAATGCCATGTGAATTTCAAACATGGATCCAAGTTGTTCAACCATGTGAGAAACTCCAGTAATGTGGCTTCGGGTCCGGTCCATATGCAGAGGACATCATCAATAAATCGTTTCCAGAGACAGATGTTCTTCTGGTATGGATTTACTTGATGATTGATGTTGTGGGTCTCAAATTGTCCAACATAAATGCACGCCAGGCTAGGGGCAAATGTAGCCCCCATCGATGTGCCAGATGTTTGCAAGTACAGTTGGTCTTTATACTGGAAACATTTTTTGGTTAGTGCCAGCTCTATGCACTGAAGTACGAAACTAGGAGGTGTGTCAAAGAACCATTCTCTCTCCTCCAGTGCCCGCGCTGCTGCCACCAGCGTGGCGTCCTGGGGTATGCTGGTATATAATGATTCTATGTCAATGGTTACCAGAAATTGCTGGTTGAGATCGTATTCCATGTCCATCAGTATATTTAGTACGTCAGTGGTATCTTGTACGTATGAAGCTTGGGTGATGACACATTCCCTCAGGAAGAAATCGGCAAATTGGGATAGCGGCTCCAGTATTGACTGAATGCCCGATACTATAGGCCGACCAGGCGGTGGACTCTGTGCTTTATGAATTTTTGGAACAATGTAAAATGCTGGAGTCCTAGGCTTGGGGTTAATCAAAAAGTCCATTTCCTTAGCAGTGATCCACTTTTTCTCCTTTGCTTCTGTCACTATAGTTGTAATAGTAGACAGTAGGTCCGCTGTGGGGTCGCACATAAGTGGTTGATAATTATGGCGAACACCCAGCAGGCGGCTGATTTCTGTTTCATAGTCGGTAGTGTTAAGGACCACAACTGCCCCGCCCTTGTCGGCTGGCTTAATGGTTATGGAGGTGTTATTTTCCAAAGATTTAATCGCCAGCCATTCCGTTTTACTCATATTAGAGTATTTCCTCTTGGATGCATCCCGCTCTAGTTGTTCAATATCGGCTAAGACCTTGTCTTCAAAGACCGTTACTTCTGGTCCTACTGCACTCATTACTGGACAGAATGTAGAGGGGCGATGGAGGTTAGTGTGGAACACTGAGGGAGGTTCTTGGGGTCTGTCTGCAAAAATGTTTTGAGTTTGATTTTCCTGAAGACCTCATACATTTCACTTCGACACGTGAAGCTATCATGTGTAGGGGTCGGGACGAATCCCAGTCCTTTGTTAAGGACATCATGTTCCGAGGGAGTTAAGACATAGTCCGACAAGTTGACCACGATGTCGTTGTCATATGATGCTAGAACTGGGGTTGCTTGTATCCCCTGCTCCTAGTCACCCGCGGGGAGAACGTCTGCCATGTTTGATTCTGCCTGGCGCGCCCCCGACCTCTCGGTGCTTGGCCTCCCCCTCTCCCTCTGTCTGCCTGTTGCTGCCCTAAAAAAGATCTGTTATAAACAGGGAGTTAGGTCCTGGGACGTACGGGCAGCTGGACCATATGTAAATCTTAGAAAAAACGTAGTGCTGGCCGTACAAATACTTTGCAACGTCTCCTTAATTAGAGTAACAAATCACCTATTGATTGAGGATTTGTATGGTATTTTTATTTATACCTTATGAATTATTCATTTTCAACCAAAAAAATAGTTTGACGAAAAAGACATCCCATATATACACAATTATTCAAAAACTCAACAGTACAAAATAATGACACTACTACATAAAACATGAAGCAAAACATTTCATATGTACATTTCATATGTACATTTGCACAATATTCAAATTTGGTCAATATCATATATACATTACCAAAATGTTCATATTATTGATGCAATTCCAATCAAGGAATGGTGAACACAATTAAGAAAAATCAAGAAAAAATCAACTGGAGAACAGATGAATCAGTAACATGCACAATCTTAATCAGTGAAAGAAAAGAGTACACTGAATCAATGTTTTAGTCATTCAAGAGTGCTATTCTCCAATAGGCCGACGCGTTTCGAACTCGAGATATGAATTAACGTGTTCTCATCAGGGCTGTGTGATTTTCCTGTTTGATTTTGTGCAAAAAATAAAGAGAAAAATATATACATAAGTTCCTGAATTAAAAAAGCCTCTATAAAGTGCTCCAATGTGAACTATAATTGCAATGGGGTTACCTTACAAAAGGCCGTCGCACTTTTTCTATAGGGTTTCAGTTGAGGGGTTCAGTTACTTGTTGTGGTCCCTGCCGGGGTTTCTGAAAGAGGGACAATTTGTGCCAGGATAAAGTCAGTTTGTGATGCCAACAGCGTGCACCATTTTTGGACATTTTATGACATTTATTACCTGAAGATGTTTGGGGCATCTCAGGTAATTGCACAGGGGGCTTTTTTAATTCAGGAACTTATGTATATATTTTTCTCTTTATTTTTTGCACAAAATCAAACAGGAAAATCACACAGCCCTGATGAGAACACGTTAATTCATATCTCGAGTTCGAAACGCGTCGGCCTATTGGAGAATAGCACTCTTGAATGACTAAAACATTGATTCAGTGTACTCTTTTCTTTCACTGATTAAGATTGTGCATGTTACTGATTCATCTGTTCTCCAGTTGATTTTTTCTTGATTTTTCTTAATTGTGTTCACCATTCCTTGATTGGAATTGCATCAATAATATGAACATTTTGGTAATGTATATATGATATTGACCAAATTTGAATATTGTGCAAATGTACATATGAAATGTACATATGAAATGTTTTGCTTCATGTTTTATGTAGTAGTGTCATAATTTTGTACTGTTGAGTTTTTGAATAATTGTGTATATATGGGATGTCTTTTTCGTCAAACTATTTTTTTGGTTGAAAATGAATAATTCATAAGGTATAAATAAAAATACCATACAAATCCTCAATCAATAGGTGATTTGTTACTCTAATTAAGGAGACGTTGCAAAGTATTTGTACGGCCAGCACTACGTTTTTTCTAAAAAAGATCTGAACAGTGCTCCCATGTCTTCATCACCAAAAAATAAAAGGTTTAAAAAGGAATCTAGAGAGGTTTACACACGAATGGGCCTTTCCCTATACAGAAGACGCGTATTACCAAACCCAAGTAACCTCTGGGGCGCAGAGAGGAGGAAATAGAGGAGGGCGGAATCAGAATAGGAGGACACCACAAAATTGGACATTTGATAATACAAGTAGTGAGGAGGACTATACCAGTGCCCAACCATCTACATTTAATCAAGGTCAAGGTCGGGTTAGATTTAACACTCAAGGGAGAAGTGAGTGACGAAGACCTGGGAGCACTGTTCAGATCTTTTTCAGGGCAGCAACAGGCAGACAGAGGGAGAGGGGGAGGCCAAGCACCGAGAGGTCGGGGGCGCGCCAGGCAGAATCAAACATGGCAGACGTTCTCCCCGCGGGTGACCAGGAGCAGGGGATACAAGCAACCCCAGTTCTAGCATCATATGACAACGACATCGTGGTCAACTTGTCGGACTATGTCTTAACTCCCTCGGAACATGATGTCCTTAACAAAGGACTGGGATTCGTCCCGACCCCTACACATGATAGCTTCACGTGTCGAAGTGAAATGTATGAGGTCTTCAGGAAAATCAAACTCAAAAAATTTTTTGCAGACAGACCCCAAGAACCTCCCTCAGTGTTCCACACTAACCTCCATCGCCCCTCTACATTCTGTCCAGTAATGAGTGCAGTAGGACCAGAGGTAACGGTCTTTGAAGACAAGGTCTTAGCCGATATTGAACAACTAGAGCGGGATGCATCCAAGAGGAAATACTCTAATATGAGTAAAACGGAATGGCTGGCGATTAAATCTTTGGAAAATAACACCTCCATAACCATTAAGCCAGCCGACAAGGGCGGGGCAGTTGTGGTCCTTAACACTACCGACTATGAAACAGAAATCAGCCGCCTGCTGGGTGTTCGCCATAATTATCAACCACTTATGCACGACCCCACAGCGGACCTACTGTCTACTATTACAACTATAGTGACAGAAGCAAAGGAGAAAAAGTGGATCACTGCTAAGGAAATGGACTTTTTGATTAACCCCAAGCCTAGGACTCCAGCATTTTACATTGTTCCAAAAATTCATAAAGCACAGAGTCCACCGCCTGGTCGGCCTATAGTATCGGGCATTCAGTCAATACTGGAGCCGCTATCCCAATTTGCCGATTTCTTCCTGAGGGAATGTGTCATCACCCAAGCTTCATACGTACAAGATACCACTGACGTACTAAATATACTGATGGACATGGAATACGATCTCAACCAGCAATTTCTGGTAACCATTGACATAGAATCATTATATACCAGCATACCCCAGGACGCCACGCTGGTGGCAGCAGCGCGGGCACTGGAGGAGAGAGAATGGTTCTTTGACACACCTCCTAGTTTCGTACTTCAGTGCATAGAGCTGGCACAAACCAAAAAAATTTTCCAGTATAAAGACCAACTGTACTTGCAAACATCTGGCACATCGATGGGGGCTACATTTGCCCCTAGCTTGGCGTGCATTTATGTTGGACAATTTGAGACCCACAACATCAATCATCAAGTAAATCCATACCAGAAGAACATCTGTCTCTGGAAACGATTTATTGATGATGTCCTCTGCATATGGACCGGACCCGAAGCCACATTACTGGAGTTTCTCACATGGTTGAACAACTTGGATCCATGTTTGAAATTCACATGGCATTACGACAGGAAAACAGCAGTATACCTGGACCTGGACATACTGGTTCATGAGAACCACATCATCACACAGGTACACAAGAAGCCAACCGACAAGAACTCACTGCTCCATTACAGCTCATTCCACCCCCGTGCCCTCCGTGACAATCTGCCGGTAGGACAGTTCCTCCGGTATAGACGGAATTGCAGCACCAGGGAAACGTATGTAGCTGAAGCAAGTGAATTGATGGTGAAGCTGGAAAAACGGGCGTACCCCAAGAGAATAGTGAAATTGGCATGGAAGCGAGCTTTGAATATTCCGCGTGAAAGCCTCCTTGAACGAGCCCCGAAGGAGTCGGGAGAGTGTCTACCAGTGGTTACCACCTTTGATCCTTTGTCTTCCAAAATACGTCTGATTTTGAGGAAACACTGGCATCTGCTGAGCACCAGCAGCTTCAAAATGCCACCACCGAGGTTCGCCTTCCGGAGATCGCAAAACCTGAAGGACAGGTTGGTGCACTCTCGACCTAGACAGGAAGGGACAGCACCCCCGACCGTCACGGGGCACCACCCTTGTGGATGTTGTTCAGTATGTGGACTGACCATAAAAACCAAGACCATCCAACTGGCCAGTGGAAGGATTTGGCATTTGAATAACTTTACCAACTGCAACACAGCCAACGTCATATACCGACTCACGTGCCCATGCGGACTTCATTACATTGGGCTGACAACCATAAAGGCCAAGGTCCGCATCCAGGAACACCTCAGCACGGTGAGAGCGGGACGACTCACAACCAAGCTGGTTCAGCATTTCAAGTCGTCTAAACACCAACCGAAAGACATCTGCTGGGTGATTCTGGAAAAAATCGTGGGGAATCCCAACACGATTGAAACCAGATTAATGACAAAGGAGGCACGTTGGATTTATCAAGAGAGGGCAGACAAAGAAGGACTCAATGATTTTATTGAGTGGAGCAAAGTATCTGCAAGGTGACAGAACACTGTTGGGAGACCTGCGGAGGGCTGTCTGCAAATTATGATCCCTAGAATTTCACATGGGAGTGTATATAAGTAAATCCACTGAATCTGCCAGACACAATGGTTATAATGACCAGACATTTTATGAAACAACTAGGGGGTGCTTAGATACACCAAAACATAGTGAATGAGGTAATAATTAACATCTGCCGCCTGCACGACTTTTGAGAATAAAACACCTGCATTGAAAATGCCATGACAGGCCATTCAAAAAGCCCCGAATTCGCATTGTGCTAAATTCACTAATTTAGGAGCGCTAGATACGGGCGTACAAGAAACATAACAAGAGTTTTTTAATATGTAAGGAGGGCAGACGGCGGGGCATGGTAACTCAACCGAGTACCCCAATCCAAGATGGCCGCCACGTAGCGAACAGGTCACGTGACGTGTGACGTCACACGCCGAATAGGTAAACACCGCGGCGAGGTCCGCAGTACGAGCCACGGGGAACGGGAGCCCCGACAAAAAGAAGCGTCTTCACGGAAAGACGGTAAGGAGTTGGGAAATAGAAACCAGATAGACGGGCACATACTCAGGCAATACACAGGAATCCACCCACGACCCTCCTGATTACCAACGTAGGAGTAGGCAGAGGCTAAGCAGGGCTAATTGTAAACCACACGCTGAAAAGTCGTGCATTAGAAGTCTAAATTAGAAGGCAAATGAGAGCACGAGGAAATTTTATGAAAAACAATATGCACTGTAGACTGAGGGTACGGTCTATAGCACGATTACCCACTGATATTTAATAAGAATACGGGGAAAGAAGGATGGATTGCTGCAGTATGAAATACTGACAGAGAATGTATGTGTATTTTCAGGTCGACGAAAAGCGACCTGCCCAACCTGACAAGGTGGTCGAGCACCAACTCGACAAAACATAGGGGAAACTAGCAACCCCAGGTACATGAGCCTCCAAAGAGATAAAGGTAACGAGTATGGATATGTCCGTGTGACAGTTGGAATTCAGAGATGCAGAAACAATGGGCAATTATCCTAATACGTGTCACTCTTTGTTTTTATGTTGTGTGTTTTGTTTCTCTGGTGATGTCATATATGTCTACAGAATTTCGCCGGCGGTGACCGGTGGTGTGTGGAGAAAACACCCCCAGCCCTGATGAAATTGCCGATGATAGCACACAGGCAATGAAACATGTTGGCTTCATAAAATACACAAACGAAGCACAACGGTAGAGTGTTGGTTTTAGCGGGAGTAGAACCCCGGCACAGAATAAAGGTGTACTCATAGCTAGGGAATTCTAACTCCATTTTTAATTTAGCATCACACTGAATAGCGGTGGTGATGTGCATGGGGGTAGATGCACACGGTTATAGTAGGGACATACACTGTTGAGCTAACCTATTTTCCTTTTTTCCTACTTTCCAGTTTGTTTATTTAAGATGGGAAGGAGCCAATGATGAGAAGTGGAACAAACTGACGAGAACCTGTCAGCAGTTCCCTGGTGGTTGCTCCCGTGAGGTACCTTCCCATCGTCCACACATTTTTCTTGATTTTTTCTTGCTCTTGATTTGCAACGACTGGACTTCTCCCTATCTGCATCCACACATGGGGTTGCACAAGCACAACTTGAGTATAGGGACTGTAGACATATAGTAAATGACACGCAGAGATTTTTTATGAGGACATTTTAAAGACAGGCATACCTTGTTGTAAAGTCTGCGAGTGGGTGTTAGGTTAAGAATAACCGCACAAACTGTCAACAAGAGATCTTATGTATTAGGTACACTGGCCTGTAGTAGAGTAGGACCAGGTTGTGTGTAAAAAAATAACAAAATCCTAAACCTTTTAGGTTTGTTACAAACACGTTTAGAACGAGGAGCAATTTCACCATTTTTGTTAGAGGCAATTTTACTTTGTACAATTGAAGAATCAATTATAGCACTGGGTGTTTCTCCCATAGAGAATTCTTTGCTGCAGGAAGGCTCATCTGCAACATCAATGGGTTGAGCATCAACTAATGCATCATCAGTATCTTCTATCCAATCAAATCTCTTCTTTTCCACTTGTGGATTAACTTGACCTCTGAATAAAGCAATCCTGTTGGCATTCCATACTCTTCCATCACTCAACAGAGCAAAATTGCACAGAATCTTGATGACCTTGAGAGGTGTTGAATATTTACTTTCACCTTTACCTGCTATCCTCCCTTTCTTTACTTTAACAATGTCACCAAATTTTAGTGCAACACCTTTTCCATTCTTACAATGTTTATCCACCCACAGCTTTTGATTATTTTCCAAACTTTGTTTGACATCTTTGACAGACCAATCAACCTTTTTGCACAGACAAGCCAACCCATGTTGTCTTTAGTGCATGGAGAGCTACCTCTCATTAGTTCAAAAGGAAAAAATCCAGATGAATCACATTTGGTAACCCTATATGCGCAAACAATTTTCCTCGATTCCTCCTCCCAGTTTTTATTGTTACTGTTCAACAGTTCAATAATACCTTTTATAACCCTGTTGAAGCATTCTACGCTACCATTTCCTTCTGGGTGATACACTGAGGTTGCCCTGTGAATGATACCAGAGTCTCTTGTGAACTTTTTAAAATCCTCTCCAACAAATTGCCCTCCATTATCAGAAATTAGATCTTTAGGGAGACCTTCCCGACTAAAAACGTCTCTCAAAAATTGTAAAACATTTTCTGTGTTAATACTTTCGACAATTTTGTATTTCGGCCATTTTGAAAAGTGATCTATTATAACAATATTGTATTTTTGCACATAATCAATACTTTTGACAGGACCAAAAATATCAATGCCAACTCTCACGGTATGTTAGGAATAACAATGGGGTGTAATGTGGTTTTACAAGTGGTTAAACACTTATCAGAATTGATACAATCCACACACTCTCGTACTACCCTCTCAATGTCCTTGTCAATACCTGGCCACCAATAGGATTGTTTTATTCTCCTTTTAGTTTTATCAATAACTAGATGACCTTTGTGGCAAATATTGATGACCCTGTCACGAAAGGTATTAGGGGGAATTAATCTTCCTCTTCTAAGTAATCAATCATTCTCAAGGGAGAATTCATTCTTGATCTCCCAGAACGGGATAAGGATTTTACAGGCCAACCTTTTTGAACAAATGTGCACACTTCTTATATAACATGTTCTAAGGATATATTTTTGACCCATTCATCATGAGGTATACATGCTAGTTCACTGCTGGAAATACTGGCAACAAACCATTTGTCCCAATCATTATCTAAATTGTTTATAACAGGCAAGGGACTCCTGCTTAAGAAGTCTGCAATCCTGTTGCGCACACCTGGTACATATACCACGTCATAAACAAAGTCTAATAGTTGTGCAGAGAAACGCAAAATTCTTGGTGACACATTATTAAGTCCATGAGAAGTGAGGACTTTTGTGAGTGGTTTGTGGTCTGTACGTAGTGTAACACGCGCACCCCAAATGAATTGTCTGAAATGCTTAAGACCCCAGAAACAACCTAGTGCCTCTCTCTCAATCACCGAATAACTTTCGTCTGTGACTGTCAGAGCTCTTGATGCAAAAGCTACCACACATTCTGAACCATCACTTTGCAATTGAGATAGGACGGCCCAAGGCCCTTACCACTAGCGTCTGTGGTGATGAAACTTTTAAGCTTGGGGTTGAACCCTTTAAGGGCAGGTGCAGAACAAATATCTCTTTTTATACCTTCCAAGCTTGCTTGGCATTCCTCAGACCAACAGAAAATACATCCCTTTTTTAATAACTGTCTGATACAGTACATTTTGTCAGCAAAGTTGCTCACAAATTTTGAATAATATTCAGTAAGTCCTAGGAAGGTCCTAACTTCTTCTTTGTTCTGTTGAACAGGTGCCTTAAATATGGCATCGACAAGATCTGACTTTAGACGAATACCACATGCACTAATTGCGTGACCCAGGTAAGTTACACTTTTGATGCCGATTTTGCACTTAGATTTCTCAGCCGTCAGACCTTTCTTTTCCAACAACTGTAGAATCTTGGTTAAAAGCGCATCATGTTCCTCCCTATCCTTGCCCATTACAAGAATATCATCTTAAAAGAAGAGTACGTTCTTCATATCTTTGAAGATTTTGTACATAATGCACTGAAACATTGCGGCAGCTGATGCCAGCCCAAAAGGTACGCGTTTAAATTGGAATAAACCAAATGGGGTGACAAAAGCTGTTAAATGTTTACTTTCAGTGTGACGGGGAACTTGGTGGTAGGTAGAAGTTAGGTCGATGGTAAAGAACCATACCATATCCTTTGTAGCAGAAAGCAATTCTGAGATTTTGGGTAGAGGGAATACATCAATGAAGATATTCTTATTAAGTTCTCTGAGGTCCACATACAAACAGATTTTTCCGTTGGCCTCTCATGCGACCCCCAAGGGCGCGACCCAATCAGATGATTCAATACCTTCAATTATATTTTTGTCCACTTGTTTTTGTATCTCTTTTTGGACTTCGTCTTTAACTCCTACAGGAATATTCCTAACCTTATAAATATCCAGTCTGACATACATTATCTTTAAGAATAATTTTGTGTGAAAATCTGTTAAGTTCCCCAACATCCCCTGAGAAAACTTTAGGAAATCTCAAAGAGATCTCATTACATGTGTCTTCTTGTAAAGGTTCAACACATAAAACAGGATCTTGGCTATTGGGGTACAGGAGTATTCCCAGTTCGCCTTGATCCCACCAGCCTAAGACACAAGGACCTGCTTTAGACACATATAATTTACAAAAGGCTGTCCTTCCTTTAAATTCGAATTTGAGTTTGTGAAACCCTAATAAATCTATGGGTTCACCTGTATAGCTTACGGGGTGTATATCTGGCTTATCCAGATTATGACCAATTTTAGAACAGAATAGTTCCTCCCACTTGTTTCTATTAATAATAGTGTAAGGAGATCCAGAATCCGCCTTTAGCGTTACAGAGATGCCACCAGTTGTAATATTACAAACTGTTTTTTTCCTTATTTTACCGTGAATTAAAATTTCATCTTCATTGATACAACACACATTGTTCCCATAATATTCTGATTCTGCACAATCATCATCATCCTCACAATCATCTACCACACATTTAACCGTTTTAGAATTTCTACATGCTCGTGCAAAACGGCCAGTCATTTTACAATAAGCACACTTTTGGCCAAGAGCAGGACATTTATTGTCGTTAGATGTGAAGATCTCCCACAACGACAGCAAACCCCTTTTGAATCAGTAACTTTGGTGTTGATTTGTTCTTTAGATTTATTTTTTCCTTTAAAAATGTTGGTTTAGATTTGCTTTTTTCAGGATTAATTTGATTTGAAACTCTCACAATTTTAAACACCTCATCGCTGTTCTCGATTTTAGCTTTGTTTATAACAGTTTTTGCACATCTGGAAGTTAGTTCAGCTTTGCTGATAATGGCCAAGCCGGTACGTTCCAGGCTGGAGACATGGGCACTGATTAATGTGTGGGTTTAGGTTAACGAGTACTGTTAAAAGTTGCTACATCAAATATAAGCTGTACCACCTGCTACCAGGGAAAACTCAAGACACCTAGAGGTACCCTGTTGAAAGAATGAAAAAGTCATTGACTGTTAGAGCGTGGCGAGCTCAGGCAAGGCGAATTCGTGATTGATGGTTGTGGGGTACAATAATTAAAGTCAGCTAAAACATGCATCGCTTACAAAAAACTTGTTCCCCAGGCACAGACATTTCCTTTCAAAAGAGAGAAGACTTAATCGCGCAAGTGTGCAAGTTAAGATGGCTGCCCCCTGGAGAGCTCACCACTGCGTCAGCCCTTCTTTAACGATTTTTGACGTCGAGAAGGCAGAATTTTTATTTAAAAATATTGGCAGCAGCATAATGGAAGCAGTCTTTTTCTCTTTCTGGTTCTTCCTCAATCTCTTCACACAGGTACAGCCCAGCATTCCAGTCAGGGGGGCGGAGTAACACTCTGGAAAGGGCGAGGCTATGGGCTAGTTACTCCCACAGTCAGTTTTAGCTGCTGCACCTCCTTATATTGAAAGATTTTCTTCATTATTAATTCTTTCCTGCGTTTTTAATTATATTTTCGCTGCTGAAATCCAATTAAAGACATATGGAGAGCAAAAATGTGCAGGTTCAGCATAATGAAAGAAATCAAAATGTTTCTCCTCCTCCTGTTAGATCTAAAGTGGTGGAATCAAAGGAACCTTCTGTGGCTTTGCTACTTGATGAGATTCATGCAATTTTCACTAGCACAGATACTATTATGTCAGAAATTAAAAACTATCTGACAACGCAATTAAAATTCAAGATACTTTCTCACTGCGTGTGACAAAGATATTTCCTATGTCTAACCTTCTTCTTGATTTGGAAAATCGAAATAGACAGTGTAACTTGCGTATTTTTAATTTACCAGAAGATGTAGACAAATAATCTTTAAAGTTTTAAATCATCATCATTTAGTCTTGATAAGAAAAGCGGCAAGAGAAATTCCTTCCTTAATGGTAAACGGCAATACAAATTTTATTCACCAAGACTTTGCTCAAGAAACTGTTAAGACTCGCAAAGAATTCACGGACCTTCGTCCACGATTACAAAGCCTTGGTTTTAAATATGATATTTTTAATCCTTTCAGCGCCCTGTAGACCTACGGCTATATTTGGATCAACATTCACAGCTTCCCATGGATATGCATGAGACTGCTATTTGAAAATGAATTCTTTTTTTTTCTTGCTAACCTAATTGTTTAATTCCTTACAGGGCTTCAATGGTTCGGTCATGCTTGCAAAGCATGTGTGCATTTCAAGATACTTCACAATCTAGCTCCTCTAAAGCTCAAAAGAAGCCGAGCCACTCCATCCAGAACCTGGTTCACTGCGGACATCAACGCAGAAAGAAGAAACCTGAGAACCAAAGAAAGAAAGTGGAGAAACAACCCAACCGCCATTCTCAGCCTTCAACTAAAATCAGCCCGTAGGAAGTACAACAACCATATCAAATAACAAGAAATCCAGCTTCTTCCGCGAGGCATTGGTCAAATCCAAAAACAGACCCAAAGAACTCTACAACATAATCAGACAACAAACAACAAAGCCCCTACCCTCAACCCTACAGGCTTCCAAAGAACTCTGTGACAACTTTGCCAACTTCTTCAACGATAAAGTCCTAAAAATCGAACTATCTCTAGACATCAACAACCCACACCTCCAGAAGAGCTACTCGGCCACCCCAGTGGCACTCCCATCCGACTCCTTTCCCTTCCCCGGCTAAGCTTTCGCCCCGTCCAGGAAACTGAGATAATCGCGCTGATCTCGACCTCCAAACCTTCAGCACACATTTCAGACCCCATTCCCCCATCTTTAATCAAAAAAATTAAGCTTACCTTAGCGCCCATCTGGGGAAGAATCATAAACAGCTCCTTACAAAGCGGTGTGGTCCCCGATTGTCTAAAAATGGGACAAGTCACTCCTCTTCTGAAAAAACCCGGTCTCGACTCAACTGACTTGAACAATTTCAGACCGATATCCAACCTCCCTTTACTCTCGAAAACACTTGAACGCTGTGTACTCCTGCAACTGACGCAACATCTGGACAACATCAATCTCCTGGACCCCCTCCAATCTGGCTTCAGACAAGGCCGCAGCACTGAAACCGCGATGCTGAACATCATAGACGACATCCATGGATCTCTTGACGCTGACAAGTGCTGCCTCCTCATACTCCTTGATCTCTCAGCAGTGTTCGACACGGTGGACCACAAGCTCCTCATCACGACTCTTCGAGAAAGAGCCGGCCTTGGCGAGGTTGTTCTCAAGTGGTTTTCCTCCTTTTTACATAACCGTTCGCAACTAATAAAAATCAAGAACTTCACCTCCGATACCCAGCAAGTCAACAAGCGTGTCCCTCAAGGATTAGTGCTCTCCCCCAGCTCTTTAACATCTACATGGAACCACTCGCCAAGCTACTCAGGAACGCCAACATCCACTTCCACCTCTACGCGGATGACACGCAGATTTACCTGGAAACCTCCTCTCTCAAAGACATCCACAGACTCAACGATGTCCTAAATGAAGTTCAAGACTGGCTGACAAAGAATCACCTGAAACTCAACCCCGATAAGACAGAAACACTCCTCATCTCAAACAAAGAAGATAACCCTCAAATCACCGAGTGGCTAAAGTCGATCGATGCTCTCAAAGGTAACCTCACGCTAGCCGACTCCGTTAAATCCCTGGGCTTCACCCTAGACCCCAAACTAACCCTGACAAACCACATTAAGAACTCGGCGAAAAGCACATTCTTCAACCTCAGACTTTTGAACAAAATTAAACCTTACATTCCCAACAACGACCTCAAACTAGCCACGCAATCTCTAGTTCTATCAAGACTGGACTATGGGAACTCAATCCTAACAGGCATCCCCAAATCGCACCTGGCACCACTAAAAACAACACTTCACGCGGCAGCGAGAATGATCACAGGCTGCAACAAATATGACCACATCTCCCCGGCACTCAAAGAACTCGAATGGCTCCCTGCGGAAATGCGAAGTACCTTCAGAACGGCCTGCCTAACCCACAAGGCCCTCCACACCGGCAAACCGGAATACCTGGCTAACAAGCTCAAAAAAGCAGGCCAAGCCAGAAATTTGAGAAGCTCTAATTCCTTGCTGCTCATCCTACCAAAAACCAGAAGGAAGAGAACTGCGGACTGCTCTTTCTCAGGAAATGCCCCCAAAATATGGAACGCCATCCCCCCGCACATCAGAACTCTACCGTCCTATGCAGAATTCAAGAGCCAACTTAAATCCTTGTGCCTTATCTGCTCCCTTGGTTGTGGATAACTTGGAGCTGCAAACGTCTCAGAATCCATGCGGTAATGCTGAATCCAGTACCAAGAAGCCCTGCTGTCCGAACTTTTCTTCTTTCCAAATTGTCTCTCGCTGATTGCTTTTATTGGGTTTGTTTCATGTTGTTCTCTTTTTCATGCCCTCTACTGTGAAGCGCTCTGATACCTTCGGGTCTTGTTAGCGCTATAGAAAACTTCTAAATAAATAAATAAATAAGATTAATATTGTTGTTTACCATATTGTCTTTTTCTATGTTTGTGTGTGTCTTTATTTTCCTATTTCCCTATTGTTCTTCTCTAGAGCTACTTTATTTTCCTTTTATGCTTCAAACTTTATTTCTTCTTCTTCTCTGTATTTTCCTTATTTCATTATGGCTAGTTTTAAAAATATTAAAATAGTTCCATAGAATGTTAAAGGTTTACGACAATGTGTGAAGCGTACACATTTTTTAGATTATTTAGGTAGTTATAAGGCAGGTATTTGTTTCATACAAAAGACACACATTGATGATAAGGTTTTGGCTTTCATGAAAAAAAGTGGGTTGATACTATTTATTTTAGGAATTTTATATAGCGCTAGCTGGACCCGAGGGTATCAGAGCGCTTCACATCAAGCAAATTATGTACAAATAGGCAGTACAGAGTATAGTAAAACATGGGGATCGAGCCGGGTATAGGGCGAACAAAGGCGCAGTCGACCAGAGGGGCATGGAGGGTGCAGGTCAAACAAGACGGGCCTCGAAACAGTTTCTTTGTTGACACAGGACGAGTGTCCAAAAAGTTTTCTTGATCCGAGTCATTTTCACCGGTCAAAAATTAAAGTTAGATAGAGTGCCGGCTAGGGTGCATCCTTGGCTCCTTTCAGTTCGCTCGAGAGCGGTCGAGGAAGAGGACTTTGAGCAGATTTTTGAATTTTAGAAATTAGGGAATCGTTCTGATGTGGGGTGGATGGAGTTCCAGATTTTGGGAGCGTTTCCAGCAAACGATTTTGCCACGTTTTTTTGCTTGGGAGTTTTCAGGGGGATGAGTAGCAGAGTTTTGGAGCTCCTGAGGAGCCTGAACTGGCCAGCCCTTTTGAGTTTGGCAGCCAGGTATTCCGGTTTGCCTGTGTGCAGGACTTTGTGGGTGAGGCAGGCTGTTCTGAAGCCGGCTCACAACTCAATTGGGAGCCATTTGAGTTCTCTGAGTGCATGGGAGATCTGTTCAAATTTCTTAGTTCTGGTGACCATTCTGGCTGCTGCATTAAAGGTTGTTTCAGGGGGCGAGATGGGATTTTGTGGTCCCAGTCAGGGCTGCAATGCCATAGTCAATTCTGGAGAGCACCAGTGTTTGGGTGGCTAGTTGAAGGTCCTTGGGTTGGAGGAAGGGTTTTATTTTGTACAGTAATTTCAAATTGAGGAAGGCACTTTTAGCGGATCTTGTAATATTTATTTCAAGTCCAGTTTCGGGTCTAGGGTGATACCTAGATATTTTACCGAATCCGCCAGGATAAGGTTACCATTGAGGGCATCAATAGTTTTGAGCCATTCTGTGAATTGTGGGTTTTCGTCTTTGTTGGAGATGAGGAGTATTTCCGTTTCCTCTAGATGGAGTTTCAGGTGATTGTTTGAGAGCCAGTATTGTACCTCTCTAAGCATGGCGTTGAGTCTCTGGATGTCTTCAATGGAAGTGGTTTCCAGATATAGTTGTGTGTCATCCGCATATAGGTGGAAAGGGATGTTGGATTTCCTGAGTAGAGTGGTAAGGGGTTCAATGTAAATGTTGAAAAGCTGAGGGGAGAACACTGATCCTTGTGGAACACCCCTGATCATTGGGTGGAGGTCGGACTCGAACTTTTTAATTTTTTTTCTTTGTAAGCGGTTGTGGAGAAAGGAAGAAAACCAGTGGAGGACCGTCTCTTCAACACCAGCCCTTTCTTGTAGAACCTTGATGAGCAGTTTGTGATCGACTGTATCGAATGCAACCGATAGGTCAAGTCAAATGCCTTGTGTAGATCGTCTATGACATTGAGGATTGTGGTTTCAGTGCTGCAGCCCTTTCTGAATGCCGATTGGTGGGGATCTAGAAGATTGATGTTGTCCAATTGTTGAGTCAGCTGAGGAAGTACACATCTTTCCAGGATTTTGGACAGAAGAGGCAAGTTTGATACAGGCCTAAAGTTATTCAGATCCTCAGTGTATATACCTGGCTCTTTCAGCAGTGGAGTGACTTGACCAACTTTGAGGCAGTCTGGAACGACTCCTGAGCTCAGTGAGCTGTTAATGATCTTGTACTATAGCGGGGCTAGGACGAGCTTCAGGCCCTTGGTCAATTGAGGGGGTAGCTGATCAAGGGCGTGGATGAGGGTTTAGCGTTGGAGATGAGTTTGACTGTTTCTGCTTCCTGGATGGGAATGAAGGAAGACCATTGTTTCAAGGAGGCACAATCGTTTGATTCAGACGCCTGGATCTTGTCAGAGGGTATGAGATTTGAGCCAAGTGAGAGATCGATCTTGGCGATTTTGTAGTTGAAAAAGATGGCGAAGTTTTCACAGTGTTCATTGGATGCCTGAGTTGAGGATGTCACTGGTTTAGAGGTTTGATTCCTGATGATATTGAAGAGCTCTTTGGGTCGGTTTTTTGCGATGTCTAGTGCAGAGCAAAGGAAAGATGTATTTTTGTTCTTAATGTGCTTTTTGTAATTCCTGCGGACTGCTTGGAGTTGATCGCGATGGAGGGCGGTGGGATTGTTCCTCCAGATTCTTTCTGAGGCTCTTAGATGTCTTCTTTCTTCATTGATGTCAATGGTGAACCATGATATGGATGGAATGCTCCTGGATTTTTTTAGTTTCAGAGGTGCAAGGCTGTCTAGGGTGAGCTCTTCAATCATTGAGGAGGGAGAAGGAAATTTATTGTGATCCATCCAGTTTCCTTGAAATGCAATCTTATAAATCAGTTGACCCGGTGGGTCCAGGACGGCAGAGTCAGCACAAGTGGCGCGGGAGGCGAGGAGCAACAGAAAAAGGCCCCCCTCCTAGAGACTCCCTGGTACCTGAGGAAGCACGTAATAACGGTGCAGAGGCTGTGGTATATAAATAAATAATACCGGATCTATTTTTTAATGAATAAATGAATAACAGGTAGCTCAATAAATAAGAGTCAAGATTCGAGGTAGTAGGAGTTTTGCAGGTTTATTACAGCATAAAGGACAGGAGCGGGACAACCTGCATAGGAATAGGATGGCAGGGTCCAGCAGCTGCTGGGGCTGGATCTGGGATGAGCACGCTGGGAAGGAGTAATTTTTTAATAACAGTACATGAGCATATATACATAACGCAAACACATAGCATTACATCGCAATAGGCGTAGCAGTGGGAGGAGCAATAGGCGTGACGCGTAGCAGTCGCGAAAGATAAGGGTGAAAAAGAGGTGTAACAGAGGCGTATACATAGACATGTGATGCAAACGTAACAGAATATGTCATGAATGGGGCGGAAACATGGAGGGGGCTACCTAAGGAGCCGGGACCTCTGACCTGATGGTGCGCGCAAACTTGGCAATGACGTGTTACTAGGAGAAGCTGGGGGCTACGAACTCTGTGCTAGGAGCAGAGACTGAAGTCTGGAGAGTCAGGGCGACATGTACCTAAGCAGTATCTAGTATCTGATGTTTAGAGAACATGTTGATATGAACTATAAGTCAGGAGGGGAAAGGCTAACTTGATTCTAAGACTGGAACATGCATTATTCTACATGTAGTGCGTGATGAAGAATATTAAATGATCATTAATACAGTATTTCTCTAACGTGGAGACGTGAAGGCTAGACAATGACGGAAACTATTGATGCGATTCAGTAGCTTTAGGAATGCAGAGAAGGAGGGCTGGACTGATAGCTAGAATCATAACATACTCTTGGCAGACTCAGAGGCAGAGCCAGGCTGAACCGGGCACTGCGAGGCAGGAAGTAAGTGAAGGGTCGAGGATACAGGTGGGGGCTGTATCACTCCTCATCGAGGGCTTCAGGAGACAGGAGACAGGAGCTGAATCTGGTATCCAGGCCCTTCTGAGGCCTAGAAACGAGGACTTTACAATGGAATAACGTGCACACTGAGAAACGTGGCAACGTAGCTTTACATGGGCCTGATATTCGTAGTATTCACGAGAACTGGAAACTGCCATACTAGAGGTGGACACAACTATAATTGCGTCTTTAATTGAACATGGGGAATAACATATGCATATTAATCATGCACAGATAACATATGATGGAGGACTCGTAGGGACACAGAACATGGCAAAATTTACTTTTCCACATTCCCTCCTTGTCACTACGTTTCCATCAGGAAACATCAATATTCATGATACCATCTATCATTTCATACAGTATCATTTGTTCGTCTCGAATTTTCTGGGAACGGGATCTAGAACGGGGCTTGGGACTAGGAATACAGGAGGTAGCACAAATGCCGCAAATCGCAGGGCCACATTGTATACAGAGGCAGCAGCTGAATATGATCGCTACTGCAATACCTAGAAAAGACAAGACTTTCCATCCCCAAGCGGAAATTATATTCCAGAACCAACCGGACCATGTCCAGGTGCCTGGATCTTGGTGTAACAGATGGGCAATTTTATGGAGTCTGGTTATAGCTGAATAAACAGACGGCGCATTATTTGGAATGAAAATGCAGCAACTAGATCCGATGACTCTACAGGCCCCGCCCCTATCGGCCAATATGACGTCAAGGACGAGACGATTCTGTAAAACGACAAATCTCATAGCAGATTGCTCTTCGGTTAAGTTACCTAGGGCAGAGGCAGTCTCATTGACTACTACTTCAAGGGTTCTTGTTAACCTACGGATTAGCTTACTATTCTGGATAGGTCCTATAAAGAAGAAGAAACCTCTATTGAAATCTGTATACTGTTCTAGAGCAGTTTCAGTATAATCGACAATGGGGGACTCCCTTCTATGTCTAATGTGTACTAGATGTGTGTTTCTATGATAATCAGGTGGGGCTAGGAAAACTGGTGGCAGTAGGAAGGCAATGTAACAGGTTCCCTCCCAATCGAGGGGCAGACGAACATATGCGGTCTGACCACAAATAAAATAAGAATGACGTGAAGCTTTGAAAATAGATTTCCCACTGTCACTATACTTGACAATAGTAGTACAATCACTATGTCCTACATGTACGGAACCATTATTTCGGACACATAATTCGCCTTTGACTGGTAGTACTGAAATTGTAGGTAAGTCTGGAGTGGAATCAGACTGAACATTCAGGACCATGAAATTCGAAGAATAATTACCTAAATTATACACTTCATTTTCTAGATCTAACCCGGTTCTGTGGGGGAGACCTTGCTTGTCTGGAAAACATGTACTGTTAAGAAAAAACATATCTGTTGAGGATGACGTTAACGTGGACCATGCTCCACACGAACCATTATGTGAAAAAGGATAAGGAAAAAGTGGCAGAACTCCCTTCGGTGTCTGGAAAGGGGGGAGTCGACCACACACCCAACAATTTGTGGCATTGCTGGTCTGGTGTGAATAATGTAACATGCGGATGAAAGAATTATTTCGCATAGCGAGGCGGTAAGAGAGTTCATGAGGAGGCAGATCACTAAACGTGTGTTCTACTGTAGCATTAGCAGACTTATTTACATGAGAAACTGAAAAATACAGATAAAATGCATAACTGGTGCAGGAAATCATAATGCTGAGAAATAATATGAAACATAGAAAAACGATACATCGGATTGAGTTTTGACTAACTCTCTCACTATGGGGGTCTATTTTATACATGTCAGAAACAGTCTAACCGTTTCACCTAGGGGAGGACTTAGACAATCAAACTGGCTGACTTATTTTACTAGACCGGAGTTTGAGTTTATACTCCTGTTGCGGAGTTTTCTCTAACTGGGAAGGGTTCGTAGCAATGTCTTTTGCGGGACAGTCCTTAAAAATAGTACTTTGGCAGTCCTTTGAATCCTGGGAAATGTTCTTTGAGACTGGTTTCAGTCCATAAAACTTCTTTATATGTGAAAGGTGCACCCAGCCTTTGCGTCCCTCCAACTTCACGGCTGTACGGGTGGTGAGGAGGACCTGTCGGGGTTCCTTCCAGCGAGGCTCCAGCGGACTTGAGCGGTCAAAATTCCGGACAAGGACCATGGATCCTGGAACGATTTCATGCGGTGCCACCTCGGTGTTGTCTGGAAATGCGGCGGCAACCTGTGAACGACAAGAGTTGAGGGCAGACATCAAGGAAGCTAGGTAATCTGTCAGCATATTACTTGAAACATCGGTAATACTTCGGGGTCTGGGAGTACCCCACATGTTAGGGGGGCGGCCGAAAACGACCTCATACGGGGACAGACCTGATCTGGAATGTGCGACCATGCGCATATAGAACAAGGCAACTGGCAGAGCTACTAGCCAGTCCACACCTTTCTCTTTACATACTTTGGCGATGCGGATTTTCAGGGTCTGATTATGTCTCTCTACGAGACCTGCTGCTTCAGGGTGGCGTACACAATGGAACTTCCACTGGTACCCTAACAAAAGGGAAACATGTTTCATGAGTTCAGATGAGAATGGCTGGCCGTTATCAGAATATACGACTCTAGGGAGTCCATAACGGGGGAAGAACTCACGAACCAACTGCTTGGCAGTGGTCGCGGCTGTGTAATCTGGGACTGGATATGCTTCTGTCCACCTGGACAAAGCGCATACAACTACAAGGACATACTTGAAACCTCGACATCGCTCCATCTGAATATAATCCATCTGGAGGACTTCAAAAGGGTGGTCAGGGGGCTGGAATCCACCTTGTTCCACCGGGACACTTTTACCTGGATTAAACTGACAACATATCATACAGGTACGGACTTTCTGCTTGGCTGCAGCTCGTAAATGCTTGTTGAACCAGAGGTTCTGGATACTGTCTAACATAGCTTTTTCTCCTAAATGTGCTGGACTATGTGCGGTATTAATAATGACTTGTACCATAGAGTCGGGGAGAAACCAAGTGGCTTTTCCCTTCGTCACCCATCCTTGATCTGTCTGGACCCCTCCTTGTTCGGACCATTTCTTGATTTCTTCGGGAGTAGCATGTAACTGGATATCTATGACATCTTGAGTAGGGTCCTTAACTGTCATGCATGTAGTTGGATCTGGAGTGTGTGTCATGTTAGCTGGAATATCTGGAGTCTGTGCTGTAAGCTTGGCGGTGCGATCTGCTAGATCATTACCCTGGGAAATAATGTCAGTAACTTTCGTGTGTGCTTTGCATTTCATGATAGCAATGGATGTCGGTAAATGTATGGCATCTAACAGAGCTTGAATAAGGAGACCATGCTGAATCTTGGTTCCATGAGAAGTCATGAAACCTCTCTCTTGCCAGAGCACTCCAAAGTCGTGTACAACTCCAAATGCGTAGCGCGAATCTGTGTAAACATTAACTTTCCGGTTCTTAGCGTGTATGCAGGCTTGTGTCAGAGCAACTAGCTCTGCTGCTTGAGCGGACAGGGTGTCAATACGGTGTGTTTCAATAACTTCGGTGTCAGTAGTCACTGCATACGCGGCGACTAGTTCTCCTGTATTAGTTCTCATACATGAACCATCCACATAAAGTGTCAGGTCGGGATCTGGTAACGGAATATCTGTCAGATCTTGTCTTGGCTTTGTCGTAATGTTAACTATTTCCACACAGTCGTGTGTGGCAGAATTCGAAGTAACTGATGGTAACAGTGTAGCAGGGTTCAGGATGTTGTAGCGTCTGATTTCTATGTGTGGCTGAAACAGTGTCAATTCATAACCTGTCAAACGTGCAATTGTCAAGTGCTGAGTTTGTGTTCGGTTTAAAAGAACTTCCACGGAGTGTGGAACCTGTACTGTCAGGGAGTGTCCTAACACTATGGAATCACTTTGTCTGATAGCTAGGGCTGTGGCTGCAACTGACTTGAGGCACGCAGGCAGAGCCTGGGCTACAGGATCTAATGTGCTCGAAAAATAAGCACAAGGCTTGTACTGTCCTGCTTGATCTTGTGTGAGAACAGATAATGCTGTACCTTCACGTTCTGTGACGAAAAGTGTAAAAGACTTACTGTAGTTCGGTGTAGCTAGAACTGGAGCTTGACATAGGGCTTTCTTTAACTCATTGAAACTAAGTGTATGTTCAGATGACCAAGGGAGGACAGTTGATACGGCTGCCTCCTGTGTCGTTAACTGTATCAGTGGTTTAGCTAGAAATGCATACTGAGGAATCCATTGTCTGCAATAAGAAGTAAGGCCAATAAAAGCACGTACCTCCTTCTGGGTCTTGGGCTGAGGAAGACTCGCTATTAACTGAATACGGTCTGGTGTCAACTGCCTACCCCTCTTGGACAGTAAGTGTCCTAAGTAGACCACTTGCTGGACACAGAATTGAAGCTTAGAAGGGGACACCTTGTGCCCCATCTCGGCTAGGAAATACAGAACTGTAAGGGATGCTCGCTCGCAAGCACGTTCAGAACGGGCTGTGATCAGGAGGTCATCGACATACTGGAGCAGGGCAGTGTCAGTTGGCATGTGAATGTTGTCTAGTTGTCTCTTAAGTGCTTGACTGTAAATACTAGGACTTTCTGTGAAACCTTGAGGAGCTCGTGTGAACATATAGCTCCTTCCATTTAAACAAAATCCGAAAAGGAACTGGCTGTCTGGATGAATGGGGACACTTAAAAATGCGTTCTTGAGGTCGATTACAGTAAAAAACGTGGCTTCTGAATCAATGGCTGTCAATAGGGATGAGATGTCTGGGACAACTGGGTACTGAGGAATAATAAATTTATTAAGCTCTCGTAGGTCAATCACTAATCGATATACTGGGGGTGCATTTGGATCAGTACGTTTCATGACGGGAATGATCGGAGAATTGCATACATTGGAGTCAGTTTCTACAACCACTCCTTGAGCGATGAGCTCGTCAATAATTTTGGATAAGGCTGCTACAGCCTCAGGTGGCAATCTGTACTGTCTGATTCGTGGTAACACTACTCCTGGCTTGAGAGTCACACGATGGGGTGTGATTTGCATATAACCAACATCAGTTGGACCTTGCGCCCATAGATGCTGCGGGACATTGGACAATCTGGGATCAAAATCTCGTAATACATAGTGACCCTTGAAGTCACGTAGGAACAATCGTATTCCCTCTGGGGAACAGCATATAACTGCACCTAATTCTTTCAGTGTTTTAATACCTAATAGATTTTCTGGACATGACTTAGTAAGTAACAGATCAGTAGTGCGGGACAATGGACCTACTTCTAGAGTAACTGGCTTTGATATTTCATTTACAATGGGTTTTTCTGAAAATCCAAGGGAAACATTTCTTGAGCCTGAGAGCGGAGCCCCTGGAACTTCGGCGTGGCTAATTGTGGTCCTACTTGCCCCTGTATCAATCAAAAACTTTCTATCTTTCCCTAGTACTTGACTGTGAACATAGGGACCTTCTTGATCTACAGGTATCTCGATGAGAGGCAAGCCTACCTCCCTCTCTAGGCTGTTTCATGAATATGGCTGGTACTCTGGATACTCGGACTGTGCATACTGGTACATCTGCTGTGTAACGTGCTGTGTTGCAGCAATAGGCTGCGGCGCTGGAACTGTCTGTGGTGCATTCTGTGGCTGAGGAATCTGTGAAACTTGTTCTTGTCTAGGCGGACGTGGTCTTTTTTTAGTCTTACCGGTAGCTATGTTGTGTTTCAGAACTGCACACTCGTTTATAAAATGACCTGGTTGTTTACAATAATTGCAGTTCCCTTTAACGGGAGCTGCAGGATGACTGGCTTGATTCGGACCCCTCTTCTGACTGTCTTGTGGAATAGATTGTGCAACTAGTACTTTCATTTTCGTGTCTTTCATACGCTTTCTCTCGTGTTCTTGTTCTTCCCTGATTCTATTCTGGTGGTATTGGAGCATCTGTAACATCTGGGGCGGGGTATTAGCTTGCCAGGTACTTTCGACTTTCAAAACTCGATTTTTAATTTGTGGGCTTGAATTCTCGACTAATTTAGTAACAAAAAGATGAGGGTATGACTCACTACTTGTCTTGAGGCCACTATTGACGCTAAAACATTTCTCAAATCTAGAATAAAAATCACTAATGTCTTCATCTTGTTTCTGTTTACAAGCTGAGATTGCATCCCAGTCTTCTTTTCTAGTTGTCAATAATCTGGGTAAAACTTGAATCAATAATTCAGGTAATTCTTTACATTTCGCTCCAAGACCGGTACCTGGTACTCGTGCCTTGTCTTCAGCTTCTAGAACTGCCCAATCGATCTTTTTCTCTCCCACCTCCCATTCTTTTTCCTTGAGCTTTTCATACACCCCTGCGGGCAACAGGACCTTTAACATTTTAATTATATCTGGATACGTGTATTCTCCCATACGGAGCATGTCTTTTAATTCTCGATGGAACCCTGCTGGATCTTTATCATGACAGGGGATTCATTTTTTCATCTCTAGGAGTTCCATCTTTGTAATCGGAGTGTAAACAAACACTCGTTCTAGTTCGCCACCCGTTCCTCTAACTGGGTGGACTTCTCGTAACGGATTCTGTCTCTCCATGTAAAATGGTTTACTTTCTGGGGGTGAGACATGAACAAAATGCAGGTTCAAAAACGTTCTATATTTGTGACGCTGTTCTAGAATGACACTAATTAAATCGGTACCTAAACCTTTCCATTTATACTGGAGTAACTCATTCAGGATATCATGTAACGGGCCTGGATCAGAGTGTTGACCCTCATACAATGTAATGAGGTGCTGAATCATATACATACCCGCCAGTCGTTGCTCGGCTGGGGGCATTTTCAGAAACATTTGTGCCACTATTTCGTCTGGAAAAGTGGTAGAATCAGTAGTCCATCGGACTGCTGATCGGGCTAGTTCTTGTTCATGCATAGTACTTAACTCGCTATAACCGATTCGTGATTTCAGAATGTGATCGGTAGCTTGAAATATTTGTTCTAGAGAACCTTGTTCTGGTGCTGGATGATGAAAAATTGACTTGTGTTCTAGGCGTAAATGGCGATCTGGAAATCTAGATTTTCCTACATACGCTATTCTGTCGGGATTCTCGTCATCTACCTCTTCAGTATCAGAGTTACTTTCTTTCTCGCTTACTTGTGCTGCTTTACGTTGATCGTGTAACCTTATTATTTCTTTACGAATTTTCTTGTACATACTTTCCATAGCACTGATGGTCCTGTGCTTACCCTCGGCTATATTATCACTCCACTTTGTCAGGGTTCTCATTTCGGCTTGATCTTTGGACGGGTAATCTTGTTCTCGTATTAGACAATTAATCAAAAACTTTAATAGCATGAGCTGGACTTCGGCTTTTCTTTGAGACATGACTTCGCCAATGCTTTCTGGATCATCCCCTGTACGGATGAAACGATATATTCTGTCTAGATCTTCTTTCATATTCGGTAGGGTGACTAGATACTCGGTCACCTTTCTTACACGTAATGAATATAAAACCATATTATCCTCGCCTGGGACTGGATCATAGCCGCATTCATTAAGGGCTTTTCTTATTTCTGCTACAGACTGATGTCTGGGCGTACGCTGTGACGCTTGTGCATGTAATTCGGCTGTCGTTAAACGCTTGTGTGGCGGCGGGGTTTGAGGAGGACCTCCTCCTGCGGCCCCTAAACTAGAATCGTCGACTGATCCTCTTCGTACTAGTGTGGCAGGAAATTGAAATGCGGGCTGAACTGGTATGGCGGGCTGGACCAGGGGGACCGTAGCAGGTACTGCAAGGGGTACCCCGGTGTCTGGAGGAACGGGAAGTGCCTGATTTACAGGGGCTGGCGGAGCGCGAACAGGATTTGCATATTCTGGGACTGTGTCGTCCAAATAGGACGAAATAAAAATATCCGCTGCGGTCTGTTTGTGACGTAGCTTGGTCGGAACTAATGGTGGCGGGAAATTACTGGATGCCTCCGGGGTCGCTTTTGGCAAGCCCTCGGCAAGAAGAGGATACATACCCTTAATAAGAGCATGCCTCTGTCTGTCTGACTGTTCGGTTTTAACTCGTTCACCAATCTCGATTAATTCCCTTTCTTGGGCTCGTTCCAAGGATTCTCTACTTAATTCTGACTTTCTGATTTCTTTTTCGGTTCTTTTATGAGATTCTTTGCGCCATAACTCGATGGCATCTTTCTGTGACTGTCTGGCTTTCTTTTTCCATAATGCTTCTTCTACTCTCATGATGCACTCGGCATCCCATGTGCCTGATACAGGCCATCTATACTTTTCCTCTAACTGTTTGGTATACTCGACCCATAAATCTAGATACAATATGGCGCTTATGCCATGCTTCTGATACATAAAATGACCTGGACTGTCCCTAGGCGGGACAGGAACTGCTGCTTCCAGCAGACCCTTTCTAGTTCTCAACTGACGCAGTTTTGAAAAGAGCGGCATGACTGGACTATAATCTGGACACAATACGATACACAATAAACACGATAACTACTTCACACTCATTCCACGACATCAAGATACATGAAGAACATTCAGAATAACAGTTCGAACAGAATACTACCTGGAATACGGAAAACAGAATACATGAATTTTCTCGAGAACAGAACTGACTAGAACAGAAACTAGATGCACTGCTGAAACAGTACGAAACTTACCGGTCTCATACAGAGACACGTCAGGACCCGTATCCACCGGAGTGGACACTTCGTTTGTGGGACTGTGTACCACCAACCCACGGACCAGAGTCAATTAAATTGACCCTGTCTAGATACTACCCCAGTAACGGTACTCACCGGGCAGCAAGAACGGAAGGCCTCGGACTGGACTGGACTGCTTCGACGCCGGACGACGAACTTCGGACTTCAGTTACGGGTGGACCTCCGGATACCTCGGACCTTGAACTCTCGGCTTGGGCTCTGGTCGGGACTCGCCGCGTTCCTCCACCGCCTCGTCTGGATGCTGGACCGCCTCCTCCGTCTCCTCCGTAGGCCTGAGGGATACTTGAAGCAGAAATATCTGCACGTGCACGGTATGGTTCCGTCACGGCTGCAGAGGGTCAGGGGGCCGGCGTGGCTTCACCGGCGCGTGGGGAAAGGGCAAGTCCCTATTCGGGCGCCATTATGTGGTATATAAATAAATAATACCGGATCTATTTTTTAATGAATAAATGAATAACAGGTAGCTCAATAAATAAGAGTCAAGATTCGAGGTAGTAGGAGTTTTGCAGGTTTATTACAGCATAAAGGACAGGAGCGGGACAACCTGCATAGGAATAGGATGGCAGGGCCCAGAAGCTGCTGGGGCTGGATCTGGGATGAGCACGCTGGGAAGGAGTAATTTTTTAATAACAGTACATGAGCATATATACATAACGCAAACACATAGCATTACATCGCAATAGGCGTAGCAGTGGGAGGAGCAATAGGCGTGACGCGTAGCAGTCGCGAAAGATAAGGGTGAAAAAGAGGTGTAACAGAGGCGTATACATAGACATGTGATGCAAACGTAACAGAATATGTCATGAATGGGGCGGAAACATGGAGGGGGCTACCTAAGGAGCCGGGACCTCTGACCTGATGGTGCGCGCAAACTTGGCAATGACGTGTTACTAGGAGAAGCTGGGGGCTACGAACTCTGTGCTAGGAGCAGAGACTGAAGTCTGGAGAGTCAGGGCGACATGTACCTAAGCAGTATCTAGTATCTGATGTTTAGAGAACATGTTGATATGAACTATAAGTCAGGAGGGGAAAGGCTAACTTGATTCTAAGACTGGAACATGCATTATTCTACATGTAGTGCGTGATGAAGAATATTAAATGATCATTAATACAGTATTTCTCTAACGTGGAGACGTGAAGGCTAGACAATGACGGAAACTATTGATGCGATTCAGTAGCTTTAGGAATGCAGAGAAGGAGGGCTGGACTGATAGCTAGAATCATAACATACTCTTGGCAGACTCAGAGGCAGAGCCAGGCTGAACCGGGCACTGCGAGGCAGGAAGTAAGTGAAGGGTCGAGGATACAGGTGGGGGCTGTATCACTCCTCATCGAGGGCTTCAGGAGACAGGAGACAGGAGCTGAATCTGGTATCCAGGCCCTTCTGAGGCCTAGAAACGAGGACTTTACAATGGAATAACGTGCACACTGAGAAACGTGGCAACGTAGCTTTACATGGGCCTGATATTCGTAGTATTCACGAGAACTGGAAACTGCCATACTAGAGGTGGACACAACTATAATTGCGTCTTTAATTGAACATGGGGAATAACATATGCATATTAATCATGCACAGATAACATATGATGGAGGACTCGTAGGGACACAGAACATGGCAAAATTTACTTTTCCACAAGGCACTAAATGTACCTCAAAGGTGTAAAGGACTAGCACGTCGCTTTACAATTCACTTTCCACACGGTCCTGAAGAAAGCCCACTGACCTCTCCTAGGCGAACAGGGCTGAAACATGTCGACCTTTTAAATTCTTGAAAATTGATAGCGTGAGAACCCTAATACTTCTCTTTACGCATATCCATTATATATTTTCATCATTTAACTCGAATCCAGAACAATAAATACTGCAATCTGGCTGTCCCAGTTATTTTAATCTCACAACCACCACTTATCACTGGACACTACTGCTTTTAACCTTGGGTTAACTACCTCCAGGCGGAGGCTGCATACCTACTAACCCTATGATTATGCAGACACGAGAGTAACATAGCGGAGAATCAAGATATACCGCTAGAAAAACATCTACTCACGTGCATGAGGGTTTTTTACCAAGGGACTTTTCACCAACCTGTAAAATCCAGGTTAGCAGGACAAGTGATCCTTCCCCCCCTCTCAACTGATTTATAAGATGTCTAGGGTGAGCGCCATAATGGAGTTGTAAAGAGAGGTGAGTTCGATAGTTGGGAGGTGATCAGTGATGTTGGGGAGGAGCGAGTTTATTCTTTCTTCGAGAACAGCTCGAGGGATCTGAGCTGTGGTCCTAACCCATTTGGGGGGGTCCTGCTTGGGATGTTGAGTTAGGACCGCTTGGTTGATGCAGAAAAGATGATGTGATGGTCGGACCAGTCTACAGGAAGGATGTGGTCGATGGTGATTGCATTGCTTTCGGCAATAATTGCGTTGAGAGTTGCTCCTCTGTGGTGTGTTTCTTCTGAGCAGTTTTGGGTCACATTGTTTTCTAGTAGGATGTTGTTTAAGGATTGAATAAGCGGATTTTTAGTTTCATTCCATCTAAGATTGAGGTCGCATAGAATTATATTGTTTGAGTTACTGAGTGCGCAATGGGCAATCAAGTCAGAAAGGTGTTCCCCGAATTTGGAGGTGTTGCCTGGGGGGGTGGTAAAGGAGATGGGAAATTGATGGCCTGTTATCGCGTGTCTTGATGTTGACTGAGAGACACTCAAAGGAGCTATACAGGCAGGATGCCATTCCGTGATGGAGATGATATTCTTGTGAATGATTGCTATGCCCCCTCCCCTTTGCTCTTGTTGGTCTTTGTTGATCATTGTGAATCCAGGAGGCACCAGCATGTCCATCCTGGGGCAAGAGTGATTGTTGAGCCAGGTCTTCGTGATGAATGCTATGTTTATATCATGGGAGAGGATGGCTTCTGCTAGTTCGATTTCATGTTTAGAGGCCGATCTGCAGTTTAGGAGCATGCAGTTAGTGGGGGACCCTTCTTTGCTCTGATTCTTAGTAGACAGGGCTCTGGGAAGAGCAGTTATGTGAGCTGGGGGTCTGTGGTCTCTCGGTGAAAGGTGTTCTCTTCCGGCTCCTGTAATTACTTGGATTATAGATTTGGTGGAGGAATTAGAGGAAGAGTCATAGGTTGAGGCTATGTATGCCGCTTCCCGAGAGGAAAGTGTGGTTTTTGCTCTTCTGGGTCTCTCAGAGCGATTGTCAGTACCCATTCTGTTAGTCGAAGGCCAGGACTTGGTGGGGGACAGGGGGCCCACTGGGAGGCAGTACCTTGGCATGCTCGGGATGGGTGAGAGTAGGCGGTGCTGTGGGCAGCTGGCTGGGCTTTTGGCTCGAGACCAGGTTGGATAAAGTTTCGTTCAGGCCTCGGATCAGGGTTTGAAGCTGAATTTCCAGGAGGTTGAGGCGATGCGTCGTGATATCCACGGTGGGAGGTAGGGAGTCTGGGGAAGCATTGCCCGAGGGGGAGAGGGGTGGGCCCCAATCATGGTGGCTATTGGGGGAGAAGCTGCCTGGTATGTCTCTGGGAGGGATCTTGGGCAGGGGGTGTACTGGTTCATGACGAGGGTTAGGCCTTGTGTGGCCTGAGGGCGTATTGGGGCTGAAGGGAGACTGAGCTTGGGGGTGATGCTCGCTCCTGGACGGCAGGATGGGATGAGAGGGGGGCATGAGTGGGGGTCGTCTACCAGGGGGGGATGGGATCTTTGATTGGAGGTGCAGCGTTGCGGGAGGTGCCTCGGGAGGGTGGGATGGGATCTCGAAGGGGATGTGAGAGGGGTCTGGCATCTCACCTGCCGTGGAAGGCTCGCTGGTGGGAGGGGGGTCAGGCAGGGTCGCATGGTGTGCAAGGTTGCCTTTTTTAGCGAGGGGAAGAGGGAGTCAAAATCCTCGAGGTTATCATTGTTAGCCTATATCAGGACTGTGCCATTCGAATAGATGGTTATGTTACCGCTTAGCATCTGGTGACTCGGGAGAGAGGACATCAACTTGCGGCTATGGGATGTGATGGTAGTTTTGGAGATGTGGAGATGTGTGCTGAGGATGATGATCCAGTTGTCAGGTCTTTCAGTGTGGAAGATTTAGGTCCATTTTGATCTGCCCTTTAGAGGAGCAGTGGAAGGTGTCTACGAATAGTGTTTCGGGGTGCTGTCTGATCAGTCTATGTTTGAAGTGTCTCTTCGCTTTGCCAGTGAGGTTGGAGGGGAAAGTGATCGCGAATTAGTTTGGCCTGTGTGGTGTCAGATACTTCAGTGTTCGAGGGGTGGCCGCCATTAGCATGGCCAGTGGCATTTTGTCTGGATTATGAGGGAGGAGAGTTCCCTCTGGGGTGTAAAGGAGAGAATGTCGTGTGGAGGAGAGAGTGCTATCTAGTCAGGTGGGGGGTTGGGGAGCTCGAGGAGTTACCTCCCGGTGGGAAGAAATCAGTAAGGGGGGCGGGTGGAGTAGGGCTTCTTCTAGGACCAGGTTAAAGAGAAGGTGTTAGTCTGGTATCTTGGGGAGGAGGGCCTGAGTCGTTAGGGTTCTCGCTAAAGGTGGCAGGGACACCTCTGCCATGATGTGACGGAGGTGCGGAGATTAGGTCCCATGTGGGCGTTTCGGGAAGGGTGTCTGGAGGTTGCCTACACTAATCTGTGGGTCCTTGAGAGCGTTAGGGGGCAATGGATCAGGACTCTCTAGTAGCTAGTCCTAGTATAGTCCCTGGTAGCCATTTAAGGGACAGGCACCTAGGGGCTGCCTATACTGACCTGTGAGTCCTTGTTGGGGTGTCCAGAGCGTTGGAGGGGCATTGGCTCGAGGCCCTCTTACGGTCGGTCTTTGACGAGATCTCTAAGGCTCCCCAGAGGTAATCAGGAGAATTCGATGAATTCATCCGAGGGCGGCCATCCTATTGTCAGTCACTTTAGTGCACTCAGGGTAGGTCTCGCAGGGTTACTTCAGACCTGCACTCATGTGTCCCGGGAGCTGGTATAATTGGCTTGCAGGGCCTGGAAGCTGGGAACGATCTGGGGAGTAATTTTGTCTCTGCTGAAGGGAGAATTAATTTTTCGTGGGAATGGTGGCCATTAGGGGGTCAGGCACAGTGAAATCTTGCTTTGTTGAGACTCAGGGCTCATCTCCTGCCTCGGGACTGCCTCTTTACTGTATGGGGTCAAGCAGGTCCAGCTTTACTTTGGTATAAGGGCCTCATGAATCAGGACCTCATGGGGTCCTTGTAAGGACTCATTATTGAGCATTCATGGCGGCCATTACTGGGTCAGGCAGCAGGGGCTTATTGGGTGTCGAGTCACAGGGCTCCTCTCCCTCCTCAGGACAGCCTGGTTACCGTCGAGGGTCGCAAATGACCCGTCTTCTTGTGATCAGGAGGCTCCGGGCTACCAGGGATCTTCAGTGTCCTTAATGCTAGCTAAATTCCTGTAATGCTACTGCAATTGGCAGCTATTACGAAGTCAGGCAGCAGGGGCTACTAAAGTGCTGAGTCCCGGGGCTCTGTTCCCGTTTCGGGACAACCTGGTTTTCGTTGCGGGTCACATATGACCTGCCTTATTTAGGTCAGGAGGCTCCGGGCTACCGGGGGTCTTCTTGTTGTCTTAATGTTGGCTGCTTCCTGTCATGCGTCTGCAATTAGTGGCCATTACGGGGTCAGGCATCGTTGCTGCGGCTGATGGCGGTGACGATGCTTGGACTCTGGGCTACAGTTCAGTTAAACCTCTCCGTCAGGCTCAGCGGGTCCGGAAATGGAGGTCTCCAATGGTGGTGGAGCTCCGAGAACCACAGGTACGGCCTGTTCCAGCTGCACTAACAGTGCCGAGGCGAAGGTCCCTCTCGCCTCTAGAGTTGCATCGTGGAACCGAGCTCCCTTCGTCTGAAGTTGGCCAGGTGAGCAGGTCTGAGGTCCTTCTCTTCAGGGGGGGGCTGTAGGAGCTTAATCCGGTCGGGATTTACACTATTTACATAAAGTGATCCCGGCTCCAGGAGCTCAGTCCTGCAGCTCCTTCCCTGCGGCCATCTTAGGGTATCTTGGGGCAACTATTATATCTTCTCCTGTTGTAAGTAGAAAGAATTGTGTTGCCATCCTCTTCGTAAAAATAGTACATTGTCAAATATTAAGTAAATCTTCAGACACAGAAGGTAGATATATTATAGCAAAAGTTGAAATTCAAGACACATTTATGTTTTTACTTAATGTGTATGGATCAACAACTGATGAGCCCAATTTTCAGTCTATTTTAAATATAGAAGTTCTCAAGTTAGGAAATGTCCCACTTATAGTTGGAGATTTCAACCTTATATGTGACCCTTTATAAGACAGATCATTTCACAATAAATGTTGTCCACTTATAGCATTTTTTACTCTAAAGTCCTTTTTTAAACAACTAAGTTGATGGATATTTGGCGGTTACATTATCCTACTGAAAATTTTTTAACTTTTTTCTCAAATCCACGAAAAACTCATTCAAAATTAGATTATTTATTTGTTTCTCAACAAATAGTGAATTCAGTTGATACTCTTAATATGTATAATATTGATATTTCCGACCATGCTCTGATTTCAATGGTATTACAACTTAGCCCAAATTTTCAAGCTCAGTCCAGATGGCGCATGAATACTAGCATTATTCTGAATGAACTTAATAAACTAAAACTTTAAACAGCACTTCAGGATTACTTTCTGCTTAACCCAGAAGGTTCTACTTCTATGGTGACTCGATGGGATGCCTACAAAACCTATATTAGAGGGACTTCCAATTTCTAAATTATTACTCAACTCTATATAATGAACCGCAATTAGAAGATCCCTCCCTGATTGATCATTTTTTATACAAATGTGGTTTACCTAAAGTTTCACAGTTAACCAAAGATAAATTAGATTTGCCAATTGCTGAAGAAGAAATTCAATTGGCTGTTAAATCCATCAAACAAAATAAATCCCCAGGCCCGATGGAATTCCAGCAGAATTTTATAAAGAATTTGATTTGCAACTTATTCCTCATTTGTTTAAACTTTTTACATTTTTTAGTGCTTCGGCTCAACTTCTGGTTCTTTTACTGAAGCTTTGATTTTTTGTTAATCCAAAACCTAACAAAGACCCGACAATTGTATTGAATTATCACCCTATTTCCTTAATCAAGATTGTAATCTGTATGCTAAAACTCTTGCAACCAGAATGATCTCTGTATTGGATTCCTTTATCCATCCTGAACAATCTGATTTCATGAAAAATAGATATTCCGTCAATAACACAAGAGTTTTGTTACATGCTATTGAACAGGGGTCTACTTTACCCTTACCGCCTGGAGTATTAGCATTGGATGCTGAAAAAGCTTTTGATAAAGTTCATTGGCAAGTTCTATTTCATACTTTAGCAGCATTTACTTTGGTGATTTGTTTATTCACATGATATCTGCTCTTTACTCTAGCCCTTCCGCTTGCTTATTTATAAATCGTCACTATTTCTTTTTAGAGGTACCACACAAGGTTGTTCATTGTCCCCGCTGTTATTTCTTCTTTTTATTGAACCTTTACTTACTTCCATTAGAAAATGCAATGATATTATTGGTATTAATATTAAGGAGGTCACCATTAACACATTAGCATATGCAGATGATGTACATTTGTTTATTAGCAATCCGGAAACCTCACGCCCTCCTTTAATAGATATTATCTCATTATATTCTCATATTTCAGGCTATATATTAAATACCAATAAAACTGAATTTTTCCCTTTAAATCTTTATTGCACACCCGATATGTTACCCATAGAAGAAATAATTTGTCAAAGAGATAAAATCAAATATCTTGGCATTTCGTTCTCTACTTCTATAAAAAAAACAATGACATTGAATCGTGAGCCTATTATAAACTACATTAAAGATAAATTATCCAAATGGTCTACACTTCACCTTTCATGGTGGGGGAAAATGGACTCAATAAAAATTATTATTGCTCCTAAAATATTTAACTTTCTAGCTATGATCCCAAGTCAATTTCCTATGAAGTTTTATAAAACTGTTGATCAGCACTTTTCTAAGTTTCTTTGGGATAATAAATCACCTCGTATTGGTTATAAAAAACAAAAAATGGCAAAATGTAATGGAGGTTTTGGTATACCAGATTTTTTTAACTATCATAAAGCATTTATCTAAAATCAAAGCTCTCTTTGGTTTAATCATTCCCACCTTAATAATTCTCCTACATGGCTTCCTATCGAAAAGGGTTTGGTAACTCTGTTTCCATTATTTACTTTGCTTACCGTGTCCAACACCTCAATGTTAATTAGTAAATCTATAATTCTGAAATCCACAAAGTTAATATTAAATGATTTAGAATTACTTTTTCAATCAACTATTTCAAATACTGAAGATATGTCATTATGGTACAATCCATGACTAAAACGTTCTCGAACTGTAAAATGTTAGCTTTCATGGATTAACGCAGGTATTTTTTATCTAAAAGATATATACCATAAAAATTTTGTATGGTTTGATGTAATACAGTAAAAAATTCACTTACCCTCTTCAGATTTTCGTAAATATGAACTTTTATATAATTCTATACTAGACTCCTTTCCTAATAACATTCCTTCAAATATAAATTCAGACTTAACAATTTATATTCAAGCAATATCCTCTTCATCTCATGCTGTTTCATTAATGTATAAAACGCTGAATAATTTTCAAGGTAACAAAATCGATATTATCTCGACGTTCTGGAATAATGAACTTTCAATATCTTTCTCATATGATATATGGAAAAAAATATGGTTGAATAATTTTTCAGGATAGTTACCTGTATTACTTTATCAAACAAATTCCTATATTCTGTTTAATTGCTTGTGGACTCCCTTAAAGTTATTCCTGGCTAAGCTTCTACCAACTGCGAATTGTTGGCATTGTAACTCTCATACAGGTTTGTTAAAACATATGCTTTTTGAATGTACATTTGTTTCAAAATTTTGGAAAGAAGTTTGGGATGTCATACAAAAAATATTCAGTATCTCTGACGGGCTTTCATTTAATATGTTGATATGTAAATCTGTTGCTCTCTCTAATGAAATGCCTGACTTAGATTGTAAATGTCTTAATTTTTTATTATCAGCCACTTTTACAGTCTATTACAGCATTTTGGAAAAATGTGTCAATATTATCTGTTCATGCTTGGTGGTCATGGATTATTTTTACTAGAAGAGGTGCCAATTTATCCTCGTCTGGTATTACTCATAATTGTTCCTCTTATCATTCATTTTGGAAACCGATTGATCATTATATAACTTCATATTTATAATTTTTTGTCATTCATATCTCTACATTATAAATAATACATTTTTAATTTATAGTAGCTCTATTCAAACACTGTTTTTGTGATATTAACAGATTGTTTCTTCCCCTTTCTTTTTTATTTTCAAGTCTTTAGATTTCATATTATATTGTACCTGTTTTGATATTTAATTACTGCTCTCTATAGACAAGTTTTTTATACGGGTCCTTTGTATGGTGCTCTTTTTTGTAATATTATTGTTCATTATAAAATGTTATACATCATTTTGAACACAAAAGAGAGAAGACTGTATTTACCGGATGTCCAAATGATTAGAATTATGGAAATTCAACTGCATTGTCAGTTACTCCTAGTAAAGTTCTGCAGGTGGCTCAGTATCTTGGGTTTATGCTTCAGGTGGTCTATGCTTGATGCATCAAGTGTACAATATTGTGATGGAATGTAGCATGAGTGCAGCGTCAGGCCTGCATGAAGGCATACGTCTGGCAACTCAGTCTCAGTCCTGTGGAGCTGGAAGAATGCCCACAGCTGTTTGCAGTGGTTCCAGTCATTGCCTCCATCACATACAGGGGTTCACAGCTGCAGTATTAAGTTCTGAGCATGGCAGGCGCTCACCCTTGTCATTGTAGGAGCAACGCAGCCAGATGGCGGCTCGAAGACACTTGACCCCAGTCCAGAGGATCAGTGGGGTCAAGCCCAGGTTGGCACCACCAACAGTGGAAACGCTGTGGTAGTCACAGATAGAGGTTTGCAGCCCTATCAAATGTGACACATGGACACAAGTGCATCCGTGATGATGTCTCTACTCTATGCACATTCCCAGTACTCTCTCTGTGCCATATTCTCAGTTACACTGGCCAGCAGCTCCACTTGGCCAGACTTTGACACACAAGTACACTGGATAGCTAGATTCAGGCTGAAAGACAGTAGGCTCTCGCCACACCCAGCAGTCCACCCCCTTCTGCATTCAGGCAGCAGCAGCCGCAAAGCCTTTTCCTAAGTTCTGTAGTGTATTTCCCTCCTCCTTCAGGGAGACAAAGTTTCCCACTTCTGGTAATAGCCTTTCTCAGCACAGCTATATACAGCTTTTCAAAAGATGAACTCTGTATAAATCAAACAGTCAGTTTATAATAAGAAACAGTGGCAGATGCTCCTTCGCCAGCTGACACCCAGGATTTAAAGTTGCCCCCAAAGTTTTGGAGGTAACCAATCATTTGAAAGTGCATATTCCTGCAGGTGTTGTTTTGTTCCATGACAACCAATCACCAAATTGCACTCTTACTTGAAGCCAGGCAGCACACTGGCCAATCAGGGTTTGTTCGTGGGATCTTGCTTTTCAAATAGCTCAGAACACAGTCTGCAGGGGTTGGGGAGGCGACCCATCTATTTTGTGGAGGCATGTGACCACGGTCCATAGTTCAGGCATTGCTGTTCTCAGGCCACAGGCTGCCCTCCTGTAACTGGTTTGTTCCAGGAAACACAGAGAAGGGCCATTTAGTGTTTGGTGGACTGGGAGCCCTGCCATAACTTGGAAGAGCACCTCCTCTGATAAACTGGCAGTCCCCCTGTCCCTTTTAGAGTTGATGTAACTGCTGAGTGACAGCTGGTGTAGCCTGTGCTGGCTCTGCTGGTGGTCAACCATTCATAGTAGTCCATTTGGTTAATGGCAGGCCTCCTGGCGCAGTGCAGGGCTGGGGCACCACAAGATGGTGGCCTAGTCTGCATTATTTTCTATCTAAAGTGCTCCTGTCAAATACACAGAAGCTCTCCAATGAGAAGTGAAGCGTCAATGCATTTGTTAACTTTCAATAGGATGGATGGTCTCCAGGGAGGTGGTTAGAAGCGGTTCCTCTACCGCCTCAGAGGTGTGGGCAGAAAGCACCCAAAAAAGCCTTCTACCCCAGACACATTAATGTGATTTTAAGCTAGATATGCATACTTGGATTTACAGTGGTTCTGCAGGGTGGGTAAGCTGCACAAGGGGATGCAGAGGATGGGAGACAGCAGCTCTGACTACCTCAAAACCTTATAGAGCACTTTAGGGGTCACAAACATACAGGGTACCCCATCCCTCATGTCTCCAAGCACTACTCACATCCACCTCTTGGTTGTAGGTCAAATATTGATTACAAAGCACTGAAATCAGCAAAGGACAATTTCAGAGCACCTTGTATGTCATATTTAAATGGATACATGGTAAATCTGAACGTAAATGTTATCAAATGCTTCAAATGATGTAGAACTTGAGTTTTATGTCATACAATCGCTTGTAAAAAAATGTTGTCGGACATAGACACAGTATCATAAATAGTTTACAAACATATTATCTCATTGGGCCTAGGTAATAATAATACAATAGTTTATTAGTCAATTAAAGCCATAAACAAGATCATACAGTACATAAAGTTTAAACATACATACAAAAAGGATTAAAAAAGAGATTTGTCATACAGCTATTATGACCACTAAGCATCATGCCACGAGCCCTTCACTTTCTTCAGCTTTGCTTCCTAGGTATTTAGGGACAAGTGGCAAATACTGGAACAAATTGGATAAAAGTGGCTAATCAGGGACTGATCTTTTCCCTAGTGTATAAAGTGCAAGATTGCCATACGGGCGGCTGAAGTTACCTTAAGTAGATTGATCTAGGTAATTAAAGTGCTTATGTGCAGTACTGAGGCGGGTATAGTTCAGTTCATGAACTTTATTCCGATAAACATTGTATCCATAAAAGTACAAAACAGTACAAACAATGTGGATGACAGGAGAAGAGTAACAATACATGTTTTTAAAAAAAGAAAAATGTGCAATTACAAAACACAGTATTACAAGCTCAGGGTTGCAAATAAGGTAAAATCATTATCTATAATACTAGACTTAACCATTCATGACTAAAAACTCAAGGGTTGAGCATTGTCTTGCGTGCCCTAGTGGCAATTCTCAAGAATGTGCTTAGACAAAAAACCAGCTCTTCATCAGTCAAGGCAAGCATATTTGAATAGGCTGATTCCAAGCTAATAGGCTCCTGTTGAAAAAAGGATAAAGGAGCCCCTTGCTGTATTTCATGTAATATTTACAAAGAAGCAGAAAATGTAGAGTAGATTGGCCACTCACACCTTCACAAGGACAGGGTACTAAATCAAGTTTCGGTTGGTAGCAAAGAGGAAAACACAAAGCAAATTTAACTGTCCCTGCTCTCAAGCGGAATAGGAGACTCCTTTCCCAGTAGCTAATGGGTAAAAGAAGATGATTTGGTAGAGGGTGGAAATACCGCTCCAGAGACATGTAACTAGAAACGAAAGGTTTCTTCGATTCCAGCGCAGTTCTTTCAGTGCTATATAACAGGTAAAGATTTACAACAAGGGGTGGTGAGGGACAGAGTCTCTGAATTAAGCAGAATACTCTCACCCAGTCAAGAGATCAGGGCTAGATCCAACACCGTTTTTTAGCTCATTGCACCATCCCAGTTTCAGAACCTGGCTGTATGCAAATTAGTCTGTCCCTGGCCCAGTGCATCATGGGAACAGGGCAGACCAGACTACAAAAGCCAATTCTTACACTGGGAAGGAAACAAGCTTCCGGGGACCGGTTTCTGGCATTACAGCCGTCTTCGGCCCGGCTTGCTTGAATCCTGATGGTGCAATGAGCAAGGGACTCATGTCAGAGTATACCCTTCCACGCTTAGGGTGGACAAAAATATTTACAACAAGGGGTGGTGAGGGACAGAGTCTCTGAATTAAGCAGAATACTCTCACCCAGTCAAGAGATCAGGGCTAGATCCAACACCGTTTTTTAGCTCATTGCACCATCCCAGTTTCCAGTGAAGAATTGGCTTGGTAGTTTGGTCTGCCCTGTTCCCATGATGCACTGGGCCAGGGCCAGACTAATTTGCATGTAGCCAGGTTCTGAACTGGGATGGTGCAGTGAGCTAAAAAACGGTGATGGATCAAGCCCTGATCTTTGGCTGGGTAGGAGTGTTCTGCTTAATTCAGATACTCTGTCCATCACCGCCCCCTGTTATGAATATAACAGGTAAAGGGCGCTTCTGAGGTCATTTTTGTGCACGGTTTCAGCTTTACCAGGGTTTTAAAAAAATAGAGCCTTTGTTAATGCTGCATAAACTCTGATATACTCCAGATAGCCAGGGGATATCCATCCCCTTCTCACACTTCAGACAATTGGTAATAATATCTCTGGTGAGAGACGCTGCCTCATTCTTCCAGATCGATAGCCATAAAAGGGCTGGTCCAGCATGTATGAAATCAGTTATATAATTTAAATGTAATTCTTTGTGGTAAACATAATGTGGAGTGGAGATTGGGATACCCAACCGCTTTCTACAAAATCTATTTTCTTCCTGCTGAATGTGCAGCACCTAACCTTAATTTACTCACAGGTGTGTCCCAACAGACAGACAGACAGCCACAGTGACCACCAACAGGGATCAAGGGTGAGACCCAGGCCTCATGCCTCTCAGGGCTCTCAAACCTCTGTGGCGTCAGAGGGTGGGGGGCAGTAGCCCCAGGTGCTTGGCACCCTTTGTCCACTCCCTCTCTTGTCAGGTCAGGTCTGACACTCTGGCACTGACCCACCAGTCCCGGACCTGTATCCGGCTGCTGGACAGGAGGCTGAGGTGGGATTCTCCACACCCGGTCCTCCTCTTCCTTGGGGCTCTGTACCCTCCAACCTGGAGCGGTACCCCCTTCTAGAATAGTCAGGGCACCTGTGGCAGGTGTCCTGCACCATTCACCCACCAGTTCAGGGGTTCTATCCTGCAACTGGTATTCTAGGTCAGGGGGGACACCCCGGACCTGGCCCTCAAACCTAGGCTCCAAAGCCTCCAGGTCAGACAACACCTGAACCTGGCATCCCCACCCAGGGACCAACCCCTGCGGTGGAACACTTGCCTGGCGCACCAGGACTTCACTCACGGATGTGCCTATACTGGTAGACAGTACCCACCTGGCCAACACAACGGTGTGGCCCAGTCCTCCCCCAGGGTGAGACTCCTGCCCTCCTTCCAGGGGCAACCCTGTCCACCAAGACAACCCAGAACACAACTTTCCTACCAGTTCAGGACTTCCCTCCAGCAACTGGTCTCCCAACCTAGGGGTTAACCCCTCAGGTTGTACCGGGGTCAGGGGCGAGGACTCCCTCCCTCTGCACCCCCTTCCAGAGCGATGCACCCTCCCTACTGGAGGGGTACCCCTGGGAACCATATTGGTCAGGACACTGGCTACAGATGTCCTTCCTTCCAGGTCAGGCAAATCCTGAACCTGGTCTCCCAACCCAGGGACCAAAACCTGCGGTTGTGCATTTGCCTGGCACGCCAGGACTTCTGGGGACTCACATCGTACCCCCTTGAGGGTGACACACAACTCATGTGTCCTGTGACAGTCTGCCTGGCGCAGATCTCCCGACCCCTGTCCACCTGACAGTGCGCGAAGACCCCCCCAGGACAGGAGTGGTGTCACCATGGTCACTCAGTGGGGACTCAGCCCTTCTGACTGGTCCCTGACCCACTGGTTCTCCCACTGGGGACTCCTTCACCCTCTCACCCCTCAGTCTGGACTTCGGTACCCTCCCAAATGGAGTGGCACTGCCAGAGACCAGAACTGATGGAGGCCTGGTTACAGGCACTCCCCGTTCACCAGACACTAGGAGATCCTCCTCAAATGGCCTACAAGTACAGTCTAGGTCCCCAACCTGGTGTTCCCTCAAGGAACCCTCCAGGCCCTGAGACTGGGTTTCGGGCACCGTGAGACACACCGTCCCACACTCACTCCTTCTCCACTGAGAACGGACACGAACCCCTACACCCCTCCCACTACACTGGGACCTAACTGGGCTACACTGAACCTCTTCCACCTCACAGGTCTGGAAGATATCTGGGCCACTCCTTTTGGGATCACTCCCCAATGCCTCCTCAGACTCTCTGGAATTCACCAAGAGGTCTGCCTCCAACGCAAGCTCTCTGGGATCAGAGAACTCACACTCCACCGGGTGTTGGCATAGCTCTGGAAAACAGGGACTTAAAATATGCTCTCCAACAAATGAATCACACAGCCCCCCACAGTTGTTAACCAAGCTACCCTTTGCCTCACCCTCCAGTGCCTCACACAAGTACCCCACACCACTCTTCTGAGACTGGCAAGACAGTATCTGACTGTCTCTGTCACACAACCCACACTCTTCTGGCTGGTCTTCACACACACACACCAAGGTTTCTACCATGGGGGAACCCCTCTCCCTGTACCTCTCATCTAGAGTCAGTAGAGTGTCCCTCCCACCACTAGGAATATGGTCCCCTGTGCCAGTCCCCCAATCTACTTCAGGGACACTGCACTCCACTGGAACTACATCATAAACCTAAACCCCCTGGTGTATGTCGACCCCCTCCCTCAAGTCAGGCGCCACATCTCTGGGTGTTTGTACCTTTCTCTCAGCACTAGATATCATAAACATGCTGCCACCATCTAAGCTGGACTCCACCTCCAACTCAGCAAAGCTCACCTCTTGAGCTACCCATGTTTCTTCTTCAGCTGAGACCCTCATGGCCTCACGCCTCTTGAGCTCCATCTCAAGTTTCCTCATTCTTAATTCATGGGCCAAGGTCAATTTCAATTCTTCCAGGGCACGGGCATTTTTGCTCTCCTCCGCCGCCCTTTCTCTCTCTCTTCCTCCATTTGCTTTATCTTCAATTCAAGCCTCAACAGTTCTAACTTATGATCTTTAGCCCTTTGGTTTTCCTCCAACTCCTCTGGGGAAAAACTGTCAGCTGAATGGCTGCTGCTAGCCCTTGAGGCCGCTCTGGGCACAGGCAGATCCTGTGGCCTGAAACCATCCCTTTGTGCATCCTCATCCACTTCTGCATCATCTGTCTCCCCAGCCTCTTTGGTCTCCCACCAGGCCGTTAAGGTCTCCTGTAGCTCCTCCTTCTTGGAGCGGCGCTTCATGGGGCATCCAAAGTTCCTGCAGAACTGCCTGAGTTGACCTACTTTGTAATCACTTAACATTTCAATATCAAACTCCAGTTCTGCAACATCACTTGCTGGTTTACCATTCAGAGACATGATGCTTGGATTCCTTCAGGGTTATGATCAAAAACAGAACCAAAAATAAAAAACGTAACCGTGGTATGCGGTGGCGTAGTGGTCTGCACTCACTAGTGATGTACACCAATTACTGTGGGTCAAGTACAAACACAAGTTCAAATCCCAACGCCTGACCACCAATGTTAGAACTGGGGGTCTCTAGTTGGCAGAGGTAGGTACCAGGCCCGGACTGGCCGTTGCAGGCACCGGGCAATCCCCCGGTCGGCCGCGAGGGTGGGGGCCGGTTTTGGGCCCCAGGGGGCCGTTTTTGTTACAGGGTCGTTTTTTGCAGCATAGCTGCAAAAACGGCACTGTAACAAAATCGGCCGAAAACCGGCCCTAGCAAAGAGCGCGGTCGCACCCCCCAACCCCCCGGGGGGAGGGGGGGACGGCCGAGCACTTTGCCAGGGCCGGTTTCGGTTCCCAGTCCGGCCCTGGTAGGTACCACTGTCCAAATAGGGACCCTTGCTTCTAGTCAGGGCAAGGACATAACCCTCTGAGATAACCCCTGCTCACCCTCTAGGTAGCTTGGCACGAGCAGTCTAGGCTAACCAGAGGCAATGCGTAAAGTATTTGTACCAACACTCACAGTAACACAGTGAAAACACCACAAACTGATTCCACAACAGTTTAGAAAAATAAAAGTATTTAATCTAAAACTACACAAGACCAAAACGACAAAAATCCAACATACACAGTACAAGAATATGGTTTCAAAAAGAGTTCTTAAGGTTGCGTTAAAATTCTTTAGGTTGCGATAGAATTCTCTACGTTGCGATAGAATTCTCCACGTTGCGATAGAATTCTCTACAGATGCGTGAAAAGTTCACAGTTGCGTCACGTTTACTCACAGTACCTTTTAGTTGCAACAAAGTTCCAAAAGCAGAAGCTGGTGCGGTGGAAAACAAGCGATGCGTTGCTCCTGAGACCCTCGGGAGGCGTTTGCGACAGCCCCGCTGCAGCAGCGGGCGTGTTGCGACGAATCCGGTCTGTATGGGGAGGAAGGCCGCTTGTATGGATTCCGGTGCGTAGGTTCCGTAGGAAGTCTGTTCTCGCAAAGGCACGATGCGACGATCTCGTAGGGGCTGCGACGATCTACGGAGCGACGATGCGCGGTCCAGCGGTGATCCTCTCTCTCGCAGCTCCTCGATGCGATGGTTCTGCGACGATGCTCGCAGCGACGTGATGCGGTCCGCAAGCAAGCGGTGCCGCGTTCTCACCCAGCGACGACAGGCTCTGCGACGATACTCGCAGCGATGTTCGATTCTCCCGCACCGGTCTGGTGCGTACCGCAAACGAAGGATGCAACGTCTCTGGCAGCGGCGTCAGGCGCTGCGACGATCTCGACCTCCGTAGCGGCGGGAAACTTCTCGCACTGTCGGGGATGTGCTCCGCAAGCGAGCGATGCAACACTTTTCGATTTCAAAAGTCTCTCAAGCTTAGTTTCAAGCTTCCCAGCTCAGGTACAACTTCCAGAGGCCCCACAACTGGATCAAGCACTCTAGGAAGGACAGAACTCTCTCAGCAGGGTTCAGGGAAGCTGGGGGTGAACTCCTTTTGTTCCTGGGACTTCAAAACAGGGAGCCAGCTCTTCTCAGGCCCTTCAAGACAGTGGACACAGCTCACAGCAAGTCCTTCCCCTCTCCTTGGCAGCAAAGCAACAGCAGGTCAGTCCAGCAGAGCAACAGCAGGACAGTCTTCCTTCTTCAGAGTCAGCTTTCTCCTTGGCAGAGGTTCCTTCTTGATTCTAGGATGATCTAATTTTCTGTTGTCAGGGGTCCTGTACTTATACCCCTAAAGTCTTGTTGTATAGCTCCTATATATCCTTATATCGTGTTAAGTTAGCATAGGTACATTTGAGATTTAAACGCCATTTTTCCTTTCTTGCAACTTCTGCACACGACCCTTAATTGTTGACTTAGCTTTCAACCTAGTGGTTTGCCGTGGTGTATGTGAGAATAATATGTTATTGCTCTGATATCAGTTTTGTTTGTTAAACCATGTCTGCACGGAGAGTGCTGAAGTTTCAGGAGCAACACGATATGGAATTGTTATGAGGTCTGATCTCCACGCCTTCATAGTCATAACACAAGTGCAGCCTTTGCCAACTTGGGGTTGAGGCGGGATTGATATGGCTTTGCACGAGAATTGTTAACACACTTGATGCGGTGCACATGCAGAGAGAGCTGGTGTATGCTGATGTGATTCCTTCATGCTAGGACACTAAGGTATGGGCCCGCCCTAAAACAACCCAAAGAGACCTTCTTAGCTAATAATATAATATATGTGTTAGGGAGGGTGAGATATAAGTGTTGTTAACTCTTATTCATTACAGCATGTTAACATGCTGTCACCATTCGCTTTTTATGTCTTAGTAACTATGCTGGTAATTTTGATACTGATAATAAGTATACTTGTATTATCTAAGATACTGCGCCTGAGAAGACGGCATTAGTAAATAAACATTTCAAATGCACATGTGTCTTCTTTACTCCATGTTCTGGTTTGTAATGATAATATAACGAAAGAGTGTTCATGAGTCCCACGTACCCTGAGGTACTGTAAGTTCATGTTCTGGTTTGTCTAAACATTGGGAGTTTGATATGTCCAATGAGACACTGTAGCTAGCTCGGTAAGGGGTGAGTTGGTTGCTAAGGTAAGTTTTGGGACACCCTAATTTGCCGAGGTTCCACTCCTCTGTGCACAGTTCTGTGTGAGTACAGAAACCCTGCAACATGGCGCCCAACGGTTTCGGTGGTCTTATATCATGACACTCGAGTAGTTTATCGTTCATGCCTTAACCCCTTCACATCCGTTTCCGGAAAACGGGGTGTCGGTGAAACCTACCTTTTTTTTTAAATAGGTCTTTATTCAAGCTTGATTCTTTCTTAAACGGTTTCTTTGAATTACTACCCAGTTGTGCTACAAAGTATTCTTTGTGTTTTCTTGTTTCCAGTGTTGTCATGGCGGCGGTGGCTATTGCGCAGCATAGTCGCGTAGCGGTACGCAACCATCTTCAGACGTACCAAGTCCCAGTAGATGGGATGGCTGTGATTTTCGTGATATGTGCAGATCCGGCGTTTCCTTACGAGTTGTTTTACTCTTGGGTTACGTTTCCGGCTGTGGACGCTAATTCTGGTTTGTTCCACTCCTACACCGCCTCGGATGTCCCGGCTGAATATACGCCGTACAGGGCATTGGAAATACCTATTGATCATTGGCAGCATCGGGTTTGGTTTGATGGCGCCCTTCCCCACTCTTTGTCCGCTGCGAGGTTAGGTCCACTCTCAATTCCAGGTACAAATTGGCCTGCGTTGGGTGGCTTTACCCCGCACCCGGATCACGGGGCTTGTACCCTAGCAGAAATACGCAGGCTGCATGTTGTTTCCATTTCCGTGATTCGTGCTTTAGTGCAATACATCGGTCGACATCTTCCTGGTGGTCCCCAGGGGGGTGCGGCCGCTCCCATGGAACGAGGCGGAATGCGTCTCAATCCAGTGATGGTTAATTCGGTTTTTGGTGCGCGTCCAGTTGACAACGATGACTTCCCATTCTGGCTAGCAGAGAAGTTTGATCAACTGGAGGCGGTTTTTCCGAATTCTACTCCTGCTGATAAACATCGAATGTTAACGATTACTCTACCGAAGGATATAACTCCTGAACTTGTTGACTGTGAAAGCTGGGGAAAAACTTTTGCGGCAGTTTATACGAGGTGCTTCGGCACCCCGTCTATGAATGCCCTGCCTGAAATCATTAGACGTGTTCAGAATGATCACGGTCCGGAGGCAGCGGTTGAATTGGGTATGCGCCTGTGTGGTTCATTTGAGATTGTAAGTGATCTCATTCTCTCCAATGTTAAAGGAGATGCAGTTAACTTTCAGGTGTCGAATGCTTTGGCTGCTCTGCCCGATGCCGACAAACCCCGCCAGTTAGCAAAGATTGTGGTGGCCGCATATAAGACTATTGGCCGCACAAGTAGAGGTCTGAAATATTTTCCAGTGAAGGATAAAAAACAACCTCAGGGACAATCTGCAGTGACAGATGTCCAGCCCAAGTCCAAAAAACAGAATTGGCCTAAAAAACAGACACAGGGGAAGCAGACTAGGCAAACTCAGGATTCTGTTCCTGCTATACAAGCTCCTGCGCCGGCAGACAGAGTTTATGATTTGCGCGATCGCGCGATGATTAAATCACCTGATCGTTTTCAGGGTTCTGATCAACGCTCTCCTCGTTCCTTTCAGGAAACATCGGCCCAGAAGACCGGTGGTGGAGGAGGGGGTGGACGTGGACGTGGTGGCCAGCAAGGACGTGGTCAGTCCCGCCAGACGGACGGCGCAGTGAAGCAGGAGGATTCTACGCCTAAGCGTCCGCAGTTTGCGAAGAAGAAAGTCGCGGCCTTAACAGCGCATAGATATGCCACAGATAGTGAGAACGCGGCTTCGGAATCTGACGTGGGCTCTGACCTTGCTGGACAGCGCGGCGGAGATTACCATAGTCAGAGAGGCGCTCCGTCCACTACTGAGGGTGACAGCGACTGAAGTGTTTGTTGTAATAGAAACAGCTGATACGAGATTAGCTCCCCCTGAAAGACTTTTTGAAATTGTCCTGTTAATTGAAGGTGACATACAGCGTACTGTCAGAGGGGTATTTTGGGAGAACCTTTCGTCTACGTACGACATTTTGCTTTCCGAGGCTGACTGGCCCCCACCTTTTGTGCTCGCAGCGCCGCGAGGGGAGGAGGTAATCCTTCCCAGTTTCGCGCACACTGTCTCGACTGAGCATGCGCAGCATTTTGCAGAAGAGTGGGCTCGTGCTCTTGCACCGGCTCTCTACCGCAACCAATGTGGTTGGGACAAATTGTCCCCATGCCACGAAATTCCTTTGCGGTCTGAGCCGCAGCCTCAGCCTCAATATCCCATACGGCGTGAAGCTAAAGCGGCCGTCGCAGAAATCCTTGAACAATTGGAATATCAGGGAGTTATTGAAACGTGTGTGTCACCAATGAATAATCCCCTTTTTACTGTGACCAAACCTGACGGATCATATCGTTTGGTATTGGATTACCGGCATTTGAACTCGCATTGCCGTAACTGTGCAGTACAGAATACTCACGGCTCTGCCCTAGTGGATAGTCTAGTGCGTAAGCGTTTCAAGACTACGCTTGACATTTCCAATGGTTTTTATGCCCACAGACTGGATGGCTTTAGCTCCCAATGGACAAGTTTTACGTCCGCTGGGGTGCAAAAATGCTTCCGGCGACTCCCAATGGGCTACAAAAATAGTCCTGGGGTCTTCACCTCCAGAATAGTCACACTGTTGGAGGGAATCGATCCGGATGCATGTTCTTATGTGGATGATATTTATCTCACAGACGACGAAATTTGGATGCATCTGTGTCGAGTGAATTCCATAATTTGTACCTTTGCAGACATGGGTTACAAATTTAATTTTGCAAAATCGCACATTGCAGAACACACAGTGTTGTTTTTGGGCTATGAGCTCAACAATGAAGGTAGAGGTTTGGCTCCTCACTTCTTAGAGAAGTGCGCACAATTGCGCGCTCCAACAACTCTGAAAAAATTACAGTCTTTACTGGGCTTTTTGAATTTCGGCAGAACTTACATTCCGGATTATGCCCAGCGTATCAAGCCTCTGTATGCTTTGATACAACCAACTTTCTCAAAATCATGCTGGCTGCCTGAGCATTCAGCCATTTTGCAATCCTTGCAGGCTGATCTGCTCGCTTCTAAATATTTACTGACTCGTGATAACCACACCAACCTGGTAATAAGAATAATTCCTGGGACGGTGGGTTTCACATACCTCACTTTTAATGAAGGTGACACAGTACCTATTGCTTACAAGTCACACTTGTACACTTCGGCTGAGATGCGGTTTCCCACAGTAGAAAAGGTTTTAACTGCTGTACAGATGGCTATTCTAAAGGAACGAGCACTGTCTCAGGGGAAACGCATGCTAGTGGTAACACCCTGTCCTCACTTGGAGGCAGTCACGAAAGCCAGTGTACCGAATTCAAAGGCTTTGCACCCTCGGTGGATTCAGTGGGCAGCGTCATTGTCGTCCACGGATGTCATGTTTATTTTTGACGCTTCCTTACGGTCGCAGGAGTACTTGCAGTATGAATTCGTTCATCCTGCTCCTCTGGCTATGCGACCTTTGGAGGACTTCCATTGCATCATTTACACTGATGGGTCGGCGCAGGTTGCGCATGGCTCTAAACATGCCTACGTTTCCGCATGCGCCATTGTGGTCGGTGCTATGTTGGATGATGAGTTCGTTTCCAGGGAAGTGCACACGTTGCCCCTGGGCGATTGCACCGCACAATTGGCAGAGCTTCGTGCTCTCTTACTAGCTTTGGAGTACGCAGATCCAAGTGTTACTACTCTAATTGTAAGTGATTCTTACTACTGTGTCCAGTCTTACAATGAAAACTTGTTCTTTTGGATTCAAAATGATTTTCATGATTCCAAGGGTAGCACAATAAAACATAAAATGATCTGGGTTCGAGTGGCAGAGCTTAAGGCTATGTTGCCACTCGTTTATGTGATTCATACTCTCGGTCATCAGCGCGTAGGAGTTCACGCTGTTGGCAACTCGCTTGCTGATGAAGCAGCGAAATCAGCAGTATCTACATACTTAGTTGCAGCAGTTACTAGGTCTAAAACCAAGATTGATAGCGACATCTTGGCAGCGATTGCTGCCTCTGAGAAGGGAAGTAAACATCCTGCGGGATTCCCTTCGAAGTATAAATACCACTTAAGTCCCGAAAAGGTTCCTTTTGTGACGATTCCTGATGTTGGGGAACGGCTGATTCCCAACTCGGATCGCAGAACAGACTTGATTACAGCGGCTCATGAAGGTGTGGCGTCTGCGCATGCGGGCGTCTCAGCCACTGTAACGCAAATACAACAACGTTTCTGGTGGCGGGGACTGTACAAACAGACGCGTGATTATGTCCTTCTTTGTGACATATGCCAGCAGATTAAACCTTCAACTGCTACGCGTCCGCCACAGACTCAGTTGTACATTTCTAATAAACCACTAGGCTGTGTTTATTTAGATCACTGCGGTCCTTTTTCATCTGATACTGCGTATAAGTACATCTTAGTAGCAGTTGACTCATGCACACGCTTTGTGTGGGTATGGCCACATCGCAGCGCTGATTCACGGACTGTCATTAGAGATTTGCGTATCTTTATAGGGATTTTTGCCTGTGGTACCTTCCATTCGGATCAGGGTCCGGCTTTCGCCTCTAAGGCGTATAAGGATGCCATGACTTCGATGGGGGTCCAAGTCAAGTTTTCGTCACCCTACAGACCTGAGGGTAATAGTGTAGTTGAACGAATGAACCGTGATTTAAAGCAATCTTTGACAGCCCGAGTTATAGGCACTGGCAGAAACTGGCTGGCTCACCTCTATGGCGTGCAGCGTGCTCTTAATAATCTCCCTAGAAGGTCTCTGGGTGGGCGGACCCCATACGAAATGCTCTTTGGCATCAAGATGTACGTCCCTGACCTTGACGGTCTAGACTCTGTGGTTCGCGCCACTTCCTTTGACGCAGATGAACATTGCAATGTTTTACAGAATCTACAAAAGACCAGAGACAGTCTTGCAAAGGAACATTTGCCCTCCACATCGGATGATGCGTTGCGGATCCCGGTAGTTGGCTGGCTACCCCAAGTTGGAGAACTGGTTCGAGAGAAGATCGACAACAAGAAAGAGTTTGGTCCCTCCTATCGAGCTCCGGTCCCAGTGCTTGGAGTGAAGGGCACGAGAACAGTCATTTTACCACCACTTCCAGGTCGTAAGGAAAACAGGTTTATTTCTATTGACAATGTCAAGATACACAGAGTGGCCGATTCTTCTTAGCATGACACCAGCTGTTTCCTGTCCTTCCATTGTGAGAAATTCAATTATGCCCACTGCTTCTAATAATAAACCTGAGGTGGCCATCGAATTACCTGCTGTTTCCAGTCCATTATTAAATAATTTACCCGGAACTAACATTGATGAGACAGACTATACATACCCCACTGATTTGTCCATGCCTGACCTGCAAGCTCGTTTAGCCACGGAATCCAGATTTTCATTTGACTCTGCTTCCCTTGCCTCGAAAAAACCCTCTCAAATTGCGGTATATGCTAGCCTGTTTAAAAAACATTTTTTGATTCCTCCTTGGATATACATTTGGCTGGTCCTTTTTTCGGTTTACCTTTTTATGTCAATTGGTTTTGTGTTTTATTTTTTTCGGATTATGAATGGACACTATGTCGAGGAGAGAACTTGCATTACTCATTTAAATGGAACATTGGCCCCACTTTCCTCTTCACATTCTACACACAGATTAAAAAGAGACTTGACTTTGGTTAACATCACAGCATGGCCTGTTCTGGATGGAATCGCGTGGGATGCAGTTCGTTTTCAGATTCATGGCCCAACGGAAGTCGTTAATGTTCCTAATGTACTAAGAGTTAATATGGGGGATGTGGTGAAACAAAACATTCGTTCTGATGATTGGGATGTTAATGCTGTGGAAAGTTTGTTTTCTGATTTGAAATACTATGCTGCTTTTGATGCTGAGGATTTGTACTTGGAATCTGCTAATTATGGTGAATTGTTCTGTTACCAACATTATGGCAATCACTTCTTACACAAAACATCTTCCCGAAGGGATGCTGTTAATTTTACTCAGTGGGAACATTGCCCGGCACCTACACAAGGGAGTTCAGAAACGTTTCTTAAAAAGTATACTTATTTCACTGACTTTAATCAGTCCAATCCCGAGTCCTTTTATTTTAAATTTCACAAACAGCCACTGTCCAAGGTTAGACTTACCGATACAAAATTGTTGTACTCGAAGGCCTTCCTAGATCAATTGGTTACTGGGGGCTATGAGTTATGGAAGGAAACCATAGACCTTAAATCGGTTTGGGGTTCAAGGGCCTGGCAGGTACAAGGCACTGAGGCTTTGCACCGTGCATGTCTCATCCCGAATCATATGTTGTTTTTAAATGAAACCATTTCCCAGACCACATGCTTTGGATTGGCTACATCTAAAAGGTTAAACACCCCGTCTTTCCCGGAGTTGGAGGAATATGAGGATTGGAGTAATTTTACTCAATTGTCTATTAAAGATATACAGGCTCTGCTTCTTAATTCCTCCTTTAACATTTCCAGTATGAATCCCAAGGGTTGGCTGCTTTGGCACCGTAGTGCTGATTCTTGCCAAAAAAGGTTTTTAAATATAACTGACGGTTTTAAGACTGTTAGATCTGATCCCCGGTTTGATTTGAGTCATACTGTCACCTCTTACTCTGTGGGCAAGTTGTGTCAAGCTTGGCTGAAACATTCAACTTTACCTGCGATTAAGTATCACCTTTCCAAACTGAATGCAGACGTGGATTTGAATGATTTCATTAAAGGCCCAGCTAGTGGCAGGTCGAAAAGGTGGTTATACGGGGTTTACAATGAAATTTGGAAACTCTCACAGATTGAGGCTGCTTCACGCCTTAGGGCTATTGATCAGGCGAATCTTGAGAAAGTGCTTGCAGTTGTTGACAATAGCATTAACGTGCTTTCCTCTAGAATTTACACATTAGATAATATTGTGTCGTCTGTTGTTGATATTGTGCATGATGAAGTGTCTGTTTTATACCATGGTCAAAATCAATTGCGTTCAATCATGCAGTTTGCATGGACACTTCAGACTCTGAAAATGGGTAAAGTTCCCTGGGGATACATGAACGTTTCCTCTTTATTTGCACCGTTTAATTTGACTGACAAACAACGCTTGCTTTCAATGCGTGATGCTTCCTTTTCTATGCTACATATTGAAAGGTTGGAATCTTTACCTTTTTCTGTGGCAGAATCCACTGCTGCTACGTGGCTTATCCACGGTTTAATAACGCTGCCTTTTGCTTTATATAAGTTTTCAAATTGTATGAAATATGTGCCAATAGGTCGTTTTGAACCATTAGGTAGCGGTTTTCTTCATGAGGTCTGGTCACTCCCATACACATACAGATGTTTCAAGGATGAACAAGAAGTTTATCTAACAGGGGATGAGTGTACTGAGACACCAGATCATTCTTTAATGTGCAGACACATACAGTTACACGGTTCATGTAACAAGGACCGACCGAATATGGCTTGCGTTTTACAGGGCACGCCAGTTCCTGCTATCATCCCTACGTTTAAATTGTTAGAGAATGGTAGTTATTTAATGCTCAATAATGAAAACTGTTGTGGTTTAATTAAAGGTATAGCTTTCATAGTAACAGTAAGTGAGCGAGTTATTTGCTGCAGAAATGTTCTTTATCCTCCCACACGTGAACATAGGGAGTCTTCCATTTGGCCACAGATACCGACCTTGGGAGCAGAATTCAGCGGCATGGCTAGAATAAGAGCTCTATTGTCCCAGAAAGAGGTGGCCTTGAGCTCGGCCCGTGAAACTTTCGTGCTTCACATTGCTAACACCCGTACGGAGGTTCAGGCTCTTTTAAACACTGATTTGCCTTTGCATTTCGGAGCCATGGTCCGTTCTATCTTTAACGCATCCTCCACAACGGGCCTAGCGCATTTTTTTAAAGTTGTTAGCGGTGGTCTCGTGACTTCCTTTGAGAAGATTTTTGGAGTCATCCCTGCCTTCTTCCATTCTATTTTTTCATCCTTATTTGGAGGGTTCCCGTTTTTACTTGCATTAGCGGCTGGCGCATTGGTGGTTTTCTGCTTTTTTAAATATGGATGCCCTTCCTGTGCAAGACCACGCTCAGCTGCTACTGACGCGGTTTCGCAACCGCATGCTTGATTATTATGGCACACTGCCGTTGGCGACTCTAAGCACGGCGTTTGGATTATCTTTTCGGTTCTCCTATTTCACCTGTGTCCAGCCTGTATTTCGCTGCCTGACCTGTGATTTCCTTTGGGCCATTGATTTGTGTCTCTGCGGACCAATATCTTCTGACGTCGATTTTGATCAACTGATGAGTCCTATCATTGCTCACGAGTTGGTTTGTTCTGACGAAAGGATTATGGCCTTGGCGGTGGCACATGGACTAATGGGTCCCTGGGATGTGTTGTCGGCAGCGCAAAATTTCTTGGAACACAGTTTTCTTGAAAACCCACCGAGCTGTCCTCTGATGGTTATAGAGGATCCGGTGCTGGAAGATCACGTATGTTCCTTTCATCTTTTAAATTGGATGGCTGAACTGTTTTCGGATGAGGACAGTGACTTCCTCCTGGAGGCTGTTGCAGCTTACTTTTCATATACAGTCTTATCATAGACACTGCCTCAAATGGACATGCTGATTGATAGCATTTTCTTGATTTTATTGACTTTTAGTCAAGACATTTTTTTCTTGCCTATTGGCTTGAGCCACATTATACTTGTGGGCTATTTTTTAGCGTTACTTTTTATAATTGATTTTTATTCATGCTCGTTTATAATTGGATTCTGCTCTCATGTGATGGCACTTCTGTTATCTTATTTAGTCCGTTCTCGGATCATGGGGGGGTGTTGTATAGCTCCTATATATCCTTATATCGTGTTAAGTTAGCATAGGTACATTTGAGATTTAAACGCCATTTTTCCTTTCTTGCAACTTCTGCACACGACCCTTAATTGTTGACTTAGCTTTCAACCTAGTGGTTTGCCGTGGTGTATGTGAGAATAATATGTTATTGCTCTGATATCAGTTTTGTTTGTTAAACCATGTCTGCACGGAGAGTGCTGAAGTTTCAGGAGCAACACGATATGGAATTGTTATGAGGTCTGATCTCCACGCCTTCATAGTCATAACACAAGTGCAGCCTTTGCCAACTTGGGGTTGAGGCGGGATTGATATGGCTTTGCACGAGAATTGTTAACACACTTGATGCGGTGCACATGCAGAGAGAGCTGGTGTATGCTGATGTGATTCCTTCATGCTAGGACACTAAGGTATGGGCCCGCCCTAAAACAACCCAAAGAGACCTTCTTAGCTAATAATATAATATATGTGTTAGGGAGGGTGAGATATAAGTGTTGTTAACTCTTATTCATTACAGCATGTTAACATGCTGTCACCATTCGCTTTTTATGTCTTAGTAACTATGCTGGTAATTTTGATACTGATAATAAGTATACTTGTATTATCTAAGATACTGCGCCTGAGAAGACGGCATTAGTAAATAAACATTTCAAATGCACATGTGTCTTCTTTACTCCATGTTCTGGTTTGTAATGATAATATAACGAAAGAGTGTTCATGAGTCCCACGTACCCTGAGGTACTGTAAGTTCATGTTCTGGTTTGTCTAAACATTGGGAGTTTGATATGTCCAATGAGACACTGTAGCTAGCTCGGTAAGGGGTGAGTTGGTTGCTAAGGTAAGTTTTGGGACACCCTAATTTGCCGAGGTTCCACTCCTCTGTGCACAGTTCTGTGTGAGTACAGAAACCCTGCAACAGTCTTTGTTCTCTCTGTGCATGTGGGCCCTGAACCCTCTCTGAACCAGTCCTGGGTGTTTCTTGAGTACTTTGTTTTGCTGGCTGCTTCTTTCCTTTGAGAGTGAGGGGCAGGGTCCTCAGCCGCTCAGCAGGAGGGTGGAGCCAGCATTGTGGAAGGCAGGCACAGCCCTATTCAGCCCAGGTGCTAACTCCTCCCACCACTCCAGTTGCAAATGCAGTCATTCAGCCTAGGGCTGACTCAGCCAGCCTCCTGGGGAATTCCCCAGCCCCTGTCACTCTCAAACCAGACAGTCAATACACAAACAGGCCCAGGCACACAGAAGGGTCAGACAAGAGAACAGCAACTTTCTAAAAGTGCTGTTCTCAAACACAGGATTTAAAAACAATCTTTCCTAAAAGATGTGTTATTAAATTCTGAGTTCAGGGATACTAGATACTTATGTCCTATCTTGTTCCTATGGGAAGAAATGCTGTTAACCACTGTAGCCAGCATCCCCCATGTTAATCTATGGAGCAAGATAGCCTTACAGTAGTGAAAAACGAAAATGGCTGTAATTCACTACCAGAACATGTTACCTGCACCAGTACATGCTCTACCTTTCACATACACTGCACCCTGCCCAGGGGGGTACCTAGGGCCTTCCATAGGGGTGGCTGATGTGTACAAAAAGGGAAGGGTTAGGCCTGGTCAGTGGGGACACTGACCAGGAGGACATGGCAGTTCTAAACTGCCCATAGGCACTGCAGTGGCAGGCCTGAGACACCATTTTAGAGCTACTCCTGTGGGTGGCACAATCAGTGCTGCAAGCCCACTAGTAGCATTTGTCATTACCAGCCCTGGCACACTCAGTGGACTTTAATAGGGACTTCATGGTGATACAAATATGCCAAACATGTGTATCCAATCAGAATAACACTTTACATAGAGAGCATATGCACTTTAGCACTGATCAGCAGTGGTAAAGTGCGCAGAGTCCTATTGCCAACAGCCACGGGTCAGGAAAAATAAGGGAGGAAGAAGCAAAAAGTTTGAGGATGACCCTGCAAGAAGGGCCAGTCCCAACAGTGCGTGAGCCTTCTATTCGTCGATCTATGTAGAGAGATATACCAAAAATAAATTTAAAAGATTTGGGAGCTAGGATACAGCCCTGTTTTACATTATATGTTGTTTGCACTTTCTTTGATATGCACGAGCCATCTCTAATTTTGATCCTGACCTAAGTATCCGAGAATAGCAGCCTAATCTAGGAAGCCCTCCCATTGTGGGGTGAGGTGTTTGAATAATGCCTGTGGTAGCCCATTTGGGCCAGGGGCACAGTCTGCCCAGGGCGTTTTGATGACCTTCTCTACCTCGGTCATTAGGCCTAGGTTTTCTATTATTGACTATAATTGAACACTATTTTTGAAAATGATATTTAGGATGACATATTGACATCATATGGTATTCTGCCAACAGTATTCTGGTAGAAACTACAATCCAAACGTTCCTGGCTCATGAAAGAGTGTATTAGAACATTGGAATCTGGAGCACTGCATTGCGGACAATAAAGTGCTCCATGGGGGCGTGGCTAGCGGCCAACATGGCGACAGCTTAGAGTGAGAGCTCCTGCAGGCACTGCGGCCTAATTATTAATCCGACGCACTTATCCGCTACATCACCCACCCGAAGCGGCAGTGATCGGGTCCGGGATCGGAGCGGCACCACCGGGTCGAATTCTGGCTGAAACCGGGGACCGGGACCCACCGAACCACGCACTGGCGCATTGGGGCCTGTATCTACGAAGGAAGCAACGGCCTCGAGTGTTCCACCAGCCCCGGCGGAAGTGAGACCGGGCCGGCCTGCAGAGGGAGGCACTTCCCGGCGCCCCACTGGGAGCGCTCGCCCGCCCAAAACGTACACCGGAGCAGCGGAGGCGCCCTCTGAGAAGCGGCCGATGACGATATTCCCCACTACGCCTGCCGGTGTCTGTGTACGGGGGCGAGTGGGAAAGAAGCGGACTCGGAGACGGAGGGGAGGCGGAGCGGCCACGGAGTGCTGAGAGACGGTGAGCCCCCCCCCCCGTGAGAGTACACGATCGACCCAAGCCATCCGGGGATCAAGTCTGACAGCAACGACAGGAGAAACACACCCCACTTACCCCCCGGGACAGTGCGTCTGAGCGCACCAGCGAGAGGCCGACTGCGGGGAAGGCGAGTGCCCCCGGGGGACAGAGGGAAACAGCGTCAAAACACATACAAACGCGGAGGTACCGGCAGCACCCGACCACGTGAAACGATAGTGGCTGTCCTGACCCACTCATAGTAACACGATCGCAGCGGCCAAAGTGAGAGACGCCCTGCCAAGACCTCGACCACACCATTAATAACAACACCATAAGGGGCACGTTGTGGGACTTGAATGTAACCGATCAGATACTCTACCTGGCAACGTGGCGGCAGACTGGACCCTAACCGAGAAACCTAACATGAGTCCATCCTGTCTACGCTGCGCCCAATGACTGACAGCAACTTAGTGCTTTGGCCACTAGAAGTAGAGGATTGAAGCACCGCAGTCATTACGGCCGCTACAGCAGCCTTCCAGACGGCGACAGCGCGTGGGTACGCAATTACTGGCCGGAGGCGTCCTGAACTAGGGCCGGTGTGACGACAGTGAGGGGGTGAGAGGGACATCTGCCCAGGCAAGCACACTGTCAGAGTGGACGCCCATCGGCGGTCCCCTGACCTACGTGCCGGGGAAAGAAATAATCATCCACCGCAGTCCACGGCACAGCGTGGGACGGCCCCAGTCTCCACAAGTCGCGACGCCATGGCGGGCAAAGGTACCAGGAGTGGGTCCACACAGGCCAGACTGGATAAATTTGCATACAGCCAACACGGACAATCGCAAAACAATGGACGCAACTCCACGGGTGCTACCCCGGAAGCGGAAGGGACCGCAAAGATAACGCTTGAGGACATTATGAAAACCCTTACTGAAGTCAAAACAACAGTGGGCTTCATCTCCTCTGAAGTCACGCTACTACGTGCGGACTTCCAAAAAATGACTGAAAGAGTATCCCAAGTAGAGGTGGTCACTAAATCTCTGGTGGAAGACACGTCCGAACTACAAATAGCCATGGAACGCATGGAAAAAGTCACCAAACTCCTGCAGGATAAGTTGGACGACCAAGAAGGGCGTTCTCGAAGGAATAATGTACGCATCCTTGGACTTCCGGAAACGGAAGGGAAGGGGGCTATGGACCTCTATGTCGAAGACCTCATCAAGACCAAACTACAACCCAAAGGACTATCCCACTTCTTTTCAGTGGAAAGAGCACACAGGGTTCCGGGCGGAGTGCCTAAGCAAGGAGCAACACCGAGGCCTGTGCTGGCAAGACTCTTCAATTTTAGAGACAGGGATGCAATCCTACAAGCGGCGAGAGTCTCCCCACCAGTTAAGATTCAGAACGCAACTTTATCCTTCTTCCCGGATTACACGGCGGAGGTGGCCAGACGCCGCAAATCATTCACGGAGGTAAAGAAAACACTACGAGACAGGGAGTTGCCATACTCCATGCTATTTCCCGCCAAGCTAAGGATAGTAGCTGATGGAAAGGCGTGGTTCTTCGACACACCAGAAGCGGCCCACGACTGGCTGGAGGGTTGGAGGCAAGTGGGGCAACGTCACCATCCACGCAAGGATCGGACTAATCACCGCAACGGCACGCAAATGGACAGCCAGACCAACCATCCGTCTCATCAAGATGGCACGGCGGCAACGGAATCCGACTCCACACAAGATCCGCTGGACTCGGGACGAACAGCACTGATCTGAAGATTGACTATATGTGAGAAGACCTGAGGGTGCCGCAATGGACCTTGGACTTGGTGCAGCTGAGTAAGGTGGGCGCAATTAGTGCCTGAGGGGGACTCACCAACCCCACAAGCAAGTAAGATAGTTGGGGAAGGACTAAAGCACTCTGCGAAGTTGGGGAAATGGGCGGGATTTTGTCCGTGGAGCAGGGGAGCAGGGAGGGGGGATGGGGATACAGTTTTATTGTTCACGTTTTTGTTTATGGTCATCACTCACTTCACACGTAATGTTACCACCCTAGATAGCGGCATACTCCTAGGCCTCATCGCGAAAGGCACCGACACGTTGCTCACGACACTATTACAACGACTACATGGCCGACCCACTTCAAGCTGCACCCACTGAGAGTGCCACGGTAGCAGTAGGAGTGCCCCCTTTGCGCATGCTCACTTGGAACGTCAGGGGCCTGGGTGACAAAATAAAAAGGGGCCTGGTGCTGCAGGCTATTAAACGTCAGAGCCCGGATGTGGTTCTGCTCCAAGAAACACACCTTGCAGGGACGACATGCAAAGCGCTTGATAGGCGTGGATATAAAATGGCAACACATGCAGACTTCACTTCTGGGTCCAGGGGGACAGGGATACTACTAAAAAAGTTGTCGCCCTTTATAATTACACAACATGCGGCAGACGACCAGGGACGCTTCGCAGCGATACATGGCCAGTGGGAGGGCAAGCTGCTTAATGTGGTATCAGTATACATCCCCCCGGCACTGCACTCCGTAGCGTTACCTGCATTGGGTAAATTCCTCCTGGACCTCTCTGAGGGTGACACAATCATTGGGGGTGACCTAAATGCAATCATAGACTCTGCATTGGACGCCTTTCCCACCAGGGCCCGCACAAGAGGGACTACACCACTCCCTGACTTTTTAGACGCATTGGGCATTGTGGATATATGGCGGCATCTGCACCCCGCAGCGACCCAATACACTTTTTACTCCGCCGTACACAACAGCCTGTCTCGCATAGATTACTTTTTGTTCCTGGGGGAGGGACTAGGTTCGGTTGACAAGATCGACATCCTACCCAGAGGCATATCTGACCACTCACCAATCGTTCTCACCCTTACTACTAGAGAACAGAAATGCGCTAGGATCTACCCAATTTACCCAAATTATCTAAAAGTCCCTAAAATACGAAAGAAACTAAAACTAGCGACGACACACTACTTTGCGGAAAAAGATGGGACGGTGACCTCACCGTCGATTCTATGGGAGGCTTACAAGACCGTCCTACGAGGGACTGCAATAGCAGCCATCACAGGGCACAAACGAGATTCCCGGAAAGAACTTACAGAATTAGAATTGGCACTCCACGATGCAAATACGGCGCATATGGCGGACCCCTCCCCGGCTACGACACACACACTGCAGCTACGGCAACAACAGTACCAGACCCACCTCAGAGCGACAGTGCAGGGCTACATCGCAAACACTAAACATAGAATTTATGATGTGGGCGACAAGGCAGGGAAAATGCTGGCATGGTTGGATAAGAGAGAGTGAGGCGCAAGAGGAATTCAGAGACTAAGTACTACTGACGGCCAAATACTTACACACCCGGAAGGCATTGTGCGCACTTTAGCACATCATTTTCAAACCATATACACCCCAGATCATGTCGTCACTGCACAAATGGCGACAATCTCACTAGCAGACATTGTCATCCCCAGCATAACACCAGAGACTGCACGAGACTTAGAGGCAGATCCTTCGGAAGAAGAAATCCAACTGGCGATACAATCGCTACAATCAGGCAAAGCACTAGGGCCTAATGGACTGCCTGTGGAATGGTATAAATCAATGGCCTCAGAACTCAGTAGACCCCTACTGGACATGTATATGGAGAGTAGGGAGCGGGCAGAACTGCCACTGGATCAACGCACGGCCACGATAGTGGCTATACCTAAGCCGGGTAAACCCCCAGCCGAATGCACCTCATATCGCCCGATATCATTACTAAATGTGGAAGCCAAGGTGCTGGCTAAACTTCTGGCCAACCGTCTGATGCCGCACCTGAGCACCCTGATCCACCCCGATCAATCAGGCTTTATGCCCCATAGAAGTACGGCGCTGAACCTCCGGAGGGTTCATGGGGTACTGGCACGGTCGCACCTCCACACAGAGAAGGCGGTGATCCTCTCCCTTGATGGCAAAATGGCTTTTGACCTAGTAGAATGGGAATACCTATTTGAGGTGCTTGCACGTATGGGCTTTGGATCGAAATATATAGCCTGGATAAGACTACTCTACACCAAACCAGTGGCGCAAGTAGTGACTAATGGCCACATCTCACCGGTGTTCCCGTTGGGCAGAGGGACCAGACAGGGGTGCCCTTTGTCACCCTTACTCTTCGCGTTGGTGCTCGAACCTTTAGCAATCCTGATCAGACACACGCCTTTATTTAAAGGCATTAAATGGGAGGAGGGGTGGGAGGACAAGGTCTCCCTATATGCGGACGACATGCTCATTTACATGGTCGACCCCGACAACGGAATCCCGGCCCTGCTGGAAATTTGTAATAAGAATTTAACAAGAGGGGGGAGAGAGAGAGTCAGTGGATTCGGCCTCCCTAGTTATATGAATAAACAAAGTAGAATCCACTCAGAGTGGTGGTGATCCCTAACAAGATGGGGAACACACAGTGTTGTTAAAATGCCCCTCACACACCAACAGGCCCCTTGGTGTCATGCTTCATCATCGGGGCCTTCGCACCCCTCTACGGGATGCGGCGTGCTACGACTCGCGAATACGCAGGAGCACTTGAAAGTGAACTATGTGAGGGGGTGTGTCTAAAAAAGTGTGAGTGAGGTGAGGTGAAACAATGGTTAAAAAATACCTGGCGCGTGGGTGAAACAAATTTATTAAATCCCCGGCTGGTATTATTAAAAAAAGTGCAAGGCGTGGTTGAAAGAATACAGATTAGGGTATTACAACCACTGTGAAAAGTGTCAACATGTTTCGGAGCTCAGAGGCTCCTTCTTCAGGACAAGGATAGCACTTACCCTCCCCTTACTCACATGTAAATGTAAAAGTGTAAAAATTAATTACAACAATGTGTAATGTACCTAACAATGTTATATATGTAGGTGGGTGTCGTTGCGCCCAATTGGCGATGAAAACTTAAAGTTCTCAAAAATCAGACCTCATGAGCCTGTGCGTGTTATTGGGGGATCCTTCCTTTCTGTTCAGAAAATGACGGTTACTGCAATGGCTAGTCGCCTGCCTTCCCTCAACGCGGCTCATCGGAGCCGCGTTGAGGGAAGGCAGGCGACTAGCCATTGCAGTAACCGTAACCGTAACCGTAACATGAGGTCTGATTTTTGAGAACTTTAAGTTTTCATCGCCAATTGGGCGCAACGACACCCACCTACATATATAACATTGTTAGGTACATTACACATTGTTGTAATTAATTTTTACACTTTTATATTTACATGTGAATAAGGGGAGGGTAAGTGCTATCCTTGTCCTGAAGAAGGAGCCTCTGAGTTCCGAAACATGTTGACACTTTTCACAGTGGTTGTAATACCCTAATCTGTATTCTTTCAACCACGCCTTGCACTTTTTTTAATAATACCAGCCGGGGATTTAATAAATTTGTTTCACCCACGCGCCAGGTATTTTTTAACCATTGTTTCACCTCACCTCACTCACACTTTTTTAGACACACCCCCTCACATAGTTCACTTTCAAGTGCTCCTGCGTATTCGCGAGTCGTAGCACGCCGCATCCCGTAGAGGGGTGCGAAGGCCCCGATGATGAAGCATGACACCAAGGGGCCTGTTGGTGTGTGAGGGGCATTTTAACAACACTGTGTGTTCCCCATCTTGTTAGGGATCACCACCACTCTGAGTGGATTCTACTTTGGAAATTTGTAATACACATGGGGAATCATCAGGCTATACCCTGAATTGGTCAAAATCGGTGATCTACACGCTAAAGGGTCCGGCACCGAGACTACAGGACAACTGCCCCCTGGCGGCGCCGACGACCTCCTTCAAATATCTGGGCATTATCATTGCACATTCTGAAGCAGATTTCTTCGCTAACAACCTAAAACCACCTATGGATCGCCTACGCGCAGACGTTAAACACTGGGCGACCTTGCCCCTCACCCTCCTGGGGCGGGCAGCCTTATTTAAGATGATGGCACTCCCCAGATTACTGTACATATTAGAAAACACCCCACATCCTGTCCCTCCGCGATACTTCAAACAGATTGCGGCGTTGGTCTCCAACCTACTCTGGAACAATGGTCCAGCGCGAATAGCCTATGACAAATTGGTGAAAAGTTGGTATGAGGGGGGGATTGCACTTCCCAATATTCAGCTATATTACTGGGCAGCTCAACTCAAAATAATTAACCAATGGATCCACACCCCGAGAGACGACCCAGCATATAGGGCAGATTGGGCGCAATTAGGAACAGACTGCATGCTCTCGGTACTGTATAATAAATCGCAACTTCAAAATCTACACAGCCCGACACGACACACAGCAACCCTCTGGCATATAGCACAGGCACGACTGGGCTGGAAAGGAAGAATCACCAAAATGACACCATTATGGGACACTAAGTCACTGGGAAAGCTTAGAGCATGCAAAGGGTTTGCGCAGTGGGACTTGATAGGTATCTCCACGGTGGGGGACCTCTGGGACAAAGACACAGTAATACCATTCCCACAACTCCAGCAGCAGTATGACCTCAGACCCACTGAAACATTTCGATATGTACAAATTAGGCACGCACTGCTCCAGGCGATCCCACCGGGCACTGATCTGCCGGACTCCTCGCCACTTGAGGACAGACTATTGACAGACTTCATGCAGCAGAGCGCCACTTCCCTCACTTACAAAAAACTGATCAACAACTTAGAGGACCCCACGATGAAACTTAAGGAACGATGGGAGGGGGAAATCGGTATGATGGATGAATCAGAGTGGAATGAAGCCTTGGCCTCCCCAAGAGAGGTAGGCATCTCGGCAAAATGTAGACTGGTGCAACTAAAAATATTACACCGCATCTACTACACCAGGACACTACTCCACAAAATACATAGAGCGCCCACTCCCTTTTGCTTGAGAGGTTGCGGGGAGGAGGGAACACTGCTCCATACACTATGGGACTGCCCACACATACAGGAATTCTGGAGGCAAATAATGCGCACCGTCTCCCAGACACTTAGGGTTTCCACTTTACCAGAACCACGTAAGTGCCTTTTGAACGTCTGGGACCCCAATGACCTAGACAGGTACGGAATACTTTGGGCCACGCTGGCCATGACAGTAGCTAAACGTGATATTGCACAAAAATGGGGGGCTCCAGACGTGCCCACTGCAAACAGATGGGCTAAAAACATGGACATCCTGATGGTCACGGAAAGAACTGTGTATGTCCTTCGACGGCCCCCCGCAAATGGAACAAGGTGTGGACGGCATGGAATGTTTATAGGGGTGAGATCTGTGAACCCTTACCAGAGGGAGACGAACTGGACTCCGAGGGGGAGGAGGAGTGATGGACGGGGCTGGGGAGGTATGCTTACTCGTGCTAAACGCAGCAACGTGTTGGAATAACTTACCTGGGTGAAGACACTGGGACAAGGAGACCTGCTGATGGGAGGAGAAGTGTGTAACATAAATAAGAGTGATGACCCTAGTTTGGGGGGGTGGGGGGGGAGACTTTCTCTTGGTGTTATACGAGAGTTTCCCATGTTGGGTACCACAGAGCGGGAGAAAATTGTTAAATTCTGGTAACATGTGTAAGGATATACGGAAGAGCATATACAGAGTTTAGAGAGGGAGAACGAGATTAGACAACAGCGTAAGTGCTGCCGATTACAATTCCAGAATTGTATTATATGAATGTGAATGTACCAGCTTGCAAGTATCATAATGACTGGTTAATATGCCTTTATGTCAATAAAAGTTTATAAAAAAAATAAAAAAATAAAGTGCTCCATGCTTCTAAATAAGCCAGCAGAGCAACATTCCAATGTTGTTTAAACAATGGGCTCTCGGAGCCCTAGGGGATCTCAATCCCCTTGGCTCCAAGAGGCCTTTGTTTAATTTGTTAGAACATTCTGACCTCTAGTGGCAGAATGTTCTTATAGCCTTATAGCCCTTTGTAGCTCGGCTATACCAGCTATTAGAACATTGGAACGTTGGGAGCTCCATTGAAAACAATGGAGTGCTCCGAGCTTATAATGGCTGGTATAAGCCCCGAGCTCCAACATTCCAATGTTTCTTTGGTCACAGCTCTGGCTGTGAACAACGGCTTCAGGGAGCCTGAGGGGATTTCAATACTCTCGCGCTCCCTGAAGGCTTTGTTTTATTTGTTAGAACATTCTGCCCTCTAGTGGCAGAATGTTCTAATAGCCTTACAGCCCTTCGTAGCAGGGCTATACCAGCTTTTAAAGTCCCTCTGCCTTGCTAACACCTTGGCTGCTATGACTTTTCCCCTCCTGTGCTGATTTATTGATAATCTCATTGTTCATGACAAGGTCAGCTCGTCATTAGCACAGCTCCAGTGTGCATCATGACGAGCTGAGCTCGTCATGAGCATGGAAGGGGTTAAAGTCCCTTTAGCACTGCAGTGAGCCTTTAATAGCCGGTATAGGCAGCTACGGCAGGCTATAAGGCTATATTAAAGTCCCGCTCCCTTGTTAAAGGCCCTCCCCTGCGGGCCATTATTTGCTGGTGTAACCCGCTACGGTGGGCTATAAGGCTATATTAGAACACTGGAATGTTGAGAGCTCTATTGAAAACAATGGAGTGCTCCGGGCTTTTAATGGTGAGTAGAAGTACGGTGCTCCAACATTCCAATGTCTGAATTTGTTCACAGCTGTTGTTGTGAACAAATGCCTCTGTGAGCGTGAGGAGATTTAAACCTCCTCGGGCTCCGGAAGGCATTTGTTTTTACTAATACAAACAGTTTGCCCTCTAGGGGCGGATGTTTTAATAGCCTTAGAGCCATCCGTAGCTAGCTCTACCGGCCATTAAAGTCCTGGTCCATTGTTAACCACTTCGGTGCTCAGGACGGCCAGGGGCCGTCCGATGTCAGGGTGGGCATGTGCAGAGGACGGCCGGGGGCCATCCAAAACACAACCACTCATTAATTCTCTCGCACAGCAGGAGAATTCCCACAGCGTCAAAGGGGTTAAAGGCCCTCGCCTTCAGCACAGGCCTTTAACGATGGAGTGGGCCTTTAATGGCCAGTAGAGCCCGCTACAGAAGGCTCTAAGGCTATATTAGAACATTGGAATGTTGAGAGCTCCATGAAGACAATGGAGTAGGTCCGGGCATATAATTGTTGGTATTAAACTTCTTCTCAAACATTCCAATGTTTGCCTTTCTGTTTCTCTCTCTCTTTTTTTTAAATTAAATTTTATTGTAAACAGTAAGATCTGCTTGTACAAGTAATCATCTGCAAAAACACTTCATTACAGTCATTTAATTTCATTTAGCAACGGTCGACTTCACAATCCTCTCTCTATTATTACATATCATCTTCTGAGTCACTTTCTTCCTCGGGGGGTACATATATCTCCTCTATACTTATTCCATTTTCCCCATACTCTACTCCATTTTTTGGGACATTTATTATTAAAAAATGTGGCCTTCTCACCACCATAGCCACATCCATATCATTGTTCCATTGCGCCACAGACGGTGTGTTTTCTGCCCCCCACTTTTGCGCAAAGTTTCTTTTGGCTAACATCATGCCTGTCGTTGCCCATTGTCGTTCGGCATGTGTAAGGTCCGTAGGTCCCCATATATTTAAAAGACAACATTTGGGCTCCAGCGGGACTTGTTTCTCTGTTACCTCTGCAATGGTCCTCACCACTGCCTCCCAGTATGGTCCCAGTTTCGTACAGCCCCACAGCGTGTGATAGAAGGTGCCCACATCCCCACACCCTCGCAGGCAACTCGGGTCAGGGGACCTTCCCATCTTGTGTAGGACTACCCTGGTATAATAGGACCTATGCAATATTTTGAACTGTACCAGCCCCAATTTGGAGGAGATTGCCACCTCCTTAGGCAACGCTACCGCCTCTCGCCAGTCGGGGTCATCCATTTCTCCTACCTCTATCTACCAGGCTTCCCTGAGACGATCAAGTGGGTCTGCCGGGTTATTTATTCTTTTTTTATATGTTAGTGAAGTTGCTTATTTGAATAAGTGGTCCGTGAGCAATCGGTCTTCTAGGGGTGACGACTCCGGGAGAGTCTCGGCTGGGGGAAGGACCGCCTTTAATGCATGTTTGATTTGCATATATCGAAACTGTTCCCTCTGGGTCATCTTGTATTGATCTTGCAGATAGGCGAAACTGACCACCTCCCCATTACACCATAGGTCCCCCAGCTGGGAGATTCCAATGAGGTCCCAGTTTCGGAACCCTTTGCTATTGCCCAATGTTCCTAGTCGGCCTGTGTCCCATAAGGGCGTGTGCTGTGTGAATCTACCCGTCCACCCCAGATGTCTGTTAGCCGTATGCCAAATGTAAACAGTATGCTTCGCTGGGCCCATGAGGTTACTGGTTCTGTGTTGGGCATAAAGCGCTCTGTTAACCCCTCCAACCCCCAGGGTCATCCTGTCTAAATGATATGTGGGATCTGTGTCTGGTACATGTAACCATTGGTTAATTACCATGAGTTGCGAGGCCAAGTAGTACACCTTTATGTCTGGCAGGGCTATTCCACCATCGTACCAGCTCCGCGTCAATTTGTGTGCAGCTATTCTGGCCGGTTCGCCGTCCCATAAAAGGGCCATTACATCCGAGTTCACTGCTTTAAAGTATGCGTCAGGGACTGGGTATGGCGTGTTGTGCAGGACGTATAGGAATCTGGGCAGGGCCATCTTCTTAAAGAGGGCTGCCCTGCCCAGCAATGTAAGCGGTAGTGCCCTCCAGTGTTTGGTGACTCATTTTAGTCTTAGCAAGGCGGGCTGTAAGTTAAGGGTAAAGAAGGAATCTGAGGTAATATGTATACCCTAGTACTTAAAACTGTTCGTGACTATCTGGACTTTACAGCCTCTCGGCAGCTGTGGAGGGTCTCCATGCAAAACGTATAGTACGGATTTATCCCAGTTAATGGCATAGAGTTTACAAGAATTTGAGAGGTGCACTCAATGGTGTAAATAGCAAAAAAGTTCATAAAGTTTGTAAATCTTCTGTTCCTTCTTTATTGAATTCTTTTTTTCTTTCTTTTTAGGATACAAAGGCACAGCCAACGCGTTTCATTCCCTTTCGTGCCGTGGGAATTTCGTCAGGGCTACAAATAACATCATCTAAGTCCAATAATCCAAAGGTAAAAATGCACGTTCACCATAGGCGCAGGACAAAAGTATTGCCAGGGATCCAGATTTCAGATTTCTTTAATTCGTACAGTTTCACTGGAAGGAAAACCAGGCGCGTTCCTCCGTATGCGACGAGCAGTAATGTTTTAAGGGAAAACAAAAGGTTGTCCTTGCCCCCGGGGGGGAGGGAAATCCGTGGTGCCAACAATTCTTAAAAATGAAGGTGAACTTAGTAGTGGATGGCGTCCATTCGAGTTGCCGTAACAATGTAAATTGTGAATTGCAGGACCTTTGATAGGGTCCACGACGCCGCCTACTCTTCCGTGTATGTGAGTATCCCAGTTAATGGCATATCCTGATACTAAACCGAACACATACCAGATGTTAAGAATGGCATGTAGAGATCGTGTAGGCCAGGTGATATATAGTAATACATCGTCCGCATAGAGGGATATACTGTCCTCCCATTCCTCCCTCCACTTTAATCCACGTATCATAGGATCCCACCGTATCCAGGTCGCCAGTGGCTCTAAGGCTAATGCGAACAGTAGGGGTGATAGTGGACAGCCCTGTCTTGTCCCCCTACCCAGAGTGATTTCGTTTGATATATGACCATTTACTACTACGTGCGCAATGGGGTCGGTGTAGAGTAAATGTGCCCATGAGTAGAATTTTGGCCCGAATCCTGTTTCTCTCTTTTTAATTAGGAACATCCTACCCTCTGTGGGTGGAATGTTCTAATATGCTTATAGCCCTTCTGCCTTGGGATATCCCTGTTGTTAAAGGCCCTCACCCTCGTTATATGCCCTCGTCTGTGGCTCTGGTTCAGAGCCTTTAACAACTGGTATAGCTCTTAGCAGCTGGCTATAAGCCTATATACTATCTCAGTAGAATTTTTTTTATGGGAATTAGATCAAATCGCTTTGTTACCCCTAGCTAGCCTACAAAGCTTGTCCACTCAGTGAACAGTTTTTGACCATAAGTGGGTCTTGAATCTTGAATGAGACCATAAACAATATAGTGGCTCTTCAAATGTAATCCTTTTCATTTAGGAAGCCAATAGAGTAACACCGGTCGCATCTCCAAATGGCCCAGAAAGCACTTGCAGACCTGACTAGCAGTACTGGTTTTTAGTAAACTAATTACCCAGAGATGGGTTGATAGTGAGCAGGATAGAAGAGGAGGTGATGCGTCAATCTCCGGACACGTGGCCTCGTTTCCTTACTGCTGGACAACATCAATGAAGAAATCAGTGCCCAGGGACTATACGTCAAAAATCCAGATGCGCTGCATCAATTCCACAGCAATGAAGCTGTCGCTCCGTCAGAGTTGGAGTGATATGGTGCTTGGAGCTCACGCTGCGACGATTCTTCTGACACTGCGATGGAAAGCTGGGGCCTGCGGTGAAAGTCGTGGTTGATGTGCCAATCGGGAACCATGCTCCGTTGCTGGCAGCCCATACTGCCGAACACGTGGTGAGTGGACTCCCAGTTGCAGGACCACCTGCTGCTCCAGCCTCAATCTTCAGGGCATCAATGAACTCTCAGTGGCCAACACCCAAACCTGCTTCTTTGTGTGCCCCCCCCAGAGTGGTGCCTCCCTGGCAACCCATGTCGCCACTGAGAGAACCATGTCCCAGGGGCCTGCAGGGTCAGACCAGTCGGCCATGGGTTCCACATCCCCTGCACCGCCATCCCACACGGCAGTCGCAACACTACACCCAGTGCAATTGCTCTCCGACCCTTTAGTAAACTTGCTGATCCAGCCACTGAGGTAGCCTGCTTGAAGACATGGCTCAGCAGGCTCACAAACTACTTTCAAGCCACGAGGGAAACTGAACCTGTTGTCAAACAGTTCCTGTTGCTAACCTACATGGGGGCATGTTGCTACACTACATGGGGTAGGAGGTTTTCAAACTGTTTCAAAACCTGCCAAAGACAGGTAGTGAAGACAACTACGATGCGGCCATCACCGTACTGAACGCTCACTTTGACACTCAGTTAAATATGGATTTTAAAAGGTTCAAACTGTGGCAAGCCCGACAGAGATAAGATGACTCAATTGACATGTTGTGTGCGAAATGGCCGGCACCTGTACTGGCGACAATCAGCAGAAGTAGGTTCAAGTGCAGATCATACAAGGCTTCTGCTCCAGCATCCTCAGACACCCCATTCTCTGAGGATTTGGCATGAAACTCAAGAACATGCTGGTGCCAGGCCCTAAGCTGAGAGATAAGGAATGCCTATGGACCACACCCCTGAAACACTCCAAAAGTATGACCTCACACCCACCTCCAATGAGGCGCTACCAGGAAGCAGCACAAGGTCCAACCAATGCTACCTGCTGTTCCCTCATCAGCCTCCTAATTCCTATCTGCAAGACTTTATCCAACAAGTGACTGGTCCTGACCACAACATCATGAACTTCTATGGTTGGGAGGGATGTAGTGAGGTAGCACTCTAGTCTTCCCACACAGGTGCGGACTCACTTATAAATAAAGGTACTGCCTGCCTCTCGAGGTAGAGTCCATACTGTAATACCATTTTCTTGTGTGACTCTGTCCCTGACCTTCAGTCCCAAGCACAAGGGACCCTAGAGGCCTTGTGTCCACCAGACACCACTGTTGAAGTTTTTTCGACTGTGCAATTTAATCTGTGCATATTAATGATTTTTATGGTATAGTTGTAACCAATGAGTTTATGATGTTGCACTTAAAAAGATTTAATTGTAATGTTTGGAAGTGTGTTTATTAACGTAGTTTAGTTGTACCACATTTTCGTTAAAGACACCATTTTATTAAGATGGATGCAGTTTCTAGTGTTGAGCTCATCTTTCTTCTGCTCATTTACCCTCCCAATCAATGTTCCCCTACAAGTCTTCTGTCCCAGTTTCCACGGAGCACAGGACACTGTGACACAATTAGTCATATATTGGGAATGAAACTCCATTGTGTTCCTCATTTATCTTTCTGTAGGCTTGCTAGCGTACTATTGGAAGGTTCTTTGTTTGAGAATGTTTCATATTGAATTTTACATCTCTTGATTGTTGTTGCTGGGGACGCTGATGAAAGATTCCTCACTATCTTAGAAATGGGTTAGTGTTATAAGACTTAAAGTAAAAATCTTCCTTCTGATTTGTGGAATATGTGCTAACGATAGTCACGCCACACTGAATCTGCAGTTTTGCTAGTTATGTATAAAATGTGTAAAAAAATGAATTTTGGGGGTGAGCCATGAGACTTTTCATTTTCTTCCAAAAACTCTGCCGATTATTTAGAGAGCTTTCTTTTCTCCCTGGAGAGACTGTCAGTATTCCTTATAAGTCTCACATTTACATTTTAAAAAGACTATACTGCTTATTTGGATTTAATAGTTATCAATTTCTGACTATGTACTCTGTATCTGTGCTTTCATGGCATCTACTGCATTTTTCTGTACCTCCTTTTTAAGGTTTTTGTAATAAAACATTTTACCTTTGTATCGATCCAGAACTCAGTTATTGAGTGGGCTATGTCACTATTTTACTCTGCTAATTTGTTGGGCCTGATGTGGAGGGTGATGACTCTTATTGCAAGATCAAAGGTGCTGGAGCCAAACTGTCAAAGATAATTTTGGGGGTTTTCAAATTATTGGGGTTCAGTGAAAATATTGGGTTTGGGTTCTCACAAATTTGGTAGAAGAGGATATTTGCATAAGAGAACCTTCTTATTAGTGGGGTCGCCTAAAGATTTTCCATGAGTTTCATTTTTTTTACTGCCCAATACGAGGGATAATGGAGTTTTGGGAATTTTGACAACATTTCTGGCACTGGGTCTTCCTGAGAAGTGACTTGCTGTCCGATCCTCATTGATTAGGAGAGTAGATATGAAAAGGAAGAATTGATTTTGTGAGTGTGCATTGTAGTATGAGTTTGTGAGATTGATTTCTGTTACGTTGGGGAGTTGTTTGAATATACTATAATAATTGTGGGTTCAATTTGTGGACTGATCATGGTGCTGATGTATTATTCATATTTGTAAACCCATTTGAGGTTCTACTGATTTTTCGATTGATTTGGTTTGGTTAACAGATTTGAGATCCAAGATCTAGGGATAATTTGACTCTACTAGCCTGTAATTGTAATTGTGATGTGTAGAGTGAGGTGCTGCTTACCCATTGATAGGGATTCTGAACTAACACATTTCTTTTTTCTTGTTTGTTTGTTTAACTTGAGCTGGAGAACTTCTCTCTTGTTCACAGAGCAAGCTCACTGACTGGGGTAGACTACTGCTGGTCAGACTTCTGCCTATAGTGAATTTGAAGTAATCTGTAGAACGTTTTTAGTTTTACGTATTCAATTTCAAATCTTGTTTTTGTTTTTAAAGTGCCATGGTTGGCAACTGAATTGTTTTATTTGATGTACTGACTTTTCCTTCTATTCTAGGGTAAACAGACAAGGGTTTCTTTATTTGGTTTATATAGGTTTTATGATTGTTTTCCTATTTACGGATAAGTCACGCTGTGATTGCTTACTCAGCCAGGGACCCACCCAGGGATTGGTGATACCTCATCACAAAACTGTTTGATTGGTTGGTTGTTGATGAAGGGGCAATGAGATAGGTTGAACTTTGACCGAGCCCGTTGTAATTCCTTGTTGTTCACTAGTTTGTTTTAATTTTGAGCTTGTTTTAGTTTATTTCTAATTTATTTAGAACGCGAACAATGGGAAGTTTTGTGATAATGCCTAAAGTTACTGTTGTACATAGGGACCAAACGCAGAAATTACTTGCAGTTAGAAAAACAGCCTATGAGAAAGAGATTGGGTATAATACCTGTTCCTGGATTTCAGATTGGAATACATATACTGCACATGATGAAGTATTTACACTTTCAATTGGATGGATCTTTCAATGCTAGCAATGTTAGGAAGTTAGATATGTTGAGACAAACCATATATGACAAGAAGCCGCCACCCATTCACAGAAGTAATCTGAGACGAAAGTCTAACTTTACTACTCGTAAATACCCTTTGTGAATACCAAAAGTCATAAAGTTAGACTTTCGTCTCAGATTAATTCTGTGAATCGGGCCCATGAAGGTTGAGGCAATTAATAAATGGAATCCTATGGCAACAGAGCAGGAGAGAAACAAAAACAGCAAAGGAAATGCAGAGTTTATATGGACATTGACTTTAGAGCAAACTGAATAGGCAGGAGGGAGGAAATGATTTACTGTAAAAACATTCATTAGTATAGCAACTGAGAAGAAGGAAGAAGATGAAAATAAAATTCCAAAATAAAGATGAGCCAGCAGATGAGACTGATGATGATTACAAATTTAAAGGTGAGCTTTTGAAATCTAGACCTCCTCCATGTATTGACAGAGTGGCAGGTCCAGCTCCTGCTACTGCAGGGGTTGACACAGGTACTGGAGGAAACAGTGCGGCGGTGCAAGCTCCTACTGCACCGACAGAGTAGGCAATGACAGCAGCAGTGCCAAGTATGAGTAGGGATGTACCATATGAAATCCAGACTCAGGTTGTTGCACCTGTAGGAACAGTGGAGGTTGAGGGGCCTCCTAAAGTACTGAATAGTGGCATTTTAATTGGGTGAAATGCTACAGGACAATGTAAATTTAAATTGGTTATTGACTTACAATGCTGAAAGGGAGCAGCCAGATGTGCAAACGAGGCAAATGACACTTTAGAGGAATTTGCTGATGAATTAGAGATTGGCATCAGCAAAATGAAAAATGTGAAACTAAATTATACAATAGATTTGACTCACTACAAAAACAACACAGCTCACCAACTCACTCTCAAACACCATCTCCACCACCTACACACACAGACCCATCAAAATGCCTTCTTAGCCTACTAGACAAGGAATACGATACAGAACAGCTACAATATTGCTATCCTCATACAGTTAATACCAGCACTAAGGACACACCTACTACAAGCCCACAAGATATTGCTCCCTCTTCTACAAAACAAAGTCACAACATCACCAAAGCACATTCTCTACACTGCCTACTAATAAAAACTGTATCACTCTAAAAAAACAAGCATCACATCTACGACTTTCTCACTGACACACTACCTGACTTATTCCTCATAAATGAATCATGGTTGGGAGATGACATGGCTCCAGTGCTGCATGAAGCTGCTCCTCTAGGCTATCAAACTATCACACACAATTGTATAGGCAAAAGAGAAGGACACCTGCATGTTGTATTCAAGCAAACATTAAATATCACTAAAGCTGACAACGTCCACAAACAAGGTTGTGAGACCATCTTCACTAGATGCAACACTACACCATCTTCCTCCTGTAACTTCATGCTCCTTTACAGACCTCCACCTAGCAATGCAACATTCCCAGACACACTTTCAAACCTTAAACACTACCCTCCAACCTATGCATTCTGGATGACCTAAACATTTGGTTTGACAAACCCAATATGCCACATCCAAAAACAATGATCACGGCCTAAACGCACTGAACCTACATCAAATCATTAACAAACCCATACACATCACTGGACACATCCTAGATGTCATTTTTGCAAATACAGAGCTAGTTACCTTTCAAACAATGATTCCAGTCACCTGGCCAGGCCACCATTTGCGTGCTTTCCAACATAACACAACACAAAGCAATATACCTAAAACCACCTTAGATGCATCCAACTGTGGTACAAACTGAATTTTGAACACTTAGAAACACAATTAACAATTCAGTACAGCTCTAGGTACAATAAATTCCATTAAAAAACAATATGAGTTGGATTACATTTTGTTGTATCTTACAAACCCGTATAGATCCATCCATATGGTCCTTAATATCTTCACAAACTTTGGGAAATATTCAGGAGACGCGATCAATTGGGGCCAGTCGGTGTTGTATGTGCTTCATGGACAGACCCCTTGTCTTCCGAAAGACTGCGCTTTAATGGTGTCAGATGACGGTTTTAGATACCTGGGAATTTTTGTCACGCCGGATCCGGCCCTTTTTCATAGTCGCAATTTAGCCCCCTTGTTGGCACGATTGTGTGCTGACGTCCAACATTGGAGATCTTTGCCATTGTCATTGGTTGCCCGTGCTTCTCTTTTTAAGATGCTCGCCCTTCCGCGGTTTCTCTATATTCTGCAGAATTGTCCATATATAATCGAGGCACCCGCGCTTTACTTATAACATTAAAAGTAAAGCGCGGGTGCCGCGATTATACCATAGGTAAAGAAATCGATTTTTTTCTATTTCTTTACTTTTGGTATAGTCGCGGCACCCGCGCTTTACTTTAAATGTTATAAGTAAAGCGTGGGAGCCGCGATTATACCAGAGGTAAAAAAATAGAAAAAACATCTATTTCTTACTTTTGGTATAATCGCGGCACCCGCGCTTTACTTTTAACATTACAAGTAAAGCTTGGGTGCCGCGATTATACCAAAGGTAAAGAAATAGATTTTCTTTTCTATTTCTTTACTTTTGGTATAATTAACCAGAAGCTCTAAAAAAGAAAAAAATTATTGGGTTAAATGTACCGATACTACTTGGGTCTACAATTTCTAGCTCAAATGCGTGGTTTTGCATTACTTAGATCATGAGAGAAGGGCAATACTTTAACATCAAATATTGCTGGCAGGTGTATGTGTTTAGCTTTTACATTGTGCCCGGACTGTTATGCATCATATGAAAATAGACTGTTATGACCATATATCAAAATAATATATTGAAAGTACTTGTGGGGCGCGGGAGGGTTAGGTGGAGATGATATTGGGTGCTGTATTTATTTATTTAATGCATTTTTATACAGCTCGTACTTTACCCGAAGGTGTCAGAGCGATTCACAATAGGAACAGTAGTGATACATGAGGAACAATTACAAGTCAGCATGTTACAAAAGCAAACGTTACGTTACATAAGGCAATAGTGACAATGGTGCATGTATCAAGAGAAAACAAAATACAAGAGGTAGCAAATGATATGTTACAAGAAGAAAAAGTGACGTGTGTATGTTACAAAAGAGTACAAAGTACAAGTAGAGGTATAATACTGCACTAAATGGCAGATACTCAAAACACAAGAACAAATGTTACGTTTCATGAGGCAATATTGGCACTTGTGAATGTATCAAGAGCAAACAAAATAAAATATAAGAGGTAGCAAATGATACATTACACGAGGGAAAGTGACGTGTGCATGTTACAAAGGAGTACACAATACAAGTCGAAGTATAATACTACAATAAGTGGCAGACACTCAAACCATAACACCACCTTGGTAAGGCACTTCTATAGTCATGTAGACCAGAATTTACAATAATGGAAGGACTTCCTTCAGATAATAGAGAGAGCGTGAATTAAATTTGGAAGTGTCTTTGAAGGAGGAGAGCTTTGAGGTCAGTTTTGAAGGCCTGGGAATAGGTAGTGGTCCAGAGCTGAGGCGGAAGTGAGTTCCAGATTCACACTGCGTTGCCTGAAAAGGATAGGGCCATCGATCTTTCCTTCTTGAAAGTAGGAGGTTCAAGCAAAAGATTTTCCGCATTACGTGATGGTCTAGAGCCTCCAGAGAGTTTCAGTTTATTCGCCAGGTAGCGAGGAAAGGAGAAGTGCAAGGCTTTGGGGGTGATACAGGCAGTCTTGTAGATAGATCTTGCCTCGATGGGAAGCCAACGGAGGGTGGATAAAATGGGTGTGATGTGGTCGCTTCTTTTGGCCCCATGTATGAAACGAGCAGCTGAATGGAGAACAGATTTAAGGGGGGACAGGTGGGATTTGGAGAGGCCAGTAAGAAGAGAGTTGCAGTAGTCCAGTCTGGAAAGAACCAGCGATTGGACCAGGGTTTTAAGGTCATGCTCCGGGAAAAAGCGACGAATCACCCAAAGAAAGCGCAGTTGGTATCGAGCAGACTTTGCAATGGAATTAATGTGGGAGAGTAGATTCAGTTTTATGTCAAGTATCATGACACCAAGGGATTTTGCGCTGTCGACAATGATGGGTTTATTGTTAAGTAGATTCATCTGATCCATCCATGATTGAACTGAGGGGAGGACAAACTGAGGAGGATAGGAGGAGGCTTCTAATTCATTTCATTAGACATGAGCACAGTTATTGTTTATTACCAAGCCCCCAAATGGTGTATTTATTCATACTACATAAGATGTAAACAAGGTAATCATTTAGGTGTATCTGACAATCAGTCAGATATCCACCAAACTGAGCCCTCAACTAGAGGGGCTATTCATCATGATCTGATGACTTAAATCTCAGGATGACTAGTGACTATTTTCTACAGTACACAATTTGCTATGGGACACAGCGAAGTACAGGCAGGTAGGTCACTCAGCTAACTTATTCTCTCACATTCCTCCCGATTCAAGAAAGTTTTGTGCTGTACCTTCCACATAAGCTCAATAAAAACCTTTTGCGAGAATAAATGCTACAACCTTAATTTTACTGTTACAACGTGCAATTATTAATATTGAAATCTCTGCAGTATGGTGAAAGTGGATAACTTGCATGTTTGTTGTACGTGCGGGTGTTCCTACATTTTCGCAGTGATAACCCACAGACTCCTTAGTGGGGACAGCAGGGGTTTTCCCCTTAACACAGGGGAAAACCCCTGGGTTAAGGCAGATGCAGAGGTAAGGTTTTTTTTAACTTCACACGAAGTAACAAGCGAATGAGCATATTTCTGAATTGTTCATCTCTGGTATGGACTCTTGCCTTGTGAGTTATCACTAGGAAAAAAACCCTCTCTAAAGAGTCCCTGTCTGTGTGGGGTCAGGTGCACCTTGTGGCTTCTTTTGAATGTGGCGAGACTCGGAGTGTGAATGGCAGATACCTGCTTTCAGGAACAACCGCGGCCTTAAAAGTAAAGCGCGGGTGCTGCGATCCTGCGAGGCCCGGTTGCTCCCCCACCGCGTCAGCATCCCCCTTGCTGCCTCTGTTGATTCCTGCTTTTTTCCCGCCGTTTCTTGTGCTTTCCCGCTCCCGCCGCTGCCTCCCCTGCGGCCCGCCCCCCGCGCCTGATTTGCCACGCGCTTCCCCTCCCAGCTGCTCCTCCTACCCTCGCCCCCTTCTTAATTGAGGCCGCTGTGCACTAAGGGAGCGACCCTCGACCCTGTTCACAGGCCAGGTCGCTCCCCCACCGCGTCAGCATCCCCCTTGATGCCTCTGTTGATTCCTGCTTTTTTCCCACCGTTTCTTGCATTTTTCCGCTCCCGCCGCTGCCTCCCCTGCGGCCCCGCCCCCGGGCCTGATTCGCCACCCACTCCCCCTCCCAGCTGCTCCTCCCTCCCTCGCCCCCTTCTTAATGGAGGCCGCTGCACACAAAGGGAGCGACCCTCGACCCTGTTCACAGGCCAGGTCGCCCCCCCACCGCGTCAGCATCCCCCTTGCTGCCTCTGTTGATTCCTGCTTTTTCCCGCAGTTTCCTGCGCTTTCCCGCTCCTGCTGCTGCCCTCCCTGCGGCCCCGCCCCCCGTGCCTGATTCGCCACCCGCTCCCCCTCCCAGCTGCTCCTCCCTCTCTCGCCCCCTTCTTAATGGAGGCCGCTGCGCGGCCAAGCCGAAGGCGCGCCTAAGGCAAGCCCGTCGGCGCCCGTACGCACCTGTACCGCGCCCAACGCCATAACCCCTGGACCCCACGCTCGCCACGACGCCAGACTCAGGTATGACGCCGACTCCCTCCACGCACTCAACGCCGGCCGACACAACACCTGCTTCCATGCCGCTCCAAAATGGACCCACGGACCCTTCTCCTGCCGCACCTGCAGCTTCACCTGTGACAGACCCACCAAACCTCCTAGAACTAGACCCAACCACCTCCGCTGCATTCTGCTCAACACCCGCTCCGCACACAAACACGCCATCAAGCTCTGGGACCTGCTCGACACCTTTGCCCCAGATGTGGCCTTCCTCACCGAGACCTGGTGGAACGACTCCTCGGCACCCGACATCGCCATAGCCATCCTGGACGGCTACAAGATCACCCGCAGGGACCGCGCCAATGGAGTCGGCGGAGGAATAGCCATCGTCTACAAGTCCACCCTCAAGGTCACCACCCACGCAGACGACACCCTCAACACCGCCGAACACCTGCACTTCCGGATCCACACCGACCCCAACACCACCCTTAGAGGAACACTCGTCTACAGACCCCTGGACGCCGGGCTCAGTTCAGCAACTCCATCGCCGACCTCGCCAGCACCCACGCACTCGCCTCCACGGACTACAACCTCCTCTGGGACCTGAATTTCCACCTCGAGAACAACAACGACGCCAACTCCGCCACTCTGATGGAAAACCTTGCCAACCTCGGCCTCAGACAACTCGTCACCGCGCCCACCCACGCCGCAGGCCACACGCTGGACGCCGTCTTCTCCACAAGCACCCACGTCGCCTTCGACCACACCTCCGAACCCCACTGGACCGACCACCGCTGCATCCACTTCACCTTCAAAAAACCAACCACGCACCATTGCACCCAACAGCCGCCGCGCCGCTGCTGGAACAAAGTAACCAAAGACCAGCTGACCACCACCCTCGCCCAGAACCCACCCATCGACCCCACCTGCCCTGACGCCGCAGCCCGCAACCTCAGACAGTGGATGGACGACTGCGCCAACACCCTCGCCCCACTCAAGAGACCATCCAACAGCCACGCCAGCAGGAGAGCCACCTGGTTCACCGACGAGCTTCTGACCTCCAAACGCGCCTGCCGTAATGATGGGATCTAAAAATCGATATACCTATATTATTAGCCTAATATATACAATATAACCCCGAAGCCATATAATCATATAATCAGAGTGCACTATGATCGTATCTTAACCAATGTTTCACTTTTGTTTTGTTCGCTCCTATTGGTATGACTGGAGCCATTCGTTTCGTTTCTTTATGTGCAAGTGCTGTTTCTCTGAAAACACGTGATTCCACTCTCTGCTCGAAACCACGACGGCCAGTCAGGCTGCCTACTATCATTGTTAGCTTGTAGCTCAAGGAAACCCAAGGTCACACCTGCCCTTCTTGTGGGATGCGCACATTCTAGCAGAGCCCGTTCCTGTACTCCCCGGGCTACAGATAGACAGGGAGGCACCTTACTGACCCACCCCCGGAATAGCTTAGGCCTAGGCTACCAGCAAATCAATTGTGCCTTATATGGGTATTCCTCTTGGCCTACTGACAAGTTGTATCTTTCCTTGTAGGGTGTAGTCGTGAACGTGTGAAACGTATATATGCTTTGTATTCTGAATATGTAGGCAGTCTCCTCTGCGCACCTCCGAGGGTTGTGCATACTGGTGTCAGGGCTTGTATTTGATGAATAAACGATTGAACCTTCTCCATTGCCGACTGAATTATTATTATAGATAAAGGCATATGGGCTATTGGTAAGTATAGCTCGATAGAATAATTTTGAATCCTTCAGTTGGCGACTCCGCCGGGACTCCGCGATAGGGTCGTCCCCTCCTGTAAACAGGGGTAACGGGACAAGGAGGAGGTCTGGCCGAGTGGGTGGACAGAGAGAGGATCCTGATTTGAGACACCCGTTTGTGGTATGAAAACCAGCCGTTCCACTCTCGAGCCCAGTATCCCTCCCAGCTACTGAAGACCATACGCCGGAGTCCTATGGGCTTAACCCGAGAGAAGAACAGACTGTGTCGGTCTGTCTGGGTGTCTGCAGTGGAGAATTCGCAATCGACCTGAGTGCACCAGGTGAGTGATATTCTGTGATTGGATTGGATAAGGATCACTCAGTTGAAGTGTTTCCATTTGATAACAGTTAACTGTCTTTGTTTTGCGGTGGCCGGGGAAGCCGGACCACGAGGGAATCCGGGGATCTACCATTGCGGCGAAGGGGCTGCACGGGTGGAGACCCCACAGACTTGTTTGGTGAATAATTGGGACTACATCTGATGCCTTAGCGGAGTACGGTGTTGCTCGCTCGGCCGAATTCTCTCCGGGAAAGCCCTGGGAGCAACTGGGTAAGCTTGGGTTCTGGAGACGTGTTCAGGTGCCCGGCCCAACCAGAATAGGACCATGGGATGGCCTGTGAGAGAGTTTGTGGTTCGCCTATCAGGTGCTCTCAGAACAGTCGAATGACTGCTCCTGTTTGTTGGGTTTTTGTTGGTCTGGAATTCTGTTGAATCAATTCCCCGAACAGGAGTCGACGGGCTCTGTTCGTATCTGATGACGTCATTTGCATAGATTATTGAAAGAACATTTGCCTTGCACTGTTTTACAGCATTTTATTATGACGATTGAGTGAAAAGCTGTATGAGTGGATAATGAGAAGGACGTGTCCAAGTGTGTATGTGCTTGTTTAGATAGTGTGAACAAAAAATTGCACCATGCCTTGTTTCAGTAAAATATGTTTTGGGTGCTGTTTTCGGCGAGGTACATGGCTCGAAGAAAAACAGCCTGCCCCTCCCGAGGGTAGTCCCAGCTTTGATATGTATGTTACACACGGGTTGCAGCCAATCCTATTTAATACCCTTTGGAATAAGTATACGAAGGATAATTCGGAATTACAATGGCCCCTTACAGGGACCTTTGATGAGAAAAAGATTAATTACATACAGAATAAATTGTTTATGAAAAAGAGCCGTCAGTCTATGTTTGACTCCTTGAACTTATGGTTGAAGGAGGCAAAAAGACGACGGATCAGAGAAGAAAAGCTGGGAAGGCTGAAGAATGGACAGACAATTACCCAGAAGGCAGTAGCATACGATAAGGGAAAGGTGGAAGAAAATATTGAAAGAATAGCTAGACAGTTTCGATTGGAAACAAGTAAAAGCTATGTGGCCAGACCAGAGACAGGGGATGAGTTAGAAGATTTGTTGGAAGCCCGACCACCTCCTCCGTATGCTCCACAAGGGTTGTACCCAGCCGTACCTTTGGTACGAGCAGATCAGTTGGGAGCTGCATCGAGCGTAAAAACACCGATAGGGGCGGTTGCTACGGCCCCCACTGGAGGGTTAGGACCTGATGCTCCGTTTTCCCCTCCTTCTATTCGACAAACTACCTCACCCTTAATATCCCTTCGGCCGGATGCAGCCGTCCCCTCTTCTTTGCACTCGGTGTTTCTCTCCCCTCCGACCACTTTAGACCTCTGAAATATAGTTGGCCCAGGAGCCACACCCAAGCGACCGTTGTCTGACTTGAGTGATCAACGAGCTTACACTCTGTCGTTGCTGGGAATAGAGGATAGGAGAGCTATTATAATTCAGGCATCCCAGTGGATGCGGAATGCTATTTATACTTTAGAAGATATTTGGAGCACCATGAAGGACTTTGAGCCAGTAGCACAGCAGCTGGCTTTGGAGAGCATGGCGATCCGATTGATTTCCTTATGGGAACAGCATTTTGAGGAAGGACTTCTGCCCCAAATACTACGTGATATAAGGGATCACGCTCATAATTTCCATCTCCAAACTGAGGAAGTGTATCAGAATGTAACTACGCTTTTGCATTATAGGGAACGGCTGCACCGAAAGAGTGCTGAATGGGGAGCACAGCACCCCATGAGAGAGGTGCATCCTCTCTTTTTCCCGGAAGTACCCGAAATAAGGGACAATGGGGGTAATGTCACCAGAGCACAAGTGGACGTTAGGCTTCAGGAACAATGGGTTTATACCCCTTGGAAATGAAGCGAAGTCCTTACGTTAAAAGCCCAGCTCCCTGACCCCCTTAAAAATCCTACAGCTTATTATAAAGAGCTGACCGAAGCAGCCAAATCTGCCATTATGACTATAGCTGATATCAAATTATTTTTTGGTCTCCTGATCCCAGTAGACATATGGAGACAAATACATGATACAGACCATATTACGGAATTGGGAGGAACATGGAATCAATTGAAAAATTGGGATAAGGAACGGAAACCCGGTGAGAAACCGATGGACCAGATAAAATTGTTACATACATGAAGACTCTTCTCCCTCCTAGAAAAGTAGATTGGGATAAATTAACAGCGTGTAAACAGAAAAAGGACGAAAGTGTGTCCGATTTCTTTACTCGGTTCGAGAAAGTTTTCATAGATTTTAGTGGTCAGGACCTCTCGACAGAGGGAGGAATTCGATTATTTGTAAACAGATTTGTCACAAATTTGCTCCCGGAGGTTATGACCCGCCTCCAATCAGCTGAAAGGACGTGGACTACGGCTGCCCCATCCGTTATCCTTAGCATGGCCCAATATTATGAACATCGTGAAAATGAGAGCAAGGAGAAATCAGAGAAAAAGACTAAGGATCTAAAAACTAGAGTACTACTGCAGCAAGTCAGTAGAGGGCAAAATTCAGGACGGGGAGTGCGAGGCTCATTTCAAAGATGCCAGACGACAGGAAGAGGTAGAGGAGGCCCTCCGAATATTGGGATAAACCAATGTTCCTATTGTAAGGAGGAAGAACATTGGAGGGTGGATTGCCCTCTGTTGTTGGCAAGGAACGGACCTAGTAGAGGACGAGGAAGGGGTCGAGGGAATATAGATCAAAATAGCATGAGAAGGGAGGATTCACAACATGAGGGTTCTCGTAAGAATCATTTTTATGACCCTCAGAACAGACAATACTACAACGAGACTTATCAGGATGACAGGTATGATGAACGGGATTATGCATGAGACAGCCATGGACAGAGCGGGGGCCATATTACCGTTCCAGTTGACCAAGAGGGACCTTATGTCTAAGGAGAACTGTTGGGTACATCGGGAACGTTTTTAGTGGATACTGGGGCGATGAGTAGTTCAGTCGCCCATACACTGGTCCCAGGGGCAGCTCTGTCTGGCCAAAATAATGTATCAGTAGGATTTTCTGGAATACCGGTAGTGAGCCCCGTTTCAAAACCTCTGCCTTTTACGATAGGTCCCATCTCCATGCATACACCCTTTCTCCTAACTTCTAATTGTGGTGAAAACCTTTTAAGGTTAGACATCATGCACGTATTTATTGTTCCCCTGATGGTGTTTTTCTGACAATGCAGAAACCACCTGTGAAAGTGACTCAATACTTTGCTAAAAATGAGACTTTGCCCCCCGAATTCTCTACCATTCCTCGGACACTATGGGCGACAGGGGACACTGATGTTGGCCTGTTAAGAATAGCCCCTGTGTCAATAACATTGAAACCAAGCGCACAGATGCCACGCATTCCTCAGTATAAGATTTCACCGGAAGGTGAACGAGCCTTGTTGCATATCATTCGTGACCTCATTGACAAGGGGGTAGTGGAAGAAACGGCTGCTAACGTTTGTAATAGTCCAATTTTGCAGATTCTGAAGAAGACACCAATTGATGGTGCCCCTGATTATAAGACTGCATATCGTTTTGTGATTGACCTTCGAGCCGTCAATAAAATAGTAGTCCCTCAATATCCAGTGGTACCAGATATTACGGCAATTCTCACCATGATCCCCCCCTACGGCACAATATTTCTCTGTAATAGACTTAAAAAATGCTTTCTTTAGCATTCCAATTCATCCTGATAGCAGGCATATCTTCGGATTCTCATTAGGAGGTCGAAGCTTTAGATTTACGCGTGCACCCCAAGGCTATACAGAAAGTCCCAGCATATATAGCCAGGCATTGAAGGCAGTCCTGGATGAATTAAGTTTGCCTGCAGGTAATGCAATTATCCAGTATGTGGATGATATTTTGGTGGCCTCCGATACAGAAGAAGGCCGCAAAGAAGTGACAGTGAAATTGTTACATCATGTGGCTGATAACAGAAATAAAGTCTCCCTTTCCAAATTTCAATATTGTCGACAGGAAGTGACCTACCTTGGCCACTTACTGTCAAAAGCGGGGAGACGACTAACACCAGAATGAATATCTGTAATTACTAACATGTCTGTACCTCGTACCCAACGTGATGTTCGTGCTTTTCTTGGCATAACCTCTTACTGTCGCCAATGGATTCCTAATTATTCACTCCTCTCTAAACCCTTGTTGTATTTGACTACCAAAGATGTGCATGAACCCCTACCCTGGACGGATGAATGTCAAGAGGCCTTTGAATCTTTGAAATCTGCTTTGTGTTCTGCACCTGTCTTGGGTACCCCGGATTACCGGAAGCTTCTTTCACTTTATGTGCACGAGCTGGACGGTTGTTCCCTTTCAGTATTAACACAGGGTTTTGGCGGAAAACAGAGACCCTGTGCCTTCTTTTCATCAGTACTAGACATGGTCGCACAAGCCCTTCCCAGTTGTCTGAGGGCCACTGCGGCGGTAGCGGTGGCCATCCGACAATCAGAAGGTATAGTTTTGAATACAGATCTCACAGTCATGGTACCGCATGCTGTGGATATTCTGTTAAATAGAACTAAGACCCAGCACCTTACGAGTGCTCGTTTAACAGGATACGAACTAACATTGTTTGCACCCCACATTACAATTAAAAGATGTGCTACATTAAATCCAGCAACATTATTGCCTCTCCCTTCCAATGATAAAAAGGATGATATCCACGATTGTATATTTAGAACTGAGAAGTAAACAAAAGGACGTGTAGATCTTACCGACACCCCTTTACCAGAACCCCAAGGAGAGTTGTATATTGATGGTTCATGTTTTAAATTACCGGATGGTACTGCAACAGCTGCATATGCTATTACGACCCTGAAAACGGTGGTGGAAACCGCTAGGATTTCGCATCACTCAGCCCAGGCAGCTGAACTAATAGCCTTGTTACAAGCATGTGAAATTAGCAAAGGCCTGAGAGTAAATATTTACACAGACAGCCAGTACGCCTTTGGCGTTGCCCATAGTTTTGGGAGGCTGTGGAGGGAAAGGGGCTTCTTTACCACGCATGGCCAGGAAATTCAACATGGACCTTTAATTGACCGATTGTTATTAGCCTTGACACTACCAGATAAAGTAGCCATCATCAAATGCAGCGCTCACAAGAAAGTCATTGATTCTATGGGAAAGGGAAATGCTTTTGCTGACTCAATAGCCAAGGAAACAGCGCAAACTAAGATGACTCCCATGTTTCCTAGTGCTTCAGCTCGGTGGGTGGCGGAGACATCTGTGTTTGATAATACCATTGAAAGCGTAAAGGAGTTACAGAAAGAAGCTACCATAGACGAGGCACAAAGATGGGAACAGGAAGTGGGACAACTAGACAAAAATGAATGTTGGATAGATCGAACTGAGAAGCAGCGTTGGTTACTTCCTAATGCATTGGTATATGCTGTAGTGACCATGGCTCATGGTCCAGCACACATAGGAGCAAAAGGTATTTGTGCAGTGTTAGACCCAGTCTGGAATAACCCAAATATTCCCAAAACTGCAGCGCATGTGGTTAAATATTGTCCTGTGTGTTTGCGTTACAACCCAGGGGGCAGGGAATTTTGCACCGCCATCTTTACCATTTGAAGTTATACAAATAGATTATATACAAATGGAGAGAGTGAACAATTTGAAATATGTATTGGTGGTGGTTTGTGCTTTCAGTAAATGGGTTGAAGCCTACCCCACCAAGGAAGCCACTGCGGTTGCAACTGCCTTTGGTTAAAGAATATTTTCCCCGATACTGTTTGCCCCGGATTATCTGGTCTGATAACGGAACACACTATAACTCCTTGTTGGTTCAGAGTATTTGTGATGGTTTTCAAATTAATCAAAAATTTCATGCAGCCAGGCATCCCCAGTCAGCTGGTCTAGTCGAGAGGTATAATGGTACATTAAAACTAAAGATGGCCAAAATTTGTGCCAGTACAGGATTAAGATGGCCCGATGCCCTCCCTTTAGCACTATTGTCACTAAGAACAACACCACACACAAGAACAGGGTTATCACCTTACGAGGTAATCTCTGGACGTCCTGCCAATGTATGGGGAGTTCCTAGGCCCAGGTCTTTTAGGGATATTGATTATCCTTTGATGACAGATTATTTGTATGCCTTGACTAAAGATCTACCTTCTATTCACCAACAGGTATCCGAGACATTGCAGCCGCTACCAGAGGGTCCAGGACATCGGTTGGAACCGGGCCAGTGGGTTCTGGTGAAGAACTATCAACGGAAATCGAGTTTGGAACCGAAGTGGTCCGAACCCTACCAAATCATACTTGCCACAAGGTCGGCCGTGAAGGTGCATGGGCGCAAGCATTGGATCCACGTCAACCACCTGAAGCGCCTCCCGCTCCCTTTGCCCTTTGATTTGCAAAACCGCGAAGGGATCCCAAGCCAAGAGGGAGAGTCGCTGCCGAGCCTTGTACCCTTTTCAGAAGCTCGAGAAGAGGGGCAGCCAAGTGAAGCGTTGCCCCCAGGTGACAGGGCGGCTCAATCAGCGGAGGCCGTTGTTTCTGGTGCATCACAGGGTACGAATGCATCTGATGCCCTTGCAACCGAGTTGTTTTCTGACCAGGAGCAGCCTGGTCGCTGTAAATACGACCTGCGGCCCCGAAAACAGCGCAGTACCCCAGATTCTCATGGTAGGAGATAGGGAAAGACTTGAGTTGAGAAACCTCGGATAGACACACTGGGGTACTGAGAGAGACACTGGACTGAACCCGTTGAGAGCTTGGAACACTGTGCTAAGTAGCTCTGTTCAGAAAGAAAGACTGAATTGAGGGCTGCGGTTGTCCTGCAGGAAGAAGGAAGTTGTTTGCCGTCTTTTTCTTTTGATGTATGACAAGAGTCTGCCTGTGAGGCTCTAAACGGACACAGGAAAGAAGATCCCCTCTGGTGGCGTGCGTGCTTTGTGGATACAAAGTTATTTTTTGGACTTATAGAGAGGAACCGAGTTAGAATTGGACTTATAGAGAGCATGTTTCCTTTTGCTCGATTTGCAATGGAGGATGAAAGACCACTAGCTCCTCGGCGATATGTGGATAATATGCATTCGTTTTCCGGATGGTCCACCAGAGTGAAGGTGGCATTCGTTGCTTTTATTATTATCATTACAATGATTATGATGTGTGTATTTGTATACTTAGAATTGCAGCACCCTGTACAGAAGCTGTTAGGCACTACTGTTGCCCCGGAAGAGCATATCTTCAATTCTTTGCCCCCTCATAAGGCAAGACATAGAGAAACTTATATGAAAAACGCATTTATTGAAATGTTGCATCAGACTCACAGCACCACAAACAAAACGAATTGTTGGGTATGTGGGTTACTTTCCTCAGTCATGCACCAGCATGAACTATTCATTTCATTACCAATGTCCTATTTAGCTAGCTGTGAAGCCTGGTTCCAATTACTCTCTTTGATGTATTCACATTATGTAGCCGAACCAAAGATATATACTGAAAAAGATTATGAGGCCATTTTGAAGTATATAGAACAACATCAAGGATTTGACGCAGAAGGAAATGGCGGAGAGGGCTCCTTGGACCCCAATGCTTGCATGAATGTATATACAGAATATAAGAATATTACATGGTTAATAGAGGAAATGCAGGATTTTGAACTTTTTAATGACACTATGTATTTCTAGCATTTTAAAGAACGAAATGTTACGAATGACAAAGCGTTACCAATCCCCATTATCAACACTACCTCTCCCTTTTGCATACAGGGACGAGGACACGTTAAGGTAGGAAAGAGCAGATGTAATTATACCTATACTTTACAGGTATATAGTACCCCGCCTATGATTACTCCTCCAGATGTATATTTCGTATGTGGTGAGAATGCATATACGTGGCTCCCAAGGGGATGGGCAGGAAGTTGCTATCTCTCATTCCTCTACCCTCCTGTGTATATTGCTCCGCCCGATTATCAGAGAACTCATCAGTTGGTTCAGAAAGGGGTAGTAGTTAGCCGAAATATTAGGAGTTTTGACACCGACAGTAATGATCAAACAGACACCTCCCTACAGCAATTTGAGGATTTTGCCAAGGGTCTCACCCCCTTTTGGGGATCTATATTTAATAGCCGTAGTATAAGACGCTTGTCCAGGATAGTTGAGAATGTGGTCCAGACCACCACTGGGATCTTAACTAACATTACTGTGGAGCTTCAGGCGACGAGGCTTGTTTTGCTTCAGAACCGGATGGTTCTTGACGTCATCCTCGCAGATAGGGGAGGAGCCTGTCGTGTGATCGGCAGCTCTTGCTGTGTGTTTATTCCTGACTCGGCCCCTACCATTCATCTCGCTATACAAAAACTAAATCGATTAGCCAGCGAAGCACATGTGGATAACGGCACTTGGTCCCTTAGTAGTTGGTTTTGGGGCCTTTTAGCTACTGGGGTTGGAAAATATTTATGGTGCTTGCTGGAGCTTTTGGGGTAATCTTTACTTGTTGCCTCTGTCTCCACTGTGGCCCGGCTTGCTGCTCATTCTGTGCAGCACGAATAACGTCTGCTTTGACCTTTTCTCGTCAAGCCAAAGCCGAAAAACAGATGATTCAAAAGGAGGTGTCAGATCTTATGCAGATCGATGAGGGAGTTTTCGTGGAATGAATCTAGTTATATTGGCTATAGTAGGCCAAAAGGGCCGTCTGATGGGATCTAAAAATCAATATACCTATATTATTGGTCTAATATATACAATATAACCCCGAAGCCATATAATCATATAAGCAGAGTTCACTATGATCGTATATTAACCAATGTTTCACTTTTGTTTTGTTCTCTCCTATTGGTATGACTGGAGCCATTCGTTTTGTTTCTTTATGTGCAAGTGCTGTTTCTCTGAAAACACATGATTCCACTCTCTGCTCGAAACCATGACGGCCAGTCAGGCTGCCTACTATAATTGTTAGCTTGTAGCTCAAGGAAACCCAAGGTCACACCTGCCCTTCTTGTGGGATGCGCACATTCTAGCAGAGCCCGTTCCTGTACTCCCCGGGCTACAGATAGACAGAGAGGCACCTTACTGACCCACCCCCGGAATAGCTTAGGCCTAGGCTACCAGCAAATCAATTGTGCCTTATATGGGTATTCCTCTTGGCCTACTGACAAGTTGTATCTTTCCCTGTAGGGTGTAGTCGTGAACGTGTGAAACGTATATATGCTTTGTATTCTGAATATGTAGGCAGTCTCCTCTGCGCACATTCGAGGGTTGTGCAGACTGAGGCTCCCCTGTCAGGGCTTGTATTTGATGAATAAACGATTGAACCTTCTCCATTGCCGACTGAATTGTTATTATAGATAAAGGCATATGGGCTATTGGTAAGTATAGCTCGATAGAATCATTTTGAATCCTTCAGTAAGCTGAAGAAGAAATGGCTCCACAAACGAACGCCAGAAAACCACGCAGTCCACAAGGACGCCAACCGCAGACATCATCACCTCATCAGACTAGCCAAGAGATCCTCCTTCAAAGACCGCCTGGATAACAACGCACACGACAGCAAAGAGCTCTTCCGCATCGTGAAAGAACTCTCCAATCCCGACATCAGCGCTAACGACATCCCGTCCTCACAAGAACTGTGCGACTCACTGGCCATCTTCTTCCACCGCAAGATCGCTGACATCCACAACAGCTTCAACTCCACGACCGCACCAACGATACACGACTCCACCACTCCCGCGATCACCAACAGCGCGCAACCACCTGACCTCCTGGACCAACACCAACGACGACGAGACATGCAAGATCATGAACTCCATCCCCTCAGGATCTCCGTCGGACCCATGCCCAAACCACGTATTCAACAAAGCAGACGCGGCCATCGCACCCCAACTACGGAAGGTCATCAACATCTCCTTCGAAAAAGCGACATTTCCAGAAAGCTGGAAGCACGCCGAAATCAATGCCCTCCTCAAAAAGCCCAAGGCGGACCCCAAGGACCTCAAGAACTTCCGACCCATCTCCCTGCTCCCGTTCCCGTTCCCGGGAAAGGTCATCGAGAAAATCGTCAACATTCAACTGACCCGCCACCTCGAAGACAACAACATCCTGGACCCGTCCCAATCCGGATTCAGACGAAACCACAGCACCGAGACAGCCCTCATCGCCGCCACAGACGACATCAGACGCCAACTGGACAGCGGCGAAACATCAGCCCTCATCCTCCTGGACCTGTCAGCCGCATTCGACACGGTCTGCCACCGCACCCTAAAGACATGCCTCCAAGAAGCCGGAATCCAAGAGAAGGCCCTTGACTGGACCACGTCCTTCCTCTCCGGCAGAACCCAGAGCGTCCGCCTCCCACCTTTCCGGCCAGAAGCCACCGACATCATCTGCGGCGTCCCCCAGGGCTCCTCCCTCAGCCCGACACTGTTCAACATCTACATGGCTCCCCTCGCACAAGTGGCCCGCCACCACAACCTCAACATCATCTCCTACACCGACGACACCCAGCTCATCCTCTCCTTCACAAGGACCCCCACACCGCCAAAACCAAAATTCACGAGGGCATGAAGGCCATCGCCGACTGGATGAGGAGCAGCCATCCGAAACTGAACTCGGACAAGACGGAGGTCCTCATCCTCGGACCCACCCCCTCAGCCTGGGACGACTCCTGTTGGCCGACCGCTCTAGGGACAGCACCAACACCAGCCGACCACGCATGCAACCTAGGATTCATCCTCAACTCCTCCCTCTCCATGTCCAAACAAGTCAACGCCGTCTCCTCCTCCTGCTACAACACCCTACGCTTGCTCCGCCGGATCTACAAATGGATCCCGACCGAAACAAGAAGAACAGTGACACAGGCCCTCGTCAGCAGCAGACTGGACTGCGGCAACGCACTCTACGCAGGAACCCAACCAAACACCAACGGCGGCTACAACGCATCCAAAACGCCTCCGCCCGACTGATCATCAACGCCCCCCGCCACAGCCACATCACCCCTCTCCTGAGAGACCTGCACTGGCTCCCCATCGACAAGAGGATCACCTTCAAGCTCCTCACCCACGCACACAAAGCACTCCACAACGCCGGACCAGCCTACTTGAACAGCAGACTCAGCTTCTACACCCCCACCCGCCAGCTCCGCTCCGCCAGCCTCGCCCTCGCAGATGTCCCCCGCATCCAACGTACGACCGCCGGCAGCAGATCCTTCTCTTACCTCACCGCCAAAACCTGGAACACCCTCCCAACCCACCTACGCCAGACCCAAGACCTACTCGCCTTCAGAAGACTCCTCAAGACCTGGCTCTTCGAGCAGTAGCAGCAACCCCTCCCTCCCCCCCGCCCCCCAGCGCCTTGGGACCCTCACGGGTATGTAGCGCGCATTACAAGTACCCTGATTGATTGATTGATTATACCAAAGGTAAAGAAATAGTTTTTTTTTCTATTTCTTTACTTTTGGTATAATCGCGGCACCTGAATAGGTCTCTGTTATGTTGTTATATTCTCTTGTACCTTTAAGAGCTCGTGATGTGCTCTACAGAATGTATGAGGTCAGGGTTGGAATGTGGACTGATGGGGTTGAAGGGTGGCAGTTATACTGGAGTGGATCCTGGGACTGAGCTACCTCCTGGCACTCACCTGTATTGTTTAGCTTATCTCAATAAAGCTATCAACTATTACTGCCTGCGTCCCTTCATTACAATTGGCGACGATGGACAAAGGAAGGAACCCATTTATAAAAGAAGAAAATCATTTATGGTGAATTTTATCGATTTGCTGAATAAGAGAAAATCAACCTTAAGTGTGGACACCCTCGAAGACTTCATCTCCGGTGGAGGGAATCACTGTCGACACGCCGGTGTATGCGGAAAAGGTAACGTTAAAAGAAAAAAATCAGACTTACTTGTCTTCTCTAAGTTGGCCCGGTCGCATGGTTTCCGTTGGGGAATCCTCCGAGCGGCATTTTTCAAAGGGGGAGCGAGACCAGCACGGGCTGCGCGCAGCTGTAGCGCGAGAAGCGGAAGCTACCTGGAAACACCGGATGATGTCAAGATTAGAGGAAAGGTCCTAACTACGCGAGGCCACGTTGCGTGACCTTATGTGGAGGACATTTTGGATTGCATTTCCTGTTCCACCGGAGCAACGCGAGTGAGGAGAAGGTTTCTGTGGACAAATCTGAACAGAACGACGCACTGAAGGGAAATTAACGGTGACTTTATTTTTTTTTTCTCTTCTCTTTGGTAATTCCTCCTTATTGAATACATTACTCGTGTGAAATCCATGGTATGTTGGGCGCAGAGGGAAATTATTTTTAAGGCGGAACAGTATTTTTTTTATATATAGGTGAGGGAGTCGGGCAGGAGCAAATAGACTTGCTACTATTTCTCTAGGTGTGTTATATCTAATTATTTTTTTTTTAAAAGTGGAAGTTTTATGTGATGGACCAAGGTGATACAAGTGAAGCCAGTGGAAGTACAAGTATAGTAATGGCTCAACAGAATTTTACGATTAATGCCCCTGAACCTTTTTGGGCAACTGGTACAAAGCCGATTATTAAGTGGATCGAGTGGAAGGAGTATTTTGTAAACTATGTTGAAGCGATCGATGAAGGGAAAAAAATGAAACCAGAGCAAAAGAAGAGGATCTTGTTACATTCATTGGGCCCCATTGGTTTAAAAACTCATTCACGTATGAGCAAGGTTGAAGACTCGAATTTGGATGTTTTTGAAAATTGCATTAAGGATATGGATAAGTATTTCGCACCCAAGGTATGCATTGGTGTAACGAGACATAAATTCTTCCAAAGGAAGCAAACAAAGCAGGAGACTGTTGATGATTGGGTGGACGACTTGAAGAAACTGGCTATTGATTGCAATTTCAGGGACTTGCATGATGAACTAATAAGGGACCAACTGGTTATGCATAACAATAATACTACATTACAGGATAGGTTATGGGTGAACGGCGATGCGCCTTTGGATGATGTGTTGGCCATTATGAGAAAAGCAGAAATGTCGGGCAGATGTTCATCGGTGGTTAAAGAAGCAGAAGAGGATAAGAGCGCAAGTGCAGTTTGTAAAATACAGAGCACCTACAAACCACAGAGTAAATTTCAACCAAGCTTACAGGGAAAGGGTTTGAGTCAATCTTCTAGATTTCAGAAATTTGATGTGAAAAGGGAGGAACGTAGATGCTATCGATGTGATAGCAAGGAACACTTAGCATTCAGCAGAAATTGTCCTGCTTTAAGAAAAAAATGTTCAATATGTGGATTATTAGGTCATTTTAGCAAAATGTGTCGAAGAAGAAGCAATGTTAAATACATATGGGATGAGGAGGAAATTGAACAGGTGGAGGATGAAAGTGAATGTGTGAAAAATGTGAGGGGCAATTATGTGATTAATATTTCGGAAGAGTCGTTACAAGGCAAACCCTTATGTAATATCTCCTTGGGAGGTGTGATTGTGGAAGTGTATGCGGACTCTGGGTCTCCCTACACTATTGTCAATGAGGATGTATGGAAGAAGAATTTTGTGGGAAAAATTGGAGGACAGTTGTATGAGTCGGATATTAATCCCATTGGGTTTACAGGCAAGAGGATTGAAATGCTAGGTTACAGATGGCTAACATTTTTGTTCAAAGGGAGGAACACAAGAGGGAAATTATACGTATCTAAGGTTGGGCCGTCAGTATTGGGGTGGTTTGACCAGAAAAATTTGAACATCATCCTAGACCCCAATAGTGAGGAGAAAGTGTTAGTGGTGGATGAGCAGAGTAAATTGAGTGATGTTCTACGCAAAGAATTCCCAAGAGTGTTTGGTGAAGTGTTGGGGAAATTACAAGGTTTTGAGCACAAAATACAACTTAAGACTAGCGCGGTGCCTACGGTTCACAAGGTGAGACCCATTCCGATGTTAATCAGAGAGGAAGTAAAAAAAGAGTTGCAAGGTCTGTTAGCGAAGGGGATCATAGAAGAAGTGGAGGCGTCTGAGTGGATTAGTCCTATTGTTGTCGCACGTAAGCCTAATGGCAAAATCCGGCTGTGCATTGATTTACGCCATCTTAATAATAACATTATTGTGGAAAAATTTCCATTACCGAAAATTAATGAAATGGTTTCCTTGCTTGATGGTGCTTCATGGTTCTCAACCATAGACCTTTCAGCTGGGTACCACCAGGTGGAGTTAGAACCGGAGTCAAGGAGTCTTACGGCATTCATCACGCCGTTTGGTTGCTATCAGTTCAAATGGATGCCTTTCGGGCTGGCATCAGCTGCTGCTGTCTTCCAGCGACTGATGTACAGATTGTTAGGGGACATGAAGATGATCTAATTTTTCCAGGATGATATTTTAGTTGCTGCTAAGGACCAGGAAGAACATGATGTCAAGTTAAGACAGGTTTTAAAGGTGTTGGAGAAAGCTGGGCTTACAGTTGAGTTGTCAAAATGTAAATTTAGTCAGAGGAACGTATCTTATTTAGGTCACATCATTAGTGAGGAAGGGGTTAGGCCCAAGCCAGAATTGATTGAGAATATCGTGAATTCGGGAGCACCTTGTACTAAAGAAGAGGTGAGGGCATTCCTTGGGATGGCGGAGTATTGTGCGAAATTTGTGAGTAATTTTGCGTCTAAGACATTTAACATAAGGAATTTACTGAAAAAGAATGTAAAGTTTGACTGGACAAAGAATTGCCAAGACGAATTTGTTAGGATCAAAGATGATCTACAACATGTCAATGCCTTAGCTAGTTTTGACCCTAATGCTGAATGTTTTTTGACAACTGATGCCAGTGATAAGGGTCTGGGGGCTGTGTTAGCACAAGTGGATGGACAAGGGAAAGAAAAGATAATTTTATTTGCTTCCAGAGCACTGTCACCTGCTGAGGTAAGGTACCCTATCATTGAGAGGGAGGCGTTAGCGTGTGCATGGGCGTTGGAGCACTTCAGAGCTTTTGTTTGGGGCAAACCTGTGGTCGTTCGCACGGATCACCGACCATTGGTGAAAATGTTGTCATCTGAGGGGATTTCTGGAGCTTCAGCAAGAATGGCCAGGTTATCCATGCGCATGAGGGAGTACATATACAAGATGATGTACTTACCAGGCAGGGACAATCTAGTTGCAGATTGTTTGTCTAGGTTGCCTTCTCCACTTGAAGAGTGTGCAGATGACCCTTGGGGCGCTTTTAATGTGGCTCTAGTGCATGATTCAGGAGCTCCTGCCATTAGCAATGAGGAGTGGTTAGTGGAGCAGGAGAAGGATGTGGAACTCAAGAAGGTTCTAGAATATATCTGTAAGGGGTGGCCTAAGAAATGTTTCAGAGAAGATGGATTAAAAGCCTTTTGGGAGGTAAGAATGGAATTATCTCTCGAAAAGAATGTACTTTTTAGGGGCGATAGGGTCATTCCCCCTGTTTCGTTGAGACAAAAGATTTTGGAGTTATGCAATGAAGGGCATTTTGGAATTAGTAGGAACAAAGTGATTGTTAAAAATATGTTTTGGTGGCCAGGGGTTGATAAGGATACAGAGAAATTTGTAAGGAATTGTAAAGTTTGTTGTTCCGCTGACAAGACTCTCAGAACTCTGAAACCAAGCATGAGTGAGGGATTGATTCCTGGTCTTCCTTGGGATACCATCGCTGTTGACATTATTGGACCTTCGGGTGCCATGAGTGAATTTGGTTTGGTTGCTATAGACTTATTTACTAAGTGGCCTATTGTGAGGTTTGTTAATAAGGCGGACACCGTTTCTGTTTTGAAAATTTTAGATAAGATTTTTATCATGGAAGGTCTGCCAAGTTGTATTCTCACTGACAATGGTGTTCAGTTTCTGTCACATATGGCTGAGGAGTATTTTCGGAAATGTGGTGTTAAGCATAAAACTTCTGCTTTGTACAATCCTAGTGGTAACGGCACTGTCGAGAGATTTAATAGAGTGATCAAGGGGGTGATTCAGGCTGCTGTTAACAAGGGATTGGATTGGAAAATTCAGGTGCAGAAAGCTGTGTGGTCTTATAGAACTACGTCACAGACTGGTGTTGGTCTCTCCCCATTTGTCATGATGAGAGGAAGGTTGCCTAGAAGCAAGGTTAACCCTGGGTGGTTGGTGGAAGGGAAAGTGTCTATGTGGTCTCCTTCTAAAGTTAAGAAGGACCTGGAGCTGCTCCACGCTAAGAACAAGAAGTATTATGATGCTCATCATGGTACGAAAGACATACATATTGCTGAAGGAGACTGGGTGCGTGTGAGGAAGCCTGGGAGGGTACCGAAGGGGGAGAGTTGTTTTGATCCACCAAAACAGGTTAAGGAAGTGTTGAGAAATGCTGTAAGACTAAGTGATGGGAGAGTGTGGAACATGAAAAGTATTGCTATTAATCCTGAGCAAAGCAATATGGAGGGTGCTGAGGTGAGTTGTGAACGGAATGGTTATGATTGGGTTGAAGATCACTTTGAAAATAGTTGTTTGCAATCCCAACTTGCGGATGTGGGAAACAACAGTAAGGGTGTCTTAGTAGACTCTTCTGTTGTCAGTTCGTCCGTTGGTGAGAAGGGGGGAGGGGTTGCTGGTAGCGATGTTATTTCTGATAGTGATGTTATTTCTGAGTCTGACGCTAACAGTGGCAGGGGTGGTTCCGCCGCTGTGGCAAGGGAGCATGGGAAAAGAACTTGTGTTTTACCTTCATGGTTTAAGGACTATGTTACTTAATGTACTGTGGTTTATCAGTTCATTTCTTTGTTTCTTTTTGTTTTATTTACTTTCTTTTTATTTTATTTTCTTGCTTCTTTTGATTAAGGGGGGGATGTGTTATGTTGTTATATTCTCTTGTACCTTTAAGAGCTCGTGATGTGCTCTACAGAATGTATGAGGTCAGGGTTGGAATGTGGACTGATGGGGTTGAAGGGTGGCAGTTATACTGGAGTGGATCCTGGGACTGAGCTACCTCCTGGCACTCACCTGTATTGTTTAGCTTATCTCAATAAAGCTATCAACTATTACTGCCTGCGTCCCTTCATTACAGTCTCGCATTACTGAAAGTTTGAGCTATTTTTTGCAACCGCAATAGCTCAAACTTTTAGTAATGCGAGACCTATTGCATTGTAAATGCTTGTTTAATAGGAAATATGTCTGGAGTCACATGATGCTGAGCCCAGGCTCGCATTCGAACTCGGTTCCTCATATTCCTTGGTCGGCAGTAACTAGTCCACAACGTCTCCCAATAAAGCCGGGCTCGTTTTGGGCTCGAAGTTTGAATCGGATTTCGAGCTAAGCCAGAGCCAAGCTTCTGGCTTGAGTCTCGCTGGAGCTTTCAAAGGCTCGCCCACCTCCAATGTTAATGTTGAATTATATGTTCCCTTGTTTTCGAGAATAGCGCTTCTTTCTAACAGCGACACACTCCAAAGGATAATCCGGGCTCAAGATAGGCATCACGCACGAGTCTGTGAAGACATGTGTATTAGCATCTCAATGTTTACATACAAAAGAAAGAAGGAAACTGTCAGAAGAGAAGATTAACCAAGCGGCCATTTTGCAACACTACATACTTCTCGTCAAATAGGCATAGATACAAAGAAAACTATAAGCAAAACAAGACATCTATTTCTATTAAAACAATAACTGCATTTGCCTATAAGTTTTTGGTGTGAAAATTGCGTTATTTATTTAAACGTTGAACAATACTTTTTTTATTTTAAATTAGACAGTATTAACGGTGTGAATAACTAATAGCAAGCTTTAGCGAAATATTGCACTGTGTAAAAATGTTTTTTAGAAAACATGACAGTTTTGTTATTGTAGTTCAATAATGGATACGAACTGTTCCATTCAAATATGGCCGCGCACAAAAGGTTTATCAATTGAGACGCCTGCGGGATTGCCGTGCTCGTCAGGGCCCCGTAATAGAATACCGATCGCCCTCTTCCCTTCTGCGCTTCCTCTTTGAGCAGGCCCGGCAAGCCAATCGGGAGGCAGGACCGATGAGGATGCATCTGGGCTGGAAGATGGCTCTGTCCAGGGGGCTGCGGTGCTGTCAGCGGGTGCTGTCCTGGATTCCTGTCCTCATCATCACCCTGGTGGTCCTCTGGTCCTACTACGCCTATGTTTTCGAGCTCTGCATAGGTAAGTCTGCGGTTGAAATGTTCCTACCTCCCTTAATGTTGCCTCTTGGAGCAGGAAGTAAAGCTGCAGTAACTGCTGCATCGCTGATACACACGAGCACCTGCAGCCCATGATCTAGTGTCTGTTTGTGTTCTGAGTCTGACGGGTGCTGAGGTCTGAACTGTGCATTTCCCTGCTGCTGATAACAGAGCACTAAAAATGATCTCATTATATATTATTTAACCTAGAGCTTCTGTAGCAAACCCTGGTGGGGTATGCCATTGAAACGGGCTAACAAAGAGGATGTCAGTTCTGTCGCCAGATAGCCCGTGGTGTGTGACTCATTGTTTTAAAAGTCTATATATGTCTCCATCACATTGCATTACAGTCCAGGGATGAGTAAACTTTGCAGAGGCATGTAATGATTCAAAGGCAGCCGGCTAAAACGAATAACAACCACAGTTGTGTGTTGAATAGCTGCTTGAATTGTGTGTTTTCAGGAGTTTGGATCAAAAGCTAGCGTTTAAAATGAAAACGTAAATATATGAGGCTCAGTTGCACTAAATCTGGCTATTCAGACCTGCAAATAGCCAGACTGTTCTTCAAAGCGTAATACCTCTGTCCAATGAGTGAGACTTGGTATGTCTAAATAAATCCAGTACCCCCCTTTTGGAAAACATCTCCTCAAGTCACTTCCAGGTGGGTGTGGTTTACCAATGAATTACATTTTTATTTTTTTAGCTTTTTAATTGTTATGGATATGTAATTTCTTTGTTGCTTGTGTTCATAGAACACTTATTCTGTCGCTAAGATCATTCTACTGCCTGAACACCTGCCTACTTTCAATTCAAGCTAGCTTACTGGAACTGGTCAAAGAACTTTATTAGATGTTGATGTTGCATCTCCTGAGCAATGTATTTGTTCCCCATATATACTGTAAATAAATTAAAATCCTTGATGTACATAAAGGTTTATCACCGAGATAAATATGACACACCCAGTAGAGCCACAGCACAGGATGACTGCCTCTCTGTGGAATCCTGCATCATTCCACCTCTTTGTGAGAGTCAGTAGGAGCGTCAAGAATCCAACATTCCCACTTGCTGAGTTGAGTATCCAGATTACAAAATATCTGCTGAGGGATTACTGTCCAAATTCATGCTAATGGTAGTACCTGAGAACGATAAATAACATTAAAGATCTTTTCTGAATCTTGCAGAATGCCATTCCGAGTTTGTGGAACTGTTGTCAGAGAGACCAAAGGTGATGCAGGTACTGTTAAAAAGAGAGCTGGGCTTTGACGGAGGGTTTTAGAGGCTTGCATTGTAAAGAGGGCTCTTGTAGGTGCTATGGCATTGACACCTTATGAATCGAGGGTTAAAACCTGTATAGTGACTGATACAAGTGCCCGTGTGTTAGGTGCTGTGTCCATGCAGAGTGGTGGCATTCGCATCTCGGACATTATCTAGGAGGTGTTGGTGTGCTGGTGGCGGGCACAACATAGCTACACTCATTTATGGGAGCAGGATTTGAAATTCACACTGATCACCAGCCAGCGATGGTTATGTTCTCAGAGGTGCCAGGAAGGTAACTGCACATATTGTGAGCTTGATTTATCAATTACACATGTACTGTTTTGGGATTAAGTATGTACCAGGTGTGACTAATGTTAATACTGATTGCTTATCTAGGTTGTCAACCCAGGGTACTCGTTACTCGTGAGCCAGTGGAAGATGAATGGGAAGTAGCCCATGTGGAAGAATATAATTGTTAGGCCATCAGCGAGGAACAGTGATTGATAGAAATCGATAAGGATGTGAAGTTGATAGAACTCAAAAAATGTATGTTTCTAAGGGTTGAATGAGGATGGTGAATTAATTGAATTGCTTCATAAATTATAAGCTAGTCTGGTCAGAAATCTTAGACTTTGATGGCATATTGAGGAGGGCAGACAGGTTGGTGGTTCTGGCTGTGCTGAGAAGGAAGTTGATTCAAGTGTTACAAGAATGAAATAAAGGCTTGTCGGTAATGAAGTGAAGTGCTAGGTTAGATTTTTGGTGACCAGGAATGGACAAGAATATAGCGAGAATTGGGAGAGGTTGTATTTCATATAAGAGAAGTGACAAATTGTAGCTTGTGCGAGAAACTCCTATTGTGCCGATCAAATACCTGCAAAGAGCATCAATTAATCAGGGGCTTGTAAAGCGTGGCTACTCACCTGTGAGGGCCTCATGGCGCTGGTGGGTGGGGTGGCTGCTGGGCGGACTGAGTGGCGGATCATTCGAAGAGCCAGGTCTTGAGGTCCTTCATGAATTGGGTCAATCCTGATTGTCTGACGTGAAGGGGCAGGGAGTTCCATGTCTTCGCAGCGAGGTAGGAGAACGATCTTCCTCCGGTTCTGGTCTTGTTGATCCTGGTGATGGAGGCGAGGGCGAGATTGGCGGATTGGAGTTGTCTGGTGAATACGTGGAATGGTGATGTGTTGATGTGGACATCTGTAGGGAACATGGTAACATATTGGTGTGGACTTTTCTGCTCCATACACTTGTACAGGGCTAAGAGGACTGCATGCACTAGTGTTGGTTGACAAGTATTTAAAGTGCCTCGGAGTGAAGCCTTGTAACAGAGATGAAATCAGTGAATATTATCAAATTCTTGGAAGAAGTTTTTTTTTTGCAAGGGAATAATGTCTAGAGGAGTTGGTATCAGATAATGGACCACGGTTAGTGTCCAATGAAATGAGAGTTGCTGAAGAATTATTGAACCAAACGTAATCACTGTGTTCTATATCATCCAAGTGAAAACAGGCTTGTTGAACAACTTAATAGTGTGTTGAATAAAAGTATAAAACTGGTGATGCATAACATTTAAGTGTGAAGGTAGAGCTTAGTAAAATGTTGTGTAGTTATAGGTGTATTATGCTACATTCTTCTTTACAGGAATCCTCATTTTGTTTGTTGGAAGGTACCCTTTCATGCGCCACAATGTGTCCATCCTAAATAGGCAGAGATAGAATAAAACAGTGCAAATACTATGAAATAAAGAACAGAATGTATAGGAGACAAAATATGAGTCGAGGCATGAAATGAAGACTGGTGCAATACCTGGTTCTTTTGAAAAAGGAAATTGGGTGTGAATAAAATGGATGAAAGGGCAATGAAGGGGGAGACACTTTTTTCTACACCAAGGCATGTAATAAGTGTGTATGGCAGCACTGTAGTATTGGAAGGTGAAGATGCCGGATTGTAGAGGAGTGAAGTGGGTAAAAATCTTGAAGATGGATCGACAGCAGCTGCAAACGTGGGTATCAAGGGTTGTGCTTGGAAAAAGCCTGTTTGGGTTGTAGACACACTAGAAAGCCCAGACGGTTCATTGATTGTGTGTGACTTAGTTGCATGCTTTTCATATTGCATTCCTGTTGCATTGACTCTAGGAACTGACTGGGAGTCTGGCCCTCATTGGAAGCTTTGTTGTATCCTCATACAGTAGGGAACAGATCAAGAAATTGGTCCCAGGAGATTACAGAGCATTATCATTAATCCTGATTTTATCTTTCTCAAACCATTGCTCACACTTCTCCCTTTCTTGGGCAAATGTTTGCTTCAATCAATGATTGGTTTGGAATGAACATGAAGTTTGATGGGAATCAGAGACCTAAAGGAACAGGCAACACAAAATAGGTTATGGCACAAGCATAATGTCATATAGGGGAAACTTTTTTAAAGAAGCAACCGGATGAACGTAGTAGCGTAAGCGATGGGTTGAAGAAAATGGACCTGGCAGAGATGAGGATGGATATTCCGTGCTAGGGCAGCACATCAATGTTTATTACTTTGATACTCCGTGTGTCGACTAAATGCAGAATGTAGGTGCAGTTATTGGTTGATGATGTATTCCAACAACACATTTTCGATTAACGGATATTAGTAAACCACTGCTGTAAAGAAAGATGTATTTAAATTGAGTGTGCACGACATGAGAGTATGCTCAAGAGTTTGAGCTTGGTCCTCTGCCCACATCAACTCCTCACTGTACAATTGTGCTCAAGGGGAGGGATGTAGCCAAGCTTTCCAGTTACAAAGACACCCCCTTTTACAGCATAGTTAGAAGTAGTGAGTCAGTGAAACAGAGAGTGTAAGCTTGAGAGGAAAAGACAAAGAGAATGAAGAAATAGAAGTGAGGAAAGATACAATCAGGAAAAAGAGAGGGAGGGTTATGTTGCTTCAAGTTGTAGCGCCTATCTCACTCCTTACCAATTCTATCCGCAATCACTTGGAACTTAGTGCCAAGATTTAATAAGATGAGTGAAGGCTGAAACTACAGCCCTAAACAGAGAGGAGGCTAGAGGACCAAGCACGTGCCCAATAGCCGGAGAATGAGACACACTGTGGTTAAAACTGTCTGTAACTTCAATGGATGAAGATCTGCCTGCGTGAATTCCACTAGCTGCTAATTGATAGTAAAGCCATGGGCATATACCCTTGATCTCTGAATGTTACTTCTTTTCTAATCCCCATATACTACTTCCATCTCTTTAGGACTAGTTTATCTAGGGATATTTCCCCCTCATATCAACACTGATTCTGATAACCGTAGACTAACAGGCTACCTTATCCATTCATAAGAAAATGATTAATTATATGGGCCTTCAGTGTGAACATTTTATGCTTAAGATGTTTCACATGTCACACGGTCAGTCCTTTCTGTTCGAGTTCAGCTATCAGATAACAAACATATACGTAGGTATTCTTTCTAAAAGTACTACAATCTACCGTGTGATCTGATAAAATAATTGGACTGTTTAGCTAGTACACCTCGTAAGGAACATGTATTAATTCAAATGTATTACATTTAAAAAATGGCAATAAGATGATTTGAAAATTAAAAAATTGAATATGTCATGAGTGACGTAATATGTGCGGTCATAAGCTGTACATGCGGGGTGCAAATAATGTTAGCGCAGTAAACCATAACTGGTGAATTTCAGTGTTTTTTGGGGTTTATATGCTATTTTATTTTAATCTTATTTCAACGCCTAAATATAACTTAACTTTAACTTTTTGTTTTTTAGTTAAAAAATATACATACATATACATTTATAATTATATGGGCTTTCAGCCAGCCCCCTTCGTCCATCGGTCTGTTGTTTTGCCATTCGCGTTTTTCTTCTTCTGGTACATCATGTGGGTAAGCCTACTTCAGCCGTCTGCTAACTTTACTGCTGTGAGTGATGTTATTCTGCTCTTTCAGAAGGAGAACATCCGCACACAGAGTGTTTTCCAACAGTGCAAGGGACTATTTGGACATAGGGAGTCTAATATACCAAAGTTTAAGAGTGCTAATTACACAATATTCCATTGAAAGTTTAGTTTAAAGACCTACCACAAATCTTTAGTAAAATTGATTTTTATACTTCTTTTGCCGTTTTTACAAGGGCATCTTTCTTTTCTTTCACAGGTTGCAATGTTTTTTTTCTCTTTCGCCAATTACATAAGTTGTGTAATGGATCAGCCACCTCGTGCTTCCCCTTGGGAAGGTTTGGCCTGGCTTTTTTTTTTTTTAGTACTGAAAGGTTGTTTTATGAAGATAGCTGTAGCATACGTATAATATAATAGGCATTTGGAGAAAGTTTTAATAAAAAAGTTAGACTTAGTGCTGAACACTTCTAAAGCACTCTAAGCATGAATTACACAGAACTCATGCGAGAAGTTCTGTGTTTCAACTTAGATCTCTCTAACATACAAGAAGGCAAGCGAGCAAGAGCAACCTCATACTGCCTTTGTAATCAGAAATAGAGCACCATAAAAAGTGGGAAGGGCCATCTAAAGGTAGGAGTGCAGATGATATAGACTGGTAGTTAAGCAGTTAGTACCAGAATATTGTTAGATAAGGCAGATAGTGCCAGGATATAAGAGGCAGTATTCCAGGTTGTCAGAGGGGTGGTAGATAGTGCAGGCCCATGGCCGTTGTCATTAAGTGTTAAAAGGCATGCCATTATCTGTAGGAAAGTAGACAAGTTAATGGAATGGAAGGGAGAAGTTGTTACTGACCTTTAGAAGAGGGGTGTGGAGGAAAGTAAGAGCCGCTGCCTATGTTTCTAGAAAGAATGGTGAAAGAGGGTATGAAGCATGACAGGGTTATGTGGGAATGGGGGCCATTGAGCGCACAGCTTAATCTTACCTTTGTGTCTTCAGGATAAAGTAGCAAGTTGCGGTCTATACTGAAAAGATTGCGGTCTGTCTTCGACTGTTCACAAAGTCTCTGCAGTATTTTATCTAGAAGCTGCAAGAAAGGAAATGCCCTTGGTCATGTGATGTGGAACATTGGAGCCATCTTGAGAGAAGGAAGTGCTAGCTTGTGAGAGTCGCTATTAGGGTCTCCTGTGAGGTCAAGAGTTGTAACCAGGTATGAGCACCCTGGATAGTGGGATGTGGAATGTGGCAGCTGTCGTGGGAGAAAGGAAAGCTGGAGAGTGGAACACGATGTTGACAGCTAGACTCAATGCAGTGCCCTAAGGGGATTATCATAATGGGTTGTCTAAAGGTTTTATCGGGTTTTCGTAGATAGCAGTCATATAGCTGAATTAACCAATTATGTGTGTCTAGGAGGTCGTAATCGGTTTTGGTTTGGGAAGAATCATAGAGTCTAAATAGATAGTGATAACAAGGAAGCATGAAAATGACTGAATGACGAATAGGTGCGCCAAACAACGTTAAATATAAGAAATTCAAGATTGAAGAGAAAAACAACAAGACACTGTTTCTCTGGTTGTTTACAGAGGCGTTAGTATGACATTACATTGTTCCACCCGATCTTGAACATGGTATGATCATCAACCATATGGTTTATAACATTCTTTTGAGTGAGTAATGTAATGTTAGACCTGATTTTATTATACTAACATTATCAGCTCTATAATCCATATCATGGGTTTGAGTACAGTGGTGACCCTTGGGTATTCTTCAGTTGAACACTGATTCATAAGAGCTTGTAAAGCATCACTAAATCTAACAGTGTAAGTTGCTCCAATAGATACAGCATGGCGATACGGTATGAAAGCCTGTGTCATGCCCAGTATATTGGATATGCAGAGGTATTTGTCGTAAGGTATAGAATTCCTATTTGTTACTATAAGATTTCATTGTTCACCCTGATTTTCAACATGATAGACCTATATGATGTATTGGTCATAGTATAGTTGTAAGTGACTGTTGCAGTGTTGCATCTGATTTCTACTCAGTAGTATCACCAGTTGTATCTTGCATAACGTGGTCTTGACTTTTGAGTACATTGGTGACCCAAGCTTATTCTTAAGTTCAAACACTCAATAAATAGATCACTCGTCGCTGGCATGTTGGGAGAAGGATTGTCTGAAAGATTTGCATCAAGGCATCAATAGCTACAACTGTGTGGGTTGCCCTGATAGATACAGCACAAGGATGTTTAAGGGTCAGGCATCATGTAGGGTATAATGTACACAAAGAGGTATACACCCCAAGACGTAGGCGAGTAATAGGACAAAGATGTCAGATGATGTCACCATGTAATCCCCACTATCAATCAAAACAAGTGTTATATGAAATGTTAGCAGTTCTTGTGTAGTAGAGAGGATTAAACTCTGTCGATGGTAGTTTCTTTTACTGGGGTCACTTTAACAGCGGTGTTTCATGAAGCATTAAGATGCGGTCTGGTGACCATAAGGTGACCAAATTCCATGTAGGGTGGTAGGATTATATCATAAACATGTACTTACTCGTATTAACCCCCATTTATGGTCGTATTTTAATAGACACTTCTAGCACTACACTTCCCAGAGTTAACGCTATCATCCCCACAGGGCTATTTGGATGGTATTAAATCTTGGTGTCTACTTTGGGAACACCTCGTATGCCACATATTATGGAGCACCATGATCAAACATTAAGGCTGATACTGATTATATGTATGTCTGTCTGTGTTTGTTTGTGTTTTTTACGTTACAAGTGCTGATATACTCTACAATTTGGAGGTTTTTTTGGATTGAGCAACCTGCTCTCCTTTTTTAAGCACTTTTTCACCTTTTTTTAGATTTTCACTTTCACGTCCCCAGGTTAGGATGGACGATTAGAGAGTCCATACCGCCGGGGTTTAGTCCTGATGAATGCCTTGGTAAATTGAAACCACCCATATGGCAGAAACATGTTGACTGATGTAATGTATTTTTTAATTTAACCAATCCTAATACCGTGGCAGCTAAATTCAAACACATAATACTTTTTCTCTGTGCCTTAGGGATCACTAATTAAAATTTATTTTTCTGATACCTTTTTAGGCACTTTTAATTTTAATTCTACCTCACAGCACGCCCTTCTCACACAACCAGCTCCGCGGTCTTTCTGGCGTCGCAGCACACCAAAGAGGCACTCGGCTTCTTTGGTGGGGCCCGATGATGAAGCATGACACTGACCAGGTCGGTGTGTGAGGGCTTTCTTTCCCACCCAAAGTGGGTGTGTGATGCTCATTTGACTCCGCTTTGTGGTTTTTGAAACTGACCTGACCTCTCTGTTTTTGTTTATTCTTACTCGTATTAGACCCATATCCATTTAGGAGTGTAAAGTTTCACCAACTTATGTCCACTTATTCTATCTGAATGGCTAATACGTAGGGAAGTTTGAAGTCTAGACTCTCCTTTCACACTCACCTTACATACTTTCAGTGTACTTTGTTGAACAGCTCCCCCTTTGCTGTTTTCAGTCTAGCCTCCATTCAAGGAATGGCTCTGGGACCTTCCTAAGCAATGTGTGGGCATAATGAGAATCAAGGAAAAGGTTCCTTTGTGTTAGCGCAAGATAGTGTGACGTGTGCTACTGTCATGTTGGAGAGCGTATGTGAGAAAATATTATTTGTTATTCGTAGTAGCCAATGCCAAACATCTCCTTTGTGTTCAGTAGGCACAGAGAGGCAGATGCACCTCTGGCATTTCTCACTAGTGCCATCCGAGTCTATCCATCTCTTCCTTCCCGGTGCAGTCTCTCAGTATGCACAGAGTACATATAATGGTTACATTCAAAATGAGTGCCGCCTTTAATTCGACTTACGAGCCGGACAGTTCTAAGGACCTGGACTTTTTCCTGTCTCAGTATATATGACTTATGCAGAAGAAGCATGAAGGCGTGGCAGCCACAGTGGCCTTTTATGAATTCTTTCACTAGTGTGTGTATCACATAAATGTATAATCTCTAGTTTTCCTATCTCTTCCCGCAAGAAGCCGGGTTTTCAAGCACTCTTCGCCCTCTCCCTAAGTGAGTTTAGGTTATGGATTCGAGAACCTCCGCATGAACAAGGAGCAAAACTTTCTTTTCCATCTGTTAATTGGGCCACCCCCATTAGTGTAATTTACATGTATCTTTGATAATTCGCTGTAGCTCACTTGACAATCCGAGGGCTCCCCGTCTCATTTGACCCTATACACGGACCCTATTTATTATGCAATGCAGAGGCACCATATTGTGCCCCGTTGCATAGAAATATTAAGCTTCTCAATTTTTACTCTAATGTATGACTGTTAGACATATCTGATAGACATAAAGTGCACACAGCCCATGTGTGAACGCGAGATGGGTTTCCAGCCTCATGTCTGCCATTGTAGCCACTCCCGAGCTGAGGGCCTGTCATCCAAATTTCCTTCTTATCCACTCTTTTCGCCCTCCAGGATGACTCGCTGCGTGTGCCCTAGGCAAAAACGTAGAAGTGAGATATTAACGTCTTTCTTCTACCTCTTTCCAGGAGCGCCCTGGGGCATTCAAATACAATATAAATGACTCCTTTGGGCGCCAAGGGAAGTCTTGAATTCGTGAGTAAATGGCGCAGTAACCTCGGGTGCTGACTCAGCTTGTTCTAATATCCTCTGACGTTTCGTAGGCGTGCCTCAACTGCCCGAAGGGTGTCACTGAGGTTTTCTAGTAAGCGAAATGCAAATGAACCCATCCTTTGTCTGCGGCTCCAATGTCGTGACTCACCAGTCAATAAAAGCATGTGACCTGATGACGTTGTAGTATTCAATGCTGCTTACCTTGTTTTAACTGGTCCCTTAACGGGATCCCATGATAGTTTCGGCCACAGCTGTTTGCAGGTCTCCCATCTGTACCACCTCTTATGGTTAGTGTTTCCTCCCATTAGCTTGTGTACCATCACTCTACTGTCCCTCATGGTAATTGTCCCTTCTCTGATCTATGGTCAGTGGCTGTCACTCATTGTATTGCCACTAAACCTTTTATTGTAAGTTTACTGGAGTGATGCTTGAGGGACTGGGTGAATACATGGGGGTGGGCGGTGGCTATTTAATGTCTTGGAGGAGGGAGATGTCGCTCCTAGTTTGGAAGATTTTGTTTTCCTTTTGGGTGATGGAAGGATGATATGTAATAACCCATAAGACAGTAGAAATCAGTTTTATTTATAAACAATATAACACTGCTGGGGAGGAACGTACGAGATATTTACATACTGATATAGCATTTGTTGCAGCCTTTTCACATCACTGGGTTTTTGTTGCCCCACCCAAAAGTTACTTGGTCTTGAGCTAAACTCTTTGAGTAGGGATTGTTTACACTGATAAAAGCATTGTCTAATTCTTGGTGGAATATCTCGATGTGCATGGACTCCTTAGATCTCGAAGGGTCTCATATGCTTATTGTCGAAACAGCCATCTAATTCTCATTGAGGCCTCCAAAAGGTCTTATGAAGGTCATAAACAAAACGAAAAAGAAAATGTGTGCTTAAAGGACAGCTGATGTGGTTGTCCGGCTGAGCGATACTTCCCCCTGGTCTTGTATAGAAAGTAGGCTATATTTGGATATCCTCGTCATATCCAACAAAGATCCTTCTGCAACGGTATTATTTTCAGATCAGCACAAGCCCCTCTCTTCACCCCTTCTTGCTTTCAACCCCACATAGTGTATACTTAGTGGTAGCCAGTGGTGTTTGTTTCTTAATCATTGCAGATTCTTCGGCAGCTTGTAAACATTTTTGTGGTATTAGCACCGCCTCTGCCGAGAAAGCTGCTCAAGGATTCTTTTGATGACTTAGGTGCGTGTGGCCATTGCCTGAATGGGCTGCATCCGTTTTTTCAACAGAGGGTGCCTCTTCACTGCAACTTCCTCAATTTCTATCTTTAGTGGTGAGGGGATCTTGCCTGTGTATCAGATAGGCCGATTATCTCATTTCTCTCTTTGAGCAATCTTCAGATATCCCAATGTTGCCGGTCGTTTCTTCACTGCCTCTTCTGTTAGCCGATCCCCTCTGTTCTCTTAAGATGACTCAACTGTTAATATCCTCTGTGCTGACATGCATAGGCCCAGTGGTGCCTGCTGTATGAAAACAACGCTATGCATCTTCGTGCGTGCTTCAATGCACTCCGCCTTGTTTGAGCTCGGTGGCTTCGGGAATGCGTTCAAACATTATAATTAGTGTGCTTTGTTCACTTACCCTGCTACTCTCTTAAATATTTTCTTTTGCCCCACCCTTGGCTTTGCGGAATCATGTGACAAAGTTTGCTAAACTTGTTTTGCTTCTAATGCTGGTGTCGACGCCTCCACCATGTTCTGCTTGGAGTGTGTGTGACAGGATGGTGTTAGTTCCAAACCCAGCCAATACGAGGTGGCCGAGGTTTAGGTGACAAGTGTGTACCAATGAATGACCTATTGCTATGGGCATGAGGGGCAGTAAGAGAGGTAGAGGGAGCTGTGCGCGCGCACACCTAACATATGTAAATTACCTTCCTGCACAGAAATCGATGCACCCTCTGCTCTCATGAGCTGCACCTTCTTCTTTCGTACTGAAAGCCAAAACAATCTCCTTTTAGGTTGCTGCAGAGCACCACTAGAGGAGCGCGGGGGCTGCCCCTCTACCCCCTGAACTGTGTCAGAGGAGTGGGAGGAGGGGTTCTCACTCGCTCCAGGTACACTGTGATATGTCATTAATAAATGTAATAACTATATTACGGGTAGTTCATCAAATTAGTCACTGTTGTTTAGTCAATAGGGCTTCTATAAGTCTCAAGAGAGGGAATAAGACACATCCTAGCCTAGTGTCTTGATAAATATTTTTCTCATAGCGAATTGAGACAGTATTTTTCATGATTGTGTTTCTGAAGATAGACATGCCCTCTGCCACTTTGTTTCTAAATTATTTATACCGATACATTTCACTGTAGTATACTGATAGCATTGATGCTTGGTTTATCACAGATGAGTAATGTTGTACATTTAGAGTGTGTCGCTGCTATACAGTGGTAATTTGAGGAACGTCTACAGGCAAAGTCTGTGCGTCCATGTTGTTTGCTTTGCTTGCTGTATAATATCCTCACCTCGCAACTCAGCCAGCCCAAGGATTGGATTTAGCGCTAGGACAGATCATGCCATTGTTCTTTTAATCTGATTTGTAAAGTGCATGGCTGCCCCAAGGGACTGTCCTGAGCTAGCACAACAGCTGGGGCATACTGACAGAGATTAAAATAACCACCTTTAAAGAAGGTGTAACGTTTCATAAAAGGAGGAAGAGAGTTCCAAAGTTTGGGTTCCTGAAATGCAAAAGCACGCCCTGCTTGTGTGGCCAACTTAACTCAAGGAATCTCTGCTAGGTTCTGACTGCCTGAGCTTGGAAAATGGTTTGGAAAATAAGGATGAACAGTCATCTCTAAAATCGTAGTCTTGATTGAGGCATGGCTTTATGCATGTAGCACAGCACTTTGAATTTAATACACCTGTCTACAGTAAGCCTGTGAAGATTACGAAGCGGAGTGGAAACAGAGACATGTTTCACGTTGTGACACACCATGCGTACCGTAGCGTTCTGAATAATCTGAGGCCTTTTCACAGATGATTTCGCCACCCCCAAGTAAAGTACATTACCATAGTCCAGGCGAGAGATGATCAAGGCCTGAATGATTGTCCTTCGGGTAGTAATAGGCAGGAGCGGTAAGGTTTTTCCAAGGCATCTAAGAAGGCCCAAACAACTAGCTGACAACTTATTTATTTCATAGTCCTTAGTGAGCTTTCTATCCAGCCAAAATCCAGGATCCTTAACTACCTGATGAGGAACAGGGAGAAGAACACCATTGTGCGGCCCAAAAGTGAGGCTAGTTTCCAACCACAAGAGGCTCAGGTTTGCTACCATTAAGTTGCAAAAACTTTTTCCTCATCCACCGCACCACAGCAACAAGGCATGATCTAAGATTAGACGGCCTGTTATTATTCGCTGAACAAAGAATCAAGGCAATCTGTGTGTCATCCGCATAGGAAACAAAGTGAGACCATACGCCTCCAAAGGGCCACCAAAGGGTGGACATAAACATTGAACAGCATGGGGCTCAGAGAGGATCCTTGCTGTACCCCATAAAGAAGTTTTAATATAACTTGGAAAGAACAGTCCTGCTGAAAATAGCAAACTCCTAACAGGGCACTGTCCTGAAATCAGTTTTCTACTAGTCTCCTCAGAAGCATGGGGTGAGATAAAGATTGAAAGTTACACTCAACTCCAAAAGGATGAGGGCCGCAGTTCCTCCATGTCCAACATCATGCTAAGATTCTCTTTCGTCCCTAAGTGACCGGATCTGGTACACAGTTTGGGACGAAAACCCGATTTGCATGTATAAAGCAGATTGCAGGAATGTGAGTGTTCTGACAGTTGGTGATTTATGTATCTCTCAAGAATTTTCATTAGAGTGCGCAAGAGTGGAATCCGTGAAAAATGTGCTAACCCGCATCCATCCAGAGCGGACTTTCATAACAAAGTAACCGTTCTAGCATGTTTCCATGTTAAAGGGACTGCACCATTCACAGTAGAAGTATTGAGCACATTGACCCACACTGGGGATATAATAATATTTGTCATTTCCAAAATACGAGGCGGAACTAGATTAAAAGGAGATCCAGATTTAATAACGCTGAGAATATCCTCAAAATAGGTTTCATTCGTAAGATTAAATGTCGATATAGTTATGGCTTGATAGAGAAACTGTCTGCATGATCTCTTGCTACCAATGCTTTTAAAATAAATATAAAATGTGCTTAGACTTTGCCCAGAGCAGTGTTTTCCTCTTCCAACATGTTACTGACTGCTTGCTGTATCATTCTTCCTCTTATGGAGTTCTTGCATTGCAGTTCCAGTAGTACTATTTTACGTCTCAAAAATACATTGAATCCTGACACCTTAAATTATTTATCACACTCATGCATTATATATGGAAAACATTTGTTTTGCTTTTATGTTTTCACTGCATTGAGCCTTTTTTTCAAATGGCTTTTTATTGGATTTTTAGCTTACATCAATACAGTGTTTTAGGGCCTCCAAAAGCCTGCTCAGGATGATGAAGATGCAGGAAATGCAATAGTAAAGTTTCATACAATTAAGCTAGGGAAAGTAGGCTACAGCCCAGTAATATTTCAAACATCAACTTGAAGTAAAACCCCTGCCCACCACCCTGTTATGTACCCTTCCAAGAACATCAGAGGCATACAGATTCAGCTTAGATTACAACCAATAAGAAATCTACACGGAGCACCGGGACATTCCTAAACTCCGGAGAAGCTCTGCCATCCGTAAACCTGCCACCTCGAGCTATTATCTTCCTCCATTTGCTCCATCCATTGTCAACCAGGCGTGTTAAACCTCCAAGTCTTTGAAATCATTGGAATCCATCAATACTGCTTATAACCTTCACAAGAGCTGGTCATTCAGTTTGAGTGCAATGGCCAACAGAACAGTATCCCTGTCGTGTGTGACTACAACCCTGCCTCCCTGGTGCTGCTTTCACATAAGTACAGTCACCTCAGCCATTCTCCATCTTTCCACATCTCTGATCCATTTCTTAATGTTTGGGTTGAAACTAACCTCTCACCCCAATTGCTATATTCCTTTTGGCAATAACCAGGGCCAAATTGATGAATCTGTCTACCGGCCTTGTGCCCTTAGGTATGCACATGTGGTCCAGTAAGCATAGCATTGGATCCAGAACTAGTCTCATATCTGTCAATTCCCCCGTGAGTGTGACTATTTAGTCCCAAGAATGTCAGATCCCTGTATACTCCCAAACCATATGGAAAACATCCACCTGCACTGCAGGGCACATATCAAAGGCACCATGGTACATAAACGTCAATCTCACTGTGGACAAGTAAGTCTATAGATATTTGAACTGGGCGAATTTAAACCATGGGTTTTTAGTCACTTTGTTTGTGTATTCTGGTATTTGGACCCATTCTCTATTGGTAAATACCAATACTATACCAAATGCCTGTTTACCTTCTCATTTCACCCTCACGGCAGAGGTGTCTAGGTGAAAAGCCGTGGCTATCCCAGAGTGTATATGGTGACTGCTTGTCTGCATTTCACATTATTAAAAAGTATTGCGAGTATTTCAGACCTACAGGGCTCATAATCTTCTTCCCACATCAGTGTAGATGCTCTTACCAAAGCCTTATATGTCATAAAGCATCTGGGAGCCAGTCAATAATCCTTCCTCATGAAGTCAAGTGTGTAAATCTTCCCAGTTCCCCACACTCACCCTCCTAAGTATAAATCCACAAATACGTCAATGATTGACTCTGACCAAGGCCTCTTATCAAGCATTCTTGCTACATCTTTAAACTGTGATGGGCACCTTATCAGTATCTCCTGGGAATACAGTCCAGATACTTCTAATCTCCATACTATTGTCCCCAACATTACTTTGCAGATCTCAGTGCCCTGGGGTATGCCATAGTCAACTTTATGTCACCCTGTAGTATACTGTCACATGAGTCTCTACCAGTACATGCTTATATCTCTGCACCTTCTGGGTCTGCAACAGTATCAGTCCATCTCATTAGCCAAAGTAATTGCTCCCCCAGATATTACATTTTAAAGTTAGGCACAGCGAGACCTTCCCTCAAGGGGCGAATGGTTTTATTATTGCCAAGTCTTTTTCTGGTGTTCCCCTGACATCTATTCAGGCCCATTAAAAATCCCTGTTTAATTCTTATGAAAATCACTTCAAACTGATAGTTTCATCACTGCCATTATTTTCTCGGTGAGTCTATTGTCATGGTAGATCTGGACACCCAGATATTTAAAGGTGTTCAATTCTCAATTAAGGAGCATTCCGATCTCAGCTAGTTGATTAGGGTTATCTGTCTGAGCCAGTGGGAAGATACACCATTTATCCCAATTTATTTTAAGGCCAAATATATTTTCTAACTTCCTCAGCACAATCTTTATTTGGCTAAACTACTGGATGGGTCATTCGAAGCAGAAGTGCACCATCCTAGTAAATTGAGATCATATTTACACATTGTGACAAATGCAGGCATATTGGCTTTGCTATTGTTTGTTTCACTTACTGGCCACAATTAAATATTAGCCGCTTCTTCATCTATTTAACACAGTAATTGCTTCAAAAACGATGCATTGCTAATACGGATGTGGTGTGGATGTGCAAATTGGCACTTAGTAGCATTCCTGTCTGTTTGTGGTTTGAGTTACAATTGTTACACCAGGTAGAGTAGGTTTGGAAAGAAATTAAGCTGTAACGTGATTTCTTTGTGTGTCAAAAAGTAAATGCAAGTGACCGTCATCTTGAACAGCCATCAGTGTGGAGTTCCGCATTTTAACAATTGCTGTTGTGAATGTGTGTCTGCCAAAACGAGTAAAGAGCGGTGCAAAGCATGGCACTTGGTAAGAAGTCATAAATCAAAGTATTGACTGTCCATTGTGGCAGAGAATGGAAATTATTGATCTTGTAAGAGCCCTTCGGCTAGGCGCCTCGGACACCATTCTCCTTCCGGTGTAGCAGTTCCTGTTTTATGTACACACACAAACACATACATACGTTTTAGGTATTTGTGCTTATAGCTTATAACAAGTGCTTGAGGGCACCTTGTGGCAGAATAAGCAACAAGATTTACGGCTGAGTTCATGATAACCCCACAGTGTTTAATAATAGGACAGTTTCGTGCATGTACACATTTAAATTTGTTTGAATTGCATTGCATGTATCTTTTGCTGACTTGCAAATTATCCAATGTATTCAAACACTACTAGTGTGAACTACAACCCATAAATATTGGCGATGACCTCATTTTTGTAAATCGGGTGGAATTTAAACGGAAAATGAAATTGACGTCAATCATGTGAGTAGCGCGTGCATATATTTATGTTCAGAACTGAGTGTGAGTGAAACTGTAAGTTGAGCAGCTTTAGGGACTGGGTGCTGTTGAACAACATTGCACTCCTCATAGCCTCTGGAAGCAGACTAGGTCACTTTGTACTCCAGTTAAGGCAGGTTGGGGGACAGAGACTCCTCTTTGAATGCCACCCTACCTTTCCTACGACATGTTGTAGAATCTTGCCACTGGGAAGGAGGGTCGGGGTAGGTCGTGATGGAGTCACTCTCGGGTTAACTCGAGCTGAGCCGCTTCAAAACAGAAAATATCCTGCCGATTGCCAAAGATATTAGATACAATTTCTACATTTCCTGTTCCAGCCACTGTGCACTGGGGCGGTCGCAGGTCTGTTCAGAGCTCATCTGATGACCCTGCTGTATTATTATTCAAATCGAGCACAATGATGCTTCTCCTTCGGCCTGGATCACATCTTCCATCCCTCATCCTCCCTGGTCAGCCTCTTACCATATGTGATAGCGATCGTGGAATTGTAAAATTGTGACGCTAGAGTCTTCTGCTGTTGAGTAGATGCTCTTAAGCCCTGCCTGCAAACAAGGATTATGAGAAACAATAAAACATAGGAGGTATAAGAGCTCAGAGGCACGAAGTAGTAACCTTCTACAGTGTGGCCTGGAGCTATTATCCATGAAATGTCGCTGAAAAGCCATATGCATTGTTCATTTTCTGACAGTAACATGTTTAACATTTCATGCGTTGCAGTGACGTCGAGCTTTTCTGCCTGACAGCACATTTTAACAATTATATTGGCAAACCATTATTGATTCTTAGTCACTACCTTTAGTGCGCTCACAACGTGCAGGTCGACCCCCCCCCCAAACACCCCCCTCCTACGTCCCCCCCCCACTGAAAAGACTCCCAGGATAGAGACCACTTTGATTGTGGTTTAGTCAAGGCGTAAACTTTTATGTTTATTAACACCGCTGCAGTGACAAAAGAGAACCATAAGAAGCAAAGTTAAATAGAAATTATTGTTTTGAGAATACTGGTCATAAGATCAGCACAAAAACAGTGCAAAGATTGTACAAGTAATACAACAATTGTGCATAGTGGCACATTCCTTATCCATTGTCCCAACCCAGAACCAAGGGCATCCTGGGGATTATTGGCAAGCAAGCCTTATTGGCAACTTAAACTTAACCTCCGTTTCTCAGAGAGATGGGCAATACAACACATACACCAGGGCACCTCACAGCGCTCTGTCCTTGCCAGGGTACCTGTCACCAGGCAACTCCTCCCCCCAAATGTTCAGCTCCAGGCATCCTGGGGTACGACAGAAATGTGCAGGACAACCTAGAGGTCAGTGTCCCCTCGCGTCTGCCCAGTGCTCTCACAAATCAACACCGGCAAATCCCCCAAAATGTTCAACTCCAGGCATCCCTGGGTAGGGCATAAAAGGTCCAGGATCACCTGCAGGTCAGTCCCCCCCTCCTGCCTGCCCAGTCCCCCCTCCTGCCTGCCCAGTCCCCACACAACTCAACACCCCTCCAAGGGGTCAGTACTGTAAATCAGTCCACATTTTTTGCGTAGCCCCCTTCTACTGCTGCTAGAAATTCCGCCAATCTGTCTTCCTCCATTGGTAGGTGCGTGGGATGTGATCCGTTGTGCTGGAGCACGGTGGAGAGGAAAAAAGGGCCAATCCCTCGTCTCTCAACGCCTTAAATGTAAAAGAGGCTGATTCCTCACCTCTCAGCAAATTAAATGTTCCTGTCCTGGGCACTTCTAGATGACACCAAAACCCTTTTTCGAGGTGAAAACAAACAATTTACTCCCATCCTTGTCTCCTGTCCATGGACCCAGTCCACTATTTGCTGGGGGCGCCTGGCCAGGATCCTTCCTGCTAGAGCTTCACGCTTCACCATTCAGAGTCCTGCGTCAAGCAGCCCCGCTCCACACTCTGAATTTTTTAGGTCTCGCCTCGCGAAAGCAGCGCATGCGGTGCTCTCGCCATGGAGAGGACCTTTTGTAATCGCACGCGGGTCAATGCACGCGCATGTGGACAGCCCAACACCATATTTGTTTACTTTCATTAGCGTAGGGCTGTGCACACGCGCGTGCATTTTCTTTGTCCCAACGCGTGCTTTCCATTGTCATGGCAACTCGTCATGCTGCCTTGTTTTTATTGGGCGAACTTCACCCGAAGGTATTGGATATCAGAGTCAGTCCATCTTGGACGCTTCCACCTCTCTGATTGCGGATGAAGTAATTATTCTTCCATGTCAGGTTTTTGTCATGTTAGTGGTCTTGTCTCTCCAGGAATATCAGCACCGCCGACGCAGAGGGGCTCAGACGAGATTACTTCACATAGGATTTACTTATTCTAAGACTAGTTGTTTATGTATGCGCATTACATTTCCGGGCTGATTTCGTCCACTTTGTGCCTTCGAAGAAGAATTTTGCTCGCAAAGGTGCTGTGTGTCTCCTTTTCTTACTCAAGGTCTTGTCCTGCACACTGACCCTTTCACCAGAACATCACAAAAGGCTTCTAAACAAACACTATTTATTATGAGGGATGCTGAGAAACATCCCGGCCCTGGCTCCTTCCCCGCCTAGTGATGTCATGAATCTGCGCAGCCCGCTCTAGCCATTGCCAGGAGAAATCTGCTCATTCAAGGCTACTTCTCAAATTTGGCACTGCAAAGTTAACCCCTGGCAAACAATAAAATGAACTCACAAGGGCAAATATGCAAGCAGCTGAACATTTGAGCTGACCCATGACTGAGATTTAGCGTCAGAAAGAGGTGGTAATTGTACTTCCCCGAGGCATGGCATTTTATAATTAAAACATAAACACAATTGATAAACATTAACATATTTGCCTAAAATGTGGGAGCCACCACCCTAAAGCAGGAGGTTTTATATGAACGCAAGCACTCTTCCGTCTTCAGCCAGCTGTGGATGGAACTTGCCCCCAGGTGTGGATACAAAGGGTGGCATGGAAAGGGTTACAGGCTGACAGCATTTAGTGGCATGTTATGCAAGATTTTCGTCCTTAATAGTAGTCTAAAAATATCGCGGTACACCAATGTAGATAAAAATATAGTAATGACAAATACTGTGGGGCATAAAATGGCAGGTAAAAAACGTTTTTTATCTTTGTTAGAAATATGGAAGTATTTAATATTGTTTCATGTCATTATTGTAAATAATATAATATTACATTCTTTGTAATGTGTTAGTAGTTTTAGTGCTCTAAGTTATTATTCTAATAATATTATTCATAATTATTGTTGAATTACGATTTTGGGTTTACTACTATTCTTAAATAATTATAATTATATTAACATTATTAAAATATTTGCAAGGATTTAGGATGAGACATATTTTAAATACTTTATCATATTTTATCATCTGTTAATTTATGACATTTCCAGTTTATTCGAATATTATTTATTGTAATTCATTTTTATTAAATGGAAAGTTTTGTATTTTTAAATGCATGTAATTTAAGGTATAAGAAATTGCTCATAGAAATCGATCTTCATCCACCCAGGGCAGGACTGTCTGTACCGTACCAGGCATCAGCCGTTTACCTGAAAGGCTGGAAGGGTGGGGGCAGGTTTTGCATCTGTGGTAGCCAGTTTTATTACTTGGATCATGTTGTGCAGCGGTACTGCATTATCGTCCACCAATAACAAAAGCAACCAGCAAGCGTTTCCAGCATTCCGGGGCAAGGCAGTGCTTTCCCACAGGCTGGTCCGTGAAAATTGCCAGGACTGCTTTGGGTTTGGGTCCGACCCTGCATCCACCCTTACGATGCCTGTGCCAGCAGCATGCTGTTAGACCCGTGTTACATGTCTAACAAAGGTTGCAATGAAGTAATGGCACAGTAATTTTTTTGTGATGGAACAACAGAAAGCACTTCAGCTTCACAGAAGAATTTGTCCAATAAATTGTGCCCATTCACCCAAGTAAACAAATAAACAACAATCAAAAGCATGGAAAACATATCTCCTCATTTCAATATTCATAAGTATACATGTTGAAATCATAAATACCTGGTAGGCTTAATAATCCATAAATAACACTGTATTATTCCTTAAGATTCATTTAAGAATATAAATACTAACATGGAAAATCTTTCATCATCAATAATTAAATCACAATTCATACACTAATTCAGTAACACATAAAACAAGCATTGGCATAGCCAATAGGTCTTGCTTTTGGGACCTTAAAAGTATTTAGTTATGCAGCACAATATCCTTGGTGCAACAACATCAACTGTTGCATGGCTAAACACTTATAAGGTCCCAAAGGTGAGACCTATTGGCTATGCCAATGCTTGTTTTCCCTAGAGTTGTTGGTGGAAGTTGCTGTATGTCTTCAGTGATAAAGGGAAGCCCTTTGAGGTTGGCTTTCTCAGGAAATTGATGACTAACATTTCTTATGAATCAACATTTGAATCGAGCAGCGAGTTCAGCCACCCTCTTAGAGACAGAACAATGCAAGACAACTGAAGGCCATCAGACGAGATACCATATATTTACTTAACAAAACAATGTGTATCAAATGTAAATCCAATGTCACTTTTGTCAAAGTGTTGATGTTTGTGTGGATAATTTTTCATAAATTATCAATAAGTCTAAAAAAGACACTTTTATTTTACTGTGAAACTGTTGTTTAATTAAGATGAAACAACTTTTGCGTAAGGACTTTCAAGACTCATAAACAAATGTGTGCTTAGTTTGCCTGCTGTGTGTGCTTGCATTGAGCAGGCTGATGCAGATCAGGTATTCATTGTGCCCCGTTAAATAGGTCAGAGCATATTGGGTAACACGAAACACAACAGATCCATGTTGAACTTCAGATCTTAGACTGAGGTTGGTAGCATGATACAGACCAGGCTCTTTTTGTAGAGTGGTTTTAGATTTCTTTTACGTAGGCACAAAGTTTCATTTTATTTAACATTTGAAGAAGTATTTTCAGGAAAATACGACGTCTGATGCCTTCAACATTGAAAAGTCACTGTTGTCTTTTATAACATAATTCAAAGAGCTAGGCATGCAATGGCTGTCCTCTTGCCCAAGGCTTTTCCTTAAGGCCATCTTTACGTCTTATGGCGCATTAACAAGCCTTGCTAGTTTTTCAGAGTAAGGATGCCCTGGAAGGTTTATACACACCCACGACCCAACAAGTTTGTGGATCTTCTCAAACTTTTTCTCCGCCCAGTGCCACCCTGGAAATGATTGCTGATGTACTCATGTCAAGGGCGGGAGTACATTAGTTTCCAGGGTACACTGATCCAGGAGGTAACCCAAGATTTATGGGGGTGGAAGAGAAGGGATCTTTCAATGGCAAAAAAAATCCACATTGACCTGCTTGGATGTTTTGTATATTCTGACTAGGTACCCTCTATATCGGTTATGAAAAAAAAGTCCTATTCCCTCAAAAGAAAATAACTCTCACTAGGCATTACTCTCCATTTTGTGTGATTACTGTCTCATATTGAATTTTGAGATCTAAACCTATGTCCTAAAGGGGTAAGTATGCAGAGGGTGTCCTGGAGTTGTATGACCGAATAATGCAGGGAAATACTCTGCTATTGCTAAATGTGTGTGGTGTGTTTGTTGTAGCGTCCTGAGGCGGAAAGCCGGGACTTGCAAGCTGACAGAATTGTGCTTTGTTCTGGTTTATTTTAAACATTTTAAACGTCGTATTTTAACTCTGTTTACTGATCTGACTAGTTAACAGTTACTGCCCTGTATTTCTTACCGTGCCACCCAATTATCTCGGGGCCATAGCGGTGTGCTCATTTGCGCTGTGGACTGCTGTAGAGCTGAGTTGGCTGCCCGGTTTTAGAATCTTTCACAGACCTCCCCCACTGCAGCCGAGTAGGTGCTGCCGAGGGGCCCGCCATCTTGGGTGAGAAGCAGGAACAGGGCGAGCAGACTAGTGCTCGGCCCCTCCTGCCCTCGTCGCTACAAAATGGAACCACCACCCCGGAAGCGCAGCGGACGAGCACAGCGGGCGCGCCAAAGGCAAGCCCGTCTGCGCCCGTAATAGCCAAGCCATCGCCTCTTGCCAGAATCCCTGGTTCTGACCCTATGGGGGTCCGAGTGTATGATGCTCTGACACTACGCTCCGTGAACAACGGTCAGGTGTGTAATAACTTGCCGACTTGTGTTGGAGAATCGAACTTTGCCTGTGACTCATGCTGTTTTACGTTACCTCGGCCAGGCTTGGTCGGACAGAAAGCGAGGGCGGATAAGTCCACTCAGCTAACCGTCCTACAGCTAAATGTGAGGTCCCTCGCCAAACATTACTTAGAGATACAGGCGCTTTTGCTTGAGTAAACCCCTGATGCCCTTTTTGTTTGCGAGACCTGGCTGCATGACACGGACACCAGCCTACCAAATCTCACTCTCCCTGACGGCTATTTGATCAAATTAATCAACAGAGAGACACGAGGTGGCGGGATTGCTGTTATCTTCAAGGAACAATACACATGCTCCTTTATTAGAGCTGACATTTGCGACTGCGAATGCGCCAGATTGCCTTTTGTCCCCAGTTTACGTTCTCTGGTCTTTATATCTATCGACCCCCGGGACCGGCCTTAAAATGTATTCAATCTTTAATAGAAGTAGTGAGCTCCCTAGTAATTGGACCATCCAATTTTACTGTTTTAGGAGACTTAAATCTCCATTTTGACCACAATCACGATGCTACTATCAGGAATCTCTTAAATGACTTAATGGCCCTGCAACTGGAATCCTTTGTCCATACTCCCACACACGTGGCGGGGCACACACTTGAACCTGTTTTCTCTAATATCTTGGAGCTTAGAGTCGACACCCCTAAATCCATGGGATGGACGGATCACTTTCTGATCAAAGCTACCTTGCAGGTCAGGGATCCTTTCAAAACATTGGGGCTGAACAGGGTCCTAAAAAGACCGTGGCACAACTAAAATCTGACGATCTCCAAACTACATTTGGGATGTTTCCCGGTCGAGAGGAGCCTGATGTCAACGCCGCATATTCCATCTTTCAGGATTGGATTGTGAAGGGACTGGATGACCTCGTCCCTGCCAAATGGACTAAAGGGCGTAGGTCACCATCCCACCCGTGGTACAATGATGCCCTCAGAGCCTGGAGGAAAGAAAGCAAGAGAGCTGAACGCCTCTGGAGGCGTGAATATAGGGATGAGCATAAACGGTTGTATTTGGCCAAGTTGAAACTTCACCATAAAGCCATCTGCTCTGTACGTGCCGCCTTCTACGCTGAAGAAATCAAGGTCAGCCCTAATCCCACCAAATGTTTGTTCAAACTTGTCCAAGAACTTCAAAACAGTGGAACTCCATCCACCAACATCACCTCGGCACAACAGTGTGAGGATCTGGCCACCTTCTTTGTTGAGAAAGTCAATACCATATATAGCTCCTTTCCGCAGCACCCCGCTGAGCCCGGTAATTACACCTGCCCTAGTTCTAAGTGAGCGGTCTTGGCCTGTATCCCCGAGATCAATGCTGATGAACTGGCTATAATCTGTAAAAAAGTTAAATCCGGAAGCCCGGCAGACCATATGCGGCCTGCCCAATTTGTTGATTCCCTGAATTTCTTTCTTTTACCCCTTAGATCTCTTCTTAATCTGTCCTTTTCTACAGCAACAGTTCCTGATGCTTGGAAACAGGCTTGGGTCTCCCCGATCATAAAAAAGCCGACCCTGGATCCATCCAGACCGGAGAACTTCAGGCCGATTTCCCTCCTCCCCTGGGTGGCTAAACTCGCTGAAACCCATGCTAACTCTGTGCTTGAACAATTTGTGCACCAAAATGACATCCTGGACCCATCCCAAAATGGGTTCAGACCGGGTCACAGCACAGAGTCTGCCTTGTTGGCTACCACGAACACCTTCGAGAGATCCTCGACGCCGGTCAGAGTGCAGCACTGATCTTGCTTGATCTCAGCGCTGCCTTTGACACGGTGTCGCATGGGATCCTGCTTCACCGCCTGGAGGAATTTGGTATTAGGGAGTGTGCCCTGAAATGGTTCAAGTCGTTCCTTCAGGACAGATCTTTTAGGGTTTCGGCCCCTCCCTTTCTATCCAAGTTCCACCATATTGGTCAGGGTGTCCCACAGGGCTCAGCGCTTAGCCCGTCCCTTTTTAATCTTTATATTCAGCCGCTTGCGGCGATTGCCAGAGAGTGGGGCTTGACGCTGGTATCGTACGCTGACGATACTCAGCTAGTCGTCACACTCTCTGAGAGTCCATCTGTCAATGCTACAAGATTTAGGGACGGAATAGCTGCAGTTGCGCACTGGATGACCAACAACTGTCTCCAATTGAATGCCGGTAAAACGGAGATTCTGCTGTTGGGGAAGAATACGACCCTGTGGAATGAACACTGGTGGCCTCCCTCCTTAGGTCTGATGCCTGCTCCCAAGGCCTCAGTGAAAAACTTGGGTGTCTGGATGGATCCCTCTTTGGGCCTCCAGACCCACACAAAGAGAGTGGCAGCGACTTGTGTGGGTCTATTAAGGAGCCTCCGTCCCATCTTGGGGTTCTTTGAACCCGCCATGCGTCAACTTGTGGTTCAAGCCATCATTCTGTCACGCCTAGACTATGCCAGTGTCCTCCTGTTAGGTGCCAACAAAACGGAAGTAGCCCGTTTTCAGAGAGTTCAGAACTCGGCTGCTAAGACCCTGGTTGGCCTTCCCCGAAGATGCTCTGCCAGAGCTACGATCAAAAAACTGCACTGGCTCCCAATGGATTCTCGCATCAAATTTAAGACGCTCTGTCTGGCTTTTAAAATCCTTAAACTTCAGAGCCCGGCCATTTTGCGCCCTCTTTTGACTTTGCACGTCCCACAACGCAATTTACGCTCCCTTGGTCAGCACCTTGCAACCATCCCTAAAAGCAGGCTTTGCCGTATGGGTGGACGCTCTTTTCGGGTGCTGGGAGCCAGGCTCTGGAATTCCCTTCCAGTTGCCATTCGTGGCATCGAGAACCTGCTTGCTTTTCGTAAAGCTGTAAAGACCTTTCTGTTCTCCTGCCCTTAAGGCTTTGCCTTCTGGCCTGCTCCATCCACTCCACCTCACTGTTCACTAGCGCCGGGACGCCTCTTTGCTAGGGCAGCTGTTGCGCTTTAATAAACTAATAACATAACATAACATAACATGCCTTTACCACACACTTTTTACCCCACATTTTTTAAGTATGCATATGCTTTTACAAGGTATGCTTTCACCACGCATTTTGTATATATATATATATATATCACAGCTCAAGTTTCTTTCAAGTCCAAAGAAAGAAATTACGGCACTCACAGGGAAAGTGTTCAGTAAGTTTTTACTCGCTCAGCAGACAAACGCGTTTCGGTATTTCCTTCGTCAGTGTCTACCATTGACACGGAAGGAAGCGTGTTTAAAAGGTTTACGTCACATTTGTGCATGTACATAGAAAGAGGACTGACGTTATACCTCCGTGAAAAACGTTATTAACATAGTAAATTACTTTTTGCATCAACATTTCAGTATTCACAATCATTAAGGCATGTCCATTGCATATCAAATTTAAAGGCACTTTGTATTTTTGTGATTTACCCACATTTCCGCATACAAGTGTGAAGTATATTTGCCTTAGTTGTGTAGTGTGAGTTATTCAGCCGTGGATCGGCATTGTTCACGGGGTATAATGAATCTCATTTTACAGAGCTTATGCTTTACCCAGGTGGGAGGACAATTCTTCATTTCTGTTTAATCCCCGCGGGGCCTTAGTTTGGAGGTCGATTATGTAGCGGGATTCTAATCTTCTTAATTTCCGCAACCTGTCTCCACCCCTTGGGTCTGCTGGTATATGGTCTAGTGCAAAAAATTGTAAGAGTTCCCTATTGCTATTATGTTTCAAAGCAAAGTGTTTAGCTACGGGGTAATTAAAATCTTTATTCATAATAGCACGTTGGTGCTCCAGTACCCTCAACTTGACATTTTTCACTGTGCTGCCTATGTACTTTAATCCACATGGGCACAATAAGCAGTAAATAACATATGTGGTATTGCAGGTGAGGAACTTGGATATTTTCTTGCTGTGTCCTGACCCTGGAATTTCGAAAGTTGTTCTTTTTTTACTCTTTTCGCAGGCTTTGCACTTGCCGCACGGGAAAAAGCCCGGCATATCCTTGATTCTGCCTGTCACTATAGTTTTTTCGGGTAAGTGACTATGTACAATTTTATCCCTGATGGATCTTCCTTTCCTGAAGGTTATCAGGGGAAAAGTTGGGACCTCTTTTCCAATGACCTGATCCGTTTTCAGGATATGCCAACTCCTTTTCAGGATGGTTCTCAAATGATTGGAATCTTCTGAGAAGGTAGTTATAAACCTAAATTTTCCATCATTGTCTGTTTTCCTAGTTTGTTCTTTTAGGAGTTGGTTTCTGGGGATTCGTTCCACTCTTTTCAGAGTCTTTTCTAGAAGGATGTTATCATATCCTCTCGCTTGGAATCTAATAATGCTTTCTTTTGCAGCTCGTGCAAAGTCAGTTTCTTTGGAGCAATTTCTCTTGATTCTAAGAAGTTCTCCGTAAGGGATACTTCTAACTAGGGTCGGGGGATGGCTGCTTCTGGCATGTAAAACCGAATTGCCAGCTGTTGTTTTTCTAAACAGTTCAGTCTCAATTCTCTCACCATTCAAATTGACTCTTAGGTCCAAATAGTTCACAGTGGTTGTATTAATGTCTGCAGTGAAATTTAAATTCAAGTTGTTACAGTTTAAAAATGCTACAAACTCTTCTGCTGAAGTAACAGGTCCCTCCCATACAAGGAAAAGGTCGTCGATATACCTATACCAGACTTTCAAATTTTCTGCCCATTTTTGGAACTCAGGGCTTTGGGTCACCTGCTCCTCCCACCAGCCCACGAATAAATTCGCGTAGCTGGGGGCGAAGCAGGTTCCCATCGCCGTCCCGGTGACCTGTCTGTACATTTGACCTTGGAACAGGAAGATATTATTGAAGAGACAGTATTCAATGAATTCCAGCAGCATTTGGCTGTGTTTGCTGAACTTCATGGGTCTCTTGTCGAGGTAATATTTCATTGCAAGTAATCCCTGGTTATGATCAATACTCGTGTACAGACTAGTAATGTCCATAGTTATTAAAATACACGAGGGGTTACATTTTACATTTTCAATCTTGTTCACAAAATCTTTCGTGTCTCTGATATATGATTTGAGATGGAGGACACTCTGGAAAAGAAAATGGTCAATGAAAATAGACATGTTCTCAGATACACTTCCTATGGAGGAGACTATTGGTCTACCAGGGGGGTTCGTACTGTCTTTATGTATCTTAGGCAACTGGTAAAAGGTAGGCACAGTTGGATTGTTGTTTTTCAAAAAGAAATATTCGTCGGTGTCCAACATGTCATTGCTATGCCACTTATTAATAAGTGATTGAAATTTAGCGATGCTGTCTTCATATGTCTTTCTAGATGTTTTTTCATATGATGTTGGATCTTCCAATTGTCTTAGTGCTTCTTGGCAATATTGTGCTCTTGACATGACTACGATGTTTCCACCTTTGTCCGATGGCTTACAAATGATATCTGGGTCATTGTCAAAAGTTTTGAGGATCTCTCTTTGTTCCTTCGTCATGTTTGGTGTTTTCCTTCTCATAGTTCTTTGTTGTGCTCTAAATTTTATCAAATCTTTTATGACCGCCTCCGAGAAGGTATCAATGGCATCATAAGGCATGATTGGTACGAATGTTGAGGAAGGTCGGAAGTTTGTTGTTGGTGCCTCTTGTTCGACACCAATCCTTCTTGTTCGTTGGGTGATTGAGTCTGTATTTTCTAGTTCACCACTTTCCTCTGTCCTTAGTTCTTCCAGGATCTCCCAAGTTGTGATATCGTTTGTTGTTAGAATATCAGTTTCTCTCGTTCTCAGTTGTCTTGTTTCTTTCGATGATGGTTTAAGTTTGAAGTATTTATGTAATTTCATTTTTCGCACAAAGGTGAACAGATCAATTCTTGTTTGTGTAAATTCGAGTCTCTCGTTAGGGCAGAATGACAAGCCCAATTGTAGGGTTTTTTCTTTCAGTGATGATAAAGTCCTGTCAGTCAGATTTACAATAGTTAGACTGTCCTCCCTTTCTACCATTTCGCTCCCCTTTTGCTTCTCGTGACTCTCGGCGTGAGGTTGCCTTGATTTCTGCCTCTGCCTCTGCCTCGGCCCCTTCCAGCCCCCTCTTCGGGTTCTTCTGTTGCTTCCGGGGGTCTGCTTTTTCCTCCCCTTAGCCATGTTGACCGGACTAGATCGTACTCCATGTGAAAAGGGGTCTTTTCCTGTGCGGTACCTGCCTGTTCATCCCCCGATTGTTCATTTTCGGTGACTTCTGATTCAGAAGTTTCAACTCTCGGTTGGGACGCGCGGGCAGCTCTTTTCTTCATTTCTCTCCGTGGGGCATCGAATTTTTTCGCGAATGTTAAAATCCTGCCTTGGGAGTAGTCTCTCTCGTCCCTCTCGAATTTTTCTTGTTTCCTTTGGCGAATCTTCAATTCATATTTTTCCAGTCGCTTTCTCATTTCCGTTCTCAATTCATCTTTCCTTTGGGTGTTTGTGTCATTATTAATCTCGTCCTCCAGTGCCTTGATTTCATTGATCGCCTTCTCTCTGTCACTCCATGCGAATCGAATTAGCAATTTTAGCATCCCTTGACTGGATAGGGCTGTGTGTTCTGCCCATAGTTCCAACAGTCGGGGATCGGGGTTTTCGTATGCCGGGACCGTGTAGATTCTAAGGCCTCTTGGCACCCTATTTACATCCACGTAGCTTTGTAGAGAGGTGGCTTCCCACCATTTTCTAGTCTCTCTTTCTCGCAGTCTCTCCAGTTTGATAAACAAACTTGTCAGTGTGTCTTTTTGATTCGTCTTCCCATCGGGTTTCGCACCCTCTGTCTCTTTCTGGCGTTTTTGAAACATGCCACTAGCCGCTTGGTGGGAAGCCACCTCTCTACAAAGCTACGTGGATGTAAATAGGGTGCCAAGAGGCCTTAGAATCTACACGGTCCCGGCATACGAAAACCCCGATCCCCGACTGTTGGAACTATGGGCAGAACACACAGCCCTATCCAGTCAAGGGATGCTAAAATTGCTAATTCGATTCGCATGGAGTGACAGAGAGAAGGCGATCAATGAAATCAAGGCACTGGAGGACGAGATTAATAATGACACAAACACCCAAAGGAAAGATGAATTGAGAACGGAAATGAGAAAGCGACTGGAAAAATATGAATTGAAGATTCGCCAAAGGAAACAAGAAAAATTCGAGAGGGACGAGAGAGACTACTCCCAAGGCAGGATTTTAACATTCGCGAAAAAATTCGATGCCCCACGGAGAGAAATGAAGAAAAGAGCTGCCCGCGCGTCCCAACCGAGAGTTGAAACTTCTGAATCAGAAGTCACCGAAAATGAACAATCGGGGGATGAACAGGCAGGTACCGCACAGGAAAAGACCCCTTTTCACATGGAGTACGATCTAGTCCGGTCAACATGGCTAAGGGGAGGAAAAAGCAGACCCCCGGAAGCAACAGAAGAACCCGAAGAGGGGGCTGGAAGGGGCCGAGGCAGAGGCAGAGGCAGAAATCAAGGCAACCTCACGCCGAGAGTCACGAGAAGCAAAAGGGGAGCGAAATGGTAGAAAGGGAGGACAGTCTAACTATTGTAAATCTGACTGACAGGACTTTATCATCACTGGAAGAAAAAACCCTACAATTGGGCTTGTCATTCTGCCCTAACGAGAGACTCGAATTTACACAAACAAGAATTGATCTGTTCACCTTTGTGCGAAAAATGAAATTACATAAATACTTCAAACTTAAACCATCATCGAAAGAAACAAGACAACTGAGAACGAGAGAAACTGATATTCTAACAACAAACGATATCACAACTTGGGAGATCCTGGAAGAACTAAGGACAGAGGAAAGTGGTGAACTAGAAAATACAGACTCAATCACCCAACGAACAAGAAGGATTGGTGTCGAACAAGAGGCACCAACAACAAACTTCCGACCTTCCTCAACATTCGTACCAATCATGCCTTATGATGCCATTGATACCTTCTCGGAGGCGGTCATAAAAGATTTGATAAAATTTAGAGCACAACAAAGAACTATGAGAAGGAAAACACCAAACATGACGAAGGAACAAAGAGAGATCCTCAAAACTTTTGACAATGACCCAGATATCATTTGTAAGCCATCGGACAAAGGTGGAAACATCGTAGTCATGTCAAGAGCACAATATTGCCAAGAAGCACTAAGACAATTGGAAGATCCAACATCATATGAAAAAACATCTAGAAAGACATATGAAGACAGCATCGCTAAATTTCAATCACTTATTAATAAGTGGCATAGCAATGACATGTTGGACACCGACGAATATTTCTTTTTGAAAAACAACAATCCAACTGTGCCTACCTTTTACCAGTTGCCTAAGATACATAAAGACAGTACGAACCCCCCTGGTAGACCAATAGTCTCCTCCATAGGAAGTGTATCTGAGAACATGTCTATTTTCATTGACCATTTTCTTTTCCAGAGTGTCCTCCATCTCAAATCATATATCAGAGACACGAAAGATTTTGTGAACAAGATTGAAAATGTAAAATGTAACCCCTCGTGTATTTTAATAACTATGGACATTACTAGTCTGTACACGAGTATTGATCATAACCAGGGATTACTTGCAATGAAATATTACCTCGACAAGAGACCCATGAAGTTCAGCAAACACAGCCAAATGCTGCTGGAATTCATTGAATACTGTCTCTTCAATAATATCTTCCTGTTCCAAGGTCAAATGTACAGACAGGTCACCGGGACGGCGATGGGAACCTGCTTCGCCCCCAGCTACGCGAATTTATTCGTGGGCTGGTGGGAGGAGCAGGTGACCCAAAGCCCTGAGTTCCAAAAATGGGCAGAAAATTTGAAAGTCTGGTATAGGTATATCGACGACCTTTTCCTTGTATGGGAGGGACCTGTTACTTCAGCAGAAGAGTTTGTAGCATTTTTAAACTGTAACAACTTGAATTTAAATTTCACTGCAGACATTAATACAACCACTGTGAACTATTTGGACCTAAGAGTCAATTTGAATGGTGAGAGAATTGAGACTGAACTGTTTAGAAAAACAACAGCTGGCAATTCGGTTTTACATGCCAGAAGCAGCCATCCCCCGACCCTAGTTAGAAGTATCCCTTACGGAGAACTTCTTAGAATCAAGAGAAATTGCTCCAAAGAAACTGACTTTGCACGAGCTGCAAAAGAAAGCATTATTAGATTCCAAGCGAGAGGATATGATAACATCCTTCTAGAAAAGACTCTGAAAAGAGTGGAACGAATCCCCAGAAACCAACTCCTAAAAGAACAAACTAGGAAAACAGACAATGATGGAAAATTTAGGTTTATAACTACCTTCTCAGAAGATTCCAATCATTTGAGAACCATCCTGAAAAGGAGTTGGCATATCCTGAAAACGGATCAGGTCATTGGAAAAGAGGTCCCAACTTTTCCCCTGATAACCTTCAGGAAAGGAAGATCCATCAGGGATAAAATTGTACATAGTCACTTACCCGAAAAAACTATAGTGACAGGCAGAATCAAGGATATGCCGGGCTTTTTCCCGTGCGGCAAGTGCAAAGCCTGCGAAAAGAGTAAAAAAAGAACAACTTTCGAAATTCCAGGGTCAGGACACAGCAAGAAAATATCCAAGTTCCTCACCTGCAATACCACATATGTTATTTACTGCTTATTGTGCCCATGTGGATTAAAGTACATAGGCAGCACAGTGAAAAATGTCAAGTTGAGGGTACTGGAGCACCAACGTGCTATTATGAATAAAGATTTTAATTACCCCGTAGCTAAACACTTTGCTTTGAAACATAATAGCAATAGGGAACTCTTACAATTTTTTGCACTAGACCATATACCAGCAGACCCAAGGGGTGGAGACAGGTTGCGGAAATTAAGAAGATTAGAATCCCGCTACATAATCGACCTCCAAACTAAGGCCCCGCGGGGATTAAACAGAAATGAAGAATTGTCCTCCCACCTGGGTAAAGCATAAGCTCTGTAAAATGAGATTCATTATACCCCGTGAACAATGCCGATCCACGGCTGAATAACTCACACTACACAACTAAGGCAAATATACTTCACACTTGTATGCGGAAATGTGGGTAAATCACAAAAATACAAAGTGCCTTTAAATTTGATATGCAATGGACATGCCTTAATGATTGTGAATACTGAAATGTTGATGCAAAAAGTAATTTACTATGTTAATAACGTTTTTCACGGAGGTATAACGTCAGTCCTCTTTCTATGTACATGCACAAATGTGACGTAAACCTTTTAAACACGCTTCCTTCCGTGTCAATGGTAGACACTGACGAAGGAAATACCGAAACGCGTTTGTCTGCTGAGCGAGTAAAAACTTACTGAACACTTTCCCTGTGAGTGCCGTAATTTCTTTCTTTGGACTTGAAAGAAACTTGAGCTGTGATTTACACGTGGGGCGCCGCCACGAGAGGCACCCACCTGCGAGTGACCCGGATTTTGGTGCAACGGAGCGAGAATATATATATATATATATATATCATTTAAAAATCCATAGGTTTCAGGGGCGTTCTAGTTAGTTAGAGATTTCACTCGTACAAAACCATAGAAATTCCCCCGTTATAGTTAGTTCAGCTAACTATTACTCGCGCCCCCGCAATGCACTGCTGATGACGTCACATATTGCATCATTCATGACATGGTCAGTGACATCACTGATGACATCTCAAATGACATTACTGATGACATCATTCAGTGACTGTGTGTTTCTGTAAAGTTTAAATATGTTTAATATATATATAGGGAAAGGCGTATTGAAGAATGAGTGGGTGTATAAGTGTCTGAATGGATGACTTAGTAGGTGCGTGACTGACTATAAGTGAGTGATTAAGCGTATCTTACTGAATGCTTGGGTTAGTGACTAAACTGTGTGAATGGCAGTATCCGTCTGTCTGTTGGTGTGTAAGCGGCTGCATGGGTTTGTGAATAGCTACATGAGTGTCTATATGAGTTATTGATTGGTTGTCTGAGTATCTGTATGGGTGCCTGAGTGTTTGTGTGGGTGGGGTGTGTGTGACTCTGCATAGATGTGTGAGTGGGTAATTCACTGGGGGCATGGTTTCAAGAGTGCATCTGTGATGGACTGTATGGGTGGGTGAATGTGTGTATGAGTGTGTTAGTGAGTGAATGTATATCTCAGTGGTACATGCGTGAGTAAATACATATGTAAAAGGCAGTATATATGTGTGTAAGAGTATATAAATGGCTATAAGTGAGAGTGTGTGATTGTGAGAGTGGCTGTATGGATGAGTGTGTGCTTGTATCAGTGATTGTATAAGAGCGTGAGAATGTGCTAGTATTTGTATGAGTAAGTGAGCTGGTGTGTGTATAACTGTATAGATGAGTAAATAGGAGTGTGAGTAATTATTTGCCTGACTGACTAGGGGTGTGAGTACCTCTATGGATGGCAGTGTGTGAGTGTCTATGATAGTCCTGTACTGAGTGACCATAAGTATGAGTGACTGTACGGGTGAATGAGTGGATGGTGTGTAGACTTAAAAATCAGTGAGTGGGTATGTAGTTATTGGTGTTGGAGTGTTTATGGTTTTTAGAATGGCAGTCTGTAATTTAGAGTTGGTGTATCAAAAGTAATATTAGGTTGTGAGAACATGCATGAAATGATCACATGGATGATGTCATCAGTGATGTCATGAGTGATGTCCTTTGAGATGTCATCAGTGATGTCACTGACCATGTCATGAGTGATGTAATATGTGACTTCATCAGCAGTGCATTGCGGGGGCGCGAGTTATAGTTAGCTGAACTAACTATAACGGGGGAATTTCTATGGTTTTGAATGAGTGAAATGTCCAACTAACTATAACGCCCCTGAAACCTATGGTTTTTTCAGTGAATTTCTAAGGTTTTTTAAATGCTAATTTCTAACTATAACATGCCTGAAACCTATGGTTTTTCCAGTGAATGTCAAAGATTTTTTAAATGCTAATTTCTAACTATAACGTGCCTGAAACCTAAGGTTTTTTAAGTGAATTTCTAAGGTTTTTTAAATGCTAGTTTCTAACTATGCCTACAAAGGTAGGACATGTGGAGAAAGAAGAAAAAACAAATAGAAAGAAGCAACAGAAGTCCACAAAGACGAAGAAAAGTGCAGGCAGAAGCAAGACATGTGCAGAAAGAACCAACAGAGGAGCAGAAAGAGGCCTTTTTTTTCAAAATTATCCTGTGCCCACACTTTTTTCAGACGGGTACTGGTGGTAACTGACTCTGACTAACCAGGCCTAGAGCCCGTGCTATGCTAAAAGACACTTAGAATACAGTGAAAACACTTACATACACTATGCGTTGGGGTACCCCTGTGATTAGCATGACCTCCTCTGTAAGGCCAGAGTACATAATAGGGCAGGGAGATTAAAGCTACCTCTAAGTCAGCGGTGCAGAAATATGCTACTTTAACTAGTAGTCGTGTTTGCAGAGTGGTGGAGAAAGGGTGCTGGCCGTCCAACCAACGCTCAGGAATTCCGCTACGTAGGACTTACAGGAGGTACCAGGAGGGATTTTTGGCCCCCAAACTCCCTCAGACTAAATTGGACTTCATCCCCCATCCCGTAGTCTGCCACGAGGCACGTTTGCAGAGTGATAGAGAAAGGGGGCCATGGCCTCCAAAGACGTTTTAGCAATCCCACTGTGTGGGACTTACTGGAGGTAACAAGAGGGGTAGGTGGCCCCCAAGGACATCCTTGGGGGCCAACTTCCCAAACTATTACCTCCAGTCAGTCCCACACAGCAGCATTGGTAAGTACACGTACCAGGCCATGCCCACTTTGCCCACAACTCTACAAACGCGCTCCCTGGCACGCTCCTGGATGGGGATTAAAGTCCCCTTCACTGCTGGGGGTCCTTTAGGGGCCAACTAGCCTACCTTTTACCTCCAGTAAACCCCACGCAGTGCGATTGGTGAGAGGTAGACAAAGGCCATGCCCCCTTTCTCCACCACTCTGCAAACGCGCCTGCTGGCACATTGTAAGTTGGGGGATTAAGTCCCCTTGAATCCTGAGGGTCCCTGGGGTCCAACTAGCCCACCTGGTACCTCCAGTAAGCGCCACAGAGCTGCGTTGCAGAGAGGTGTAAAAAGGGGCGTGGCCTGGACCACCTCTCTGGAACGCAGGCCTGTGGTGTTTACTGGAGGCACCTGGTGAGCTAGTTGGTCTCCAGGGGCCCTCAGGATTGAAGAGGAAATAATTCCCTAACTTAAAACGCGCCACAGGGCGTGATGGCACACATGTCACCTCAGGCCCCACCCCCTTCCTTCACCACTGAAAACGCGCCCCGTGGCGCATTTTAAGTTGGGGGATTAAGTCCCCTTGAATCCTGAGGGTCCCTGGTGTCCAACTAGCCCACCAGGTACCTCCAGTAAGCGCCACAGAGCTGCGTTGCGGAGGGGTGTAAAAATGGGCGTGGCCTGGACCACCTCTCTGCAACGCAGCCCTGTGGCACATACTGGAGGTACCTGGTGGGCTAGTGGCTGCTCAACTACAATGTTCTTCTGGACTAAAGTATGAGGTTATGGCCATGACTGTACTTAATTCCTTACTAAGGTTGGGATCTTTTTGGATCCATCTTTCAATAGGTGCATAGAGCATTTCACCTACCCCCTTCCTGATCATCCTACTGGGTCTCGGTTTAAGTCTCTTGAAATACTATTCATGGAGTATGCACGGTCAGAGATAGGTGTCTAAAGAGTACCATATGGAAAGACTGACCACAAAACTGAACCCCACCTCTCACCCGCCCCCACTAACTCATAACCATTCGGAACACATCCCTCCTCAAAGAGTTAGTTATCACCTGTATGAAGCAATCAAATACCGCTGTCCTATTCAAAATACCTATATACGGCCCCAGTATAGTAGAGACAACGAAGGGGTAAGTTCCAACATTCTAGATGTAGGTTAAAGTCTGGAAAGAGAAGTCACTAGAGAAATTGAGGATTACAAAATATTTATGCAATTTCTGTCAGTCTAACTTCATGCCTTTGAGAGAAATAGAGCCAGCAATAGAAAATATATGTGAGAGCTTGCTCATCCCCATGTGCGAAGAATACAAGACAGCCTCGGTTATATTAGTGTCCACTCTACGGTCTGAGATACAGTAGATCACACCATCTTGATAGGATGTCTGGAAGAGTGGATGGGAATTCTGAGGTGTGCATTTAGGTAGAAACATTTGTTCCTACTTAACCATAGTAAAAAAAAAACTTGATGAGACTTCTAGACCAAAGGTTCCTAACATCATCCTCTGGATAGAAGGATAGATAGATAGATAGATAGATAGATAGATAGATAGATAGATAGATAGATACAAAGCTTTTTTTTTAATTTTATTTTTTTAGTAGTTTGGATTTCCCAGAGAGGAATTTCTCAGATTTATGTTTGCTAATAACTTTGTTCTTGTTTGATGAATCTCCATGAAACTTTGTAGACTTATTCTTTTTTTTCTACAATGGCTGAAGAGCAAAGTTTTGTGCTGATTAGTTAAGCGGTTAACAGAGAAAAAAGGCGGATCCCAAAGCAAAATTTTCCAACAGTGCATTTTCCATAGACTTTTTAGACATTGTGACAAACTGACTTACAAGACATTTTGCAGGGATATAGATTATGGTGTGGAAAGGGTAATTTTTTTTGTTATTTGATCTGCATTTGTTCAGTAGTTTTTAAGTAATAAGGGGCAAAACCCAGTGATATATTGGGTCGCAGTATACCGTGGCATATGGTGATAACAAAACGCAGAATTATTAGTTAAACAAAGCCCATACAAAATAAAAAGGAAGCCATATTGTTCGGACCACACTTTGTTTTTGCTCTCGTGTTTTAATGTAAAACTAGATTATTAGCCTTTTTGTAAGCCATGAGGCAGTTTAGAAAACTCTGTAGAGGTAGGGGAAATTATTTTTATTGATTTTTATGTGGTAAAAAAATTTACGATGTACCGCAGTACTTTCTTGAGATTATTGAGAAAGGTCCACGGTACCACTAAAATGAAAAAAAAAATAAGTGTTAAAAAAAGGTATAGAGATGAGCAAATGTATAGAGATCAGCGCCTTGAGACCCTACCGAGTGAGTAGTTGAGCTGTATAAACTTTGATCGATTGACTGATTGAGTAGAGAGACGAGTCATAGTTAATTTAGTCTGGCTTCCGAGGTGAGAACTACACCACTCTACTCTACACCATTGCACTTTGTGCCACTCTGCTCTTCTCTGCACCACTCTACTCTACGCCACAGCACTCTATGCCACTCTACTCTACTGTGCACCACAGCACTCTCGCCACTCTACTGTGCACCACTGCCCTCTGTGCCAATCTACTCTACACCACTGCACTCTACACCACTGCACTCTACACCACTCTAATCTATTCTGCAGCACTCTAATCTTCTCTGCACCACCATACTCTATGCCTCAATACTCTACTGCACTCTACTCTGCACCACTCTACGCCACTGCTTTCTATTCCACTGCACTCTGCAGCACCCTGCTCTTCACCACTGCACACTACTATGCACCACTCTATGCCTATGCACTCTATGCCACTCTACTCTGTGCCACTCTACACTGTGCTACTCTACACTACAACAGTGCACTCTACACCGCTGCTCTCTGCCACTGTACTCTATTCTGCACCACTCTACACCACGGCACTCTACTCTGCACCCCTGCACCCTGCCACTCTATTCTGCATCGCTGTGCTCTGTCACTGCACTTTACTCCACTCTACTCTGCACCATTCTACTCTGCGCTGCTGCCCTCCACAACACTCTACTCTATTTTGCACCACTGCACTCTACGACCCTCTATTCTACTTTGCACCAATGCAATTTACATCACCCTATTCTACTTAACACCACTCTATGCCATTGCAATATACACTGTTACACCACTCTATACTATTATAATAACATTGTCATTTGTAAAGCGCATAGTTACTTCACGTGAAGTGTCCCAGCACTAGGAAGCTGAGTACCATAACAACCACGTTTTTAGTTTCTGGAAAAAAATGAACTCGGAGGGAGCCTGCCACTGCACTCTCCTCCACTGCACTCTACCTCTGTGCATTACACGCCCCTTTACTCTATAGCACTCTATGCCACTCTACTCTACCTTGCTCTGTGCCACTGTACTTCACGCCACTGCACTCTACTCTACACCACTTCACTCTAAAATATGCCATATACTCTACATCGCTGCACTCTGTACCACTCTTCTCTGCACTACTCTGCTCTACGCCATTGCTCTGCCTGCTACTGGACGCTACGCCACAGCCAGGGTTTAATTTGTGAAAGAGAGAGTGCCTGTGCCCAAAGCTCTGACCAAAAGGCGACGGCCAGTGCAATTAAATATCGGTGCGTTCAATACCAAGGCTGGTAGTCTTTAATCCACTTCCAGACAATCCCTGTCCCTTTTTCACATTCTTGCAGTTCCTGCTTTATCTCTTTGTGATGTTTTGCCACCTTTCTCTTCCTTTGTTTACATTTTTGTGTATTTTCCCTCTCCTGCATTCAGCAAATATCTGCTGTGGAAAAATAAATGCTGGTCACCAAAAATATGCGCCCGTGGCTGCCATTGACACTCACCGGCTCAAATTAAGCACTGCCCACAGCTCTGTATACTGCTCTACTCTATGACTCTGCAATCTATGCCACTCCACTGTACTCTGCAGCACTCTACTCCTCTACCCTCTACCCCAGTGCACTATATGCTACTTTACTCTACATGACTCTACCCTACTGCAGTGTACACTACCGGACTCTACGCCAGTCTGCTTTAATCTGCACCACTCTACTCCACGGCACTCTACTCTGCACCACTGTACACCAATCCACTCTACTGTACCGCACTCCACTCTGTCAATTCACTGCACTCCACGCTACTGTGTGCCACTCCACTCGATGATACTGCACTCTACGCTACTGTGCTCTTCTCTGCAACAATTTACTGTATACCAGTGCACTCTACGCCACTCTACTGTACTCTGCACCACTACTGTTTGCTACTGCACTCTGCCACTCTGCTGTACACCACTCTACCCTACACCACTGCACTCCACTCTAGAGCATTCTGCTCACCCCACTTCACATTATGCCACTGTACTCTACGCCACTCTGCTCTTCTCTGCACCACCCTACTGTAACACAACTGCACTCTACCCCACCGCACTTTGTGTCACTCTGCTCTTCTCTGTGTGCCACTGCACTCTACACCACACCACTCTATTCTACACCACTGCACTCTACGCCACTGCACTCTCCTCTGCATTACTCTACTCTACGGCATTGCACTTTGCACCACTCTACTCATGCCACTGCACTCTACGCCACTCTACTCTACGCCACTGCACTGTATATTACTCTACAACAGTTTGCACCACCCTACTTCATTGCATTCTGGTCCACTCTACTCCACTCTACACCATGCCTCTCCAATGTGCGCCACTCCACAAGAAATAATAAATCAAGTAATGTAGTACTATTGAATTGTAAAAAAAATGTATATATGAAATAATTAATACTAAAATAAAGAAGATTAAATGATTGGAAACCAATTAAAAAAAAAATCATTGAAAAAAACAAAGGTTTAAGAAGTTATAGTTAGAAAAATGTAATTATTTATATACAAATCCAACTTAAACTACTCTAAAGTTAGAAATTCGAAAGTTATAGCTATAACTCAAAAGTTATAATTTTCACACCACCCAAAACTTAATATAACTTGCACCTCCATACACAGTGTTGTGAACTCGCTAGCCAGACTACATGAACTATAACTGGCCCCTTCCCCCATACACTGGTTATTATTCCCTTGCATACTATATCACTTATAGCATGTTAAATCATAACATTTAGATCTTCACTCATGACATCCGCAATAACATCATTTATGAGAACACTGTGTATGGTAGCAGGGAAAGTTCTAGTTAATTTAGTTTAACTATCGAGCCAACAACCGTGGTGTGTGAGTTATAGTGAGTTTTGGGCAGGACACACATAACTTAAAGTTTTGAATTTCTAAGGGTTGTGTAGGTTAATTTGGCTTTGTATAGAAATAATAAATTATGTTTTCCCAACCCTAAATTAAGGGAAACAAAAACAAAGGATAAAGAGACGTTATAGTTAGGTATAGTTATAAGAGCTTTGCTTATGTTAAAAAAAAGAAATTCACTGAAAACATACAAAGATTAAAGTGACATTACAGATTGTAGTTAGATGACAGTCACACAAGGATTTGCTATATAAAAACTGAAAAACTAAAAACTTTTTTAAAATGATATAAGGGTTCATGAATTTAATAGCAGTATAATAGATGATGTCAGTGATGTCATCAAGGATGTCAGCCGTGATGTAATATGAATATGAAGGGGAGCATTTTATAGTTAGCTCACTATACTGTAACTGGCCAAGTGCATTTCTAGTTTAAATATTAGTTCTTGTGTGACTCTGTCACCTAATTATAACGTCGCTTTAGACTTTGTGGTTTTTTTCAGTGAATTTCAAATTTGTTTTAAATAACCCAAGGTTTTATCTCCATACCCACTTATAACGCTTTCCAAACTTTTTTCCGTCATTTTGTTTGTGTGTGTCATATTCTGCTTGCAGCACGTTTACCTTCTTCTTTAGATTGGGAGCCCCACTGCAGATGCCACATGGTCATAAGGAAAGGGGCTATAAAATAATAATTCGGTGCCTATTACTTCACACCCCGTAGTGCTATTGTTGAAAGCCTATTTTGCATTATTATGGGGAAGGAAACCTAATGTAGAATTATGCCCGGGATCTACCGGCTATGGCTGAGTGAGGAGAAAGAAAATCAAGAGCAGTTTAAAGTGTATATGACATCTGAGACAGTGTCTGAAAGCATGAGTGAGATATGTTTTTCTGTTCAGGGTAAAGTTACCTGTTAATCCAGTGAAAGACGTATTAAAGTTATTGAACCCCAAAATGGTAGACCAGAAATTGTCCCGTGTCATACGCTTTTAGTGATGTTTATGGACGTAAGCAAAATGTAGCTGTTAGAGAAAAGATAGAATGATTGCAGAGGAAGAGAACTGTGAATGTGGCAGAACTAGGAGGCCAATGAAGGAGCCATGTGCTCGAAGGAAGGGTCATAGAGGAGACCTGTTCCTCTCTCTGCCTTTCCAGAATCCTTCCATTGAGAGGTGTGTTGTTTCATGTTATGCTGTTAGGCCATGCTGTGCCATGCCATGCCATGCTATGTTTAATCCTTGTGTAGCACACAGTGTGCAATTAATATAGCCTTATGTAGTGTCTGTGTAACTTTTTGGGCGTGCAGGGAACTCACTTTCTTAATAGGAAGGTGACTGTGGTGTTTGCACTTTTCACTTACTGTGTTTTGTATAGGAAAAGTATTACTGTTGTTTGGTGTCTACAATTGGATCGGTAATCCGGAGGGTGGTGGCTCCTGTGATATGGAGGGTGGTGGCTCCTGTGATCTGGAGGGTGGTGGCTCCTGTGATCTGGAGGTTGGTGGCTCCTGTGATCTGGAGGTTGGTGTCTCCTGTGATCTGGAGGGTGGTGGCTCCTGTGATCTGCAGGGTGGTGGCTCCTGTGATCTGGAGGGTGATGGATCCTGTGATCTGGAGGGTGGTGGATCCTGTGATCTGGAGGGTGGTGGATCCAGTGATCTGGAGGGTGCTGAGGAATCAAGGTGAAATGAGTTTGAATTTTAACCGTATTCCTATATAAAAGTACAAAGATGGTGCTTCCTGCCCAATCATTAAAATCATATGCTTGTTCGGAGTAAAACTAATTTGAGAAATTTATGACTTTTTACTTTCGAAAAAAATGGGCATAAAGTTTTAGATGGAAAGCTAGCGTGGGTGTTCAGTTCTTTGCAGGGCTAGCAGCATCAGAAAAGACTGCTCCAATGTCCCCTGGGATAAATGACTAGGCATGCTTGACATTTAACACATTGTGTTTTTCAGGGCCTTATATTTGTGTTTTTCGGATGTATATGTAGAAATGATGTGGCCAATAAAAACCCTTTGTTGATTAAGCGTGTCTTCTGAAATTTCAAGAGGAGGACACACCTACGTCAGGAGTAAGACGCCACTACTCCACGACAGATTTGTGAACTAGGCTCTCAGTTTGACTGAGCACTGAGATCTTTGCTGGCAGGGCTTTGAGGACTACAGTCAAGAGCTTTAAGGGCAATGAAAAATAAAATGGTCAGGGTAATCAACTCTATTCTGTCCAGTTTAAGATCACCTAGCAAACTCCTTCCGACATTTGTTCCATTAAGTTCATTTTTATGGGAAACTATTGTGCTGACCTTTAACACACTCGGTATTAAGAATTAAAAACGCCATGTTTCGATACTTACTGAAAAATATGTCAAGATGGCACAAAATATTGACTTTCAATTCCTCAAAGAACGGTTCTTTAAAATACATTTAAAAATATATTTTCAATAAAATTTGTGAATGAATAAGAGACGCAGAATAGTTTGCATTCAAATCAAATGCAGTTTGGAGAAACAAACGAACTTTGCTAAACATTTATTCCCCAGTAGAGGCTCACTTGCTGAGACCAGCGTTGGCAAAGCTAATATCTCTGGCCTTGCCAATCCTGCAATGCTTTTGCAAGTGTGCAATAGGCATTCAAAGTTTAAAAGTAAAAAATACAGCAGCCTAAGGATTGTAAATGTTTGCATTACATGTTTTTTTTAAAATAAATACGCATTTGCAAAAAAAAAAAAGAGAAACAATAGCGGGAATATTGGCCTACAAAACCTGACACTGAAGTGCATAACGTTTTGACCCATTGTGCACAATTTGCAAGCAAAATGCGTCGCTCACAGGAAAGAGAGCTAGTGGCTAAAGGGGGCTGATCCCATATTACGTGCTATTTTGGGGTTGAAGTCAATTGTGAATGATTATTAATTAGACCAATGGATATAGAGGGCTGATCACAGACACACACACATACCCTCCACCCCCCTCTATTACCATTGTCGAGTGTTGGGAGGGTGCTTGACTCAGGAGAGGCTTACGTTTCGAGTGAGTCATGATTTCCTGCCTCAACAGTTTGTTTGTGATTTTATCACTGTTGAAAATGGCGGTTAGCCATCTCCAATCTGTAAGGTGAACTTAAAAATAAAAACCGAAATGGGTGTCAGGGCAAAATTATGCAGACATACACACTGGTCACCATGCTTTTTGTTTCAGAAACCCCAATCCAAGATGGCAGCTAAGGCTCATCAATACAACAGTGTCCATCTTTCTGAAAACAAAAACAATTCCTAGAAGGCCTCCAGTACATGTATCTGGCACTAGGGACCAATCGGATTTATTTATATACTTTTTTACTGTAGCAAATCTTGTGGTTTAAGTTGAAGTGCTTTATATCTTAATCTTCTAGTTTTTGATTCTATTGTAAGGAATGTCTGGAAGAAATTACTGAATGCAAAACACATAGTTTTAAGTGATGTGTAATAAAGACTGTTTCTTTTTGTTTTTTTGCAGTGACGTTGGTGAATCCTCTAGAAAAAGGTAATCTCCTTTCTGCGACCGCAACAAAATTAAATGTGATTTCAATAAGTTTTGTTAAAAACACTCTTGAAATGTATTTTCTAATAGTACCGGACACCCGCCAGGCTTTAATGCATCTTCACCAACTTCCTCACACCACACCCTGCTGATCCTGTCACCAAGAGGCAGGCAGGGTCCTACATATTTGGTGGTCCTGGTCCCTAAATATCTGTGTTTCTTGCTTTGGTGTATCTTTCTGGATGAGCGCGGGGATGCCCAAGGGTAACCAGGCGCGTTATAAAACTCGATGATAATAATAATAATAATAATAATCCAAAGATACTAGAAAAAGGTTCTGGAACACATTATAAGGCACTCGGGGCTACCCCATCCTTGCAGATCCTGCTACCCTGATCCTTGGAATGGCCATGTCGACTGGGCAGTGATCTGAATCATGTCCGTAGCCACGAAACAACAACTTGCATTTTTCTGGAAGAATTTTGAGCCCCTTTCCATAGCATTGTGGTTCCAGAGATTGTGGCAAACATTGGCCATGGAACGCATGACTGAACACCCTCTTCTTCACTGACAAGAAATATTCCCATCTTTGTCTACCGCTAATAGAGTACCTTTCCAAACTGGAATTCTTATGCTTCAGTCCCCCCAGGTTCTGGGCGCTGCACTTTTTTGATGAACTGGTCTTCGTTTCCCCAACATATGTGCAGCTGGGACATATGAGCTACTCTGGCCAAGCAACAACAGAAACTTTGGGCCTCACCCTGCAGCGTGGCTTTACCACACCTCCCCCCTTCGCTCCCAGCCTGACTCCTTTGGCCTTGTAGTTCCAGGATAGGGTGGGATTAGACATTGACCCTCCCCTAGTTGTTATTCTCTCCCTATCCTTTATTTAATGTTGAGCATTGACCTGCCTGCTGCGAGAGGGTCTTTCAGCTCCTCCAGAAACTGTTAAGCATGTGTACTGCGCCCAGAGAATCAGTGTATGGGTGGTGGCACTCCTGTATTGATATGCAAAGCCAATGGTCCACGTTTTTATTTTTTTTATCATAAAATGTAGCATCAAAGATATTTACACAAAATATGTTTAGTCATCAAGTAATTCAGGTCAAATTAACAACCTTGAAAAACTGCAGTTAGTTTCTTTGCACTGTTTATAAAGCTGTGAAGGTAATAAAGATCTACTGCCAGAAACACCCAACTTTTTAAGGTCTTTGTTGTAAACTTCAACAGCTATACAAAGGTCAGAAAGATTTTCTTAGCTTCAGAAAGCAAATTAATTGGAAGTGAACTTAAGCTAATTGTAGAAAATTGACTAAGCTTCAATGTTGGTAGGGATCTATCCAAGGAGCAGTGTTTGTCTGAAGACACCTGGCTGACGGTGCACCAGAGCTATGGAGTTGATGGTCGTAAGCGAGTATCAGCAGAAAGCTCCCCGAGTGTGTATGGTTTGGTCATTACACCATTTACAATGAAACCTGGAGACCCAGGGTCCTAGTCACGTTGTGGAGTACGTAAAGTTGTACTCGTGTAGTACTCTTATGAACTCTTACATACCTTAGTGAACTGGCCCAAACATCTAGAATGTAAATAAAATGGGAACAGTCCTATACAATTACTACAAATAGAAAATACTCTGCTCTCTATGGAGGCGATTCACAAAGCTATGTAAGAGTACGTAAAAGAGTACACAATTGTTTTCTTTGACTCTGCTTCCACACTTAGCTACATTGTTTGAATCATGATGAGAATATTTTGCTTTCTTGTTTGAATTGAATGCCCAGAGTAGACATTCATTTATAATTCAGATTCCACCAGCTGTGACTACGCTTTTTATCATAGGTTGAGAAAATGAGTACCATTTCTTACGTAATGAAAACCACTACTGAGGGTGACCCTGCATTGCCTGGTTACTTACATTCTTTGAATTGTCTACATATTTTCTTTGTACTTGTCAGGTATGTAATGCTTTGTTGCCAGTAGTGTGGCCCTGAAGCACTGTTACCTTACTCTTAGTGTATAGTGGGGTAGATGTGTAGGTTGTGTAAAGATACTGTGCATTGAGTCTTAGCGAACTTGGAATTATGCACAGGGCTCACATGTTTGTCTTGTTCTGCTCCATGGAGGATTTTACATGTCTGAAAGTCTCTGAAAAAAGCGCTACAATACGGCCAGCGCAGACCATGTCATAGCGCTTTTTTGTGTTAGGAGGGGCAAGACAATAAACTCAACATGGGGGGCGAAGAGACTCGTGTCTGCAAAATATCCTGTGATTTTGGACTTTCAGTCATTTTCAGCCATGCTGAGCAGCATATGTGCTGCTAGACAACATGGCTAAAAGACGTTCATATTGGGAAGGCCGATTGCTGAAACCTATTGGCTTTGCCAATGCTTGTTTGTGCTAGGCTTCAGTTGGACCCTGTTGCTGACGATGTGGCGGCCAGTGTGGGGTGGAGATTGCAATTCTGCCAGCTATTTCTTCACCACATCTGGCCGACCCAGGGAAGTCCGCTGAATCTGTCTTGGTGTAATTTTCCAACACCTGGACACAATTCAGCAATGCCCTCACGTTGCCTGCTTTCTGTTCGGAGCAGCAACCTGCAGGGGGCGAGGGCGCTTTCATATTTTCCTTCCAGCTGGGTCTAAAACAAAGTCCTGATTTAAGAAGCGATCAGCCCTTCCTTTGTTTAAGCATCACACTGGCTGGGAGCCACCTGGAGCCTATCACATAGATGCCAATGGAATGGAAGGAAATAAAGATGCACAGCTTATCCTTTCACACGTATTTTAGATAAACGATGATTTTGGAGCAGGTTTTATACTTTGTCCAAACTCTTTTTGTAAGAGATGTGCATGCAGTGTAAGAATGACTGTTATATCTGTGCATATGAGTAATTACACAAAAAAAGATTTAATTGCCACTTTTTTTTTAACTTAATTCTTTTATAGCAGTAATCATCCCAGTATATATGCCAGAGCAATTTACGTCATACTCAAAGAGAAAATAACTAATTCAAGTTTGTAAATCCATGTACAGGAAATTATAAAAGACAATGAGAGTTATAAAATGTTGGGGTACCATATCGTCTTTACTTTGACTTTATATGCTATGAATGCATGGTCAAGAGAAACACAAAGTCAGGATTTAAAACATAATGCAGTGTTGGGTTTGTTTGTACTAATAAGACTTTGTTACTACCCAAAGGAACCCTTTTTGCAAGCATAGCCTCTTCGCCGCGGTGGATATTCCGCCGTGGTGCTGAAAAAAATTACGCGTGTGCCATTTGGACGGCCCCTGTCTGTCCTCCGCACATGGATCAAAGAGGATAGACTAACAAAAGGTAAATAATAATAAAAGATCTAAACCCACAACTTGAATCTGCTTGATGTCAGTTCATATCTCACTGAGCTACATGAGGACTGCAACTTTTGAACTGGAGGTAACAAAATAATCTCTGTGTCAAAAGCAGTAACCCACTTACCTATTTACATGAAATACGAATCTGTGATCTGCATGTTACACAATGTACTTTGCAGCGGGCACATTGACCCTCTATGCTACTTTATGAAACAAAACTGTAATTGGACAAAACACAGAACTTGTCTTAAACTGCATTAATTACCAGAGTTATTTTACTGTTAATATTATAATCCCCTGAATATCGCTGGGGACACAAAGATCTCTGCAGTAGGTGTGCACTGCTCTTAACCCTGTGACATATTTGAAATACAGCCTCTTTGTGACCATTTAAGTAAGCTAGAACAGATTTACTGTCACATATGTCCCTATTGTCAATTTCTTTGCAGATTTTTAAAAAATAGATGTATGACTCCACCACTTTTCCTCTGCCTCATCTTGACTTAAAATGTATGGGTATCCAGAGTACATTTTTCCCAATTCCAGCATGGATGGGACCAATTAATTCAGACAGAGCCTACAGTTATGGCCAATTAGATCATATTTATTTCTCTTGCAAAAATTATGCAGCAGCCTATCTGATTATAAGTGTCTCACACTCGGGTTGTTGCCAACGTTTCAACATTTTAGGTTTCTCACATTTTAAATCTGTCAACCACAGCAGCCCAAAATAAAATTTTAAGTCCTGTTTGATTATTTCAAACCAAGCACACCGTTCCTGGAAACGAATGTGCATTAACACTAAATGTATTCAAGATTGTTTTATAACATCTAAGTATAATATTTAAAATGTATCTTCCCTTGTTTGAAACAAAGCAAACAAATACTGCTAAACCTGATTAGTGTCCAGAAACAGTGTGCCACGGTTATTTGATTTGAAATAATGAAACACGATTGAAAGCAGCTGCGTATCTGGACACAGGTAAAGAGATTTTGTCTGGCCAGGGCTACATGCTCAGGTCCCCAAAAAGAACAGTTTCTTTTTTTGTTTTTTTTTGTTATCTGTGGCTGCTTAAAGTAGAGTTGTGTCATCCACTCAGCTAGTCTCCAGAGGTAATGAGTATAGAGATGGCTATCACAGAGTAGAGCCTTATTTGTAAAAGCTTTGTTTGTTTTGTTTTAGTATTTCTAAAGCGCAGACCTAGCCAGCTTGCAACTGTACTGCCTTGTACAGGGGGTCATCCCCAGTGGGGCTACATGGCAGTTGAGCATAGTGGGAGGAGATGAGGCTATTGGAAGAGGTGGGAAGTCAGCCTAGCTGAGGCAGTGTTCCTTGAGGTGAGTTTTCAGATGATTTTTCTCTGAATTGTAGGAGGGTTGGTGCTGTTCTGTTGTTGAAGGGAATGTTGGTCCACATCTTGGGGAAGTAGGTTAAAAAAGCTTGTTTTCTCCTTCCTGCAGTGTTTAGTCTCTTTCTTATCTGTGATGCCAAAACTAGACTTTGGTGGCTAGGTAGGCAGAGGTCATGGTATAGAGGGACTGATAAGTGATGCAGCTGATCTTAAAGATCATCTGGGCCAGTAGTGGGAGCCAGCGTAAATAATTTAGTTCAAGGGTGATGTGGTTGAACTTCTTCAGCCCTTTGATGAGTTGTTCTGCTGCATGAAGGATGCCTTTCAGTAGAAGGAGAGTCTTTGGGATGACATTGGACAAGGTCTTGCCTCCATTAAGGGTTTAGCACCAGGCAGATTTTGCCATACAGGTTTGGATGGATTTGAGGTAGGCTTTGAGCCTATGTATGTTGTTGGTTGAGTAGATTTTGAGATAGAATTTGGTGTTGAAGGCATACTGGTGTATGTTGATGTTGCTGTCTGCTAGGCTGGATTTCAAAGGTTCCATATAAAGGTTAGAAATGATGGGTAATACAATGGAGCCCTGTAGGACTCTGCAAGTGATGGGGTGAGTCTTGGATGCCATTGTGTTTCTCTGAATGAGTTGTTGTTGGCTGGTGAGGTAAGATGTGACCCATTACAGGATTTAAAGGACTGTGCCACAAAAGTCCATATGAGTTTTCAGGGTGTGGATCAATGATTGATTGTGTTGAAAGCTGCAGAGAGTTTGAGTTGAACCAGAAGGCAATAGTCATTTTTTTTGTTGAGGGAGAGAGCATTATTTTGTAGTTTTGAAGTAGGTTTTTAGGTCTCGTGCCGTTAACCGCGCAAAGCGCGGTCTCGCCAGAGACCTATTGTTAGCGACTCTGCTTTCCAGGAGACAAGACTGGCCACGCGAATGTGAAAGAGTCGGAATTGAGCGGGCACGCGAACGCGCGTTCCATTGAGCAGCTTATGGTTCCCTTCCAATGCGTGCTTAGAGAGACAGGGCTTTCACTTTGTTTAAGTTTCGTTTTTACTGCTGTCCAGATGGCTCTGGGAGTGCGCGGTTAGAGCGACAGTGTTGCCAGCTTTCATTTTCTTTGCACACACGCAGAGACATACACATACGCACACACACTAGCGAACATACACGCACGCATACACACGAGCGCACAGAGACACACCCCCCCGCCGCACACACACAAGAGCGCGCGCACACACACGAGCGCACACACACAAACCAGCGCACAGAGAAACCCCCCCCTCCCCGGCCGCCACCCCCCACTTCAACTAAGCCCCACTCACCTCACTCCGGACTTCAGCCGCCACTGCGGGGCTCTTCCTCGGGCATGGGAGCCCCGCGTCACCACTGCTCCTCTGGCCGGGTACTCCGTGGGCACGGGCTTCCAGCAGAAACGGAAGTCCCGCCACACGGCAGGTTTCGGCAGTGCACGCGCACGTCTATTCCTGCTTCCACTCATTCCGCTCTCTCACCCTGGGGTCGCATATCTGGTATGGGTTTTACCTTTTCTTTACAATAGCGATCGTTTTTTTATTGTTATTGTTCTTTATGTAATGCGAATTTGTATAGCGCGAACTTTACCCGAAGGTGTTGCTCGTTATTACTGGTTTGGCCCCAGAACAGCCTGATGGGGGACATCTTTTTCTGACTGCTGAACACTTTGTACGTTGTGGGCTGAACTCTCCTCACGACCCGTGTGATGCTTCCCGAGGGCTCCTGCTGCGGGGCAACAGGTGGAAGAGAGCCCGTGAGAGTGAAGCGGGGTCCGGCCTGTACTGCATGGATCCTCTCCCGAGCTTAGTCCCGAGCTTAGACTTAAACATGCAGCTGAGGCAGCAAAGTCTTTACATTGAGAAACTTCACTGCATTTATCCAGCCAGGTTGCTCCCAGTAAAAAGAAGGAAGCACCGTAACAGCTGTGAGCCCGTGCCTAAGGTGCATCATCAGAGCTGTGTGAATAATAACAGCTGTGAGCCCGTGCCTAAAGTGCATCAGAGCTGTGTAAATAATAACTGCGCCAGCCCCGTGCGTGAGGTGCATCATCAGAGCTGTGTGAATAATAACAGCTGTGAGCCCGTGCCTAAGGTGCATCATCAGAGCTGTGTGAATGATAACTGAGTCAGCCCCGTGCGTGAGGTCCATCATCAGAGCTGTGTGAATAATAACAGCTGTGAGCCCGTGCCTAAGGTGCATCATAGCTGTGTAAATAATAATTGCGCCAGCCTCTTGCATGAGGTGCATCATCTGAGCTGTGTGAATAATAACAGCTGTGAGCCCGTACCTAAGGTGCATCATCAGAGCTGTGTGAATAATAACTGCGTCAGCTCCGTGCGTGAGGTGCATCATTAGAGCTGTGTGAATAATAGCTGTGAGCCCGTGCCGGAGGTGCATCATCAGAGCAGTCTGAATAATAACAGCTAAGAGCCCGTGCCTAAGGTGCATCAGAACTGTGTGATAACTGCGTCAGCCCCGTGCGTGAGGTGCATCATCAGAGCTGTGTGAATAATAACAGCTGTGAGCACGTGCCTAAGGTGCATCATCAGAGCTGTGTGAATAACAACTGTGAGCCCGTGCGTGAAGTGCACCATCAGAGCTGTGTGAATAATAACTGCGGCAGCCCCGTGCGTGAGGTGCATCATCCACATTGCTCAGGTCACCCAAATTCCTGCACTCTCTACCACACTGCTTTCAAAAACAGCATACTCTTGCACACACTCTCACTTCTCACCAATTCAAAGTTTGCTAAAATGTTATGCACCGCATTGTCATACACAATGCCAATAACTCAAACTTTAATGCTGCGAGACCTATTGCATTGTAAAAGCTTGTTCTAGCTGGTAGGGAATTCTTTCTCATTTTCAACTGTAGTTGGGTGGTGACTGCCTTTTTGATAATTATTCCCAACAATTGAGAGGTGGGGTGTAGGATGGGTGTTAGCAAGATCTGATGAATTTAGTGTAGGGTTTGTCATCAGGAAGGGATCTGTGTGGTTTTGAGGATTCCCTGGTAGGTGCTCTCAGGTAGCGAGGCACTGGCAATGTCGAAAAGGGGTGTGAGAGCTTCTCCTTGCAAAGCCTTGATGATGAAGCAGGAAAGCACTTTATCACTTTTATCTTTGCAGGAGGGGTTATAAGTAAGTTCATATTGTTGGAGAGGTATGTATGGGAGACAGTGTTAAAGGTTGATTAGTTAATGGTGTGGCATCTGGTTAGAGGTGATGGTGTGTATGACGGTGGGTAGTTGTGATTTCAGTGATTTTGTCCTTGAATAAAAGGTTTATAGCATTGAATGTGTCAAATGTTGGTATGACAAATGGGTTCTGGGTTGGAGTTGGCACATTATTTGATAGCCTTAAAGAGGGCTTTGCTTCCATTAATTGGTACATTGATAGTAGTCTTGTAATAGGTGTATTTAGCACTGGTGATGACACAATGGCAGATGCAGCGGAGTGCTTCAGAAGGGTAAGGTCATTCTGGCATTTTGAGTGTGTGTTGTGTGAGTGTTATGTGTGTGCGCGCCGCGATGCTGACGGTTTACAGTTGGAGGCAAGATTTTTCAGAGTGTAGTGTAGTTCCTATATTCCCAATAGGCTCTGCGCATTGGAATAATATATCCTATAGATTTGACGTAGGACTTAGGTCAACTAGGTCTCTATCGAATATATTAGACTTAATTGTGAGTGCCAGCTAGCTCAGAGGTCACTAGAAACTTTCTCGAATAAACAAGAAGGGATTAGTTTCTGACAACCGCATAAACATGACAACTTTGTTTCCCAAGAAAAAACTGATCTTCAGAGTCGTGGAAACAATAGATAGATATTTCACTCAGTCAATCGTGCATGCTTCGTTTCACCAGAGGTGCAAAGAAATAGATAGACGGGCGTTTTCAATAAAACGTTTTATTGAACAGTCTTCTTTCTCAAGCATAAGAAATGAACTGCTACAATCGTAAGACTGGTTGCAATATATAGTGCATACAGTAGAAGGATTAGAATAAAATAATACTGTAAGAGCATTGTATGGTTCCTAAATCATAGCTAAATACATACATAAATAACAGAGGCTAAAAGTACTCAACTGGTGCTTCTAAAATATACCTACCCCGATGTACCTAACCTAAGCTTAGTACGAGGGAAGAAGTAAGTGAGGTGTAGCATAAATGTAGTATTCTTTTGCCAAGAATCTGTCCAAGATTTCTCTTAGGGTCTAATCAGCTCCGTACCTTGATTTGGAATGAAGAAGGTCAGGCTCAGGACTCGATTTCCCGGCAACCTGCAAGGGTATCCTGGAAACACTGGAGCTGGATTTCTCGGCAGGAGAAAAGACAGCGTCTCTCTCAGTGCGTCTGCTGGAGGGTCGGCTTCCTTCGGCGCTTGCTGTAGCAGGATGCGTCGGGCAAGTAGATAGTCGAACTGCTCCAAACCACGGTGTGTTTGCTAAGGCAAGTGTGGGCATAGTTATACCTTGAAGTTGCCGAGTTTGACAAAAAGGTGGACATAATGACGTCATAAGAGTCCCAGTTCTTTGAAAACTCCATGAGTTCTTGGACAAGTCAGTCCTCGAGCAAGGGGAAGTCCTTAGCTGCTGAAGCCGAGTTTTCCAAGAAATCATTGGAGATTATCGGGAACTAGTGGAAGTATCCCTGCCGTATTTGGACTGCATGAGCTAAGGCCGAATATGGTTCTGATTTCTATGCCTATATAAGGATATGGTGTTTTATACCTATATAAGGGCATGAATCGGGAAAATTACAATAGGGTCCTAAAATGGTACACAACAAGAGAAGTATAGCATTCTACCCGATTCTTCAGAATAGTGTTGTAGATGTTGAAAGCTGGGAGAATCTGGGTAGGTTGATTAGTTCTTCTTGGAGCTTCTAGGTCGATGTTCTTGAAGGAGCAGAAAGTAACGTTCTCCTTTTTCTGTTGCCCTTCAAGTGGAGGAGTGATGTGTGTGATCTTGAAGTGGGTGTGGAGACGATCAGTCCTGGAGTATGGGGAGCTGGCAGTGGATGTTGGGAGATACAGAGAGCATGCCTTTGGCATGAGTTGGGTTGGTGATACAGTGTTTTATTTCTAGCTAGATTAGAGAGTTGTGGTCTTTATTCATTATTTTGGTGCTAAAGTCACCAGGAATATTGAAGTCTCCAAAAGAGGAACGAATGGGAGTGTTGAATGAAGGAAGAGGTGATGATGTCTGGTATTCTTTGTAGTCCTTTTGGGTTCCGGGTGGTCTATAGATGCGAAGAACGAAGACTATTTTGCAGGCAGAATAGTGGCAAAGTGAGAATTTAAAAGATTTGGTTCTGGCTATATTCAAGATAGCACAAAGCCACCTTCACTTGTGTATCTGTGTATCATTGTGAGGATCACTCCAGTTTGTCCCGTCTATGTGTTGGATGTAGTATCCAGAGGGGGTGAAGGATGTCCAGGATGTGTGTGGAGGAGATTGTGATCTAGGTTCTATGATGAAAAGAGTGTCTAGGTTTTTGCTGACACCAAGCTTTTGGAGAGCCTATTGACTCTTCATTCGAAAACCATAATATGACTGGGCTGTCCTTAAGCCCATCCTCACAGAGTAGGGTACAGGGGAGAGGGGTACAGGAGCCCACAGTAAAGTTTGCATACCAGAAGAGAAGGAGGAAATACAGAGTTCGGATAGCTAGACTGCAATTGAGACTGGCTGAGGAATGTTCTGTACAGACAGGAAATATTCTGTATCTATATAGAGCAACACTTCATGAAAGTGAATTGGGGTTGAGCTCGAACTGGCATACCCGCATTTACAGTTATAGCACTATGCTCCTTCTTTGTGCCTGATTTTCACAACATATTTCTCTTTTTCTTGTGGAGGATCTGTTCTGCAGGTTGGGAGTGACAGCCAACTTTTTTATTTTGCATAACTGGGTCAAATTTGTAATTTGTAATTTGCATTTGTATAGCGCATTATCACCAACGGTCTCTAAGCGCTGTGAGAGGGGGGCCTGCTAAGGTTAGGGGTGAGGAGGCGGTACTTTACTGTGAGCCCCAGGCTTCCTTAAACAGAAAGGTTTTAAGTTGTTTCCTGAACGGTAACAGGGAGTGTTCTTTTCGGAGGCTGTCAGGTAGTCTGTTCCAGATCTGTGGAATGATAGACGAGAAGGCTCTGCCTCCTACGGATGACAGGCGAGAGCGGGGGCAGACTAGCATCCTGGCTTCCGAGGATTGGAGTGCTCTGGTAGGGGCATAGTTGGTTAAACTGTTTCTGATGTATATCGGTGCCTTGCCATAGATGGCTTTATGTGCAATACAGAGGCCCTTGACTTTTATCCTCTGTCTAATAGGGAGCCAGTGAAGTTGGTGCAGAAGGGGGGAGGCATGAGTGCAACGTTGGACTTCAAACACAAGCCGAGCCGCATCGTTCATGGTGGTCTGGAGTCTGGCCAGTTGATAGTCTGGGAGTCCTAGGTAGAGCGAGTTACCATAATCCAGTCTGGATATGATAAGTGCTACCACAACTCATTTGAGGGTCTCGAAGGTAAGCAGAGGGGCCAGTTTACGCAACTGCCTTATTATGTTTGAGCAGACCCCTACTGTGGTCGATACCTGTAGGGCCATGGTTGGTTTGCAGCCATTATCCAGCATTTTTTATCCCGCGGACTTTCAGGCCGCATACTATTTTCCCGCAAGGTCATTGACCTCGCATACCATCATCCCGCATTTTTTTAAAACTCGTGCATTTATCACGCATGCATTTACAACGAATTACGTTGTAAAGGCATGTATGGTAAATGCATTTATGTTGTGAAAACCACGATGACGAGAGAGGTAAGTGGGTTTGGGTTAGTTTTTTCGTCGTGCTGGGTTAGTGATTGTGTAGTGTAGTGTTGTGTTAGTGTAGTGTAGAGTTGTGGTGGTTGTTTAGTGTAGGGTCGTGCTGGGGGAAGTGTTATAGGGTTTAGGGTAGTGTTGTAGTGTTTGTGTAGTGTAGGGTCATGCTGGGGGTAGTGTGTTAGGGTTTAGGGTAGTGTTGTAGTGTTTGCGTAGTGTAGGGTCATGCTGGGGGTAGTGTTTTAGGGTTTAGGGTTGTGTTGTAGTGTTTGCGTAGTGTAGGGTCATGCTGGGGTGTAGTGGTTTAGGGTTTAGGGTAGTGTTGTAGTGTTTGTGTAGTGTAGGGTCATGCTGGGGGTAGTGTTTTAGGGTTTAGGGTAGTGGTGTAGTGTTTGCGTAGTGTAGGGTCATGCTGGGGGTAGTGCTTTAGGGTTTAGGGTAGTGTTGTAGTGTTTGCGTAGTGTAGGGTCATGCTGGGGGTAGTGTTTTAGGGTTTAGGGTAGTGTTGTAGTGTTTGCGTAGTGTAGGGTCATGCTGGGGGTAATGTTTTAGGGTTTAGGGTAGTGTTGTAGTGTTTGCGTAGTGTAGGGTCATGCTGGGGGTAGCGTTTTAGGGTTTACGGCAGTGTTGTAGTGTTTGCGTAGTGTAGAGTCATGCTGGGGGTAGTGTTTTAGGGTTTAGGGTAGTGTTGTAGTGTTTGTGTAGTGTAGGATCATGCTGGGGGTAGTGTTTTAGAGTTAAGGGTAGTGTTGTAGTGTAGGGTCATGCTGGGGGAAGTGTTATAGGGTTTAGGGTAGTGTTGTAGTGTAGGGTCATGCAGGGGTAGTGTTTTAGGGTTTAGGGTAGTGTTGTAATGTTTCTGTAGTGTAGGATCCTGCTGGGGGTAGTGTTTTAGGGTTTAGGGTAATGTTGTAGTGTTTGTGTAGTGTAGGGTCATGCTGGGGTGTAGTGTTTTTTAGGGTTGTGTTGTAGTGTTTGTGTAGTGTAGGGTCATGCTGGGGTGTAGTGGTTTAGGGTAGTATTGTAATGTTTGTGTAGGGTCATGCTGGGGTAGTGTTTTAAGGTAGTGTTGTAGTGTTTGTTTAGGGAAGTAAAGTGCTTTATGGTAGTGTTGGGGGGTCGTGCTGGGTAGTGTACATTTTGGAAAAGGACTGTGTGTCAAGGGTGGGTGGTGCAGGGGTACTACATTAGAGTGTAGTGTAGGGTAGGGTAGGGTACTCTTACTTACCTTTAGAACTTTTACAACGAGTATATCTTTAACATGCATGCCTTTTCGTTGTAATGGCATGCGTGCTAAAGGCATATTCGTTTTAAAAGTTTTCGTTCTCTTATTTTGCGGACTAATAGTACTTGCGGTATTATATTTGCGGTATGATGGTATGCGGGATGTTTGTCTGCGGTCTGACATCATATATTCCCATGGTTAGTCTGTTGTCGATTTTTATTCCCAAGCTTTCAGCTGCCGTGGCTGGCTCGGGATATTTGCCCAGCTCGGGTGGCCAGAAAAGATTGTTCCAGGGATTGTCGTCATTGGTGACAGCTAATACCTCCGTCTTGTCCAGGTTGATCTTAAGGAGGTTGGCCGACATCCAGTTCATTGTGAATTTCAGGATGTTCTGTACTTTATGGTGCGCTGGTGTGGAGTTGTCAATCCGAATGATGATTTGGGTATCATCTGCGTAATTGTATATTTGGCACTCCAGCTGATTGAGTGCGGCTATCAGGGGCTGGAGGTAAACATTGAATAAGAGGGGAGACAGTGCGGATCCCTGAGGGACTCCGCATGGAAGAGTGCCCGCCCTGGACACTGCATCACCCAACTGCACTCTCTGAGAGCGATCTTTCAGAAAGGATGTGAGCCATGTCATAGCTATGCCCTGCACCCCGAAGTCAGACATCCGCGACAAGAGCAGCTCGTGGTTCACGGTATAAAAAGCCGCTGATAAGTCTAACAGGATCAGGGCGCAGGGATCCTTTGAATCCGCCCTCAGTCTCAGACCATCTAGAACTGCTAACATCACTAGTTCAGTACTCTGATGCGGCCGGAAACCAGCCTGATTGAATTGCAGGAGATTGTTAGCCTCTAGATGATGTGCGAGTGAGGCGAGTACATGCTGTTCAAGGACTTTGGCGAGGAAAGGGAGCTGGGATATGGGCCGAAAGTTCTCCAGGTTTTTAGTGTCGGCCCCGGGTTTTTTCAAGAGGGGGATCACACGCGCCTCCTTGAAGTCATACGGGACCACTCCTGTTTCAAGAGACATGTTCAGCAGTGATAGGGTCTCGCCTTAGATCTCGGGGAGGGCCATCTTGTAGATCCTGGGTGGGCAAGGGTCGGCTGGGGAGCCGGACTTCACGCGTCCAAAGAGCGGCACCAAGGCCTCGTGTACAAGCAGGGGAAATGAAGTAAGAGCTAATTCGAAGGGAAGGCCGATGGAGACTGGATTTAGCGGGCATGTAAGCTTAGGAGTGTTCTCAATTTTCGTCAAAAGATCCTCCACTTTGGAGGTAAAGAAGGTTTGAAACTTATCGCAGTCCTCAGTGTTGAAGGAAGGCTTCTTCTCTTTGACCTGTCGAAGTTCTTTCAGGACTTTAAATGTTTCTTTCTGCGTGTTAGGAGCCGATGCAATTTTATTTTCATAAAAGGCCGCTTTCCCGGTCTGTATTGCGTTTTTATATGTAGCAAATACTTCAAGATGGTGTGAGAGGGCGGTAGGGTCATATTCTTTTCGCCAGGCTCTTTCCCCTTGGCGAAGCTGTTGTTTTAAACTGCGTAGGTTTGCATTGAACCACGGGGCCCCCTTCCCCTTGTCTCTGATCCTTTCTCTGCGTGCAGGTGCTAATATGTCAATAGCACTATTAAGTCTTTCCGCCAGGGCGCTGTTTTTTGCATGGATGTCTCCAGGTGAGTAGTTTGGCGGGCTAGACTTTCTAAGGGCAGGGGCAAGATCATCTGCACTAATTTTATTCCAGCTTCTGATTACTCTCCAGCAAGGAGAAGGTCGAAGTCCTGGTTTAGGGGGTTGGATGGTGCCATAAATGATTAGGTGATCGGACCATGAGCAGGGTCTGATGACTGGGGGGCCGATAAGAGGCAGTGAGGCCCACACTAGATCCAGTGTGTGACCTTTTACATGGGTGGGGCCGGTGACAAATTGACTCAGTCCCAGAGCGGTCAACGCCTCGTCTAAGAGGTTGGCTTGACTCTCTTTGGGAGATACTTCCCAATGGAAGTTAAAATCGCCCAATATGAGTAGGCATTGATAGTGGGAGCATAGGTCATGTGCCAGCTCCGTCAACCACTTAACGAACTTGGGTGGTGTTTTCGGGGGACGGTACACGACCAGGGCGGCGACACACGCTGAGGCAGAGTGGAGTTTGACCCCTAATACTTCCGCCCCTTCAATGTTTTCCGCGAGCAGGGTCTCGGCCTTCAGAGAGTTTTTATACAGCATGGTCACCCCCCCAACCCCACGTGTGCTGCCTGGCCTGTTGTGGTAAAGGGCCGCGTAGTTAGGAGGAATGGCGGCTACAAGGTCAGGGGTCGATGAATCTTCCAGCCAGGTCTCCAAGAGACCCAAGATGTCGATTGTCTCGTCTTGTAACAAAGTAAATACCTCTAGGTGATGTTTTTGAAGTGAGCGAGTGTTTAATGATGCAAATGCAAAAGTCGGGGATACTTTCCGGAGGGTAGCAGCCCTCCGTGGTTTGCCAGTGGCCTTCTGAAGGGGAGATCTTAGTAACCCTTCAGCATTGAGGCGGGTCGCTACCTTGTTGTCCAATGGTACAGATGGACTTTTTAGCTGGTACAGATCAGCACAGGAGTACACTACGCCACGGGCAGGGGTTCTGGCCCCTAGGCCCGGTTGGGCGCAGACGGGCTTGCCTTTGGCGCGCCGCCGGCTCGTCTGCTGCGCGAGCGCTCTGCGCGCTTGATCCAGTGTGAAAGAAATAGGCAGAGTCACCACCCACCCGCCAATCAGCCCTGCTGTGCAGCGGCTGTCAATTCCCAGCACTAGACCGGTAACCGACCGGAAGTGCTTCTGCCGGGGTGCGTCGTGAGGTGGGGAGTTTGAGGAATGCACGGACACTGTGAGAAATACTTTTCTTTAAAACTATTCAATCAGTTAAAAAGCATTACAACACACTGTGCAAATTAGCAAAAGCAGCAATTTCAATATCAGTTTTAAAAAGGCAGCGAGCGTAGCAGCGTTTCAGTCAGCCCACCACGCCTGAGCAGGGCTCTCTCCAAAGACCCAGTTTCATTGTATTCATTTAATGCGTTAAAACTATCCCACCTCACCCAGCGTTTTCAAATACATGTTTCTAAAAAGAATTGTTGATCCTCGACAGAAAAAATCCACCTTTTAAGTTGGTGGCATTTCACCTTCCGTACAGGTCCCCTCTTCTTTCAGTATCAGAGGATATTTTCTGTGGAACCATTCAGAAATGTATCATCTCACATCAAATATATATGAAACGGACTGAAGCAGGCCTTAGTGGCATTCCAAAGACCCTTCCACCAGTCCCCCAGAAACATTCAGCTGGTATAATGGTGCTCCGGTACTGTGGCTCATCAGAACTTTGATTCTATAGTCACTAGATTGTAACAACATGTTACAGATCAATGTGTATAGCACACTGCGACTAAGAAATTAACCAGCATATTTTGAGTAATGAGGGTCAAGCCTCTATATAAAAAAATCATACCTGCTCATTTAGATCTGCCATCCAAAAAGACTAAGACAGTGCTACCATAGTATTTTGCAGGCCATTTCCTGCAGCTCCTAGAATGAAGAGGACTGAAGGAGAACCATTATGTTGATGAACTGGAGTAGACCGACGCCACTGTGGCAGATATGAGTTTTCTCCTCAGCCGCCATATGCATTTTTTTAATATGACCTGGGAGGCTGGGTGTGTGGTAGTGAGGGTGCCCTAAGTATGACTCGTGAGCCTCTCCCTTCATGGGTTTAAACCTATGCAAGTACCATAATTCTGTTAAATAAAAGTCATTGTCTATTTTCAAAGGGAAGCATAATTAGCCAAAAAAGAGTTGTAGTGGGAGATAAAAAACACTTTCTCCACTGGGTACAATGTCTCGCATCCCTCCCCCACCAGATCCTCAACCTAAACCGATGACTAGCGTCGTGACTTCAGCAGCTCGTAATGCAGTAGAGTCCTTTCCCAATAAGCTGCAGTAAAACTGTGTTTCCTAACACTGCTGGAACTTCAAGAATGTGACCACTCAGTAGGTGATTACTACTTTGTTATATATGGTTGAACTCCCTCAACCACAACTGATAGTGTTTAAATCTGCAGGAGGACAGCAGAAATATTCTTACTTTAGGGACCACTGCACATAGAGAAGGAGGCACATGAGTGGGATAGGATACCCATTGTGGTGGGACGGAGAAAAAGCTCACAGGGCCTCCGCCAGATCTATTAAGTTAGTGAGATGTTTCCATGTTCCACATAGTGAGTTTAGTTTGAGTTTAAAATCCACTACCACTTTATTATCTAATGGAGTCTTTAATAAGAGAGTCCAGTCAGCCATTTGTTGACACATTTAAGGTATTAGCAGTTGTTTAATTATTCTAAGCATGCATTGTTTCGGGGAGGAGTGGGCCAATCCCATGCAGCCTTTATATGATTTAATTTCTATCACTCCTCCCCTAAGTGCTCTGAGGCTTAGCTCTCCCTGGAGCTAGTTACATGGATGCAATGTACCTGAATCTCAAATAAAAAGGGGATTCAGTTATTTTTCCTTATTCTTTGAACTAGTGTGAAATATGATAACTTGAGACTCCTGCCCCTGTTTGATCTTTAGGGGATACATGGTTCACCCTTTTTGTTCAATATTAAATGTCAAAAGAATCACCCACATTAATGGCTAATCCATACTAATCTTATGGTTAAATGTGTGTGTGCACGGGGGGTGGGGAGGTTAAGGAAGCTGATGAATGGAAGAATAACATTCATCCTGCAGACCCTGTTAGAATATAAGTACACAATCAGACAGTTTTCTTGTGTATATATGCTTACAGATTAGGTGGTGGGATTGGGGATAGCAGCAGGACAAGAGAAAATGTCATGTGGCATTCTGTCTTAATATACCTAGTGGACTTCTCACTGGAGAACCTCATGAAATGTCCCTGCAACTGCATTTCTGCTGCTCTGGATGTGGGGCCAGATGTACTAAGAATTGATTTTCAAAAAGTCGTTGCAAATTGCACACTGAATTTATGTGAATTGGTTCCGATTTTGCTAACTGACTTGCTGATATGTCGTTTTGCATAATCACCATACTGAGGTAATCACAATTCGACCTCCTTCATCAGTGTTCATGAGGTAGGTCACAAATTGCAACTCACTCTGATTAGATGCCTTCACAGGGAAGGTAGCCTTCTAGGGGTCAGCAGACCACCATGTCTGTGATTGCAGTCCTCTTGACATCTTCCAAACTTTTTTATTCCTTCACAAAAGGGACGGAGTCCTTTGCGAATGGGATATCACCTCCTTTGAGGAGATGGTAACCTGTCATTGGTTTGCAAGAGAAATTATGGTTGCAAACCAATGTTACATAGTATTCCAAATCTGACTTTGGAACGGATATTCTAAACATGACCCTTCCAAATTGCGACTGGTGATGCACCAGTTACTCAATCACAAAATGGGTTTAGTGCATTTGTAAAAGCCATTTAGTAGTCACAAGTACTGAGATTTAGCGAATCGCCGGCTTTGCAATCAGTAATTGGTTTTGTAAATCTGGCTTTTGGGATTTTAAAGTATCAGCCTGCCTGTTGTGGTGAATGAACAACAATCCTCCCTGTTATAAGTCACTGCATCGGCCTTCCCAGTGTATTCCACCAGTTGGGTATATGAGTGTTAAGGCTGCCTTTGGCTTCGAGAGAAATAGATTTATTTATTTATATTCTTGTATAGCGCAGAATTCGACCCCCGCAGGGGTATCTCCGCGCTTGCGCTTTGTTTCAGGTGTTCCACTGGTTTGTGAGCTGGAAGGTGTCTAGTAGTTAAGGTATCGGATATAGGTAGGTTTTAAGAAGCTTCTTAAAATAGTGGAAGCTGGGATTTTGTTTTAGGATAAGTGGAAGTGAGTTCCAAAGAATGAGACCTTTGTAGGAGAGAGCTCGACCTCCCTGCCTAATCCTCCTAATCCTAGGGACCTGGAGCAGCTGTTGATTACTGGAACGCAGGAGGCGTCCAGGGCCGTAGGGAATAAACTTGTCAATTAGATATTTAGGACCAGAGCCAAAAAGACATTTATGAATGTGCAACAGATTTTAAATTTGACACGCTGCCGGACAGGCAGACAGTGGAGTTTGTCCAGAAGGGGACGTGAGGGAGTCCTGGGCAAAGCGTTGAGAACTAGTCTCGCCGCAGTATTCTGGACCACTTGTAGTCTATTAAGTTGTTCCTCATTGGCCCAGATGAACAGGCCGTTGCAGTAGTCTAGCCTACTGACTACAAGGGTCTGAACAAGAGTTTTTCTATGACAGTCAGGCAAAAATGGGAAGACACGCAGCAAGAGTCCAATGGTGTGAAAGCAGGATCCGGCAACTTGACTGGCATGTTCTTTAAGCAATAGCGCCTGATCTAGTCGCGCACCAAGATTCTTCACAGTTTGTTTTGGACTTGGTGATGGCCCAAGGTCCAGGGGCCACCATTCTGGAGACCGAATAACATCACCTCTGTTTTGCCTACATTGCACTGGAGGCAATTTGTAGCCATCCAGTCCGATACTGCTCTCATGCCATCCGCAAAAGATTTTTTTTTTGCGGGCTTGAGGGACTGAAAGGGGAACAAAAGCTGGGTGTCGTCCGCATACGACACCGGGGTGAACCCATATTCTCTCACAATGTCAGCCAAGGGGGCCACATACACGTTGAAAAGTGTAGGGCTTAGACATGAGCCTTGGGGCACTCCCTTGGTGAGCTCCCTTGAGGTGGAATGAAGGGAGCCCAATCTGACTCCTTGTGAGCGATCTGAGAGAAAGCTCTCCAACCAGGACAGAGCCACACCTCCTATGCCCACCTCCCTCAGACGACCGAGAAGAATCTCATGTGATACCGTGTCAAATGCAGCGGACAAATCCAACAGCACCAGAATCATCGAGCCCCCCCATCCAGATTGCCATGGGTTAGAAAGTTGAAGAGAACAAATATCTGCATCAGATCACCAGAAGTGGCTCATGTCATCATTTAGGGATTAAGACCAGTCAGAACGTTTCAGATCACCATTTTTCACCTGGTTTGTATGGATAATAAATTTTAAGGTACTTAGTCAAAATGTACAGATTTAGATTAGCGATGAGATGGGAGCAGTATGTAGTGCGCTTTCGAGTTCCATGTAGTTCTTTTGCCTGCAACTCCTATATTGAAAATGCACAGGGCTTTCTCCTAGATGGAAGATTTTATCCAACTCCAAAATACCCAATGGTCACAGACATAGGCATAATCCCCACTACCCACAGCCTCAGCTTGTCGCCACATGTACACTGAGTGCTGAACTGTCCCATCCCTCACAATGCCAGGTTGTATACCAAATCAGCATCATAAGGAGAGAGACTTCAGACATAGTGTTTGATGACAATATGATGGATAGAGAAGACACAATGGGAACAAAGAGCCCGGCAAAATAAAATAAGAAGATAGCACAGCGAAAAGATCAGGAGCAAAGAAGCAAACGCAGAGGAATAAAAACATAGTGGACAACCATGATACAAATTAAAGTTTTAGAAAGGAAAGAGGCGAATGAAAGAACTGTAGAAGAGAAAGGACTAAAAGTAAGAAAGATAAGGAAGAAGCAATGGGGAAGAAGAGAAAAAGAGCATTTGGCACAAGGAGGTTACCTTGTAAACCTCTTGAGGTAGATGAAAACCTGTGAAGCTTGTGCCTAACTGAGTTTTTTGGCAGCTGAGATGGGTAAGGGATTCCTCAGGAGATGGCACCCTACAGCCTTTTGTTTGTGTCCCCCACCAGTGACCCGATAGAAGTCCAAAACCGATTTAGCTGTGATAATGTCTACAACTCAGAAGAAGAGTAAGCAGGACTTCTTTCAGCCATGAAGGAGGATTTGTGCTACAGAAGACAACAATGTGGCAGTGGGTGACTTGGTCAGGAGTCAGAGAGAAATGATTGTTCAAAGAGGAGAACATGTTTTCTGCTGTGAAGACGTTCCTAGCAGTGCTGGAATCCAGGGCAACAGGGATGGAAACAGCAGTGAAGTCACTGGGAGGTCTAAGTGCTCCGTCTGAAGCTATAAATGGAAATATGAGGACCACAAGAAGGCCATAAACATGTCAGAGACACGTGGTTAATGCAATGGCGACTTTGGACAAGAAAGTGTAGGCGCTTCAAAAAGAGCGAAGAGCTGCTATCATTCGGCGAAGATTTCCCCCTCGTAGCCCTGATAAAACTGCTCTTTGTGTCAATATTATTTTTCTGAGACCAGCTGGCTATTTCGCACAACCGTGTTGGGGAAATGGTGCATATAGCGTAAACAAGTTTCTCCCGAGGTCCTCCGTCTCGGACAGGAACTCCACCGATGTTACCAACCTCGTTGATTTCCAGATCTCCAGGATTCAATCCTGTGTAGCATTACTGAAGGGATCTTACTTGGGCAGGTCAAATGCTTTTTCCAGACTACGGTGAGTTTACAATGCATAAGCATCAACAGCTTCAGAAGTTCTGTAAGGCACATTTGCGTGTAGGTATTACAACAGTAAGGATTAACCAACAACTTGTAGTTTTTCATACAGAGGTGGAGCAATTATTTTTGAATGAACTCAAGGCACCCATAGAAACTCGCATATGTTTTTTCTTTATACATTGTGAGTGGAGACGCAATTTCCTAAATTTCTCTGCCCAAGTCTTCTTAACAATCAAATGTTTGTATAGAGATCGGAGGGAAAGTCACAAATACGTGTTTTTTTTAAGGGGTGTTACCTTTCTATCTTTTCATTTGTCTCCCTCTCTTTACCGTACTCCTTTCTCTGATCCCTTCCCTTCCAAATTCTCCCCCGTTTCCCTGTAGGCTAGTGGTTGGTGTTTTGCGGTATTGTGCAAATACTATAAAATAGTGCGATGTATTCAGTCAAAATTGGCCCTCATAAAGGGTAAATCTGATATGTATTCTGCATATATAGTTTATAGGTGGTATCCTCTGCATCTATTTTGGTTTATTGCTTAATGTGCACTCATGTTAACCCCTCCCATGCTCGTGACGGAACCGTTCCGTCACGAGCCTCGGGTGGGCAGTGCTGGTGACGGAACGGTTCCGTCACGGCCCGCTCGCCGCGCCTGCGCGGCACGAATTCCGCGCCTGCGCTGACGTTCTAATGGGCGGGCGGGCGGGTCCGTGACGGAACCGTTCCGTCACAAGCACAGCTCACCCGAGGGCCGTGACGGAGCGGGTCCGTCACGAGCACGGGACCGCCGCGCGGCCCCGCCTTCCCCTTAGCGCTGCGGCAGAATAGCCGCCGCAGCGAAGGGGTTAAAAAAAGTTTCAGTCCTAACAATGTCCCCATTATTATTACACTCTCAGGCATATAAGTCCAGTAAGGTACCTGGAATCTTACCTGGACTCCGCTGACACACTTTAACTTCCAACCGCACAGACTTGTAAACCTTGCAACTAAACTACATGAGGTCTTTCATGCATATTAACAGGGGTTAAAATCAACAGTCTTCCACTAAAGTCCATTAAAGTATCTTAACATAACATCCCTAAGTGGTGAAGGCATACCTAAGTTTTCAGTTTGTGTGATCTGTATTTTTAACCGGGACAGGAAGGAAATAAAAACATCAGAAAATACACTTCACGTTACACATTTTCTCAAGCAGATTAACTGAGATGTGAGAAGCTTTATCATGAAATCAAGACTCGCAGTGATTATTCAATATGTGTATTCAATTTCAATATAGTGCTAAATCATGGGAAAGCTTTACATTTTTGAAAGGCATCATTTTTAACCTTATAGAGAAAAGATAGGTAGGTACAAGGAGCTCAGTGAATGCTGAGGGGAAATATTTTGGTTCAAATTTCAAATTTTCCACTTTTGAACTGGCCAATGAACTTACCAGGTATTTGGAAATTGGCTTTCTCAAACTTTTCCCAGTAAAAATTCTAAAACAATTCACAAGCAGTTTGACTATGGATAAAAAATGTGTTAATCCTTCTCCTAATTGGGCGGAAGGACATATAGCCAGATCTCAGACAGCCCTTACTCCTTCGGGCCATTGGAGGGGGTCTAACAATGGGGAGACGGAGTAGTCTCCGCCATGGTTAAACCATTGGTCCGCCCACATATAAATCGGGCGGGTGGACTATTATCTTGCCGGTAAGGATACTCTGTCGGGTTTGCAATAGAGTATCTTTCCTGCCAAGCTATAAATCGGCCCGTAATTCAATTCTCAGAAACTAAACTCTGTAACTTTGCATGTTACAAGTCTAGTTGTTTATGACAACTATCAAATATTGTTATATTCATCGTCCTTTGGGGAGTGATTTTTAAAGGACGTAACATTTGCGACTACATCAGTGATTAAACACAAAATAAAAGGGATATTGATTCTGCCTCTGTGTTTTTTTCCTCAGTTGAAGAATGTATTTTTTCTCTTGGCCTCCTACCAACAGTTTTGCACCAGAACATGAGAGCCATTAAAAATAAAGCATTTAAACCTCCTGTAGCGGTTGCTTGGGATGGTTTGCGTATTTCCATACACCCTTGTTGCACGTTGGTATTGAAACTAAACATGATAGGTAAACGTGTGAGATATGTTTGCAGCCTTTGCTGCTCATTACCGTCTGATGTTACTGGTTATTTTGTACTTGCATACTAAGATTAGATCTTTACGATAAGTCTGAGTGAATGATGTTCAATACATTATTAATCCGATGCTTTTACACTGTCATGAGTATAGTACTATGGATTCTGTATACAAGGGCTACAGTGGTTTGCCAGTGGTCCTCCATGGTGTGGCAGTGTCCCTACAAAAGCCCAACTGTCTGCAGACAGAGGGCCACAGAAGACTCATCCCACTGGGGTTGACACCACACTGGCCCCATCTGCTGATTTTTCCGATTTCCTCTTGGCACTCTTCTTGAACACCAGGATACAGCACACTAGCAGAAGGGGAAACAGTTCTCTCTATTTCCTGCCCACTCTGAAGGAGAACTACTTTGTGTACTCTCGTGCAGGTAGTGACTTTTCCATAAAGTAGCCCACAGAGGTGTTAATTTTAGTAATAGTGACTACTAGGGTTCTTATCACTATGGGTTCACAATGTTGTATTGTGCTTGAGAAATGGTACTCGAGGAAATTCACCTCTAAAAGTCAAGTTTGTAGAGCAAGTTCAGACCAAAACTGCACAAAAGAGTTTTAGGTTCTGTAGTCTGCGAACATTTGCTTTTCACTCACTATCATTTAAGTTTGTTCCTTCGATCATAAAAAAGAACTTCATGTTTCTTGTTTTTCGTTTTATTTCAGTCACCTACCTCCTAGTTTTCCATGTCGTATTTGTGCTTTTTGCGTGGACATACTGGAAATCTATCTTTACCCCTCCGTCTCAGCCAACCAAGAAGGTAAGACTGTTTATCTCTATATTGATGATCTAAAATTGTAATTTATTATAGGTGTGGCAGTTTCAAAGGTGCTGCCACTAACCATTACCTTTCCAAACCTAATAGTAGTGTGTTTTCCATTGAGTGATGAAAATATATATTTTTTTAATTCTAATATATATTGTCTTTGTTGACACCGAGCCAATGGAGTAACTAGCGAGCCTGACTTCCTGGAAAGGTGCACGTGCAATAATGATTTGTGTCACTGTAGCTGGGAGAAAGCAGATAGTAAGTGGCAGTCATCAGCAGTAATTGCAGTTTGACTTAGTGACATGAGTCTGGTGCCTGACGTAGTCCTTCAAGTGTCAATTACATTACATCACGCTGAACAGTAATAAGCACCAGGCTATGAGTTCTCGCCACAAGCCAAGACTTGAACAAGCCTTGAGATGAAACCCCAAATTATTGCTTTAACCTTGATTGAATTCATTATTGCAGACTCAGATCATTCATTTTCAAAGAGGAACATTTCAGGTTTGCTAATACGTTGGACAGTGTTTAAGAAAGCACTTACTTGTGCTAATTTTAGATGCTTTAGTAATATTCCATATAGGTTGGAAGAAAGATTCAGCTGTCAGAGCCATACATATGAAGGCTCATTACTCCTTCCCCACATCCTGAAGTAGGATCTGTCATTTTTGGCTGGGTATGACTTACCCATCCCATATAGCTTAGATTATAATGGTCTAAGGAGTTTAGTGGGAGCTATTATCTCATAAAGCATAGGTCTTGCAGTGCTTCTTACCTGGCAACCTGGAAGTCTCTGAGCTGCATCTGGGGTCTCAAGGAAAGCCAGGAAAAGTATGTTACATGTATAAAACTGCTAACATACAATAACAGTTGAGCAGACATATTTTACACCAGTCTGAGTTCTTCTTCACCACTCCATTTGAAAACTCTTTGTAAACATGTTTACAAAGCTTTTGAATGTTAAGTTTTCCCTAAATGATTATGTACTCCGGCTAGAGATAGTACTGTATAACTAAAAATACACATTTAATAGAAAGGCATTTCTTGTTTGCTTAATTGTAGCAAAACATTGTAAAGAATAAATGTGAACATAAAGCTGGCATTTAATTCATTACAGCATTAAGCCACAACTGGGAACTGTGCTGATTTCATGAGTTCTGTAGTATAGTCATAATCTAATGAATAGTCCCGCCCATGTGCGTGGACCCCGGAGCAATCAAAAATAATCTCTTAAGGTGTCGAAAAATGCAGAACTGCACAGACACTTAAGAGAGAATTTAAAGACAGATAATGCAGCCTATATCCACAGGCTACACTGTCCAGTACTTCAACTAGAAATTCCACCAAAAAATCCACAAACAGCAAAGTCTGTCCAGATTTCCCTTGCTTTAACAGCAAAACCCCTCTGGAATGATAGAGAGGAAGACCTGGACAGACAAGCCCCATAGGCTGCCATTATGTGGCTCAGAACAGGATACTGTGCCTTTAAGAGAACCTTCCAGAACTTCACAGTATCCCAGAATGCACTGCAGGTCGCTTTTACTTTCAGTTCTTTTTTCCGGCTCCTGCAAGCAGGACCCTGGAGCATTGAGCTCTCCCTTTTCAAGGGTTTATTGGTGATTTTTCACTGTTATTTTTCAATTAAGTGCTTCTAAGTACTTTAGTGCTTTTCTTCTTGGTGTTTGCTCCTTTTGCGGTCAAATATGCCAGCATTATTTGACAAATGCCCGGAGTGCTCCAGGAAGAAGGCAAAATCGGATCCCTATGAGGTGTGTATCCTCTGCCTTCCTTCTTCCCATGTCCCAGAGGAGTGTGTGATTTGTCAAGGCTTCTCTGGCAGGACCCTGAAGGACAGAATGAAGATCAGGCTTCAGGGCCTCGAGGAAAGAAGACTGAAGGCACAAGGTGGGTCTGGAGGGGCTTCTTCTGCCCATGCTGAGGCCTCTGGGGGCTCCCCAGGGGCAGGAAGACCAGCAAGCGTCCCCATTCTCCGTCTGGGTCGATTACACCGACTACGACGTCGAGAGGGATGACTATGGTCTGTTACCCGTCTCCACTGTTCCCTCTAGGCCGCGCGCGCGCGCACCTTCCCTGACGTCAGCGCGCACCACCTAGCGTGGAGCGCGCACACAGGCCGTCGCAAGAGATTCGCGCCGCCCGCCGCTTTTAAAAAGCGAGTGGCGCGAACATGACATGCGGCACTTTTCCAGTGGTGGCGGCGGTGCGGGCGTGAGGAGTTGCAGGTAAGGAGCGGGAGGCGGGAGGCGGGAGGCGAGAGGCGGGAGGCGGGAGGCGGGAGGCGGGGGGAACTGGTGGTTATTGTGGGGATTATGGCAGTGTGGGAGCAGGAGAATTGGCTTGTCAGGGGTTTGAGTATTCTCCAGACTGCCGATAGAAAGCCTTCTTAAAAAGCCTTGTCACAAGATTAAAAGCTTTTCAAGTTACTGTCCTCGGAAATTTGGCTGACGGAAATGACTCGAGAGCCTTGTTTTAGTGCGTGCCCCTACTGCGAGTCCTACTGTGCTTGTTTAATAAGGAAAACTAGCCATCCAGAGAGGTGTATGTTCGCCATGCTTGAGTGTCTAGCAGCAGGGGCGCGGGCGCTCTGGTGTTTTCCTTTTCTAATTCTCGCTCCACAATGCCGGTGATTGCTTTCGCCGAGAGATGCATGGGGGTTTGGAGACATTTAATTACGGGTCAGCACAAAATCTTTAGGTTCTGTTTTGCCTTCTGCCACGCCGCTTGAATTAAAAATCATTGTCTGCAAATTGGTCGGTGCGTTCATGAAAACAAGGCGCTTGGAAGACACGCCGTGTACACTTAGAATACATATTTGACTGGACTATTATTATGACCACGAATGTACCTTGGAAGAAATGATAACATACTGCAGACAAGGAAAACTTGTTTTTTTTCGGTATTCACTGACTATTATTGGCAATTGTACGCAAGCTACATATGGTAAGTTGACCGCTTTGCCGCTTAGGTGACCGAAATATTTCTGTCTAGACTAGCCCTATCTTTCACTGTTTAAGTATTGCTGTTAATCGGAGCCCGTGAGGGGGCTCTGATTGTCAGCAATATTTAAACAAAAGGCCACAGCAGACACAAAAAACGCGTGTCACACAGGACAGGAAGGCACAAAAAACGAGTGAGGCACTGGACAGGAAGGCCCAAAAAACGAGTGAGGCATAGGACAGGAAGGCACAAAAAACGAGTGATGCACAGGTCAGAAAGGCACAAAAAACGAGTGAGACACAGGACAGAAAGGCACAAAAAACGAGTGGGGCATAGGCCAGAAGGGCAGAAAAAACGAGTGAGACACAGGGCATAAAGGCACAAAAAACGAGTGGGGCACAGGACAGAAAGGCACAAAAAACGAGTGGGGCAGAAGGGCACCAAAAACGAGTTGGACACAGGACAGAAAGGCACAACAAGGATTGGAAATGCAATAGATCTCGCATTAGAAAAGTTGGAGCTATTGGTCTTGTAAATGACAAATATTTTATTTATGTGTTAGTTTTTAAAATAGCTAAATGGATAGCTTTGCCATTTACAATGCCAATAGTTATAACTTTCGCGAATGTGACACCTATAGCATTTGGAATGCAACATGTTTTCTATTTACGTGACTTAGATGGCAGCTCTGGTCGTTAGGCCACATCTCTAGAGAGCACGAAAGTGCAGCAGGGGAGAGAAACACAGAGAGGGAGTAGAGAGTGCAGCAAGGAAGAGAAGCATGGAGAGGGAGCCCAAGAGTGAAACAAGGGTGAGATGCACGGACAGGGAGCCTGAGAGTGCAGCAGGGGACAGAAGCATGGAGAGGGAGACAGAGTGTATCAGGGGCGAGAAGTACGGACAGGGAGCCCAAGAGAGAAGCAGGAGAGGGAGTCTGAGATTATAGAAAGGGAGAGAGTTGAGCATAGAAAGGGAGAAGATGAGTTTGGGAGAGAGGCATGAGAGGTGGAAGGCAGAGCAATGGAGATAGACCAGGGAAAGGAGTAACCATGGGGGAGATGAAGATGAGAGCAACAGGGAAAAACTAGTGGTGTTGACTAATGCCGAAATGGTATAAATGATGCTGTGTTAGTGCTCATTGACAATCGTGTGTACCTTGAGGAGAGATGGGAGAGGGGAGGGGAAAGAAGGGAGAGGGAGGAAAGAGGGGAGAAAGGTAGGAGAGTGTGGTGAGAGAGGAGAGAGGGTAGAGGAGAGAGTGGTGGGAGATGGTAGAGGGGAGGGGAGAGGGGGGAGAGAGAGAGGAGAGAGAGGAGACAGGAGAGAGTAGAGTTGTGAGAGGGGAGAGTGGTGAGAGGGAGGGTAGAGTGGGGATAGAGGGGGAGGGGAAAGTGATGGGAGAGTGAAGAGTGAGGGGAAAAAGAGAAGGGAGGGGAGAGTGATGGTGAGAGGGGAGAGTGGTGAGAGTGCATACTGGTGAGGTGGGATGCGAGAAGATAGTTGTTATAGGGGAGAGTGGCGAGGGGAGAGTAACAAGACGGAGGGCATTGGTGTGGGGAGGGGGGAGGAGAAATGAGACACGGCCGCAGCGCGGGTCTGAGCGGCGAGAGTGCCATTTGGCGCCGCAGACACGCGCGGTTTGGTTCCTGGCGCACATAGCCATGGTTGCAGCGCACAGAGACCCTCTACTGCCGCACACAGAGGAAAAAAATTAGAGGGAACATTGCCCGTCTCCCCAGGGCTCTGGGTCGAAACGGTGTCGACGCTCGATGTCGAGGAATTTGAACAGACCGCCGTCGAAGTCTCCGGTGACGATCTCGTCGTCATCCTCGGCGGACTCTACGTCGAGTGATCGACGTCGAAGGGCCTGGCGTCGGCGCTCGCCGTCGAAGCGACACCGCCGTTCGCCGTCGGCGAAAAGGAGAAGAACGTCGTCGAGGGGATCCTTGTCGTCGAGGAGTGGACCACCGTCGAAGCGGAAGAGGTCGCCGTCGAGGCGGAAGAGGTCGCCGTCGAGGCGGCAGAGGTCGACGTCGAGGCGGATGAGGTCGCCGTCGAGACGCAAGAGGGCGTCCTCGAGGCGGACGTGGTCGTCGTCGAGGAGGACGAGGTCGCCGTCGAGACGCAAGAGATCGCCGTCGAGGCGTAGAAGAAGGTTGACGCCGAGGAAGAGACGCTCGACGTCGAGGGGCTGACACACGCCGTCTGGTCACCGTTCTTCGACGTCGAAGAGGCGTGAGATGAGGCCTGATGCCATGGGGGACTCGCCAACGTCCCTGGCTGGAAAGGAAGGCGGATCACCGGGCTCGGTGTACTCAGAGGTGTATACTCCGTCGCAGAAGACATTTACGCCTCCGCCTCCATTGCCGAGGGGTCTCCCTCCGAGGGCTCCTACCCCTCCTCCGTTGCCTCCACTTCCGCAACCGGTGCCTCGACCTCCGGTGCCAGAAAGGCCGCCCCCGATGCCTCCACGGTCGGTCTCGTTGCCCAGGCTTCCGACTCCTCCCAAAGGGACTCCTAAGCCGCAGGTCCCGGCCAAGCATAAGACGCCCGCTCCGGTGGAACCGGGGGATCGTCCGAGGCCTAGGAAGTCGCGATCACGCTCCGGAAGGAGAGGACGATCGAGGAGTCGGCACAGATCCTCCACTAGATCTAGACATCGCCATAGGAGGCGGGGATCCAGGTCCCGCACGGACTCCTCCAGGACATGACCCTATTCACCGACCTTGTCAGATTCCCCGGGGACAAGGGTGTCTCCGGTGGACGACATCAGCACGTTCCAGGAGGTTCTCCTGAGGGGGGCTACAAAGTTGGGCATCACGGTGACGGCTCCTACACCTACGACGTCCGTGATATTTGAGACACTTCACAAGAAGCATTTGTCTCGCCCTCTGCTACCATTAGTGCCGGGCTTGGTGGAACCTGCGGAGGAGCTGTTCCTTACGCCAGCGGTGGTGAAGGCCGCTCCCTCCCGACTTCTGAAGAAGTACAGGGCCCCGGATTCGGACCCGGCTTTCCTGCAGATGGATCCAGTACCCGACTCCGTTATAGTGACGGCGGCCAGGAAGTTGCACTCTACCTCCCCGTCCTCCACCGTGCCGCCTGATAAAGAAAGCCGATGGATTGACTCGGCTGGAAGGAAGGCTTGTGGGACTGCGTCCACGACTATGAAAGCCTCCAGCGATTCGGCGCTGCTGGGGCGGTACGACCGTGCCCTGTGGGACTCCCTGCAACAGTTCACGGACCTTCTGCCGCGAGACAAGAGGAAGGACTTCCTGGAGATACTTAAGGAAGGGATGCTGATTTCAAACCAGGTCATTAGCGCGGCTGCAGATATCTCTTTTGGGAGCCCATGGTTACTGTCAGGGGATCAACCAGAGACGTCATGTTTGGCTCAGACTCACGTCACTCAAGCCGGAGGCCCAGCAGCGGGTGGCCAATCTGCCTTTTTCCGGAGAAACTCTGTTCGGAAAGCATGCCGATGATGAAATGGCCCGCATGAAGGCGGAGGCTGAGACCCTGACGGCTGTGGGCTTGGAGAAGCCCAAAGAAAAGAAGTCCTACCGACCGTTCCAGAGGCGGTTCGGTGCACAGGGAAGAGGACGAGGGCAGTCTTCGGGACAGCAGCAGCAGTTCCGGAGACCCTTACAGAAGCGCCAGAAGGGTAGAGGTGGACAACAGTCCTCTACAGCGAACAAAGGCCTGGCCGGGTCTCGACCCTGAGCGGTTACTTCCCCTTCATCCGTTACCCGCTCCAGTGGGGGAAAGCGTTCAATTTTTTCTGGCAGAGTGGAGAAAAATTACTCAGGACAAGTGGGTGCTGAATATTGTTTGCAATGGATACAGTCTATTGTTCACCAGCCCGCCTCCATCGATTCCCCCGGTCAGCTCGCAGTATCAACTGCACGAAGCTCCAGGCGGAGGCCGATATCCTGTTAAGGAAACGGGCGATAGAAGACGTACCTCTGTCTCAAAGAGGAAGAGGTCTGTACTCCCGGTTCTTTCTGGTTCGCAAGAAGGACAAGAACGAGTTCAGGCCCATTCTGGACTTGCGACAGGCAAACAAGTGGATTCGCAGAGAAAAGTTTTGCATGCTGTTGTTGCATCAGATTTATCCTCAGTTGCAACAGTGAGACTGGCTATGTGCAATAGACCTACAGGATGCGTACTTCCATGTGCCCATTGCACGCAAACACAGGAAGTTCCTGCGATTTCAAGTCGGCACCAATCACTATCAGTACACGGTACTGCCATTCGGGCTGAAGTCTGCGCCCAGAACTTTCTCGAAGTGCATGGCAGTGGTAGCAGCACACCTGAGGAAAAACAAGGTGTTTGTCTACCCGTACCTGGACGATTGGTTGATCAAGGCCTCCTCCTTCTCGGAAGCTCAAGCGCACTTCCAGAAGACGTGCGTTCTCTTGAACAAGCTGGGGTTGCACATCAACATGTCCAAGTCTGTCCCGACTCCGGTCCAGTGCATTCAGTACTTGGGGGCCACCATCAATTGTAGTGTAGTTCCTATCTTCCCAATAGGCTCTGCGCATTGGAATAATACCTACAGCAGTAAAGGCCTAGGCCAGACGTTAACTAGGTCTACTACTGTCGATACTAGACTTAAGTTTTGGGTTTGCCAGCGTAGCTCAGAGTTCGCTAGAAACTTTCTCGAATGTTCAGGAAAGAATTAACTCCCCTGATTAGACAAGAAGGGATTTGGTTTCTGACAACCATAGAACATGACAACTTTGCTCTCCCCTAATCAAGAGTGTATCTCCAGAGTCGTGTGAGCACAAGGCAATTATTTTACTCAGTCAGTACGTGCATTCTTAGTCTCATCAGATTGTAGAGAAAAGGAAGAGACGGGCGTGTTCAATAAAAAGGTGTTATTTATTGATCAGTCTCTTTTCTCGTACAAGAGAAAGGGATCGATATTATTGTAATACTTATAGTTAAGTAAAGTGCATACATTAAAAGCAATAGTATAAAATAATACTGTAAAAACATTGATATGGTTTCTGAGCCATATGATGTTTAAAATGATTAAAATATATTACATACACATATACATTTGACTAAACGTACTCAACTGGTGTTTCTAAATACGCCTACCCCGTGTACCTGACCTAAGTCTAATGCGGGGGCGGGAATAGAAAGTTACAGTTTAAGTTAAGTTTGTTTTTGCCAAGTGAATAACTAAAGAATTCTCTGTGAGGGGTTATTCAGTTCTGTACCTGGAAGTTAGGATGAAATGAGGAATGGTATCTCTTTCTCTGCTCTCGATATTCCAGGCCGCCTGCGAGGGCTGCCCGAAAGCGCCGGTGCTGGGTCTCTCGGCAGGAGATAGCAGCGCGTCTCTCAGCGCGTCAGGAAGGCGGGGCTGCTGCCAGCGGGGTCTGCTCTGCTCTTGGCTTCTGCAAGTATGGCTGCTCCGTCTCGTCACCACGCGTGTGTTTGCATAGGGCAAGATCGGCAATATTTATACCTTAAAGGTGCCGAGATTGACGTAAGGATGGACATAGATACGTCAATAAAGATGTCATACGACTTGCTCGTTAGCACATTCTTTTACTGAAGTTCTCTGTGAAATCAAAACAATGGCCGCACGGATTTTCCAGGTTGTCATAGGTTTGATTTGTTATGAGAACGTCGTATGCCTTATCAGGGGCTGGAGGAATGTCGCTTGTCTAATTAGATCTCAAGCGTTATGACCTAATCAGATAACACGTTCCTGTGCCGTAGTGTGACTGCGTCAGATAACGGTATCTGCATCATGGGGGCTTTTCTTGCCTCATGGGCTGACTGTTAGTTAACTTGATGGTTAGTTTAACCAGAATAGGGTCAGGAATAGGGGGATCGATTCAGAACCTATAGGAATACATGACACCCACTCCACGCTAACTATGGTCATATTTACTAATCTATGCATAGTATAACATAGTACAACATACTATAGAGTATAGTGTATACCTTACCACCCCAAAATACATAAATGCATTTTGAAACGTTCAAATATACTGAGAAATTGCAGTCATATGTATCGTATGCACTCAAGCTATGGATTAAACGCTAAAGTAAACACGCATTTGTATACATTATTGCTTATTTGGTATATGAGAAATACACATGAAATGGCTCTTAATATGGCTATACAGAAAGAAAGTTCGAGACCATTTCATCACATAATAAAATATTTGTGAACATACCAGCGGGCAACTAAAGTTTATAAAGTATCTAAAAATAGAAATCTTAGTTCTCTAGGAATAGTTTCTTACTTTAAGCAGAAGATAAGTGTCCCGAAATTTTTCTAAAAATTAATTTGGGGCTGCTAAAAAATTGCTGTCCGTGAACTGGTGGGAAAAATTGTTCATGTGACTTTATTTTCAAAGTTGAAGGCCGAATTCAGGGAACGCCGTGTGCGAGCTTGCTCAAAAGTCTCTATTTCTGTTCTGGAGAGAACATCATATCATTAAGGCTTTCGAAAAAACTGTCAACAGCTTCATGGGAAAGTTCCACTAAGTCGGAAATAGGTGTAACCATGCACTCGTGCGCATGATTGTCTCCATTGACATTCTGATTCGCATTGCTGACAGAAGGTCGTACCTGATCGATGCTGCTTTCATCATGAACTTCACTACTCTTCAATCGTAGTGGTGAAGATTCCACGAATGCCGTCATCAGGATTGGCAGCCTTTGAGGGCAGCACAAAGCGTGAACCTTGGTAGGAACCAACAATGTATATGCATCCACTGGCGCATCCGATTGTAGCGTCAGACAGGTGTCTAACACGCATTCTTCTCCGCATAGCAGACACCTTAATACAGGTAAAACACACCTTTGCCACATTGGTCGAAATGATAGAAACCAAGTCATGTTCAGGTCTCTAAGCCGGGAGAGTCCCAGGATTTTTGATATCCGGTCCCGGTATCCAATGGCTAGGATTGTATCTTCCATTGTCGCGAGAGTTAGATCTGTGACATGGGTTGCCATAACGAAAAATAAGGACTAAGAATAGGATTCCTGCAATTAGTCCCAGGATCCGGGGAAGTCCGCCAAAAATCGAATGGACGAAATCTGGAAAAATACCCAGTATGGCTTTGAATGGTGTTAATGCCATCGAAAATACTGTCTTAAATACCTTTGAGACCCCAGTGGTATCAGAAATATTTAAGATTTCGCTCAGGATTTCCGCGAAATGTACGGGTGAATTAGTTGATAATAATGTATGTATCTCCGCAGTCGTCCTTGCGACTTGTAGATCATACGTTTCTTTTGATGACGTGAGCCTTGTAGGCGTCTGAAGAAGCACTGTTTTCATTCTGCTTAAAGTATCTATTCGAATAGAAGTAATTTTCAAATTGGGCCATGCCCTTGCCTCCCTGTCTGGAAAGGAGCTGGGGAACAATGAGCGTCCACAGCACTTGACCTTCGCAGTCGTAGTTACTAGATAAGGAGTCCCGGGCGTAAGACTACAACATCTGCGGTCTACAATAAGAATGTAACTCCCATTATAGAGTCTTTGAAAGAATGGTTCTATTTCAGTTGCAGGTGCGCCTTGCTGGTGACATGAAAGGTTGTATGAATTCCCTTCACAGGCTCCATGCAAACTAATTCCGTTACACAGAAGCGTGCCGCTTAGTGACATAGCACAATTGTTGCCACTAAGAAACACTTTCTGTCCTTTATTACTGACACATGCATGTGAATAGGGCAGGTTCCAAGTTGTTTTAAGGTACCCCTTTCCCAATTTCTCGTACATGCCAGCCTGTATATATTTTTTGCAGTATTGAAACCTGAAGGTTGAGATTGGAATATTTATGATTCCGTGTATTATCCATTCACTGACAGGTCGTTCTGACATTGTCATTGGTAATCTTTCTAGTTTTTCAATGCTCAAGATTGTATAATCAGCACCCTTTTGCGCCATACCGATTTGTCTATCAGTAAGGTTAAAGATTTGGAATAGTGACGTTGTGTTGATTAAACGCCAAGGCACATAGCCTGAACGCAGATTTTGTAACGTCCAGCCAAGCTGTACAATAGAACGCAATTTGTGACTGACCATGTTGTAATAATAGTAAGTCTTGCGATAATATATCGATTGCTGAAGACACAATGCTGTCCAATGAAAAAATTCTGGAGGACAGAGTCATTAACCCATTGTCCACTACAGAAAGTGATTTTTCCAAATTAATACGGTCAATTTCCCGTATTCTCTCTGCTGTTTCAATTTGAGTAACCTTCCAGGCCTCATTGTATGCTTCATATACAATGGCTGCTATGAAACGCTTCTGACGCTGTTTGCGTGGTCCCAAAGTGAAATCACGCAAGTCAGCACCATCAGTAAGTAAAGTTAGGTGTTGCTTAATTTCAGGCAGTGTGGAAGTTTGTAGCCATTGAAGGCATAATTTGCCCACACTGTAGGTTGTTATTATCCCTGGGTGATGTCTTTGGGGATATCTAGGGTCTGGCCTGGTCATTTTGAACCCCTGTGTTTTATTCAGGAATCTGTCTTGACAGTTATTTGTATCTGTGGGCCAGATCAACCATTGTTTCCAATCAGGATGTGTTCTGTTTTGGTTTAATATATGGTTTACGTCTATCTCTTCATCCGTATCAGAGCTATTGCTAAACATTGTTGGCTTTGGAATAGACGGTTTATTTAAATCTTTGATTTGTTCTGGGATCATGCAGGCTCTAAACAAAGCTTCTAAACCCTGTACTTGCCATTCTTTTGTACCCCAAACACTTTTCAAATCAACATTTTTGTCCCAATAATCAAATCCAAAAGTATTCATTTCTTCGAAGAATGAATCTGAATATATCAACTTTGTGTTGGTTATCATGGTTTTCATCCCTGTCTTGTTTGACAATTTAAAATAAAATGTTTCAGCATTACTTGTGTTAAAACCTGAAAAATATGAATATTTGTCGTAAACGGTTCTTGAGCTCCCTTTTGGAGGTGTTGCACAATGTTCCCATTGATTATAATTTAACACATTTCTAGGTTGTGCAGATCTATGTAAAAAGTGATTACCATAGTGGTTATAGCAATACATACTGTCATAATTTGTAGAACCCTGCAAATAATCATGTTTGGTAAATTTAGCAGACATTACTAAATCAGACATCATGTTATTAATGCTTTCGAAGTCCCAATCATCAGCAAATGAGTTTGGTTTTGCAAAGTCACTCAAGGAGATCTTAATTTGGTGTGGATATTTCAGGATCTCGACCGGACCATAAATTTCATAGTCAGTGTTGTCCCAGGCTACCCCACCAGGTATCTGATTGGCTGTGAAGTTGGCTGAAGAAAGTTCTCTTTTCTCGACGTGTGAGGATGTTTGTGGTTTGAGGATCAAGTTGATGTTCTGACTTGCTGTGTCCATTTTATCATATTTTCCCTCAATGAAGCGTCCCAAAGTTAATACCATGATGAGCCAAAGTATGAGGATAAATGCACCAAAACCCACCCAAAATTCAATCCATGGAGAAATCAGATATGTTTCTTTCAGTTGGTTCAAAAGTTCATTAGCTTTTTCTTTAAAGGTTTTTGATGATGGCTGTGTCTTTGATTCACTGAGGCTTTCAGAGGAATCATCGAAGTTTATGAAGTAGCCGGATGCAGTTCTGTCAATTGTTCCAATTGCTTCAGGATTTTTGTTGCTTGCATTTTCACTTGGTACTTCATTATAGATTGGTGTGTCTCTGCTAAATGTTTTTATTTGGGTTTTCAGAGGTCTGAGTTCTATTGCATTGTTGCATAGTCCTTCTTGTTCTTCTGTAGGCGTCTCGAATGTGATGAGCCTCTTCGTTAGGACCTCTGTACTGGTAGCAAACCTTGGTGTTCTGCTACTTATTGGGAGTCCACTTGGCCTACTGTTTGTTATCGGCCACATGTTGTGGTTTTACCAGGTCGATGGATACAACTCGGTTCTCCTTTTTACCAGCAAGTGGCGGTAGTACAACTGATCTTGTCCCGTTGACAGACAAGACAGGAACTGCTTTTCTGTAAGAAGGCCCAAATTCCTTCTTTACCGCGATCTTCTCCCTGACTAGATCCCCGACTTTTGGAATCCAGACAGGTCTTGCTGGGACAGGTGGTGATTCTTCAGTGGTTGTTGGCTGTTGTTTCAACTGTATGTTGCTCAGGTCTTTTCTTGTTTTGTTTAAGTCCTGCAAAATAGCCAAACGGTCTTTGACATCAAAGCTTTTTTCTTTAACCACTGAAGTCTGACTGTCGAGGTCAGAGATAATCATTCTAGTTCCAAATAATAATTCGAACGGACTGAATCCCTTCAGAGAATTTTTTGGCAAGTTATTTAGACTACGTTGGACACTTATTAGATGTTTGACCCACCCAGCTCCCGAACCTAATATCCTTTCCATTATAGATTGCTTTCTGCCTTGGTTTTTTCTTTACACCATCCCGTACCCTCAGGAAGGAAGTGAGAAGATTCCCGCTGGGCTGTGCTCATTTGGCCATGTTTCCCCCCCGGCCGGAGGGCTAGAGTGAAGACAATGGTCAAACGTAACATGCTCTTAGCGTATATGCCATTTAGACTCGCAAATCTTTGTATAACAGTCCGGACGTCAGCCGAGTGCTGAGGATCGACATTATAAGTGGAAACTAGCCTGTATATGTTAATCGCAAGCCCTGCTTTTTACTGGTGATATTATCTGCCTTGATACGACGAGGTATTAAACTGTTTCTCTCCCCACTGCGATCTCTGTTGCATTTTGGGCAGTTTTTTACAAACATGGTGTGATGCAGGCTCATGCCTGGCCACCAGTACCGTGATTGTAATTCTTCCAGAGAATCTTTTAATTTAAGGTGTCTGAGACCCTCGCCCATATGTGCGTCTGCGATTAACAAGTTTCTCCTGTCCATGTTTGGAATCACTCTATCCCCCACTCCAGGGATTCGAGCAAAAGGGACGGAGTTTGCATCGATTATGTATGTATAATTGAGTGGATAGTTGATCGGTAACGCTGAGCAGTCGCCTTTTGATGACGTTTTCACCGCCAGCACTGTTTCACCGTCAATGTATTTTAATGTACGCTTTTTTCGAACTACGGGAGCCGATTTAGTGGCTGCCGCTGCGGCTGTTTCAGCCAATGAATTCCCTACAACGTGAACGCCATCACGCTGATGACTCAGTGAGTGTGTCACGTGAGTCTTTGGTAGTTCTTTTTGTAAAAGAGCTATTTGTTCCCAGAGCAGTTTCTGCTTTATTGGTGCATCTGTGTCATCTTTGTAACCGTTTTGAATCCATGCCTGCAAATCGCTGTTATATGATTTGACGCAGTAATATGAATCTGACACTATAAGTGTCGGGAATTCGCGATCCGCATTATCTAGCGCCATTTTCAATGCTATTATTTCAGTTTGTTGTTCTGAATTAGTTTCTACTGAGTGTGATTTTGTTAATAGAGGTTTTAGTTTACCTCCGCGCCACACTTCTTTTGTAATCTCACATGTGGGGTTGTATGCTTGTTCTCCCCAAACGGAGGGTTGAGCACGTCCGTCTGTATAGATTACACAGGCGTAATGTCGTAGAGGCAGAATGTCGATTGGCAGAGGATACGTCTTTTCATACTTTAGATTTTTTAATTCTTCTAGTTCTGGATCAAAGTAGTAGTATACTTTGTCCGTTGTGATTGAATTCACCCATTGTATCCATTCCGGATTCAATGTTGTTGTTGGTAAATTACACGGTGTTGTTAGTGCCTCAAAGGCTGATTCTGCTGTTCTGACTGGGATATGTCTACCGTCAGCTATGTCTTTTTCTCTAGCTATTGCGGTTTGAACTGCACGAATGATTTTTCCTGTATTACTGAATTTCTGTTCAGCTTCTGTGTACAAGTGTGATTTGAATGCAATTGGTACCTTTTCTCCATCATTAGAGGTCAGGTATGTGAATCCGCATCTCCCTGGGATGACTCGAATCACAAGATTGCGTGTGTTATCACGTGTTTCTAATTTTGTTTTAATTAGCATGTCTGTTTGTAAGGATCTCAAAATTTCTGTGTGTGTTTGAGTCCAATTGGATCTTTTAAAGTCTGGTTTAATTAGATCATAAAGGGGTTTGACCCTTTCTGCGTAATTTGCAATGTATGTTCTTCCGAAATTTAGGAAGCCTAGAATTGACTGTAGGTTTTTTAGTGTTTTAGGAGCTTGGATTACGGCACATTTCTCTAGGAAATTGTCAGCCAGGCTTTTGCCTTCACTTGATAATTCATATCCTAAGAATAGGACTGTCAGATGGGCAATTCTGGATTTTTTAAAGTTGAATTTGTAACCCTCTGCTGCGAACCCAAGTATTATGGTGTTCACTCTTTTCAAGTGAGTCTCCAAGTCATCATCTGTTAAGTAAATGTCATCGACATAAGATAATGCTTCATCATCATATAGTTGTAGTAATTCTGTTACTCTCGCTGAGAATACCCCCGGGCTGTTCTTGTACCCCTGGGCTAACCGACAGAATTGTTTTTGAGTGCCATTTACCGAGAATGCAGTTAAATATCTGCTCTCTGGTGCTATGTTTTGACAAAAGAATCCATTGGAGATGTCCAAGGTTGTTTTGTATTTTTTGCGCACTATGTTATTCATTAGTGCAGCACTGTGTGAGTTTTGCACTGCAAATGTTTTGCAACATGTGTTAAGGTGTCGGTAATCCAAAACTAGACGATATGAATTGTCTGGTTTGGAGACCGGAAACAAAGGATTGTTCATTCACCCCCTGGTATTCTAGCTGATCTAGTATTTCATTTACCTGTTTTTTAGCTTCTTGCTTAATTGGGTACTGCCTTTGTGCAGTAGGTTGTGATTTTAACTGGATTTTGTGAGGAGGGGAGTCCTCATCCCATCCTACATGATTTTTATATAAAGCAGGTGCTAGAGCCACTGCCCACTTTCTGGCAAGTGTATATTTTTTATGAATCGGGATTTGATTCGAGAAGGCAGGCATAATTATTTCTTCGCCATGAGGGCACTCCCTAACAAACTCTGGTGGCCAGTCTTTTTCAGCTAGAAGGATATCATAGCCCTTGGAGAGATTATCCCAAAATAGTCCCCTTATTTTCCTAGTCTTATCTCCCTCTATACGTAATGTTATCTCGTATATCTTGTGGGGTTTGCTAACTCTGGTGTCTGCAGTTTCCACTTGAAGATATTCATTCGTGTCCACTGTCTCCAGATGATTCATAAGGACTTTGCGAGCTATGCTCACTTCTGCTGCGCTGTCTAGCATTGTCTGAGCCCACTCTCCGTTTTTCAGTTGTGTCCTCAGTATTCTCGGCATTGTTAACTACCTTGATACTGGCTACCTTCTTTTTTGGAAATTGTAATTTCTTTTTTAGCTGAGCAGGTTCCTTGTCTTTGGACTTGGCGTGCTCTTCTCTTTGTTCTGATCGTCCTCCTCTTTCCGATTTCTGCGAGGAATTCTGAAAAGATTGAGAGGGACGTGTATCAATGTCTTGATATCTATCAGGTTTTTTAATATTATCCCTATTTCTAAGGTTATATCTTTTCCCAGAGGGGTCACTCTGGGGTGACCTGTGTCTCTGGTTCGGAGATTTCTCCCTTCGCCTAGGAGACCTTCCTCGGGACTGGAATTTCTTTTCTTTTGGATTGGATTGTTTGTTTCCATCCCAGTTCTTTTTTGGTGAATTATTAAAAAATATTTTTTCTGGACTTTCAGTCAGTTGCGGTTTTACTGGTGTTCCACCTAAACTATCTCTACCTAGTTCCTCATAGGATTTTTCTATGATTCTGGCAATTTCAGCTGGTTGGTCTGCTATATCTGTCTCTTTTAACCTTTGGCGGATCGCCACGTTTGCTGCTTCACCTTTTATATTGGCTAATAATATAGCCGAGACCTGCTTGAAGTCTTTCAGTAATTTCATACCAAGAGTTAAAGCTGGTTCTGGACCGTATTCATCTTGAATTTGTTTTAGCACATCTGGTATTACCGAAATGGATGGAACACCGTGCGTTTTTGTGTAGATTGAAGCAAAGACTGTACCCCAAGTGTCACAGTCCTCTATGTGTGGTGCGATTCCCATTGGGAGACATATAGTCAGAATCCTGTGTTTTTCTAGCGGGTGGTGTCAGGAAACACCGCCTCTATTTGGGTGATTTTCTGTGCCAACCAGAATGGTATCTGTTCCCGTTTAGCCGGAACTTTACCTAGGCAGGATTGGATGTTCTGTGGTGTAATTTTATTTGTGTTCCCCTGGTGAGGGGTCAGCTGTGGAAGTTTAATCGCTGGCTGAATTGTTGAAGTCCGCATTACATACTGGACTAATTGTCTATGAATTTTTAGTAATTGTTTTAGCTGTATTAACAGCTCTCCTGTAGACATCCCTTCGATGTCTGGGTGTGGTGTGTATCCGGCTAAGACCGGCCACGTTGCTCCTGGTCTACCTAAAGGACCGAGCCTTGTAATGTGATTGTTATGTATTAGGGCGCCATCAAATAAGAGCAAATGCTCTTGGAATTTGAGTGGTACTTCCACCTCCTCGAAAGGAGTGTAAATGTCAGGTGGTACCTCTATTTTGTAATAGTGGAAGTACTTTGTTACAGCATTTGCTGCTGGAAAATGTATCCATGTATAGTATACCTCTGTCTGCCGATATTCGTGTGCCTCAATTACGAATATGACTGTGCCACCTCTAGGTGTCAGTCCATTCTCTATAAGTTTTAAGGTTATAGATTTCCTTTTGCTGACCGGAATGAGTATTATATCCGCGTCTGCATCCTGTAGTGCAGTATCTGCTGCTGCTATTTCAGCTGCTAATCTAACTGCCTCTCTTTCTTCATCACTGTCTCCCATTTTACCGACAGGATGGTATTATGTTTGTTTGCAGATCAGGTTTCTTATGGAAACAGAGATTAGATGCACAATATTTTGGAACAGTGTATCCTTCAACGTTGACTGTACCAAGAACCATACATAGGAGTTCCCTCCTGCGAGGTTTTGGAGGATATTACCTTTCACCCACTCCAGACGTCTTTGGAGTATTTGGGAAAAGGGGTCTGAGTGAGAAAGCACGACTGAGTTACTCTAATTGTCTTACGTTAGTTTTATCGCCCTTTCCAAACACGTTGGGCGCCATGTAGTGTAGTTCCTATCTTCCCAATAGGCTCTGCGCATTGGAATAATACCTACAGCAGTAAAGGCCTAGGCCAGACGTTAACTAGGTCTACTACTGTCGATACTAGACTTAAGTTTTGGGTTTGCCAGCGTAGCTCAGAGTTCGCTAGAAACTTTCTCGAATGTTCAGGAAAGAATTAACTCCCCTGATTAGACAAGAAGGGTTTTAGTTTCTGACAACCATAGAACATGACAACTTTGCTCTCCCCTAATCAAGAGTGTATCTCCAGAGTCGTGTGAGCACAAGGCAATTATTTTACTCAGTCAGTACGTGCATTCTTAGTCTCATCAGATTGTAGAGAAAAGGAAGAGACGGGCGTGTTCAATAAAAAAGGTGTTATTTATTGATCAGTCTCTTTTCTCGTACAAGAGAAATGGATCGATATTATTGTAATACTTACAGTTAAGTAAAGTGCATACATTAAAAGCAATAGTATAAAATAATACTGTAAAAACATTGATATGGTTTCTGAGCCATATGATGTTTAAAATGATTAAAATATATTACATACACATATACATTTGACTAAACGTACTCAACTGGTGTTTCTAAATACGCCTACCCCGTGTACCTGACCTAAGTCTAATGCGTGGGCGGGAATAGAAAGTTACAGTTTAAGTTAAGTTTGTTTTTGCCAAGTGAATAACTAAAGAATTCTCTGTGAGGGGTTATTCAGTTCTGTACCTGGAAGTTAGGATGAAATGGGGAATGGTATCTCTTTCTCTGCTCTCGATATTCCAGGCCGCCTGCGAGGGCTGCCCGAAAGCGCCGGTGCTGGGTCTCTCGGCAGGAGATAGCAGCGCGTCTCTCAGCGCGTCAGGAAGGCGGGGCTGCTGCCAGCGGGGTCTGCTCTGCTCTTGGCTTCGGCAAGTATGGCTGCTCCGTCTCGTCACCACGCGTGTGTTTGCATAGGGCAAGATCGGCAATATTTATACCTTAAAGGTGCCGAGATTGACGTAAGGATGGACATAGATACGTCAATAAAGATGTCATACGACTTGCTCGTTAGCACATTCTTTTACTGAAGTTCTCTGTGAAATCAAAACAATGGCCGCACGGATTTTCCAGGTTGTCATAGGTTTGATTTGTTATGAGAACGTCGTATCCCTTATCAGGGGCTGGAGGAATGTCGCTTGTCTAATTAGATCTCAAGCGTTATGACCTAATCAGATAACACGTTCCTGTGCCGTAGTGTGACTGCGTCAGATAACGGTATCTGCATCATGGGGGCTTTTCTTGCCTCATGGGCTGACTGTTAGTTAACTTGATGGTTAGTTTAACCAGAATAGGGTCAGGAATAGGGGGATCGATTCAGAACCTATAGGAATACATGACACAATATGCTGTCAGCAAGCGTGTCTCCTTCGGAGGAGCGACGATTATCACTCCTTCGGAAAGGCTCAGGCTCTTATGACCACTCCATCAATAACACTTTGACTGAAATGGGGGCTCCAACTTTGCTTGGCATATGTGAGTGCCATCTTTGCGAGGATGCTTTTCTGTTTTTATTTTACTATCATTGTATTGCAAACATTCTACAATAAGTATCGACTATCTGCAGCCTAGTGGCTATCATAGGTGATTAGGTCCTCTCAAAGAAATTAAGGTAAAGCTCCTATATTGTACAGACTAAAGGCCTTATTAGAGTTTGGCGAATGGGATACTCTGCCGAAACTTGGCGGATATCCTGTCTGCCTTTTTACAAGTGCTGTAGACTATAATAGACTACTATGATTTGAGGACAGAATATCCGCCTAATTTGTGACCGAGTATCTCTTTTACCATACTCTAAATCAGGCCCTGGTTATTTATTTATTTGAATCCCATGCCATGGACTCAATCTCCCTGGGAATACTAAGATTCTGTATTTTTATATCCGGTAAGGAAAAGTGCCAGGGTGAATACTAACCTACTCACCAGCGATCGCCAATATACACTTACAGAGCATCATTGGAGATGAGCCTAGCCCAGATACTGAATTTGGCATAAGATAGTATCAACTGTGACTAAGTTTCTTCCCAAGAGTACCTACAAGCACTGGCAACACCACATTTAAAATGTCTCTTATGTTAACCCTAATTGACAGGGTATAATTTCTCTTGTGCATTTTGTCCTCTCAAATGCTGGTATAGCTATGTTTTATCCTTATCATTAATAGTTTGTTCATGCCAATCAACCCACACTGGCTAATTGATATCAGCCAGGGATACCAGATCCCATTTTATCTGCACAGTTCCTTATGAAGCCTAATTTCATATTTTAAACACTGCTTTACTTCCTCTGCATTTTATTGTTCTTTAGATAGCTATCTAGCCGCGTGTTGCATGCTAGTACAGAGCATGCCTCCAGGTCTCTGCATTGGTAAATGGAACAAGGTGAAAGTGTCTTTTGATTAACTGATGTTTCCCTGTTATAGTTCCTGCTGTCCTATGCAGACAAGGAGCGGTACGACAATGAAGAAAGGCCAGATGCACAGAAACAGATTCTGTCTGAAGTTGCAAAGAAGTTGCCAGTGTACACCAGAACGGGCAGTGGAGGTTAGTTTTGTTAATCTTTTACGCCACCCTGAGACTTACTTATGTGTCAGCCTTTGTATAGCCATTTGTGTAAGATAGCAATTCTACAGAAGCAGCTGTGCATTCAGTACCGCTTACCAGAGAAAATAGTTTATATGAAAGGGACTTTCATCTGTTAGTCTGAATCATAATCAAGCCTTCTAGGACCAGAAAATGTGTTTTTTGTTGGATTCAACTGATTTTGGAGTCATCTATTGGGCGAGCTCTGTTTCACAGTGAGAATGTTTTTAAAGCCAAATATGTGATGTCATTGTAAAATGTTATGTAGTGACCAGATCTCCAGTCTGGCCTCAAGTTGTTGAGGTCCCAGTTTCTGACTGCCTGCTGTTAGGATAACATTTTTACCATGTCCATCTCCAGTTAGTTTCCACACTTCCCCCGCTCTTCATATATTTGGGCTTGTTAAGTTCCTTGAACATCAATCGGATCATATTCTCACGCCAAGTTCTAAATAGTTCATTAATCATGCTCCCCATACATCCTCATCAGCAACATTTTATTTTCCAGTGGCCTGCGTCTTACGTACCCGGAGAGCCCCTAGGCCAGCATCCTAGCTTACTTTTCACTTCTGTGCAACTTATGGTCACTCAAATCTTTCCTCGCCACTTCACTCTAAAATCCTGTCACAAATAAAATTTAAAAAACCCATTGTAACCCACTACCTACCGACCCACGTGGAAGATCAACCAACATTTTCATCTTCATTCTGGATGCCGGACCTGACCCGGTCTTGTACCTACTGAGGCTTCCACCATTCGTGGGTGACTCTAGTTACAAAAGTTGATGATCCAGGATAATTGAAGAAATCTGATGCTCTACGATTGGACCTTCAACAGGAACATGGTCTTCATCCCAACACCGTACCCCCCACTTACAGGTCCTCTAGCCTCATTATTGACATTAATTGGACCCCTCGCCCCAGATCTCTGCCTGTGTCTTTCATCATTATGTCAGCGATGACTGGTGTGCTGGATACTGATTGCAGCTCTGTTTATGCCCTCACACCCTTCCCCTTCTTGTCTCCTGATACCTTTTAGATCGCAGCCCACCACTCTTCTCTCATACCCACCATGTATTACCCAAGGTTCCTTGAGCATAAAGCAACTCCTTGACTCAGTTGCTCTTGTTTATCCATCTCCACAAACAAACTGAAAGCACAACGCTTAGCATAAACCTTCTCTAGTCCGATGGGAGTGCTCAACCGTCTAATGGGTACCATAGTGTTCACCTTATCCCTTGCCCAATTAAACTAACACTCCAGTGACAACTATTCTTATAGGCCCTCTCTTCAACCAAAATCACCTGTTAAACCTGGCATTAACATTCAGGATGTCATCCAAAGTCTTAGCCTCATCTCCTTGCAATCACAGAAACCCGACTAGTTCTGTTCTCTTTTTCATGAACTTCTTCCATCAGCATCGTCTTTCACAGAAGAGTGGGTGTGTTAGTGCTGTAGATGTGCTTAATACTAGATTCAGATTATCGACAACCGTGGCATGTACCTATATTAATGTCAAAATATGCTATCAACTCCTAGATTATGAAATACCTATGCACTAGTCCTGAAATATTAGATCTAAATTAGCCAGTGAAAACCATAAGCAGCAAAATCTGCTATTTTGTTCTCTAGCTTCTCCATCTCTGGAGATTATTTTGTTTTTTTTAAACCTTAAAATCTGTTCTGTAAGCTAATTAACACTAATTGATGAAGTGTTTGTTTCATTCTCAAAATTCGGAATAGCCCTCATGTCTGGGCTGCCTATCCCTCCAAGAAAAGGAAAGCAGTTCAGGAATGTGAAGGGTGGCCACATCTATTGTGATTGGTTCCGAGGAATCCAGTAGAATGGTGTCAACAAAGGGAACTATTCGGGTTGGGTGTAGTGAGATTTATTGAACCACCAGGGGTCTTATTACAGATAGGGTGCACTTTCCCTGTTTGCATTACGGCAAACCTTCAAACAGGTATGCCGTACGCAAAAACAAAAAGTACATACTATTATCAGGAATACGCTGCCCTTAAGGCAGTGAATTTCAAGTGAAATATGGAGTGCCTGCTTCAAGGCCACCCTGTGTTTCACTGTGCAGGCAGCAACTCATCTGCACTTTTGAGAGGGGAGAGAGATCCGATTGCAGGCTGGTGCAGTGAGTGACTGCACCAGCCTGCAAGGGGATGTCTAGGGTCTCCATAGGACCCCCTTCCAGAGAGGTGCTATCAGGTGGCACACTTACAGAGTGCCACTTTTTGTGGCGCACTGTCAGTGCACCTCCTGGCTGCCTTTGCACTCGCGTCTATTATACGGCGCGGGTGCAGAGTTGAAGCGATTACATTGTTTGCATAGGGCCCTGCCTCCATACAAATAAGGGAATGCCCTCTTGAGATGATAATGCTAATGATAGCACTGGTGCTACATGTGCACCAGTGCTATCTGTATCACAAAAGGGGCAGCACAAGCGTCTGTAACCCCTTCTGTAATAACAAATTGCTCCAGGGGCACACAAAGTGGGCGTACATGACCATTGTGCCCCAGATCACTTTCCATAATACGGTCCCTGGGGCCATACCTCCTAAAGTAGCACGGGGCGCAATGGGAATTTGTGCCCACTATGAGCACCTTCAAGGAACTTGGTATTAAAGAAGGGGCCGCAAATGATTGTACGGCCCCTTCTGTAATACAGATAGCGCTGGCGCACATGTAGCACAAGCACTATCATTAGCGGACGTACCCTCATTTGCATGGGGGCGAGGCCCCATGCAAACGAGGGGATCTCTTTGCCTCTGCACCCATGCTGTATTACCAACATAGGTGCGGAGGCAAACATGCCTTTATGAAGCTCACTGGAAGTGCACTACCAAAAGGTGGCACGCTGTCATTGCGCCTCCTAAGGGCAGCCCTCGGGAGGGATGAAAGGGGGTCCCATCCACCCTCCAGACTTCCCCTTGCAGGCAGGTTACCGCTTGTACAGAGAAATATGGAGCATATTTTAAACATCCTGTGCTGCCCTGAGGGTAGCGCCAGTTACATCTGTTATATTATAGTCAATCTCTTTTTTTTTTTTTTTATATTTTAAGACCTTTATTAGTCAACTGGGGTGTTACCCAGCGTTCCGCTTACAACCCATCTGGGCCAGCCGCATGTACTTTGCGTTGCTTCACAGGTAGTTAATGAACACAGCCTCAAGGCCGACAACCCTGGGGTTCGGCGGCGTAAACGGTCTTATTTCAACAGTGTACAATCATACAAATATTTGGTGACGTGGAGATATAGGTCTGTAGAGTTTTTTCTTTTTGTTGGTAATATGTGTGAACTCGTGGGTATAGGACTATGGTAGCACTCATCAATACTTTCAAATAGATTGTGGTCCCTCGTGATACACATGGGGTGCGAGGAAGGGTGGCAGCGGAGCTCCCCTCCCAAGAGGACGTAGGGTATTGACTGTGATGGATGAGGCTATTCAGCATCCTAAGTATGTCGGTGAGCGAATATCTATACAGCTTATCCACTCTGATGAGAGAGTCTGGTGTTTGTACTGGTATTCAGAAAGTATCACTTCGACCATGACCGTCACTCTCTGAGGTCCTATGGTGTAGCGTGTACAATATCCAACTTGGAAAAGCCTGGTCTAGAGGGGAATGGGACCAGTATTTCGGTAAACTTTAGAACAGTAACATGGAAAAGATATGCTAAAAGAAGAAAAAAGGGGGGGGGTATGGAGGTAGAGATTGCCTTGGGTTGAAGGAGGGAAGTGCGGTGGCAATGTATCGGTAGTGGTCCAGTGGGGGGGTATGCAAGAGATTATGGCGGGCGTCTCTCCTGCATGTTAAGTATTCAGGGGGGGATCACCGCCATAGAGGCGTGTTAGGTATGGTAATACGGTATTATGCGTGGGGCGATCGGTGGTAGAACCCCCCGAGATGGTTGGACGTGCGGGGACGCGAGCGCGGGAGGGGCAACACACACGCCAATGCGGGACAGTCAGTTTTGTGGCGTGTGGCGATCGAGGCATGGGGGTCATGTAGGGAGCGAGTAGTGTAGTGTATGGAAAGACTCAATCATGCGCAGGTGTTAGGGAAGGGGGGGAGAGGGGGGATCGTATGAGTAGGGGAGTCTATTGGGTGTGGGTGTTCCTCATGATGTCCACTGTAGGGAGGGGAAGGGAAGGCAGTATTTATCTCTTCACGTGATACCCTGTTCCACACATTTCTGTTGAAAGGACTGGAGGATGTCATCCCAGTATTGTGCGATCGGGAATTTTCGAAGGCCCGCTGTCTCTTCTCGCCGCAGTACAGTGCTCTCCGCTCGTGCCCAGTTTGTGAGTGACAGGCACCAGTGTCGGATGTGTGGGGGTGTGGCAGCCTTCCACCGCTTGGTAAGCAGTCGCTTGGCCGTGATCAGTCCAAGATCCCAGAATCGGGCCGGGACCTTGTTCAGTCGAGTGCGTTTGTATACTCCCAATATGCAGGCCTCCCAGGTCCTCGGCACTTGTTCTTTGGCGCAATGCGTAAGTAGCGTGGTTACCCCATCCCAATAATGTTGAAGGGCAGGACAGAGCCAGAGCATGTGAAGGAGGTCCGCTCCCACCATGGAGCAGCGGCTGCAGGCAGTATCCGTAACCAAAAAGTACCTATTGATTTTGTCCGGGGTGAGGTATGCGCGGTGTAGTATGTAGAGCTGTATGATTTTGAAGCGAGGGTTGCGTGGGATGTTAACTGGGCCAGCCAGGATCATCACCCATTCCTTATCCGTCCAATCCCTCCCCTGTCCGTCGCCCATTTTTCCCTCAGTTGCGCAGTGGCGGGATGAGTATGGAGAAGAAGAGCTTGTGCCAGCCAGTGGATTATGTGCGTGCCATTGCTCATAACATGGAGGTATTGTATAAGATAGTGTGTGGGCAGTTCGTCAGCTATGTCGCCCCAGGCAGCAGATAGTGTGTGGGTGAGGGACGCGTGTAATAGGAACTGCCCAGCTGGAAGAGATGTGTCTTCTGCGAGATTGGCAAAGGGGAGGAGGGCACCATCAGAGTACAGGTCCCCTAGCGTTTCCACTCCCGCAGTGGTCCAGCTGTCAAGTCTCACGGCCGTTAGAGTCCCTGCTGTAGTCGGGGTGCCTAGCAAAGGAAGTATCGGGGCATATGGTATTGTCTCCCGGGTTAGGCGCAGGCAGCGGAGGAAACATCTGCGCGCCACCGCAAGGTACAGTTGTGAAGGGCGGGGAGCCTGGGTCAGCGGGTGAAACAGGACTTGAATCTGCAACTGGGACCAGACAGCGGTGTCCGTGGCGGTGTCCCCCAGGTTCTTACCACCTAGCCACCTAGCCACCCCGACACCCATTGCATTTGTGCCGCCAGATAATATAGTTCCATGTTGGGAACAGCCAATCCCCCCGCCTCGGTAGGCATATAGAGTTTCGCCAGCGCAATGCGCGGCCGACCCTTGTTCCAGATCAGGTCGCGCAGTAGGACTTCAAGGTCGCGAAACACTCGGTTAGGGACATAGGATGGAATATTGGCAAAGTAATACAGGAGCCGTGGCAGTACTATCATTTTTGCTAGGGCTACGCGGCTGGGAACGTTCAGTGGTAACGTTTTCCAGAACCCTATTTGTGATGAATGGATGCGATCGCTCGCCCCAGGTTTCCCTCCAATATATCTGCAGGGTCACGGTAAATGTGAATTCCGAATGTCGTGGGATACCACTGTAGTCTTTCGCCACCGATGCGTATCTCACTCTCGGGAACATTCGGGTCAAAGGAGTAAGTCCCTGATTTGGCCCAATTTACTTTCAAGCCGACATTTCCTCGAAGGTGCAAAAAATGTCAGTTAGTGACGCCGGAACATCACTCAAATCTTTGACATAAAGGAGGAGATCGTCCGCATATAATGACACCGCATGTAGGCCATCCGCCAGCGGTATACCCCACTACGCCCCTCGGGACCTGAGCATCGCAGCCAGGGGTTCCACAGCTAAAGCGAACAGCAAGGGCGACAGGGGGCAGCCCTGTCTGGTGCCCCTCTGTACACGTATTGGGTCAGAGAGCAACGCGCCAGTGCGGACGCGGACCGTGGGTCTGCGGTATAGGAGGCCAACCATAGTCTCATAGTCGTCCCCCAAATCAAATTTGTCCATGACCGCTCACAGGTAAGGCCATTCTACCGCTTTCTCCAGGTCCAACACTAAGCACCCGGCGCGTGGCCACCGACTTGTGGCGTATTCTTGTATGCGGAAGAGACGGCGGATGTTGTGGGACGTGTGGCGCGTCGGTACAAACCCGTTCTGGTCGTGATGTACCAGTGTGGGTACCATAGGGGCTAGTCGTCGGGCAAGCGTGGAAGCGAGAATTTTATAGTCCGTATTGAGGAGGGCTAAAGGACGGTAGGATCCCATGCGCTCGCCATCTCTGTTGGGTTTGAGCAGATATACAAGGGTAGCTTCATCAAGTGTCGGGGGTAGGGAGAAGTCGTCCGTGGCCGCAGTGTACATTTTCATCAGGTGGGGGATAAGGATGTCCGAGGCGGCCTTGTAGAATTCGGCAGGCAAGCCATCCGGTCCCGGGGACTTGCCGTTCGAGAGATTGAAAATGGTGTCGCGGAGTTCCTCGGGGTCTAGAGGTGCTCCAAGTTCATCCTGCTGCGCAGCCGTGAGGGTGGGCAGCTGCAAGGGCAAGAGATATTCGGCTATGTCAGATAACGGGACACGTAGCCGGGAACGATACAGCCCCGAGTAGTGGTCAGTAAATGCCTCATGTATTTGGCACTGGGTGTAGAGTGTGTCGCCACCCTCTTTTTGTATCGCTGAGATGGGGGTCGAACGATCCTCCCGTGCAATCAGCCAAGTCAACCGTTTGCCAGGTCTATCACCCTGTCGATGCATGCGGGCAGAGTGCGCCGCGAAGTTAACGTTACGTAAGCGTTCCAGGAGGCGGCCATGTTCCGCCCTGGCCTCGGACAGTCGAGTGCCTGCATCTCCCTCCGTAGTGCGTTCAAGGTCCAGCAGCTCAGTTTCCAGTCGTGTCAGGTCATTTTCAAGCTGTCGCCGTATGTGTCCCTGTGTACCCAGACATATTCCCCGGGTCACCACTTTGAACGCATCCCATTCGGTCTGTGGAGAGGATGCCGTGCCAGCATTGAGCTCGAAGTATTGGGCCGTTTGTGCAAGTAGTGAGTCACAGAAGATCGCGTCTAGTAAGAGGTCTGGTTGGAGGCGCCAAGCGGGGATAGGTGGGTGGGGGTTTTCCCAAAAAATAGTTAGTGTGTGGGGGTTATGATCCGAGTGTGTGCGGCCCATATATTGTGAGTCCCTGACCAGTGGGAGAAGATCAGTGGTGATCATGTATCGATCTAATCGTACATGTAGTGCATGTGCACCTGACCAGTATGAATATGTTCGTGTTGTGGGGTTGCGTGTCCTCCATGGGTCTTGTAGATCCCATTGCAAGGCTCAATTGAGGAGAGTTTTCGTGGTGGTGTGCGCCTGTGCATTGACCGGGGGTGTGGAAGATCTGTCCAGGTCTACATCTAGGACGCAGTTGTAGTCGCCCCCAAGAATCCATGGGATTCCATGCCAGGACGCCAGCGTCGTGGAAAGGCCGTCGAAGAATTTGCCCTGCTCAGTGTTCGGGGAGTACAAAGAGGTACCAATATTATAGTCAATCTCATTATGCCCCCACTCCTTTCATATTTGTCCTTTCCGCCATGAACTGGACATCCCCCCTCATATGCCAAGCCTTCCCCTGTCTACCCAGCTACCCTGTACACTATGTCAATCACTGCAGTGTTATGGGCAAGCAATTGTCTTATGCCGGTCAATATCAAAGACACGATATCCCAAGTAACCATCTTATTCCAGTCCGTGCAACCATTTGCCAGGGAACACCTATCATCAAATATAAAGGAAAGAGCCACCTCTCCTATAGATCAATGCACAAAGTTATGTGCAGTCAGTATAAATCTGAATGTACTAGATGCAGTGATCATCAAATGACTTGTCTTTTAATATAAAAGCATATTTTTTGTAATCACAGTAGTGGAGCACCTGCTTGACATCTGCCATTCTTATCCTCAGCCATATACCTTAAGAAAGGCAGCAATAAACTTGGGAGTCTGGCTTTTCTCTTTTATATTCCATTGTTGTACTTCCTCTAGTTTCTCTTTTAAGCCTCTAGTCAAAGTCCTTAATTTTCACCATCATTGGATGTATCCCATTCCGTAGGCACCAGCTTATCGCTTTCATTACGCCTATTGAGACAAAACATCTGCCCTGCATTTCATATCTCAGCATCAAATAATTACTGTCCACCTCATCTTATTATCCAGCACCATAACCCAGCTTCTGTTTCACTGTTAAGACCTGACTACCCCAAGAACCTAAGCAAATATACAAAACCAGCTCATGTCTAGGACCTGGTTCATCAACCAGATTTGTAGCTCCTGATTTTCTGTGTCATATTTGGATGTTCATAGATTTTTAGGGTGATACGAAAAGGCTTTCCTCTTTGACAAGTTCTCCACTAGGCCTATCTATAACCATAAATTCTAAGCATTTTTCTGCAGTAAGGGCTGAAAACCTTTGGTCTTAAGATTCAAGAGTTTGTGGTGTTCGCTTGTATCACTTAAGATCCAGGCATTTGCACAGGTTGCAGGACACAATGAGTGTTGATATGACTACAGCAGCAGCCCCCTACCATCTCTTCAGCTTATTGCCCCAACTTAGTGAAGTGCAGCGCAGATGTGCTATATTATTGTCCCTCCTCCATTATAGACAGTAAGTGTGCAACCTTAATTCCTCTTCCTGTGGGCTTGCTATAGGAGGACCTAGAGGGGTTTGTGGAGGCATTTGAGCAGCCTGAGCATGCCTGGTCCAGCCATGTGATGATTTCCCCACTGAGCATGCGCACTCTCTTCATAGACCAGAAATGCAGCACTTTGCTCCTTGTCACTGAGCATGCACTTGGCATTTTCCTTTCTAAATTCCAAGTCTCTGGTTTTCTCTGTGTGACAAGTGTCCCTTCTACCTGCTGGGTCCCCTCTTATATGGCAGACTATTTATAAAACGCAGCAGTCGCACCCAGAACCGCTCTTTGCATATTTGAGACTTCAACTGCGGTACTCAAGTAAATCCCTGTTTTCATGAAACAAGGAATCAGGCAGCCAAGTTTTTGCAAATTTTATGAACAGTGGGAAAGTTTCTTTCTGTTTTAAGGTGCAATCAGCCCAAAGTTTTGATCTTTCAACACTGAAAGATCTTCTACCCCACCTAACTCTGTATTTAGGTACAGGGGAAAGCAAAATGGGAGTTCATGTAACATACATAGAGAGCGCAAACATTTGTCATGATAATTGTGATGCAATATGCATCAGATTTCTGCAGATCAAAGAGGAATCATGCTGTCACATTCTGAATGTTTTGCTGTTTTTCTATAGGCTTTGTGGAACTGTTGTAGGCTTATCTTAAGTTCATCCTCTTTTATTTTCAAGAATAAGCCTTCTGCAGCATGCACATCTCTCTATTGGACCCGTCAAAGAAAGTACCTTCTGTGAACAGATGGAGCATTCGCAGCATTTTTCATGAGGGATTTTAAAGACCAGGCTTGTTGGTTGGCTATATACATTCAGCTGTTGTATACTTAAAAGATGTTGGTCTTACTCGTAATGATGCTCTGGTATGTCAGGTTCTGTGGCCCGATACCAGTAATTTGTTTCTTTCAGAAGAGCTTTTGCTGTTTATTTGGAGTCGTTAGGTTGTTTACACTGGTGGTAGCTTTACTCTGTATGTCGCAAGACAGCACGAGGCACGGTCTGGAGGTGTCCAGATGACCTAGTGTGGTACCTTCGAAGACTAATACCAGGCTCAGGCTGAAGATGCTGAAATGACCTAAGCTCCAACTCTGTTCCGTCATAGCAAAAACGGGACTGGTACCTAATCAGTATGTCGCAGTCCAACAGGTTTTATCCACATATACTCCCTGTGCCAGCCCACATTTTGATTATTTTTAAGATCTTTCTGTGCAGCATTTCTGTGAGTTCTGAGTTTTCTTGATTCCTGTCCCCCTATTGAGCAGTTATAGAAGGCCTGTGTTTTTTCAATTGAGTTGACCTCCATAAACACATCCAGAAACCATGATCTGCATTGCTCTTGTAAAGTGTCCTTTTTCAACCCCTTTAGAAAAGGGATAGGCCTTAGACATAAGGTGGTGGATGCCCCTAAAAATGTAACATTATTCAAAACTAGTGATGCGAGTCCACAGTGCTTGTGCAAAAAGCTTTCTTGAATCTGCTGGCAAGGAGGATCCGCTTAACAACAGCTCCAATTCTATCCATTTAACTGTTGTCTCTGTGAAACCCTACCCATTTATCCTGGCAAAGTTCTTCCTAATTTCTCTATCAACCAGGACCTTTTTCCTGATTCCTTCTGATTCTTTTTCAGAGGTTGAAAGGCCCCTTAACATCTGCAGAACTTACAGGTTTCAATTAGTGGTCATAAGTTCTTCTTACTCCTTGAACACATTGTTCATAACATAGTATATCCCAAGTGCTGCCTGCTAACCAGGAATGGTGATGGATATCCTGGGGTCAGTGCAGTGATAAATGCAGGATTATATGCTTATGCCTGTAAGGTATTCTAAAGTTTATTTTAGGGAAGACTCTCCGGTTAGCTGGTGCAAAGTTATTTATGAAATTATATCCCGCCCTAAATTTACAAAACAGTTGAAGAGCTGTTTTCTTCTAAAAAGAACTTGATTGTGGTGCAAAATGCTTAGACTTATTTGTTTTTCATATGCTACGTGGGAAACTGGGTTTTTGTTGCAGGTACCTCCCCCACCCCACTTTTTGCCTGGTTTTTGATGCAACCTTCACTGAGATGTACTGGGTCCCTTCTAACCAGGTTCTCGTTAGCAGTGTTCTTTCTCTAAAACTGTAACACAATCGGCACAACTTCAACAACCCCTGTAAGTCCGTAGTAAATGGTACCCCTAGTTCTCATGGCATTGAAACTGAAGATTGTCCTCTAGGCTACAGCACAGATTGTGGCGCCCTAGAGACCCCTCGCCAAGACCATGCAGACTGCCATTGCAAGCTGAGTGTCTTGTTGCAGGGAAAACTGAAGAGTCGACATGTGTGCCATGCCCCCAGACACTGCATGAGGTATACGTAAGTCACCCCTACTGTAGGCCTTCGTACGATAAGACCATATGTGTGGTCATATATACCTGAGCAGATATGACCCTACAGTATCTAAATCCATTCTTAGGTCTTATAAGTGAGCAGAGAAGCCAAATAGAGTACATAGGCTGAACACCCGTCATTACGAGTTCCCCAGCAGCATGATTGCTTTACTGTGCGCAGGGATGTTTGGTACCAAACATCTCCTCTTAATAAATCCATACTGATGCCAGTGTTGGGTGTATTAATAAAGGCACACAAAGGGCATCTTATTGGGCCCCCTGAAAACCTACCAAGCACTGGTGTGGTCTCTGACTAGTCTTAGCCAGCCTGCCACCAACAGACATGTTTCTGACCTCATGCGGTGAGAGCCTTAGCTCTAAGAGGCTAGTAACAGTGCTAGCTCTGGGCAGAGGTGCTTCACACCCCCTCCAGGCCAGAATGGCATTCCAAGGCAATGCCGCCTTTGAAATGCAACTCAGGCATCTCCCGATAGTAGAGGATGCCCCCATGTCCTGTTCCACATTTGGCAGGAGTACTGGCGGGAAAATTAATGAGATTAGGAGGTGGACTCACTTTCAGCCAGCACCACACCTAAGTGGGGAAGGGGATGTGGACCCCACTTTTTAATTCCCCCATGTTGTTTGAGATGGAATTCGCCAATTAGGGTCAGGGTTGTGTTCACTCCCTAAAGGAAGTGGTCACATACAGGGTGTAGACACCCTAAAGGTAGGTAGCCCATTGGCTGCTACCGGTCTCCTCTTGTAAACACCCCTAAAGCAAGAATTTAGGTGGCACCCTGGACCCTGAACTTTAGATTTGATGGACCTTAGAAGATAACGGACAAAGAAGAGCTTCTAACTAGAGAACAGAAACCCAGCTGCAAAACGGTGCAAAACCCTGCCTACTGCCTCCAAGGGCTCGACCATAGTGGTGTGTACGTGTGTTGCATCGTCCTGCTGCTCTTTGCCAATCGCCAGAAAAAACTCTTGGAGTAGATGAATTACTCCTGCAGTCTACAGGCACCAAACCTGCAGAGTCCAGTTTACCGACTTGCAGCTCCCCGCCGACGCAGCAACCAAACCAGAAGTGGTACACCAGCTCCAGAGGATTATCTCTGTCCCCCCACTAAGTGAGAGGACACCTGGACCTCCCGGAGTTGTGCCGTAGCAATACCTGAGGTACCGGACCACCTGTAACCAACATTGAGACGAAGAGTCCAATCCGGACTCCAACTACCCAGGAAGCAAGCAACCGTCGAGGGACATCAAGACCCCCTGAGGCCCACTTCGTGAGTGGCCCGCTGTCTGGTAATCGTCTCTGGAAGCTGCTTGCCTCTGACCACAAAGACAATGTTGATACACAGAGCCCAGCTGACCTATCTGCTCTGTACCCAGCCCGCCCAGCCTGCATACCGATGAAACAGCTGTGCTGTCGTGACTTGAGGCCCTTGCGACCCTATTCCTCATTTGGGGTCTCCCAGACATACTTGTAACCCCCTTGTGCAGCCTGTTTTAAGGTGGCCCCCTTCTTCGTAGAGCACCAGCTACCAACTACCTCAGCACCCTGCTCCCTGCCATATCTGGGACACTCCTGACTATCTGCTGGTGGAACTTTGGACCTTGGCCTGATGCTGCTCTAAATCCCTAGAAGGGACTGTACGATTGTATATTCATTTTTGTGTTTTTCACCATAGACTATCATTGTACGTAATTTTGCACAACAGTGAGTTCTTGTCCGAACTTTGAAACATCATAACTAAAAAGGTACTTTTTTTTAAAATCTTTATTTATAAAGTTTTCTTGATGAACAACAAAAAGAAAAGACAACCAGGTAGGTTACACAGGTTCACATTGCAATCCCTCGGCTCTCATATAGGCAAAGTTTCCGAGCGGCTAATCCGAGCAGGCAGGAAGTATGTATACATCGCCCCTTATACAGTCCAATAAAACAGATCCTTCACAATACCAAACAGTAATTGACAGTGATATAGGCATTTGTCACTAGCAGTTAATCCGAGCAGGCAGGAAGCCTTTATACACCAATCCTCATGCAGTGCCGTAAGACAGATTCTTGACAATACCAAGACAGTAATATCTTATCGCGTAAAAATCCCTGAACGCCACCCTAGGCGATCGGCAGTCTGTTAGGGGCTCATCTTCTACTCCTGACTAGGTCTATACAGTGTCTCGTACAGGAATCTACTGGTGTACCTCCTGATGTGTCAGTACAATGGGTCATAGTGAGGCGGCAGCTATTGCCCATACTCTTGGCTCTCAGTATCTGAATCTGCAGATGCTGCTGCCGCTTTTAATAAATAGGCCTGTAGTGGGCCCCAAATATCTTTTGGTCTGTTCCGTACAGGTAACAAATCAGCATAAACATTATTTTGATCCTGGCAATAAACCATATCATCAATCCAATCCTTAAACTTTGGGGCTCTCCCTCTGCCCCAACGGCATGCAACCTGCCTCTTAGCTAGTAATAGTGCAACATCTATAAACCTTCGAATAGCCTTAGGCATATTCCGTGTGTACCCTAACAGCATAGTTAATGGAACTCTATCAATCACCCCTTCTGTCATAATCTGTAAGGCATCCTGGACCTGTGACCAATACTCGTATACTCCAGGACATTCCCACGCCAAGTGGATGAATCCCGCCCCTTCTACCTTGCAGCGGTCACATCTATCGTTATCTGCCAAGTGAAAGCGTAGTTTTTGAACAGGTGTAAATTAAAAACGTTGTAAGAATTTAAAATGAATGATCTTTAACCTGCTACTAGATGAAATATTAGCTGTAATGGCCAACAATAGTTCCATTGATCATCAGTAATGTCTCGGCCTAAATCCACACTCCAGTGTTGTCGTGCCGCACTCTCAGGCCCCTTGCGCTGTAACCTAATGTTATTATACAGTCTAGACACAAGATGGCGGCCGTCTGACACCAGCATGGCGTGCAGTGGTAGAACTACGTCTGGTTCAATTGGAAAATTGGTCAAGACTTCCCTCAGGCCCTGTCCGAGTCTAATGTAATAAAAGACCTCCAGAGGAGTAGGTATAACATCCTGAAACAGCTGTTCCCTGGTACGGAACCGTCCATTGAGGAACAGGGCCCCCCATGTGGCAATCTTCATGCGTTTACACATGAACTGAAAACCCGTCTCCTGCAAGAGCGATATGCGAGGGTGATACGTGAGAGGCAATACAGGGGAATATAATTGCGGAGCATCAAGGATCCTTGCAATTCTACTCCACGCGTCAATGGTGCAAGTCACCGTGGTAAACGGTGTGTCTATGTCTCGCACCGTGCCCTGTATTAGGCCATTAAGTGGAAGAGGGCGCGCGATCCAGTCCTCTGCAGCGATTTGCGGCATATAAGGCGTGGGATGAAGCCAATGATAGGCATACTGCGCCTGGGCAGCAACATAATAGGTTTCGAAGTCTGGCACATCAAAACCTCCTTTATCATAAGGCTGGGTTAGAATGGCCCATCGCAGCCGTGGTTGTTTACCCCCCCCAAAAAAGACGAATGAGTTCCGATCTTAACTGTTTAAAGAAAAAAACGCCAGGGAAGTAAGGCACATTCTGGAATAGGTATAAAAACTGCGGTAGTACCACCATTTTTATAAGCGATGCCCTTCCTGCCATTGACAATGGTAGCGCCTTCCAGCGCGTAACGTTGTCAGCCAGTTTCGTGATGGCCACTCCATAATTTAGCCTAAGTGTCTCATCCTTACTCAGGGATATCACTATTCCCAGATATCGAAGATCCGTGTCACACCATTCAAGTGGGTAATCCAACTGAAATTTAGTAACTGCGTTCGTGAGCGGGAAGAATTGAGATTTCTTCCAATTTATTTGTACCCCCGATAGCCGTCCAAAAACTCGGAATTCACATAAAATAGGGTTACGATTAATTTGAGGGTTTTTCACATAAAGCGTGATATCATCTGCGTATAATGACACCCCAATCTGACGTTGGAAGCAGTGAAAGGCACTGTCTCTGTGCAGTTGACGGATTCGACATGCCAGTGGCTCGATCGCTACAGCAAAAAGTAGAGGGGAGAGAGGACACCCCTGTCTGGTGCCCCTGGTGATTGGCATCGGGGACGACAGCAATCCATTAACAACCACTCTAGCAGTCGGTTTGGTATATAGCAGCTCGACCCAGCTAACAAACAATTTCGGAAACCCCATCCTATGTAATATAGTACAGAGGTACGTCCACTCGACCGAATCGAACGCTTTCGTCGCATCCAAAAATATAGCAGCAACTGGGAGTTCCGGAGCAATCGTCTGTATTAAAGATAACAACGTTCTGAGATTGTGTGTAGTGGCGCGGCCCGGCACAAAACCAGCTTGATCTGGTAATACTATCTTAGACATAATCAGTGAGAGGCGTGTTGCAAGTACTTTAGCAAGGATCTTCGCATCGCAATTGATGAGAGACAGTGGCCGGTATGAGTCAGTGTCCATCGGGTCCTTACCCGGTTTCAACAAGGAGGTAATAACCACCTCTCTCATCGATCCCGGCAGTTCCCCAACTTCCAACGACTCCTCATAGACTTCCTTAAGGACCGGTGCTATTATATCTATGTAACATTTATAGAACTCCGCAGGGAGTCCATCCAGTCCCGCCGCCTTGCCATTAGCCAATGACACAATCGCGTCGCGTATCTCATCAAGCTCCAATGGCGCACCAAGGAATGCTCTATGCACATCACTGAGCCAACACAGCGCAATGTCATCAAGGAAGCCCCCCATGTCTACCTCAGCAGTCTGTTGTGAAGTATATAGGTGCCCATAATGCATCAGAAACTCCTCCTGAATCCTCTTAGTATCCTGATAGCGTGTGCCTTCCGGCGTGACAATCTCTAATATATTGGCACTAAAGCGCGGCTTCCTCGTTATTGCAGCCAACACTTTGCCTGGTCGTTCCCCTTCGCAATACCTACGTGCAGTCCAATACTTTCCTCTGAATTTGACTTCCCTCGCCGCCTCTTCCTCATACTCGGAAAGCTTAACCCTAAATGTCTTGTGCGACCCCGTGTCCGTCCTGCTCGCCATCTCAATTTCTAGGTCTTTCAGCTCGCGCTCCAACCTACTCAGTGTCCTTTGGATGTCCCTCAACACACCTCCGCCCTTGGATATGCAAATCCCTCTGACCGTGACCTTGAACGCCTCCCACACCATTTCTACACTATTTACCGAATCCCTGTTCCTGGGGAAAAACTCTTCAATTTCTACGCCCAACTCTGTCTTAAAAACTGTATCCAGTAGCATGGAGGGAAGCAATCTCCATGGTGGTCTTATACGATCATGTCCTGGAATAGCGAGTGACAGCAATACTGGACAATGATCAGAGTAGGTTCTGGGCAAATGTGTTACCGTGCCTATACCCTCACAGAGTCCCCTTGTCACAAAGCAGTAGTCTAGTCTAGCCCATGTATTAGCATGTGATGTAAAATGCGTGCCCTCCCTATGCGCTTGATGTGTGTATCTCCAGCTATCCACCAGCCCAGCTTCCTCAATGATGCCCAACAGCACATCCCTCGCTTGCCTATTATATTGACCGCAGCCATCCGACCTATCCATGCCAGGAACTAGTGCAACATTAAAATCACCCCCCCAGATGACGTGAGTAGCTCCCGCACCCAAAATATGTTCCCAAAGTGTCGTGAAGAATTCCGGAGTGTCAACATTAGGAGTGTAGCAGCTCACTATCGCAACAGTATCTATGCCCATTCTTCCCCACAATAGCACAAAGCGTCCATTAGGGTCAAGGATCTCACCCATCATCTGAAAAGCAATCGTCTTTTTGATCAACACAGCAGTGCCCCTTGAGTACGAGGAATATGATGAAAATTTCCTGATCGAAGCCCATTTACTAGCAAATTTGGGATCTGATCGCGGACGGATATGCGTCTCCTGTAACAAGGCTATGCGTACATTGTGTCTGTCCAGATATACAAGCACATTCCTACCCTTCCTAGCATCATTGATGCCCCGCACATTCCATGACATTATCAACAGTTTACTCCCTGCTCTATCAGCCATTATCACATGTGACATCAGTAATAATACCTACTCCCACCCGCCCCGACCACCGCTCATCCGCGCCATAGCAAACTCTCCAATGGATATGCAATTTCATGTGTAACCCTTGTCCGTTGCAACCAAACTCCCCAGCCCCACCCCTCTCCCACCGACTCTCCCCAACCAGGTCAAACATCCCACCACCCACACCCCTCCCCCAACTACCCACACGATCATGCCTCAAGTGGATGTTCGTTATCTGAAGAATCCCACCCACAGATACCCATCGCCAACAATCCCCCCCGTACAGTCCAGTGGTCCCAACATGAATCAGTCTGCATCATCCCTTCCCTACAAGGACCTGTGTTAAGCACAATTCTAGCTTCCCCTTCCCCAATCCTATCCAAATGATCTCTGAGCGACAGTACCACATATACACCCACCCCACCCTCCTCCCACTGAAGCATCCCCAACTCTCCAGCATCCCATTCCCTCCCCCCCTCACCACCGCTAGCAAACACCCCAATAGCTGCAGTGTAACGATCAATGTCAATGGGGCATACCCTAGTAGGGTCATCTAAGGTACACACTTTGCTACCCCCTTCACCTCGCCCTTCGATCTGAACCACCCTATGTAGGGCATGTCGAGGGAAGGGTAAAAGAGTAAATACTTTTGTGAACAGATAGAGAAGGCCCAGAACTCTAGTAAGCAATTATACCAGGTAGTGGCAACATTAACAAATATACCAACAGCTAATACTGCAGATGTCACCCAAGACTTCTGCAATCAAATGGCTGATTTTTTTAGGACCAAGGTCACAGAAATCTTTGATAAATTTAACAATAACATGACAGGGGAATCATCAGAAAGCCTCAAGAACACACAACTCACATCCTCATCTTTGAATGAATTCCTCCCTCCATCACTGTCAGAAATAAAAGATCTTATTAAATCTACAATGTCGGGTTCCCCTCTGGATCCCTGCCCACCGACCATCATAAAATCAACAACTGATGTGGTAGCTCCAGTCTTGGAAAACATCTGCAGTACCATCTGCGAATCAGGAAACTATCCGCAAAGATGGAAAACAGCTATAATAAAGCCACTTCTAAAGAAACCCACCCTTAACACCTTGGAATTAAAAAGTTATCGCCCTATAGCAGCGCTCCCATTTCCTTCTAAAATACTTGAAAAAATTATAAATAAACAGCTGGCCAACTACATTGACTATAATAAGCTGTTAGACAGCACTCAGTTTGGGTTTAGGAGAGGCCATGGAACAGAGACGGCGCTCATAAAGGCTTCTGAGGAGATCAGACAGATCATGGACCAGGGTGGCACGGCAGTCCTGATCTTGCTGGATCTCTCAGCGGCCTTTGACACTGTCGATCATAACATCCTGATCGACCGTGTCACTGCTATGGGCATACAGGGTAAAGCTGCGGAGCTCCTGGCTTCTTTCCTGTCTAACAGAGAACAGTCGGTAAAGATGGGGAGCTTCTATTCACCAACGTTTGTGCTGCCCTGCGGAGTCCCCCAGGGATCCTCGCTAAGTCTGACACTCTTTAACATCTATGTGTCGGACTTGGCGAGGGTCATTAAAACCCATGGAATGGGAGTGACTTCGTATGCCGACGATACTCAGCTGATGCTAGCGGTGCATAAGAATGGGAGTGAGGTGGCAGCCAACTTTGTCAGGTATGAGAGCCATTAGTCACTGGATGGACAGTAATTGTCTAAAATTAAACACCGATAAGACCGAGGTAATGGTGTTTGGAGACCTAAAACCATCTTGGTCCCCGGTCTGGTGGCCACCAGAAATGGGTAACCCACCCACCCCAGTTTCAAAGGTTAGAAACCTGGGAGTGTTGTTTGACAACAAACTAAGCTTCACCAGTCATGCTAATGCGGTAGTTTCCTCTTACTTTTTCACGTTACGAAAAGTGAAAAAGTTGTTACCTTTCCTTCCCCTGTCTGCGGGAAAAACCCTTATGTCCTCCTTGGTGTTATCCAAGGTGGATTATTGTAATGGGCTTCTGTTGAATGCCCAGGAGCAGGTTTTTAAAAAACTACAAATGGTGCAGAACGCTGCTGCACGAATTCTGACCAAAACTCCCAAGTTCGCATCCATCTCTCCTATTGTTTACCAACTTCACTGGCTCCCGGTAAAAAAGAGAACCAAATTTAAGGCTTTATGTATCATCTATAGAGCATTGAACAGCCTAGGACCTGACTTTTTTAGGGAATCACTGTTGGTGTATGTCCTTAATAGAGCTTTAAGATCTGCCTCATCAGCATCTCTATGCATTCAACGGGTGAGAACGGTTACATGGGGAGACAGACGCTTCCTGGTAGCCGCCTCGAAGCTCTGGAACACCTTGCCCCACCATATAAAAAGCAGTTCCTCACAGATGATTTTCAGAAAGCAAGTGAAGACATGGCTATTCATCCAATAATGCACAGTAGGTGCCTCTCTGTCTGCCCAGCGCCGAGACACCATTCGTGGTATTTGTTGCGCTTTATAAGTTTAAAAAATAAATAAATAAATAAGGGGGTGTTGCCTGGCATACATTACCACCTTTAGTCCCAACGCCGTCCTTAGCATTCTCGATTAGCCATATGAGCAGTGCAATTTCAGAGGCCCCATTGTGGTTTCAAAGCAAAAGCACACAACCCGAACCCAAACTTATTGCACTTCAGTCAATAATAAATCCCAACAGACTCCAATCACAGTTCAGTCCTCTTCATCCTCCGCCACTTCCTCTGCAGGACGTTTTCCACGATCACGCCTCAGTGTTTTTAGGAAATCCTCAACCTGTTGCGGATTCAAGAAAAAGTGTTGTTTCGCCTGATGCGTGACCCTGAGCTTCGCCGGGTATAGTAAAGCATAGTCAATTTGTAAAGCCCGCAATTTTTTCTTCACTTCCAGAAATGTCCTTCTTTGGTCTTGCACGAGGGGTGTGAAGTCCGGGTATAATGAAAAATGTACCCCATCACACGTCAATTGGTTAGTGTTTCTTGCAGCACGCAGTGCGGTATCCCTGTCCCGATAATTTAGTAGCCTTGCTATTATCGGTCTTGGCGGAGCTCCTGGTTTGGGCTGTGGACCAGGAGAGCGGTGCGCCCGCTCAACGATAAACTGCTTAGAGAAGGCATCCGCCCCTACCGCTGTCTGTAGAATTCGTTCCACATAGTCCTCCATCCGCCCTGTGTTTGTAGATTCCGGCACACCAACCACTCTTATATTATTGCGGCGGCTGCGCACTTCCAACTCTTCGTTCTTTGCAGCTATTACCCTGAGGATGTTGTCCATTCTTGACAATCTAGTAGCATGAGACGCCGTGGTATCATCATGGTCCGAAATCCTCCTCTCCGCCTCTGTAATGCGTTCTTCATGGACGTCCATCTTCTGCACAATAGCGTCCATTCTGGAGGATAATCGATCCACCTTGTCCACCACGTTGCGAACCCCTGTTTCATTTCCTGCAGTAGTAAATGCATATCCGGTGCAGCTGCATCGCAGCTAGGTCCAGCTGTTGGTGAACTTTGAGCCCCCCCCGAGTCCGACACCACCCTCACAGTTTTCTTCGATGGCGGGGCAGAATCAAAGGATATTTTTGGCTGTCGATTATCTTGCCGTCCCATGGTAACACCTTTAGCTGACTTCACTCTGGTTAAAGAGGTCCCACTACTACCACCGTCTCGTGGTGACCCAGATGCCTCGGACATGAAGTGGTACGCACTCAGTGACCAGTCCACCTGTCCACCTTCGAATCCGCCGTCCGTATCTGTGGCCCTGTACAACTGCCCCACTCTCTCTGGCGCGTATGCACGGAGAGGCACTGCGCGCTCAATTAGACGCCGTTCTACTAAGACTTATACAGCACTCGTGGTATGTTAGGCCTAATCCAGTAAAGCCACGGTGTGAAGGGAACAGTGCCGGTCATCCGGCGTCGTTTAGGTGTCAGTCTCCGCACACAGGGAAGTGCAACGCCTCCCAGTCCACAAGACTTCATTTGCGATATTCGGCTCTGTCGGGTCTGCGCCACAACAGCTGCTGTATTCCGAGTCGCAAAACGTCGCTGTCTCTTCCAGATTATCCGTAGATCCAATTTACCTATACTAAGCAGCTGCGAAAGTCAGGCCACTAGTTCCCAGAGCCTGTTATCTCTGTAAGCAAATCCCGCATGCACACTCAGTACAACACAAGGATCCTTCGTGTAGCTGTAGCGTGGCACTCTGTACACCCCTCCCCGGTGCTTGCAGTTGTCCCTGTCAGTGTTCTTTATCACAGCGGGTGTCACAAATGTCGTGTGTGTTTCCTCAAGGCTTTAGTGGCTGCCGAGATCACCACGTGGCGTCCACTCACTTTCCCTTATGTTCTGTCATGTTGCGAGTTTCGTTGCTTGTCCAGCTAGTCCACCATTGGTCTACTGTGCAGGTACTCCAATCTACAGACCCTGTAGTTCAATATCACTCAGTCTCTACCTTGCACGTCGCCCGCAGGATGCCTATCGCTCTCCGCTCCCATTCCCAGCCGACTACGGAGCAGATCCCGGCCACAGCTCTCCAGCTCCGTCAGGTAAGCCGACTGTTCCAATCTCCCTCGGCGTGCTCAGCTTCACTCTGGGCGCCAATGCACTTGCACCCGCACCTCTCCCACAGGTCACCGCTCAGCAGCCCCCCTCGCCTTCTCCAACGGGGGTGGGGGGAGGGGGGGGTCGCAGGCTACCAGTGCATATGTCGAGATCGGCTACCGACGCCGGTCCCGACCAGGCATGGAACGCGCCTCACCGCAGATCTCTCCGTATATACACCGGAGCGCCGCCTGCCCGCTCAGCTGCACCTCCGACCTGTCCTCAGCTATCCGCTCTCGCTCCGGTAACTGCAGCACCCCGTCTCTGCGTCCTCATCAACGAGCAGGTGCGGGATTCTTATCTTCCTCCAGCCGAGGCCCACTTGCCTCGTGGGTTCACCGGTGTCTCGTAGTCGTGGCGCCCTGCCTCACGGTCATGCAGGCTCCGCCTCAGCAGTCGGTCGAGCACTCCCACTGCGATATCTCCGTAACCTCGGGTCCGATTCACTTCAAATTTTCAGCGAGTGGTAGTTCATGGGTCCTCTATAATCGCACCAAATTTCAGCGGCATTGGAGGTGATTAAGATAGGATAAATGACGGAGATTGGCACAGGCTGCAGGAGCCTCACGTAAGTGCGGCCATGCTGCTCGTGCGCCCTCTAGCGCCCTCAACTAAAAAGGTACTTACCTGTGAATGAAGTTCATGGTCTTAAAAATTATATAAAAATCGGTGTTGTTTTTCTAAAATTGGTCTCAGATTTATTGTTGAGTGTGTCTAATTTTTTGCCTCTGTGAGTACAACAAATGCTTAGCACTACCATCTGATAAGCCTAAGTGCTCGCCAACACTACCGTTATTATTCTCTACTTTTGCCTTTTAAACCAATCTGGGTCTCCCTTGATTCTCTGCACAGTGTACTTCGTTTTAGTGCCCTATATAGAGCCAGCTTCCTACATTGTATGTTTGTTTTATTAATTTGATTAGGTGTACATCAATTCACCGTGTATTGATTTAATTGTGTCATTTAGCCTTTTGGTCTTTGTGCATTATTTTATGTTTTGTGACCTGTAGCATGTTAATGTATGTTTTGTTTTGTATCTTGAGTCTGACATTTTCATTTCATGCAATGCCAATGCTAGAACAAGGTGGCTCAGTATACATGCTACTTTGGCAAAGCAGCTTTCAGTGCTCTTTAAAAAGCCATCATATTAGGAATGTGACGTGCAGGACACCCACAAGGCCTTCGCCCCATATTTTGCAAACACTATGCATTGGATTGATGTTCTATGGCAGGTGCTCAGTTCGGTAGAGCAGTGCAGAGTTTCTGCTGTCCTGACTTTGACTCTGTTGTCTTTTCTCAAACCTTGGAATAGTCCCATACATAGTAAATGCGGAAAGTTGGGAATATATGAGCAAGTACAAGTTACACGCATGTCCTTTACACCCTTCGTGTTGTACTTTAAAGCCCAGTCTGTCCTTTTAAAAGGGACTCTGGCGGGCAGGTGCTGGGAGTAGGTCCTGGGTGACAGCGGGGTACTTAATATGCTTGGGTTGCCAAGGACAGCAGTCTTTCCCCTTCCAGAGACAGACATTGCATACATAGAAAGGTAGGGAGAAGGAAAGACCATGAGTGCCTGTATTACCTGTTCATGGTAATATCATGATGCTGGTAGTTTCAGAACTCATTGTGAAATGGGAATATTGCAGAGCCCCGGTTCGAGTTAACATGAAAGCAGATGCCACCCCTGACAGAAATTGGAGAAGGCTGTGCACCCTTTGTTGATCATATTGCTTTGGAGAGCCAATGGTAGAGAGCCTGGAAACTGCCAGCACTCTGGGGGTGGATGGGGGCTTTGAGAGAATTGCATAGCAAGGGAACAGATGTAATTTGTATGAAAGATCACATGCTCCACTTCATCTATATTGAATGGAATCCTAAATTAGCAGTCTCCTGGCTCAGCAGGAGGAAATGCTGTGGAACCAATTAGAAGCAGACAATTGAGTGAAGTGTATATTCTGTAATGGGGATAATTTAGCACCTGTGCATGCTGTACTAATTCAATATCCATTGTCATTTCAGGCATCCGCTTCTGCGACAGATGTCAGGTGATCAAGCCAGATCGCTGCCACCACTGCTCTGTCTGCGGCATGTAAGTGACTTGCGACAGTGGTTTCCCGGTGACAAGTTGAAGCAGTTTGGCCAGAGCCCGTTGCCTGGGTTACCACGTTCCCGAAAGTGACCAAGAGCACTTATAGACCCATCAGGGAGCAGTCATGTGCTCCATCTTTTTTATATATCAGAAGGCTGTCAATGGAATAAAAATACTTGAATGTGTTATTGCGCAGTGCCTGGTTGGCACAATAGTTCAACCTCTTATTTCATTGTAAATCCTGTGCCAACCTGGTCTGATCTTGGCCTTTCATCATGTAAAACATGTATCTTGGGTGCGCAAATAAATAGTTTGAGAAGCCTAGGTCGAATCAGAGTACAGGTCTTTTAATTACAGCATAAAAACGGCGGAAAGCTTCCCACACAGGGTCTTTTGTGTTTCACACTCAATATTTGCCATTCCAACTCCCAAGGAAGTGAACAGGAAAAAATGGTGATGGCACAACAGAGTTCTTCTTTTTTTAACATTTGTTATCATTTTTATGCTTTTTCAGACCATTACAGTATGTCACACTATACCTACAATAAATCACTGTTATTCAAAAAAAATCACAGGAGTGCATTCTTTAGGGTTTGACAAATATAGTAAAAGACATACGGCAATTAGTCAGATTCTCATATTGGTGGGTGTCAAAACAACATCAGATGTATTTTTCAGATGTTACAGTTGCCATCAGACTTGCCTACTCCATCTTTCCAGATAATATACTCTCATGCTTAGGACTGTGTTAATTCTTTCTTCCTTAAAGGAGTATGCATAACATCTTTTCTCATCAACAACATAGCTATTCCATGTTTTGCAAACAATAACATAAAGTGGGTTTTGCAAACGTGAAGGGGTCACAGCCCAACACACTAGTAGACACCATACATACACTTTGAAGGTAAAGGAGCTTAAGTTAAAGGTCTTTCCAGGATAAGGACTAACTGAAATGCATTCATATTTCCTATTTTTCAACATAGTGTGTTCTTCTGCCTTGTGGCTGCGTGTCTAGATTCCCCTTCTGGGGTTCGGTAGTCCCATGGCACTATTGATGGAATTTGCATCTACTGTTACTTGTTGCATTTGAGTGAGTGGTTATCCCTTTGGTGCAACCTGAGAAGCGAAGCAGTCCCTTGTTTGATTTAGACACATGATCTCCATTATGTAAGGAAAAAAGAAGGCCATTTCCCAGCTGAAAGCATTATTGAGGCAAGTGGCACTTGTCAGTATAAGAGCATGCAGACTAAATGAGGGCAGAGTGCCCAATTGAAGGCGTCTGAGCCCGTCATGAAATGTATCCCCCCAGCTACCCCTACGTCCTTTTTAGAATAGGTTTGCACATCACGTGACACTGAAAGTCGAAGCATGAAGGAAGCCATTAAGAGTTACAAGGGTACATTAGCCCTCATGCCATTTCTTACAAATATTTGAATAGTGGTATTCTGAGCTTTACTGACATTTGGAACCCAAACAAGATAATTCAAACTCTTACTCCAACTGAGTCTTGTTGTATTGCTTTAATAGCATTTACCTATGCATACATTCAGGACAAGTGTTTGTCTCCTGCATACATGGTGGTTTTGATGACTTACTGCCACTACAAATTAATAATCAGCATGCAGATTCCGTAGAGACCTTTAAACTTTAGGTTTCAATGAACTCTAAGCAAACTCATACACCGGTGTTTGCTAAAAGACCAAGTTACGTGGTGTGATGCAGCCAGTAATAAGATCAGGTTTTACCTCAAGCAAGTTTTGTGTCATCATGGATGATCTTACAGTGCAGGTAACATTAAAAAGTCTGTGAAGTTCTTTTGGTAGGAAAAACAAGAATACTTTAGGAAACAATAGAGTTTTAGGAAGTGGGGGTTTGAGTAAACAATAACTGCTTCCAACATTACAGTATAGATCAAATAAATATTCACCAGGGAACCTAACATTGATTCTGAAAGGATTATGCTTATTGAGTCAAACGTTAGCTATTCTTGTCAAAATACTGTTTGTACTGACGGCTAGGAACTCATTCAGAAAGAGTGATCTAAATTTCTCAATTATGGATAATGGGTCCTAAAATCCCTACTTTTCATCATATAGTAAAAAACATAAACCAGTTTCTAAGGTCTGTGAAAAAAAATCACCTACCCTATTTTCCGGCTTATAAGACGACTTTTTAACCCCTTAAAATGTTCTGGAAAGTCGGGGTCGTCTTATACGCCGGGTGCCAAAATTTACGGTATGTATTCATGCGTTTTTACATAGCGCGGACTTCATCCGAAGGTGTCAGACCGCTTCTCAATAGGAAATGGTGCATTACAGGAGGAAAAAGTGACATGTGTGCAAGTAGAGGTACGGTATAATATTGCAATAAATGGAGGGCACTCAAACACAAGAACGAACGTTATGTAGGCGATGGTGGCACTGTGCAAGTATCAAAAGCAAACAAAAAGTACCGTAAGAGGTAGGAAACAGAACAACACGATATCAGCCCCTCGCCAGCCAGAGGCAACAGTGCGGCCAATACTGCAAGATTGCTCTAAAGAGGGTGACTGACTGGCAATAAATGGAGGGCATTCAAACACAAGAACGAACGTTACGTAGGCGATGGTGGCACTGTGCAAGTATCGAAAGCAAACAAAAAGTAAGAGGCAAAGCGTTGGAAGTGGGGGTAGTCTTATACGGCGAGTATAGCACGAAACCTACATTTTATCAAGAAAAGTAGGGGGTCGTCTTATACGCCGAGTCATCTTATACGCCGAAAAATACGGTACTTACCTTGGATTAAATGGCACTTATGTCTCCGAGGGGGGTGCAACTTAAAGAGTTGAAGAATTTTGCCCCAGATCACACAGTTGGCCATGATGGAAAGCAGTGATTCAAACCCAAATAACATGCTTTTCAAGTATGACCCTATGCCTCTAGGCCACAACATAACTTTGTAAAAGTAAATACATAAAGCCTTTTATGTACATCCCTCTGTATTATGAACTACATCTCAGAACACCATAATATCTTATAAGTCCTCCAGTTTGAGGTAAGCAGTTTCTCTCTTCATGCATTGTTTTCAAAGTGCTAAATGGTCGCGGGCCAGAATATCTGAAGCATAAATTCAGATGATATGATCTATCTAGAACCCTGCGGTCCTCCTCAGCCTTCAATGTACTCAAAGTGAAGAGAGCGCATTGGGGAGGCAGCAGTTTATCAGTGGCACAGCCAAAAGATGGAATTTTCTTCTAATATCTCAGAAGAAATGTACAGATCTCTGTGCCTTCAGGAAAAAGCTGAAAACATGGAGTTTTAGGCACATTTGTGTTGCTCGTTTTTAGCACTCTTAAATCTGATATCCTTCTGTTTTACTTTCTTCTTGCAGCCAGCAGTACCTAGCATTAGTGTGCTATATACAAAAACATTTTTAATTTCATGCATTTTCAGGTCCTTCAGCATACTATATTTTGCATTGTATTTTGATAAGTCCATGAGTCTGTTTGTGTAACTTGATTCTCTTTCAGCAGTAGAATCTTTTATTTTTGCACTTAAGTCATGACATCACAAGTATTTCTTCAGAGAGAAAAAATCATGGCACCCGCTTCATTAATTACATGATCCCCCACACTTAAACTTAAAGATGATATTACTGTTCTGGCTATCATTCTCCATCATATTTGTCCTTTGTTATTTTATAAAAGCTGTTTATTAAAGAGAAATGGGTTGTGAAGTATTTATTAAAAAAGAGTGATGTAAACTAAACATACATGGACAATGGAATCTAAAATCACTGCATCATTTGGGGCTACTTACAATGAATGCTACGGTCTAGCTTCTATGGTCTGTGGCTTTGAAAGAATCACTCTAATTATTCCTTCAACTGCGTCTAAAATGGAGGATACATTTTGCTTAGTATGGGAGCTTAACCCCAGATGCCTAGTCAAGTATGTGGTTTCCCATTTATTTTAAGTGTTTTGTCCCAACTTGTTCGATATAGCAATGAGGGGAAACTTACTTGCAAGCCATGGTCATCAGAGAGGATGTATTGTATACTTTCAGGTCCATCAAACACTTTTTAGTCAACACCAAGCCTTTTTTTGAATTTACAGAAATTGAAAACTGGTTTAAAATGTGTATTGCATTTAGCCGAAGATTACTGTGAACTATGATGTAGCATGACTTCTGTTTTGTGTATTAATTGTACCTTTACTGTGTCTGCCCACAGGTGTGTTTTGAAAATGGATCATCACTGTCCATGGTAGGTTTCTGGCTGCTTTGAACGAGCGAAAATACCAGATACGTAATTCACTTCCAGGCTATTTATTGGGCTACAGGGAGGTGGAGTGTATGCACCTCAGAGTGAATCAGGGATGACGATTCATATAGGTTGACTGAATAAAGAATTGTGATTTTATTAAAGACCAAGGAGGCTAGCATTTGTATAAACTTTTATTTACTCCTTCTGAGAAGCAAACCATTAAAAACTTCAACAACACCACAATTAAAAATTGAATGTTCTGTCCCAAATATGCTGGTTAACCCCCATCTTCCTCCTCTTTTGTATGACCTTCTTCATGACCACTCCTGAATTAAACTCCAGCGAATAACCTATCCTCGTCTGGTTATCTGTGGAACAAAATCACCAAGGAAGCCTGTTCACATAAACTTTAAAAGAAATAGCATTAGACTGTACCCAATCCAACATTATAGTTACAAACATCACCATTAGAGTGATCACTCCTCACTTCAGCTTTGCCCTCCCCCACCAAGAGAAATGTGGGTGGAATAATGCTTACCTCCTAAGTCTTTAATAAAATAGTGATTCCTTATTCAGTTAACCTATAAGATATAGGGACTGAACATTCTATTTTTCATGTTGATGTTTTTGAAGTTCAATGTGGAACTGTTTAATGGTTTGCTTCTCCTGAGTAAATACAAGTTTGTGCATAACACTAGCCTCCTGTCTTGACATAAAGTCATGTGTGCAATCCAAGGAATTTTCTCCTGCCTTCTTGTTTTGACTTCTGTCCTTAGACCACTTGTTGTCTCCTCCACATAAATAGAACACAGACGCTTTAAAAAGGCTTGTGCTATTTTCAGATCCAGCTTGAGGTGCCGATGCAGTGCTTTAACCCCTCTGCTACGCTGAACGTTCCGCGCTGGTGCGGAACGTTCTATTGCGCGGGCGGGGCCGGAACGTTCAGCGGACGTACGCAGCACTACCGAGGTAGTGCACGTGAGGTCCGCTGAACGTGGCCAGCACTGAAGGGGTTAAAAGTAAAACATTGGAGAAAAGCGTTCCTGTGTTATGCAGTCTCCTGCAGTCACCCTGGCCACTTTCAATTCAATGTTGTTTTTGCACTAAATATAGCCTCATCCTCAAATTTAGACTCCCGGTCCATCATTTTGAAGAGTCAGAATTCCTCCAATGTCAATTATGCCATGCTGTCTCCAGCTCAGGGTAGAGATATGAACACAATTCTCTCTTTACTTATATGCTCGTTGTTTCAATGTTTGTTTTCTCTTCATCTTGCGTCTCCTTTAAGAGTCCTTATGCAATGATGAGATCTAGTCCTTTTAACTGAAATCGTCATTGTTAAACTACACAATGATCACTCCTCAGGTCTTGTCCTACCCATAAACTGACACCTTCAGAAGACCTAGATACCTATGGTGGTCCTCACTGCAGTGCAGGTCTTGAAGGATAGAAGGTAACCATGTGATCTGCAGATACAAGACTGTATCCACATGACTGCTCACAGTGTGTTTTACTCATATGTTTACTTTTTGGTCTTCCACAAACCAGTGAGATAATCATCGTAAACTACTAACGACCCTCAGACCCACTTATCTAAAATGTGAGGATGTTGTTCCCCCTTATTAAATTTATGTTTGTGAATTAAGCCCTGCCCCAAGAAAAACATTTACTGTGTGTAGAAACTACATAGAAACTAAATATACATTTTTTAATCACATAACTCTTCCACCAAGCAACAATCTGATAGGTGTGTCTTAATTTCACTACTGCCTATAATTGTTCATAATGTGATATGCGATTTAGCTCCATGCCAGACTTGTGAACCAAAGGATTCTCATGTGCGCCATGTAGCCTTCATCCAACTTGCATACACTCAGACTAGAAGAATGTAATAGTTTTATGTTAATACTGTTTTAATTGGAATAGTAGGCCCAACCTCCAGGCGTGTCTTTCCCTAGACCTGATTAGCAGTGTCCCTCTCTCTTTGTAAATTGGATGTTTGAGGGAAATAAGCAGGTGACAACAACAGCCGAAGGTTTTCCAATATTTGACCACTTCCCTCCAAGATCACTGGCGCTTTTGGCCCCTTATCAAAAGTAACAACAATCTCAAAATGTACAGTATAGGTAAACTCAGTAAAAAAGTGTTGTGTATGTTCTGTGTTATTGTTGGTTCCAATGTCATTTGTATTAATTATTTCATTTTTACATTGCTTTTGCTTCTTTTTGGGGTTTTGCATTTTATTTTCTGATGTTTACTTTTGATGTGTACCTTTTGTCTTTAGACTCTATAATTCTGTGACAATCATGTTTTTGAGAGAGTTTAAGAGTGCACCCTCACTCTATAGGTGGACTTTGTAGCATGTATCTCCTGGCAGCTCACTCTTCACATTGGTCCAGTATTTGTGTTTGTTTTTCAGGGTGAACAACTGTGTTGGATTTTCAAACTACAAGTATTTCCTGTTGTTCTTGGGCTATTCCCTGCTGTATTGCACCTATATTGCTTCAACAGTGTTTAAATATTTCCTGCTCTTTTGGGTGGTAAGTATTAAATTTAGGTGAAGTTTATTTTTTACATCTTCATCATGTTTAATCTTTCTAAACCATGGGGGAATGAGGTGCTCTGCAGATGAACTGAGCAGTTAATAAGTGGCACAGTAGCATTGTCTACAGAGCTGCTCAGGAAAAATGAAAAAGGAAAGAAAAAGAGGACCTATAAATCGTCAAAATGCAAAGCTCAAGACACCAATTCACCAAGACACCCTTTTCATCTCCCAAGTCTCTGGTCTGTCATGGAGTACCTCGGGGCTCCTCGATCAGCCCTATTCTTTTTAATCTTTATCCGCAGCCTCTGATCCCCATGATTAAATCCTATGGAATAGATTTGATAAATTACGCCGACGACACCCAATTGGTGTTCTCCTTAGAAGGAAGACAGGCGGTGACCTTGGAGACCTTTCAGAACTGCATGAGCAGGGTCCCCAGGTGGCTGAAAATAAACTCCCTCCAATTTAACGAAGGGAAGACGGAGGTAGTTTACTGTTCGTCAGCCAAACTGAGTCAGCAACCTTCTTATGAGATCAGGCTTGCACCGTGAGCTGATCCTTGCATCCCAGTGAAGACCGTGCGCAATTTAGGGGTATTGTTTGATGCGGATCTCCAAATGACCTCTCAGACCAATAAAACCATCAGTGTCTGCTTTGGATTGTTGAAAGCGCTCAGACAGATTTTGCCCCTTCTGCCTGGTGAGTCTAGACCGCTAGTGGTCAGGAGTGTGATCCTGGCCAGACTGGACTATTGTAACTCTCTATATCTAGGGGCCCCCTTATACATCTTACAGGGGCTCCAGAGGGTCCAGTCTATAGCGGCCAAGCTGGCACTTAAAAGACCTCGTAGTTTTTCCACTACGTTGGCGCTCAGAGACCTACACTGGCTGCCAATCGGGAGTAGAGTCGCCTTTAAGTCCCTATGTATTGTGTATAGAGCCCTGCACAACATGGGACCTATTCCTTTACAGGAAAGGCTCACCTGGTATAAGCCTACCAGGTCCCTGCGCTCCTCTAGCCTGGGTTTGGCAGCAACTACTAGGATCAGGAGATCGAGGATGGGAGGCAGAGCTTTCTGCACTTCTGCATCTAGGCTGTGGAATGAGCTTCCCCAGAACATCAGGCAAATTGACACCTTGTTGGGGTTCAGAAAGAGCCTGAAAACATGGCTGTTCGCCAAAGTTTAATTTTCTTGATTCCATCTAATAGTTCCGGCGGTTGTTTGTATGACATGACAGCTAGTGTATTGTTGTTCCATCTGACTACTTCCTGTTTGGGCGCCAGGATACCCGTAGGGTGACAGTTGCGCGTTATAAATAATAAATACAATACAATACAATACAATACCAATGCACCAGTGCACTCAATTCCAGACGCGCCCATGCGCCGGACTGCATTAGACTAATTCTTTGAAGCACTGCTCCAACACACTGCCAGGGGGTATCATGCAGCTGCACTGTGAATCTATACCACCCAGGAAATCACTGAGCAGAGCTGCATTTAAGCACAATCCCTGTGCACCGAAGCCAAAAACAACTGGATTCAAGCAGTGCTCTTACAACAAGAAGCAGATGTCCGTTACATACACACAAGAGGTGTTCCTTTGGTGCCTGGACTCAAAGTTGTGTGATAAATTTGCCCCAGTTCATCCAGAGATGATCAAAGACTGGAACGCAAAGTTCTTTGTTGCTAAACACAAGAAGAAGAAGGTGCAGCATTTGCATAGTTGCAGGCCTGTTCTCTCTTCTGTTCATAGGGCCTTTCCCACAACCTCTCCACTTGCCGTTGAAAGTCCAAGTTCAGGTCTAAAAAGAGAATAAAATAGCAAAGCGGAACTCAACCCCATCCCTTCAGCCTGACTCCAAAGAGAAGGTGAAAAGCTGTCAAGATGTCTGTCTCACACTCCATCGAGGTCACCAGCGACAGCAGATTCATCACTTTGTACTGATATGCCCTAAGTTTGCCGTGCTTTTATCGACCCCGCAGCAAATCGAGGTCTTCAAAGAGGCAATGTTGTAAATATTTCAGTGTGCATAGGCTCACTCTGGCACACCTTCTGGACCTACAGAGCCACAGGGGTCTCTAGTCTGTTTGTTTCCGGCAGGTCCATCTGTTCACATAGCTGTCTGTCCCCTCAGAACTCGTTACTGGGCCCATACCGACTCCAGACTCCAGACAGACTTCGGCCTCAGCCCCGAAATTCACGCCAGTGGATGACCTAATACCGACACCAACGTCTGATCCAGAACAAACATAGGCATGACCTCAACCGATGTCACACTATGAGATTGCAAAAGCAGGACCAGTTGTCAAGCTATTCACTTATTCTCAAGTTGTGCAAGAGTAAGATGCACACAAGGATTTCGATGATGATAGAGAGGAGGATGGCTCACTTCCCCCCTCGTTACAACAATGATGCCTTATGCATTAATTTGCAAAATGCCAGTGATTGGTATACCTCCCCTTAGACCGAGCTTGACCGACTCCTGGTGATCCAGATTTCCAAACCAAGCACCCCACTTTAGAGATCCGATTGTGCAGGCCTCCGAGAGGAACGTGAGTCGTAAATGGTTTCCAACCAACGCTTTAGACAGACAATGCAATAGGACTGACACCTTTGGCAAACATGTTTTCCTCTGCCAGCTTGCACTGCGATCCGTAAACACAGTCCATTTGTTGGACCGAAACAGAAATGCCCTTTTGGGGCATGGCCAGCTAGGTCATGTCGTCAGTCCATGAAGATCTTAGTCTCTCTGCCGTCATGCATGGTGGCAGGACACAGCTAAGTATATCATCCATGTTGGTCTGGACAAGACAGATTGCCTTGGCAGTGAGGTTGGTACAAGTGTTTTCTATTGCCAACATGTCTGGCTGATATCCACCAGGTTCTCTGACGATGTACAGGTTTTGCTAATGGAAATGCCTTTTGGGGCGTTGACCCCTGCTGAACAATTTCCACACTACTTTCCAAAATTAGGGTCTATTCCACAGGTATAGGTAGAGAACACCTTCATAGGCAGAAATGCACTTACTTTCAATGCAGTGGAGGCATATTCACCAAGGTAATGCATATACCGGTTGCGGTACAAATCTTTCAGCTCCCACTACAACGGCCAACAAACTGCTTTAATTTGCTATCAGTGACACAGGCACAAGCAATGGGGAGTCAGGATTAAGCTCTTCCTCTTGTGTTGGTGATCCATCACATCAAATAGATGGGTCTTGCACATTGTTTAAACAAGCTATAGCCTAATTTTTGTCTCCTCTTCACCCAAAATTCCTCCCACACCAGAACGAATTTAAGCAGAGCATCTGCCCATCCCGCTAAAGGAGTTATTCCTGCTGCTCTGTAGTAGTAAGATTGAGAGGGCACCAGAAGTGGAGAACGATGACGGTTGTTATTCTCACTAGTTCTTCATCCCGAAAAAGGGAATCTTGGAATTCTTCTTGCCTCAACTCCTATCTTCTCTGGACCTGAATAATGGAATGGTGTCCTCAGACTTTCAGGGTGCTTATTTTTATATACCCGCCCTTCTTAGTGGGCCAGAAGCATTTTCAGTTTGTTGTGTTGTCCCACCTGATTCCCTCACAGAGGCTTCCATTCATTAGGGCGATCCTGGAGACGGAGTTTGGGGCTTTTGTTTGCAGCAACGAGTCCAGGTTATTCGGGCTGTGGTTCTTATGTTTCATGCTTTACCTGGATCCAGGTGAGGGTGACTATGACACATCTTAGACTCTTCCGGGCCTATTCGCTAATTGCATTTTGTAATATGTTTCGTAGTAACACAACAATTCTACTAAAGTCCTACATAAGCGTAAACTCCACATCCACTGCTTCTATCTTTTGTATGTGAAGAGCCTCACACATGTAAGATTTCTACTTAGGGGCCAATTCCGATGTTGGACGGACCTGAGTTCGTCCGACATCGGCCAGGAGCTGTAACCGACCGACCTGCTGTCATCGGTTACAGCCCTGCTAGTACGATGCGACCGAACAGGGTTTGGTCGCATTCGTATACTTAACAATACAGGCATGCATTCCGAGCGGAATGCATGCCTGCATTGTTGAAAGCAGGAGTGCAGTTCATCCCGGCACCCTGTGGCCGGCACCCCAAGGTGCCTGCCACCGGGTGCAGGGATCAACGGAGGGCACCATAGGTGCCCCTATCCGACAGCCTCACACCCATGAGGGCCCTGCTGGGGGCCCCAGAGACAGCTTCCGACTGCCTTTTCGTGCCGGACACACCGGCACGAAAAGACAGTGAAAAGCTGCCATCGTACTCCCTCTGTCGTAAAGAGGCGACCGGGGGAGTACTGAGGGATTTCCGGACTGCGGACAGGCTCTCCGAGCCTGTCGTCTGCAATCCAGAAATCCGAGTCAGATTCCTTTCCGACCGAGCCCATCAGAATGGCTCGGCCGGACAGGGATCTAGCCCACACATTCCGGTTCGGTCGGAGGGCTCCGACCATCGTTCGGAGCCCTTCCAACCGGAATCGGCCCCTTAGTAGTAAATGTGGGAGGGATCAGGGGAGTGACGTACATACTACAAAATTAGTGGTGATTTAAGGAGGAGTTAAAGTAGGGCTAAGGAGTAGTTTAGGAAGGGACATTCACACACCTAAAACGAGTGTGATCACTTCTATTCACACACTGCACTTCTAAAGTAAGCACAGCTGAAAAAAAACAACCAATAGTAAATGTATTCCAGCTCAGAGCTGAAGTAAGTTCAGTATTACACATGGTCAACCACCAATACTTCAACACCTTCCTTAGAAATCAATGAATTATTTTATTTATAAAAAATTTACAATCTTTTAAATCTACAAATTAATGTAACGTTAATTTGTATTAAAATTTAATGAGATCGCTTTTTCAATTGATTCTATACATCACTTTTAATTACTTCACACATAATAAAAAATAGTTTTTTTACTATACGTTGGATTTTTCTTTAAATTTAAATGTCAGAAAAATTATTTTAATATAATATCTGTAAAGTAATCAAATATATAATTAAAAAATGTTGTTACTAGTTCTGTAGCGTTTTTATTTTCTTCTACATTTAAATTAAACATATAAAATAATTTGGTATTAATATTTAACAAAAAGTACCTCTACTTGTTTTTAAGTTTAATAAACCTTTTCCTTTTCCCTGTACTTAACCATTGGGAGATCTCCCCTGTAAAACTACTTTATGATAATATTAATGTACATTAATTGAATATATTTAATTTAACTGCAGAACAAAATAAGAAATGCTACAGCACTATTAACTTATTCTTTAAATAAATATACAAAATTAAATTAAAATGAATCCTGAAAGATTTATTACAAAAAAACTCATCCCAATCAAAATGTTTATCTTTACTTATTATGGATGAAAATGTACAATAGTCTCAGAGGAGAACTGAGCCATACGGTCACAGGCACTTGCAGATGGCAGAGCTGCAGCAGAGTTCTCCAAACGATGTGGGCTGGTCACGACCAGCTCGCTGAGTAGAGTGATTTTAACGTCCGTGGCATTGAGACGCCATGCCTGGCTGGGAACCACTGGCTTTTCAGGGGATGTCCAGGCTTCTCTCGTAGACATGCCCATTGATAGCACTCGTCTCTTCGGATATAGGCGGTCTCAGCGCTAGAGCGTTTCAAGGACAGTAAGGCTACGGCCAGATCTTTGGTCCTTTCCATGGCCGCTTGTCAATCCCAGTCTGCCTTTCGTCCGTATGGGAGGGGCTCCAACAGTGTCTTTACACGCCCAGCCAGCCCGGCCAGCAGACCTCACAATCTTCAAGGCCGAGGACAACATTCTGGAGGTCATGCTAGTCCTCCCTGCCCACTCCCCCTTCCCAGCAGCTGCAGCCTTCAAACCCCTTTAATATGCCCTCTGACCATCCATGGCATCGAGTGGGGGCAGGAAACGTAATCACCTGTACCACTGAAGGTCAATTACATCCCACCATTGGGTTTTGCAGCTCGTCCAAAGGGGCTACACCCTCCACTTTGTGTTCACCCATCCATGCCACCTATTTATGACAAACTGAAAACGGCATCAGAAGTAGGTTGTTGTTACTATTCCCACTACTTTCTGGTGCACAAGAAGAAAGGAGAACTTTTTTCTATTCTATGTATGCACCTTCTCAATCTCTTCCTAAAGAAGGATAAATTCAAAATGTTCACGCAAGTCCTGTCTGCCCTGTACCCAGGAGACTGGATGGTATCTCTGAATGTACAGCACACTTATTTTCACACCCTGTCCTCCCTTTTCATAGATGTTCCCTGCGGCTCACAGTCAGCCAGGAGCACTTTCAGTTTGCTGTGCTCCCCGTTGGTCTTGCCAGTGTCCTTCGGGTGTTCACGAAAGTTATGGCGGTAGTTGCAGCTCACATGCGGAGGTCAGGAATTCCAGTCTTTTCCTACTCTGAGGATTGGCTGTTAACCTGTTCGATGCTAATGACAAGGTCAGCTCGTCATGCAGTTCCACTAGACCTGTGCTTATGACGAGCTGGCCTTGTCATGAACAATGGGAAAAATTAAGATCCAGCACAGCAGAAAAATACACTTTTTAAAGGTGGGCTTCACCGAGGCAGTTGTCTCCCATCTTCAGTCTATGGTGAACCTTCTGCACTCACTGGGAATAACTATCAACGTGCTGAAGTCTCAACTTTACTCCTTCTCAGACGCTCCCTTTCATCAGAGCGGTTCTGGGTACAGTGCAGTTTCATGCCTTTCCTCCTGATCGGCAAGTCCAGGATATGCGCTGTGGTAGTGATGTTTTGACTTCTCTCCTGAATTTTGGTGAGACTGGGCACAGTAACAGTGGAATCGCTCTGATTTGGCAAGGTGTGGTCGAGGGCTCCTTGTCAAGAGGCACTGCGCCTCTGGACATGACTGGAACGTCAGGGCATACCCCTGGTGGTTCAATATCTGGCAGGTTCTCTGAAAACCAGGGTGGACAAACTCAGTTGTCACAGCCTAGCGGATCGAATGGAGTCTCCATCCGGAGGAGGTGCAAGGCCTTTTCCAAGAATGGGGAGAGCCTTGGTTGGATCTGTTTGTCTCCGATGAGAATGTGCATTGTCAGCTCAGTGTAAGCAGTTTTGGATGCTGAAGTTTCCAAGAATGCTCTAGCTCAGAGATACGTTTTGTATCCAGTGGAGCTCAGGCCTCTTCCACCAATAGCACTCCTGCCCAGAGTTCTTAAGAAGGTCCCGAACAACCAGACCAAAGCCATTCTTGTGGCTCCAGTTTGGGCTTGGAGAGTCTGGTATGTTAAACTGTTGAGTACAAGTGCTCCATTCAGCCTGCTTCTTTGGGAGGATCTTCTTTCACAGCAACAGGGCAGGGTTCTGCACCCGAACTTGAAAATGCTTTGCATTCATGCATGGAGATTAAGCGGCAACAGTTGACAGCTTTCGACCTTCTGCCCGAAGGCTGCAATGTTATATTGGCTCTCCACCAAGATGGGATACGCCTGCCGTTAGTGCAAGTTTGTGGCATGGTGCACAGATAAACAAGTTGACCCTCTATCTGCACCCCTTTCCCATGTTATTTTGTTTTTTTTGTTTTTTTTTATTTTGTTTAATCTTGCACTGGCTCAGGAGGGCTCAGATATAGGCACATTGAAAGGTTATCAGTTCGCCATATCAGCATTTCTGCAGTTGCCAGACCAGCCATCCCTTTTCAAGCCCCCTATTGTAAATAGGTTTCTCAAAGGTCTTCAACATATGTTTCTACCAGCTCCTTTCAAAGTGCCAAAGTGGGACCTCAACTTAGCTCTCACATTATTGATGTGTGTTCCCTTCGAGCTGCTATACAACTGCTCTCTCAGGCCACCTATCATAAAACCGGCCTTCCTAGTGGCAATAACATCTACCTGGATTGCAGACACAGTCATCACAGCCTCTGTATCTTACCATCTACCCAGACAAAGTGGTCCTTCCCACTAGAGCATCCTTCCCACCGAAGGTGGTAACTTCCTTTCAAGTATGCCATTCCATCACTTTGCCTACCTATTATGCTCCTCTTCACCCCTCTACCTTGACCAGCACAAAAGAGTTCCGTGAGGATGATCAACTCCTTGTGGCGTACATTAGAGCCAAAAAAGTGTAGAAATGGACCATCTCACAATGGATAGTGCTCTGCATCAAGATCTGCCATTCATTGGCCAAAAAATTAACCTTGTGAGGGTGTGCGAGCTTATTCTACCAGAACCTAGGCTGTGACCACTGTGTTAGCTCACAAAGTGCTTTTCTTGGATATCTGTAAGAGAGCAACGAGGACTTCCCTGCACAAGTTTACGAAGCACTACTGCCTGGACAGGTGGGTCCGGCGACATAGGCATTTTGCCTGTTCTGTCGTACAGGATTTTCCAGTCTAATCTATGTCACAGCCCCCACTGGAAAGGTATTACTTGGATAAGGTAAGGAATATGTGGGTATAAGTCTCTATCGGATGAAGAAGTTACTTTTGTTTGGTGACACCTACTCTGGTAGAGACTCTATCTAGCTGCAGATTCCTTACTGAGTAAAGGGCTGTTTCACCTTTAAAGGCCCTAGTTTTACACACCAGTGGTCAGTGCTATTCACGGCTCTGAACTTCTGGTGTGGAAAGTCATGAAAAGGAACTGAAGTGCTCCAATATAGGCACTTCCGGCAAAGATTAGGGTCATGAAGCCAAATGGAGCCGAACTACACCACGTACCGCCGCGCAGGTGTTCTGTTAACAAAAGATATCCGTATCCAATGTAGGCCCTATTGGAATATTCTAAGGTAAGGAATCTGTGGCTAGATACAATCCCTACCAGTTAAGATGTACCCGAAGGTAAGTAACTTGTTCATTAGTAATAAGCTCACTGGTACAAACAATTATTCATGAAAGACTAATCATAGGAAACTGATGTCAGCGTGCTGGGGTGCCACACAGTGCCACCTGGTGGCGTGGTGCAGCACTGCTGCAAAATATTGTCCAGACCCACTGTGGTGTCTGGGGGACTGCTTAATTGGGTAATATGCAATTAGTTAGAGTATTTACCAGAAAGAGTGTTACCAAATATAAGAAATGTATTTAATTGGCTGACAGTGCCCTACACTTGTGTTTTCTCTATGCCCTTTTAGTTTCGTTCTTCACTATACCCACTCAAGTTTTACATTCTGGAAGCCTGTTTTGTTTTTGTCTCTTGCTGTAGCTTTCCATCTCATTTTCCAGCTTTTTTCTTTCTTGGCCCCCAAACCCTTCAACAACCTTTCTGATTCATCCCATCAGTCTTTTTTGCCAGTCAACTTTAACATTTACCTGAAATTCTGTCACATGCCTTTTTCATTTCCTCTCATCAACATAAACTTCGTAAGATTTGTACCTTTGAAAATAAATCTCAGTACAAACTAAGAAATATGGTTGTTAGTGTTGTTCATATTCATGTGTCATAAATTAGTTTGATCAAAGTAATTTGTCCAGGATCATCCAAAAATAAATGTTCATTGTTTGTTTATTATTTGTACAGTTCAACCAATGCCAGTATACTTAAGCTCCAGTACCCTTCTCAAAGCTCTGCAGACAAATATACAATTTCCCCCTATGGTATACAGATCAGAAATGAGAAAAGAACATGGCACAGCAATCACAATAAATATACTCGAAAATCCTATAACGTAGAAGGTAAAAAATAAAATAAAAATAGTAAAATTCAGCAATTGAAAATGTTGAAAAAACACTTGCAACGCTAGAATTTGTTACTAACCTCAAGGGCACCAATAACATAGTATTTAACCATCCTAGCAACCCAGAAAATAGCTCTAATTAGGTGGTTAGTGTGTGCTATCCAAACATTGCTAGTACTTCGCTTGTTTTCTGATTCTCACTATCATCTGTGTATGCAGGCTGTCCACTCCTAGAAAGAACATTTAGGATAACAAATATGGGTTCTCTGCCCCATAAAGGGTAATGTTAATGTTCTTAATAAAGGGACGATGATGGGTCATGTTGCCAGTGCTCAAAAATGTTAATCGAAATATTGACCCAAACTATTCTAAACCGACATAGAAATTCACCATGTAAGATAGATCAGGTGCATGGGGAGCATTATTGCATCCAGAAATGTAGCTGTTGAAGATTGGAAGACAACTATCCGTAGTCATCCACTGGAATGGAAAATTGAACTTTCTACTCCTGATGAGTGGTGTACGTTTTTATTAAAGGAGAACCTGTTAAAGGAGAACCTCCTGTGCCTGATTTACCATAATGTTACAGTGTCTAGTGGCGTGGAGAAGAGGGTACATTCTGAGGGTGTTTTCTGAGGGTACATTCTGAGGGCACGTTCATGGAGGCAGATTCTTGAGACCCGATTTGTTGATCCATCTGAGAGAAGTCTGGGCCTTGTAATATCACAGATGCACATACTAGGCTTATATCCTCATGAACTTTATTTCTCATAAGGCGCTTATTCTTTTTCAGGGGACACTGGAAAACAGTCGATCGAAGTTCCACATCCTATTCCTTCTCTTTGTGTCCGTCATGTTTTTCGTCAGTTTGTTGTTTCTTTTTGGCTATCATTGCTGGCTGGTCACCAGAAACCGATCTACCCTAGGTAAGGATCTACTTTAAGAGTGTACTTATGTATGTTGATTTATTCCATGAATTATAATGTTTGCCTATTAATACCTTGAAACAATTGTCTAACATCTTAGTTTACTGGCAAAATCTAATCATTTCAAGGAGCCAACAAAGCAAAGTGTTTGGAAATTGTAGACCAGCTTTACAAAGGTCCCTGCATGAGGCATAAATAATGGTAATTATGACTTTAATATCCGTGAGTGTTTGTATAAAAAATATATATATAGGGGGGGCAGAACTGTTGAGCGGCGCATTTATCTCCTGTATTACATGCTGGGCGCTGAGGAGGCCACACGGCCGAAATGCATACGCCCACCCGCGCCATTGTGCTTTGCAGCAATAAAGATTCTCCGATGTGTTCCCCCTAAGTGGCCTCAGACTTACTTTTGGGAAGGTTACTGGACATATTTTGCACTACTTGCCAGTTTAGTGCTACTGGGGCCCCTCCACACAAGCTGGCTTGATCGTCACTGGCAGCGTTGTGCTCCGGCGCAACTTTTCTTCGACTCCGAGGTATCGGAATGCATCAAGCCCACCACTGCAAACAGGAGGGACAGACGCGGTGGTAGAGTCACTGAACTCTGCTTTGGGCTCGGCGCACTGTCGCACTTGCCCCCGTGGATTTACGTACCTGAGTGTGGCGGTTGTGCAGTGACGGGGGACGCAAGGAGTTCTTTGGCTGTTGCAGGCAGTGCGGGACATGAGGAGAAAGCTGCCTAACAGTCCTGCTATTCCCCGCAGAAACGTGGCGATCCTGGCAGAACATTGCATGCTGGGACCAGTAGTTCCTCACCACAATGGAGAACCCGAGCAGGTGACATTGATTACGGCTAGGGGGAGGAGCTAACCACAGCTTTTACCTGAACGAGGTGGGGCAGAACTGTTGAGCGGCGCATTTATCTCCTGTATTACATGCTGGGCGCTGAGAAGGCCACACGGCCGAAATGCATACGCCCGCCCGCGCCATTGTGCTTTGCAGCAATAAAGATTCTCCGATGTGTTCCCCCTAAGTGGCCTCAGACTTTCTTTTGGGAAGGTTACTGGACATATTTTGCACTACTTGCCAGTTTAGTGCTACTGGGGCCCCTGCACACAAGCTGGCTTGATCGTCACTGGCAGCGTTGTGCTCCGGCGCAACTTTACTTCGACTCCGAGGTATCGGAATGCATCAAGCCCACCACTGCAAACAGGAGGGACAGACGCGGTGGTAGAGTCACTGAACTCTGCTTTGGGCTCGGCGCACTGTCGCACTTGCCCCCGTGGATTTACGTACCTGAGTGTGGCGGTTGTGCAGTGACGGGGGACGCAAGGAGTTCTTTGGCTGTGGCAGGCAGTGCGGGACATGAGGAGAAAGCTGCCTAACAGTCCTGTTATTCCCCGCAGAAACGTGGCGATCCTGGCAGAACATTGCATGCTGGGACCAGTAGTTCCTCACCACAATGGAGAACCCGAGCAGGTGACATTGATTACGGCTAGGGGGAGGAGCTAACCACAGCTTTTACCTGAACGAGGTGGGGCAGAACTGTTGAGCGGCGCATTTATCTACTGTATTACATGCTGGGCGCTGAGAAGGCCACACGGCCGAAATGCATACGCCCGCCCGCGCCATTGTGCTTTGCAGCAATAAAGATTCTCCGATGTGTTCCCCCTAAGTGGCCTCAGACTTTCTTTTGGGAAGGTTACTGGACATATTTTGCACTACTTGCCAGTTTAGTGCTACTGGGGCCCCTGCACACAAGCTGGCTTGATCGTCACTGGCAGCGTTGTGCTCCGGCGCAACTTTACTTCGACTCCGAGGTATCGGAATGCATCAAGCCCACCACTGCAAACAGGAGGGACAGACGCGGTGGTAGAGTCACTGAACTCTGCTTTGGGCTCGGCGCACTGTCGCACTTGCCCCCGTGGATTTACGTACCTGAGTGTGGCGGTTGTGCAGTGACGGGGGACGCAAGGAGTTCTTTGGCTGTGGCAGGCAGTGCGGGACATGAGGAGAAAGCTGCCTAACAGTCCTGTTATTCCCCGCAGAAACGTGGCGATCCTGGCAGAACATTGCATGCTGGGACCAGTAGTTCCTCACCACAATGGAGAACCCGAGCAGGTGACATTGATTACGGCTAGGGGGAAGAGCTAACCACAGCTTTTACCTGAACGAGGTGGGGCAGAACTGTTGAGCTGCGCATTTATCTCCTGTATTACATGCTGGGCGCTGAGGAGGCCACACGGCCGAAATGCATACGCCCGCCCGCGCCATTGTGCTTTGCAGCAATAAAGATTCTCTGATGTGTTCCCCCTAAGTGGCCTCAGACTTTCTTTTGGGAAGGTTACTGGACATATTTTGCACTACTTGCCAGTGTAGTGCTACTGGGGCCCCTGCACACAAGCTGGCTTGATCGTCACTGGCAGCGTTGTGCTCCGGCGCAACTTTTCTTCGACTCCGAGGTATCGGAATGCATCAAGCCCACCACTGCAAACAGGAGGGACAGACGCGGTGGTAGAGTCACTGAACTCTGCTTTGGGCTTGGCGCACTGTCGCACTTGCCCCTGTGGACTTACGTACCTGAGTGTGGCGGTTGTGCAGTGACGGGGGACGCAAGGAGTTCTTTGGCTGTGGCAGGCAGTGCGGGACATGAGGAGAAAGCTGCCTAACAGTCCTGTTATTCCCCGCAGAAACGTGGCGATCCTGGCAGAACATTGCATGCTGGGACCAGTAGTTCCTCACCACAATGGAGAACCCGAGCAGGTGACATTGATTACGGCTAGGGGGAGGAGCTAACCACAGCTTTTACCTGAACGAGGTGGGGCAGAACTGTTGAGCGGCGCATTTATCTCCTGTATTACATGCTGGGCGCTGAGGAGGCCACACGGCCGAAATGCATACGCCCGCCCGCGCCATTGTGCTTTGCAGCAATAAAGATTCTCCGATGTGTTCCCCCTAAGTGGCCTCAGACTTTCTTTTGGGAAGGTTACTGGATAGATAGATAGATAGATATATATATATATATATATATATATATATATATATATATATATATATATATATATATATATATATATATATATATATATATATATATATATATATATATATATATATATATATATATATATATATATATATATATATATATATATATATATATATATATATATATATATATATATATATATATATATATATATCCTACTGGCAGTCGCCAGTAGGTATATATAGTTAGGATTTTTTCTCTATGGGTTTTTTGAAAATTCTATGTCTAATAACTTTGGCGTTTGTGGACGGAATTGGCTGAAATTTTCAGGAAAATGGCACATTTTGTTTCTGAGCAGCCCCTGAAAATTGGGGGGGGGTTCGTCCAGGGGGGGTCGAGAAAAAAGGGGGGTCCCAAAACGTGTTTTTAACATTGAGTTTTCCATAGGGCGGTTGGCCTCACTTTTAGCCCGAACGGCTGAATGGATTTGCACGAAACTTGGCAAAATTGTATGGACTGGTAGCCCGATGTGCCTTTTGTAGGTCTCAATATATGTGCTACAGTGGATTTTGAGAAATTAACGTTTAAAAAAAGATATATATCTGTAACAGCGGACCGGGCAGCGCTCCAGGACGCGTACTTTTCGCGCAACGGAGCTTTGTGAAGCGAAGCTGATTGGTTCTCCGGCGTCTGTCAACATTCCAAACAGTCCGTAGCGGCCGCCATCTTGTCTCTCGGTAGGATCGAGAGACAAGAGGAGGCCAAAGCGAAGGGGCAAATGACCATAAGGGGGAATAGTAGATCCTCGCTGACCCCCTAGGTTTGATGTGGAGGTTTTAAAAGGGCCCCGCGGGGCAAAAAAAAAAAATAATAATAATAATCGAACGGCTGAATGGATTTGCACGAAACTTGGCAAAATTGTAGGGACTGGTAGCCCGATGTGCCTTTGCTAGGTCTCAATATATGTGCTTCAGTGGATTTTGAGAAATTAACGTTCAAAAAAAGATATATGTCTGTAACAGCGCACCGCTTCGCGTACTTTTCGCGTTACGGAGCTTTGCGAAGCGAAGCTGATTGGCTCTCCGGTGTCTGTAAACATTCCAAACAGTACGTAGCGGCCGCCATCTTGTCTCTCGGTAGGATCGAGAGACAAGAGGAGGCCAAAGCGAAGGGGCAAATGACCATAAGGGGGCATAGTAGATCCTCGCTGACCCCCTAGGTTTGATGTGGAGGTTTTAAAAGGGCCCCGCGGGGCAAAAAAAAAAAAATAATAATAATAATCGAACGGCTGAATGGATTTGCACGAAACTTGGTAAAATATTAGGGACTGGTAGCCCGATGTGCCTTTGCTAGGTCTCAATATATGTGCTTCAGTGCATTTTGAGAAATTAACGTTAAAAAACAAGATATATATCTGTAACAGCGCTCCGCTTCGCGGAGATAAAATTATATCTGTATTACCTAGCTGTTGCTAACACCAGTTAGCGACGGCTAGTAGGAGATAGCGACCATCTTGGGCCCCACTTTGCATGTGAGTGATATTTATCACTAATGACATGCAAAGTGGGCATGCCAAGATGTTAGCGACTGGAAACAGTCGCTAACATCGCTATCTCCTATTATCAACTTTTGGAAATATTCGAGATAAGCGCGAATATCTCCAAAAAGTAACAGCTGCCCTGAGCAGTTCTTAGCCATGTTATCCAATGGGAGGTGGATAACATGGCTAAGAGCATTAGCTCGGTAATGCATGAATATCGCTGAGTTTTCAGCGATATTAATGCATTGCGGTCGTTTTTTATCGTATTTGCGATAAACCTTGATAATAGTAAGGTTTATCTGCGATAATTTCTGACGGTAAAAAAATCTTTGCAATGCATCGTTAGGGATAAATATCGCTTAACTTTGGTAATATGCCCCAACGTCTGTTAACGTTCGATTCGAAGGAAATCAGGAAGTGTTGAAAAACATTGTCTGCGCAATCTTGTCTTTTTTCAAATGCCACACTTTTGTCGTGCACGGCAGCCATTTTAGATGCCTTGACCAGACCCACTCTGTGCACGCATGGCTCCCCACCCTCGCAAGCATCTCACCCAGGCAGTGGTCACCCCAGCTCTCTGTCTTATGCATGGGTAATAAACCTCCCCCCATCTGCGCTGCTCTTCCCTGAGAATCACACCCTGTGCCCGCCCGACACCTCCCTTTCGCCCTATTCACTACCGCACCCTCTGACACTCCTTTTCCTCTGTGTCCGATTGTCCAGGCCGGTCCTAGGCTATCAGCTAGCCCTGCAGATGTAGTTTATGGCCACAGCTGTAAAGAATCACCCCTCTTCAAAGGAGTTATAGTAGATCAAGGCCCACACTCGATGAGATCCGTCACAGCAGAAGCGTTGCTATTATCTGAAAACCATCCTGTATTGTGATTGGGGAGGGGACCGAGCGTGAAGCGGAAGATTCCAGGGATGACTCTTTGTACATCAAAGTTTTTACAATTATGTGTCACATTAAAAATATATAGCACTCCGACAAAGTAGTAAGATTATAAAACTTTAATAATTTATAAATATATACAAGAAAACAAAAATAGTAATAACATATAAACATTTTTAGGGAAAAACAACGAAGTAGCGGTCGGCTGTGCGAATAGTCCCAACGCAGCACAACGTCCAGATTTCCGGCGTGGGGCGTCGCGGGGAGTGGGTCATCAGTAGCAAACTGTTGTGCGAATAGTTCCAAGGCAGCAGAACGCGCCGAAATCTAGATGACACGAAAGTGATGTCTAGTAAGTTGCCACCCAGCAAATAACGGCGTGGGGCGTCGCGGGGGTGGGTCATCAGTAGCAAACTGTTGTGCGAATAGTTCCAAGGCAGCAGAACGATGGCACCAAGGTGATGTCCAGTAAGTTGCCGCACTGGTTTTGGTATCCTACAATGCTGCTCCGAATAACGGCGTGGGGCGCCCCGGGGGAGGCGGCGTGAACGGGCCTCTCCAGGTGGAGTGTCATCTGTTGTAGTGGGGCGCCCCTTTACCGTTTCAGTTGCCATTCCGTCCGTTTTTGGTCCACTGTGTCAAAAGCCGCAATTCAGCTGAGTTGCGCCCACTCTTGCGGTGCAGCGATAGGCGCTGTCACAGGACTCTCACAATGGCGGCAGGCTCTTTCCTTTTTGGGCCTGGTCCACTGAAATGGCCCTGGGACACCTTGGAAATCGGACGCTTGTCTGCTAGGTCTTGGACCCCATTCTCGAAAGCGTCCCCTCCGCCTTGAGAATTCATCAAAAGTTTTGGGGGCCCCGACTCCTGCAGGCTTCTGGTGGGGAGCGGCTGCCATGATTGCTCGCGGAATGACCACGACAGAGCTACGAGATGGTGGTGCTCTCATGCTGACGCCAGTTTAGTCTGAAACATCCAGAAACAAGGTGGGGCTTTCATCGTTTGGGAAAAAAAAAAGTTTTCATCCAATGAAAAGTGTTGTTTTTAGGTCATATGATCAAGCCTTCCATCATTAGGAAACCAAAAGTAAAATGAACCAATGAAAAGTTTTATAAACAAGTCACATGACCTGTTATGCGGCATAGGGTATAAAATGCGGAGAAAATACGTTGGTACGTGAGGCGGCGTCAGTAGCGGACCGATGTGCGAATAGGCCGAAGGCAATACAACGCGCCAAGATCCGGATGGCACCGAGGTGGTGTCCAGCAAGTTGCAGCACTGGTGTGGCCATCCTACAATGCTGAAAGTCGGCGTGGGGCGCCCCGTTGGCCTGTGAGTTTGCGTCAGTAGCGGACCGATGTGCGAATAGGCCGAAGGCAGCACAACGCGCCAAGATCCGGATGGCACCGAGGTGGTGTCTAGTAAGTTGCCGCACTGGTGTGGCCATCCAACAATGCTGAAAGTCGGCGTGGGGCGCCCCGTTGGCCTGTGAGATGGCGTCAGTAGCGGACCGATGTGCGAATAGGCCGAAGGCAGCACAAAGCGCCAAGATCCGGATGGCACCGAGGTGGTGTCTAGTAAGTTGTCGCACTTCTGTGGCCATCCTACAATGTTGAAAGTCGGCGTGGGGCGCCCCGTTGGCCTGTGAGATGGCGTCAGTAGCGGACCGATGTGCGAATGGGGCCAAAGGCAGCGCAACAATATTTTCTGACTGACACCACAAGGCGCTGAGATGCCAAGATCCGGATGGCACCGAGGTGATGTCTAAGTTGCGGACTGATGTGCGAATGGGGCCAAAGGCAGCGTAACAATATTTTTTGTATGGAAGATACCACTAGGCGTTGAGATGCCAAGATTCGGATGGCACCGAGGTGATGTCTAGCAAGTTGCTGTACTGGTGTGGTCATCCTACAATGCTGAAACTCGGCGTGGGTCGCCCCATTAGCCTGTGAGATGGCGTCAGTAGCGGACCGATGTGCGAATAGGCCGAAGGCAGCACAACGCGCCAAGATCCGGATGTCACCGTGGTGGTTTCATAGTTGAGAGGCACTTCATCTGCAGTGGGGCGCCGAGATCCGGATGGCACCGAGGTGATGTCTAGCAAGTTGCTGTACTGGTGTGGTCATTCTACAATGCTGAAAGTCGGCGTGGGGCGCCCCATTAGCCTGTGAGATGGCGTCAATAGCGGACTGATGTGCGAATGGGGTCAAAGGCAGCGCAACAATATTTTCTGAAGAGAAGACACCAAAAGGTGCTGACATTCCAAGATCCGGATGGCACCGAGGTGGTGTCTAGCAAGCTATGCAGTTGAGTTGTGTGCGCACTTGCGGCGAATAGGTCGAAGGCAGCATAACAATGTTTTTTGAATAGAAGACACCACAAGGCGTTGAGATTCGGTTACCACCGAGGTGATGTCTAGCAAGTTGCCGCACTGGTGTGGCCATCCTACAATACTGCTCCGAATAACGGCGTGGGGTGCCCGAAGGGGGGGGAGCCGGCGTGAATGGGCCTTCCTAGGTGGAGGCTCGTCTGCTGTAGTGGGGCGCCCCTTTACCGTTTCAGTTGCCATACAGCTGAGTTTCGGCTGCTCTTGATGCTACAGCGACAGGCGGCTGCAAGAGGACTCTCAAAATGGCGGCCTGTTCTTTGGATTTGGGCCTGGTCCACTAAAATGGCCCTGGGACACCTTAGAACTCGGACGCTCGATTTTTTTTTCCTTTCCTGTACATGCAAAAAAAGGTAAATGCCCGGTACGTTACACGCTTCATCTGCCACGATGAACTCTCCAGAGGAACCGAAAAAAAATATAGTTGTGGTAACTATACCATGCATCGTCATATGGAGAGGTGGCACCACTTAATTATAGTGCTGCATAAAAGAGAGATTTGGAGGAGAACCCCTGACCTGCTAGTACATTCATCAAAGAAGTGGCACTGAGAGCTTCAGAGGCAAGGGAAACGGTCCCAAATATTTAGAAGAACTTTGGAAAGATTAAAATGACATGTTTAGATTGTGGCAAATTAATTTCATGTGGACAGATGAGTGTTACTCTAATAAATACAGCATATGAACATCATCATAGTCGATGGTTGGTAGAGACATTTTGACTATATCCTGGACCTGTCCGTCCTCGCCCAAAATGGCGCCGGAATAAATGGGACTCGTAACTCCTTGTTGTGTACTGGTTGCAGAACCTTGAAATCACGAGATACGTATGCAGTTTTGAAGCACATGGCGGGCGGGGACGAGAATTGATTGACTATTTCGACATCCCTATTGATATTAAGTTCTGATGTGTTATTGATTACTGTACTGTTGAAAGTTCGAATTAACGTCACCCATGGTACTTGCCCGCAAATGTATATCTAGATAATTTTATTGTAACTGGCCCTGTCGTATTTTAATTATAAAATGTACGTCCACCGATTCCGTAACTGTTAGACACCTTAGTTCTTGCAACCTAATGGCCCGCCCGTTACGTTCCTCTACAGTGTAAATGTCTATTCATCATATACGATTACAGTTTGCTCTGTGGCAGGCCCACGTGGTTATAGGCTCGTATTTGTATAATGAAATTTTCACAATAAAGGTTTTTAAAAGAAAACATGGTAGTAGTATATACATTGGTAAAGTTTTTAATAATAGTGACTGTTTTAGAATCATTAAAAGGCAAGTGAAATAAAGCAGACCAATTACATGAAGGGTAAAAGGTATAATACGAAGGAACGCAGTAAAGATAAATGGTCAAGGGCTGTTGTGTTTTCTATTCCTGCAACATAAAGTGATCGATAAGAATCTCATATTCAGGCGTATCGGCGACTAAGACAGCAGGTCGACCCTCTTTTGCTCAACGGCTCCGTCATGGGACGAAGAAACGCTATTTTTCTCGAAAAAAGAATATATTTTACTTGCAGGACAGTTGTAAAATTTCCGGGAAAGTACATTAGCCTGGAACATTATAACATATATTTAAGAAAAAATAATGTTCGGAAGTAATGAAAAGCGTAATTTTTAGGTCATATGACCAAGCCTTTCATCATTACAATAAGAAAAGTAAAATGAACCAATGAAAAGTTTTATTAACAAGTCACATGACTTGTTATGCTTACGTTACGCGCTGCGCGCCCCGGATGACTTCCGGATGCGCTAACGCGGCGCGTCATATGACGCATTACGCGACAACGCAGGTACAGAATATAGTCAAAATGTCTCCACCAACCAGCGGTCGGAACACAACCCCTTTCAGCAGGCTAAATAGTTCTGTTAAATGACAACAGAAGGGACAGGCAACAAGAACCATCAGTCAAAGAGGGGAGGGCTAGTTCTTCTCTACCGGGTTACATTGGGGCGCTACCGGAACTGATCGAATTGGTAGTCTACAGTGTTTCTGGATGTTTCAGACTGAAGCTGGGGTTAGCATGAGAGCAGCACCATTTCGTAGCTCCGTCGTGGTCATTCCGCAACCAATCATGGCAGCCGTTCTTTATCGTTATTTTGGGCGGGGTGGGTGGCGGAGCCGAGCTGTTTTGCAGCCATCATTGTGTGGAGTTCAGTTCATCTCACTAGTTTTGTATTTGTCATGAGGGGTTGTTCCTAATGTTTCTATTTTAGCGAGGTCAAAAAGAGATCCCATTAGTGGCCTACTGATTTTGCTCGATTCCTTTTCTTTTTTTTTACACGATTTTTCGTTATCTGCAAAGACTAAACAGAGTATTGCGACTCTGTGTTTGTTTGTAAATAGAGAATGAACCAAAGAGAACTAATTCTAAAACAGTAAATACTTGGATAACAATCAATCAAATGGAGAGAGAAGCAGGCACGACGGATTACAACGGGGGCAAAGGCCTGCGTTAACTACCTTTCACTATCTGCAAAGAGAGAGTACTCCTAATAGAAATGAGGGGGGGGGGGCACCATTCAAAGCAGATCAGTGTGCATAAACACGAAAATGTTTTCACTTACCACGTACTTGATATTCGACAGCTTATGATATTTGCTATTAAAAAACCATTGAAATTCACTGAAAAAACCATAGGTTATAGACCATATATAGTTAGGAATTAGCATTTACAAAACCTTGAAAATTCACTGAAAAAACCATAGGTTATAGACCATATATAGTTAGGAATTAGCATTTACAAAACCTTATTTTACTCACACAAAACCATTGAAATTCCATATATAGTTAGTTGCACTAACTATATATCGCGCACCCGCAATCCACTGCTGATCATGTCACATATTACATCATTCATGACATGGTCAGTGACATCACTGATGACATCACTGATGACATCTCAAATGACATCACTGATGACATCACTGATGACATCTCATTTGACATCATTCTTGTGCTAATACGATAAACCTCTTCAGACTCTAATATAACCTTAGATACACTCAGTGTATACAGACACTCACACACTGCCACTCATCCATGGAGTTACTCACACACCCAGTCAGTCATGCAAAGAAACAATCTCACCTCCATTTCTTCAACTATACAGTTAAACACACCTTACTTATTGAAACATATACTAACACATATTTACTCTCTTATACAATCCCTGATACAAGTTCACAATGATCGATACAACCACTCACTCATTCAGTGGCTCTCATGCACAGTTATTTATATATGCCAACTCTCACATGTACTGTGTTTTACATATGTACTTACTATGACATGTAGCATTGAGATATCCATTCACTCATCAATACACTCATGCACACAGTCAACTGCCCATGTAGCTGTTTCCACATGCACTCTTGAACTCATACACCTAGTGAATAAACTGCTCACACATCTATGCATAGTCACACACCTTCCAGCCACCCCCACACAAACTCAATCTCCCATAGAAATACTTGGGCAACCAATTAATAACACATATAGCCTCTCGTATAGCTAATGATCAACACATGCAGCAGTTTACAGAACAACAGACATAATGATGCACAAATTAAGACAGTTTAGTCACTAACCCATGCATTCAGTGAGACACATTTAATCACTCACTCATACAGTCAGTCACGCACCTACTAAATCCTTCATCCAGACACTTATACATCCACTCATTCTTCAATATGTAAGACATATTTTAACTTTACAGAAACATACAGTCACTGGATGTTGTCATCAGTGATGTCATCACTGATGTCATCAGTGATGTCATCAGTGATGTCACTGACCATTTCATGAATGATGTAATATGTGACATGATCAGCAGTGGATTGCGGGTGCGCGATATATAGTTAGTGCAACTAACTATATATGGAATTTCAATGGTTTTGTGTGAGTAAAATAAGGTTTTGTAAATGCTAATTCCTAACTATATATGGTCTATAACCTATGGTTTTTTCAGTGAATTTTCAAGGTTTTGTAAATGCTAATTCCTAACTATATATGGTCTATAACCTATGGTTTTTTCAGTGAATATATATATATATATATACACACACACACACACACACACACATTCATAGTGACTTATAGAATGCAAAAAAGTATCTTGGCAGCAGTGTTGTGCTGTATAAAGGAGATGTTATTGTACAAAAGTTGGTAGGGTGATGGTTGAGAGTTCCTCCCACATTTTTGCCAAGGGAGGTGTAGGGGAAACAATACATTGATGAGTTTTCATCACCTTTCTATAGTCTGAGTGAAGGGTCGAGCATTGTACTAGAATCCTCCCTCTTCATGACCCGACAGGTCGTCGTCGCCTCCAGCTGCTTCAACACCCTCCAGAAGACCTTCAAGTGGATCCCCCGCGAATCAAGGAAGGCCATCACCCACGCGCTCATCACCAGCAGACTGGACTACAGCAACACCCTCTACTCCGGGATCAACAAATCTCTTATCCGCAAGCTCCAGACCATACAGAACACTGCAGCCAGACTCATCCTCAACATTCCTCAACACGAGCACACCACCCAACACCTACAGAACCTCCATTGGCTCCCCGTTGAGAAAAGAGTCACTTTCAAGATATTCACCCACGCCTACTAATGCATCCACCACACCGGACCCCAGTACTTCAATGAGAGAATCTCCCTCCACGTACCCAAGAGAAACCTCTGATCCGCTGACCTTGCCGAAATCCTATAATTCCCCTGATTGATTGATTGATTGATAGAACCAGACAAAGAACTATGAAGACAACACATCCTCGAACATGTAGCTAATAAAATTCTTTCAGGATAGGGATGACACACTGTTGCAGGGATATATTCATAATTAGACATGCTGCTGAATTTTGGACTACTTGTAGACTATAAAGAAGGTACTTTGACAAGCCCACATATAACCAGTTTCTGTAAACCAGTCTAGACATTTTGAGAGCCTGTTTGACCATTTTGTGGGAGGACAAAGCTATAAATGGGAGAATGTTTCTAAGCATTTTCAGGGTTAAAAAAGCAGGATGCAGCATCATGATTGAGCCGTGGCCTAAATGTTCGATCGGAGTCAAAGTAGAAACCCAGATTTTTTTGATGGTCTCGAATCGAAGCATCCAAATTCGTGCCTCAAGGAGAGCGATGTAAATATATAAAAGTGTGAGGCTAAGTGATGAACCCTTTGGGACTCCACACTTAAATGGGTTTGTATTGGATTTAAAAGATGCAAGCAGAAGGCAGTGTGATCTGGTAGGAAAGGTGTCGGCCAACTTAAAGCGTTCGCTAAATTCCACTATCAAAAAGACAACTTGGTAGGATAAAATGAGAGACCATGTCAAACGCAGCATCCCCTTTGTAAAGAAGGGTCGTAATATTATCCGTTACAGCCAGCAGTGTGATTTCTGTGCTGAAATGAGGACTGAACCTCGATTGTTTGATATCCAGTAGATTATTGTGTTCGAGGCATGTGGGCTGCTAAATTCATATCTTTTGCATAGATCGCCGCCTAGTGTTGGGTCCGGATGATCGCACATTGTTGTCCTGGAAGAGTCTTCGAAGTATCCTGAGATAGGTGGCTCCTCCCCTGGACTACAGTGCGCATGGGCATCGGCTCCATCCCCAGATTGTTTTTTTCCGCCATTGGGTTCGGATGCGGTCTCGACGTCTCTCTGTCGGAACCGAGAAAACTAGCTTCTTTAAGGCCAAAAGGCCTTCGTTTCATTACGTCGGTATTGTTTGCGTACGGTCTCGAGTTCTTCCGTCTCTTTGAGTCGGAATCTGCGGAGTCGTATCACTCTTCGGACATCGAGGCCTTCTCATCGCAACACGACTACAACTTTTCAACATGGAGCGGAGCCCGTTTAAATACTGTCCCGTCTGTGGGTCCAAATACCCACATATCGACGTGCACCCGGTCTGTAACAAATGCCTCTCGCCAGACCATAACGAGGACAACTGCATGGCCTGCTCCAGATGCAGGTCGAAGAAGACGCTCAAGCTTCGGCGCGCGGTGCGCCTTGAGGCCAGGCAAGCGGCCCCGGCTCCAGATAACATCTTCGGCGACCCAGAAGAAGAGGGCCTAAGCCATCATCTTGAAATCTCACCGCCCGCGACGGAGGTTGAGGCCGATCCCGAAGACAACGACGAGGTCGTGGATCAAGACCTTGAATACGTCGACGAGGTAGGGGACGTCGAAGAAGTTTATGGGGCCGCGGAAGATAGCTCAGGGGATGAGCTATGCCCCGAAAGTTACGTGGATCAGGCTCGGGTCACGGGATCGCCACTCGGCCTTACCCAAGACCCTGCACCGCAAGCCACGGCCCCGCCATCAGGCCCGGCCACGGACATACTTGCTACGCAGCCCGTATCGAAACCGAAACTGAAAGCATCGGTATCGACTACGCCTAAAATGGCCGACCCGAAAACGAAACCGAAACTACCGGCTTCGAGTGCACCTAAGATGGCGGTCGTTCCAACAAAAACAACAAAGCCTGCTACCTCATCGGCTCCGTCGGCCTCCGGTCCACAGAAGTCGAAGTCATCGGCGGAGGAGGCATCCTCTAAGAAGGTCGTCCGGCACGGGTCGACCGGGGCGGCGCCGACAAAGTCCAGCAAAGTCGGCTACAAGCATCCAGTGCCGACTGGGACGCCGTTAGTAGGACGCGTGGTTGAGACGGAGTCTGCAAAATCCCACGGATCGAAGAGCGGAGGCTCGACACATAAGTCCAAAGACTCTGTGTCTACGGCTGCAGCATCGACGTCCAAGATTCCAAAGGGACCACAGGACGTCGGAACCGAAGGCAAGGTGAGGGCCTCCTCGTCGGCGCCAAGTGCCGCTGTGAGTGACGCATCCCTCATCGCCACTTCACTCCAAAGAATACGGGATAAGGCCTCTGAGACGTCGGCTCCGGCGCCGTCGCACCAGAAGCCGATGGACGTGCCGGCAAAGCCTGCTGGCAAGCTTCTATTCATTCTGCCGCCAAAGGAGGCACCAAAAGCCTTTGCGCCAAAGACGGCGCCAAAGACATCGGACTCTTCCACGTCTACTGGAAAATTGGGTTGACAACTCGACTCAGGAGACGATTCTGAGCGTTTTGTCGACGCGGACACAGGCAAGTTGACCCTTTACAAGCGGAAGATCACTTCCCAACCAGTGGACTCCTATGTTATCCCACTGAAGAAGAAGAGGCCTGCACAGGGACGTTCCAGTCCTGACTGAACCTATCCAGCCTCCTCCTAGAAGGAGTCCAACACCTTCCCCCGACCACTCTGAGGGAGAGGAATATGGACAAGATGACCAGTACACTTTCCCCATCAGCGACCCCGATGCACAACAGGATTCCTATGACGACATAGGTGACCAGGGAATCCAAAATGTGGGGCAAGACCAACAGCCTTTCAGTGCACGTGCATCCCGACAGAGGACTCTGCAGGATTTCATGCACTCATTGAACGGGCAGCTGCTAATCATGATGTGGACATGCATGCTGACCCAGTGGAGGAAGATTTTCTGTTTGACACTTTTTCAGTCTCTGAAAGGACAGTCCAGACACTTCCTATGCTCAAAGGTGTCCTTAAGCATGCTGCGGAAATCTTTAAAGAACCTACCAGGGCGAGGGTGGTCAATCCACGCATCGAGAAGAAATACAGACCAGCACCTGCAGACCCTGCATACATTCGGGGACAGTTGCCACTAGACTCTCTTGTGGTCGAAAATGCCCGCAAACGGGCAAACTCCCAGACGACGGGTGAAGCTCCTCCCCCAGACAAGGAGTCTAAAGTGCTTGAGGCAGGGGGCAAAAGAGTAGCTGCGCAGGCTGCCAATTTCTGGTGTATTGCGAACACACAGGCGCTATTGGCACGTTATGATAGGGCGCATTACGACACCCTAGAGCAAATTTTACAACACCTGCCTTCGCAGTTTCAAGAGGGTACCAAACTGCTTATAGAGGAGGGAAAACTCATCTCCAACGCAGCAATTAAGTGTTCACTTGATGCCGCAGACACAGCAGCTAGGGCTATTAACACTAGCGTCATGCTGAGAAGACACGCGTGGCTACGCATATCAGGGTTTAAACCAGACATTCAAACGACCATACTCAATCAGCCCGTCAATCCTGATAGACTGTTTGGTCCTGATGTTGACACCACCCTCGAAAAGATTAAGAAAGACAACGAAACAGCTAAGTCTATGGGGGCCCTTCAGTCACAACAATTCCGGGGCAACACTTTTCGTCGCTCAGGTGCACGTGGAGTCACCCGAGGACAGATGGGTCAACAATCACAGTTCAATAGAGGTGGAGCACAGTCCTCATACCCCAAGCAGAATAAAGGGGGTTATCGAGGAAACAGCACCAGAGGACGTGGCAGAGGAAACAACAACTCCCGTTCCTCTGCCCCAAACAAACAGTGACTCTCTGTCACTGCCCCCCGACCATTTAACACCTGTCGGGGGGAGACTCCAGCAGTTCCTGCCAGTCTGGACAACCATCACCACAGACAGGTGGGTGCGACAACTTGTCCGGTACGGTTATTGTCTAGAGTTAGTCCACTCCACCCAACATTCCACCAAGGCAACGGCCTATGTCCGCAGAGCACTTGCACTTATTGCAGCAAGAAGTAGTGGTGATGCTGCAAAAAGGCGCAATCGAGCTCGTGCCAGTGGAGGAGGAAGGCACAGGGGTCTATTCCCTGTACTTCCTTATTCCAAAGAAGGACGGATCTCTCAGACCCATTCTAGATCTGCGTCCCCTCAACCTGTATATCCTATCAGAACATTTCCATATGCTTACACTGCAACAGATTCTTCCCTTACTGAACCAAGGGGACTTCTTAGCAACCTTAGACCTCAAGGATGCTTATTTCCACATACCACTACACCCGTCCCACAGAAAGTATCTCAGGTTCACTATCCAAGGCAGGCATTATCAGTTCAAAGTCCTACCCTTCGGAGTGACCACCGCCCCAAGAGTATTTACCAAGTGTCTGGCGACGGTAGCGGCGCACCTCAGGAGGCAGAACATCCATGTCTACCCCTACCTAGACGACTGGCTCGTTCAAGCCAAGTCGGAACATCAGTGGGCCGCGGACATGTCGACTACCATTCACCTCCTTCACAATCTGGGCTTCTCGCTGAACTACCCAAAGTCGCACCTTCAACCAGCACATGTGCGGCAGTTTCTGGGCGCGACGATAAATACCCTGACGGCCATGGCTCAGCCAAACAAGGTCAGGATAGACAGCATGCAGTCTCTAATCCAAAGGTTCAGACCACAACACTCGCTTCCAGCGAGAGTATTCTTGCAGTTGATTGGCATGATGGCCTCCTGCATCTTCATAGTCCCTCACGCAAGGTTACATATGCGTCCGCTCCAGGAGTGCTTAGCAAATCAGTGGACACAGGCTCAGGGACAATTGACAGACCTAGTGTTGGTTACCAGTCGGGCGTACGACTCTCTGCATTGGTGGACTCCACACAACCTTTGCAAGGGCCGACTGTTCCAAGAGCCAGTGCCACAGGTTACCCTGACAACGGACGCATCTCTCCAGGGATGGGGAGCTCATCTGCTCACTTACACAGTGCAGGGACTATGGACGACGCAGCAACAGAAGATGCACATCAACTATCTGGAACTGATGGCAATCTTCATGGCGCTCAAGTCCTTCAATGTACATCTGTGCAACAAGGTAGTGTTAGTCCGGACGGACAACATGACGGCGATGTACTACATTCAAAAGCAGGGAGGCACCCACTCGCCGCAGCTGTCTCATCTGGCTCAGAGCATGTGGAAGTGGGCCATTCAGAGGAACATTTTCCTCATGGCAGAACACCTCCCGGGCAAGGACAATCAGATGGCGGATCTGCTCAGCAGATACAGCCATCAAATGCACGAGTGGGAGTTACATCCATCGGTACTCCGCCCGTACTTCCAGCAGTGGGGTCATCCGGAGATAGACCTGTTTGCCACAAACGAAAACGCAAAATGCCAACACTTTGCCGCCAGGTTCCCTCACCCACAGTCGCAGGGGAATGCGATATGGATATACTGGTCAGGCAAATTTGCGTGCGCTTTTCCGCCAGCACCTCTGATACCGCTGGTGGCAAAAAAAACTAAGGCAGCACTCGATGACACTCATCCTAGTTGCTCCAACGTGGGCACGCCAAGCATGGTACACCACGTTTCTGGAACTCTCGGTGGTGCCGCATCAAAGGCTGCGCCTAACGCCCAGGCTTTTGACGCAGAACCATGGAGACATTCAGCATCCAGATCCGCAACAGCTCAAACTGGCGATCTGGCTCCTGAAGTCCTAGAGTTTGGCTACCTTCACCTACCTCCAGAATGCATGGACATCATCAAGGAGGCAAGGAAGCCGACTACCAGAGCATGCTATGCTGCAAAATGGAAGCGTTTCGTCCTTCACTGTACAGCCAATAACATAAACCCGCTAGATGCATCTATCCCTAACATCATTTGCTATCTGTTACATCTTTACAAGTGCAATCTAGCCTACACTTCCATTCGGATACATCTATCCGCCATAGCAGCTTATCTTCAGAACAGGCAGCATCTCTCTGTCTTCAGAGTGCCTGCCATTAAGGCCTTCCTTGAAGGTCTGAAACGAGTCATTCCCCCAAGAACACCGCCAGCTCCGGTGTGGAACCTCAATGTGGTCCTCACCAGGCTGATGGGACCACCTTTTGAGCCACTGCACTCGTGTGAACTCCAGTTCCTCACATGGAAAGTGGCTTTCCTTATTGCTATCACTTCACTGAGACGTGTCAGTGAGCTGCAAGCGCTCACAATCCAAGAGCCATTCATACAAATTCATCCAAATAGGGTGGTACTACGTACTAACCCCAAATTCCTTCCGAAGGTGGTGTCACAGTTTCATCTCAACCAAACTATTGACTTGCCTGCATTCTTCCAAAACCCACAAACGGTGGCGGAAAGAATGCTCCATACTTTGGACGTTAGGAGGGCGTTGATGTACTATATTGACAGGACACAACACTTTAGGAAAACAAAACAACTTTTTGTTGCCTTCTCGCCACGGCACAAGGGCAACCCTATTTCCAAAGCAGGAATAGCCAGATGGATTGTTAAGTGCATCCAGATCTGCTATCAAAAGGCTAAACGCACCTTAACAATACCCCCAAGGGCGCACTCCACACGCAAATTGGGGGCATCCATGGCTTTCCTGGGGAACATTCCTTTAGAAGACATTTGTAGAGCAGCCACATGGGTTACACCACATACCTTTACAAAACACTACTGTGTTGATGTGCATTCCAAACAGCAAGCAGCTGTTGGGCAGGCTGTTCTCAAGACACTTTTTCAGGTTTCTGCAGCTGGCACGGGCAACCGCCGCTAATGGAGGGACTGCTATATATTCTATGCAAAAGATATGAATTTAGCAGCCCACATGCCTCGAACTGAATATGCTACTTACCAGTATGCATCTGTTCTTGGCATGTAGGGCTGCTAACATTCATATCTCCCACCCTCCTCCCCGGTGCCTGTCGCAGCTGCAGACATACTCTTGCATTCAATCATTAGCATGGACATCCTTTACACTTTACACTCCATCTCTGCCACAATGGCTAAAAACAATCTGGGGATGGAGCCGATGCCCATGCGCACTGTAGTCCAGGGGAGGAGCCACCTATCTCAGGATACTTCGAAGACTCTTCCAGGACAACAATGTGCGATCATCCGGACCCAACACTAGGCGGCGATCTATGCAAAAGATATGAATGTTAGCAGTCCTACATGCCAAGAACAGATGCATACTGGTAAGCAGCATATTCATTTCACAATATAAACAGAGTGTCTGTTTACTTTATGCTCTAAAGTCTGAAAAGCTAGGGGAAGGAGAGAAGTTGGCTGATAATTGCTTAGTATGTTGGAAATCTGTTGATGGCTTCTTTAGGCAAGTAACACCGTGGCATTTTTCCAACTGGAGGAAGATAAGCGAAGATTACATAATTGAAAGATAACTAGGTACACCACAAAAATATGAGGTGGACAAGAGTTAAGTGGCTATCCTGCTTTTATGACTATACAGGATGGTTTAATCATTTCTACGAAGGGCAGTGGGGCGATATTAAGCAAAGATGAGCCCAATTTTGAGATGAAAGGGTGATCAAGAAATTCTTATGGAAGGTTGCTCTTCAAGTACGGCTTATATTATTTACATTTTTTGCAGACAAAAGTCTGAAACGATTTCCTGCAGCTCTTGTGAAGTTGTGATAAAATTATAACAGGCTTCTGGATTTAAAAGAACTTTCACAGTAGACAACATTTGCCTGACAGTGTTTTTGGCTGTTTTTCGATTCTGGAAGAATTATAATCGGAATGCACACAATTTAAGACACTAGTATTATTAATTGGCGCGTACTGTGGGAGACTGGGATATTCCTATTTTCAATCGCTTATTGAGAGAGGGGGAATGTATGGGGGAACAGCAAAGTGATCAGCCTATGAGTGAGGAAGAGGGGTACTTACTGTCAAGGAGTCATCATTGTTAAAGTCAACATTAGGTCAGGAATGTGTCCTGCTAGATGAATAGGGGTCGAGACCCTTTAGTGGAGTCTAATGTATTTAAATAGTCGATAAGAAGTGCTGAATCGCTAGCTTGTTGTTTTTCTGAATGGAAATTGAGGTCCCCTAGGGTTTTAAAATTGGTGGTCTTTTGTATATGTGGAGATAGGTAACCTGCCTGTATGGTGCCAATATGAGTGCATAGTCCAAGTGGCTTACAAAATCAACCTTATCAAAGATTAAACCCGATTCGTTCAACAAGATCTTGATTGAGTCAATGTAAGAACCAGGAAAGTTAAATCTCAAATTGACAGCTACACGTCCACCCGGTTTGTGTTAGTTGTCTTTTCGGATAGTGGAATCGCTCTGTGGTGTCACACAAGCTGATATCAGAGATAAATATCTTTTCTGAAACTGCCTACAGGAGAAAGTATAGCTCTTAGAAATATAGGTCTTCATTTCTCAATTAGATGATCAAGCCTGGCAGTAAGAGCAGAACTACTTGACACTTAAATGTATACTCACAAAGCCTTTGATTACTGTGAGGCAGGAACATTTTTCAAGCAGGAGCCATAGCTTCAGTAGAGGTCATTAGAAATCTCATTGTGGAAATGCAAGATCAATTAAGTGGATAACCAAGAGGAGACAGAGTTCTTGATTGAGGCCATCACAAGAAGTCTTAGATCTAGTATAACTGCCTGAATTGCAAAAAAAAGTGCAACCAACATAGTTTCAGCCAGTTGTTTCACACTCCTTCTTGGAACCCTTATTGACTTCTTTCTACACAAATGCATAATCTGATTTATGATTTGAGTTTTGATCCCACAAAGAAAATATTTGTCACATTGGGCATGGAGGCTCTCTACTACAGCATTCCGCAGGTGCCAACTCTGAAAGCAGTGTTCAGCGACTTGAGGAAGCTTAAGTGATTCAGTGTAGGCAGTGCGTAGAACTTGCATTGACTAAAAACTATTTTCAATTGCAAAATGAGTTTTACTGGCAGATTGCTGGCACCTCTATAGGTATAGTCTTCACACCTCATTTTGGGAATGTCTATGTAGCACGAATTCAGGCTTTGTTTATTCATAATGACAACAGTCCAAATAAAGACACTACATAGACAATGTTCTTTACATGTAGACAGGAAAACAAAAATCCCCATGTGAATGTCTCACTTGGATTAATGGGCAATATACGAATCAGCAGTTTATCTGGAGTATTAACAGAGTGTGACATGCGTCCCTTGTCCTGGAGATTTATGCTGAGGACAGAAAATTGGAAAGTACAATTTTTGTAAAACCTACTGGTTCCAATTTTTGACTGCCTTTACAGTCTTTCACCCATGTTCCGTATGGGAAACTTTATCCTTCAGCCAATTTTTTAACAGATAAATATGTTGTTCAGGCTGCCTCTCTGGAACATAATTGCAAGAGAGGGTTTATACAAGATTATGAAGAGCATGCTTAAGCAACTTTTAAATAAAGTTAAGGAAGCCCTATCGGAATCAAAACCTAAGGATAAAGATGAAACATTGACCTTTATGACCACACGGGCCACCGTATTCTTTGAGATTAAGAAAGTGATCAGCAAAAATGAGAACATACTAAATGTAAGTTCAGTAACGTTTGAACGATCGAGGTTGAAATCTGGATTGGAGAGGGTTCAGTAAATTACTAGTGGAGGAATTTTAGGTTAGTTCAGTTGGTTAAACATTAGGCTCTCAAAGATTTAGAATCAAAAAGTGTGTGGAGACAGGATGTAGTTCTGGAATGTGGCTATTTATATTACCACTGTAGACTTGTACCTTTGTGTGTCAGATTAGGAGTCATTACTTAATCAGAATTGAAGTAATAGAAATTAAATGATTTACACTGATCCTATGTATTTTCATGCAAATAATTGTATTTAAAAATGTTTTATGTAAAGAACCAGATGCTCTGTTGTATTGTTACACCTTGCTGAAAAATATGAAGGACCATGCCGAAGTAGTATGATTATTAAATTATAAATATCCCTGCCAAGACCTTTGTTATTGTGTTGTGTGTATTTTTAAAGCACACTATCACCTGCAAAGTTAACCTGGCACTAAAAAGGGTTGTGTGCCTAGTCCTGCCTATGGTAGGTTAGTTAATTGAAAAGACAGGTCTTCAGCTTCTTGTGGACTTCAAGAAGAGGGGATGAGGCTCTGGTGTGCAATGGGAGACCTTTCCATGATTTAGGAGTGATGTAAGAGGACGTCCATCCCTCCTCATCTGGCTTTGTTTATGCGTGGGCTGTGTGCGAGGAGGAGTCCTCTGGAGAGGAGGTGTCTGGGTGGTTGGTGGGAGGAGATGCAGTTGGGTGTCCTATGCTGAACTGTATTTGGAGCTTAGTCTACACTTTGTTCACATGATATTATGTCCACCAGATGTAAAACAGAGTTGTGGGTCGGATTACATTCTAGGATGCATTTAGTGACACCTTAGAGATCCTAATTCCCCAGGCCTTTACAAAGCTAACTTCAGATGCCATAGACACTAAGCCCTGACAGCCAATCCAGAAACCTTTATTAGTGATAACACTGTTGTCTCAGACTAGGCTCCAGTAAACTGGTCATTTGCATTTTTTTGAAGGCCATGAGGACTCCACCCACACCGATTGGTATCCTCTGCCAAGAACTGGTATCCACATGTAAAGAAGCACCTATAGTGGACACCATGTACTCTGTGAGCGAGAGGAAGCTGAAATTGTAAGAGTGGAGCTTCAAGTGGTGGTAGAGGAGGTGGTTAGTGAGGTATCGGACAAATATTGCAGTTGATCAGCGGCCAGGGTAATGACATTTCTTCTCATGTTGAGCCAGTGCCCTACTGTGCTGTTTATTTCTGCTGTTCACTGTTTGAAGGAAAAAAAACTGCACCTGCCTCCTTGTAACATGCTAGTGCAGCAGTGCAATGATATTGGAAGCTCCTTTGTGACACGGGGATTAAGCAAGATGGTGGCTACGGCTGTTTATCTTTGGCGTTCCTGACCCTAAAGCGCTGTTTCTTTCCAATTGAATAACCACTTCATTTCCACTTACTTTTACATTTACTTTGTCAATTATTTTATTTATGGCCAAGGATAAAGGTGCTGTATAAAATATTAATTAACATATACTGCTGTTGTTTTGATTGTGCTTTGTTTATTTGAATGTGGATATGTATTGTGCTGTTTCCTTAGTAACAAAGGCTGTGCCTCTTGTAAAGGTTTCCTAGAGATGCTTCTCTTGCCACACTCTGTTTATGGTCCACCACCTTTCTCATCCCACTTAAAGCACTAGATGTTTGTATGGTATTGCAGAACATTCTATAGTCCGTTGAACCACATAACGGTAAACAAAGACAAAGTGGGAAGAGACCTCACCATTGGGTGGCATAATTTACACAGAAGGCGTTCACGGAACCTGCTTGAGAAGTAATAATAAACGCCACGGCTATGCAAACAATTGTCGATATCCCAAGAGAATATGGTGGCTATTCAGGATATCGCCTGAATAAGGGTAAAACCCAGAAAATCTGTACCAATAACATTGCTAAAACTGACACAGATATATTGAATCTGCAGTGTATCTGGGAATTACGATTAATACAGCAACTGAATTAATTGTAAGGGACAATTTTACACCTTTGCTAAAATCAATTGCCACTGATCTTAAAAGAATCGATGTACTGCACCTGTCCCTTATAGGGAGATCAAACGTCCTAAAAATGACGATGTTTCCGAAGATTCTTTACCTTCTTCGAGCTATCCCGTTCTGTATCGAGGAAGCTTTGATAAAATCAATGAAAACAATTTTTATGATTTTCATATGGCAATACAGCAAGACGAGGTGTTCTCTGAAGTTTTTGTATCTCCTTCAGGAACAAGGCGGGCTTGGAATACCCAACATTAGGTTTTTTCATTGGGCAAGTATGCTATCTCAGATGGCAGTATTATTTGATCCAACCGCTGGGGTTGCCGACATGCCCGGGGGAAACCAAAATCCCCCCTCTATATATAAATTATTGTTGGGTAGAGAGGCGGTGGGATTATTATTAAGGAAAACAGATCGACGATATTTTAAGAAAACACGGTATAAAGTTATATGTAGTGTTTGGGAGGCTTGGAAACTTGTACAAAAATTATTGATAATCCCAAAAATCAACCGTTACATACCACTGTGGCAATCTGGGATCTTTCCGCAATTTAGTAGAGATGGAAGGTGGAGATACTGGGAGCAGCTGGGTATCAGAGACATCATGGAGGGGGACGCTGTGGTCAGTTTTGGGATAATACAACAGAGATTTGGTATATCTGATAATCAAAGGTTTAAATATGCTCAGGTGTCCCAGACGTTAAAGCCCATGAGACCTCGGATCTCTCTTGGAAACAGAAGCAATTTATTGGATTATCTGTTAAATGGAGGTAGAAGGGTTAGAGAGATCTATAGGATTTTACTGAGTGGTATACAGGATGACATTGAGAAATGTGAGGTCTCCTAGGCCTTGACATTTGGCGATCCAGATGTGGATCTGGATAAAGCTCTGCATCTGGATAAAAAAGTATTTCGCTCCTCGAATTTAAGAGCACAACATTTCAAAACATTATTTAACCTTTACTATACGCCAGCTAAATTGTTTGAGTGGGGCAAAAGGGAAGATAATAAATGCCCCAGGTGTATGAAAGGGACGGCCAACCTATTACACATGTTCCACCATTGTGAAAAACTAAATCCAATTATCGGGGAAATTGAGACATTCCTGGAGGGATTGCTAGCCTTGAAGATTAATCTATCCCCTACTGTAATTATATTAGGTAGCGATAGTAAGTTGAGGCTACAGAAGGAGACCGAAGCCTTTGTGTTTATTTGTGTGGCAGTTCTACGTATCCTTATATCCTCAGGCTGGAAGAATACATCTGCACCCTCTTTTCAGGTATGGCTGACCAGACACTTGGGGATACATAATATCGAATCCTCCCTGTATGAGTCTATGGGTTGGAAAACACTTGAAATGGGACTTAAGATCTGGGCTCCATTAAAGAATTGGCGAGACTCACAAATATGAATTTTAAACAAATGTCCCCGGGGCAGATATTAATTCTTGTATGTATATAGGTATAACTACAGCACTTTAGAATGGTTTTATCGTTATAATGAATGTTTGTTATATGAATATATGAAGACATGACATATTTGAGCTATGGTGGATATAATAGTATGGAAATATGTAAAGTCTGAATCATTTAATGTATGTTTTTTGTAACAGAATATTCTCAAATAAAAAAAATAAAAGTAATAATTAACAAAGTACGCCATGTCAGATCATCACATCACTGCCCAGCATACATATTGCTGTGGCCCCTGATTACACAGTAGCAGCTGACTGACCAACTGCTCCCCTTGCATGGGACACTGCATAACAGGAAGGGTGCAGATATTGAATAGTCATCAACCTGCTAAATCTCACAATCTTCCAGAGTATCCAGGAGAAAACCAGTTCCTGCTGCAGCCTCATCGACTACCACCCCACCCCTGCAGCTTCACTGGTTGGGTACACCACCCTTATATTAGCTGAGACACTTGCCATGATCCCTGCACTGGCTATGCCCTCCGTCATGGCACCTGCATAAGCAATACCAAAGGGATGATGGACGGAGCGTTTGAGCAAATCAAACACTCACCTCCAGCCAACTGATCTGTCTTTAGCTCACTCCACCACCCCAGTTCAGACATGGCCATATGCGTGTTTTGCTGTTCGCCCTATGTGGGAAGGGTATGCCCAGACGTGGGTCCCATGCTCACTACGCCACTGGAGTCAAGCTATCCTGGCTGATGACGGCTGATAGCCAGAAACCGGTCCTAAGATGCTTGATTCCGGTCCAGGGAAGACATGGCTTGGCAGTTCGGCCTGGACTGTTCCCATGAGGCACAGGGTCAAGACTGATTTTCATATGGCCATGTCTAAACTGGGGAGGCGGGGTGAGCAAAATAACGATGTGTTAAACCCAGATCTGTGACTGAGGCGAATGTTTTGCCAATGTGCAACATTCCGTCCATCATCTTGTGTGTTTTACCTGCATAAGCAGGCATTTACCACCATCCGTAAACCGGGTGCAATCACAACCACTCCTGCACATGCTACCATTGCTTCGCCTCTGCTTCTGATAACCCTTGGAACCTGGGTAGCTGCAGAACACAGATTAGTGGCTATCAAACCTGGTCCCACAGACATTAGCCAAGAAATACCAGAGGGAACCTGTAAAGTCCCCTTCTTGAAGCTTCAGCTAAGTATAAGGCATGGGGTCCTCACACCAATCAGGAGGATGATGGGCCAGTTAGGTCTCCTTTTTGGTTTCTTCCTGCAGCTGTTCTTACTGGAGCAACATTTTCAGCTGCCATTGCTGCAGTGGACATTAGCATGATACTCATCCAAACAGGGCCGAGGCTGGCTGCTATTGTGTCAACAGCAGCATTCTGATGTTGTTGATCCTGTCTCACTTATGTCTTTTCATCTCCATTATCACTTGAGTTTTTATTAACCTCATTTCCTCCACTGGCAGCATACAAACAAAGAGTGTCATTCCTCGCATCTTATGTGGCTCATGCTGAGGCACTACCAATGTGATGTGATCAAAGCATCGGAAACGCCCCTTCTACACTAGGCACATACTCTGTCATATTGCATGTCCTGACCTTTTGCGTGTATGAGTGTCTGCCTGTTTGTCTTGTACTCACCCGATAGCCATGGCCCAAGCGGGCGGTATGTCTCCATTGAATATGGGTTACTGGTATTCTTGGAGTTGTGGGTAGATGCAGGAAATTTGGGCACATCAGTGTGTGATTGTCAGGTCTGCATCACATGCCATCTTCATATGGATTCTCAGCTGTTGCATTTTCCTGGTTCGAAAGATTTGCCCAGTGGCCCTGGGCACAACAAATAGCGTATTTGTGCACACTATCGCTACAGTTACATTAGGGAAGTGATGAAGAGCACAGAACTCTGCTTGGACAGCATTTGCTATCTGTTGCACAGCAGCGTCGCAAGCCTGGGAAATGTAAAAAGGCAGAGAAAGAGGCAAGTTGCACATAGGCACAACACAAATAACCTGTGTGTATTTGTGCAAAATTGTGTTTACACACATTAGAATATTAAACCTAGAACTATTTACAGTTTATTTGCTGTGCTTTTTTTCTTACTTGTCTGTTTCCCAATATCTTACTTACATCCACCATGTGATGACCGCACTGAAGGGTTGCTTTTTATTTGTTGCCTAAAACGGCACATGTTGCAAGACATATTGTTAACTTACAGTGCACTTAGAGTCTGACAGTTGCAAACCATTGGTTGGCTTTATTGGCACTCATTTGCTTGCTGCTGCTTTGTCAGCTTCCTTGGCCATTCCTTCCTATTCGGTGTTTGTACCTGTACAGGAGCATGGACTTGTATCCTGCCACTGCCCCTTTTTCAGGTTCCACTTTTTAATAATTTTGGTTAAGCGCTCTACAGAGTGCATGTGTATGAAATGTGTTTTCCAACTGTCTCCCTTGTGTACTTTCTGCTCTTTGCAGCTGCCAGGTAGTTTCAGTAGCAAAATGTGTTCGATTTTTGTTGGAGGTCTTCCCTCAGCACCCCGCCAGTTCTCCACCACCACCCCAGAGCTCCCTGTGTGGCTTGCTTACCTTCTATACTTGCCAAAAGCCTTTTCCTTGTTTGCCTCACTGATGACTTCCAGGCTGGCACCTTCTAGGCTTGTGTTCTGAATTCAGACCTTTCTCAATAGGGCTTGTAATTTTAAATTAGTAATGTAGACATGTAGTTATGGTTTGAAATTAGGAGTTGCTCCTCTCTTTTATTTTAAAATGCTCTACTTCCACTCCCAGTAAATAAGTACCTGAACGTGCCTGCTTGCCTGACCAATTGTGTTATAGTATATATCAGACAGAAATGTGCATGTCATTTCTTTTTCTCTCTTCCCATTTTAGAAGCTTTTTCACCACCAGTATTTCATAATGGCCCAGATAAAAATGCATTCCACTTGGGCATTCGACGGAACCTCCAGCAAGTATTTGGCATGAACAGAAAATTATGGTTCCTACCTGTGGAATCCAGGTAAGGTCTAATGGTCAAGTATATAAATTCTAGTGCACATTGCAGGCAACCCATAACCTGTATCAAGAAAGTCACACTACTTTCCTGGGTGGGGCAAATAGCTGAAAGAGCAATTTTTCGTTTGTATTGGTAAATTCTTGCAGGCAAATACATTTTATAAGAATCATAGATCTCAGCAAAAATAGCAGGGAAAATAGAAGATAACACCATGACTAAGGAAGACATCTGCACTATGTGTCAAACATTGTACTCAGAATGGAAGGAAGGTTTGAAGAAATAATTATAAGCAATATGAAAATATTTGAAACAGTGACGACCCGCAGGCAAGCTATACATCACATACAACTAGAAGTATAAGATATACAGGAAAATATAGACAGTCTGGAAAAGGCAGAACAAAGTGAGCAACAATGTAAAAAAAAAAAAAGAAAACATTTGGAAAACCCAGTGCGGAAAGAGAGCATATAGATTTGGAATGTCTTGGAAGAGACAGCGGACTCTGAAATAATGGACAGAGCATACACTATCCCACACTACCCAAATTCTGGACCTTAAAGGGGGAGAAGCAGTCAAACACAAATTGCAAACAGACCAAGATACATTATATTGAAAGATTCTTCCTATCAGCAGGAAGAACACATTATAGAGAGCAAGAAGGAATGCCCACCTAAAGCACCAAGTAGACAAACTGCTTCTCCTACTGGACCAAGCATCATCAAATTTGGCAAAAAGAAAACTCCTTCATCCGATACTAGATGAACTCTACAAAGAGTCATCCACTTTTGATGACGCATCTGGTTTTAAGCAGGAGAGAGCTCTTAAGACAAACCAGAGGAATACGGGTGGAAAGCTAAGGAAGAAGACAGACTGCCAGCAAAGCAAACAGTATCGAAGAGACAGACCTGAGGGAAAGGCTGGCACAGAAGAAAAAGGCAACAATAAGAGAGTGCCCTTGTGAATACATTAACACATAAAGACATGAAAGACATAAAATCCCTCCAACATTATAAGACTAGAAGGTCAATGGTAAACTAATTTATATCAGTTATATTGTGCTTCTCTTTTTTATACTTGAACATGAGGTGAAATAGGGAAAGGGGGTAGAAGTAGTGTTAGAAGAGGAAGTCCTTGAATCCCGGAAATATTAATTACTAGCAGCCCGTCCCGACGTTGTCCGGGTATGAATTGCTGCCGGCCAGTAGTATATTGTTTTGTAGGATTTCGTTTTGATAGCATTTCTTATCTGGGACAGGCCTGTGAAACGCTCCGATTCACAGTGCACTGCTGATGCACTTAAGGTAAACCTCACGTTCTTTCTAGGGAAATTTCTTATCGGTTGTGGCCATGGTTTTCTATTGGAGTTATCTTCTCTAGGTCCTTCGTAGAAATCTTTTTGGAGATATGGATAGACATATTCCAAGTTATATTTTGAAATGTCTTTCCTAAGTTTGTTAGATTTTTTTATTAACTAAATATTCCCTATCCGGAGATGTCGCTTTGGATTTCATCTAGCTTTTTGTTTAGCTTCCTCTAGTGCATTACTCTCCTTTTAATTTCAGCTCCATCTCCTCAATTTCTCTTCTTTCAATAATTAAAACTTCATGGGCAGTTTCTATAATCAATGTGGTTAGGTCTGAAACCAGACTGAGTGGTGTCATTGAGGTATTTGGTGAGGCATCTGTTGATGAATATCTCTAAGACCTTGGCTGGGAATAGTAGCACAGAGATCGATCTATGGTTGGGAAGCAGTTAAGGGTCCACTGAGGTTTCCTTCAGCAATGGAAGGACATTTGCATGTTTCCAAGTGTCTGGGAAGGTTACAGAAGAGGTGGAGGCGTTCAGAATAGATAAGAGCATGGCGCAGATGAGCAGCTCAACATGTTATTGGTAAACAGATCTAAAAAAGCTCTACTAGTAGTCCGACATAGAGGATACAAATTCAGTATAAAGGCACGTGCACTGCTAATGAGTCTGCAGTCTAAACAGAATAGGGAAAGGATTGTGTTGATTAAAGACTCAGATGGGTGGTAATTTTTAATCATAGGTATTTAAGGATTTTTACTCAAACCAATATGAACAAGAATCCTGATTGACCTCCTTAAAATACCGAATAAACAAAGATACATTTATTAGCCCCAGACACAGGAGGAAGTAACGAAGGCCATAAAAGAGCTAAAACCTAGGAAGCCCCAGGATCAGATGGTTATGCCTAAAAATTCTACAGAGCCTTCGCATGCCGCTTAATCCTGTAGTTAACACATCTATTCTAAGAAATGAGGAAACTGCCATACCGAAACAAGGGAAGGATATGGCTCTTTGTTCCTCTTACATAATGATAGCACTGCTGAATATAGACCTTATGTTATATACGAAAATATTGGCTCCCGGGTTATCACAGATCCTACCAGATATGATACTCGAGGATCAGTAAGGGTTCATTCCAGAACTTCACACATTCAATAACATTAAAAGGACTGCACACCTCATAGTAAAAGCACATAAAACAGAGAAGACCCTGGTCCTGTTGGATCTGTAAGCCAAGAAGGCATTTGACGGGGTTAGCTGGAACTGCTTGACAAATGGTCAAATCTGTCCTACGAGAAGACTGGGTGTGCACGACGAAAGTTCCCTGTAAAGCACTCAAAAATAGAACTCTGGTGAGCTGAATTCTTTGAGCACAGGACAAATTACAAAAAGACATAGTAAAATGTACATGGCAAGGGACACCTGCAAGAGTCTCCAGGCAACAAACTCAAATGGTACAGTTGGGTTTTCCATATGTCAAAACATATAATAGGGCAGCATAGCTGTACATGTTAGGTTGAATGGACAGTTACAGGAGGCAGTGTATATGGGATATTTTTTGGCTACCAAAAACATTGAGAACGCAACAATTACATTGTAGTCAGATTACCGTAACATTGTTGCATGCGTGGGACTCTATCGCTCTGACTCAACACTTACTAACCTTCCCATGATTATTTACACCTATTCATAATGATGAAGTCCTCAGTCCGGCATATGAAGGTAACGTGTACAGAGCCTGGTGATATAGGGATTGCAGAGTGCTAGTGGATCTGTTTGAAAACGGTGAAATAAAATGATTCCTAGATGGCAAGAAGATACATAAAGTAGAGGAGATAGAAAACTTTAGATGCCAGTTACTAGGACTTTGTACAGCGTATTTCGCAAAGAAGAAAGCGGCACAAGAGAGTTAACCGTTTCGATAAACTTGCAAAGAACATGGACAGTACCACAGTTGCAGTGCCAAAAATGTATACATTTCTGGTAGACTGATTAAAACCTCACAAATGGGGTACATGAAAAGGTAGCAGAAGGAAATAGGCAGTGAAATAACAGAAAAAGGGTGGCTAATCCACTGAGCGATACTGTGAGATTCAACCAGTCTAAATATAAAAGACAATATAGAATCAAAATAATGACACAATGGTTATTAACATCACAAAATAAAATGATGGACGGAGTGTTGAAACTTTAGTTATTTTGCTCACCACTTAACCCCAGTTTGGACCTATCCATATTCAAATCAGTCAACACAACATCACAAAATAAAATGATTCAACCCAGATCTCTTGATTGGGGTGAGAGGTTGAAAAGTTTCAGCACTCCGTCCATCATCTTGTGTTTGCAATGTTCGCCCTAAGTGGCCATGGGTATGCCCAAACATGGGTCCCTTGCTTGCTGTGGCTCTGGATTCAAGCTAGTCTGGATGGTGAGGGGTGATATCCTGAAACCAGTCCCAGGATGCTTGTTTCCAGTCCAGCGAGGACCTAGCTTGGCAGTTCGGGCTGCACTGTTCCCATGAGGTTCAGGGTTAAAACTTATTTGCATGTGGCTTGGCCCAAACTCGGGTGGCATAGTGAGTAAAAGAATGAGGAATTCAACCCAGATCTCTTTAATTTGGGGTGAGTGGTTGAAACGTTTCAGCACTCCGTCCATCATCTTGTTGTGTTTATAATGGTTCTTAACTCCAGCATGCTAAACAAGATGTTTAAAGGAACAAACAGATGATTGAGACAATGCACCTAAAGGGGAACACCTACACACATTTCGTGAGCATATATCTGAAATTGTCAACCTATTGTAAATACATGGGGCAGCAAATTAAATGGTAGGAAAATGGTAGGATTCACTATCCAAGCAAACTCAAAGCTAAGTATGAGAACAAATATATGAAAGACTAGTACATCTAGGGAGTGAGTATTAATTTTACAATTATTGCTAATTGCTAAGATAGTTTCAGCAAGACTGTGGAAACAATAGTGCACAACTTGAGTTTTTGGTACCTTAACATTTGTGATACGGTGGTAATGGAATGCTTAAGTAGACATATGCTTAAAGAGCGAGATGATTTATTGTCAGTATGGCAACATATGTTGGATTTCATAGACCAAGACTGCAAAGAAACGATATATCCACTGGGTTTAGGAGTGTTATTCCTGTTTGATTAAACGTCTACCCTGCTTGTGGAATATAAGCTGGCTAAAGGAGATTATAGAAGTTGAGATGAGACAAAGGCTGATATAGGAGGCATGGAGGGGTCGATAAAAGGGAAAAAAGGGAACTAGAGGTTGGAAAGCATTGGCGGTACTGTGATGTGCTGCTATAAGTGAACACTTCAAAAAAGTATTTTCATAAAATTGAATCCGACAAAGGCTTTTCTCAAAGCTTACAATTAACCGGTGTATAGTCTCAGATGCTTTGTCAAACAGGAAGACTGCCATCAGATAAGGTTTTATCAGATGGAATATTCACTGTCTTAAGCTACTATTACACTGCTGCGTGCTTACCAACAGCCTTTAGAGGAGCATTGTTAAGCCTATGCTTGATGAATTCATATGTTTCTGTGAGCACTAAGGGGCCATGCATCTTTTTGTAACTCTAGACCTCACTGACCAGATTTGTGCATACAAAGGCAACAGCAATTCACCCACAAACTATTGCATGAAATTAAAAATGAGCTGAATAATAGCCATCTATAAGATTCTTATCTATATTCTTTGTTGTCTCAGTCTGAACCACTTGTGCGAACCTGTGGCCCTCCAGATAGTTGCTCCTATCTCAACTTCAGTAGCATGTTTGACCTAATCAAAGACAATGCTTCATAACTTGCAATAAGACAAACATCTCGACTTATCTATTTAATCTAGTAACTGTAAAGTATCTTGGAACTGTATTTAAAAACTTAATTTCCATGTACATAGACTGGCTTCATGGCTCAATTTTTTTCTTTCCGTAGCTTGGGGGATGGGCTGTCTTTCCCCATGCGATCTTCTCAGTGTGAGTCCCGAAACCCGCTTTTAGGAAACGAAGACCAGTGGGACGATGACGGAATGGAAGAAGACAATGAAGGTAATTTACATGATAGTCGGAAGTGTCAAGTTATGGAGGCATATCCTCACCTATGTATGAAACCTAAAGGGTCTGAGCACATTACTTAAGCATTTTTCAGTTTCTTCTTGACATAATACAACTTTCTCTCAGTAATGATCAATTAATGTCTTAACAATGTATAATGCTGCAATACTGAGCCAATATTTAAGTTCAAACACAGCATTTGAAACTACAAATTAATTTTGGTCGCAAACTGTTTTAGGCTTAAGGAAAAGTGGTTGTGAGAATATTATTTGACCCGGCATCTCTATGTCAAGGAAAATTCTAGCATTACACATGGATGTAATTGGGCTTAGTCTTCCAACCCAGGCTTCACTCCGAAACAAGGAATGGTCTTTCTGATGAATAGATTTAACCATGGATTCCTTACCTTTGGAGTATTCCCCATGCAGACTGGATCCAGAAATATTCATATCAGTGCTCCCACATGCCTCTAGGTGGCACCTTGCCAAGTCTGGGAAGGTCATTGCGCCCTGGAAATAACAGAGCAGAGGCGCATATAAGGGCCACTCCCACTCACCGATGTCTGTTCCTTTCCATCTGTGCCTTCAAAGGTGGATCCAGAGACCCGCTCCCTCTTTGGTTATTATTTGCTGTCTAGTGTGCCAGGGAAAGATTTTTTTAAAAAACTATAGGGTTCTCAAACTATGTTGTGAAAACAATGTTGGTGAGAGACTCGCATGAGGTGTGACTTTGGTGTTCGGGCTCAGAGCACAACTCCAGTTCATACGACAAGTGCACTCTCATGCACCTGAAGGCGATCCAGGACCGCGAATCAAAACTGTTTATTGGCAAACATAAGAAAAAGTCACAAATCTCGCATTAGGCGCACTCTTGTTCCAAGTTGAGGAAGCAGACCCACTTGTAGTCCCTAGCTGATCACGCAACTGGTCTTTATTGTGGTCAAAATTGTCTGATAAGTCAAATTCAAAATCGAAGAGGAAACATAAGAAGGACTCAGCCCCATTCTCCAACTCTAATCAAAGAGAGGTCATGAGGACATATCGCTCCTGATCCCAGATTGAAGAGCAAATTCGGCAATTAATCGTGATGCACCCTAGGCCAGTTGCAACTCCAAAGCAGGTTAAGGTCTTTAAAGAGGCTATGCTGCATATTTTCTACCCTCTTCCAGCTTCCTTTGGTCACATTTGGGCCTTGAAGGATCTACGGGGCCTCCAGTCGGGTTTTCTCAGACGGATCCGTCCTCGGTGCCTTCTGAGCCCTCAAACCTGTCTCAAGTTCCTCACTGACTCTGGTGCAGACTTATACCCTAGCTCCAAGACCTGTGCCAGTCCCTCTTTCATCGACTCCGGACCGATATCGCCCGTGGGGGATCAAGTGCAGACTCTGATTTCTGCCCTTAAACTAAATTCATCCTGATCCAGACTGAGGTTGCCCTTTGACTCCACTCCAGAGCATGTGGGTATGGTACAGCCTGATTCTTACAATGTACCTCCTCAACCACTGAGCCATGCTTAGAGTATTATCATCTTTTTGGTTTACAACTCTAACTAAAGTTTACCACCACTTGGAGATCACAATGGTGTTGAAGGTATTGACTTACACCACATTATGATGATGACAGTTTATGCATGGACTTTTAGAGGTCCAGTGTTCTTCATACTTCCCCTGAAATAGGGTTGATTTCCTCCTGTGAACCACCAATGTAAGAGAGTGCTTCTTTAGCTCTGGTAATTCCTGTGACAATTCCATATGCTGCTGAGGTCATGGACCTACAACTTCCTTCTGTTGAAGTTAAAACAAATATTATTTCAAAAGTCCTACAACCTGGGCTTGCTTCCTCTGAGCCCTTAATCCTATTGAAAGAAGCCTTCTCGGACACGCTGATGGACACTTGGTCTTAGCCTTCCTCTTGCCCATCAGTGAACAGGCAGCAAATACCAAAGTTTGGTGTTCCAAGCTTCCAAGCAAGGTTAATCCTATTGCATTTCTCATGACCTCCCTGAACAGAGTCAAAAAGGATTGAGGCTTTACGAAAATAAAAATGTATTCTTCTGCCAGCCTAGTCTTGAGGTCAGTCAACAAGATTTGCCTACTTGGCCAACATATGTACTCTCTCTGGAACATAGTAAGAGTTTGCTGGCAGTCCCACACAAATTTAGCTCCTCCTTCTCTTAAACAATTCAAAAAGGTCAGAATGAAGCCAAATATGTGATTTATGCTGGTCGGGATACTACCAGTTGCTTGGCGTGGGCGATTGGCACTAGTGTGGCTTTCCGTCACCATGCATGGATGCGATCAATTAGTTTTTAGGTGGTGTGCAGGACTATCTTATGGATATGCCATTGAATGGATTCTGCCAGATTGGCAAAAAAAATATACCTTAGAACACTTTATGAAAGTTGGGCCACAGTGCTTTCTTTGGGCCTCTCAACCCCTTCCAGGCAGTTTACTCATCAGTTTCAGTCTTTCCGAGGCTACTGCAGAGGATTGGCACAGGAAATGTCAGGCCCGACTGGAGTAACCTCAGTCCTTCCGTGTCCTGGGATGGGTCTTCATGGGCCAAGATGCATGTCATCAGTGGCATCAGCCTCCAAGCCACTTTAGTTTGCCCTTAGTGGCGGGCACCGACCCTGTAGGACGCAGGATCCAACACTTTCTCCCCAGGTGGCAATCAGTCAACTTTCACAGGTAGGTCCTTCAGATCACACAGCATGGCTGTGCCCTTCCATTTCTTTCTGACCCACCACAGCTTCCTCCCACATCAGAGCACGTCTAAGAGGAGCACCTAACCATCTTATTGCAAGAGATGTAAGCTCCAATTTCCAAATAGGCCATCAAGAGGGTTCTGTTCTCAGAAATAAGGATGGGTTGTTACTCATACTATTTCCTTGTGCTGAAGAAGGATGGAGACCTCTAGCCTGTTTAAGACCTTTGTCCTCAAAATGCCTACCTGTGGAAGGATAAATTCAAAATGTTCATGCTTGCCCCGGTTCTGTCTGCCCTAGATGTGGGTAACTGGATTGAAGCCTTGGCACTGCAGGGTGCTTACTTTCACGTGCGAATCCTGCAGTCCCCCAGACGTTACCTGTGGTTCAAGGTTAAACGCGTGCATTTTCATTTTGCCTTGCCTCCCATTAGCGATACCAGCATCCCCTTGGTGATCATGAAAGTGATGGCGGTGATTCTCTGCCCATCTTCAGATGTTGGGGATTCTAATTTTCCCCTACCTCGATGACTGACTTATGAAGGCAGGCTTGCCACAGTCATTTGTAGATCACCACCAGGTGAAGATGAATCTCCTTGCTCCTTCGCAGAGACTACCTCTTATAGAAACTGTCTTGAGCATGATGTAGTTTAACCAGTCCGGATTGGCCTTATTTCGTTTTTTTTATACCTAGGCACTATTCAACACAACAATATACAAAAGTGTTATAGAAACTGTTCACACCAAATGGAATACTGGAGACTACTGGACACTCTTTGGGCTCCAGTTATATAAAGGAATAGCTTACCCGTCGCGCGTTGCTGCGATCTCCAAAGAAAGGAAAGGACTGGCTTACCCGTCGCACGTTGCTGCGATCTCCAAAGAAAGGAAATTCAAGGAAACTCGTTATGATAACATTCAATTTACATTGTCATTTTTATTGAAACGTATTCATTTTAATATGGAAAACATTTCAAAGTGTTGTTTTAATTCTATTTATTTATTCGAGTGCTTGTGGATACACGATTTTTTGTTTTTCCGTCTGGTGCGTACATCAGTATTCGAAAGATTATGAGGGCCCTGGGGGGCCGATATTTAAAAAAATGTTATGTCAGAAACCTTTGCGGGAGTGTACTCGACAACTTCCCAAAGTTTCCTGGCGATCGGATGAATGCCGTTTTAGTTCTATTTATTTATTAGAGTGCTTGTAGATACACGATTTTTTGTTTTTCCGTCTTGTGCGTACATCAGTATTCGAAAGATAATGAGGGCCCTGGGGGGCCGATATTTAAAAAAAATATGCCAGAAACCTTCGCGGGAGTGTACTCAACAACTTTCTAAAGTTTCATGGCGATCGGATGAATGGTGTTTTAATTCTATTTATTTATTCGAGTGCTTGTGGACACACGATTTGTTGTTTTTCCGCCTGGTGCGTACATCAGTAGTCGAAAGATTATGAGGGCCCTGGGGGGCCGATATTTAAAAAAACATTATGCCAGAAACCTTCGCGGGAGTGTACTCAACAACTTCCCAAAGTTTCATGGTGATCGGATGAATGGTGTAGTAATGCATAAAGGACAAACAGACAGACATACGTTCGTTTTTATATATATAGATTTAGGATGGATGAATGAAAGGATGTGTGTTTTAATTTTTATGAAGTAAGTTATCTAAAATATCCAAAATATATATACAATGTGAATATATTGACTAATTTATCTTTGTGATTTCAAATATACAGTCCTATACCATTTTTTGCATTTGGTGTAACAGTTTTTATACCACTTTTGTTTGTTGTAATGTTGGACATGTTGCTGGTCAGGGCCTTTTCTCTGTTGCCTCTATTCCTGGCCATTCCGACTGTGATCACAATGTTTTAGCCTTGTCCTTGAACTTGGAGAGAGCAGCTATGAGGCTTCTTTGCCTGTTGGCCTCATGCATCCTGCTTGTCGGCTAGGCGAGGTGGCATATGCAGGCTCTACTGTGGAATCTGAAGTCTCAATGGGCCCAGGACCAAGAAAACCTTTTGGATGCTTCACAGTTTTCGGAGCAGACTGCCAGTGGTGATCACTTGACAACAATCTGACCAGCGGTAGGCCTCTCTCTTTTCCCCACCGACAGCCGACGGTGGTGGCAAATCTTTCACTGCTAGGTGTGAAGATAATCTGAGAGAGGTGGAGCTGAGAGGACTTGTATATCTGGCAGAAACCTGGCATTGCTGGCCATTTCTTTGGTGATGAATGCCTTCCTTCCATCCATTAATGTGTGCGACTGGTTCATTTAGCGAAGTTTAGGCTGGAGGAATACGCTGGATAGCACAGTGTTGCTTGCAGTAAGTGCAACAATTTAAATCTAATTTGATTGTGACTGCCCGCCAAGCTGCTTTATTTGGCTGATATATTTCTGGAAGGATTGACTCTAGATGTATTCTTCTAGCCCCTATTTTGATTGATGATCTGGCCATTCTTTGGCTTTTCGCTCACAAAACTATTCTCTGTCCTGATGATAACTCTGACTCTAGGGGTTGAAACTTCGTCTATGCTTTTTGGGCATTTGGTAAGGGATTTATACACAAAATTTTCCATGTTCATCTATAGTCTACCCGATAATGTGGTGGCCCCTTTGCAAATTTCTCTTTTTTTTTGTAATATACTGTAATATTTTTTGTGTTTTTGTCATATGTAAAACCTATTTACAATAATAATTTTCTATAACTGAATCTTTGTGTGGGCACCTCACATTTTATTTTATTTTTGTATTCACTGTATTATTTTTTTCATTGTGAGGTAGTTATTATTGTTCCCTAGAACCATTGTTGTTTCCATATATGTGCATCAATGGGAGGCTAGTTCTCACAGACAATGCCACCACCTTGTCGTACTGCAATAAGCAGGGAAGAGCAGGGTTAGGCGGCCTGTGGCAGGAGGCTCTGCGCTTCTGGCATTGGTTGGAGTGTCCCCGCATTTTTTTGCTTGCAAACCAGCTGGCTGATCATAAATTGCGTCTGCGCTCAAATTGGCACTGCGTGTCTATGAAAATGGGGGGAATATTGCCTAGATCTTTTTGCCACCATCAAGAATGTGCAGTGTCCAAACCTTTACGCGTTTAAGCTTTTGCAAAGACTCTCACAAGGAGATGCATTTCGGCTGGAGTGGAACACGGCACTCCTGTTCACTTTTCCACCTCTCCCTGTCCTATACAGAGCTCAGAAGAATATGAGGAACCACAGAGCCCAGTCATCCTGATGGCTTCAGACTGGGCCAGGAGAGTGTGGTACCCACAACGTCTGGGTATGAGCATCTGCCCTCCGATCAGGCCACCATTCCAGAAGAACCTTCTGTCGCAGCAGCAGGGCTGGTTTTTCCAACCAAACCTGTGCAATCTGCACCTCCATGTTTCGAGATTGAGCAGCAGCAGTTAACCACATTTGATTTGCTACCCAAAGTTGTTGATGTCCTCCTGGCTACCAGACACCCTTCAAAAAGTCTATTTACGCCGAGCGCTGGGGCAGATTTGTGACAAAGTGTAAAGTCTGCATGAAAGACCCATCACAAGCCAATTTGTTTTCTGTTTGGCCCAACAAGGTCTTGCAGTAGGCACTATGAAATATTATTAGTTGGCTATTTCGGCCTTATTGTGTTTACCAACCATCCTTGTTTGAATAACCTGTTGTGATACCTTTTCTTAAAGGTTTGGAACACATTTTCTCTCAGAAGTTTAGGGATGCCACAATGGGACCTTAATTTGGTCCTGACATTTTCTCATCTGTACTCCCTTCGAACGGTGCACAGCTGCTCTTTGCGTCATCTGACTATAAAGACTGTCTGCCTCATTCCGATCACTTCAGCTTGTTGCATGAACGAGTTCCAGGTCCTCTCAGTGGAACTACCCTACACCATCCTTTTTACCAGACAAACTGATGCTAAGGATCTGGGCGGCTTTCTTTCTGAAAGTTTTGACTCCTTTTCATGTAGGACAATCCATCAGTCTCCCACCATTCTTCACCCTGCCCCATCCCTCAAAAATAGAGACTCCATCAGCTGGACCCCAGAAGACAATCTGTTTTTGTGGGGTTCTTTGGTGAATAGAAAGGAAAGGTGGAGCAGAAAAAAAATCTGTTGAGGTTAATAGTCTTCATGAGCAATAAAGAGAGAAAGTATACCAGAAAGAGCGTTACCGAAAGAGAGTAACTTGTTCTTTGTGTTTCAGCTTTGGAAGTGAATTTTGATGAGGAATTGTTTCAGGGCAAACTGATTAGGTAGAAAACAAGTATTGTCCTCTGGTGAGGAACAAATATCTTGCAAGAGAGCAACTACTGGAAGGCGTTCAAGGTGTGGCGATAATCCCAACAAAGGAAATGGTAAGAGTTTTCTATTTGTGACAGTGAAGAGTTTCTTTTTGAAGTGATTCCTTCTGATTGTGTAGGAGCCACATGAAAGATGGAGCTTCTCAGCCAGATAGATTGCTGGGTGGAAGACTTTATACCTGGTGTAGCTCAAACTAATGAATGTTATAAAGTATGGTCAATTCTAGAGGATAACGCTAAGCATTATTGGCAAGTGGTCCCTAATTTATTTCATTATTGTTTGTGCTTTAACTACTTTAACGTTAGTAGTTTTTAAGGAGGGAGTCACATTGCCAAAATACCTTCATTTACATTTAATATTGCTTTTATTGAGCAAAATCCAAACTATAGTGCTAACATTGATCTCCCTTTAAGTAGCAAATAATTTATTTTGAAAGGAGTAACCTTGTTTACATTGTCAAGCACACATTCTAGCCAAAATCTAGCTCTCCCAAACAAGTATATTCCCAGAAACCGGCAGTCTGTGCAGCCAGTTTTGACAGGGAGAAACCCTCCGTGTGCAAGCTTTGCAGCTGGTTTTGACATGAGAAAGATTGAGAGACGACTGGCTCTGCTATAGGTGTTATGGGGAGCATCATCTTATGTTCTAGGTTTTCTTGTGTGTGTGAACGCAGCCTATGTATTCTTTTGACGCTGAGACACATTCTTCCTTTAGAATGTAACAGAAGTGTGTCAGTAGAGTGCATGCTTTGCTATCACTTCACTTTGCACATTCAGCTACTACATCTAGTGTGACAGGGGACATGATCCGGACTCTTCATTCAGGTTACAAAAGTACATGGAAAGTGACGAGCGAAAATACCATTGAGCCCTGTATTGTTGATACCTATTGAAACACGTGTCTTTAGGGAGGGATGGATTACGTGATGTGGTCTGGTGGCTAAATTGCTAGGGTTCCAGTCTGATGACCTGTTTTGCAATCTGGATTTTAGTCCTGTCTTCTGCACTTGACTAAACAAGCATTTACAATGCAATAGGTCTCACATTTGCTAGAGTTAGAGCTATTGGCATTCTAAATGGCAATGCCTTTTATTTATCTGTTTTGATAATTAACACATGAAAGGCATTTTCATTTACAATGCCAATAGTGCAAACTCTTGAAAATGCGAGACCGTTTTAATTTCAAAGAAGCGGCCACCATTGTTCCATGCTGCTTGGAAAGTGAAATTGTGCATGACGCGCTGAATGTTGCAGGAGAGCATGTCCTGCCTGCAGAAGGAGATGTCATGCCTGCAGAAGGAGAAACTCATTTAAAAAAAATTGTGCTTCCAGACTAAATAATACATACGGGACTAACAAGCCTATTAACAAATCAGAAGCCAGCATTTACAAAGGACAATGACACAAGCCAATGAAAAACATGGGACAAGAGTGGTTGGAGCTTCAAGGCCATACTCTAATACAGCATGCCTTGCAGAGCAGCGCATGCGCTGCCAAGGCTCGACCTAAAAAGCAAATGACTAACATGGCACTTGTTACATAAAGCCAAACCCTATTGTTTTCTATTTTCTGTGATCTTGTCTCGGCTGACCCCACACACTGGACAGTTCCATTTGTAACACCTAACGCATGTGATTCTTCTGTTAAAGTTTGAAAGTGTTTGTAAATGTCTCTGCCACTCTGTAGAGCTAGATAGACCTTTTGTCAATTACCTAAAATCTAAGAAACATATTTCTCCAAAACTAGAAAATCATGGTTTAAGGAGAACAAAATAAACATTTCCATGCACATGGCTGTCTGAAGAAGGCATTTACCCTTAGTCAAAATCTAAACATGACACGCGCATCAAAACCAGTACGTATGTAGTCAGACAACAAAGAATACAAATATTTATCCAAAAAAGCTTTTTGACACACTGTCAATCAGTGATTGAGACTAAGACTTGAATAAAGTACCACCACAAATATAAGCAGCTCACAGAGCTGCGAAGACGCAATTAAATTCAACTTAGGTTAACATGGCTTCAAGGAACTGAGCCTCTCTTTCAAAATAAAGCACTTTGGCCTGCAGCAGTGTTTTGTGCACTAAAATGAGACCAGATAATTTTCTGTACTTTACTCAACTACACAGATTATTAAGAAGTGTTAACTGCAAACCTCTCTTGACTACATGAAGGTTGGTTTATTTCAACTTGTTGGGTGTTGGTCGTTATACAAACGTGCAGTCATTGGAATTGGCAAAATTTGCCTAAAATCCTTTCATCTTCTTGGAAGAGGACTGTGCCCCTGTATCTGTAACAGCTTGTGCGTACCTGCAACCTATGACACATTTTCAACCAACTGAACTAAAATCCATATACTGAAATAGCCTAATGAAAATATAGCAAACTTGTTCCCCTGTCCCAGGGTCTCTATTTGCCATACATTGTCTGTAGTCCACCGTACCCATGCCTGATTCATGACCACAATTGCCTTATGTGTGGAATGCGTAATGTACACTTTAAATACTTTAGTTACCGTCTGAAAACGTTTTTTCAGTATAATAAAACACTGTGCAAATCCCTTCTCAACATCAAAACACAATGCTTGCAGACACTATTGACAGTACTGCAAACATGTTTACTCAGAAAATTAACAAACACATAAAGAATGTTCCAAAAAGCCTTGTGAATAATTCACAAAAGATCCACTGTCTCATGGTCCTTCTTTCGCAAACTTGAAATCAAGGAAAGTAAACTGTTCATCTCCTTGTTCAATCGCTCTTCTTACGCAGATGACCCAGTTCTGTTATAGCTTCTAAAATAATGCTGGCACAACTTCACTCTGCTCATATTTGGGATAGTCAGTGCATCTCCTGGAGAAGACGTTTCCCATCAGCTCTGAAAACGGGCCAAACATGACCTGCTTCTCAATAAGCCAAGCTTTTGGAACCTAGCGATCTTCAAAAGCTTAAACCAGTCTTGAAACTCCCTCAATGTGGCAAAATCACTGAGAAAGCTGACGGCTCTCATCTTCTAAATCACATATCCAACGGTAACCTATTAAACTTCTACCTGTCTGGATTCTGTTCGAAAGGTCTTACAGAAACAACTCAACCAGGTCAAAAATGATGCCTTGATGGGGACGCCTGCGTCTCAGTGCTGCTGAGCTGTCAGCAGAGTTCAACACTCTAGAGCACCACTCACTACTGACTACTGCATCTCATAAATAGTTGAATGAGCGTAAAAGGAACTGTTTTAAAAAGGTTTAAATCATTCCTCTCTTCAAGATCCTAATTTGTAAATCTAGGATCTTTTGAATGAACCACCCTGTGAAAATTGGAGATCCTCAAGGCTCCATTCTTTGCCCTTATCTTTTCCACTTATATATGGAACCTCCGATCTCAATACTCGTTAATACATCAATAAATCATTAAATCAGTGGACAATATTAGAAGAGTGCTGGATGGAGGAGGTAGAGCTGCCCTGATCCTGCTGGACCTCTCCGCGGCCTTCGATACGGTCCACCACATATTGTTGGTGGACCGGTTGAGGGCCTGCGGAGTCCAAGGTAAGGCGCTGAAGATCTTACAGGCCTTCCTTTCCAACAGGACTCAGGTAGTGACACTGCGAGATTTTGAATCATGCCCCTTCACACTGCCCTGTGGAGTACCTCAGGGCTCGTCCTTGAGTCCTACCCTTTTTAATGTTTACGTTTCCACGCTGGCCCCGATAATTCGAACATTTGGCTTTAACCTCACAGCCTATGCGGACGATACGCAGATAGTGGTGTCTTTGATGCCAGGGGACAGAGACAGCACTGCGGATAGGTTCAAAGGTTGTATGCGCGAAGTGGGTGTTTGGATGGCCCAAAACTGTCTCAAATTAAATTGCTCGAAGACAGAGGTGTTGCTCTTTGGCGCCAAAGACAACTTCTGGTCTCCGAGATGGTGGCCTGAAGAAATGGGAACCCTGCCCACCCCTGTGACAAAAGTGAAAAATCTTGGCATTCTGATGGATGATCTTCTGTCATTTAAGCGTCAGATTAATGCCCTGGTATCATCCACCCACTTTGCTCTCAAAACTATTAGGAAAGTGCTACCTTTCTTGGAGCAAGACCACAGAAAAACAGTGGTTACCGGTCTAGTGCTATCCCGGCTAGACTATTGTAATAGCCTTATGCTGAATGCCCAAGTTGGCATACTAAATAAACTTCAAACATTACAGAATGCGGCCGCACGCCTGATAACAGATACTCCCAAGTTCGCTTCCGTGGCACAAGATCTGGCAAAACTTCACTGGCTGCCAGTGCGGAAACGAATCGCTTTCAAGTCACTCTGTGTGGTATTCAAAGCACTCCACGATCTGGGCCCCAGATGCATTAAGGAACTCTTCTGCTGGTACAAACCGGCAAGATCTCTTAGATCTGGTCAGCAGGCACTTGTATCAGTCCCCAGAGTTAAGAGCGCTAGATGGGGAGGCAGGAGTTTTTCCCTAGGAGCAGCAGTAGCCTGGAATGGGCTTCCCCTCCACATCAGACAACTGTCCAATCTTTTATCCTTTAGAAAGGCACTGAAGACTTGGCTCTTTACCAATTAAATCACCTCCCACTAACACCAGTCTTAATTTGTTAGCGCCAGGACACCTCCAGGTAACAGAGCGCTCTAGAAATGCAAACAAAAAAAAATAAATAATATGCCGATGATACCCAGCTATACCTAAGCTTCTCATGCCCAGTTAGTGTAATAAATGTGAAGCTCTTCTGATAGGAACAAACCGAATGGATGCATTCTCTATCTAAAATCAATACAGCCAAAACTGAATTCATTCTAGTATTCCCAACAGTCTCTCCTCTGCCAGTACAGAAAAGCCTCAGTTCATTACATCCATTTGGCATTTTCCCTTTTTTGGACCCACATGTAAAATATCTTGAATCCATCATCTACCATAATCTAAATGTATATCAACACATTTTTAAACTAAACAGATCTGCCTTCTATCATCTACATCTGCTCAGTAAACTAAAATCTTCAATACACTCATTCGAGCTTTATAAATATGGTTCAGTTGCTCCTTCTCAGCCGCTTAGACAGAGGAAATGCAGTCCAGCTGGCCTTCCCAATCTCTCTCTGCTCCTCATAGAGCTGTACTCTATGCTGCGGCCATACTTGTTCCGGATGTATTCCAATCAGGTTTGGGATAGAATTCAAGATTGCATGTAAAACCCTCAAACCTGTCCAAAATGGTTTACCTCCTAGTTGAAAGCAAAACTGCAACTTCTGTTCTCACTGTCTCCTGTTCTTAGCTTCTTTGTCAATACCTATCAACATTTCTCTTGCTACATAATCAGCATTATGTTACATTCCACAGACATACACTTGGCTGCATACACACAAGTCTCTTTGTGATGTGTGATGTGGCCTGTTTAGATCTCTTTATAATAAGCTATGATAATGTGTTTTCTGGAGTACCACACAAAGCCATTCTGAAGTGCCTTTTTCACCCAACAACTGGCAGACACTTCCCACTGAAGGAAAGATTGCCTGTTTTCTGCATGTTGTACCTCACACAACACAAAATCAAATGTACTGCAGCTCTGCCTTGTAAGTAAACCATGACTAAGCCTTGAACATTTATCTCTTCACTGAGAAGATTGTATGTATATATAAACACACGATTGTGCGTGCACACACACCAGCTATATCCCTTGTTTGTACGACTGTTTAGGTTATTAAAGAAAATCAGATATCAGTTGTTCACAGAACAGTAGTACGTGGTCCAGAAATTCAGCATGTTATGTTGAATTTTTTTATTGTTTATAATATTGTACATATATATATATATATATGTATATATATATATATATATATGTATATATATATTGTATTGTATATATTGTTCATGAGTATACTGCAAAGGGGTCTGGCTTATAGTCACACTTTCGTTAAAGCTACTTTGTAGGTCGTAATGAGGGTCCTGAGCTTTGACGAAAGTGTGACTATAAGCCAGACCCTTTTGCCGGATACTCATGAGTTTATCTCTGTAAATCATAAGAGTAAAACCTTAGAGGGAACCCCCTCTTACCTTTAGTACACCTTAGCGAGTGTGGCACATATTCGGTCATTTACACTTTAATTTGACCTCACTTTTCACACATATACGGTCCTGAAGAAAGCCAGATCATATCCAGGCCTGGCTGAAACATGTTGACCACAATGGGTGTGGGAGACCATAGTTAACTCTGTGCACATCCGCCGCCTTGTTTTTACTACTGCCAAAGGCCCACCTATTAAACAACCCCTGTGGGTAGTGGGACCCTAGGACAGTTTTTAATTCACACTCACACGCCATCACTGCACACTCAATCACCAAAATACCCGCTCCGCTGTAAACAGGCATTGTAGCACACCCGGGGTACGCTCGGTGCCACTGGGTAGGGCCCGATGATGAAGCATGCCACCAACTAGGTTGGTGGCTTTCATAAGAAAACGTTTTTCTTTCCTTTAAATACACACCGTTTCTGATGCTTCATTTACATTGGCTAGTTCCTTTTGATTAGGGAAATCATATTTGTCATGTGAGAAAAGCCTATTTTTATGTATTCATAACTCCTATTTAAAGTGTGCCTTGAATGCCTATAGGACAGTGTGCTGATATTACAAAAAAATAGGGCGGGTCCACTACATAACGGGGTTAGCTTGCCCTCATAGTGAAATAAAATTCCAAAACTATTTCGCTCTATAGGCCAGGCTAGACTTTGTAGGAGGGATTAATATATTTAGTTTCCATCTCTACTTGTGAAAAGGGCTAGAGAAATGCTTCACAGTTACTTCCTGCTTAGTTTTTAAAATCTAACTTCATGGTGATATCAGGTTTTTGATAACTTAAACAGATAAGCAAATTTGTAAAACAGTTCTGCCACTCATCACTCCTCCAGAGCTGGAAGACACATCCTTGGATAGGAGAATTAACTTTGACTCGGAGAATAATGGATTTCTTCTGGGCCTGGGAAAAGCCAATGGGTGTTAAAAGTTGACCACTTAACAGGTATTAGCCTTCTGGGAGTAGACAGGGACTGTTGACAGACCAAAGAGCACCACCTCTTTTTACTTGGAGATGCCTAGGAGAGCTTCCCCTATACATCCCTTCTAGGCAGTCAGTATTCAGCCACACCAGGATGGAGATAAAATTTTGACTATGTCAGGTAGGATAGCGGCCAGGAAGCTGAAGACAGGTCTGCCTAATGGTGGCCCGTCTTAAGCAGGTGGGCGCTGCCATCTTGAAAGAGGGGCTCGGGGGGCAGTTTTACAGTAAGGCTGGAGGAAGCGCTTCAAAATGAGGTTGGAGGACTTTTGGAAAATTGTTAGGATGATTGGCTAGTAGAATTCCTCCAGTCACTGGCGGGTGCACAGGATAAATCTCGAACCTCCACCGTCACCTCCTCGGAATTTTCCTGGACCTGGAAAGACTCGAGCTGAAGAGTACTGACTTCTGGCTCTTCCCAAAAGAAGGTTCAAGGACTGCTGAATCTTGCTTACACCTAGGGACTGGATCTCTTCAAAGGTCAAGAGGTTGACCTGTTTACCTGCTTTGGGGACCCAAACCGCAGATGGCCTCCTGATTTCAAGTCGGCCCAGCTGACTAATGAGGACTGGGTTTGTTCTGAATGAGACCTGGCTAGAGAGAGACTGGCTGCCATGAAAGGCCTGCACCAAGGAGCAAGGGGCTGCAGGACGGACTACAAGTAGTTTCCCTTCAGTTTGAGACTAAACTTGAAAGTTGACCAGGGCAATCTTACGGGTGTATCCAGCCCTCCGACCTTCACTGCATTGCTGTGGGTGGGCCTGCATTGTGCTTAGATCACAGTCCACTGCGAACTGTTGTTTTTACATAGTGCTTGACTTTTTCTAGGCACTTTTTGCCTTAAAGCTTTAAAAAATCATATCGCTGGTCTCCCCATAACCTATTGTGACGATCTTGGTGTCTTTTTCAAATTAAAACTGATTCCGTTATTCTAAATAGTTCTGGACATTTGTATGTCCTGTGTTCTTTAATTTATACTTGTTGGTACTTCTGGAGCTTGTCATGCATTTCTGTGGAGATTGCCTGCTGTTTGTACATAGCTATCCGGGGTTGAGCAGAGAATCTCTCTGAAGTGTGTTTTAGCCTAATTATAATCAGTTTATTGAATTGGTAGCGGTTCCCCACCCAAATTATTAACCCCAAATCTGACAATGCTGCACAAAAACCCTTCTTAAACTTTGATTGCACCAATCATCTATTTTATTTCCTACGTGTGTCGCATTTATTTTGTGAGACAAATGGCATTTTCTAGTTTTAACATCTCACCCAGCTCATATTTGAAAGCAAATCCCTTCCATTATTACCCAGTCAGTCAGCAAACCTTCTTGGTTTAAAAATCCTTTGCATTGAAGTATAGTTTTTAGTTTGGAGCACAAAATATCTTGCTCACTCCAAATTCACAATACATTAGTGATTATCACATCATTACTGTGTATGCATTTTATACTACTTAGTTCTAATCAGGTTTTGCCCAAAACTATCTTTATGACAAAGACTCTGAATACTGTTTCTTGGAGGCGTATAATGGTAGCAAAGTGAACAAAATATGTTTGCTTATCCCTATAAAGTTTAGACATATAGATCCAGTTCCCTATGGGTTATAGGTTTAACTCATGGTACATACAGAAGTTTATGAAGTGGTACATAAGGCTGCAAATTCACCAGCAGGCAGTGGGCCTAGTGTACCTTACTATGTTCTTAGAAGGACTACACCTTCTTACCTTTGGCCCTAACTGGAACTTGTAGAACTAACCTTAAAACCGGCAAATTGTCTAACCAAGTTGGCTTAGGGCTGGTGGAAGGAGAGTCCTCAAACTGCCAGTGGCAGCAGAAACTCTCTGGGCACACAATCCAACATTGTTCATCATTTTGTAAAGAGCATGGAGCCCATCCTTTTCTTCGCAGACCTCTGGGATATTTAATAGCACTAAGAGGAGCGAAGGGGCGGTATGGATGGATGCGCATTGGAAGCGTGTTTCTCTTGCACTCCCATCATTTATGTCATTCAAAAGATCAGCCAGTCTCAGAGTTTAGCTTCCCCAAGTGTTTACTGTTCGACAAGTAAGTTCACCTGTGTCAGCTACTGTTAAGGTGTGGGACTCTGTCTGTAGGCTATAGAGGCAGGTTGAGTAAGTGATCCTTTTAGCACCTGTAATTTACTTAATGGCCCATACCTGAACATCACCCAGCACCATTAGCTCAAGTGTACAAAGAACATCTGGGCTACTGTTTCAACACGCTGCATAATTTAGCTTGTACAAACTGAGAACCGTGTCCGGTGCACGGCAGCGTTGAGCCAAGAATCTCAGATGTTGCTGAAGACTTCAAGAATGATCCATGTGTTGGTAACTAGAGAAGCATCTGAGGAAGGGGAGATTTCCAGGTATTGGGCGGGATTCAGTCTGAGATGGTTTATTTTACAATTGAAATGAAAATGATTGAGATTTATAAAGTACTCTGTGGATTCCTTTTGGCCCATCCGGTTTCCCAGATGGTTTTAGCGCTTCTGTTTTCCTCTATCTCTATGTGCTGACAACTGTCCACTATGGTGTATTTAGCATGGTGTATTTACTTCTATGGAAGTAAAGTTTCCGAATTCTGGTCATTATGACTGTATAACTGTGACTTGTGAATCCAAATTATTTGCATTCTTGAAGCTGTTCATATTCTGATGGTTAGAAACTATGGGCCACATGTACGAGGGCTTTTTGCATTTCTTAATGGACCGAATAGCAATTTCGACCCTTTATAAAATGCAAAACAGCCTTTTCCTAAGTACAAAGGCCTTTTAGGGAATCACAAAATGCGATTTCTACCCAGTTGAATTTCCTATTTGTGATTTCTTAGCACATGTACAAAGTATTTCCTAAATGCAAAATGAGCATTAAGGAAATGCAATTACCATTGGCTCAAATTCAATGGTAACCATGTGCAATTTAAAATAAAGCACCCAAAGATGATTTTTTTGAAGGCGCAATAGAGCGCATACATGCTCCTAGGGCATATATGTGCTCTACACGTGCACCACTATTATTGGGGTGCATTACGGCGTGCCTTATGTCCATAGCCATCTTTGGTTTAACATTTCCAAAATAGCGATTTTCTAATAGGAAATTGGTATTTTGGAAATGCAAAACCGGCCCATTGGTACGAATGGCATGTGATTTTCTAATAGCGATTCCTACTGTGTAGGAATCTCTATTAGGATATCGGTATTTTCAAACACATCATTTTGCATTTCCTAAATAGTGATTCCTATGGAGTGGCTATTTAATAAATGCAAAATTGCATTTTCGTACATCTGGCCCATTGTCGTTTTCTCCTATCAACTAAATTTTAACCCTTTAAAGAATCATGATGTCCCCGGGTGCCTGGATTATAGTCATTCCAACCCTTCTCTTTCTCATATTGTGCCTTGTCAGGTGGCCTCTTTCACTGCTTTTATTGAGTTACTCTTGGACTCTGGTTTGATGAGGCCTCCATCCAACTCTTAAAATTCCAGACAAGAGCAATCCATTCTGCAAGGCACTTTGGCTATTGTTACTGAGTCATTCAATCAATCAATCAATCAGGGAATTTGTAAAGCGCACTACTTACCCGTGAGGGTCTCAAGGCGCTGAGGGGAGGGGGTGCTGCTACTGTTCGAAGAGCCAGGTCTTGAGGAGCTTCCTGAAGGCGAGCAGGTCCTGGGTCTGCCGCAGATGGGTGGGGAGGGCGTTCCAGGTCTTTGCGGCGAAGAAGGAGAAGGATCTGCCGCCGGATGTTGCAAGTTGGATGCAAGGGACGGCTGCGAGGGAGAGGCTGGCGGAGCGGAGCTGGCGGACTGGGGTGTAGAAGGTGAGTATGTTGTTCAGGTAGGCTGGTCCGGTGTTGTGGAGTGCTTTGTGTGCGTGGGTGAGGAGCTTGAAGGTGATCCTCTTGTTTACGGGGAGCCAGTGTAGGTCTGTCAGGTGGGAGGTGATGAGGCTGCGTCGAGGGATATTGAGGATCAGGCGGGCGGAGGCGTTCTGGATGCATTGCAGCCGTTGTAGGTGTTTGGTTGGGATTCCTGCGTAGAGTGCATTGCCGTAGTCCAGCCTGCTGCTGACGAGGGCTTGGGTCACTGTTCTTCTGGTTTCGGTCGGGATCCACTTGTAGATCCTGCAAAGCATGCGGAGGGTGTTGTAAAATGAGAGGAGACGGCGTTGACCTGCTTGGTCATGGAGAGGGAGGAGTTGAGGATGAATCCTAGGTTGCGTGCATGGTCCGTGGGTGTCGGTGCTGGTCCCAGTGTGGTCGGCCACCAGGAGTCGTCCCAGGCAGAAAGGGTGGGGCCAAGGATGAGGACTTCCGTCTTGTCCCAGTTCAGTTTCAGGCATCTGCTCCTCATCCACTCTGCGACGACCTCGTGGAGTTTGATTTTGGCGGTGTGAGGGTCCTTTGTGAGGGAGAGGATGAGCTGGGTGTCGTTGGCATAGGAGATGATGTTCAAGTCGTGTTGGCGGGCCACTTGTGCGAGGGGGGCCATGTAGACGTTGAACAGGGTCGGGCTGAGGGATGAGCCCTGGGGTAGGCCGCAGATGCTGTTGGTGGCTTCGGATAGAAAGGGTGGGAGGCGGACTCTCTGGGTTCTACCGGAGAGAAAGGACGCGGTCCAGTCCAGGGCCTTCTTCTGGATTCCGGCTTCTTGGAGGCGTGTTCTTAGTGTGCTGTGGCAGACCGTGTCGAAGGCGGCTGACAGGTCCATGAGGATGAGGGCTGAAGTTTCGCCGTTGTTGAGTTGCCGTCTGATGTCGTCTGTGGCAGCGATGAGGGCTGTCTCGATGCTGTGGTTTCGTCTGAATCCGGACTGGGATGGGTCTAAGATGTTGTTATCCTCGAGGTGGCGGGTCAGCTGTATGTTGACGATTTTCTCGATGACCTTCGCCGGAAGGGGAGCAGGGAGATGGGCCGGAAGTTCTTGAGGTCCTTGGGGTCCGCCTTGGGTTTCTTGAGGAGGGCATTGATTTCGGCGGGCTTCCAGCTTTCCGGGAAGGTTGCAGTGTCGAAGGAGAGGTTGATGATCTTCCGTAGTTGGGGGGCGATGGTTGCATCGGCTTTGTTGAAGACATGGTGCTTGCAGGGGTCGGACAGGGATCCTGAGTGGATGGAGTTCATGACCTTGCGTGTCTCGTCGTCGTTGGCTGAGGAGGTTAGCTGGTTGGCGCAGGTGGCGTTTTGGGTGGGGACTGTCGTGGCCGGGTCGGACGGGGTGTTGAGACTGTCGTGGATGTCGGCGATCTTGCGGTGGAAGAAGGCCGCCAGTGAGTCGCACAGATCTTGTGAGTGCGGGATGTCGTTGGTGTTGGATAGTTCCTTCACTATGTTGAAGAGCTCTTTGCTGTCATGAGCGTTGTTATCCAGGCGTGTTTTGAAGGAGGATCTCTTGGCTGTTCTGATGAGGTGGTGATGTCTGCGGATGGCGTCCTTGTGGGTTGTGTGGCTGTCTGGTGTGCGGTCGTGGAGCCACTTCTTCTCCAGCTTCCGGCATGTCCGTTTGGAGGTCTGGAGTTCTTCTTGATGTGGTGGTAGATGGAGGGTTTCTTGAGCGGGGCGAGAGTGTTGGCGCAGTCGTCGATCCACTGTCTGAGGTTACGGGCGGCGGCGTCTGGGTCGGTGGGGTCGGTGGGTGGGATCTGGGCGAGGGTGGAGGTCAGTTTGTCCTTGGTGATTTTTCTCCAACAGCGGTGGGGTAGCTGTTGGGTGCGGTGGTGCGTGGTTGGTTTCTTGAAGGTGAAGTGGATGCAGCGGTGGTCTGTCCAGTGGATTTCGGTGGTGTGGTTGGATGCTTGTGGAGAAGATGGGGTCGAGCGTGTGGCCGGTGGCATGGGTGGGTTCGGTGACGAGCTGTCTGAGGCCGAGGTTGGCGAGGTTGTCGATCAGGGTGGCGGAGTTGGCGTCATTGTTGTTCTCGAGGTGGAAGTGCAAGTCCCCGAGGATGATGTAGTCCGTGGAGGCGAGTGCGTGGGTGCTAGCGAGGTCAGCGATGGAGTCGCTGAACTGGGCTCGTGGTCCGGGGGGGTCTGTAGACGAGTGTTCCTCTGAGGGTGGTGTTGGTGTCGGTGTGGATCCGGAAGTGCAGGTGTTTGGCGGAGTGGAGTGGGTCGTCTACGAGGGTGTGGACCTGGAGGCTGGACTTGTGGACGATGGCTATTCCTCCTCCGATTCCGTTGGCGCGATCCCTGCAGGTGATCTTGTAGCCGTCCGGGATGGCTATGGCGATGTCCGGTGCCGAGGAGTCGTTCCACCAGGTCTCGGTCAGGAAGGCAACGTCTGAGGCGGAGGTGTCGAGTAGGTCCCAGAGCTCGACGCCGTGTTTGCATGCGGAGCGGGTGTTGAGGAGTATGCAGCGGAGGTGGTTGGGTCCGGTCCTTGGAGTCTTGGTGGTTCTGTCACAGGTGAAGTTGCAGGTGTGGCAGGAGAAGGGTCCGTGGGTGCGTTTTGGGGCGGCCTGGAAGCAGCAGTGGTCTCGTCCGGTGTTGGCGTCGTACCGGAGTGTGTCATTGTGGAGTGCGGGAGTCCAGGGTTCCTGGCGCTGGGTGCGGTCCAGGTGCGGACGGGAGCAGACAGGCTTGCCTCTGGCGCGCCAGCGGCGCGGCCGCCATTGAAGGCTGGGAGGGAGGGAGGGAGTAGGAGCAGCTGGGAGGCGGGAGCGGGGCAGCGAGGGGGGCGGGGCCCCGGGGGGCAGTGGCGGGAAAGAAGAGGCAGGCTGGGCTACAGAAGAGAAAACAGGGGGAGGGAGGTAAGCGCCCAGGGAAGGTACAAGCGCTAAAGAAACAAAGTGCTAGAATTAACAACAAAATCCCGAAATGACAGTCACACAGGTCAGGGGCACAGCGGAATGGAGCTCACGAACTCCGGCAGCAGCGAGGGGAGGCAGCGACGCACTGGTGGAGCTGTGCGGCGGCAGAGGAGCGACCTGGCCTTAGCAAGGTCAAGGGTCTCGAGTCATTAATTTTAGAACAAATCTCTACATCCTGGTTGGGGTAGTGACTGAAATTAAACTTGCTCAATAAATCTATTGATCCTATCCCTAAACTGCTAACTCCTTAGAGGTAGGATTCAAGCTTTGTTTTTCCCGTCCTCTTTACGTTATCTGGTCTTTGTCAGTGTTGTTCTCACTTAGTGGTGCAAGGCGTACCACTTCCTCTCAGACTGTCATACGAGGTCTTTGAATATCTGGAGAGACAGGTATGAAATTATAATAATGATGTTTATTCACATAGTGTGCTAACAATTGACATCTAGAGAATTCTGCTATTTTGCACTGAAGTTTCATTTGTCTCTGATAGAATGCATAGCTGTAGCAAGCTAGCCTAAAATATTCCTCTGTTTTTCATTTTTTTATCATATATTTTGAATGGCTTAAAAGAACATACAAGTCATGTTAGCATTGTACATACATCCAAAGGCAGCATATCGGTGTTGTAGAAGTTTTCAGGATTATTAGTTCAAAATGAGGCCTGCCGAACAGCGAGGCCTAGGAAACTCTATAATAAACCTTTATAAACTACCCATTCCCACAGTAATCTATCACCAGGAAAAGGTAAGAGATTATGCATCCTGCGCTCCTTCAGACATAACATTCATTAGAGCCCATGAAATGAGTCCTTCTGCTGGAACTTACTAGGTCATGTGAAGACGGATATATAAATGATACCATAGGGTGAGAGGGTCACCTTCATATTATAGCATGGGTGAGATATCACCCAGACATGACTCAGTATCATAAGCAGGAGGCCCACTGCGTCACTGCGGTCTGGTGTCATTATTGGTGTGCTCCCCAGAATCATGAAGGATTGTGTTCCAGATCTCTGCAAATGGGTACTTGTGCAGACCTTTCCTTTCTTCCCTGCGGAGGGGTGTACTCTCCGCACTTGCCCACCTTATAACTTCCATTCTCCACTGTAAGAGCAGGGGAGAGAGTGGGGACTTCCACCTCATTGGTATGGCTCGTTTAGCTAAAAGGAGAGACAAATCTTTGAATCCCGTAGTGTCCTTATTTTTAGGTCTAGGGAACAGTCCCAACAAGCAGTGTTGAGCATTGGTAACATCTGATCGCTTAGTAGCTTTCTAGATAATCATGTAGCACCATACTCCAATATTGTTGTAGCATGAGCAAGACCACATCATATGCAAGAAGTGTCATGGAGATGGTCAGCATTGTATACTAACGTCCGTCACAGCTGGTAGACCAAGTGTAGCCTGTGGAGGTCAAGTAAGCACATTTGAGGGTATGAGAGTGTATGCACCAGAATTGGGCATTCCTGGGGATATTACAGTGATATCTGAGGAATCTCAACCAGTGTCATTGAACTCCAACCCCAGAGATATCTCTTATTGGCGCCTTAAGGTAGTTAGTGCAAAGGAGGCGTCGCATTAGAATGTTTTGTAAACCCATGTGATAAGGCACCAAGCATGCCCAATGCTATGTAGTGTATCAAGTAGTGGGTGCACATCCAATTCTCGGTTCAACACCTGCGGTGCACAAAGGCTCTAGTATCGTACTAATGTACCTTGTTCTATAGGGATCTTCCTAAGGGGGAGTAGTGGAGAGTATCGCCTTCGTCCAGCCACTTTGGGGGAAGCTATGCTTCAAGCAGCGCTGGGCTGTAGACAACAGAAGGGAGGAACGGCCAGAACACTGAACACCGGGGAATAGTGTGTTCTGTAGGGCACCATTGCGTATCTGAGCATGCAGTATTCTTGTCTTCTTGTCATGGTATCCAGCAAACCAAGATGCAACCCACTGGAGCTGCGCTGCAAGGTAGTAGTCTAGTAAGTCAGGCGCTCCCATGCCCCCTACCCCTGATGGTGGCAGCTTTAGCTTATGTAGTACAACTCTACAAATCCTTTAACCCCCTACCAATCCCACCAAAAGGGAGTCGAGATCTCAAAAAATCCTGGGGGGGCCAATACCGGGAGAATCGCAAAGAGATATAAAAGGCGAGAGAGCATCATCATCTTTGATAGGACTACTCATCTCTTTTTCATGAAGACTACCTTTCCAACCAGGTCTGTACCATCCCATTTGAGTCTTGAATTAATAATTTGAAGGCCATTTATAGCCTTAAAGTGGAGTTGGAGCCTACAGAAGGTCCCCGGACAGAGTATAACTTAACTTTTAATCTGTCTGAGGTTAGAACCACTATTTCCCAGTTGCCTTTAAATAAGGTTCGAGGGCTCGATGGGGTACCGGGGGACCGATACAAGGCTTGCATAGACTTGTGGGCCCCGATGTGGACACTGCATTTAAACTCTGCTGTATCGGGTCATTTTCCCTCAACCTAATCTCAGTGTATAATAGTCCCCGTTTTTAAAAAGGGCAATAGATCTGACCTGGCCTGTTTTAGACCAATTTCCCTTATAGACTCGGAGGTGAAAATTATTGGTAGGATTTTATTAAATCGCCTCACAGAGTGGGTCGAGGAGCGAGTCTTCTTGTCTGACCTTCAGTACGGGTTTCGCCCAGTTTGGGGAACAGTAGAGCAGACCTTGAATCTCTATCTTTTAACTTGTAACAACACCAAGGCCAAGAAAGGTGCCATCCATCTGGCCTTTCTGGATCTTAGCTCAGCCTTTGATAGAGTTAACCGCTCTAAGCTTTGGTCCATGATGGAACATATGAATGTTGATGTAGTCTTAATTTACTGTGTGATTTGCACAACGGTCTTTCCGCCAGCGTTAGGTTTGGTCCTAATGGGGAATGCACTGAGCACTTTGAACTTCAGCGAGGGGTGCAACAGGGCTGTATTTTAGCTCCTTTTTAATTTATTTTTTATATTAACAACATAGAGCAGGCCTTGACAGTTGCGGGTGTTGATGTTCCCAGAGTAGGAGGCCACCCTATTCCTGCCTTGTTATATGCGGACAAGCAGTTTTTTTTTTTTTTTAAACCTTTATTGTGCATCCATAGCATACATGTACGGGCCTACAACCACTCTGGCCGACCTCGAAAGCAATTTTTAGCGTATCTGTCAATAACAAAGTCACTCAGCAGTCTCCCCAGTACGAAATGCGACAGTGTCCCCAAAATTGTACTGCAGTTTAACGTGACCGTTGAGTTACAGGACTTAAGAAGGTTAATTTTAATTTCTCGGCCACCCCACTTAAGGTCACTTGTGGTGTTCCCCAGGGTTCTTCCCTCTCTCCCCTTTTGTTCAATCTTTATATCTATCCTCTAATCTTTGCGCTCCAGCAGCTGGAGGTCACCGTATATAACTATGCGGATGACCTCCAGCTCATTTTCAATCTATCTTCTTCTCCCCATTCTACTTCCAATTTTCAGACTATTATGATTTTTATTAGGGACTGGATGAGCCACAACCATCTGAAGCTGAACCCGGATAAAACTGAGTTGGTTCTCACGGGTGGTTCTTCCAGTCCCTGGAACTTTTTATTCTGGCCCTCTTCCTTTGGTCCCGCTCCCACTCCCTCTCCCACAGTTAAGACCTTAGGCATCAAAATGAACAATCATCTTACCCTCCACTCACAAATTAGTTCTGTTGTTTCTTCTTGCTTTCTCACTCTTCGCACTATTCGCTCTGTTTCTCGTTTCTTTTCTCCCCTGGCACTTAAACTGATCATGTCCGCCTTGGTGATCTCCCGGCTGGATTACGCCAATGCCCTATATAACGGCATCCCGGCGTACAGCCTACGGAAGCTTCAACTGGTCCAAAACCAGGCGGCCCGATTAGTGTCCGGCCTTTCTCGTTCTCACCACTCAACTCCTCTATTGAAGACGCTCCACTGGCTGCCTGTCAGGGAGCGATCCCTTTTCAAAACAAGTTGTATGGTCTTTCAGGCGCGCCAGGGCTCTGCTCCCGCCTTCATTGCCTCTCTGTTAATGGAATATGTCCCTGCCAGAGAGCTTCGCTCATCATCTCAATCACTTCTGCAGGTACCCCGATTTAAGCGCAAAAAGTGGGGAGGGGCCAATTTCTCATTTTTGGCACCCTCCTTCTGGAACTCCCTCCCCGACCAAATACGGTTGGCTAAGCACTACCCTGTATTCCGTAAAGACCTCAAAACTTTCTTATTCAATCAGACCTTCCCTCTGTAAATTGTCCTCCTGTTTCCTTTCACTGCACCAGCATCTATTGCCTCTCCTCTGTTATTTTAGCCTCCATAGCGCCAAGAAACCGTATGGTGAATGTAGCGTCTACAAGTATTTTAAATTCAAATTAAATTCAAATTCATAATACAAAATAAAGAGGATCAAATGCAATATGATCAACCAAGGACAGATAGTGGGCGATGCACACAACAGAATATAAACAAAGCGGAGAATCATAATCGAAGTATCGGTGCTGAAGTAGACTTATCAGGATGAAAGAGCACGTGATCACATTTCGCACCAGTCATCGCCCACCCCATGAACGTAAGGCTACCGCAGTACTGATTACTAAAAAAGGCAAAGAAAAAGAAAAAAGAAAAGGCAAAAAAGAGAGCCATAGAAACTGAGAGAGGACAAAACAAAAAAAAACCCACTCCCAACCCCCCACCCTGCACCCCTGCAGAGGCTACGGCCAACCCCCCCCCCTAGCAGCGTGCCTGTCGCCCACGAAGAGTACCCGAAATTTAGTCACAGAAAAGAGAAGGAAAAAAGAGTTAGTTTTGTAAAAACTGGGGAAGGGCCATCCGTACGGGCTCCCGGTCACCCCCTCCCGCAAAATACACTCCTCCCCAAGATACATAATCCAAAACAGTAATCGATCGAGTCAATCAGTAATGGGGAGAATTATCAACATATTGCACTAAGCGTAGCAGAATAACACGCGTCCCCCACCCCCGCCAGCCACCTAATTGTCAACATTTTAAGGGATACATCTTATCCTTGGCCAGTCCTTGCAAGTCCCCGGAGGCACGTCTGCCGATCGATTCCAGCATCAGCCGATATAAGGAAACAAAGTGGCCAAGCAAGGCCGGAGAGCAACACGAGCATACAAGATGGACGTCGCTGGCCACCAGCAGTCTCATCGGCCCATATGGCCATCTTCTCCAAGACAGTCCCAGGATATGTATTCCACAGCAGGGATGCGAGGACAAAGACGGAAGAAACAGGCACGGGAACCAGCCGTCGCTGTGACAAAGCATAGGATGTCGGTAGCGGAGCAGCGTACGGAACCGCTAACATCTGTTGTGAAAGGGAACCGTCAGAATAGTCCAAAGCCACGGATAGTTGTCGACGATTCACCGCATAGTCCATTAGCTCCCGTACTCCTCCGCATACACGGGTGGTCACGGCACCCCCCTCGGAGACAGTTCGGGGCGGATCCTCGTGCACCAAGAAGTCGTCTGACCGTGAGTGCCCCAGCGCGAGTATGACACCATCCAGCTTCCTCCCCAGCTCACGGGAACAATGGTCCCAGGCAGATCGAAAGTCACCAATAGCAGCAAGTATGTCACCGCAGAACAGCGTAGCCCTTTTCGCACATACCGCAGCGCCTCGTGACTGTACACACTCCACCTCTTGCTGTATCCCGGTAGCCAGGACAGCATTCTCCATCTCATCCAGGCGGCATTCTGGTGTTTCCATCGCAAATGGGGACTGGGAGTCGGTCAAAGGCGAGGCCAGCTCGATGCGACCACAATCCGGTTCGCGGAGACATGGAAGGCAGATCCCCAAGGAGCGGTCTCCTGCAGCGATCATCTGCGCTCTGGTTCAGCGCCTGCCAAAAATTCGGGAGCGGCCCGCGAAAACCGGGCCGAATCCTTAACAGCGTCGGAGCAGCTACCATCTGCGCTCCTCATATATATAAAGTTTCCACCAGGCCATCGCTTCGGGGGTGCCCCACGGCCGCTTCGCTTGTCAAGCAGGACGCCTGTGGTAAAAATCCGACCGATGGACACTGCGCTCCAGTAGACCGACTCCGCCCCAGAACAGATGGCCGCTGTTGTTGCATCAGCACCCGGCCATATTTAGAAGCACACGCCCCGGTTCCAGAGTCTTTCAGGGCCGCTGACTGCCGTCGCAGATTTCTCCGGTTATGGGGCCGGCAGGGGTCTCGGGATCGCGCTATCGGTTTCAGCGCTCATTCCCAAACACCAAATTGAGGCGCAATATCAGGATGATGGCAGGAGAGTCGTGCGGGGCTCGCAGGTTCACGGAGCCGGGAGCCTACGCGTCCGTCCCGATCGCCATCTTGGCTCCTCCCCGGACAAGCAGTTTTAATTGCCCGCACTGCTTGAAGTATGAACAAGTTTCTTACTCTTTTTATTAGTTTTATGAACAGCCTTGACTTTTTTAAAGTCACAAGTAATGAAGTTTGGTCCATCAAATACGCACCCCCTGAAATATGTGATAGATGGCCAACATATTAGAATGGTGGATAAGTTCAAGTACTTGGGGTTACAATTGGAATCTAAGTTTCACTGGCATTCGCTTATAAATGAGAATGTTTTCTCTTTTAGCAGGGCGATATTTGGTTTTAGAGATTTTTCCAGCCGATTGGCCCTTTCTCATATCCAATCAGTTTTGGAGATTTACAGGGCCAAATGTATCCCCTTAGTTTGCTATGGTAGTGGAATCTGGGGTGATATGGCCAGGTTGCACCACTCCAAGTCGCTGAAAACAGGTTTTTAACGAGTCTCCTGGGAGTTTGCCAAGGTATACCTTTTGAAATCGTCCATGAAGAATTAGGTATGGGTTTTTTAATTGATCGACTTCGTCTCAATCCATTAAAACTTTGGAACTCAATTTGGATAAAGGAGGAACTGAGTTTCAGCAGACTGATTTTGCAAGATTGTTTACCACTTGGAAAGTCCATACAGATTCCTTGGCTGACGTATGTGGCATGTATCATCATTCTTTTTTTTTTTCAATTCATAGAATCATAAAAGAACACAACAATGAAAATCATTCCTGCACAATTAATATGTGATAAAATTCTTAAAAACAGAATTAATTCTGCAGATGATAATACACAAGAAAAAAAATCCCATTTTGTCCAAGACATTTTCCACTTACGTGGCACTTAGCTGGCGGGCCATAGTGCGACTGGATATGTTTGCTAACACCTCAAACATAACTTGTGCTGACGGAAAATTGGTTGAAACCGCTTTTAGAGACAAGTTGACATCAGAGAGCAAGGATGTTGCTTTAACAAAACACTGTATGCGACGCAATATTGGTGAAAACAGTTAGCAATATTGAGCCATATTTGACCCGGAATATGCCTCGCCACCAACACTGACTGCTGACCTATTTTAGATAAAATGTATTCCCCCGATTGGTCTCTTTTAATCATGGCTGTTTTAAGTACTCAGATCTGCCTTTTTGCAATTGTGATAACACATCTATTAATGAGACATTACATGTGGTTATGCTTTGTCCAAAACACAGTAACCTGCGACATAAGGAGTAGTTTCTGTCCTGTAACTCCAGTTCTGTAGTATGGACCGACTTCCAAGTGGCCGCCTTGCAGATCTCTGCAATGGGAACATTACGGAGCAATGCTGTCGTGGCAGCCTTGCCCCTGGTGGAATGAGCCTTAGGTTTGCCCCCTAAGGTCTTATCAGCTTTGTAGTAACACAATTGTATGCAGGACACAATCCACCTAGAGATGGACTGTTTAGAGGTAGCAAGACCTGTCCTGACCGATCCATAATTGATGAACAATTGGTCTGACCTACGAATATCTTTGGTTTTATCCAGATAAAATTTCAGCACCCCCCTAACATCCAGGGAATGCAAAGACCTTTCCGCTGGAGATGAAGGATTCTGAAAGAACGTAGGTAAAGTTATAGTCTGGTTGATATGAAAATCAGAAACAACCTTGGGAAGAAACTTATGGTGAGTACGCATAACAACCTTAGCAGCATGAAATACAGTATAAGGTTCCTGGCAACACAACGCCTGAATTTCACTCACCCTGCGGGCCGAGGTAAAGGCCACGAGGAACGCCGCCTTCCAGGACAGGTGCTGCAACGAAGCCTTATGAATAGGTTCAAAAGGCTCCTTCATCAATCTGGACAGCACCACATTCAAGTCCCACGAAGGCGAAGGAAGCCTGACAGGAGGGAACACTTTCTTCAAGCCTTCCAAAAAATCTTTGATCACAGGGATCTGGAAGAAGGAAGTCTGTGAAGGGCATTTCCTCTAGGCAGTCAAAGCAGCCAGATGAACCTTAATGGAATGAACATTAAGGCCAGACTGCGCCAGATGTAGCAGATATGGAAGGATGACATCCTCCTTGCATGTCGTAGGGTCATAGTTCTTAGACTTGCACCAGATGCAAAACCTCTTCCACTTGTAAGCATTGGAAGTCCTAGTGGAAGGTCGCTTAGCCTCCTTCAGTATGTCCATACAATCCTCTGGGAGATTCAGATGGCCATATTGCACTATTTCAGGAGCCATGCCGCCAAACTCAAAGACGAGAGGTTGGGGTGCACCATCCGCCCCCCGAACTTCGTGAGAAGGTCCGGCCTGCACGGCAGCTTCATGCGAGGAAGGAGAGACCGGTGAAGCAGGTCCGTGAACCACCACTGTCTGGGCCATTCCAGGGCAATCCGAATCATCCTCGCCCTGGCTCGGGACAGCTTGATGAGAACCGCCGGGATCAGGGGAATGGGTGGAAAAGCGTACAGAAAGCTGTTCGACCAGTTGATCCATAACGCGTTCCCCAGCGTCCCTGGCTGGTAGTACCTGGAGGCGAAGTCTCGGCATTTTCTGTTTTCGGCGGTGGCGAACAGATCTACCTCTGGCCTTCCCCACCTTGCGAAGACTTCTCCTAGTACTTCGTCGTTTATGACCCATTCGTGGTTTTCCTGAATCAGTCTGCTCAGTTCGTCGGCCTGAACATTCTGTACACCTGGCAGATGCGTGGCCGTTATCGACAGTCCTCGAGCCAGAAGCCAGTGCCAGATCTCCTGCGCCTCCTGTGACAGAGTGCGGGATCTCGAGCCCCCCTGCTTGTTGAGGTAATACATCGTTGTCGTGTTGTCCGTCTGAACAAGCAGAGAGTTGGTTTGAAAGGACGGATGAAAGGCCTTCAGTGCCAAGTGAACAGCTCTGAGTTCCAGGAATTTGATGTGGTACGTGGACTCCGTCGGGGACTACGTCCCTTGAATCTGTAGGTCTCCGGAGTGCGCTCCCCAGCCCTGGAGAGAAGCATCCGTCACGATAGTCTGAGTGGGAATGTCCTTGTGGAAGGGTACCCCTCTGAGGAGATTCTCCGCTGAACACCACCACCTCAGAGACTGAAGAGCATGTAGAGACAGTCGTATCTTGTCGTCCCAAGATCCTCTCCTCTGGTCCCATTGATCTTCTAAGCACTCTCGCAGCGGTCTCATGTGCAGCCGTGCATGTGGCGTCAGGAAGATACAAGAGGCCATCGATCCCAGTAGAGACGACACCGTCTTCACTGTTGGAGATGGAGCGGCCATAAGAGCCAGAGCCTTCCGAAGGAGTGATAAACGTCTCTCCTCCGAAGGAGACACGATTGCTGACAGCGTATCGATGGAGGCTCCCAAGTACTGGATGCACTGGACCGGAGTCGGGACAGACTTGGACATGTTGATGTGCAACCCCAGCTTGTTCAATAGAACGCACGTCTTCTGGAAGTGTGCTTGAGCTTCCGAGAAGGAGGAGGCCTTGATCAACCAATCGTCCAGGTACGGGTAGACAAACACCTTGTTCTTCCTCAGGTGTGCCGCTACCACTGCCATGCACTTCGAGAATGTCCTGGGCGCAGACTTCAGCCCGAATGGAAGTACCGTGTACTGATAGTGATTGGTGCCGACTTGAAATCGCAGAAACTTCCTGTGTTTGCATGCAATGGGTACATGGAAGTATGCATCCTGTAGGTCTATGGCACACATCCAATCTCCTCATTGCAACTGAGGGTAAATCTGATGCAACGACAGCATGCGAAACTTTTCTCTGCGAATCCACTTGTTTGCCTGTCGCAAGTCCAGAATGGGCCTGAACTCGTTCTTGTCCTTCTTGCGGACCAGAAAGAACCGGGAGTACAGACCTCTTCCTCTTTGAGACAGAGGTACGTCCTCTATCGCCCTTTTCTTTAACAGGATATTGGCCTCCGCCTGCAGCTCTCGCAGCTGGTACTGCGAGCTGACCGGAGGAATCGATGGAGGAGGGCTGATGAATCGAAGACTATATCCATTGCAAACAATATTCAGCACCCACTTGTCCTGAGTAATTTTTCTCCACTCTGCCAGAAAAAATTGAACGCTTCCCCCCACCGGAGCGGGTAACGGATGAAGGGGAAGTAACCGCTCAGGGTCGAGACCCGGCCGGGCCCTTGTTCGCGGTAGAGGATTGCTGTCCACCTCTACCCCTCTGGCGTTTCTGGAAGGGTCTTCGGAACTGCTGCTGTTGTTGCTGCTGCTGTTGTCCCGAAGACTGTCCTCTTCCTTTCCCCTGCGAGCCGAACCGCCGCTGGAACTGGCGGTAGGGTTTCTTGTCTTTGGGCTTCTCCAAGCCCACAGCCGACAGGGTTTCTGCCTCGGCCTTCATCCGGGCCATTTCGTCATCTGCGTGTTTCCCGAAGAGCGTGTCCCCAGAAAACGGCAGATTGGCCACCCGCTGTTGCGCCTCAGGCTTGAGTGACGTAAGCCGGAGCCAAGCATGGCGGCGCTGGTTGACCCCGTGACAGTAGCCATGAGCGGCCAAGAGCGCTATGTCCGCAGCGGCACTGATAGCCTGGTTGGAAACCAGCATCCCTTCCGAGACAATTTCCAGGAAGTCCTCCTTCCTGTCGCGCGGAACCAAGTCCGCGAAGTGTTCCACGGAGTCCCACAGCGCACGGTTGTACCGCCCCAACAAAGCCGAATCGCTGGAGGCTTTCATCGTGGTGGAAGAAGTCCCACAGGCTTTCCGACCAGCCGAATCAATCCAGCGGCTCTCTTTATCCGGTGGCACTGTGGAGGACGGGGAGGTAGAATGCAGCTTCCTGGCCGCCGTCACTATCACCGAGTCGGGCACCGGGTCCACACGCAGGAAGGCCGGGTCCGAGTCAGGAGCACGGTACTTCTTCAGTAGTCTTGAAGGAGCAGCCTTCACCACTGCCGGTGTAAGGAACAGCGCTTCTGCCGGTTCGACCAGTCCAGGGACCAACGGCAGACGAGGGCGAGACAGGTGCTTCTTGTGAAGCGTCTCGAATATCACGGACGTCATAGGTGTAGGAGCCGTCACCGTGATACCCAACTTCGCAGCCCCCCTCAGGAGCACCTCCTGGAACGTGCCAATGTCGTCGATCGGGGACACCCTAGTCTCCGGAGAATCCGATAGAGTAGGTGAATAGGACCGGGTCCTAGATGACGCTGTACGGGACCTGGACCGCCTCCTGTGGCGATGTCTAGATCTGGTGGAGGACCTGTGTCTGCTCCTCGACCTATCCCTCCGTCTGGAGCGCGACCTGGACCTCCTAGGTCTGGGACGCTCTGCCGGTTTCCCCGGGGCGGACGTCCTGGGTTTGGGAGGTTCCTTAGCCCTAGGAGTCTTCTTGGGAGGAGTCGGAAGCTCGGGCAACGAGACCGCCCGTGGCACAGGGGTCCTCGGTCCTGTTGGAAGCGGAGGCAGCGGAGGCAACGGAGGAGGGGTTGGAGCCCTCGGAGGAAGACCTCTAGGTAATGGAGGAGGAGGTGGAACAGCCGTCTTCGGGGTATACACCCCTGAGCACACCGATCCCGGTGACCCGCCATCCTTACCAGACTGAGGGGATCCCCCCACAGTCCTAGGCCTGTCAGCACGACCCCTAGACGCCGAAGAACAGTGACCAGGCGTCGAACGAGGTTCCCTCGACGTCGAGCGCCCCTTCGGCGTCGACCTCCTGCTATGCTTCGGCGTCGAACGTCTACCACGCCTCGACGTCGAGCCCGACCATCTTGACGACGATCCTTTATGTCTCGAAGGTGATCTGCTGCGCCTCGACGGCGACCTCGACCGCCTCGACGGCGATCTCTTCGACCGCCTCGACGGCGACCTCTTCGACCGCCTCGACGGCGACCTCGACCGCCTCGACGGCGACCTCTTCGACCGCCTCGACGGCGACCTCTTCGACCGCCTCGACGGCGACCTCGACCGCCTCGACGGCGATCTCTTCGACCGCCTCGACGGCGACCTCTTCGACCGCCTCGACGGCGACCTCGACCGCCTCGACGGCGATCTCTTCGACCGCCTCGACGGCGACCTCTTCGACCGCCTCGACGGCGACCTCGACGGCGATCTCTTCGACCGCCTCGACGGCGACCTCTTCGACCGCCTCGACGGCGACTTCGACCGCTTCGACGTCGACTTTTTCTTCACCGTAGAGCTCCTCCGCTTCGACGGCGACCTCTTCCGCTTCGACGGCGGTCTCGACGACGAGGATCCCCTCGACGACGACGATGTCCTGTACGCCGACGGCGAACGGCGGTGTCGCCTCGACGGCGAGCGCCGACGCCGGGCCCGCCGACGCCGTTCCCTCGACGTCGACGCCGAAGACGACGACGATGAAATCGTCGCTGGGTTCGACGGCGGCCTGTGAATGCTCCTCGACTTCGACGGGCGACGTTTTCTCGACCCAGAGCCCTGGGGAGACCGGGAACTGGCCGTGGACCTCCCTCTCGACGTCGTGGTCAGTGCTACTGATCCAGACGGAGAATGTGGAAGTTTGCTGGACTTCCTGCCCCTGGGGAGCCCCCCTGAGGCCTCAGCATGGGCAGATGAAGCCCCTCCAGACCCACCTTGCGCCTTCAGTCTCCTTTCTTCGAGGCCCTGAAGCCTGATCTTCATTCTGTCCTTCAAGGTCCTGCCAGAGAAGCCTTGACAGATCTCACACTCCTCTGGGATGTGGGAAGAGGGAAGGCAGAGGATGCACACCTCATGGGGATCTGACTTGGCCTTCTTCCTGGAGCACTCCGGGCATTTGTCAAATAATGCAGGCATTATGGACAACAAAAGGGTGCAAAAAACCAAGGAGAAAGTCACCAAAGTACTTTAAAAGTACACAGAATCGAATTTAGTGAAAAAACACCAACAAAACCCTTGAAAAGGGAGAGCTCAATGCTCCAGGGTCCTGCTTGCAGGAGCCGGAAAAAAGAACTGAGAGTAACTGGGACCTGCAGGGCATTCTGGGATACTGTGAAGTTCTGGAAAGTTCTCTTAAAGGCACAGTATCCTGTTCTGAGCCACATAATGGCAGCCTATGGGGCTTGTCTGTCCAGGTTCTTCTCTCTATCATTCCTGAGGGATTTTGCTGGTAAAGCAAGGGAAATCTGTACAGGCTTTGCTGTTTTGTGGATTTTATGGTGGAATTTCTAGTTGAAGTACTGGACAGTGTAGCCTTTTTAGGCTGCATTATCTGTCTTTAAATTCTCTCTTAAGTGTCTATGCATTTCTGCATTTTTTGACACTGTAAGAGATTATTTTTGATTGCTCCGGGGTCCACGCACATGGGCGGGACTATTCACTAGATTATGACTATAACAGAGATCCCCTACTACAGAAGTTCATATGCCCAATTTTATTACTGCTGAATTTTAATCAAGTTAGACCAGCTTTAATTTTCTTACAGTTGTTTAACTCCCCTTCTCTCTTGTACATTTTCTGATGGGAGTCCTAAAATATGAATGAATATGGCACTGAAATTTTGTATGTTTTTTTAAAATGTACTGTCTTTTATGATTTTAATTATAAAATCGAATAAAGATTATGAATTGACAGGAATACTCGGCCAGCCATACACAGACAGAGGGTGGTACATAACTGAGTCTACGATTGGAACAATCTCACTGCCCTGCCCAGGTTCCCTTCCAGGATATCCATTTGTTCATGATATATTTCAATAACAAGGTATCTGAAAGTAGCGGAGACCTAGGCCAGTCGGTCCTCACCTAGGTTGGTCTTCCGCTGCAGCGTGTTCTTTGTTATTTGAAAGATTAACCCCTCCCCTGCGGTGCTAATTCTCCCGCTGTGCTGGGGGGCTCATCATGCAGCACGGTGGCGCTGTGCTCATGCCGAGCTGAGCTCGTCACGACCACGCCCGTTCCAATGGAATGCCCAGCACAGCAGGGGAATTATCTCCGCGTGTGCGCGGCGCAACGGTCATGACGAGCTCAGCTCGTCATGAGCACAGCGTGACCGGGCCTCATGACGAGCTGAGCTTGTCATGAGCACGCAACCGGTTAAAGATTTGCAAATATTTATTTGTAACCCAGAAAGGACACCTAGCTCACAACGTCCCAGCAAGAGCAGTCATGCCCACTGTAAATCTCACACATATATGACCATATTGTCTGTGTACAGGTTAGGGGCGTGTGTTTGCTCACTGAACCGTATGCTGCATCCCTGTCCCAAATTTCGGACCTTATGAGAAAAAAGGGTCAAGGAGGAGCGCAATGAGAATTGGGGGCAGTCCTACCTCACACAAGTGAGTATAGATCGGATATATGCTGCCCGGTTCTAACTCTTGCCATGAGGCTGGAATAGAGCAGTCTGATCCACTCCAGTATATGCGCTCCGAATCCGAAGAGTTGGAGTACTCGGCACATGTAGTTCCAATTGAAGGTATCATATGCTCTTTCCATGTCAAGCGAGATTCAGGCAGAATGGGCACTTGTTGGAGGCCTCACACATGAGGGAATAGAATTGTCTGGTATTTAAGATGGTAACTACGCCGAGGAATAAAGCCATTTTTTAGGGACAAGGGTAGTCTTGAAGGTTTCCTCTGTTACATTTCAACCATTTTTTAAATATTTGGGTAACATACTAAATGGAGTGTTGCGCAATTCCAGTTCAATAACAAGTATTTTTGCATAGAATCCCCTGTAGTGAAGGGATAGAAAAGTCATGAGTTGAAAGCATATGCCTATGTGTCTTTGTGCGCAAAATCTATATTGAAGGGATATTGTAAATCACTAAAGAATGGAAATAAATTAAGAACTTAACAGGTTGCACAGACAGTACCATACATTGCAAGTGATAGAGACTTAAATTAGTGAAAGTTAATCTTTAGCAGCTAATACTTCTCTATTTAAATGGAAGGAGGATCTTCTTAGGTCTATCTAGTCTGTGGTTTGAAAAAATATATAAAAGTGTGACTCTTGACAGAGTTTCCTGTTTGTAACTATAAAGTATTTATTACACAGTACTGTGGCTTACATGGGCTGGGTCACAAGGTAAACCTCCATTAAAAAAAGAGATGACAACTCAAAAACAACAGTACTTTTAAATTGATATAGAGTTCAACGTCCTAACAAAGTCCATTTTAAAAGATAAAATTAGATGGTACAGAAATTAACACAAAAAGATAAAGAGAACAAATGGCAATTTGAGAAAAATAGCCTGTGAGGAATGTGTGGTTAAGCAACTCTCAAAAGAACAGGTGATCAAAAGTGACCACTAGGCAAGAGCAGTGCACTAACAATATTCACTAGAGCACCCCAGTCCATGGTTTCATTGTTGCCAGGACTGGAGAGTTGGGTCATTTACTTTGGGAATGTCAACATGACTTTCTCGTCTGATTTTGCATGCTTTAGATGTGTTGGCTGGCACTCTAACACAGTAGTTTCCAAAGTTGTGGTTCCAGTGAACTCTTCCAAAGAGAAGCTAGTCTTTAGGTTCAGATGTCTTGTCAGTATATCTCCAATCATTTGGCAACATGCTGATTTCACTTGGGAACATGCTGGTTCTAGTTCTCTGTTGTGGAAAATAGAAACCCATGAGCAATTGTTGTGGCTTGTACTAAAGGCCGACTCTCTGGCCTGTTCTAGAGATCTATGAGTGATTTTTGTGTTTTGTACTGTAGTCCGTCTCAGGCATATTGTAGAGATGGATGAGTGATTGTTGTAGATTCTACTATATGCCAAGTCTGTTATCTGTTATTGAATTCCATGAGTGATTGTTGTGATTTGAACTGTAGGCCGACTCTTTGGTGTGTGTGTTTGTAGAGATCCATGACTGATTGTTGTGATTTCTACTGTAGGCAGACTCTCTGATGTGTTATAGAGATCAATGCGTGATTGTTGTGATTTGTACCCGAGGCAGACTCTAGGGTGTGTTCTAGAGATTCATATGTGATATTTGTGTTTTTTACGATATGTCGACTCTCTGGTGTGTTATAGAGCTCCATGATTGATTGTTGTGGTTTGTACTGTAGGCTGACTTTCTGATGTATTTTAGAGATCCATGAGTGATTTTTTGTGTTTTTTTACGATGGGTCGACTCTCTGCTGTGTTAAAGAGATCCGTGAGTGATTGTTGTGGGTTTGAAGGCTGACTCTCTGGTGTGTTACAGAGATCCATGAGTGATTGGTGTGTTTTGTTTTTTACTGAGGCCAACTCTCTGGTGTGGTATAGAGATCCATGACTGATTGTTGTGGTTTGTACTGTAGGCTGACTTTCTGATGTCTTTTAGAGATCCATGAGTGATTTTTTGTGTTTTTTTACGATGGGTCGACTCTCTGCTGTGTTAAAGAGATCCATGAGTGATTGTTGTGGGTTTGAAGGCTGACTCTCTGGTGTGTTACAGAGATCCATGAGTGATTGGTGTGTTTTGTTTTTTACTGAGGCCAACTCTCTGGTGTGGTATAGAGATCCATGACTGATTGTTGTGGTTTGTTCAGTAGGCCGACTCTCTGGTGTGTACAGAGATCCATGATTGATTTTTGTGATTTGTACTGTAGGCCAACTCTCTGGTGTGGAATAGAGATTCATGACTGATTGTTGTGTTTTGTACTGTAAGCCGAATTTCTGGTGTGTTATATAGATCCATGATTGATTGTCGTGTTTCTTTTTTTTTTTTTTTTTGAAAACCTTTATTGAGATAAAAGTAGGAGATACATGCGCAAGCCCACAACCATCACGGCCGGCCGCAAAGATAGGTGATTAAAAACAGGAGAACAGCAGGCCAATATACAATCAGGATATTGCAAAGTACGCCAGAAGTGACTACGGGGTGCGCAACACAGGATAGGAGGTTTTCATTTTTAAGATTAGATGAAGCGAGGGGGCTGCAACAGGAAGGACTACACACCTTACATAAAGGGACACAAAAGAAACGCAGCAAGAGGGGCGTACCCCATATACAATCAAAATTAGGCTATAAATACAGCAACTATATAGGCTAAGCAACCGCAACAATAAGAGTGGACAATAAGCAACATTACAAAAAGCAACAGTTCCAAGCGTAATCCCAGAGAGCCCACCCTCAAGAACAGGAAACAAAGATTTGGTGAGACACAGGAAGAGAAAAGGTGCAAGACCCAGAAACAGCCAACCCTACGAAGAGGAAAGAACCCTCCCAAAGCCGGAAAAGAGCGATAGAGACCATAGAACAAAACAAACTAAAATAACAACCCCCCCCCCCCCGCACCCACCACCCCGCACCCCTGTAATGGCTACGGCCAAGCCCACTAACAGCGTGCCTGTCGCCCCGGAACTGCCCCATAGTAGGGAAAAATATAAAGAGTGGAGGAGGAGAGAATTAGACCCGCTCCCAGCATGTATTACTCGGGCCGCCCGTCCCTAGACCCCGTTACCGATACAAGACGAATGTGCAATATCCCCGGCTATCCATCAGCATCCCAGCAGTGCGAGCAACAACAATCCTGACATGAGAGGAGACACCCTCAACCCTGCCCCCCGCGGTCCGGTGTAGCGACATAGTCCAGTTTCATAGTAGTCATCCAGGATGAAGTGAGCGAACAAGGTGACCACAGCAAGGTAGGACGCCGCCCACCAAAGTCCATCCGACACATAGCCATGCGATTAGCAGTGGTACAGGAAGAAGCGCACAGTATTGATCCTCCAAGGTCGGCCAGTCCAAGCAGTAGCAACCGCTCCAGGGTAAGGCAACGAGGCACGCCAGTAGTCCCAAAAGGAGTCGCTATATATGGCACCCGGTGACGATTTCCCAGCCATTTCACAGCTCCACGAACTTCAGACCTCTCCAAGGATATTCCAGCCGGCACCTCAGCAGGAGCAGGGTCTCGCACCCCCAACGCTTCCACGGCGACCGGGGCAGAAAAACCACAGTAATCAAACACCGGGTGTGGCGCAGCGTCCCGCACTCGAGGGCAGTCACAGACAGGCATGGGTACCACAGACAGAGCCGCGTCCAGCCGGTCCCCCAAATCCCGAGCCGCAATACGTAGGGCAGTTCTCAGCGTGCCTAGAGCGCCCAAAACGTCACCAATCGACATTGGTGCCTCAGAGAGAGAGGATGCAGCAGTCCCCTGAGCACGGGGCGCACAAACGCGTAGTAGTCCCGGAAGTTGGCCGCCATCACCCCCAGCAAGTAGTTGATCACCCCGCCAGCACTCCTCGTAGCGCAACCAGTCCGGGGGCACAGGGGTAGCACACTCCATTCCCACACGGTGTCAAAGTGGCGTGGACAGACGTCCGTGTCGTAAGTAGCAGCCCAGGATCCTCACAATCAGGTGCCGAACGTAGTCAGCAAAATGGCGCCCACCACAGCGCTCGGGGAGACAAAGTAGCGAGCAGAGCCGTCCGGGGGCTGGGGAGACGATACAATGTATCCCTCTCTGCGGCAGTTCACAAAGCCTGTGAAGCGGCGAACCAAGATGTGGAAAACACAATGCGGCAAACACGTTTCGCCGACCGGCTCCGTCTCGCCTGCAATGGCCGCTGTTGTTGAGTTCAGGGCTGACCGCACTCGGAGAACAAAGACCCGGACACCGCCGTGGAGCACCAGGAGGAGGTGAGGGCGTCTCGTCACTTCCACTGCGGGAACCGAACAAAAGAGCACACCGGTAGAACCGGGGTCGCCTCCCGATTCCGATGTCGCCACTCAAAATCAGGATCACCAGCAGGATAGGGCGGAATACGGGAGAAAGGCAGGAGGGTCTATGGAGCCGAGGAATCAGGCGGCCATCATGGTTGCGGGCTAGGCTCCTCCCCTGGAAGTAGTGATTGTCGTGTTTCTTTACTGTAGGGTGGCTCTCTGGTGTGTTCTAGAGATCCCTGATTGATCGTTGTGGTTTTTTACTGTAGGCTGACTCTCTGGTGTGTTCTAGAGATCCTTGATTGATTGTTGTGTTTTTTTACTGTAGGCTGACTCTCTGGTGTGTTCTAGAGATCCATGATTGATTGTTGTGGTTTTTAGTAGAAGCTGACTCTCTGGTGTGTTATATAGATCCATGAGTGATGATTGTGGTTTATGCTGTAGACCGATTCTCTGGCATGTTATAGAGCTTCATGAATGATTACTGCCATTTCTGCTTTATTCCGGTTCTCTGTCGATGAAACACTCTATACTTGAACACATCAAGATGCATTAATGTTCAGACAAGAGGCCTGTTTTAAAACAATCCCCACAGAATGCCAAAAACGCTATGAAAATCGTACATTTCCAGGCAGACAATCTGCACGTTCTTGATTTCTTTCCCAGTTTGCCTGCATATGGAAAACGTTTCCATGCAGAGAAATCCCTTCACCTACACCCTCTGCTTGGAGCACCTTTCGCCGATCTGCAAAATTAATCAGTTTACTGTAGTTAAGTGCTCAATTTGGACGTGAAAAGCCATTTCTTAAAATCCTCAGTAGTACAACCCTGTCTTTTTACTCCATGCCCCAGATTCCAATCCCATGCTCTGATCTTTATGCCTCTGCTTACAAAAGCAAACTCATGCTGTACTGACCGATTTTGTGCAGTCATATCATGCATAATATTGAAATCCTGATTCTGTGTGTTACAATTTCAGACATCCAACATTAAAACCAAAATTTTAAAGTCATAGGTTACATTTTCGTGAATCTGGTCCAACACCATGGCTGGAGAGAGCAGCAAGCCCTCCATCGTTGAGGAACGTTTCAAGGTCTGGAGCTCCAAAACAGATCACTGGTTCGATTTGCAGAAAAGCTGTGAACCTCGGGATGCATTAGCAAGGACTGTACATTTCAGAGATACTAGCTTTGCCCAATCTGTGCTGCATTTATGGAGAGCCTTTATACAATTCACAAAACATCCTAAGAAGGAAATTTATGGTTTTTGTAACTTTGCTGGGATTATGTCTAATTTTCCTAACCTAACAGACGTGGAGTCTCCAGACCGTTGAATAAATTCCAACTTACTAGCTTAACGAAAAAACTGAAATTTATAAAAATGTATTGAATTCCTTGATTTCATTATTAGGAAACATTTTGTTTACAGAGAATTTCCTTATAGTGTGAAAGCCAGACTTAGTTCACCGCTTACGTGTGGTTACCTCAGTAGTTAACTTAGCAGGGGAGGGAAGTGTGATAAAATGTGATGGTGGTGAAAGTGATAAAGTGTGATGGTGGTGAAAACCCACAATGTTATGACTGCTCATTCCATTTGTGTTGCATTTTGTTTTCACTCCCCCAACTCTCCTCTGGGAACGCTTAAAGATACCTACCTAGGCGTCATGCATAAACTCTGCAGATTTTGTAGACATTTTGCAGTCGGAAATAGCATTTCTGCGAACGACTTTTGAATGGTCTGTTCCACCCTTGCTGAGTACCGACTGAGGTACGCTTGTGGTGTTTACATGCTGGGAGTGGTCCAAAACACTGGTGGGTCATTACTTGTTCACTAATTAAATACAAAATCCTTCCCTGTCAACTAGGAAATCCCTTCAAAGGTAAGAAATGTCTGCGTCGTGTTTGTTGGGAAGCCACTTCTTTTGATATCTCTTTGCACGAGGATCAAAATACTGGTTTATGGTGGCGAAAAGAGAAATTACTTGTTTTGCAAGTTTTTGCAATCTTTTTTATTTTACTATTGCAGCTTATCACGGAAGTTCGTCAATTTCCATAGAGATGGAGACATAGCAGTGGTGTGACGTGAAGCCTGCGACGCTACCAGGTCAGCACTGTCTGATAATGCTTTTACTGTAAACAGTGACCTTTGTTTTCATTCTGTTATTGCTCCCTCTCTCCTGTGTTATTAATACCTACATCACAGAGGTTTACACGAGGCAGTAATATACCAAAAAAATAATATACAATATAACATAATGTGGCATTTGAGGCAGGCGATGTTACTCTGGATTGTGCACAAACAGACACGTCACAATGAAATACCTAGAGAGACAATCTGAGATTAATCAAATGTGCCCCATTCTTGTTAGGTGCATAAGAACTATTCAGAAAAACACACAACAATTTGAATGGCGTTCTATATAAGGAATAAGGTACAAGGTCCTGGTGCAGGAAAAGCACTGGAAGAAAATGTAAGAGAATAATGGTGAACACTATCCATATGTACCACAGCACTGCATTAAACTAAGCTTGGACACACAAACCGCTTGAGAACTCGTATCTGAGTGTCGAAAACTGCTTCGTTTACAGTTACCTCATATTTTCATCCTTAATGTGAAGGCTCTTTCAAACAGATATGAGTCTCCCACTAGGCACCTTGTATGGAATTTAGATGATCAGCCTGACTCATACGCTTTTTTTGACAACACATAGGTGTGCGGTCACCATACCCCAGTTATCCATAATCCCACGACTGCTGATTGTGTCTAAAGTAGGAAACACTCAGTGATAAGGTTAGGGTCAATGTTCAATTGCCCATTCTGGTTTTTAGGTCTCGCGACCTATCAATGCGCGCAAGCGCATTGAGGGAGCGAGAATTCAAGTGCTCAAAAAACTCGTGAAACCAAGGGTTTCGTTTGTGCGGTTTTCTTTAAGTTCACGTGAATCATGTGAGCAAACAAGCACGCGCATTCACGGCCGCACAGCACATCAAAGGGCTTCGCCCAGTGTGCGCTCTGCGGCTTCTCCTCCCCTAACATGCTATCTCAGCTCTCCTGCCCCCGGCCGCACAGCACATCAAAGGGCTTCGCCCAGCGTGCGCTCTGCGGCTTCTCCTCCCCTAACACGCTATCTCAGCTCTCCTGCCCCCATCCGGCTTCCCTCCGGCCATTTGCCACACTCCTTGATTTTCTGCCTCCGACCCCAGCACTTCTGGGCTCGTCCAGGCAGTGAGGGAATGGAATAAAAAAAACGTCTGAATACGCATATTGTAAAATCCTGTTGAACTGTAAGCAGGCATGTGCTGGTCGGAGAATTAGGTTACCAGAGGGGATGACTGATTGCAAAACTATGTAAGTAACGTAAATACGACACATATTGCATAACAAATGCTATAGGTGTCACATTTGCAAAAGTTAAAACTATTGGCATTGTAAATGACAAAGCTATTAATTTTGCTATTTTCAAAACCAACACATAAATACAAAAGTTGTCATTTACAATACCAATAGGTTAAACTTTCCTAATGCGAGACCTATTGGCAACGCCAGTGCTTGTTTATCTTGTGGTTTTTTTTTTTTAAAGAAAAACCTAGTTTTACTGATATACCTTCCGCTTACCCCTTCCGGAAACAACAGGGGGGTTGAATGTGCCTTTCATACATACTTTTTAAGTGCAATGACTTTGGGAAAGGACATCACAAGTGAATAACCTCAAAGCTATGTCTGTGTAGATGTTCACCGCACTGACAATGTCAACTCCCAGTGAAATTTATTGTGAGCACCCCAAACTCCTCTATAAACCTACTCCTCATTCTGTAGAAAATTCCATTGCTTTGAGTTTTTAGCATATGCAGATCCTGATTTAGTGAATAATGTTCTGTGATATGCAGCCACAGGTGGCACTTTTGTCACCTGGATGTGCAGAAGGTTGTGAGAGATGCTTCCCAAGCAAATAAGTGAATTGTACTAAGTTGTGGCCCAGATTCTGACCTTGAAACTGTCTCTCCAGTCACAGCACTGATACTTGCAAAACAGATGTCTGGGCATGTCTCTTCATCTCCCTGTAGCTGAAATTCAAACAACATGTAGTGTAAACATGCTTGGCCCAGAATTGACAACCAAATCGACACGCATGAATCAAGGCACACTTCAAGGGCTCAGATTATCTGAAGCAGGATTGAGTTTGAACGAACAGGAAGACTTTCTGAAGCGTGGAAAGCTGAAAATGAATAGCCTTCTCCAGGCTGTTGATCAAGGAAGTAGAGTTGAGATATGCATCAAAAATTACTGCCAGGTTTTTACTTGCTAAGCTCCGGCTGGAGACACTATTCGGCATACAGGAAAGTAGATGGTGAAAAAGTCAGAATTAGCCCCACATAGGACCGGTAAATTGGTGTTACCTTTGTTTACAGAGAGCAGTTTATCTGTCATCCATTGATGATCTATGCACAACAGCTATGGTTATTATGTACGAGAAAATTCATTTGGATAACGCCAACAAACATCTGTACATTAACCTAGTATTTCCTCACCAACTATCCCAAAGGATGCCTGTAGATAAGTGGTGGAGAAAGGGAGGAGCTCTGTGATGCTCCACAAGTTTCCATAAGAGTGGATGAAACTAGGTACCCAATCTACATCTGTTGGGTTTGGTCAGTGAGGCAGAGGTGGAATTATTTTAATGCTCCTTTCATTACTCCTACCCTTTTCTATAGGGCAATAGCAAATATACCGAGCGGAGCAGGGCTAGCTCAGGAGGGGCTGTTTTAAATGTACATTAGGTGGTTAGCCAGGAGTAAAGGAATAGTTAATGGAGATAGTGATATACATCCTACCCATTAGTCAAAGCCTATTGTTTCTATGCTAGGAGTACAGTATTACAGAAGGCATTATGAGAAACTTGTAATATAGGCACCCACTCAAAGTGTTCACTTTCTAGAAAGGAGCAGAGTGGATGATGGTAAAAAAACGTAACTCATTTTACTGCTAACATCCCGGTAACTAGGGATGTGCATACCTCGCGTAATTCAGTCTTGCCTAAACACACAGAATTGCATGTGATTACGCTTGATTATGCAAGAAGAGCAATTCCGCATTTATTGCTATTTTTTAGTGCATAAAATGCCTCTATGCGTCCAAAAGGAGATCAAAAATGCATTTTGTGCAACGAAATAGCACTTAATGGAACAGAACATGAATAGCAAGTGTGAACAGCCGCTCACGCTTGCTAAATGTGCTCTTAGGATAGGATTTGCAGCAACATACCCCTGGCATGCATCGCTATTTTCTTATCGCAAAACCCTCTCTCTGGTACAAAATGAGCGTGAAAAGGCATTCCGTGCTAAGAAATAGGGCAAAATTGTGCTGTTGGGATAGAATTCCCCCACCCCCCTCTGCCCCCCCCACCCCACCCTCAACTTACTCCCGGAATTAAGTGTGATTTTCTTAGCACCCTTTCATGCAAAATGGCATTAACAAACAGCGCTAAATGGATTTGTGGTCTCTAAATGTGCCCCAAATTTCTCTTAATTATGCAAACAGGTGTAATTATCGATAAATCTGCATTATTGAGTATTGTGGAATTACCGAAATTACTCTGATTACGCCAAAGTAATCTAAATTACACCCAGGTCTACTTGTAACTAAATACACTGATGGGCCCACCACTGGCAGTCTCTGCATGCGGTGCACGGAGTGGGCAGCCATAAAAGTTGGTACTCTCTTATAGCACCTTCATCTGAACACACTGTCAAATAATGGCGGGCAACAATGCTTCTGCTGCTTTGGTTGGCACAAATTGGAATTTATGGTTTACTGTACTTCCCTGAACTCTCCATTTGTAACATTTGACAGTAATTGTTCATAGTGAATAATTACAAATGAAATTAAAAAGGTGCGTACCTAACTCAGCTAAGCCCATTGAGCAGTGAGTTGCAATTTTTCTCCCAGGAGTGTTCACTATTTCTTTCTTCTTATGTTGCAGGGTTTTCCGCAGAGGTCAAACTAACCAACATTTTGCAAGAACCTCAGTGTTAAGTGGAAGAGGCTAGAAAGATCTTCGGATCGTGGCAAATCCAAGACGTGTTAGCGGACCGGAACATGCAGATTCTGGCTATATTCTGTGGGATGGTGACACAGAGAAATTTTGGGATGCCCTCATAAGGATCATTTTGTATTATATAAGTTACTGAACGGGCAAGTCTGATGGGACAGTATTTCTTTGCACATAGCTACATGTTTAATGGACCAAAGCCATTCTTTTCCTGAATAGGATGGGTATTTTTTAATCACTGCAGTGCTGGCGAAGAAGGCATCTAAAACACCGTATAAACTTCAAAATGTGCAGTGTAATAACGGAGTAGTGTCAACACTCTACGCATACAGAGATTAATGGACCAGACCACTCCAGGTCAGAAACAATTATATCCTCTGTAAATATTATGTATGGGTGAGAATTGGTTTGTACTGAGAGAATGACTCCTCCTTTAGTGCCAATCTATCCAATTACAGTCATTTTACTTTCAACATGCCCTTTCTGTGGTTCCCTTTCTCTTTTCTGTACCATTTTGTTTCAATGGTATGTACCATTTTTTCTATTTATAAAAGTGTATAAATGTGTACATAGTAGCAACAAATATTATATTGTCCATAGACTTGCTGTGGACACTGGTGACTGTCACAAGCAGGCAGCTAACGGATGAAACGGGGAAGGCTGTGCCAACACTTCAGGAATCTTAATTGAGACTTCCTTAGAAGTCTTGAGATGTCTCAGGACACAGTGAGAAATAGAAAGTGTGTTTTTAGGTAATGTGGTATTGAGTGTCTATAGGCAAAGTTTAAAGAAAAGGGTCAAACATCAGTAAACAGGTAATACGAGATTTGTAAAGTATTTGAATGGATTATTACTGTATAAGTAGACATTACCAATAAGTAAGACAAGGTTGTTAGAAAAAAAAAGATCCTAATGGTAAAAGTAGAAAAAACATGCTGCTGGGACTGTCTTTTAGTTGCATCCCAGAACATAATATTGAAACACAAAATCTAAATAATTGAATGAAAAGAAGGTATTATAATGATGTAAATGCATGTAGCTCATTGTAAGCTTAAAACACTACAATTAGAGGAAAAATATAAGGTGACTCAACTAGCATCTCGCTGCATGAAAGGAGGTACTTCGGTGCATTGGCAAATAGCAGCATTACTTCAAAATAGTCACTAATGAGTGCATCACTATACTCTGTGATGATTAGGACATCATATCAGCCCACCTCATAGAAATTATTGCAAAGGGAGCGCTAAGAAGAAAATACTGAGATTGAATGAGTGTTAAAAGGCGGCAGAGATTGAGTTCTACAACTTAGTAGCTGTATTTAAGATATGAAGCATCCATCTGGCCCGTGTGCTCTTGATGATTTAGTACTTTGGATGGTCCTCATCAGATCCTGTTTCATTATACAGACTGTTCTGAACTTTGCAGTTTGGTATTTAATTTGTTTCTATAAGCCACCGTTTACTTTGAGTATATCATTTTTCCACGTTTTCGAGATATCATCACTTAGGCAGTGTAGTCTATATCCAGCTTTAGTATCTTTCATGGTTTATTCTATGCCAGAAGGATCCTTGCCAATGTCAGTTTAAATTTAAACATAATATCCCCTAATGGTAGATTAAGAGACCACCACTTAGATTCAACTGTGAAATAAGAGCTAAGATTAAAGACAGAAGATTGAAGACGCGAGCGCGCCTCAAGAACCATTTGGTAATCGTCCACAATCATTAAATGGGGAAATTCACCTAACATAAGACCATTCTACATCTCTCCATTTTCAAAATATTCACCCCATTTGAGGTTTTGAATCACCCTGAAATTGTAATTGATAATCAGTATATTACAAAGCAATCTATTAGTATTACACTCAAGTTAGAGCACATTTTCTCTTAATCCACTACTGGCAGATTGAACAGTCATGAATTTCATTTTAACATTTATCCAAAATCAATTGTACTTCTATTTTAGTGCCTAGACCCTTTTACAAGGTGTAAAACAGAATGCTTATGAGTGAAAGACGGAAATGTATCACTCGGATAGAAATGTTTAGAAAAGATCTTATTATTTTTCAATGCAGCTCATAAAATATTTTTTTTAAAATACGGACTACCCATATGAAAGCGGGGAAAAGTGCAATTATTTGTGTATTCATTTAGCACACATCATCTACACAAAAAATAGCATTATCTGTTTTGTAAAATGGCTGCCCACAATTTGTGAACTAAATATATGTAGTAAGATTTCCGATTACTTCTGTAAGGACCAGGTTAGCTTTACAATCTGTTTTACAACACCTAACAAAATGTAAAAAAGTAATGCAAACAGTTAAAAATCAGGTAAGAAAAGAGAAACACAACATAGCAAAGGGTATGTTATAAATGAAAAGTATGTGACTCTTAAAGTGTTAAGAGAGTCCTCATCAGTGAGAATGGACTGAAAAAAGGTAACAGAACTAAGATCTACCAGTCACCAGTGCTATTAACGATCTGTTCAAATGGTAGTATTTTAGGTTTCTTTTTCATTTTTTTATTCATGAGGGCCAATATCAAGAATGTAGTAGTCTCATCTGTACTTGAACAGGCTTGCGAAGAATGTGTCAATATAGCCTGTTTTATGAGACAACAGGGGCCACTTTTCCTAGAATTGCGACTTTCACCAACATGCAGCTATTTGTTCCTTTTTATGTTCCTACTAAAGTCCATAGGCATGTCTCCATTTAATCCTTTTTTATTTTCTCAATTGCAAAAATGGTTGGTGTTTACAAATGTGCTGTACAAGCATTTTCCAGTCATTCCTTTTATATCCAATTCTGACACAATGTGCCAGATTCTTCATACAGCTTGTGTGGGCTGTTGTTTATAACTGTGTTGTTGTTTACTGAAAAAAAGTGTCAATGCATTTGCTTGCCTTTGCGCCTGGATGCGACCTATATAAATTCAAGTACTGCATCCAAGTGTGTGGACGCTGTACGCTACATGCGCTTGTATTCATGATGTGGTCATTGACTGCTCAATATCATGCTGGACTTGAGGTGCAACCATGAAAACTGACACTTTATATTAAAAAAGTGTTTTATGGACACATGGCACTCCATGCTGTGGCAGCATCCGTGGACATCTGTGAATGCATTGCCTTGAGTTTGTGGCTATGTACAAGAAGCACAAGGTCTTTTTATGTATTTGTGGCACGGTGATATATGATTTTGTATTGTACATTTGCTATGTTCCGTAATTATTGTCACAGTCACAGCACTATCCTTACAGATCCTCATTATTAAAACAGTGGATTCTCAATAGCTGAGGGTCTTGCCCACTCATGGGATTGTGGTGCCAGGAAAGGGTCAGAGGGGGTAATTGTGTGTGCCTTACTTACAGACTGACGGCAGCAAAGTAAGCTGAGTCAAAAACATGTGCCATCTTACTTCGAGTCTTATTGTCCTCCACACATCCCTCGCCAGCCTGGGGACCTTTGGGAGATGGTTGTGTGCTTTTGAGTTGCTGCCCTACTAACAACATGTTAAGAGATAGAGAGATCTATTTTGTACATGTACTGCATCATTTACAGAGCCATCACGACCAGCACCCAGTTTCTCTTGCAGACAAGCTCACCATGTCTGTCAGTTCTTGGCACGCCTGCAGCAGAACTCCATCAGACTGGAGACTAAGAAGTTTATAAGGGAAAAAGCCAAGGCAGGAGGACTTTTCCATCTGTGTATCCTGGATTTTCAACTACATCCCTGTGTCCATCAGGACTGCCCCAATACTACTCCAATCTTGGAAAGATTTGAACATACACCTATTTAAAGAGCAATACTTCACAATGTATTAACAGTCTACAAAGCAACTACTGCTCCTAACACTCATTGACTTTATGATTGCATTTAACCATGTACAGCGCTTTGCTGCCTTTTACCTAGGTTCTTCCAATAGAAATACCACATACATACATACATATAAGATGCAGAAAAAACTTGAATAGAATCAGAAGGAATGTGTTTCGGTTGGTACTCCCAGATAACAATGGCTGAGATTAATTCAAGTATTCCACCGATCACTGTTTTGATTTCCTCTGTGCAACACCCTAAGTGTGACAGATATTCCCAGAAGTGGGACCTGTTCTCACCGTGCCACAGGACTCACGTTGCATCACTTTTTTGTTTTCTTCTGGCCTAATTGCACCATTGCAACTGTGTTGAGTATAGTGTAAGCCACTATAAAGTGTGTAGGGCCTTGTAAAAAAAAAAAAAAACTTAGGGCCACTCTATCAAACGGGTCACAAGTGCATTGTAATACGGTGGATGGGATATTGTCACTGTTTGACAGAGTATCCCAAACTCCAAATATGGCCCTTTAATTAATATCCAACATAATCCAATAAAAGGTCCCACTTGTTTTTTGCTGGATCCTTCTACATTTGCACCTGTAGAGAGTCTGGGTTGGCGCAGGACTTCTTTGGCTGTGGTACGGACAAATCAAATCAGATCTATAAAGCGCCCCACTGGTGTCCCGCCGAGACAAAGAGGCTTGGCGTGCCTTAATCACATGCTGCTAAAGGGACGATCATCCTTATACATGCAGACATGAGGTGTACTTCCTTTGCACATATTCTACCAGTACATGGTATTGCATATGTTACAGTCACTGTAAATGATTCTGTAAAAGACAAGGCCGTATTGTGGTCGTAGTCCTGAGCATGTCCTGTTTACCTGAGATCCATACTATTGAGACCTTGTTGTAAGTCAGCATATGTTTTTTCTGCCTTCTTTAACAGAAGCACTAGATCCATTTTGGGGTATTTGACATTTTACCCAGTATTTAAAAATGACTCTCTTAAATGTTAATTAACTATATTTAAATTATTTGGGCCTGGTTGTGGGCTTTTAGCAACATACACTTACTCCGAAGGCATATTCCTACATTTGAGCTCATCTCTTTCAAGAAAGGTTTCCAAGACCACTCCTATATAAATCAATTATGATTCTTTTTTCTTCATGGGGAAGTTCTTTTCCTGATTTCCAGATGAAGGTTAGGGTGTTCCCTTCCGTTTCCGCATTTGAAACATACCACTGCCACTGTTATAAGAAAATCTTTGTTTACAGTTTGAGAAACTACCTGTAAATATTTGGTGAATACGTGGGTGCTCACAACTTTAACATGTGGATCTTCTCATGTACACCCGCTAACCTGCATGCTCTTGCTGCTAGGTTTGCAAATGTGAAGACTCTCCATGCTTGCAGAATATCTGTAAAGGCGTATCCCATTTGTGAGGGTAAAAAGCAACATTCCCAATTCTGTGTATCATGATTGTGACCATACCATTGTAAATTGATTTTGGCGCACGTGTTGGACCCTGGTTTGCACAAAGTTTTAAGAATCCATTCTTCAGCTTCTATGTAGATACATTACCCATTCAAATGAATGGCCCACTTTAGCCTTTTCCCATATTCCAGATGACGAAAGGGGGTGTGGAGTATGGAAGACCCAAGGAGAAGTATAAAGTTATTAAGGGCCAAATTCAAGGTCAGGCACTTTACTAACTTCAATGCAACAAAAAAGTGGTTAAGCTGCTCATGTATTACCCTAAGCTCTGTTAACACTTTCCCTCTTTCTTCACAACCTGTCTCCTAGTTCCTTCAATTCAAAGAAACAATCTATACAAATACCTGTTTGATCAAACCATCTAGTTACTCGACCCATCTATTTTCAGTTCCTAGCAACAAGAAATATGCAATGCATACTACAAACATGTCTAAACTAATACATTAGTAAATGAACATACTAAATATAGCCCTCTGTAGACAAATAAAAGCAATATTGGCATTCGGTGTAGCCGAAATATATATAACCCCAGGTAGTCCAACAGTTTGAGGAACTAGGTCTCCGTCATGTTCAATATTGCGTTGCTGATCAAATCATGGCAATTAAAAGAGTAATTTTAAAAGAGTTAAATGTATCTACCATCTTGCTGCACCTATTGTAAAGGTGACACCTTTTTGATTAAGAATAAAAAAGTATTTAATTTTTTCCAAATTGAGTCTTAGTTTGGTCGCTGGTTAAATTAGGTAAGACATTGTTTCTGAGATATGTTATTATTTGATTAGACATGGGAATACCACAAGCTTTCAATTGACCACTTCTAGCGTATCCTTGGACTAATTTGAGAATTGTCTTGATTTGCCTCGGAGTGTTATAGTGTAGAAATATCTTACATTTTCAACAAGGATAGCCGATCCATATCTCATTAAAGTCAGTCCCATTTTTCGTTGGCTAGCACTTTTTCAACTATTTCATTTGGATCATCTGCTGTTAATAGTGATTTACATTTATTAAGAAAGACCTTGAATTCATTATTGTCAATATTTAAATAGTGTACACCACAAACTGAAATGTCTCAAGGCAATAAAATGATAGGTGTGATAATTTTGTTTACTTGGAAAGGATGAAAGGCCAACTCGGGCTTGGAAGAATTTGTACCCATAGCCTATTTTGAGTATTGGAAACTAGTGCTTCTATTAGTCTTAGTTTTGAGATGCAAAGCATCATTTGGAAAGATTTGACCTGACATTCATCTTCTTGAAATTTGGGTGCCATCTTAATTTGTAAATATATGTTAAAAATATCTCCAACATTTGGCATGCTTGGCTCGAAGCACACACGCCCTCTTCATTGAATAGAAAGTTTGCTTTGGACTAGGTCCTACAGAATTCCATCTAGATTGTGAGTTAAATTATGAGCTTTTTCTGGCCATGTTCATAATCCTGGAAATCATTGATTGATCCAGCATGTCCATAATCCCACTGCAGTGGAGGGCCTCACTGACTGTGAGATTGAGTGATTCCTTGATACACTACTCCTGCTAAAGCTCAGAACCTCGGTCTCCATGGAGTATTAACAACTATTGTGGTTTGCACCCAAAACATCTGTGCAGAGGACATCACTTTATGGAAGTGCTTTCTCTCCACATGTAACTTGTGACACTTCACTGCCTCCTTATGATTTAAAAAGGGATTACACCACCGTAAGACAGCATTATGATTATAGGGAGTGTTTGGCATGATGGTGGAGTGATAAACAAGCTACTGGCCAGTCCTAACAGGGCATAGGTTGGGGGCCAGATGACATTTCTTGAGGTAAATGCAGAGAGGATCAGGAGTGGTATCATAGCATATCTCACCCTCAAAGTGTCCAACTTAGAGCAGATTGGAGGTGAAAGACAGTTTGATTATAGAACCTATGTATGAAGGGTTCTTCACCATGTTGTGTGACCTTGCCTTTCGGAGGATCAGCAGGGTCAGAAAGTTGACTACGAGTATGATTTCTTCTGCAATAAATTATGGCACAAAACCATTGGATCTTTATGTGTGAGGCAGCAGTCTGTGAAATCCAGTTGATCGTTGGTACGGAGCCAATGCAGAGATTGCATGGTTACGGAGATATGGTCAGAGCACTTTAAGCCAATGATCAGACGTACTTCAAAACTCTGAGCCCTTTGTAGCCTAGAAAGACTGTTTTTACAGGGCGCTCATGTAGATGCTAAGAAATCGTCTCACACACCAATCATAGCCTGAAAGGGTTTATTAACAAACAGAAAAATATTAGCCTGTGAAATTACAGTTCCAGCCAACCAGAGTTCCCCCTAGAAAGGCGGCATCGAAGTACACTAAGTACATAGAGAGGAAACACATTTATAGGACACGTGGTCACAACCAAACAAAGGGAGCATACAGGTGTCTGGAGACTGAGAGTATGAGAAAGAAAGAAGACGATCTTCACTTAACAAAAAGAATATCTCTATTTTCGGCTGATACGTTTTGGGCTTCGGAGTGTAGAATTTATCACCATTTTTAAGTGTGCCATGGATGTTTTTTTTTTTTTTAAAGGAAAACTGGTCCTATAACGTTATTTAAATCAACGGTACTAGTAAACACACATTTATTAATACATTTCAAATGTGAAATTCTAGTTTAGTGCCACAGTAGAGCACAATTGATCTGCAAAAAACATTGTTTTCTGCCTCACAGATAGTATTTTACAGTTACTTAACACAGTGAAACACCTTTCTTAATAGTCACAAGGTCTCTTCAATATGAGTTTACCTTATTGCACATATTTTAACTCCTTGCATTCTTGGTTTCGTTTTTCGAAATTAATAACTATAAGAAAATCCCATTGCGTAAACCATATATTCAGATTTTCAAAGTGTGATAGGCTATTTATTACCATTGGGAATGCACCGTAGCCCACTTGAGGCTTATCTCTTGAGAGCCATGACCCCTCTCAACAATAGGAATAAACATCATTACACTCTGGCACATCTTTATATATGTGTGCAGCATACATGTGGAGCACAGATTGTAATATGCTATTTATTACCATATCATATTACACTGTGGAGCTCAGAGCATAATATATCTATTTATTACCATTGTCGAGTGTGGGAGGTGACCATGACTAACAAGAGGTAAGCATTGGGTGGGTTAAGATGCCCCTCTCTTCTCCCTTGACAATGAAAATAACAGCACATTATGGTTTATGCCATGACATTTTTTCATCTGTATTTATTTTTACAAATGTATTTAGCCAAAACCAAGATGCAGGTAGTTCCATTTATGCAGCAAGGTACAATTAAACTCAAGAGATGTTGTTGCTATCAGGAAAATTGTTTCATGTGTGAAGTAATTGCTAAATGCAAAGTGTGTTGTGTTGTCAGTTTTTCTGTACTGTGGAATTAAACTTGTTTGACTTTGCACTATAGTGTTTTGTGTGTATTAGTACAGTTGCTCTAAACAACGTGTTATTGGGCCACATTTTATTTATACACGCACGTGTAACTATGTAATATGGTTATATATGGTTGATATCATCAACCACAAGGCCAAAGGCTGACAGGCCTGTGTATGTCACCAGAACCCTAAGAAGACCATATAGGAGCATATTACACATGGTACCCATTATGTATTTTTATATTGCACGTTTATTTTGGAGTAGTTAGCTTCAAAACGCTGTTTTCTTCACAGTGCAGCTAACAATGGGCACTAGTTGGAATTAGAATGCTTGGGTTTTCTTTAGCTTTCACAAATAAATTATGGATGAACAGTTGGGAATAGTAAGATCTGTGGATCTATGTGAATCCTTTATTTTCTTCTTTTGCTGCATAATTATTAATTTACCGCATTTGCAACTTAATGTGCATAAAAAGAATTAAAATGGTGCTGCCAGAGAATATGCCGCATACAAAAAAGCAAAATGCACTTCATTTAGATAACATTGCCACATAATTTGGTCTTCCATGCTGTATAATGTTAAAGCTTTGCAGAGTCGTTTGGGGGCTGTCATTGCAATGATGAAATTTATATTTCACAGTCAACCATTAAATAATTTCCATATTTCATGGTACCCTGTGATGTGTGGGTTTTTATACCACTGCTTTTTTGTCCAAATACTGTCTCATCGTGAAGAGCACTTCCTGAATTTTCTTTGTTTTCACAAAAGCTTTCAAACCATCTTATCTGGCTGGAATTGAGTCACCCACCTTCCAAGTTGCTTATGAGCATCACATAGTGTACTGAACTCTAGAAATGAATGGAGGCGGACCTGCTTCCCAAGTGCATGTATGTGACCACTGGCACAACAGAACTATGGGAACTGATGGCCAGTTGGAAATGTAAGGGCCTAGCTTGCCCCCCTCTTTATTTCCAGAGCCTTTGTTGTCCGTAGTATTGACTACTAATGCACAATATTCTTTTCTGAATAACAACAACAAACTCCTAACCTGACCTGTAGAAAACTGCACATGTGATGCTCTAAATGAGCAGGTTTGTTTCACATCATTAATTTACAATCATTTAAATAATGAATTTAGTCCATCCTTATCACGTACCATTTCTAAAGAGATTTGCATTAGGACTACTATTCCATCTGCAATATTTACAACTGTACCTGTGCTCCCTTCTCTTTCAGGCTGCACTTGTCACACTTTACCCTGTCTCTTCCTTCAAGTTGGTGCCAAACATTTACCTCCATCTAGGTTTGTTTTGTGTCATCCATCTGCCAAATGTGTTTGTTTACTGATAAAAAAAATTTTTTGCAGAGTTTTATATGGTACGGACTTGACCCGAAGGTATCAGAGCACTTTACACAAGCATCTGTTACGTTACATGAGGACACATTAAATTTTGTTAGGGACGGGGAGATTAAGGGATTTGCCCAGAATCATAGGATGTTGCTTGTCCTTGCCGAGACTCGAACTCAGTTCCCCAGATTTGAGGACCACTACCCTTGCCGTTAGGCCAACTCCTCTCCCCTAAGTAGATACAGCCTTTTCTACATACCGGGGTCACTACATTGATCTGAACCAGAGTTCCTGCAGATCAGTTGATACGTTTCCTAATACTGCTCTTAGCTGTGCTCATTTGAACCAAGATTGGAGCACAACGCACATCAGCCTACCTCACTCTGCCATGTACTACATTACCTTTACTACACTAAATTCACCTAGTTGGCTTTATCGCTGCATGTTTTCATCATAGGAATCTTATTGCAGCAATACGCTGCTACATTCCCTCAGCAACATGTCTTGATCCATGGTCTAGTAACCACCCTGACAATATCCCTCACATTCCCTCAGTAATATGACCGTATCATCTCTCCAGTAACCACCCAGCAATTTCCCCCTTGGAACATACAGGCTACACCATGCAGCATCTTTCTCACCCACACCTCTGAGGACGAGGGGCCAGCACTTCAGGGCCACACTCGTTGCAGCAATGGAGATATGGCAATGATTGCTGCATCAAAGCATACTAAAGGGGATGGATGGATGGCTTGAATTAATCTCAGCCACTGGTAATTACTGGGAGCCGCATCCCAAACCATCTTTAATTTGGACACCATGCCACCTCAGTTTAGACCCACCTATATGCACATCAGTCTGGACCCTGGCATGGTGTGAAGAATAACCATGGATTGGAATGCGGCCCGAGTGGTTACCAGCGACTGAGATTGATTCAAGCACGCCATCCATCCATCACGGTTTACTAATAGTGACTGCTGCATGGGCATGCCTAGCAGAACACAAGGGCTAAGTGCAGCAGAGGGGGTTTAACACTTCCATACACTGCTGGTTCAGCACAGTGCTCCAGAAAGGTGGTGTTAGTACTGCGAACTGATTGTTCGCCAAGACGTTTCATGGTGTCACAGGCATTCGCTGAGGCTTCAACGGAACGGTTGAATGCCTTATTACGCAACATGCGACGCCAAACATTCAGAGGCTGGTTATAGCACTGGGAGTGTTGGAAGCCCCATCATTTCTGTCAGAAGGTTTATAATTAGCATTAGTTCCAAACCATTTGCCTTTCTCTCTCTGTGCAGGTACATGCACGCATATCACGAGGGACAGAAAAACGAGAACTTTTAAGTTTCCTTGAAATGTTTTTCTTTGTGTTTCTAGGAAGATGGGTCCTGTTATCAATGTCTACTAGTAGATATGGCACTGTCCTACTCTCTCCCTTTTGTTGTGCATTACCTCTTAAACAACTTGCCCCATGTGGTCAAATCACAGGTATTCCCAACCATAAGAGATTTATCCAGGCCTCCTTCAGTCACCCTTCTGAGGCATTACTCATTAGATGGATACACAGCTCAATGTTTTTGTGAATAAACTAGTTTTCACCCTTTTCAACCACAAACACTACAGGTCTTGAGCCTTTTTATAAACCAACAAAATATACACATATAGAGTTATACGTAGGATTTAAGTACAATGCATAAGTATTCAAAATCACATGATTTTTCATATGGTTTTGTTATAGCAATGCTGCACTATAAATATATGCTTCGAACAGCTATAAAGTGTCTATGCCAGGCAACACACGCAAGAAAGGAAGCACCCCAGGCTCTGCAGCATGAAAGGGAGTACAAAGATATGAATGAAACCAATAAAAGACCTGGTTTTCAGACGTCCACTGTTGAGACATCATTTTCTTATTGAGGGATCACTCCTCCACCAAACTAAGGTCAAAAGAAACCAGGTCATGCGGTCTGACACAAAATTAGTAAAAACAAATTATGGATTTAACCCAGATCTGTGACTGGGGGTCAGTGTTCTATTTGTTCAGCATTTCATCCATCATTTGTTCTTTTTGCCGCTCAAAGTGGGAAGTTTATGCCCAGATGTGGTCCCGTGCTCGCTATGCGACCAGATTCAAGCTAGCCTGATTGATAAGGGTTGATACCCTGAAACCGGTCCCGTGATGCTTCTTTCAGGTGGACCTGGTCTGGCAGATCGGGCTGGACAGTTCCCATGGGAAGCAGGGTTAAGACTGATTTGCATAAGGCTGGGTCCAAACTGGGGTGGCATGGTGACCAAAATCACAATGGATTTAACCCAGATCTGTGACGGGGGGGGGGGTTAATGCTTCACTTGTTCAGCATTCCGTTCATCATCTGCTTTGACACAAGATGAGTGGTACACTGAATATTTGAATCAGAAAATACAAATAGCCACATCAGGTGGATTAATGAGTTTGGTAAATTGTGTTTTTTAACATCATTTCTATCAGCTTTTTTTTTTTTAAACAGATTTTATTAGTTGCATGATAGAAATATATCAAGTAACGCTCTGACATCCAGAGTCAATCACAAGAGGCAAGTTATCGAGTACAGTGACATGCAAGCATTTTTCATTGGTAATCAAACAGTGGAAACAAATAACGAAGTGCATGGTCGCACAACCCCCCCCCCCCAGCCTCCCCATCCCACCCTCAAGCACATCATTTCTATCAGCTTTGATGGGAAAGTAAAATTGCTCAAGCTAGAGTATTGGTTTAATGGAAAATATATCTAACTGTCTTCTTTCAGATTTGCAGTACTGTAACTGTTGAATTTTGTAAATATTGCAAGACTACCATAGCAAATTGGTAAAGTGGCTACTTTTTATTTAAGCTGCCCTTGCTTCTATCAATCTCATGGGTTTTAGAAAGACCACATACATCCTCAGCTGTTTATTAAATCATTGTCACACTTGCTGCTATAGACTTCCCCCACCTTTACAGAGCTGCAGCTTGAGAATGCTGCCCAGGTTATGAAAACCATGCGACAGTCCTACTGTGGATGTGTAAAGCTTTAAAGCCCTAAAAGGCTATATCGAGCAGCATTCTATTGGTACCAAAGCATTGTGTTATAGGAGGCCTGGGCTTTTCAATAGTTAATATACAACAAATTCCAGTCAGGATTTCCGCATGTCCCATGTAAAAATGTCTGGACTGGCAATAGATTAACCTTGCGTAAAAAGATCCTGGCAAAGACTGAGAAATGTATTTTCTTATTCCAGCCAAATTGAGTTTCCACGTTTTTTAGGATCTGTTTGAATTTCTTTTTTTAAGTGCAGTCTTCACATATTAGGTGGAGGGAGATACCTGTGTCGGGTCAAAATTTAGGTAATCTGTGTTTTGGGGTCTGTTTTTTGAGGAGATGCTTTTGCTGTGTTCATGTTCACATGCTGTGCTTCACAATAACCCTGGAGAATATGGGTGCAGGAATGTGATGTATAAAGAATTTCAGGTTTGTTGATGATTCTGATCCTCATGACTAAAAGTTACTCTCTGACCACTCGACAATCCCATCTCTGTTTGTTAGGAGGTTAAAGATTGACCTGTTCTAATGTTCATCGTACCCTGCGCGTCTGTCCTCAATCCTTTTTTAAACTTGGTTTATAGTTGCATATAATAACTCTATAAATGCACAGTTGTTCAGCCGAGGTCATAACGTAGTGACCGCCCACTACTCTTTTTATCGATATCAGGAAAATAATGTACAATGATTCCACCTCATCTCGCCTTTGTACAGTGTTTTTTCATTTCTGTCGTATGTGTATAAAATCTGATTTGCACTTTTAACGTGTTTGTGTTATTGAATACTGTAAAGTATGCTTTTGGTTGAAATTCTTTTCTAACAGTTTTTGGGGATAAAAATATTGCATTATTTGTGCAATACTGTACTGCAGTTCTAAATGCATTAAATTGAATTTGTCTACAAATGTCTACTTTTGTGTAATCTTATTTCGTTAGTATATCTATATATAAACATTTATATATACAAGAACATACGCAGTTAGGGAAATCATTCTAAGCTTTTGCCTACATAGCTCTTACGAAATCTCCTGCAAAGAAAGAAAATCTTAAAAGGGGCTTAGAGCCTGCCCATTACTTAACTCTACTTAAAATTGGTTGGCTCCAACGTCACTCATTTCCTTGCTTTCTGTTGGTCAGTGCCTCCTCCTTACCTCCAGCCTCCATCTTCCTCCCTGTGGTTCTCTCTAACTTACCCTGCCGTCTCCCACCACAATTATTTTGTTCCCCACCCTTCCTGTTGCTTGCCACCCTCTACCCTTACCCCCTGTGCTGTGGTATGACATATTGCACAGCAACACAGGCTGCTGTTTAGGGCACAAGTCCTAAAAAAAGAAGTGGGGGACGCTGTCACCGGAAGTGACGTCACGACAGGAAGTGACGTCACGAAAGGTGCCAAGCTCCTCGTCCCAGAGAGGCAAAAGAGTGAAGTACAGCTGTTTGGCAGGGGGGACGCCGTCCACCCGCGTGGTACCCCGACTCGAGCCCTGGTGCTGTTCAACATGGCTTAAAGTAAATAAAAGGCAAGTGCTGTGGCACGATCAACGCTGGCCATACCATAGCGCTTTGTTTTGATTTACTTTAACCGATGTTGCAGGGCAGCCTGTGCTGCTGTGCAGCATCATAAAAACATTGACATAGCCAAATAGCTCACACAGAGTTATTTGGCTTTGTTAATGTTTTTTAAAGACGTTACACAACAGTGCAGTGTGCCGTGCAACATGGCTTAAAGTAAATTAAAACAAAGTGCTATGTAGTGGTCATTACTGGCCGCTTTCTTTTTATTTACTTGAGCCATGTTGCACAGCAGCGCCGGCTGCTGTTCAATATCTTTAAAAAACATATGCAATGCCAGTAGGTCTCGTATAGGCGAAACAGATTGGCTTTGCCAATGTTTAAGTCTGGTTTTAGAAAAGTCCTTTTGATCTTACTAAAGTTATATGTAGAAATGTCTTACTTAAAGGGCTTTCAGATAGCTCTTTTCATCCATTAGTCTGTTGTTGCGTCATTCTCATTTTGCTTCCGCCCTCTACAACATATATCATGGGGTATTGTGTCTGCCTATTTCAGCCACTGGCTAAGTTCACTTTGAGCGACTATTTTGCTCTTTGTTTATCTGACTGCTTCTGTTTCACACCATTCCAGATTGTGTCCATTTAAAGCTGATCTTTATAAGTGAGCCTCTTTTTAGTATGCATGCAAGTAAGTGCATGTCATGCTGGAATGTATTTTAATTGAGGACTACAGTTATACTTGTAAACCAATTTAGTCTATATGTCATGCGTGTAGGTTTTTTTCAGTGCTCTTGTATGTCATGCATATTTATATGAATATCTATATGTTTTGACCTATTATATTACTAATTGAAGTTGTTCCATTTAATCCAACTTCCTGTTCTTTCTGCATGTCTAATAATTGTCTGTCTATATAGCTATATGTCTATCTATTGATCTGTTTCTTTGCAAATCTGTCTATCTAGGCAACCCTCTGTATTTAGCTGTTTATCTATGCAACCATATCTATCTATCTATCTGTGTCTCTTTGTAAATCTATCCTCTCTTTTTCCAAACCTTTCTATAATTTTCACAAAGATTTACAAAAGGAAAAACCATTAGTCTTGTGTTAGCCAAGACCTTTCATTTTTACTAAAACGATGTCCACAGCATAAGTTACTTACAGGGGTTTTCAGTCAGACTTCATCTACTAGTCTGTTGTGTATTCACATTTTTCTTCCACCCACTCTAGCATGCATCAAGGGACAATGGATGCCGAGGAGGTAGGAAGCGTGAGCCCGGAGCTCCGCTCCCGTTCCCGGCTAAACTCCTGATAAACTACCCGATCTTCGGCGGACAACGATTGATCTGCTACCTGAAGGCATCGGTGGGGCACCGGAACCCCGCGCTCGCTGCTAATTACTGCTACTCGTCGCGGAAATTGAGTTTGAGAGGGATCTGCGGGGCGAGATGCCTCGGCCTAAGATGGCGGCTTGAGGCTTACACTGGCGCTGTCGCAGCTTACAGCGGACTGTCGATCTTCGTCCTGTGAGATCCGGCGGAATTGTGGAAGTGCCCAGAGAGACGCTGAGAGCCCGCCATTGAGGAGATCGCACACGGCAGCTCCTACCTCGCTTGGGAGGTGATGGCGTTCGCCGAGGGACGGATTCCCCGGGGCGCATCCAAGATGGTGGCAGCTCCGTGAAACGATTGCTGGAGGCCTCGCGAGCACTGCAGGGCTGCGGGTCCCCCATGCCACCGCATCGACTGGAGGGAGGAATATTCCTCCCTGGGCGCCCAGAGGTGAGGCTTACACGAGGCCCTGCATCCGGAGTGCAGTCCACCGCTCAGCAGGGGACGCCGGGCACTTGAGCCCCAGAACTTAGGAGGGGCAGCATCCCCAATGCCAACCTGCGAGGGACGACATAGAAAGGCCGCTCCGGCTGCACTGGGCGCATACGAGGCCATATCTGGGCACTGCTGCCCGCCTGGTTACCCCGCTGCGCCATACGAGCGTGATCCTGTGAGGGCTCGTGGCGGGGAGCTCCGTGACGGCTTTCCACGTGTTCCTGGATGTGGCAGACATTGATTGGAAGGCTGGACCTTGTGAGCAGAGACCCGAACGGCGGGGGGAGGGGGGGGAGACCCTGCCCTATCCGGAGCCCCGTCGCTTGCTGCGTGCCCACAGATCGACATATTGCACTGGGCTGCAGACCCCTCTACTCCCTGAGGGGGACGCGGACCTTGTGGCGAACGGAGTGTGATCTGCATTGTCCTGATCCACTGTTTGTTATAGTTGGAGCTGGTGCGCAGATAGCCCGACCCAGACCTGCTCACTGGGCGAAGGGGACGTTGAACAGTGGTTGACAGTAGGTGTTGCTCGTCGATCGAGCCCTGAGCCTAGCGCAGCTACTCACTGATACCGGGAGAGAGTCCTTCCTTTCGCCCCGGCCTACCGCGACATCCTCCTACCCTGATCTTTGGGTCCCCGAAGACGCCTCCTCACTCAGGGCTCCCTTCAAGATGGGGAAGACGAAGGGGAAGGGAGACGGGGCTGCCAGCTCAGACCCGGTGGATGGGGCGGATCTGGGTCGCACGGACCTACAACAAATGCAGGACCGCATCTTGGAAGCCATCTCAGCCACGAAGGCAGCCCTCCAACAGGACATTGCCCAGGTGGCAACAGGCTTGGGACTCCTAAGAGCGGACCATGATAAGCTAAAGGACAGGGCCAAGAGCACAGAGGTAACCCTACAGGAGATGCTCCCGGTGCATAACTCCATGGACGGTCGGCTGGCCGATGCCTTGGACCGCATACAAGCACTGGAACGGCGGGCGGAGGACACAGAAAATCGCAGCAGGCGGAACAATGTCCGCCTGGTGGGCCTTCCGGAGAAAAAGGAAGGTGATGATATGATGGGTTATCTTGATAACTGGCTACGGACAGAGGTGGCGCCAGAGGGGCTTTCTTCTCGTTGGAGCGGGCGCATAGAGTCCCGGCCAGACAGCCTGCCCCGGGCCTACCGCCTCGCCCTGTGGTGATCAAGCTGTTGCACTATAAGGACAGAGACTGGCTGTTGCAAAGAGCAAGAGAGGTGGGCCCATTTCAGGTGGACAACAACAAGGTGACTCTGTTCCCGGACTTTACGTTTGTGACGCAGAAACTTCGGGCTACCTTCCTGTCGATTAAACGAGAGCTGCTAGTGGAGGGTATCAAGTACGAGCTCCTATTCCCTGCGAAACTCAGGATTGTGGTGGATGACAAGACACTCTTTTTCCCCACGTCGGCAGATGCTTGGGCGTGGTGGAACACATACAAAGCCGGAACGGATGGCGCCCGGTTTAGAGCGGAGGAGGAACAGCGGAAACAACTGACCAGGAAATCGCAGTGCATCCGGAAGCGCCGGCAACGGACTGGGAGGCCAACGGCATCACAAACGGAGGAGGAGCGGAAGGCGGCCCTTCAGGCGGTGGTGGACCTCTCTGGTATGGTGCGCAGCCAGTCCTGTAAGGGTTCAGGATCTGAGGAACAGGCGACAGGATCGGACACGGACCTATCGGACCTTGGTGGACCTAGGGGCCCGATCGTGACGCCGCAAACGTCGGAGGAAATCGTAGAAGCCTGAGGGGGGGGACGGACTATGGAGGACAGCGCCAGGCACTGACCATGGGGGACCGTATCCATGGACGCTGGAGGATATTTGGTGGAAGTATGGAGACTCGTGAGTGTTCATGGGGGGATTGTGGGGCGGGGGGGGGGATGAGTATGTTATAGTGTAACAACTACCTTCGGTATCGAGCTGTGCCCTACTGGCCCCTAAGGCCACCGCAGTGGAGACTGCGGGATATAGTGTTGGGGTGCTTTTTCCCTTTTGATACAGTTTGGATGGGGGCTACTTTGGCTAAGATAGGTCCTGTTGGTTGCCGAGAGTGGTTTGGGGGGCTCGAGGTGAGGGAGGGGGAGTTTGGGGACTGATTGTTGGGAGAGGGAGGGGGGATTGGAGATGTGCCAGTATAAGCGCCTGGACGATGACTGCCATTATGTTCGAGTGTGCAAGGGGTGATGGCTAGCACTGGGGCATTGAAGTGTGTGACCTGGAATGTGCGGGGCCTACACACCATGACACGGAGGCACAAGATACACGCTTCCTTAGTCCGGAGGGGGGTTCAGATAGCGCTGCTGCAGGAAACGCACCTAACAAAGTAGGAGGGCATAGCGCTGCAGAGGAGATGGCGAGGGCAGCTGTTCAACACGACATATTCTGCGTTTGCAAGAGGGGCTTTGATATGGGTCCGGGCGGGGGTTCCTTTCCAGGTGACTAAACAAGGTGATAGATCCGGAAGGCAGGTTTGTGGCGGTGGCGGTGGAGGGAAAGCTCAGAGGTCGGGACATATCATTATGCAGTGTGTACGCCCCCAACGTCGATCTGCCCACCTTTCTGACGAAGCTATCAGGCAAGCTGGCGAGCTACTCGACAGGCCCAATACTTATGGGAGGGGACTTTAACTCGGTGACAGACGTCATACTAGATAGATCTCACCCACCTTTGCATGCATCTCCAGTACATAGAATAGCAAAACGCAGGCTGGAGTGGCTGGGGAGATGGGGTCTGGAAGACGCTTGGAGGACGCTACACCCTACTATGAGGGATTACTCATTTCACTCTAGTATACACGACCTACACGTACGATTGGATGTGTTTTTGTGTTCGCCGATCGTACTTCCCGATGTAGCGAACGCGGAGTATCTGACACGCACGCTATCCGACCATAACCCCCTATTGTTGTCCCTGGACTGGATGACTGAAATTTCGCAAGTCCCGACCTGGCGGTTGCGGCCGGACACCCTGGACGACTTGTTGTTCAGGGACGCCTTGGGTGAGAAGCTAACCCGTTATTTCGAGGACAACAGTGGCTCCGCGTCCTCCAGGGCGACGGAGTGGGATGCCTTCAAGGTGGTGATCCGAGGTCATTGTATGGGGGCATCTGCGGGTGTCCGCAAGACACTTTTGGATGCCCTTGAGAGGGCAGAACAGGGGCTGCGGAAAATTGAACGTGAGCGCCCTAGTCACCCCGAGCTCCAGGAAGCAGTTAGCAAAGCCAAAGAAGCATTGGCGGTGGAAATGGAGCGACTGAGGAGTTTTGATCACAAGATTTACCTAACCAAGGCGCATGCAGAGGGAGACAAGGCGGGGACGATGCTCGCCTGGCTTGCTAACCCAGCTAGGCGCAGCCACCCGATTTTGGCTATTGAGGATGAGGGGGGAAGCGTCTACCATACCCAACCGGAGATCCTGGATAGGTTCCGGGCATACTATGAGAGGTTGTATGAAAGCGGTTCAGAAGACCAAGAGGATGCAATTGACGCCTTTCTGGAGGGGCTGCAGTTGCCGAGGCTGGAACAAGGGCAGGCAGAGGAATTGGGCGGGGACATTACACTAGGGGAAATAGGGAGGGCAGTGAAACAGATGGCTCGGAACAAAACCCCGGGGTTAGACGGCCTGCCTATAGAGTTTTATAGTAGGTATCTGGAATTTCTAGCGCCACAATTGTAAGCGGTGTATAATGAAGCGAAGACGAGGGGGAGGCTGCCTCCGTCCATGCGGAAAGCCCTAATGATCCCGCTGTTGAAACCTGGGAGGGAGTGCAGAAATCTCTCCTCATAACGTCCGTTGTCCATGTTGACGACGGACTACAAAATCCTGAGCAAAATACTGGCCAACAGGCTGCTGGGCCACACGACAACGCTGATACACAGAGATCAATCGGGTTTCATCCCCACTAGGAACACTACTAACAACATACAAAGGTTAACACAGCAGCTTGAGGACCAACTGGTGGAAGCACCGGTCCCCCTGGTGTTCTCTATTGATATTGAGAAGGCGTTTGACAGCCTAGAGTGGGGGTATCTGTACAGAGTGATGCAGCGTCTCGGCCTGGGGGATAATTATATTGGCTGGACCAAAGTGTTATACACAGCTGCCACGGCGCGGGTCCGGATAGGCTCTCTTATTTCGAGCCAGTACCAAGTGGGGCGTGGAACCAGGCAGGGGTGCTCGCTGTCCCCCCTTCTTTTTGCGGTGGCGATGAAACCCTTTGCGGCGGAAGCCCGGGCGGGGCGATACTACAAGGGCCTTGTTTATAGGGGAACGCCACAGTTCATCTCGTTATATGCGGATGACCTTCTGTTATTCTTAGCGAATGCGGATGAGGAACTGGAAGGGGCAAAGCGACTCCTCTGAATTTTCGGAAGGCTGTCGGGTCTGAAGGTTAACTGGACCAAATCCTGTTTATTTCCGTTACAGAGGGGTGAGTAACAACCTGCCAACCTCCAGATACTCAAGTGGGAACCTAGCTGTCTTCACTATTTAGGAGTGTATATATACCATTCGGCGGCAGACATGCTGGATGGCAATGTGGTCCGCTGCATAAATGCGCTAAAGGGGAGCATGGCCTTTTGGGCCACTCTTCTGCTCTCGGTGACGGGCCGTATCTCCCTCCTCAAAATGATAGCGCTTCCGCGGCTGCTCTACTACTTCCGCACCTTGCCGATATGGATACCGAATTCAATCTTCCGACAGTTAAGGTCACTGGTGATAGCTTTCCTATGGGGTGCAGGCAGACGCCGGGTAGCGCTTGACACTTTACTCCGGCCCAAGGATGAGGGGGGCATGGCAGCGCCTGACTTTGCATGTTACTATTTGGCGGCTCAATTACAGGCCTTCACGCAGGAAATAGCGAGGGTCTATAGAGGTCCGGGACCGGCCAGAGACGAGGGCACCCCGCGGCACGTGCTTGCGTACATTACCCTGCATCAGAAGCTCCTCGTCAGAGACCTATCCCTGGAGGAGCAGACGTTTAGGCTGTGCTGGAACCGAGCGTGCCGGAGAGCGGGGGTTCACAGAATGTACGCACCGGAGATCCCACTGGGGATGGTGACGGCACTCCCTCATGGCGGGGAATGGTCGCGACTGCAGGGTTGGGAGGATGCAGGTCTACAGGTGTTGGGTGACCTTTATGAGGACGGGATATTACTCCCGTTCCAGATACTGCAAGAACGATTTGATCTGCCTCGGTGGGACTACCTGATGCATGCCGCTGTGACTGGAGCTATGCAGGAGCACTGGGGAGAGGGGCTGCAGGAACCTGCTACATCTATGGCATGCCAATACACCATGATGTCAGCCGGTACTTATAAGGCAGTTACCTGCCTTTATTCCCGAATGCTGCGAGAAACCCTACAACCACTCACGGCACTGAAGGCTAAATGGGAACTGGATCTACAGATGGAGATCCCTGACATCACCTGGGCGCAACTGTTACGGCGAGCTAGGACAAGCACGCGGAACGCCAGATTCCAACTTATACACTTCTACATTCTCCATCGGGCATACCTTACCCCGGGGAAGTTAGGGAAATACTTCGGTGTGGAAAATGCGACTTGTCCTAGATGTAATACTGTAGAGGCAGATTTGGGACACATGCTGTGGGATTGCCCCCAACTGGGAGACTACTGGCAGGAGATTGGGGCGGCATTGAATAAGGCCACGGATAGGGACTTACACTACACTAAAGCGGTAGGATTACTACACTGGTTTCCACACACACCCAAGACCAAGACGACCAGCAAGTTCAAAGACATGGGGTTGATTCTGGCAAAACGAGAAATCACTAGGAATTGGAAATCCAGGGGAGGGCCCACATACCAAAGGTGGTATAACGAATGTCTTAAATGGGCGGCGAGCGAAAGCACCCTGCGTTATCAACTAGCCAGACGCACTGCAGATAATAAGGCGCTAGAAAGGGCGACAGCATGGGAGACATTAGTACAGGCGCTCCAGGATGGTACGGGAGACGAGGAGGAGGGACGCACTGATTCCGAAACAGAGAATCCCACCAGCACACCAGGTACACACTCTTAGCGAATGATACATGCCTCCTTGCAGACACCGGAACACCTGTAACTTAGAAATCCAGGCGCAGGTGCAGGTACTAGGGGGAGGGTGAGGGGGGGGGGGGTTTGGGCTTAGGGAGGGCGGGAAGTTAGAGGGGAAGAGGAGGGGCGAAATTATAAAAGCAGACCGCTGATTTCCTAGTACACGAGTTATGAGAATTCGGGGGGAAACTATGAAGGGTGAACAACAAGTTGACGCCGCCCGGCCTTCGGGATGTGGGCTTATTGGCTGTGTACTTGATCCGCTCGTGCAAATTCTCCACCTACTTGATGCGGAAGTGCAATTCTCATAATGGCAACATGTATGTACGATTTGGTTCTGCAATAAAAACGATGTTACAAAAAAAAAAAATCAAGGGACAATGGATCCGCCCATTTCAGCCATGGGCTGATTTCACTGCGAGTTACAGACTACTGCCGTTTAACAAGGAGCAGATCCACACACATAGTAGATCCCTTTAGTATCTGGGATTATTTGAGACAAAAATATTGTTGCCATTAGTCAGGTTTCTTTTTAGAGCCTAGCTGCTTTTACCCCAACAATAAAAGTTTGCAAAAACCATGACAGAATAAAACAAGAATTGCCAAAAGAGTGGCAGTCAACACCACACCTATTGGCCTTGCCAATACTGGTCTAAAATTGGGCATGTTCTGGTGTGGGTTTGAGACAATGGAGGGGAAAGGACAGTTAGATAGCGTGCCATCCTCTTCTTTTTATGTCTTATATGTAAAATGTGGGTGGAGCAATATTTTCATAGCATAGGTGGCTGTAGATGCACATGCTCTGCATACTCCTCCCATCTAGTGTTGGTATCAGACATTACAACTTGTTTTTCATCAAAGAAGCTTCTGTTCATAGGATGTGCTGTGACTTCTCCATTGGCACAGACTCCACATTAGATTGATTTTTTCCACCAAGGCCTCTAAGATAAACAATTTCTTCCCAGCCCTAACTGCTCCACTCTGGGAGACAGATGACTCTGATAACAATCACTGCAAGATCGACCACTACTCGACGGTTCTCCCGAAATTACACTGTTTTGCTCACAACAGCCATGACTACTTCTACCCTGGACAGCAGCCACCCCAGTCCCCAATTCGGTTGAGACTATCTCAAACCCCATGGAATATGCCACAGAGAATGCAGACAGGAAAGTGGTAATATAACACACAGCCTTCCAGTTGTGCTTAAACTGTAACATAGATTATCTGTGGGCAGACAAGCAAGAGTGTCTGCAATCTCTGACTCCCCACCTACCATAACAAGACTTCCAGTGAGGTTTGTATGGCCTGCCTGTGTAAAAAGACCTCTAGGTGCCAGAAGGAGAGGCGTTGGTGAAACTCGAAGATGCAGCACCAGTCATCCTCTGAGATGCCATATATTTTCAGATGTGCTGCGGCAACAAATGATGGACAGAATGCTAAATCAATCAAATATTCACCGGAGTCAAGAGATCTGGGTTAAATCCATTGTTCCTTTGCTCACTACGCCATCCCAGTTTGAACCTAGCCATATGCAAACCAATCTTGACCCTGCTCCTCCATGGGTACTGCCAAGCCAGGTCCTCCCTGGACTGGAAACAAGCATCCTGGGACCGGTTTTGGGGTCTTACCCAGGCTAGCTTCGATCCAGTGGCACAGCGAGCAAGGGACCCACGTCTTGGCATACCCATCCCACTTAGGGCGAAAGGTGCTGCAGCAACAAATGATGGACTGAATGCTGAATCGATAAAAAATTCACCCCCAGTCAAGAGATCTCTGTTAAATCCATTGCTCTTTTGCTCACTACGCCACCCCAGTTTGTGCTGCAGATCGGGCGGAACTGTTCCCATGAGGAGCAATGTCAAGACTGATTTGCATATGGCTGGGTCCAAACTGGTGTGGCGTAGGAAGTAAAAAGACAATTGAAAAGTTTTAAAACTTGTCTAGTCACAGTATTTTGTACAGGAAGAATACCATTCGATTCTAAAACCTATGCTAGACTCACATGCACACCCTTGCACTATGGCACAAAGGTGTAGGTGGGGTGCTCTGCAACAAAAGTCTGCGCCGGCGCTAGGGAGAGGTGAGGAGAGTGCCATCTCTCTGTAGATATGGATATGTCCTTGTTATGCAATGCAGTGCAGTAACTTTAGGTGCTGAAGCTGCATTGTGTGAACACTTTGTAAATCTGAGCCAAAGTGTTTTGGACTGAAACAAATGGCAAAAAGATCAAGTGCTGACAAAGAAAGGCTTATGTTACCCAGTCAGCATCTATTTGTAGCCTGTAGTGCTGCAGATTCACATGCATGCGCAGTCCTGCCGTCTAGTGTTTGGCTCGGACTCTGCATGCTATTTTTCTCATGAAAGTCTTTATGGTCTACGTTGCGCGCCGTATCTCCTACTCTGCAAGGTATTGCGCATGTTCAACGCCTACTTTGTTATATTGTAATGTTTTTCCTTGCCATTCGGTAAGGGATATCGTATGCATGGCATAGTCTGCTAAGTTAGTGTTTGCGGTTTATAATGCTGAAATTACTGCGTATTTTTGTCACCGTCTAATATCTGCTGGGGAAGCTGGAGGGTGCATGTGAATCTGCAGCACTACACGCTACGAATAGATGCTGACTGGGTAAGTAACATACTTCATTTGTAGCATGTGTTGGCTGCAGATACACCTGGTGTGTGTATAGACTGTAAATCAGTACTATCCCGGTGAATTTAGGCATCAGATGGTGCATTTGCTTGAAATAATGTGCGTAGAAAAATTTGTCCTACTAAATCCTGTTTCCAATCACTTTGCTTTAAGTTTATTGTGTGATTACTTAAAATCATTACAATGTGAAATTAAAAGCATACATCCTAAATTAAAACGTGGTCAGACTTCAAAATCATAGCAGCAAGAGGGTGTGTAGCCATCTGGTGCTGACTATATGATTGACAAAGATAAAATATCACCATGGTGCATTCTTTGAGGCCCTGGAAAAAGTCATCTTTGCAGAGTAAGGCTTTGTTGTGGTGGGGCACTTCAAACTGTTATGCGTTCCCTCCATGTGTCATTTTGTCTTTCAGGAATGAATGTGCTTGGTAGATGAATTTTCCGAAATCGGCCATGTTCTTCACCGTATCCAAGGTGTAAAGCTGGCAGATGGCATCCTTTGCAGTACGTGTGTCCAGGGAAAGAATTATGGGCCTGGGGCAAATTCGGCGAGCTTGCTGCACATCCGGCCAGCAAAAGAGTATATGTGCCAGGGACTCCTTTCTATAGTTGCATCGTCGGCATCCAGTAATATCTGGAAACGCTTTACAGGTTGGGTATAGTTCTTTTATGGGACGTGGGTGTAATCTTGTAGCTAAAATCTGATGTAATGCGTGACTCCCCACGGCCTGCGTGAGATGGCGCTTAGTTGTTTGTAGAATATGTGGAAGGCACAAAGTTTAATGAAAGTCTCTGGCGGCAAAGGCTTCTATGTCCAGTTTGCGGGAGCAAAGATGCAGGTGCTTTTTTTATAGTTATTTTGATGGTTGCGTAGCCAATAATACTCTGGTCCCAGTTCTCAATGGCTAGCTGCAGTTGCTCCTTTGATGCTGAGAGTTTAACAGACCAGGGATTGTTTGGTTTTGAAAAAATTGTTTTTATGACAGCCTTCATAGAGTTAGCTGGGGCCATGGTTGTCAAGTGATGATATTTTGCTAAGGTAGCCAGTTCTTCTAATTTGTTTTGGGTGCGGTCGAACTCAAGACGGATCAAGGTGTTTCTTGTGGATGCGGGCAGGCAATGTATTTTCTTGTAAGCTGCACATTGAATTTTCACCAGGTCTTCCACAAGCAAACCCGGAAATTCCTGTTGCTCATAGTTGAGTGATGGTAGCAGTTTGGCCCCATTACATTCCGGATGGCCATAGTTGTAGGACTGTCTAGCATGGGATGCAGCGTACAGAGGGAGTGTGTGACCATCTTTCCTTTCAGCCGCAGTATGTTTAAATGGATCAAAGGGCGGCCAGTCTTGCTTTGCCAGGCACTTGGGCACTTTGAACCTGGACTGCGTGCAAAGATACAACTACCTAAGCGCCACTTGATAAGCTTTTTCTTTGGATAACTATCAAAGATCACGGTTTTGGATTTACTTGCATTAGATGTTAGCATATTTTTTATGTATTCAGCAAGGGTGGTGAGGGCTTTTTGGAGGCCTGTTCCTGTGTAGTCCAAACTAGGTCATCGCCAAACTGCATTAGATGGATTTTTATGTCCTGATTTTTGGGGCGACGAGGAGGCCCCCTGTAGAACCAAGCTCAGACCAGCAGTATACAGATTAAATAGTATCGTGCCAAGACACAGCCCTGCCTTGCCTTAACCCCCGGTCCGTGGCAATTTTTGTTTGTAGCTGACTCTGTGGAGAGTTTGATCCTTACCCAGGTTCTCGAGTACACAGATGTGATAGCACGCAGTAGGCTCAGGCAGATGTTCCAGCTCTCCAATTTCCGCCAAATGATGTTTCTATCAATCCCATCAAATGCTGCTGAGTAATCTATGAAGCATGCGAATACTGGGCAAGAACAGCGAGCTACTGCTTGTTGCCAATGCTGTATGACATTTGGGGGGAAAAGTAAAGAAAAAAGACGAGATGACGGAACAAATGCATTAAAGTGTACATGGGAGAGGTGTGGCGCCGCGGCCAGGGCGACTGACGCTGGAATCTGGGGACCACGGTTCTATCCCCGGCTCCGGCGGCAGGTTAGCCCAGCACCATGTGACTCTGGGCAAAAGCTTGCTTAATCTTCCCGACGGCCCCCAGCGCCTAGAGACCCTTACGGGTGATTGTGCGCTTTACAAATGTGGACTTTACTTTACTTTTATATCATAAGGCTGCTTGATAATGCCTAATGAATGACACAGGGGCCATATTAATTATATTTTTATTAACCAATCCAAGATGATGAAGGCTACTTCAGAGTGATAAAAATATTTTTACCTTGTGCAACATCATATCAATTAAAGCAGAGCGGAGCTGCCAGACCCTCCAAAAAATAAAAAGTGTTTTTAAGGACCGCAGGCCGTGAGGACGAGATTTGGTTGGTTATTAAATTAGAGAAAAAAAAGCTGGGTGGAGAAGGAAGAAACTAATTGCTCGTATTTTGGTACTGAACAGGAAAAGTGGCACGTGAGTGAGAACCACATGGAGCACAATGGGGCAGGTATTTGGGGGAAGCAACGCACAAGGGAGAGCAGAAAAAATTAACCACTCTCATGGAGTGCTTAAAGATAAATAAAAATGTAGTTTCTGAAATGTGAGCAGTGAAATGACATAAGTCAGCCAATCAAAAGAATGATAGAGAGGCTATCCTCCATGGGGGGCAGCGGTGGGGGAAACATACAAGAAGAAGAGCGTAAGCCGTTAAATAAGCAAGCAAATGAGCGTGACAATAAAGCAAACTAATTTGCAGGTTCTAAGCCAGCTTTAAGTGTTTGGTACGGTCCACATTTGGTTAAGGTTTATCACAAGACAAAAAAGGGATAAGTCAGGGTCAGCAATAGTTTTAGCTGAGGACAAAGTATCTGACACTTTGTGAAGTTAAAGTATTAGCGAATGGAGTGATGATGTTTACAGTACAAATATGGAGGTGGATGAAAAAGATGGAATGGAGAAACATTTGAAATCCTTCTCACGTAGGGTAACAGGAAAACAAACGAATAAAGACATCATATTGCCTAAAAAGACAGGCATAAAAGAGCGGGCACAGGATTAAGTTTTGAGGCAAACAATGGGTAAGTGAGGTGCTTGTGGCAACTCTTGGCTCACCAGGTATATTTCGGACCAGGTTTGCATCAGCTGATTTCTAGTTTTATTTTTTTAGACAAACAGTGTGCGGTAGCCACAGAGGTGCTCAGACCCAGCACATGTGGATGAGATGCAGTTATCTTGAAGAATAAGTCACTTACCTTCGATAACGATATATCTGTAAAAGACAAATATTAGTTATAGATTCCTTACCTTAGAATTACCCCCAGGCGTCAGACTGGATCCAGAGACTTTTTCTTTAGCAGTACCCCAGCGCGTCGGTAGGTGGCGTCAGACGACTCCACGTCCGTCGTGGGCACCGGAATGACATCACAGTGTCTACTTAGATGCCGCCCCTGCATGCTCACGTCATTTCTTTACACGACTTCTACGCCAGAAGCGCAGAGGCATGCAAGACACTGACCACTGGTGCACATGCCTAGGGCCCTGAAAGGGAGTCCCTAACTCTAGAAGTCAGTTTGCAGAACGGTGAGCATGGTTGGGGTGGTAAGGAATCTATAACTAATATTGGTCTCTTACATATATATATATCGTTACCAAAGGTAGGTAACTTGTTCATCTGAAAGAGACTATTAGTTATAGATCCCTTACCTAGGAATACCCCAGCAATACCAAACCCGGAGGTGGGTCTACGAACCAAGTTCAGATCAGAAAGTTCCGGAGAACTGAACGGTCAAAGAAGCAGTCTCTCTGGACTGGACTATCCAGGCAGTAATGTTTAGTAAACGTGTGCAGTGATGCCCACGTGGCTGACTGGCAGATGTTACTGAGGGGGACTCCACGTCTCAAAGCAGTAGTGGCTGCCATCACCCTGGTGGAATGGGCGCACAGTCCTAACGGAGACTCCTTTTTCGCCAAGGAATAACAGATTTTAATTCAAAGGACGACCCAATGAGAGATGGTCCGCTTTTGCACGGCCCAACCTTTCTTAGCGCCCACATAGCCAACAAAGAGTTAATCGTCCACCCAGAAATGTTTTGTGCAATCCAGATAAAATGAAATGGCACATTATGGATCTAGACAGTGGAGTCTCTCCTCCTCCTTGGAAGGATGCGGGAAGAAGGTGGGCAAAGTGATGGTTTGTCCAATGTGGAAAGAGGTAACCACTTTGGGAAGAAAAGAAGGTCTAGTTCGAAGGACAACCTTGTCCGGATGGGCAGCAAGGAAAGGAGGTTAAGAAGATAGAACCTGAAGCTCACTCACCCTGCGAGCAGAGGTGATGGCAACCAGAAAAGCAGTCTTTAAAGTCAATAGTCTGAGAGGACAATTATGTAGTGGCTCAAAAGGAGCACACATGAGGTAAGTTAAGACCAGATTCAAGTCCAACTGGGGCATTACGAAACAAATAGGTGAAAAGAGGTGAGTAATGCCCTTAAGGAACCTATTTACAATAGGGGACTTGAAAAGAGAAGGCTGATCAGGAAGGCGAAGAAGGCTGCAATGGCCGAAAGATAGCCTTTAAGAGTGCCCAGAGAGGAGCCCTGCTTGGCCAAAGAAAGAAGAGGACAACTTAAGAAAGAGGGGCAGAAAGGGGATCCACAGCCTTTGCAGCGCACCATGCCACAAATGTGTTCCATCTACAGGCGTGTACCTTTTAGTGGAGGGGCTCCTGGCTGCCAAAATAATATTACAAACTTCCGGAGGAAGGTCGAAAGTTGTAAACTGTCGCCGTTCAATCTCCACGCAAGGAGGTGGAGGCTGAACAGCTTAGGGTGGAGGACCATCTCCTGCTGCTGCGACAGAAGATCCTCCCGAAGAGGCAGTATGATTGAGGATCGATGGCCATGTTCAAGAGCTCGGGATACCAGATCCTTCGTGCCCAGTCCAGAGCCACAAGAATGACTTAGGCCCAGTCAGCCCTGATCTTCTTCAGAACTCTGGGCAGAAGTGGTATAGGCGGAAAGGCTTATAGAAGACCTCAATTCCACTTGTGCTGAAAAGCGTAGTCTAGCGAGTGCCGCCTTGGAAATTCCAACGTGCAGAACTGCTGACATTGCGCGTTCTCTTCGGTGGCAAACAGATCTAACCAAGGCTCTCCCCTCTGCTGAAAGAGACCTTGCACCACCTCAGAGTGAAGATGCCATTCGTGATCCATCATCCACCTGCAGGTAAGCTAGTCCGCCCTGGCATTCAGAGAACCTGGCAGGTGTTGAACCACCAGGGAGATGCCCTGATGTTCCAGCCACGTCCAGAGACGAAGAGCCTCCTGACAAAGGGTCCACAACCCCACCCCTCCCTGTTTGGTGCAGTACCACATGGTGGTGGTGTCCGTGAACACCTGCACAACCCTTCCTCCGACAGAAGGAAGAAATGCCTTCAGTGCAAGACAAATCGCCGGGAGCTCCAGAAGGTTGATATGGAGCCCAGACTCCGCCAGAGGCCCCTGATCTCCGCCTTCCCCTATGTGGAGCTCCATCCCAGGAGTGATGCATCTGTCACCACTGAACTGTGGTTAAGGAAGGGAGAGGGATCTGCCGTTGACCCAATCCTGGTTTGTTAGCCACCAATGCAATTGGTGTGCAGTACCCTCCGAGATCTGGATGCAATCAGCAAGATTCCTCTAATGCTGCACCCACTGGAACTTCAGGTCCCACTGCAGAACCCACACATGCCACATGGCATGATCCACCAGGAGGCCATGAGGCTCAGCAGCCTCAGGGTCATTCTCACCAAAATCGGGGATAGAGGCTGAAACATTGCTATCATAGCCCGAATATCCTGGACTCGCTGCTCGGGAGTATAGGCCTGAAAATGCGCTGTGTCCAGAACCACTCTGATGAAAAGGAGCTTCTCAGAGGGAATAAGATGGGACTACGGCACGTTGCTAGAGAACCCCAGTGAATGCAGGAGGTCCGCCATAGTCTGGAGGTGGGAACAACTGCCTGGGGCAAGCTCTCCTTCAACAGCCAGTGGTCAAGATCGGGGAAGACTGGAACCCCTAATCTGCGCAGATGAGCTGCGACCACCATCATCACGTTTGTGAACACCCAAGGGGAGCTGGTAAAGCCAAAGGGAAGCACAGAAAACTGAAAATGCTGGTGGCCTACTGTGAACCGTAGGTGACACCTGTGGTCTGGCAGACCGGAGATGTGAAAATAAGTGTCCTGCAATTACATCACTAACATCCAGAGTCGAGGGCAGACAAGATCTGAGCCAAGGTTAATATCTTGAACTTCTCATTCCGAAGCGTTTGACATCCCTGAGGTATAAGATAGGACGCAGTCCTTGGGTGCCAGAAAGTAGTGGGAGTAGCAACCACGACCAACATCTGGCACAGGGACTCGCTCAATAGCTCCCTGGGCCAGAAAAGCTGTAACTTCCTGACGGAGAAGGGCCAAGTGATCGTCCGACATGCGATGGACTGCTTGTGGCATGGAGGGAAGGGTAGTCTCGAAAGGGAGGGAGTAGCACCTTCGGACTATCTGCAAAACCCACCTGTGAGACATGATGTTGTGCCAGTGGGGAGGTGATGGCAAATGCTGCCGCCCACTGGCAACTGGTGGCCCTGAAAAGTCAGACTAGGAAGTTTTGGAGGCTACTGCAGAGGGGGTACTGGTGGGCTGGCCTGCCCGCTGGCCCCCAGACCCACAGCGCTGGGTCCTGCGTCCCCGGCCGCGCAGAGGCTGGGTAGCTTGTGCAGGCCAGTGGCCCTGGAAGGAACATGGTGGGGCACCCTTCTGTAGCCACGAAAGGGGTGAAAGGCAGACTGAATGGGGCGCAAAGTGGCAGCGGGGCCCAAGGATCTGGCCGTAGCTCTGGGGTCCTTTAAGCACTCGAGGGCTTAGTCTGCCTTGTCGCCAAACAGGCGACCGCCATCAAAGGGCATGTCCAAAAGGGTTAATTGAGCATCCCCGGAGAAGCCAGTGGCCCTCAGCCAGGTGTAGCGTGTCAAGGCTACTAACGTAGAACTTGTTCTACCCAGCAAGTCGGCAGTGTCCAGCCCACATTGAATGGTGATCTTTGTTGTGTTTCTACCATCTGTGACCGCTCAGGACAGTATGGCCCGGAACTCCTCCGGGCCCTGTGGCAGCACCTGCTCAACCGTGTCCCACACAGAGTGGGTGTAACCACCCAGGAGACATGCGGTTTTCACCGACCGCAGTCGTAGGCTGGCGGAAGAAAACATGGTCTCAAAATGGTCAAGCTTCTTGGATTCCCAATCTGGTGGAGCACTAGGGAACGCGCCTTTTGATGTTGAGGCTTGGACCACCAAGCTCTCGGGGGTAGGATGTTGAGAGAGGAAAATTGGGTCACCCGGGGCTGGGCAGTGTCGTCGGGCAATCATCCTATCCACAGGGGCCCCTCTGCTGGGCTTGGACCAAGTGTCCAGTAGGATGTCTGTGAGGGCCTCATTGAATGGCTCAGGGGCTCCGAAGAGGCTAGTTAGTCCTGACTGTCACTGTAGGAAACTCAAGGCCTCAGCCGCCCTACGCAAAACCACAGCAGAGGAGGCTCCCTCCTACGTGGCCACAGTAGGAGGAGAAAGCATACCAAGGTCTAGGGAGGTATCCAGACCACTGGCCTCACCAAACTCCTCTCTCCAGTCCGGCTCTTCAAGCTGGTCTGCTAGAGGGTCAACAGACCACTCCCAGTCCTCCTCACCCTCCTCTGGCTGCCACTCAAGGTAAGAACAGTGGTACAAAAGTACCGGTCAATGCCGGTCCAGCTCTGTGTCCATATCGAGGGGGAGGCCGGGGTCGACGCCAGCCGGTGGCACAACTGGTGTTAGAGGTGGTGGAGGCGTCGTCAAAGGAATCAACGCCAGGGGGAGGTGTTGTGAGGGTGACCGCACTGATCCGGAAACTAGCCTGGATCTCTGGGGGCAATGCGGCGCCGAGGCGGAGTCGGGCTACCAAAAGATGGAGTGGAGGGCTTTGAAAAAACAATAAGATGGGCAGGACACGCTCCATCTTCCGGGAAAGTGGGGGGGGGGCTCGGAGCTGTCTCAGGAGGCTCAGCGGGCAGAGCCAAGAAATTACGACCTTCCACGTCCCGTCAGCCGACGGACAGGGAGAAGAGCGACAGTGCTTCTTCCCTTTCTTATTGTGCTTCGACTTACCCAATGACGAAGACTTCGAGGAGGAATGATGATGGTGATTCCATGACCGGTCCTGCAACCTCCCTCTCGACCGGGACCTCGAGCGGCGCGGAGCGGACTGCCAGGCCTCCAGAAGCTAGACCGACAACTTGTAATAGGAGTCACAAGACTTGAAGCTGGTCCTACGATGGGACATCCCTCCGTGCACCAGGCGTCAAACGACTCAAAAAAGATGTTGACAAAAGTCGAAAAAGTTTTTGTCAAAAAATTACTAAGGGTACAGCGCTCTCCGGATCTACGCTGGCTGGTGCGGAAAAAGAAAGAACGGATGTCAGCGCGCAGGGGCCTAAGGAGACACTGCAACGTTATTCCGGCGACCATGACGCCAACGACTGACACAGAGTCGACCGAAGCCACCTACCGACGCGCAGGGGTACTACTCAAGAAAGAATCTCTGGATCCAGTCTGACGCCTGGAGGTAATTCTAAGGTAAGAAATCTATAACTAATAGTCTCTTTCAGATATATTCAAATACTGATATGTATTTTATAGGCATGAACATTTTAGTAAATTACATAAATCTATGTAAATTTTCATTACAGCATACAAATATTTTATAAACATTAACTTTCACATCAAAAACATAGTTCTCTGTGCAGTAGGCAGAGGGGGAAGAGACATAAATGCACTTCTGGCCATAACAATCACTGCAAACAGGAAGATAATATCATTAAATGGGTGAAAACAATAGGAAAAAACAACCACACAAAAAAACTATCAAACCTTGAACACATTACAACAAATAAAAATGGACAACCCCCTACACAGTAAAAGGTGAAGTAGAGAAACCCTAGAAAACATGGTCAGGCCTAAATGGCCATGGGCTACTTTACTAGACGTGATCTGCATGGAACCATTTCAATTGTGAGAACTCCTTATTGCCCCATTGTGACTTAATTTTCATGTAGGTCATATGTATATGAAATTTAGTGTCTCTCTCCCCACTTATCAATGAATGTTCATTGTTTTTAAAGTAATTGGCTTGTGTTGCAGCATTGGTGTATGGGAATACACAAAAGGCAGCTGTAATAGCTGAGCGGCCATGCTGACGAAACAGCCAACTCGGCTTACCTCTTTCATGCTCTCCATTTTCAGACCTAGAGTCGGTCCTGACTTGGCCAAAACTAATTCCTCAGTTGTGAGTAGTCATGTGAGTGTTACAGTAGCTCCAGGTCCTGCTGATGCTAAGTTCTCACCATTTTTCCCCCGCAATAACTTAAGGATTCACCATTTTCACTTCAATTTTAATTATTTATTTCGTTACAAGCAGCCCCTTGGCAGGGGGAAATAAAAACAAATATATTAAAACAATCAAAATGTAGCCGCTTGTATCGGCACACTATTAAACATTTTTTAAATGCATAATAATGGAATGTGCCTCTTTAAACTACTCGGACAGAGATAGGTTGTCAACAGATTTTTCACAACTATAAAACAAGAATAGAAAGCCATAGCAGAATAAAAAGGTTTCTGTGATCAAATACATTTATTAAATGCTATCTTTTAGTCAGTCCCAAAATATTTTTGGCCGAAGTGCGTTGGCGCAACAGGGTGAACTTCAGTTGTTAGAATTGTGATATCCGGGAATTCCTGTATAATTGATATGGCACCTGTAAAGTAGGCATAAAAATGTATAAATAAAAAGCAGTTATTGCAAGAAACAAAAGGAACTTGATGCTATATTCTGGGATATACTGCTTCACCCCCCCCCCCAACACCAGTCTTTACATCAATATCAGTCTTTGAATTAATACATTTTGTGTGTGTATGTGACACCATGACTTTTGGCCATTATTTTTTCTTGGTACACTTTACTATCATTTCACAAGAGGCTCTGTAACATCAGAAAACATGAACTATCTTCCACTTTACAAATAAATGCGCAGGACCAGAGGTCTTATAGACATAGCTTGAAAAATCTCAAACGAGTCAAATTTAGTGATATAATACATCTTTTCTATATTACCTAAGTCAATACTTTTACTTTACTTTACTTTAAGCTGTTTTATAGCGCGCTCCATTACTCCGGAGTATCCTGGCGCGAAGATAGATTGAGCCTTGAACACCATGAGCCTTGAACACAATAGAGCCTTGAACACCATGAAAGCACTTGAAATATAAAAATATGCTCATTCATTCGTACAATCTATACGGGATCATTCAAAACCTATACATGGATCTATCAAGTCTTCCTCAACTACCTAAGCTCAGTTCTAAATGGTCTCCAGCCAGTACTATTACTCCTCTACAGTTGTCCAAGCCCTTCTTTTACTGTTTTTGGACTGAATGGCAATGTGCACCGTGCTTACAAACTGCCTTCATATGCTATAAAAAATTAGCTCTGATCTGTCACCACAAATATTTACTGCTTCAACTCACCCTATCTTCCTGGGGTCTTTATAATAAAAACGAAAATTGTAAAAAAAACAGGTCTCAGCGAGAATACCATCAAGTTAGCAACAATCTGCTTCCGATCAATATCTCACCTTTCCGAGGTAGTTCCCAAACAAGGTCAGCTGCACGTGCGCACACAGCTGTGCAGCTCCCCTCAATGCCCACCCCAGTGATTGCTTAAAAAAAGTACCCATCCCTTTAATGATTAACAGCATCTCCCCTCTGTGTGTGACATCTTCCCTTTTTAAGGGAAACTTCTCTTTTTCTCACCAGGATCCAATCAGAGCCTCTGGGACAATCTTTACTCTAGTTATGGAAAGGCATGCTGCCCTTCTTTTGATTCTATAGACTTTGATCTACACCAACTTTTCTTCCAAATGTGTTAATCACTCTCTATAGATGCTTGGCTAGAAAGTGAGTCCACACCTAGAAATATCTTACCACCTTTCAAACGAACCATGTGTCTTTTCTGGGAGAACTATTTAAGACAATGTAAAACCTACCATGCATCAGTAAGATATTTAGAAAACACATGGTAAAGTTTTTACAAGTCTTCTTTGAAAAGATTTACATTGACAGTCTATATTACTTTTGCATCCACCAAAAAAAAGGACAGTTCACAATTCCGTCCGTACTGTCAGCACTGGTGAAGCGGTCCTGTGGGGGTTCCTTCAGCGCCTGTGCGACTGGCGCAGGGACACTGGGAGTCTACAGCCTTATTATTTGCCTCCTGACTTGGTCTTTGCTGGGGGGTGGGGACCGCAGATAGGCAGATAGAGACCGCCCCCCCCCACCCTCCTGTCGGAGCGATACACACCCAGTTTGGGCCCTGCCTCACCCCTGCATTTGTCTCCCTGAAGTATGTGATGTAGCACTCCACTCTGATGTCAATTAATGTATCGGAGTGTTCGAGGCTTATTGTTCTGTATGATTCATATGGCTACCTGGGGCGCCTTAAGACTCCCTTTCGGGTCCTGCGCTTGGGGGTTCCACTAGGTTGCCACCTCTCCGGCGCGGCTGAGCTGCTCTACTGATTGCTCCTTTGTCTGGCTGCCCTGTGGTACGCCTGTGCCTCCTTTCTGCGATGTTGACGCCATTGGAGAAAGAGTCGCGACCTTGGAGGAGCGCGATTTGGGCAAAGAGGATGACCTGCACCAACTTCAACAAGAGGTGCTCCGGCTCAAAGATCAAAACTTAGACCTTCAAGCGCATACAGAGGACCTGGAGAACCGCTCCAGACGTAATAACATACGGATTCGTGCAGTTCCATGGCAAGAGGAGGGAGATGACCTGCGGGCTTACGTTACCGCCCTCTTTTGGCAGATCCTCGGAGAGGACGAGACTCAAGAGATACAGATGGACCAAGTGCACAGGGTGGGACTGCCGCGAGGCCCCAAGGCACCATGCCATATTCTAGTCTGTGTGCACGATTTCCAACTTAAGGAGAAGATCCTTCGCAAGGCCAGAGATCTACAGCCCGTGCAGTTCCGGGGTCAGCAACCTGCGCTCTACCAGGACTTAGCCGCTTCCACGTTGATTAAGCGTAGGGCGTTCAAGCCCATAACTAATCACCTGCGAGACCGGAGCATCCCTTACTCTTGGGGCCATCCATTTCGCCTCATCTTTAAGCTTAACGGCAAGCGCCTGCAGATTCGCTCCCTAGAAGATGCCTATGCTGCCTTGGGGCTGGAAAGGCCCCCTACATCGCCTGAGACCGACCACCCTCTTCCCCAGCGTCACTCACTGGAGTGGTAACGAGTCGCGAAAGCCTCGCCTAGCTCCAAACCAGATATCTCTGCTAGTCAACGTGAGAGAGAGGCAGCCCTGGCATCTGTATCGCAGGTCACCGACAGTTCTGATGTCCCGTGAGGAGTGCAATCCTGGCATCTTGGTGGGTTTCATCATGGGCGCTGGAGGGAGGGATGAGTCCGGCGGTGACGGATATCTTCATTCTCTACCGACAGGAACTTGTACAGTCCAATATGGTATGGTTTGAGTTCGGCCCTTGCCCCCTTGAACATTTGGTCAGTGAGACGAACTTTGGTCATATTTTTCAACTTTCTATTTTTGCTGTTTTGTTTTATTGTCTTTGTCCACAATTGAGTTGGGGTTTTTGGGGGTTTGGGTTTTTTTTTGTTGGGGCTCCGCATCAGTTCATTGGTATGAGAGGCAACTGGTAGGTGTAGATGAGTTGGCCCTTTTTGCTCATTCCCCAGGGGAACTAAAGCTGGCATCCATCTTTCCTTCCCTGTAGATCGTCCTGGGTAGAGATCCTAAAATTGTGAGCCTGAAGGTCCGGGGGTTGAATAATCCGATTAAGCGATCTGCCATCCTTTCCCTCTTAGAAAATACTGAGAGCGATATATGTTTGCTTCAAGAAACCCATCTTTTATCTAGGGACACCAAACGGATGAGAGATAGGCGTTTCCCGCTGCAGCTGTGGTCTTCTGGGCCGTCCAAGAAAAACAGAGTGGCCCTACTCTTTAGTGCACGGTCGCAATGCAAGGTACTCTCCACTGTTGGGGATCTCAAAGGCCGGTTCTTGGCGGTACGGGTGCAGCAGGGTGACACTCAACTGACGATAGGGTCTTTCCATGCCCCAAACGAGCGGCAGGAACCCTTTCTGCGCTTAGTGCTGTCTCAAGCTCTGGCCTCGCTAGATGTAGCACTCTTGGTGGGGGGTGATTTCAATGCAGTGATGGATCCGGAGATGGACAGGTCAACAATGGCTGACTGTGGACTGAGTGATGTATGGCGTGTCCAACACCCTGGAGAGCGTGATTACACATACTCCTCAGCGGCCCACAAAACATACGCACGCTTAGACCACTTTTTGGTCTCTTCCTCTCTCCACCCATATTTGCAATCGGCAGACATCACCCCACACTCCCTTTACAACCACGCGCTCATCTGTCTTATTTACACCACAGGGTTCCCGCCCAACGACGTCCGGGTGGCGCCTCCGCAAATCCCTTCTTCACTCAGAGGACGTCACTAAGCGCATTAGAGATGCTATTGTACAGTATCTTTTGGAGAATGATCAAGAAGGAACTCCTCTTTAAGCAGTCTGGGAGGCGCTAAAGCTTGTGGTGCGAGGCAAATGTATTGCAATTGCGGCATCCTATGCGCAGTTGTGCAAAGAGAAACATGCGGACTTGGAGAGGAAAGTGGGGGAACGGGAATCAGTTCATAAGCGAACTGGCGCCCCAAGAATCTAGAGAGTACTAGAGACTAAGCGGCGCATGTTAAAACATCTGGATCTAGATAGGGCGGAGCATGCTCTCCTGAGGTTGCGCCACAAATTCTATCTCAGTGGGGATAAACGTGGGTGGATGCTTGCACATTCCTAGAGGTCGGCCATCCAATCTATCCGAGACCTGCATGCAGTTGAGCATTCCACGGACGCTCTTATTGCTGACGCCTTTCATCAATTTTATCAGCGCCTCTATGCGAAGAAAGATACCCACTTACATGAGAGAAATTTTTAAAGTCTTGCGGTATCACTCCTCTGTTTAAGTCCTCGGCTGACGATTTGGACTCAGCCATACACATTGAGGAAGTCATCTCGGCGATAGCGCGATTGAAGGTAGCCAAATCACCAGGTCCAGATGGCTTTCCTGCCTTGTTTTATTAGTCATTTGCACGGAGCTGGCTCCTCTTTTAACAAAGCTTTTTAACTCCTTTGTTGATACGGGAGCAGTAAATGTCTGAGGCGGTTATCTCGGTAATCCCTAAGCCCATGAAAGACCCTAAAGAGTGTGGGTCATATCGCCCAATTTCCCTTCTTAACATAGACGCAAAATTATTTGTGAGTGTCTTGGCTGCACGAATTAGCCCGCTTATGGATGGTCTGATAGATCCGGACCAATCCAGTTTTATTCCGACGCGGCAGGGAGGGGACAATACTAAGAGACTCCTTCACCTCATTGACCTGACCCATCAATCTCACATTCAAGCCTTCTTTCTCTCAATCGATCTGGAGAAAGCCTTTGACTGGGTTGATTGGGAGTTTCTCTTCACAGTTCTACGCTCCTTTGGCTTTGGCGATAACTTTATCCGGTGGGTCCATAGCTTGTACGCCTCCCCCCTAGCAGCGGTGCGGGTCAATGATTGTAGATCAACCTTCTTTCCTATTGCCCGGGGCACGCGGCAAGGCTGCCCCCTTTCCCCACTTTAATTTGTTTTCTACATGGAGCTGTTTGACCAACGTATTCGATCCAACCCTGACATAACGGGTATCAAATTTGGAGCTGACGTACATAAACTCAGTATGTATGCCGATTATGTCATTCTTTCGCTCACGCAGCCCCAGGCGACTCTGTGGCACTTGTCCAACGAGCTTACTGCTTTTGGCGATGTGGCGGGGTTTAAAGTAAATTTTACAAAATCCCAAATTCTCAATATCTCTATCCCCGCAGATGAGATTCAGGACCTGCAGCAGGATTACGCTTTCCCGTGGGTCCATACGGGCATTACATATTTAGGCATCCGTTTGGCCGCGTCCATCGCTAGGACAGTCGCCCTCAATTTTGTTCTGTTGCTGGAGCAAACCGCCACAGCGCTCTCCGACTGGACAAGCCTTAAATTGCCGTGGTACGGGAGATTGACTAAATCTCCGTGCTTCCACGCATCCACTACTTATTTCAGATGCTTCCTGATAGTCCTCCACCAGGATTTCTCCGGAAGCTACAAGGGCTCCTGAATAAGTTCCTGTGGGAAAATAAAAAGCCCCGTCTTGGATCAGCACTGGTCTCCACCTCGAAAGAGAAGGGAGAGCTTGGCTTCCCGATAGTGTGTGCTTATTACTAAGCAGCCTGTCTCGGATAAATTGTCGAACGGAATAGGTCTCTGTCCAGCAAGCACTGGAATTTTATGGATCAAACGGTAGCTGGACGTAACATCTGGCGTGAATTGTGGCTGACTCGCAAGCACAGAGCATGGGGGTTATATTCTTCGCCGGTAACCTTCCCAACCCTGAAGGCATGGGATCAACTTGTGCGACAGAAAGGGTGGACATCGTTTCCCTCGCCGTTGTCCCCTATTGTAGATAACCCTGACTTCCAACCTGGCTGTGCGTCCCCCGACGTTTCATCGGTGGAGGGAAGAAGGGTGCAAGAGGGTGGGTTCTCTTTTTGATCTTGATGGGCTGATTCCCTTTCCTCAATTATGTGCAGATTATGGTTTGTCAGCTTCTGATGCATTTCATTACTCGCAGCTTGCACGTTGGGTCACGCGTCCTGAGAATTTTGCACACATTTTCCGCCCCATGACGACCTTTGAAAGATGGCTAATATGTCAAAAAGATGATCGAAAGCTCATATCTGAATTATATGCTATGATCATTACGCGCCCTAAGCAACATTGCACAAAGGCATACGTTAGATGGGAGACTGAGTTGGGGAGACCCCTTACACCGAAGGAGTGGGAACACATTTTTTTATTGCACACATCACACTGCTTCCAATACAGCGGGTGCGGAAGCGGCCTATAAAGTGGCCCATTACTGGTATTACACACCCGAGCGTATTAAGTCTTGGGACAAGTCCAAATCAGACCTCTGCTGGCGGGTGTGTGGTGGCACGGGTTCCCTAGTGCACTTGCTGTGGCACTGTCCGAAGCTGGTGCGTTATTGGGCAGCAATTCTCAGTGACATTGATGCAGCGTTTCAGATTACATAGCCACGAGCGCCTGAGCATACCCTTCTGGGACTACCCCACCCTGGGTCCTCTCCACTGAAGTCCTTGAGAGGTAGGCAGATAGCCCTGGCACTGTTGGCAGCTAGGCAAGTGCTCTTAGGGCAATGGGGATCTCAGTCAGTCCCAGACCCGCGAGATTGGCTACATAAGCTTTGGTATCTATTAGCGATGGAACTTCTTTCTCTGACTGTAGATGGTCACAGCAAGGAATATGTGAAATGATGGACTTCCTTTTTACAGCTCCTTTCGAAAGACATGAGGGAAGTAACATGTCCAAAATATCTGCAGATTTTACGGCTTAGACCCACCTGGTACAGAGGTTGCCCGCCATGATAAGTAACATCCAGTAGCTCCTAGTGAGGTTGGTAGTGGAGAGGTCCCGAACTGATGCGGAGGGAGGGTGGGAGGAGGGAGGGGACGGTTAGTTTTCTGTTTCTTGAGTATTTAAAAGTGGTGTCATGGTCACGGTGCCTTGAATTTCCAATGAGATTTGCATCAATGCCAGGTCGTCCCCCGGGATGTAGACCTTATACGCGGTGTATTGCTCGCTAGTTCTCGCTCTGCCGGCGCCTGGCTGTAGGCAGTTAAGCTGTGTATTATGCACTTATCCCCACACAATAAAAGTGATTGATTCTAAATGGGAGAAAATTAAAGTAAAAGTTACTTTAATGATTAACTCTTCATATTTTAATTTTCTCTCATTTCAAAGTGGCAAGGTGTTGCATTTTCAAGCAGCAGGTCTTTTGCTCCCAGTGGCTAGTAGACACTGTGCCTATTTATAAGTGGAAAATAGTAATTTTTAATCAAACGGGAGAGATTTAAAGTGAAGGAAACATTTTCTATGAAACATTAACTCAATGTACTTTTACAATTTTGTTTTATGAAGAAAGTTTCTTCACTTTAAATTCCTCCCATTTAAACAAATGTATTTTTCTGTTATAAAATAGCACCACGTCCACAGGCCACTGGGAGCAAGATGCTTGATGTTTGTAAATGTGACACTTGGAAATGGGAGAAAATTTTAATTATGAGTTTTATGGAATCCATATAAACTAAGATAACTTCAGTTTAATTTTCTCAACACTGTGCCGTATTTACAAGTGAAAACGCAGCCATTATTCTAAGTTGTAGAAATGTAAAGAGCAGAATAGGTTTCCAAATTTTAGCGGACCATTTTTCTGCACTTTAAATTTCTCTTATCTATGTTGTACATGTAAAGGTGTCACATATGGCGAAAAGTATGTCCTGTGCCACAAGTACATACAACACGGTTTCTCAGTCACCTGTGCACATATATCCCATTCATACACACATTTTCATACATCCCCAAAGACCCCACTCTCACTGACACACATGGCAGCCCTATCATAGTGCCCCTAGTCAAAGTATTTTGTTCAATCCATCGTATCTATCTCTATGGACATTAGTCATAAAGTAAATTAAGTTGGGTGTAAGTGGGTGTAGGAGCGTCTGGTAACAATGTGCAAATTGCTTAGCCTTCAGGAGCTCACAATGATTTTCACTGATCAGAAGTAGTTATCACTATAGAAAAGGTTGGAAACCCCTGGACCAGACCAAAGTGTTAAAATATACAACACAAAGCGATCATCAAGATGCGCGGGGTCACTTCCGCCTTGGACAACCAAATTTAGAACATCGGGGGACATGAAGCTGTCTTTCGATAGCTCTGCAATGAGCATTTGGAACTCTGTAGTCAGACAACTAAGAACTAATCCTACTCCGAAGCCCTTGAGAAAAGGTCTTGAATTTCATCTGATCAAACTGTATCTGTACCAATCACTAAAAAATGGATCCTCTTTTAAAAATGTTTGTCTATTAATATATAATAAATAGACTCTTCTCTCATAGGTTCTCCATACTCCTGATCCCTATACTCGGTGGCTTTCCAACAAATGTTTGTTCCATGATTGTGGTTTTCCCATCTCTCTCTTCAGTTCCTTCCATGATAAATGCATCACATTCTATGGCTGTAGTTTCCCTCATATTTGTTCCCCCCCCCGTAGTTTTATATAGCGCAAACTTGACCCAAAGGTATCAGAGCGCTTTACATAAGCACCAGTTGCACTACACAAGGATACATTCATTTTTGTTAGGCACTGGTAGATTAATTGATATGCTCAGAATCACAAGATGTTGAGTGTCATAGCTGAGACTCGAAACCTGGTTCACCAGATTTGAGGTCGACCACCCCTGCCGTTAGGCTACATCCTCTCCAAATCCTCTCTGGTTACTGAGTTCATAACTGTAAACTGTTGTGATTTAAAGCACACTAGTGCTTAATAGAACATCCTGGACATATTGTACTGTATTGTAATGGCATTTATATAGCGCTTAGTACCCCTGACGAGGCGCCAATGTGTTTTTTCGGAGCGTAGCATGCTACTCTGGAACCCATAAAGGATTAGTGGTGAACTAGTATAGTGAAAATATGAAAGTCATTTGAGTGGTGGATATGCTAGTCAGTTATTTGGATTGAGAAAGATAGAGGAGGGGTACGAGAGGTAAAACGGTTTGCATTTATATAGCACTTGCTACCCCTGATGAGGTGTTGATCTGCTTTTTCAGTGAGAAGCGCGCTACTTCTGAACCCATCAAGGATTGGTGGTGAATTAGTATAGTGAAAAAACTGTTAAATGAATAAAAATGTATGTCAGGTCACAGTAAGCCTAGCAGCCATTTATAGCCCCAGAACACCCTCTTGGACTTCCATCTGGTTAACCAAATAAAGCGGGCAGTAAAAGCAGCTTAAAATGTTTAGGGACGCATCTTTGCACACAAGTTACATGCAGGATAAAATACATTAGATTCTATCAGAAAGCCTACAAAGCACACCACACAATCTGTCTTCGCTTTGGAAAGCTCTACAAAATGCAATATGCAGTTTATTTCCAGTGAGACCCTACAGACAGTGTCAGTATTGTCTATATCAGGAAAATGGAGGTGTATGTTTTCTGTGCCATATTTAAACAAAAGGCTAGCATTTCAAACTGTGTCCATTAGGCATCTGGTACCCTAGGTATTGGTGCAGGGGGGCCCCTGGAGGGTCTAGCGGCTCAGTACTGAATTGGGAACTGGGGATGACCTCTGGAAGCCACTAAGTCCTCCTTCTGGTGCGCTGCTCCCTCAATGGGCCCTGGGGTCGACAGAACTCTGGACCAGGCAAATACGGTTGGTGTCTGCTGGTGCAGGAAAGTGGCACCTCCACTCCAAAGGAGATGTTGCTGGGTTGATGAAGTGCTGGGAAGACCTCAATGGGTTTATGGAGGCTGTTCCCCTACTGGACGAGTCGTTCTTTGTGATTGTCGGGACAGCAGCAGCAAAGCAGGGTTTTGCTCCAAGTTTAGGGCTGGTCCACACCCCCTATATAACCACTTCCTGTGATCAGCAGGCATAACCCTGTGACAGAGTTCCTGATTCCACCACAAACAAGGTGGGAGAATCATTCTTTCGTCGCGCACATCAGGTAGCCCACCTTAGGGGTGCAACATGCCTATTGCATAGCTAATTTCCCACCGTTCCTGGTGCCAAATAGGCCTCATGGCAGGGGGTGGCAATCTCCAGTCTTGGGAAGCCGGGGTCGCATATCAAAGGCGGCAGAGTCTATGAAGTCTCTGGACTTGCTATGCAAATTCATTAGCCATCCTGCTGGAGGAGGCGATTACACTTTTTCCAGAGCAGGCAATGTTTTCTGACCTCAGAGAGCACTGGCTCGCACCTACAGTGAGTCAGAAACTCATTTGTGGTGGCAGGCTGGACGAAACCAGTCAGCCAGCCCACTAAGAGTCTCGTAGGATTCTGGGGCACCTCTAAGGTAACCTCTGGGTGCATGTCAGGAGAAATCAGATACTGGCATCAGTATGGTTTTGTCGAGACACAGTGTTTGATACCAAACACAATTATTTTCAGTGGAGCCAGTATGTAACTGGATAACTCGCAATGACCATCCATTGCCCAGTACATATACTGAAGATGGCTCCCTGAACACTTGTAAGGTCGTGGCAATGGAACCAGACATCACAGGGTCATATTTGACTTACAAATAGTATATGCAGTGTGCATGGGTTTGGCACACAGGAAGTGTATTATGTCATGTTTTCAAAAAGGTTTGCACGATTTCACACAGCCTGCAATGGCAGTCTGCATGCAATTTGTGTGCGGGTCCCTCAAGATGGCATAATACATGCTGCAACCCTTAGGGACCTCCTTTAGTACACATGCCCTTAGTACCACTTCTTAGGGACTTACAGGGGTGCTAAAGGCCTTGTCAACTGTGGTACAATTAGACATTTAAGTTTAGGGGAAAGAACACTGGAACTAGTGCCTGGTGAGCAGGCTTCAGTGCACTGTCAGAGTCCAGAAACCAGCCTCTAGTTGTTCCAATGGGGGCAAAAAGTGGGGGGACATCTGCAAAGACGTCCAGCTTCCTACACAGATTTAAAAAAATCAAAAGCGGATAAGGATGGCATGCATTAGACAATCTGTATTATGCAACCCAAATTTCAGAAAGAGCTCCAAAAATGGCAACTGTTTGATGGTCCTCACAGGACCGACATATATGAACCATCACTGTGCTAACTACATTCACCAATAAACGACACTATCTAATACTGAGACATTTGTAACCAATTCATGTCTACTGTAGATAGTCAGCCGTTAAAACGTGCCCTTTTGCTTGTCTATAGAATAGCTATGCACCTGTAACCAGTTTCTTTGAGCTAAAATGTTGCCACAAAAGACCATGGCACCATAAACATTAGAAACACCAAACATGTTAAATGCTTCAGAAACCGATCAGGTGGTGGACTTCTACTCCCGGTTTATAGTCACTACCACCGCAAATAAATAACATTTCTTGTTTGAGGTTCTTTTTTTGTTTCACTTACAGTCCAGGACTAGTTGACTGACAGAGTAATCAATACCTAAGCGCTTAGCTGCAAGAGACAGATTTTCCTTTTAAAAGTTGTAGCTTCCAGGCTTCAATCATTCAGAATGACCTAGCTACACCACTTTGTAGATTGGCCTTTTGGGTCACCCAAAAATTCTTTGCATACATGTTATGTTAAACTAATTTATTAGGCGCACAGATGCTCCAGCAAAGGAGCGTCCTGGCGCCCGCCAGGTAGCAACACAACACAACAAAGCAAGGAAGAAGGAGACATGGGGGCTAAGGAAACAAAAAAGTTTTTATAGCTCGCCGGAAAGAGAGCAAATCCCCGAGTGCACGAATCTCAAAGGGAAGGGAATTCCATAACATGGCGGCACGCACTTGAAAGGAACGTCCGCCGGCACGGCAACGCTTAAACCGGGGGACAACCGCAAGTTCCAGGTCGGAGGATCTTAGGGCACGGCCTGGGATATAACGGGACAGGAGGTTGGCAAGAATCAAGGCCGGTGAGCCCTTAATAATCTTGTAGGCAACACAAAGCATTATAGTTGGATCAGAGAATGTAAAGTTAGCCAGTTGTCAGCCTTTATTGCACCACTCACTGTTTTGTATAGTTAGACAATGTTGCGTTCAGTATGGCATACATATGTGATAATTGGAGGGGGTAATTTGACTTTCCTGGACCCGAGTAATTCTGTATCAGGGGACAATCCCTAGACCTGAAGGTTGAGGTTACTGAAATCTTAGCCTGAGAAAGTCGGATTTTAAAGGGGGGGGGGGGGATAGAGTAAGGTCCGATATGGGTTGTACAGGGCCCAGTAACTAAAGTATAAAGTAGTGTTATCTGGGGAAATATAGGACCAGGTGAAAGAGTGACAGGACAGGTGTATTTCCAAATTATATAGGCAGTTATATTTCAGAGTAGCCACTGTGTGATTTTTGGACCAACACTGCTTCCTTGTCTTCAGTATTAAAGGCCAAAATTTCCTGATTATGTAGGCTACACAAAGCAGAGCTAAACCCCTCTGAATGCCCAGAAAATGAATTATACCAAAGGAAATGATTATCAACAAAGGAAACAAGTACATATACTTTGCAGGAGAAGCAGGTGCATGTAGCAGAGTTCCAGCAGAGGAGGTGGTTTTCTTTATTTATTTTCCTTTGAAACTCAGCAACTCTGCTGTACTTACTCTACAGTAATTATTTTCAATTTTCCACCAAGGTCGTTAATGTCTGAATTTCACTACTCAAGCATATTTGTCTTCAGTCTTGTCACATAACTTAAAAGGTTCTGTGCACTGCAAACCAAATCAACATCCTGGAATTATAGTGCAGGTACAATCTTCTCACTGTGTTCCATCAGGCTTTAACAACCAGCCTTGGAAGCTTACCGTGGGGGGTAGAGAACAGGCTGAGCAAGATGATGAAGCTGGGTTGGACTCCATGTTCTATTAACACTTTTACAGCCTCAATAACTGTATTTCCAGTACCTGAATGGATACAAATGAAGTATTTTAAAATAAGCAATACTTTTTGCTGTAGACATGCAATTTTCTCTAAATATATATGCATCCAGCTGCAAACGTTTAGAGTGTTTAAGTTGGAAAACATTTGACCTATAAATTATGGCAGCCCTTAGATCACAGGTCAGAAATCAGCAAATACACTTTCACCTTTACAACAGAGTTCACATTATACTTAATTGCAACTGTGTAAGCAACAAAATGCAGCTAGTATCTAAAATGGTTTCAAATCCTAAGTGAGTGGAGAGGTCTTAAATGGACCAGAACCAGAACTCAAACCATCAGTAATTCATTTTGCCTACTGACAGGCCGATAAATTGCAGAATTTTGTAAATTGTGGACAGCTAATATTGCACACCCGTGTACTTCTAATGAGGTTGACTCTTATTTCCTCCCATTTTCATTCCACACCGCAACCACAGTTATTACTACTCTGTGAGGATCACGAGCACCAGCATGGAGGAAGGGTTTTGGTAATTGGAGAACACTCTGACTAACAGAACCAAACTTATTGTATAAGTAACTTTCATTTAAACTTCTGACTATCTGCCTCCTAGGCTGGACTACTGGAAACACATTAGCAAGTAAAATTAAGGTAGGGTCTGGAAGCAGATTCGAACATGCAAGTTAATTTGCTGCGTCAAAGATGTTGAAACCCAACTCTCATGGATGGGAATGCGTGAATGAATTAGTTGTCCTGCTGGCAACTGACCTGAGCACCAAAGGAGTTAACAAGCAGAGATCATACACCAGTGCAGTAAAGCATCTAGATGTCCAGAGTGCTCACCTTATGGCACACTCAACCAACCACCCAATTGATAAAAAGGGGCTTGAAATCTTCCTGTCTAGGTAGAACGGGTGACTAGTTCAATGAAGTGGAATCTCTGGAAAAGTCAGGGAAAATAATGCAACAGTCCATTCAGCTTTACCAAAGTTATGAAGGGAATAGCATGAAACGTCACTGCCTCTAGGATTCCACCGTGTGGATAGAATAAACATACAACAGTTCACACTAAAAGCTATGGTAATCTACACTAGTCCTTCTGGCAAAGACTTTCATGTCACATAAAGCAAGTTCAAGATATATCCTCCATTTGAATAATGTAAAGTAGATTGCTTAGCCATGACATCACTGTCGATGCCTTAGTGTTACCGGTCATCACATTTCTGGAGATTTCCATTTTAGCCATAATAGTCGCTCAGAGGATCTGAACCCAGGAACCAGCAAGCCTACTAAAGAAGGTATGTATGATTTATATAGAGGAATGCTTCAAAAATGGATTGAGAAATTGAAATTAACCCCATTCCAAACAATATTAAGCACCCAAATATCTACTATAATCTCTTGCCACTGCAAGACATGACTGGCAGAATTTCCAGGCCCTCCAACTACTTTGGAAGCCCTCAAACGTGGGGAGGGAATGAGCGATGTTTCTGGGTCATCGAAGATTTTCCCACTTTACCTGAAGGCCTCCCCTGTATTCACAATTTTGGTTGGGATTTCTGATATTTGCTTCTGTTGCTGGAGGTAGAGAAGAGCTTCAGCCCTCTGGCTGGGAAGCGGTTGAAAGATTCTCTGAACTGAGAATGACTTTGTTCTTTTTCTGTTGCTCCAAATCCCCCACTGTCGGCCTCTTTGAAAGAGGATATGCAGACTTTGGGCCACATGGTTTTTGCCAACAGGCAAATTGCTGCTCGCAGTGCAGCACCTAATTAAATAGCACTGCAGTTGCAGGTGGGGCAATGTCGGTCATCAGATTGGGTAGTGGGTGTATGGTGGGGCACCCCCATCAAACAAGCATTGGCATAGCCAATAGATCTCGCATTTGGGACCTTTTAAGTGTTTAGCCATGCAACAGTTGGTGTTGTTGCACCAAGGATATTCTGCTGCATAACTAAATACTTATAGGGTCCAAAAAGCGAGACCTATTGGCTATGCTAATGCTAGTTTGATTTTTGTTTCTGTTTTGTTTGTTGCCAGATCTACAATAGCTGGACATGGTTTTTGTTAACAGTTCTTTGCATCAAATGAACTTGTTTTCATTGCTCTGAATGTTGTTTCCATTCTGGTTGTAGGAAGCAGTCATTCCCTGGGGAGTGGGGGCTGCCTAGCTGTGCGCATGCGCCGAACTTTGCAAATGAGAAAAAGCATGACTCACTCACATAGGAGTACATGCACTGGACCTGCATACTCAGCATGGTTTAAGGAAACTCGACCCACTCCCTCCCAGGCATCAAACACATATTTACCAAGAAACTCTGAGAAGAGCCTGCCTGCTGCAGTGACGGCTGGTGGTGCCTGGTGGAAGCTTGCACTGACGGCTGGTGCTGTGTGTGCCTGGTGGAAGCGTACACTGACGGCTGGTGGTGTGTGTGCCTGGTGGAAAAGTGCACTGACGACTGGTGGTGCGTGTGCCCGGTGAAAGAGTGCACTGACGGTTGGTGGTGTGTGCCTGGTGGAAGCTTGCACCGACGGATGGTAGTATGTGACGGCTGGTAGTGTGTGTGCCTGGTGAAAGTGTGCACTGAAGGCTGGCGGTGTGTGTGCCTGGTGGAAGCGTGCAATGATGGCTGGTGGTGTGTGTGCCTGGTGGAAGCGTGCACTGACGACTAATGGTGTGTGTGCCTGGTGGAAGCAGGAGCATTCACAGTGATAGAAGACACAAATGAAACTGACATAGAGGAGGGGGGGCGGGGGAGAAGGGAGGGGGAGTGTGAACCAGGGAGCCTGATTCACAGCTAAAAGACACAAATGAAGCTGACTAGGAGGGAGGGAGAGGGGTGGTGCAAGAGAAGGAGCCCGATTACAGCAATAAAAACACAGATGGCAGCTGTGTACGTGCACAAGCTTGTGAATGCAAGCTGTAGGCCAGCATAAGCCTCTAGTGGCACTTTTAAAAGCCGCTGTCTCAGGTGAGACCTAAAAAAGAAATGGGCAAAACTGCGGGACAAACACCAGCACCGAGAGTGAGTCTGTGTTTGCCACACAGTGAAAGATACATATATCAACAAAGAGACGAGCAAAGTTAATTTCAATATTTGCCCTCTAACATCTGATTTGAAACCTGTTATTTGCACTAACAAAAGTAATTTTTATTGCAGTACAAGTTGGTGAATATATTCTCTATAGCCCTTGCAGCAAGGTATTTCGGCCTACAATAAATAAAAGTTGTTTGCTTTGTTCCACACATAGTATGCGCCACAGCCTTATCTAGTGCTTAACACTTTCATCTTCATTCCATAATTTTGAAGCAAGTGATCTACATTACACAGGTAAATCAAGATGAAATGTGGATTATGTTACTTACCACTTAATCCAAGTCTTCCTTATCACAGACCTTAGTATATTAAAGATCCTCATCTGGGAGGCATGCACACACATCAGAGCTTTTCCATCTGCTGACATTCTGTCTTTTGTTTTGCCTCCTTTCCTTCATGTAATACAAAGACTTTTCTGGCTTGACAGACAGAAACGTACACTACTAGGTACATTTTGAGGTCCTACCAGTACTGGGGATTTGTCAACGTAAGAACCACAGCTAAAAAGACCAGGATTCAGAGTAGTGAAAATGCATGGTAAGTAATTGGCTCATTACTTACTCTTCCTTTCTTGCCACAGATCTATTTACGGATTTACACAAGTGTAAACCAATGCTAAGACCACAAGGAACACAGCATCAAACATAATAACATAACATGTGTATTTGTAAAGCTCACGTTCACCCATGGGTCTCATGGCGTTGAATAACAGATGTTTATTGTTACCCAACTCAATGGTACTCATTTTATCGACCTCAGATGGATGAAAGGCTGAGAGGACCCGCCGGAATTTGAACTTGTGACCATGAGGTCGAACACAGGCCCCTGCAGTGGATGCATTAGTCCACTGAGCCACCAGACCCGGCAAAGAACAAATGGCAAGACACAGGAACTGCTACAAAACAGTATATTCCTAGAAGTGTTAAATTAACAATATACAGTGTTATCCACCAATAATTTATAATGGGAAAGGAAGCTGCAAGGGACATTGCAAGTGGTGGTGCAAATGTCTTGATGAGATACACCTCGAATCTCTGCCTCTATGAATGTCCCTAAATTGAACAGTACCCAGGAAAGGGAACCCCTGCCAATTTGTAGGCCATGAAAAGTGCTAGGGCAATATGCCTGCTGAGATAAACCAGTGTTGACTTTTCACTTGCCACCAAAAATAACAAAACCTAATTCTCACTTCCCGAATGGCAGCAAAAGTGTGCAGCTGATCTCCTTTCTTCAAGAGACCTTAATTGTTTTACACTCACAGTAAAGTGAGGAGACAAAGCAATCACAGAGTCAAAATTACAAGAACATGAAAGCTAATTCCTACAGCAGCACCATGAGGTGAAAAGCACTAATGCCACACATATCAAAAGCTTGCTTGGTGACAAAAGTGATGAATACAAGCAACCCCTAAAAGAAGGGGCATGCCTTTCAACCTCCAGACACTCAGATGAAAACATAAGCAACTTGGCTTAACACAGGACAACTGCCAAATATACCCATGGATAATCCAAGTAGAAGGGCACATCATGGTTTCAGGGACACCACTGAGCCACGAGTTGTAACTCAAACTCATATCTGAATCGCCAGGTGTCTGGGTAACAGGAGAAAAAGCATATAGCAGGCCAGTGGACTAACACTGCATCAAACCCCATTGAGGAGTGTAAGGTCATGTCATCTGATCCATCCCTGGAGAATCTTCTGCAAGCAGCTAGAGATTCACAACTGCACAGAGATAAATGGAACACCATGCCTCTGGGGATTTTTTGCCCCTGATAGTCTGTCCTGAAAAGAGCAGTTTGACGAGAACGCTGAACTGCAAAAAAAAAATGAGCTCTGTGGTTTGCTGCCCATTCCTTCCAGTTGGTGGAGCTTCTGATTCCAAGAACCCTACACCATAAGAGATTCCATGGTGGCTCAGACTGGAACCTGTTCTTGCAACTGGGCATGTGGGGAAAAGAGAAATCATAATTCCTCCTCCCCTCAGGACATGAAAAGACAACAACTACAAACCCGGGTCATTGCGGAACTTACACCGGATAGGAATTAGCACCTTCATTTTCTTTACAGGTGAACCAGTAGGTTAGAAGGTGGCTTGAAGCAAAAGCGTGAAATGTGGGCTGCCATATTTTACCTCAACTGGCAGCCAATCCCTGCCTTAGGCATCTATGGCCACATACATGAGGAAAAACTATTTGAGCCTGACGTGGAGGCCTTCACGAAGTACAAACATTTCCTGTAATGGTTCCTGCTGGGATTCTCTATATTTTAAACAAAGCAATGTGTTGGGCCTGGTAAATGAGTGGATTAATGCATTCTTCACATGGATCTATGTTAAACCCCCAAGATCACAGATTCACACTCCGCTTTTTATCTTTCAGGGGTTGATAAAATGACTACCATTGAGATGGGTTTTCTGTCAAAAGAGCCAACTGTTCACTTAGATGAACGTGTATTCTACAAATGTAAATTTATATTACGTTATGGCGACTTGCAATGGCAGAACATGACTCTTCCAGTACATCTACTAGAGCCCACTGAAGAAATAATTCAGAGATTAGCCTCCTGTAATGTGGAAAAACTGAAATCCTGTGTTTACAGGAGAGTCAGCAAGAGTGTCAGAATCATGTTAACTGCCACACAGGGAAGGCAAGACCACAAGGAAGTGCAACAAGTTCCTCAAAGAAGGTTAAACAATTGGAAATGTTGGGCAAACTCAATACTGCTGAAAATCCAGATGAAAAGGGGGTGGTGGGTACAGGCATGTGCCTTGTGAGCCTACAGCTGCTAGGCAGATCCTTTCCTGCATTAAAAGAACAATGGATTAGAGAGACTAAGTGGGGAACTGGAAAGTATTGTTTCACCTTCCTTACATTAAAAATTATGCTGGAGTACCCTAGTGGCTTCATTCCCTGGATTGATAGAATAAGCCTGTCTACGACTCCTTTTCTGATACTCGAAGCACACAGAGTCCTCAGGGACTCTCTCTACTACCCCTTTGGCAAGCAGTTTCTGTCCTTCCTGTGAGAGAATGGTGGCATGATCTGCCAAAGTCTGAGCAGGAACATGAGGAGTGGAAATGAAAACAAGAGGAAGGGGCCACTTTGAACAACCTCCAAGACTAACCAGACTGAGGTAAATGTGTACCAGCCAGACAGTCAAAGCTAATCGTGCCCTGTACTGGCCGCAGATGACCAATGGAGGAAGAATAAGAGTGGTTTTGAGGAGGTCGCAGCAAGTGAGGAGGAGAAGGACTGCTGCCCTTGTTAAAGGTGATGGACTCTACTAAACACCTTAACACCTAGAGCTGCAAAAATGCTCAAGGGGTTGCTAGACAGTTTGCAGCATTGCAGCGGATTACTGGCAAAGCCCATTGAGCAGCCCTGGAATTTTTAGTACCGCTGGGGAAGTTTGTGTACCGGTGACAACAGACCCAAGGAGTGGGATGTTGTTTGGCTAAGTCCACATCTGCTCTGAAAAGTGCCTGAAGCTATCAAAAGATATATCGATCAGGGATGCCTACAGGTCATCAGAAGATCTGTAAAGTGCATTCAGACATAGCGCCGGACCTCCACACCAGTGTCAATCGCAGTCAGTGGTGTCCAGACCAGCCCGCAAGATTCACTTCACCACAGCCTGTCTGAGCAAATGAGTTTGTTAACTTTTCTGTTAAGGTGGGCAAGATCTTGCTCACCGTAACAGAGGACATGGGTGTATCACCCCAGAAGGAAAACAGCATTAAGGGACCTGAGAACAAAACTAGTGGAGAAGACTCTTTCCCTGTCGGTCAACACACTTTGATTCCGTGTCTGGCAGAGACGATGCAAACGTCTGCAAAAAAGGCTTTCCTGTGTTGGATGAGGTTTCAGGAAGACCAGCAGGCCTGTGGCACCTGTAATTAGGTCAGCTTGAGGTGCTGAGCAAGGCGTGGACCCGGCTGCCTTGAAGGCCTCCGTTATGGCCTCATTGAAGGGCAACAATAGTTTAGAAGTTGAAGGCTAGCTGCTCAATCTCTGTGAGCAAATTCAGCGTAGTCTGTACAGAAGGCGACTGCAAATCTAGCAGCTTTGCGAACTTCCATCGTGAAAGAGGTGTCGTACTTAGTAGAGTGACTAAATAACGAGTGCAGCTCAATCTCAGGAGTGGTGTCAAGGCCACTAGCAATTTTCAGATCTATCGAACAGCATCAGAGTAATTGGAGAGGAGCAAACAGTTCACTTCCTCATCATCATCTACATCGAGAGTAAGACACTGAATGTCCTGAATCAGAATCCGATCCAAACATAGCCTCAAGTCAAGTGCCAAACTAACGTTGAGGCAAGGGCTTCATAGGAGAGTTTCCCCAGACTAAATGCTTGGCTTTGATGATTGCACAGCATGACACTGGTCGAGACCTAACAGAACTATGCCACTGATCTCAAAGTGACACTGGGGTCTGATCCGGAACTGGTGTGACCTTCAGCAAAGTTGGCATGGCTTGGCACTGGTAAGAGGCTAGACAAAGGCCTAGAATTCTAAAGTAGGTGGTGAGCTGAGCTCCAAATTGATGCCCCGGCGGATCCACAGAGACCAAAGGCACTCCATAGAAGAACTGACTAGTTTGAAAAAAGCTGCAGCTTCACTTCCATGAAGGCCTCTCCCCTGCTGCGGAGTCCACGATGGCCCAGAACATTCAGGGCACATTGAGTTCAACTATAAAATGGGAACGGAGTTAGATGTTGGTGGCGGAGTCAGATCCTTAGACCGTGGAATGTGTGGCCGCTGCCTGGAGCGGGAGTGGAGGAGAAGTGACGACTTCCTCTTAGATATTTGGTGCTTGCATCACAATTTGCATTTCACTTTGTCTTGGACCTAACGGAGAAGAGTGACTGGGACTTGGATCGGGAGAGGGCCTAGAACTGCAACTGTGGCCAACTACGGTTCTTGTGTTAGGCAACATATAGTTTTACTTCACATTCCCTGATAGACTTAGGCTTCATCATGGGGCTTCAAGTCATATTTGGAACTCAAGCACCAAAGGCAGGTTTTGTCTAGATCTGTGACCAAAATCTGTTTTCGGAAAGTGCAGCACAGATTAAAGCCTGCAGTCTCCAGAGGAGACTTTTTCTACATTGCACCCTTTTGAAATTGTTTTTAAGGGTCTGAATACCGACAACAGTTTAGGAGAACAGCTCTGGATTTGCATCAAAGGGTGCAGAAAGAATGGAACTAACAGTGTGCAAGGGTGACTTTTTTATCTTCCAGAGCCAGGATGAGACACTGCAGAGTCAGATGGCATTGGTAGTCAGCATGCAGGGACTCTTACAGGAAAAGTTTCAGGATCCTATCAAGCTGTGGGGGTAGAGGAGCCTGTGGTTATAAGTATCCGTCAAAAATAAAAGCGTTTAACCCTGTCCTGCTTACAAAATTCATCCCAGAAATACACTGCTGCAGTTTTTTAAACCTCTATTCAAGGTGTATTTCCTGCAACTTAATTGTTGCAAGGATAACAACTAATCAAGACCATACCCCTGATCTTGCATGACCAATATCTTTTTTTTTTAATTTCTTTTTATTGAATGTAATTATTAATTTATTCTAGGAAAGGTAAATTCATGAGACAATACACATTCACAAGAATGACAAAAATAACACTAAAACCATTATGTGCTCCCATACTAACTGGAGTACACGCTAGAACATAGCATGTAAACCCTGTCTAACTGAAGGAGCAGAATTTCATGTTGCAAAAAGGAACCCAAAATAAATAATTACATCCATTACCTTGAAACGAGCTAAATCACATACACTAGTCAGAAGTGGAGAGACAAAAAGGTCTATCCAGTACAGGATTTTCTTTTTATTACATCACAAAAATGGAGGAGAATCCTACAAAGAGAACCATTTAAAGGGGCAATACATTTCAAAGAGCTGAGAAAAGAATGTCCGTTTCTAGGGCGAAGCCCTACCTCAAAGAGTAGAAACTGTGACTATTAGAACAGCAACGTTTATTCAGTGGTGGGTTTTGTATCAAGAGAAGAACCCTACAGCAAGAAAAAAATATTTGTAGGGGAGAGGATTTTTTAAAGTACTAAAGAAAGTGTGTACGTCTCTAAGGTGAAGCCCTGCCTCAAAGAGTAGGAAGTGTGACCAGGACTAGCCTGTAGGGTAATGTCTTTTAAAGTGGTGCTGTTTCAGAAAATGTTAAAAGCAATAAAGCAGGTGTCATTCAATAAATATAATCATGACTAGTATTTCCCTTCAAATGAGCCTTGATCTTTGAGAAAAGATGCTTCACAAAGGGCGCACTCATTCTTCAATGTGCATCATGCAATCAGAACACTTTTACTATGACACTTTACTCCACATCTCAATCAACAACTCCAGCCTCCACAGAGGGGAGACTCACTTAGAATTGGGTACATCAAGAGAACCTTTCTCCTGTAAACATCTGGGGGGAATTTGGCATAGTAGACTTTCGCTCGCTGCGTCTCCTCGTCACTCTGAATGAGGATTTTCCCTATACGGATGGATCGGCAGCAGTCCCGGAGTCCCTGTTCCATTGCCTCACCTGTAATAGAAACATTGAAAACACACAGTTACTGTTTAGATATATATAATTGACCAATATTAGACTCTACTGATGGATTTATGGCTCCATACTAGTGAAACTGCGGTATGTTGCGTCTATAAATGTTTCATTTATTAATGACATATTGGTCAACCATTCGTAGTAACACTAGACTACGGATTACCAAACAGTGACCAGGTATCACATGCAACAACATTTACCTTGATGAAGGTAATGGGATCTGGCATGCGTGCTGCAAAGTCTTAAAGAGAGCAACATCATCACAGAAGGTTTTGGAACAAAATCCAATCCAACACAAAGAAGGGTGTTCTTCTCCGATATATGAGCGGTCAGGACCATCAAATCCTCGCACACAAGCAAAGATATGAATACCGCACGAAAATCAAAGGGTGGGGGAGAGAACATACCACAGATATACTTGATACATTTTTCACTAGCTTTAAGAGGTTCTCCATGATCTAAACCCTAACAAGCAGGGTGAAACATTAGACATACAACCAGGAAAGGTGTTTTCATCCATGGAAAGAACAAGGCCATGACAAATAATCTGTCCATGACAAAGAATCTATCTGCAAAACGCTCAGTTACAGTCCCTGCTAGTTCTAATAACAAACAAATTACTTGCCTTCGGTAATGCCTTATCTGGTAGAGACTATGTAGCTGCAGGTACCTTATCTTAGAATATTCCCCAGGCATCAGACTTGATTCATACATTTTCAAGCAGTACTTCTGCGCGCCAGTAGGTGGCGTAATTCGGGTCAGCTGCATTGTTTGTGCCAGAAGTCATGCGCGCAGTGCATTTATAGGTGCCACTCCAGTATGCTGATGTCAGTTTCTTTTTGTGACTTTCTAAAGCAGAAGCGTGGAGCCACAAAGAATGCTGAAATACTGGTATGTGCGGACATACTGGTGTGGATTGCCAAGACCCTTATAAGGGTGGCCGTACTGAAAAGGTTCGCAGAGTGGGGAGGTTGGAAGGGTCGGTAAGGAATCTGTAGCTAGAGTCTCTATCAGAAATGGGGCAACCAAAGGCAGGTCGTTTTTTTGTCAGATAGAGACTTCTAGCAGCAGATTCCTAACCTTAGAATAAATATTCAACCAATACGTCCCTGAAGGTGGGTAAGCGAAAAACAATTAAACCAAGAAGTCTGGCAGGACCGAACAAGTAAAGCGCCCGTCATGATGTGCATGCCCATCTATACAGTAATGCTTTGTGAACGTGTAACAACGCCCACGTTGCAGCCTAACATATGTCCAGGACAGAGACTCTGCGAGCTATTGCAGTGGTCGCAACCTTGCTCTGGAAGAAAGAGCATGAAAGCCCTCCGGGGCTTGCTGTTCGGCCAATGTGGTGCAGATGTTTATGTAGAGTACCATCCATCTTGAGATGGTTCGTTTCTGCAAGGCCTTCCCTTTCTTACCTGCAACATACCCTCTAAAGAGCTGATCGCCTATCCGGAACCATCTTGTATGGTCAAAGAAGAATGACAACCCTCTTTTTGGGTCCAGATGGTAGAATCTATCCTCTTTCTTAGAAGGGTGAGTGGGAGCAAAGAAGGTAGGCAAGGTGATTATTTTTTGGCCTACAGGAAAGGGTGTGACAACTTTTCAGAGGATGGACGTATGGGTCCTTAGAACTGGCTTATCTGGGTAAAAGGTGGTATAAGGAGGGTGTAACAGAGAGGGCCTGCAGGTTGCTGCCCCTCCCTGGCCGATGTTATGACCACCGGAAAGGGCGTTTTGATAGTCAGCAAGTGTAGTGGGCAGTTGTGTAGCAGCTCAAAGAGTTCAAACATGAGGAAGGTAAGGAGCAGGTTAAGCTCCCAAGAGGGCAAGATAAGTGGCTTGAGGAAAACAGGAGTTGCAGTCCTTTCAGGAACCTAGTCACAACAGGAGATTTGAACAAAGGTTGGTTGAGCCACAAGAATGACGAAATGGCAGACAGGTAATCTTTAACCCTACCTAACGCAGAGCCCTGCTGGGCCAGAGAAAGAACAAATAGAAGAACTTTGGATAATGGTGCAGAAAGGGGGTCAATGTCCTGAGTGCACTTCATGCCACAAATTTGTCCCAACCACAGGTGTCTACCGTCTTGATGGAGGGGCGCATAGGCTGCCAGGCTAACATCACAGACTTGGGGGGAGGGGAGTGTTTAAAAGCTGCCAACCGTTGCCACACGATCTCCACGTATTAAGACGCAGGATCCCTGGCTCGGGTGTAGAGCCCTCTCCTGTTGCTGTGACAGAAGATACTCCTGAAGCGGCAGCCTGATCCGCGGACCGATGCTCATGCTCAGAAGCTTCGGATACCAAACTCTCTGTGCCCAATCTGGCGCCACAAAAATGACTTGGGATCCATTGTTCCTGATCTTCTTGAGAACTATGGGCAGGAGTGCTATTGGCGGAAAGGAGGCCAGAGTTCCACTCAAGATGAAAAGCATCTCCCAACGAGAACCGCCTTGGAAACTCCAGCGTGAAAAACTGCTGACATTGTGCATCCTCGGTGGTGGTCAACGGATCTAACCAATGCTCTCCCCACTCTAGAAAGAGACCTTGCACCACCTCTGAGAGGAGACAACATTTGTGATCTGCTAAGTATAGAAAGCGGAGTTCATCTGCCCTGGTGTTCAGAAAGACTGTCAGGTGTTGGGCCTCCAGGAAAAGACCCTGACGTTCCAACAATGTCTAGAGAGCTAAGGCCTTTTGACAATGGTCCACAACTCCACCTGCCCTGGATGTAGCAGTACCGCATAGCGGTGGTGTTGTCCATGAACACCTGCACTACACTTCCCTTGATCGAAGGAAGAAATGTCAACTGGATCGCCTCGAGCTCCAGCGGGTTGATAGTAAGCCCGGACTCAACTGGGGACCAAAGTGCTCTAATCATCACCTCTCCCAGATGGCATCCCCATCCCAGGAGGGATGAATCGGTCACTTCAGTAAGCTCTGGTTGGAGAAGGTAGAGGGTCTGCCACTGATCCAATCTCGGTTAGTCAGTCACCACTGCAGGCCTTTAGCAGTTCTCTCTGAGATCTGGACCAGGTCAGAGAGGATCCCCCGCTGGTTTGTCCACAGGACCTTCAGGTCCCACTGCAGAGCCCTCTTATGCCAGCTAGGCTGTGTCACAAGAAGGATGCAGGAGGCCATGAGGCCCAACAGTCTGTCAGTCAGTCTCACTGAAATCCAGGAGAGAGGCAGAAACATTGTAATTGTAGCCTAAATATCCTGCACTTGTTGTTCCAGAGGCTAGGCCAGAAACTGCACTGTGTCCAGAACAACCCCAATAAAAGGGAGCGTTAGATAGTGAGTCAGGTGCAACCTCTGCGCTTTACAGTGAACCCCAGTGAATGCAGGTGGTCTGCTGTAGTCTAGAGGTGGGAGGCGACAACCTGGAGCAAACCTGCCTTCAACAGCCAATCATTGATGATGGGTAAGCTGGGGGTGGGGGAGAGGAGGGATCGCTGGTCCTACCTCAGTCTGTTGCACCCACAAGATGTGCGGAAAATGTAGATGCTCAATTATAGTATTAACTGCTTCTTTGGTGTGGCACAAGGAAGAGGCCTTGTATCACTGAAGACAAATAACAGATCATACTACTCAACAGCTGAGTGGACACACTGGCATTTGAACCTGTAAATGTTGTATACACACATGTATATAAGCAGCCAGCACTTAGCACACTGAGCCAACTTAATGACTCTGCAACCTAGAACCTGCTGTGAGTACCACGCTCTACTAAAATTCCATTCACTGCCTTTGTTTTTCATACAATGGGAGATACCATGATGTACTTAGATGATTATGCTTATTAGTCTGATCTGTATATAGTTGTCGCAAGGCGAGACAGGCTTGTGTTGACAATGTGAAAGCTATTTGGGGATGTTCAAAGTTACACATTTAATTAAAAGTGCAAGTTAGCCCTCTCATTCAATCTCCTTTCAGACAGGCATCACTTAAGTTAGCTACTGAAAGTTTACATCCCAGGAAGGGAAATAACCCAGTGAGCGATGATGATCAGTATTTAACACTAAGTCTGAGACTAGGTTTGGTGAGGCAGTCTTGCTGGACCAAAAACATTTTAAGTAGTCCCTGGGTTGTTATTTAGAGAGACACTATGTCCCTACGTGCAGAAAAAGGGCTGTCACTCACACATTCACTATTAGTTACCCATACGTGTAGAATTAGTATATTGCATCCCAACTAGTAGTAGAACCACAAAGGCAATAATAATTTGGCATAGAACAATTTATTAAAATTAATAAATCTTTTTTTATTTAAAAAAGCAAATATGTATGCTTGAACGATATGATCATACACGTTCCACTATTTAATACAGTGCCTAGTGCTCGTTAATTTCACATCACAAATGCACACAGTTTTAATAAAATTAATAACATGTAACAACAAAATTCAATTTTTTTAATTTTTTTTTTTAAACCCTTGTTAGGGGTGTCGACGCGTTTCGGTGGATAAGGCACTGGGCCCCACTTTCTTCAGGACAATTTACATAACATGGATCTGTACTTCCTTATACTTAAATATGGACCGGTGTGCTCTTAGTGCTTCCCTTTCTGTTGGATAGCAATTTCTCGTGGTTTTTTTTACAGATTCACGGGTATTGGTTTCTTCTTTGTGTCTTTATATCTTTTTACTTTCTGTCCAAGCAGGCACACGTATTAAAAAATTTTTGTTGCCTTTTCAAAGGATATAAATCAGAACTCGTATTTTGCTGCCACCGGTCTCTGTGCTCTTCCTTTTCCTTAAGAGCACAGAGACCGGTGGCAGCAAAATACGAGAACACCAGAAGGTGAAAAGGTGAGGGTTAATGAAAAGAGTCCCACCAAAGAAGCTGAACCGAACAATAAATTCGAGATCTGATTTATATCCTTTAAAGGCAACAAAAATGTTTTAATACGTGTGCCTGCTTGGACAGAGAGTAAAAAGATATAAAGACACAAAGAAGAAACCAATACCCATAAATCTGTAAAAAAGAACACGAGAAATTGCTATCCAAAAGAAAGGGAAGCACTAAGAGCACACCGGTCCATATTTAAGTATAAGCAAGTACAGATCCATGTTATGTAAATTGTCCTGAAGAAGGTGGGGCCCAGTGCCTTATCCACCGAAACGCGTCGACACCCCTAACAAGGGTTTAAAAAAAAAAAAAAATTGTTGTTATTAATTTTATTAAAACTGTGTGCATATGTGATGTGAAATTAACGAGCACTAGGCACTGTATTAAATAGTGGAACGTGTATGATCATATCGTTCAAGCATAAATATTTGCTTTTTTAAATAAAAAAAGATTTATTAATTTTAATAAATTGTTCTATGCCAAATTATTATTGCCTTTGTGGTTCTACTACTAGTTGGGATGCAATATACTAATTCTACATGTATGGGTAACTAATAGTGAATGTGTGAGTGACAGCCCTTTTTCTGCACGTAGGGACATAGTGTCTCTCTAAATAACAACCCAGGGAGTACTTAAAATTTTTTAGTTTTACTCTACCCAGTTCCCTTGGGTCCAGAGGGTACTCTCTTTCCTTTATAAGTCTTGCTGGACCAGACAGTTTCAAACTTTCAGCATAGTTTCTAAATATTGTCATAGAAGCCCATTTAGAAGCATTACAAAATCTACAAGACAACATAACCTGGAGAGATGGAGAAAAAAGAGAATCCAACAAGCATTGGAAATGCAATAGGTCTCGCATTAGAAAAGTTGGAGTTATTGGTCTTGTAAATGACATATTTTATTTATTTGTTGGTTTTTAAAATTGCTAAATTGGTGGCTTTGTCATTTACAATGCCAATAGTTATAACTTTCGCGAATGTGACACCTATAGCATTTGGAATGCAACATGTTTTGTATTTACGTGACTTAGATGGCAGCTCTGGTCGTTAGGCCACATCTCTAGAGAGCAGGAGAGTGCAGCAGGGGAGAGAAGCACAGCAATGCAATAGGTCTCGCATTAGGAAAGTCTGAGCTATTGGTATTGTAAAGGACACATTTTTTATTTATGTGCTTGTTTTGAAAATAGCGAAATTAATAGCTTTGTTATTTACAATGCCAATAGTTTTATCTTTCGCAAATGTGACACCTATTGTAACACAATATGTGTTGTGAGGGTGAGTGAGAGTGAGGGGTTGAGGGTGAGTGAGGGTGAGGGGTTGAGGGTGAGTGAGGGTGAGGGGTTGAGGGTGAGTGAGGGTGAGGGTGAGTGAGGGTGAGGGGTTGAGGGTGAGGGGGTGAGGGAGGGTGAGGGTGAGTGAGGGTGAGGGTGAGTGAGGGTGAGGGGTTGAGGGTGAGTGAGGGTGAGGGGTTGAGGGTGAGTGAGGGTGAGTGAGGGTGAGGGGTTGAGGGTGAGTGAGGGTGAGGGTAAGGGTGAGTGAGGGTGAGGGTAAGGGGTTGAGGGTGAGTGAGGGTGAGGGGGTGAGGGGTTGAGGGTGAGTGAGGGTGAGGGGTTGAGGGTGAGTGAGGGTGAGTGAGGGTGAGTGAGGGTGAGTGAGGGTGAGTGAGGGTGAGTGAGGGTGAGTGAGGGTGAGTGAGGGTGAGTGAGGGTGAGGGGGTGAGGGTGAGTGAGGGTGAGGGTGAGGGTGAGGGGGTGAGGGGTTGAGGGTGAGTGAGGGTGAGGGGTTGAGGGTGAGTGAGGGTGAGGGGTTGAGGGTGAGTGAGGGTGAGGGGTTGAGGGTGAGTGAGGGTGAGGGGTTGAGGGTGAGTGAGGGTGAGGGGTTGAGGGTGAGTGAGGGTGAGGGGTTGAGGGTGAGTGAGGGTGAGTGAGGGTGAGGGGTTGAGGGTGAGTGAGGGTGAGGGGTTGAGGGTGAGGGTGAGGGTGAGGGGTTGAGGGTGAGTGAGGGTGAGTGAGAGTGAGGGTGAGTGAGGGGTTGAGGGTGAGTGAGGGGTGAGGGTGAGGGGTTGAGGGTGAGTGAGGGTGAGGGGTTGAGGGTGAGTGAGGTTGGGGGTTGAGGGTGAGTGAGGGTGAGGGCGAGTGAGGGTGAGGGGTTGAGGGAGGGTGAGGGAGGGTGAGGGGTTGAGGGTGAGTGAGGGTGAGTGAGGGTGAGTGAGGTTGAGGGTGAGTGAGGGTGAGGGTGAGTGAGGGTGAGGGTGAGTGAGGGTGAGTGAGGGTGAGGGTGAGTGAGGGTGAGGGTGAGTGAGGGTGAGTGAGGGTGAGGGGGTGAGGGTGAGTGAGGGTGAGTGAGGGTGAGGGTGAGTGAGGGTGAGGGTGAGTGAGGGTGAGGGTGAGTGAGGGTGAGTGAGGGTGAGGGGGTGAGTGAGGGTGAGGGGGTGAGTGAGTGAGGGTGAGGGTGAGTGAGGGTGAGTGAGGGTGAGGGTGAGTGTGAGTGAGGGTGAGGGGTTGAGGGTGAGGGGTTGAGGGTGAGGGGTTGAGTGTGAGTGAGGGTGAGGGTGAGGGTGAGGAGGGTGAGGGGTTGAGGGTGAGTGAGGGTGAGTGAGGGTGAGGGAGAGTGAGGGTGAGGGTGAGTGGAGGGGTGAGTGAGGGTGAGGGAGTGAGGTGAGGGTGAGTGAGGTGAGGGTGAGTGAGGAGGTGAGGGTGAGGGGGTGAGGGTGAGGGTGGGTGAGGTGAGTGAGGGTGAGGGGTTGAGGGTGAGTGAGGGTGAGGGGGTTGAGGGTGAGTGAGGGTGAGGGTGAGGGGTGAGGGTGAGGGTGGAGGGTGAGTGAGGGTGAGGGGGTGAAGGTGAGGGTGCGTGAGGGTGAGGGGTTGAGGGTGAGTGAGGGTGAGTGAGAGTGAGGGTGAGTGAGGGGGTGAGGGGTTGAGGGTGAGTGAGGGTGAGGGGTTGAGGGTGAAGGGTGAGGGGTTGAGGGTGAGTGAGGGTGAGGGTGAGTGAGGGTGAGGGTGAGTGAGGGTGAGTGAGGGTGAGGGGTTGAGGGTGAGTGAGGGTGAGGGTGAGTGAGGGTGAGGGTGAGTGAGGGTGAGTGAGGGTGAGTGAGGGTGAGGGGTTGAGGGTGAGTGAGGGTGAGGGTGACTGAGGGTGAGTGAGGGTGAGTGAGGGTGAGGGTGAGGGGTTGAGGGTGAGTGAGGGTGAGGGTGAGGGGTTGAGGGTGGGTGAGGGTGAGTGAGGGTGAGGGTGAGGGGTTGAGGGGTGAGTGAGGGTGAGGGTGAGTGAGGTGAGGGGTGAGGGTGAGTGAGGGTGAGGGCGGGTGAGGGTGAGGGGTTGAGGGAGGGTGAGGGTGAGGGAGGGTGAGGGGTTGAGGGTGAGTGAGGGTGAGTGAGGGTGAGTGGTGAGGTGTGAGGGTGAGTGAGGTGAGGGTGAGTGAGGGTGAGGTGAGGGTGAGTGAGGGTGAGGGGTTGAGGGTGAGTGAGGGTGAGGGGTTGAGGGTGAGTGAGGGTGAGGGTGAGTGAGGGTGAGGGTGAGGGTTTGAGGGTGAGTGAGGTGAGGGTGAGTGAGGGGTTGAGGGAGGTGAGTGAGGGTGAGGGTGAGGTGAGGGTGAGTGAGGGGGCTGAGGGGTGAGGGTGATTGAGGGTGAGGGGTGAGGGGTGAGGTGAGTGAGGGTGAGTGAGGGTGAGGGGAGGTGAGTGAGGGTGAGGGTGAAGAGGGTGAGTGAGGGTGAGGGTGAGTGAGGGTGAGGGGTTGAGGGTGAGTGAGGTTGAGGAGGGTGAGGGTTGAGGGTGAGTGAGGGTGAGGGGGAGGTGAGGGTGGGTGAGAGGGGTTGAGGGATGAGTGAGGGTGAGGGGTTGAGGGTGAGGGTGAGGGGGTGAGGGTGAGGGTGAGGGGTTGAGGGTGAGGTTGGGAGGGGTGAGGGTGAGGGGTTGAGGGTGAGGAGGGTGAGGGGGTGAGTGAGGGTGAGTGAGGGTGAGTGAGGGAGGGTGAGTGAGGTGAGAGGGTGAGTGAGGGTGAGTGAGGGTGAGTGAGGGTGAGTGAGGTGAGTGAGGGTGAGGGTGAGGGGTTGAGGGTGAGGGTGGGTGAGGGTGAGTGAGGGTGAGTGAGGGTGAGTGAGGGTGAGTGAGGGTGAGGGGTTAAGGGTGAGTGAGGGTGAGGGTGAGTGAGGGTGAGTGAGGGTGGGTGAGGGTGAGGGGTTGAGGTGAGGGTGAGTGTGAGTGAGGGTGAGTGAGGGTTGAGGGGGTGAGGGTGAGGGGTTGAGGGTGGGTGAGGGTGAGGGGTTGAGGGTGAGTGAGGGTGAGGGCGAGTGAGGGAGGGTGAGGGGTTGAGGGAGGGTGAGGGAGGGTGAGGGGTTGAGGGTGAGTGAGGGTGAGTGAGGGTGAGTGAGGGTGAGGTTGAGGGTGAGTGAGGGTGAGTGAGAGTGAGGGTGAGTGAGGGGGTGAGGGGTGAGGGTGAGTGAGGGTGAGGGGTTGAGGGTGAGGGTGAGGGTTGAGGGTGAGGTGAGTGAGGGGTGAGGGTTTGAGGGTGAGTGAGGGTGAGGGTGAGTGAGGGGAGGGAGTGAGGGTGGGTGAGTGCTGGTGAGGGTGAGTGAGGGGTGAGGGAGAGGTGAGGGGGTGAAGGGTG